>NW_025763387.1:1200000-2400000 GCF_020726525.1 Truncatella angustata
CAGACCATTTCTATTTCCAAGGCTGGCATATCAACAACTCTCAATGCCCGAACTTCTATTCTTGCCGCTGCGAACCCTATCTACGGTCGATACAACCCAAGAATCTCTCCAGTCGAAAACATCAACCTCCCTGCTGCCCTTCTGTCCCGTTTCGATGTTCTATTCCTTCTTCTAGACACCCCCACACGCGATGGCGATGCCCAGCTCGCTAAGCACGTTGCATATGTTCACATGCACAACAAGCATCCCGATCTTTATGCCAACAACCCCACCTCAGCGGCCGCCAACAGCTCTGGCGAGGTACCAAACGTTGTCTTCACACCGCATGAGGTCCGAGCCTACGTCGCAAAGGCACGAACATACCGCCCAACGGTGCCGGAGTCCGTGACTGAATACCTCACCAAGACATACGTCCGTCTACGAAAGGCCCAAAAGATCGCCGAGCAAAAAGGCCAAAACTTTGCACACACAACACCTCGTACGCTGCTCGGTGTCGTTCGCTTGGCGCAAGCATTGGCTCGCCTGCGATTCGCCGACTCTGTGGATCAGGATGATGTCGATGAGGCTCTCCGCTTGGTCGAAGCTAGCAAGGAGAGTCTGGCTGCACATGAAGGTCCTCGTAAGCGTGGCAGAGATGCCAACACCAGAATCCTGGAGCTCGTCAAGGGCTTCCTAGAGAGCGGCGCTTGCCGGCCTGATGATGTCGATGACGACGATGAGGACGTTGCTGTCGAATTGAGCTTGCGTAAGGTCAGAGAAAGAGTTCTTGCCAAGGGCTTCACAGAAGATCAATGGTTGACTGCTCTGGATGAATATGCTAGCATTGACGTAAGTTTCCTCACATCATGTATAACCTACGAATCCAAATCACTAACAAATTCCTTCAGGTTTGGCAAACAGCTGGCAACGGTTCGAGATTGGTGTTTATCAATGCAGGCGGCAACGACGATGACGAGTAGACCTCAAAAACATGATATCCTGGAGTTGAGGATGGTTTGGGTGGTAACAATGCTTGGATTTGTTACGGCGTTATGGATATCCGTGTTCGTCTTGCTTGAAACGGAGACTGGTCGTATATACAAGTCCTGTACTAGAATATGCATGGTGGTGAAAATGCTGCCATTAATGAAAGTCACATTCGTATACAAAAAACTCTTTTCACAAATTAAATGGACAGTCTTCAAGGAGGATCTAAAAACACTAGCATCTATCGGACCTTCGCTGTCAAAACACGATACCACCTGAGCTTGAAGTCTAAGCTGCGGAGATAATATTGCCACTAATCAAAGGCTGATGCTACCTCTCATTATGACAGCCACACGGGAGCAATTCAAGGTCTCAAAATGGGCTGCACACCTTGATGCAATATATACAACTCACATTTTAATGACAGGGTTTGCAACTCATCGGAATCATACCAGAATTACAACTGCGGAGGCAAGCTTTCGAGGTTCCTTCTGCCGCAGCCAGATGTGGCCTAAAGCCTGGGGATGCAGACGATCAAATTTGCCAAGGGCATGGAGGTTGCCTCCTTTCCAGCTAAGAATCTTTGTTACACCTATACTGACCGTCGCTAGTTACATTCACAAAGTAATTTACGCTTTGTGGAACAGTAACATCACAATTATATGCCATGCATAATACCTCTTATCCTGGTCTTTTCGCTCCACGGTCAACAATGGCTGTCCTGAACATCGTTAACATCTGCTGTGCAACTGCTACGGAGAACATATGATTATCCACCAACAGAAACTTGGTATAACAACCTATGGGCTTAATTTGATGAGATGAGGAGCATATATTCAGAATGTTCCCATCCTTACCGTACAATGATATCAGCTGAAGACCACTCGTATTATCTGTCCACCGTGGAAGACAACATCCCTCTCCCAAATCTCAACAATAACGATGTATTTCATATCTATCCAGACTGTGGCCCTGTTCGTGGCCTCAGTGTCAGCTCACGGATACGTGACGCAGATCCTATTCGGCGATAAGTTAGTCGATACTTGGAACCCTTATAAAGATCCGCAGAAAAACGTTCTGAAGATAACCCGCAAGTTTCTCGACAACGGTCCGGTCACCGACAATGCCTTTCTGGTCTGCTCCTATCTCTTAAATTTTTTTACAGCCGTTTGGCTAAGATCGTGTTTAGACCGACGCAATCACCTGCAACTATGGTGCAAAGGACACCGCAAATAATGTACCCGTCAACATAACGGCGCAGGTTGCCTCGGGGAGCAAACTAACGTTCTACTGGACTGACTGGACATCCGACCATCCTGGCCCGAGTAAGCGAGACGATCCTAATATTCGCAGCTGTACGGTCGATATTCTTTTGCTGATTATCCCATTTGCAGTCATGACATATCTCGCATCCTGCGGCGGTTCATGCGAAACCTTCTCTGGCTCTACCGGCAACGTTTGGGTCAAGATTCACCAAGCAGGCTACGATGCGACTCTCGACCCGCCATGGGCGTCGAAGCGGCTGCCCACGCAAAACAGCACCTGGTCTGTTACATTGCCTTCCAAGCTCACTCCGGGAGAGTACCTATTACGGTCGGTCTTCCATCTAAGCCTCATAAGCATTCCGCAGGACGAATCTAACAACACAATAGCCACGAAATCCTTGGCCTGCAGCGCACCAACACGAACGGGTCACTGGCGCAGTTCTATCCGAGTTGCAACCAGATCACCGTGACTGGTAGTGGCACGACGAGTTTGCCGACAGGCATCGCACTACCCGGTGCATACCAGCCAGATGATACCACAAGCGTGAGCTGGTTGTTTACACATGGGCTTGTTCCCTGCTGACTTGGCCCTAGATCTTTCTCGAGTATCGTGACGTATCAGCTGACAATCCTTATACTGCTCCTGGTGGCCAAATCTGGGGTGACAACGGATGGTCTGACCAACAGAACATGGTCGCGACATGAAGCAAAGATAGATAAAGGTGTTGCCTGCTTGTTTACAACACATCCCGTCGCTTTTTTGAGCCAAGCAACCACGATGGAGACGAATAGCTCGAAAGACAGAGAAGAGCATAAAATTGGAGGGTCCATGATGGAAGCAATATATTAGTCTAGTTTCTGGTGAATTAAAGCAATGCCGATGCGGCAAAGCCGACCAGTCCCTCCCACTTGAGCCAACTCTTCTCGCACAGACTGTCTTGATGCTTGAAGACCAGGTAGACTTTTGTGATAAACATCAGATCTGCCACCCGTCGGCGCTAGGTTAAACCCTGAGACGCGGCGATCCGGCGAGATCCAGCATGCCAGCATAGCCAGCATAGCTGGGCTCCATGTCGTGTCGCCTCGATCTGCTCTTCGCTGCCCGCCTGTGATTGGCGAGCCACGTTTTCGCATGATCGCGAATTGGTCCTCCTTCAGGTGATTGGCACCACGACGGGGGTTGGGCACCGATAGTCCTGGCCGTATCGCGGTCTAAGCGCCAGCACTATCGAATGGGCGAACCACACATTGAACTCCACCAAGCCAACTCACCGCCGTTGCGGTCCCTCGGGACAACCGAGCCTGCCTCTGGAATTCCTGAAAATTTATTGAAAGGCCCTTGGAATAAATCCTAGCCTTGCTTCGTTTTCTTTTTTGTTAGTACGAGGAAGTGCGCCCCTTCGTGATGTTTTCTTTCCTTTTCTTTTGCGTATAAGGGCGTGGGGGATTTGGAGATGGACGCTATATGGGAATGCAACCAGGTGCGACCGACAGGGGAGTTTAAGTCCGATATCGAGAATGTTTGGGTATGTATTTGCATAAAAAGATATGTATTGCTACTGCGACAGGTTCTAACTTCAAGTTTCAGACGTTGCTAGTATTCTTTGTGCCCAGCTGCATAGCGATAGCAGCACTCCTAGTACACTACGCCTTCCTTCACAAGCCACTCGACCAGTTGACGTGGTGGGATGTGAATCCCGTCGATGTTGTAGTCCTGCAATGGTTTCGAGATACCCTTGGACGCTTGGGTGTCAGCTTCGGCTACCTGGACCGACGGGATAAGGACGATGGATTTAGAGCAGCATTCGACCAGTTCATGTTGACTCTGGCCGACGTGCATGTCGGCTTCGGTCTGGCTATCCTTGCATATGGCTTCAGTTCCTTGTTGCAAGGCTTCACCGCATACGACTGGTGGCTTATGGTCGGTTTGGCATGGTTTGCTGTGACCACCAACCTGGTCATGTTGATCGGCCTACGCGACTTCTTGCAATATCATCCGGGCAAGCGAGCATGGAGGTTGTGTCTGATAGTTGGACTGATTGCGGTTCTGGCGTTCTGCATGGTTCCCATCAGTGGTGTCAGACGTGCTATGACCGCATACGGGCATGGAAGCAAACACGATATTCTGGCTACTAACATCTTATGCTTCTTTCCAGGTCGTGAAGAGGGCCCTTTGGTTGAAGAACTTGGTCAGGCCACTCTGGGTTGGAGCACCATCGCTGGATGCCTTGGCCTCGTCGTTGCGCTTGCGGTCGTTACAATAACACTGGAACGCCGCAATGGCATCTTGAGGACTTGGATAGAGCATTATCGGGGTGAGATGCGAGAGTCGTTTTCAAGTGATCAAAACCTCTGCATCCGGTGTGAGCAGCGCTTCATCCTGCTGGTAATGCGACCTTGTGTTGCACTCTGGCTGATAATTCGGGCCTACCTTGATATATTGAACTCCGTTCTGGCACAGGTATGTTTTGTCGTGTCGCAATGCTGCTTGACCAAAAGTTAACTAGTAGTAGCTTAGTTGCGCCGTTGCGTTGTTGGCCTGGGTAACTCTACGATTTCTCGACCTACTACAGCTGCAACATTTCGGTAAATCAGAAACCAGTATTGAACTGGCGCATTTCATCGCATTTATTATGCTTCTGGCTCCTTTAAAGTCATTAGTAGAATACATATACACGGCTTGCAGGAAATTTCAGGGTTTTAGATTTCGCATTCGCTGGCCTTCTTGGCGAAATTCTTCGAGGGGCCAATACCAGCCATGCGAATCTGTGGCAGATGAGAGTGATTATGGTGAGACTGGGGCATCGGAAGAGGCTGACAAGTTGCTTTCCGGCTCCAGTCGCACCAGCTCTAGACGCCGAACAGGACTAAAACTACCCATGCGGTTCAAGTTCTACCTTGAAACGGAATGGTATGTGAAAGCCGTGCCAGTCGCAGGTGTCTCGTGTCTGGCGCAGTTGATTCTCATGTTCATACTTGCTACTGTTGGTGGCGAGCTGCCCATTGTAGCAGTGTCGCATCTTGCACCCTGGTTCGTCGCTTTTGCGCCGTCACAAGTAGTCCTATTTATCCTCGCTGCTATGGTCATAGAGGAAAAAGGACGAAGTACGGAGAGCAAGAGAGTGGCATACTGGGTTTCGAGCGTCATTTTTGGAGCTGCATCGGTAGCATCCGCAGTCGACAGTATATATGGGCTCGGAGGGTTTCCAATGTCATATATTGGCATGGCCACCTTGGCTTTGATGATTGTCACATATGTGCTCTATGGATGCATCTCCAAGCCTGGTAGCCTCGCAAAGGGCAAGGGTGTTAGCGATGGTGGTATGGACGAGGAATCTGCTCTGCTTGGATCGAAAGTGCAGGTGAAAATTCCAGTACGCAGGTCAAAGCGATATCAAGCTCATACGCGAAGGTTAAGTAAGCAGAGCATAAAGGACTACGGCACAATGGTCAAGCCCAGTAACTGATTTGGGCACAAACAACCGATACATGAATTAGAACGAATGACACGATGGACACGAACGAGATATGATCATAGATTGATACATAGACATTTTGCTTTTTGGGGGGTTTTCAAGAGAAGAAATATATATAAAAAGAAATAGAAAAAGAAAAAGAAAAGGACACTGTGAACCGTGCCATTGTCACCATCTCACTCTCAGTCAAGATTAGGGGGCTCAATTCCAAAGCAGCAAACGACTTTTGCTATTTTCTAAGATATTAACTTTTGGCATCCAGGCATTCTCAATATTCTGGTTTTCTATCAATCCCTCAATCTGTAAGGTGAGGTCTGTCTGGATCTTTACGGCTGGTGATAGGTGAGTGCCCAATTTAGCCTTTTGGCAGCACATCGGAAGTAATTGAGGACCTATGCGCCCAATTCCCGCATTAGTACTTGAGTGCGCTTCATTTTGACAATACTTAGTCAGTCTGCCTCATTTATATAACTCACTGGGCCTCACGCAAACCAGTATACGACCAACCCGCTTTGATCATCTCATTCATTTCGAGCTCCCAAACGGGCTATTCAACTACCTGAATCATGGATGCTCTCGTTCACGCAGAAAAAACACCACAGACGTTTGTAAAAACGCAGAACAAAGACCACAGACGTTTGTAAAAAATTCTGACAGCTTCCGCCGGAGCCACGTCAAGAAATCTGGGCTCATTGTACGCCATGTCGCATCGTCGAGATACACAATACACGACATTTCAGGTTCACCACCAGCTGGAAAATAGTATCCAAATGTGTGGTGTCACCCACATCCAGGCCGCTGCTGATCTCTCAGTTTTGCCAAGAATCGCGTGCCTTCGTGTTTAGGCGTGGATCGATCCAAGCACGCCGTATATATCGTCCACCTAGTTCGACCGAGAGACTAATATTACAAATATTAACGAGCTTTATTCTCTTGGTCATGTGCTTACCATTCATGATGCAAAAACTATACAGAGAGATGTTCCAGGTTTACAAACGCTTCTTCATGACCCCAAAATTGTACTTAGTATAACCAAACAACTGATCGGATTCGAATCCAATTCAAACAAAACCAAATCTCTCAAGGAGAACCTCTTCCTCGATGGAGATAGTCTAGCCAGATGGGCAGTAAAGAATGCAGTCTGGCGGGAAAAGTGCCATGTGGTTCTGTTTCATATGTCAATTCATCTGGAGTATCTTGACGCTTGTGACTCTGGTACTTTGGGGCTTTTTGCTGAAGCAAAGACTATTCATATTGACATCCAAGATCACGAACAAGTTACAAGATTATCGACGATTTATAACAAAGCATATAGTCTGAAAGGTAAATAGTCCGCACAGTGTCTAATTCCTCTCTGGGCTAGTTTTTCCATTACACTAAAACGCAGTCACTTATTTCCATTACACTAAAACGCAGTCACTTATTTCCTTACTTGTCCTATTTAGATAGACACTAACATTAGAACATTATACAGGATGGGGCAAAACTAGGAAGATGCCTTCATTACGAAAATACCTTTTAAATAGGGAACTTGAGGACGATATTTTGGGGGGGGGGGGGGGGGGGGGGTTTGTTTTCAATGCATTAAAACCATTTGGCTCAAGGAAAATAAAGTTCTCCGACAAGACTTCAAACCATACAGGCTTACTCCGGAGCAAGAAGAAGCCCGCAAATGAAAATGCCGTTTAAGAAATTTCCGCTTCCACAGTTCACATATGTCATTGCAGCTGATCTTTGCACGTCTAAGCATGATGATGGAAAGTAAGGGCCTTAAGCAATGTGATAGTCTATGCACTATCACGGTCATAAGACTGCTTTGAGACTCATCTTCAAAGTGCCCTCTTAATTATGCGGAATAAGTGGCGTATTCGAAGAAACTTGTCGAGTATGCGTTTTTAGATGTAGATACATTAGTGGACCAAACTTATCGATAAGGGTGAGTCCACCAGTCTAGTTTGTCAACTACTGCCAGCGCCGTGACATGCATCGTTATGCGTCGGTAGACTGACCTTTTACCTGTCCATATTTCATCAATACCTCCAGACATGACCCTCGACGCGTCTCATTAGCGTGCAGAAAGGAGAAGAATAGATTAGCAACGGGCGAAGGAACGGATAAGAGCTATTGTAATTTATATATTGTACGAGGCAGACCAGTAATAATATTGCATGTCGCATGGTCAGCTTCTGAATATTGTCGAAAGCACGAACACACAAAGTAGAGACCGTGGTGAAGTTATCGTTGCTATAGCTAAAGCTTCCCCAACAAAATCTCATGAAGTAGGTAAGACATACATTCAATTAGTTGTCATGATGTTTTCATCCCAACGCATTCTTGTTATTGTGTTACTCTATGTTCTAAGTAAGCCTCTTTGAGAGTCGAAGTGCTTTCCCGCTTCCCAATACTTCATCTAGTATTTGTAGTCCCTTAGGGTCGAGTAGCTTACCTTTAACGGCTTTCCACATGCCTAACACGTTCCAGGGTCCCATAATCTGCTTCGCCAGTCAGCCTGCATAGACGCTGCCTCAAAATTTCCATTGATGGACGACTTAACAATTTCGAATTCTCAGAGAGAGCATTCCATAGAGTTATAGCCCATTCTCTGAAGATGATGAGTTGTTCCCTAGCCTCCATAAGCTCCTCGGGCGTGTCTGAGATATCGGCAAAGCTTGCATTAAATTTGATTGCACGTAATCCAGCAATATTGAGTGTTCGAAGAAGAAAAAGCAGCAAGTCATCGCGCAGTCCAATGCGAGCCACATCATTCATGCTGTTGTATTCATCGATAACTTCATCAATAAGTGCCTCGAGTTCCATCTTGGTATCGTCGTCTACGTAAGATTGCAGCTGACGATAGTCGAGAGTAAAAGTGAAAGTAATGATGGGCATGATGTCACAGTCGTACGGCTTGGTGACTAAAACTTGGTATTCGGTAAACAATCTAGTCGCAGAGTGTTACTCCATTGTGAAAAGTATTGAATACATGACCGAAATTTATAGATATGGCACAATTGAAGTGGTAACACTCAGCGCTGTGGTAAACTTAAAACTTGTAAAAGACAGATATTAACAATATCTTTGTGCCTCTCATTTGTCACTCAAGCTTTATTTATTGTCGTCATATACGATGCTTTGTTAATCATAAGTAAGTGTGCAGAGTTGTGTCCCGGTAAGTTTTGACATTCAATTTAAGGTTTTGCGTCCTCTTTGTTCGTCTCCAGAGGCTCGATTCTTTAATTAAGGTCTATGTGGCTTTTTACGGCTATTCGATTTTTGAAGAGACCAGATGAATCTCTGTCAAGCTCGACTATCTTAAGAAAGCTGTCAAACTCAATGATATTGAACCATCTAAGCATTTCGTATGTTGTGACCTACTCATCTTCTCTCACAGGACGAGAGTATCAAATGGAAGATTACCGTCCACAAAAGAGTTCAGAAAAGAGTAAGCTGATACAATATCATAGATGTAATCATAATATAAGTTATTGGAAAGGAAATAGCTAGTACCATCACATATTATCCACAGCGCCATAACTGGACGTGACTTACCGTACAATCAAGACGCTAGACGCCGTTGAATTTCAAACATAACTCACCCCCGTCAGGAGCTGATATCGATATGTATTGGCTATACCAGAACCTCTGAGCCGTACCAAAACGTCCCCCAACTTTACGGCATGGCCGATGCCTGAATTGAAAGCGAACGTGGGGACATGCTCTGAAAGGTTGGCAAGTGTGGACGAATCTGATTGGATTTCTGATCTATGACTGCCATATCGAAGATAGCACAATGTTTGATGCTGGCTGAACCATGTAGTTAGCAGTGAATAAAAGCACTCCACGGGAAGCGCCACATTCCAATGTCACAACAAATGCGAATGTATATTCGTTTTGTTCCTCGTGACTGACACAAAAGATATTGCAATGTCTATTGCGAACAAATCGGTTCAATATTCTCTTGCCTTGTATCCTAAACACCATTGAGTAAGGGCGGATAGGTTATTAGATTGCAAGAGGACTCGAGTAGAATGTCGTCATTACTCATTAGAAGGACCCCGAGTATTTTCTAAAGCAGCCAACACTTAGTCATCTCTGTATTTTTCGAACTCCAGCGTTGACTTTCGTGCGATAGTGTTCAGAGTTGTAATCAATTGGCAGTTACTCCTGCGGTCCAAGTACACGCTCCACTGTCGACTTGGGTAAGCAATATACCGGGTCGACGGTATCTAGCCCTGGATATCCAAGTAGGCTCAAGCCGGTCAAGCCGAAAAGTGTGTGCCATACATCGACCATATTACCAGGTCTGTCAGAAAAACCACCTAGCTCGGTGTCCTGGCATCGCAGAATGAACTTGATGAGTGCATCCCGGTCGATCCAATGTGTCTTCCCGATCATTGCCAGACTGCTAAGTACCCACCAGCTGTAACATACATCTTCGTCTTTCTCCGGGCGACCGTTCAAACCACCATTCGGCTTTTGCCGTTCACTTAGCCACCTACCGAGTTTGTCAACTTCTACTGTATCTAAGCGGCCGGCGATAGTCAGCGCTGCGAGGCAGGTGAATATCTGACCGGAGTGCGACTCGGCACCGGGTGTCAAGCCGTAACCACCATCGAAGTTGGAACATGCTATGATGTGGTTGACAGCCTTGTCGATGTCTACGAGGTGTTTGAGACCCAGAAGGGATAAAGCGTTCAGGGCACCGTAGAGGAAACGTGTGTCTTCCTCGCCCCATTCATCGCCCGCAAATGTTCCCGTCTCTTTATTCTGAAGATCTGCCATGACTGCTGCTGGTCAGCCCTCATCTATGTATCGGCATTGCGGTGCCACGCACATTTTCCCGTGGTAGCCCTGCCCTTGCCACGCTTGTCAAGCTCGTCAAGACCATCTACTAATGCAAGAATCTGGACGGCAGAGACGGTCGACAGCATATGTGCATCATGACTGGGCGCAGCTCCGAAGCCGCCGTTATCATGCTGGCAAGACAGTACGAAGTCGATCGTTGCGTCTCGGGGGAGCGCATCGGGATGGCGCAGGAGATGAAGAGCTGTGAGGCCCCAGTAAAGACCATTCATGCGCAAATGTTCCGTCAACCAGTACTCGTATTCATCCTTCTTGCTGTCCAAGCTCTGGATATACTTGACGTGAGTGGCAGTCGTGAGCTGAAGCTCGTCAGGAAGCCCGCTGAGGTCCGCCATGATGTAGAGTTTAAAAGGCGATGCAGCAAAAGTTGATTTTCAATAATGAACGGCACCGAACGGATAATAATATCTGAAGTGTCAAAAGTGATGCCTGCAGCTTTGATTGGGCCCGGCCGCGGCCCGCTAAAGGTGGGTCGTCCCGGGCACTTGCTACCAGATGCCGATTCAGCGTTTCCGAGCCGTGATGGTCCAGATAGCCGATTACGGGATCAAGGAAATGTATTGTTTTAGAAGTTTCTGCTTTGCACGATGAGGAAAGCACGAAACCAGTCGGATCAGACCAATTAGAGCCTAGCATTTTATTGCGCGCAATCAGTAAGTACCTAAGTATTGTTTGTAATATTCGCTGATTGTGTGGTCCTCGATTTCTGGCTTAATTAGGCAAGGTGTAGCCACACAATCAGCCGCTGATGCACAGACCCTTTGGTTGAATATTTATACAGGCCTTTGCTCCCACGATTGCTTCTGTTCCTTTCCTTCCTCAGCTCTTCGTCAGTCACCTCTCCCAACCCCAATATTGGACCATGCTAACCTTGTTCAGTTTGCCTTTTGTACGTTCTGACGACCTCTGACACGCTCTCGACACGTACTAACCAATTCAATAGGGCTTAGATCAAGTGTAGTATCTGTTCTTTTCAGTAAGCTCCTCGCCTTCCACAGCTCTGGTGTCGTGAGTACTAATTATCATACAGGTTTAATCTCTGAAAGAATCCAAATTGGATTCATTTAAGATTAATCTAATTTTTATTCCTGGGTTGTCATCCGCTGGGCTTGCCCATGGTGATGACCAAAGTGTTCATGGCCTTCCACTGCCGCCATGTAACGCGAATTTGTTTTCATTACAATCTTCGGCTTGTCCGAGGATGTGAAGAGGACTCCCTGAGATCACCAGCTAAGATCAATTGTAGTCATGATGTTGGCTTTGTAGTTGGCTTTTCTAACCAGGCTACGGGTAATTTTAACGTGAATTATATTACAATGTGGGCGATATAAATGAACCCGTAAATGAGAGACGTCAGTCTTCGGATATCATCGCGAGATATCTGTGGCTTTAGTATGCTCCGTCCATTATCACTGCTGATAGTCGATGTGACGCCTACTTCCGGCCGCATTCTTCATGTTTGGCAATCTAGGGAGGACTTCAAATTTCTGCGCTTGATTGATAGCGATCCCCCTCTGTTCAAAAATGTTATTGACGAGATAATATTTACTGAATAATTCGTGATGTCGGCAAAAAATATGGGAGGCAGGCGGCCCAAGATCGTTCGACTCTCCTCCCTGCAACCGGATACGGTACCCATTCGTAAGACTAGACTTGTATGGTTGAATCATACAGGTTCAAGAGTGTCAGTCTTCAGGGAATCACTAAGCACGAAGTCTATCAAGCTGATCTATCCCCAGCTTCCGTAATTCGCAGTCCTGGGTCTTTATCCGAATCGCTCTTCATGTCTCCGTAAATGGGGCGCCATAGGGATAGGTATGTAGAAAGTAGCTGGCTCATGTATTTCTTCGATCTCCTTCTTCGATACTACGGTAGCTTGGTGGCCTAATATAACAAGTTGACTCAACAGAGCATTCGAAGTGTGACCTTGACAAAGCCCGCACCGGTTGACGCGCTGGGCCTGGTGTTTGTATCCTCAGTTCTTCGCATGACAAGAACCATAGTCCGCCACGCCTCGCAAGATACCACTAGATTCGTGGAAACTTGCATTCCGTGGCAGTAACGCGTTTATTTCATTCAGCTTCTCACACAAATCCCACAAGAACAGGCCGTTTGCACTTTGCTCTACTTTGGCTGCCGCTTTCCCTTGACGCACATTCCTCTGATCCCAGCTGATCTGTCTGAGAACTGTAGTCATGATACCTCTTTGTGACATCATCATAGCTGGGTTTGGTCACATTTATCGTATCGATACAACAAATAGTTCAGTCCCACCTGTCTTCCGGGGTGTGTCGAACGTGACAGCACCTACGACTTCCTGGTGCAGTGCAAATCGGAGGCAATCTTAGCTGCCATGAATTCGAGTCTAGGAGACGGCCATCAGATGGTCGCAAAACAAGTCATAGACTGGCCATTACCTACTGAGAGGCCATCACAGCATCCATATCCAGGTTTGGGTTCTCAAAACTATTTCCTCACGACACTCTAACCAGCCTGGTAGCGTTGAGTCTGATCATAGGCATTATATAGTGATACTCATAACTCCCGGATTGCCCAGGATCCGTCTATTCGAACGCGTATTTATCTCTTGAAGACCTTCCACGACCCGCTCATTTCTCTCCGTAGTTGATGGCCTTTTAACGGCGTGGGCCTCAAATCAAGCAAGCAGCGTCGTATCAAGCGATCTCCCGTACCACGCTTACGTGTTCGATCGTCAGCATATATGGGTCAGTGAACTGGTGGTGTTTGTCAGATAACGGGACGATAAGCTTATTCCAAGACCCTACAGTATTGGGCTATATAATGAGCTGAGGAGCAATCGTTCGAGAACATCACAAGAGGATATGATCGCTGAGTTTGAAACGTCATCACAAGCAGAGGAGAATTTTGTTCTGGATGTCGATCATCTCACCACGACGTCGAGGTGGGTTCGACCATGAAGGAGTCTCTTTCTAAATTCCGGTACCTAATCGCTAGAGCCCTGAAGCCCACTAGCCCCGCAATTCCTAATGCAGCAACCATCGCTTTGGGCCCATAATACCAGGGGCATGTCTAGCACAACGAATCACCACAGGGGTATGCCTCTGAGTGGTTGTTTCAGAGAGATTTGGTTTCGTCTGGCCCCCTCGCACATTACTCAAGGCCTGTCGCACGTTCCTGAGTGCCAAGAAACCATGATCAGAAAAATTGGGCAGGTCTTGAAGATGAATTCCATTATGGAGCATTTAGATATGCGCCTCATCACAATTGACCATGTATAAAACGATCACCACGAATTCTGTGGCTGTAAGTGCCACTTCTATGAGCTTCTACATTTTACAAGGGGCTCTAAATAGTGCTAGAATGCAATCTCCCATGAGATGGCCTTGTTGTCTGCAGGTACTCGCAGGTTTGATATTCATTTGTGTCGAACTCTGCCTGGGCGTGTAAGCATCTCCTCGCTACCCTCACAGTGAAAGGAAACTTTTTTGTGCCACAATATCGGCCTCATCCCGCGCCCTGTACACAAGGTGTGTGCTGGGTCCCGGGCTCAGACTTGGGTTTAAGTAACCACGTTAATGTCTTGAGCGTCCACATCTCACACGCGCCGACAACGAATCGCTATGACCTCGGAACTTACAGAGTTGACGGAAAGACATGCGTAGTTTTTTTGGTATCAAAATGGGATTTATCGAGCGACCCCTTACTCCTGTCTTACTATTACCTTCAAGTCTTCCCAGGACAAAGAGAATATCATCTGAGTGCAAGACATAATGTTCCGAACTGGACACCATGGCTGGCCAGCGTGTTACAAGATACTCGAGCAGGGGTTCCACTCAGAGAGAGTATCAGTATCAGAGGACCATTATGCATCCAGCGATCACTAGATAGGCATACCTGTGCGACCAGGTGGTGACATGCGACGTGGGCAAAGCGCTCGAGCTCTAGACCAGTAGGTTAGGTGATATCTGAGCCGGAATAGAGAATTCAATAAATGAGAGCAGAAGATTCCAATGTCTCTGCTCCTGCGTATGTACGTACTGTATGCACTAGCGTTGGGGCAGTTACAAGTAGCGGCTGTCATGCGCCATTCTCCATGCGAGCCCCCAAACCCGCTCTTGTTTTTGCGCCAGCAGGTTGTCTGATGGTCGGCTCTTCTTGGTTTTGGTTCCCATGATAACCAAAGTCCATTGAGCCATCAGCCAAACTCCTGCGGTCCCTGAAAGGGCTGCACACGGTATTTGTCCTGTCGCCGTCACATCGGTGTCGGCATTGGCTATATTGCTTGTCACTTTTTGGTCGGCTCTGAGCCGTGTGGACTCACCGGGCTTTTGTACCCATTCGTGCTTGTGCTTGTGCTTGCTCTTACTCCTGCTCCGCCCTCTGGAGATCATAGCTGTGCTTGTCGCAGATTCACAATCTAGCCTATTTCAATCCTTTCACTCTGACACACACTCACACGCTCACACTCACACTCACACCCGCATCGGCAAGCTTGCGACTCTCGAGTCTGTCCCCTTACGGCGAAGCACCAACCAGGACTTGGCTCGATATTGCTCCCAGTGCGAGTACTTGGCCTCCTCGCCTACCGGGATCTCGGACATATTGGCTGCTATTTGCATGCCAGCGACACACGCTAGCCACTGTCCCGGCCACAGGTTGCGCCCAGTATCTCAGGCGAAGGCGGAATGACACAGTACATTCTTTGATCAGACCGTTCGAGCAGTCGCACTCCCAGTAGAGCCTGACTCTGGAAGTACTGCTTCCTCCATTGAAGGCGCTTGCGCATCAACGATGGGACGCAAGCAGGCTCCTCAGCCGCTGGCCCTGGCTGAACCCCAATCTTATGCTCATACTGGCAGCGGCCCCAATAGCAGCAACGGGTCTACTACCGTCTCTCCCAACATCCACACGTTGTCTGCGCCGAATTCCAGTTCCCTGAGACCACAGGAACCGCGAGGACTCGGTGTCAGTAGTGAAACCAACCTACAAGTCAGCCCGACTCCAACATCCTCCAAATCACCACGGTCTCCCCGATCACCGTTTAGCAAGTTCAACGCATCATCCAAAAAGACGGAACCCAGGCCGGTTCACACCTCCCATGCGCAGTCAGCACCTGTACAACTGCAATCCAAATTCTCAGCGCAACCGTCTTCCGAATACCCTCAATTCGATTATAAAGCGGGTCCTGTCGCGGAGACATACGATCAGGAGCACTACCACTACCCTAGAGACCTGCGTGCAGAGGACCCATCCGAACTTCAACATAAGCAACAAAACCTACAAGGCCCGAAGTGTCCTGACCCCTCGCGGCCACAAGCCAGTCCTGGTGTCGGTGTCGAAGCTGGGCGGACGACTCCAACATTGATAAGGGAAGGTGCCGGGAACTATCAGTTCACAGTTGCACAACAGCCTCCGCCGCGAGAGGCTGCGCGGGAGGAAGAGAAGCACTCGAGAAGCGCAAGCCGATTTTTCAACTTCAAATCCTCCAAGACATCACATCATCGCCGGGAGCAAACTCGTGACCACCGCCCGAAAACCCAGCCAAGACAAGGTGCAAGGTCGAACGACACAAGCGATAGTCACAGGGCCATGTCCCGGGGACTGCAAGAACAAGCCAGCTCTGATCGCATCTCGACAAAGACGTCCAAATACTCAGGTACGACTGCCCCAGAAACCCGGGTCCCCCCAAAGAAATCTTTCTTAGTTATCGTCCCAGCGTTGTGTCCGTTGTTGGTAGGCCTGCTAACGTCTTTGTTGTGCCACTTATAGATCACTCAGTCGAACCCCAATTGACACAAAGCAGGACCATGACATCACAACCCTCTCGTTCAGACTTATCTCTAGCCAGCCCGGACAACGAAAGCTCATCGTTGAAAAAGGCCAAGCCGAAACAGTTCGCACTTTTGAGCAGAAGCAAATCAATCAAGGAGAAAGAGAGCCCCAGCCCGAAGGAATCGTCGAACGAGTTCAAGATGCAGGAACCGGAACGGGCCCATACGTTTGCTGGCCAACAGCCCCTCAAGACCGCACCAGTCGACAAAGAAGTCATTGCGCAGGATCGTGCCTACCGGCAAATGCTGAACTCCGCCACGCGCAACCACTCTGCTGATCGAGTACCCCAAAGAGCGAACAAGGAGTCGAGGCCCGACAGAGACCATGGACATCACCAGAACAGGAGCCATCCCTCTTCGTTCAAGGACAACAGCGGCTCTACCTTCCTTGGTAATTTGAAGAACTCTGGATCACGAGCAGCTGATATATTCTCCAATCGATTCTTTGGCAATAAATCAGGCCGGAGTGCGAGCACGACTGAGAGGGAGCATGCCGTGGACGATGAGCACTATCAGCTGAAGGTGCTCAACCTACCCCTAGTTGAACAGGCTCGTAAGACCAGGATATCAAAGAGACTCGAGGATGCCAGAGACAAAACCGAGTTCTGGATGCCCGCGTTCCCCTGGCGCGCCATTGACTACCTGAACTACAAGGGAAGTGATGTAGAAGGTCTGTATCGTGTACCAGGAAGTGGACCACAGATCAAAAAGTGGCAGAGGAAGTTCGATGAACGTAAGTTGCGCCCCGGCTGGCGGCCGGTTTCTAGAAGTAGGCTATATACTGACAGAACATGCAGAAGGCGATGTCGACCTTTTTGCGCAAGAAGACCTCTATGATATCAACATTATTGGTTCCATGCTCAAGGCTTGGCTTCGTGAGCTTCCCGACGAACTCTTCCCCAAAGAAGCGCAGGAACGTATCGCTCGCGAGTGTGCTGGTGCCGACGCGGTCCCTCAGCTACTTATTGAAGAGCTGTCGAACTTGCAGCCTTATAACTATTACCTGCTATTCGCCATCACCTGCCACCTGAGCCTACTGCTGGCTCACTCGGAAAAGAACCGTATGGATTTCAGGAATCTCTGCATCTGCTTCCAGCCCTGCTTGAAGATCGATGCTTTCTGCTTCAGGTTCCTAGTCTGCGACTGGAGAGACTGCTGGAAAGGCTGCAAGAACGAGGGCAAGTTCATCGAGGAGGAATATGCCATGATGCAAGAACCGCCACCACCTATTACGCTTAACGCTGGCCAGCAAGCCGCCCAAGACCCCCATGTCAACGGCGGCCATGTCGGTCCTGGCAATGCAGATGCCAGTATTGCTCGAGGTGACCCGGTTTACTATCATGATGAGCGTTACCTATCATCTTCGGACAGCTCACATCCGGCAATGCAGATGCAGAGCCACGAGCAAAAGCAGAATGGGAAAACACGAAAGAAGCCTACAGGTCCGGATGGCAGCATCAACTCGATATCCACGGGCCTAACGGTCGCGTCGCACGACACGCCCTCGAAATCCAACGAACTTCGCCCGCTCTCGCCCATCAAGCCACTTTCACCGCTAAACTTTTAGGAAAGGATTAGCCGTCGAGTCAAGGAACGACGTGAAGCGCGCCAAGCTCGCAAGATGGCTGCGAGCGCTTCGCTCCCAGCCATCACATCTCGGCGTCCAGCACGCCAATAGGTGCTACCCCACTTGGGAGCCGCTGCGGTAGTCATCTATGTTGTCTCGGGCAGTGGCGCCTACACATATATTATTACACATGGTACCATACGACACGCGCTTGCCTTTAGTTTCCTGTCCATTTCCGGCATCGAAGCATGATACCCCTTATGGTGGAGTTTCGCATATGTTGTCTGAAACATCAGACATCTGGTACGGCAGTGGTTGTCCCCTAATATGTTGGTTCTGGTTTACGATTTGACGTCCCTTTAATGATAGATTGCGCATTTTCCCTTTGTTTGTCGACCGATATATTATTACGATGATTACCAATGACATGAGAGCGAGGTCGAAGTACTATTATCCCCGACCCCACCCAGTTCAATTGCATAGGATCGCCGCCTCTCCAGCTGGACGACTGGTTCCTGTTAGTTTGGGGCAAAGCTCTAGAGCAGTAAGCTGCCTAATCGTTTTGGTCTTCCTTTTCTTCGAAACGTTGTGTGCCCTATGGGGAAGGCTAGCAGCAGCTTGTGAACTGTGCAGGAATTCCAAGCTGGTTGCGTCACCCACAGGACGGAATACGATAGTTTCGAGCACACCACAACTGGAGCAGAGCTCAATCTCAGAATAGCTCGCCTTTGCGGTGAATGCCGTGTATTGTTACACCTGGAGCCGCTACTCTCGATTACAACCTTGACAACAGCACTTTTGGGACACGTCGTTTATTTCAGCTTTGGTCTATAAATCATGGGGTTGCGTCCAGTTCGGAGCAGCAGCCTGTCTACACACAATTCCAACATACGGTACATATGCGAGTTGGATCTGCGACATGGCAGGCAGGTCATCTACGACGGCGAGGATCACCTTTGGGAACTGGTGGCGGGGTTTGAATAATCTTCGACTGCTCTTGATCCGCGCGGGACCCGCACGTTGGGTGTTTTCGAGGAGTGGTTGGAATGGGGCGACGGACGAGAAGACCAGGGGTTGGTTGTGGCATCGAGGATAGCCCCTGAGTGCCTGCCGATGCCTACCGAGCGCAAAAACAGCAGATCGAAGAGGTGAATGGGAAAAGCTCGAAAAGTTGGAAAAGTCATCGGCATGGACTTGTACGATAGGCATGAAAAAGCTCTGATTTGCGAACAAGACACAGATGCCAAACCGTGGCTCTCGACATGACGATGATAGAAAGTTTTCCTGCCTTGGGTCTTGTGATGAATATCAATCCGTAACGCCTGCCAGATGATCCCATTTAAAAAAACGCCGTCAATGCAACATAATTGCGTGAAGCTCGCTTCTCCCCCTTGTGTCTCGCTTGGAGACGCCATCAGATCCTGCAGTACTGGAATCACGTGCTCCATGCGCTTGCGCTGCACTGCCCAGCTCTCGTCCTCTTGCTTCTTCTTGTTCTCTCCTCCCCTGCCCTTCTCCCGGCCCGGCGGCTCTCTTAGGCCTTGATCCTCCTCTTCTTGTTCTTGTCGGCCTTGCCCTTGGGCTCGCCGTCGGCACCGACCTCGACAACCCAGTCGTCGGGGACGAGGCCGTCCTTGGGCTTGCCCTTGTAGCCCCAGGTCTTGTCCCACTCGCCGGTGCGCTCGTTGAACTCCTTGCCCTTCATGCGTCGCTGCTCGCGGGTCTTGGGCTTGATGCCCTTCTTGGCGGCGAACCTCTCCCACTTGGTGGGCTCCTTGGCCGCGGGCAGGGGCTTCTCGCGGGGCAGGGCGGTGGCGGGGGCGGGCAGGTCCAGCAGCACGCCGTCCTTGGTCGACTGCAGCGGCAGCGTGGTGAGCAGCTGGTTGATCAGCGACTGGGCGCCGTCCCGGGCGACGGCGGCGAGACGCTCCTCCTGGGCCACCGAGGGGTCGGGCGCCGGCAGGGGGTTGGGGTCGTTGGCGAGCAGCAGGCCCAGGTCGAAGGTGTAGGGCGTGGGCTTGGTGACTTGCACCTCGAGTTTGGGTGCGGGTGCCATTTCTTGGGGAACTGTTGCGGCTGACGCGCCGGGTCGTCTACTTTGTACTTTGTGAGAACTGGTGTGCGGAGGTGCGGAGGTGCGAGGTGTCTCAGCCTTTGTCGGACGGTTGTAGATGGCCCAAGTGGAATGTTGAGGGGGGAAAGAAAGTCGGGCGGCTGTTTCGTCGTACAGTTTGGCAAGCTTTCGGTGTTGCAGAAAAGTTGAATGCGACTTGCCCAACTCCCAGAAATTTTGGAGGGTCCCCCACTATCGATAACGGGGCGGGTCCGCCCAAATTGTACACTACCCTACGTGCTAAAACCAGCTAACCAAGGACAAAGCTACAGTGCCTGAATGCGGTGTGGCTGTTCGGCTGGGCACAGCGCTCCCCTCCCCCCCGGGCGCATCGGAGTGCAGCTTTGGCCGGACCCGACGCCCAGCTCCTAAATTTTGGCAGTTGCAGCGGAACGCCCCATCTGCGAGCAATTGTAGCCTTTGGATCTGGATTCGCATTTGGATCTGGGAGCTCGGCGACAGCGATCTCGACATACACCACACAGCCATGGCAACTCCCAACTGCTGGCGCTGCCTCGCCCGGCCCTCTCAGCGCCTTCTGAGGCCGACTGCCATCGCAATACCCACGGCCAGTGCCCCCTTCAGCACTTCCGCCGCCCAGTTGGCCAAGGATGACAACTCTGCCACGAGACACGTCAAAGCCGGAAAGAGGCTTGTTCTGGGCAAGAAGAAGAAGAGGCCCGACCAGGGCAAGCCCGTTGGTCCCGGCGAGAGGAAGGCTTTCAGGAAGCGGATACAGCTCTCCAACGACAATGCGCTGGAAGTCCCCGGCCTCGAACAGCTCAACGCCCAGGACCTCGTCGACCCGAGCGCCGTCGGAACCATGGTCGGCCTACCTGACCAGCTGATCGACCAGCTGCGAGCCACCGAGGCCTTCAAGCCAACCCAGAACTGGGGCCTGTTCAGGAGTCCGCACATGTTGATCCGACAGGAGACGGTGCATCTCCTCAAGGACATCACAGAGAAGATCAGCCAGAAGCAGACCGTGAGAACCGTCATCACGGGCGAGAAGACGAGCGGCAAGAGCATTCTGGCGCTGCAAGCGCTATGCGCAGGCTTCTTGAACAAATACGTTGTCATCAACATCCCCGAGGGTATGACATGGCCCGGCCCCCGCTCAAACACTGAACACAGCTAACACCTGTCCCAGGCCAAGATCTCACAACAGCCCATACCGAGTACCAGGAGATTCCCAAGTCAGACCAGTTCTCCCAGCCGGTCTACCTCCTCAAGCTCATGCAGACCATCGCCGAGACCAACCGGGAGGTTCTCTCACAACAGTTCATCAAGGGCGACCACATCCACCTGCCCTTCAACGCCCCTCGCTCCATGTCGCTCGCCTCCTTGCTCACCGCGACCAAGGAGAACGACTTCGCTTGGCCTACCTTCCTTGCCTGGTGGCAAGAGCTCCTTCTGCCCGGCCGCCCACCCATCTTGTTCAACCTGGACGGGCTTAGCCACATCATGCGCGTCAGCGACTACCGCAGCCCGGCCTTCAAGCTCATCCATAGCCACGACCTTGCGCTTCTAAAGCTCTTCACTGAGGCTCTTGGCGGCAAGACCAAGTTTGCCAACGGCGCTGCCATCATCGGCACCATGACCAAGAGCAACTGCCCCAAGCTGCCGTCAGTAGAGAAGGCCCTCGAACAGGCTTCCGCCGCGCAGGCCGGTCAGCAGATCCCTCCCCGCGACCCATTCTTCGCCAAGTACGATGACCGTGTCTTCGATGCGCTGAAGGGCGTGAGCGTGTTCGACGTCAAGGGCGTCTCGAAAGCCGAGGCCAGAGCCCTCATGGAGTACTGGGCAGCTAGCGGTGTGTTGAGAATGAGAGTCGACGAGAGGAACGTGAGCGAAAGGTGGACCTTGGCTGGCAACGGCGTGCTGGGCGAGATGGAGAGGACTAGCTTGTACGCTGTCCGCTTGTAAGATATGGCGGAAGCCAGTCCCCTTCGACTATGTAGAGACTTGTGTATACTTCTGTACAAACTTAGCAGACACGTGATCGTGCAATGTTCATCAATGTTTGTGCCATTCATCATTTCAGTCTATGACGCACTGGGTATATCATGTACATACGAAGTCGGAGTCATCGCCGCGAACTCCCCGGCAGTCTGGCTGCTAATCATCCCTCATGCCACGCCAAACCGTCCCACAAAGCAGAGCAAATGCATGCGCAAAACAACGACCAGAACGGCCAAGCCAAAACGGCAACGCCGAGTGAGAAACCCATAAACTCCATGATGGAGCAACAATGCAGAAATCTTCCCCAAATCATGCAGTTGAGCCAGCGACCTCGGGGACATTCCTCAGTCGTTGACAGCGGATGCGTTGACGCCGGTGCAAGGAGAGCGGGGTGCCTACGCACTCAGGCTGAGCCGCCCGTGCTGGTTGCGGGTGTCGATGGAAAGCTCCCAACAGCGGGCCGTGGGGTTGATCATGCCGACGGAGTGAACTCGGGCTCCGCGAGTGCAGCGCCGTGTCGCCGAGAGTGCTCACGGCTGAGCATCTGTCCACCGACCTAGGCCAGCAGGCGGATGGGAGTGTCGGCATTCCCGTCGCGGCCGCCCTTCACGTGGGTGAAGGCCTGCAGCTCGCTGAGGAACGTGGCTACACTCATCTCGTCAGGCTTTCATAGCACATGAGATCCGAGGTAGCTATGAAGTGAAAAGCATTGTTACATGACATGTGACGTCCCGCGTGTAGTAGCATTGTCGTTGAGCGCTGTGTGGTGTCCTAGGCCTCGGCCCATCGCATCGACACATAACGCCAGGGCTTCCCCTTGCTTGGCGAACTGGAGAAGGAAAACAATTGGTCCTCCATGCTGAAGTTGGCTGACTTGTGTTTTATGTACAGGGGTCAGTTACATGAGAAGTCAAGTATTGTGTTGATTTCCGGAAATTAGGGCATATCAAGTAGTGTTTGGGGATGCCTGTTCAAGGGCATGTCAATCACCTTTTGAAGCGAATTTGGATAGACAATTGCCAACAGGCAATAGTGGGTCTTGTGCTTATGAAAAGGGTTGTTTCGTATCAAGTATTATATGACGGGCTTGAAACCGTTGTTACGACGCAAGGTATGATTGTTGTAGCAGAAGTGGAAAGCGTACTCTCTAATATCGGCACCTGGTTGTATGGCGGAAACGGATTCATAAGTGTTCTCAACAGCCAAGCAAAGGCTTGCTGAGATTCGCTATAGCTTTGCTTTAATATTTATATGTACTAGGCATGCTTTAAGGATGTTGCGTCAGACCACGGCATCTCGTAACTTGGGACACTTTGTATAGCCATTGTCAAACAACGATGGTTTGGAAGCCCGGCGACTGATTGTTGATGTAGTATAAACATGAGACATCATCTGAGTAGTATCGGAGTGATGCCTATACTATGGTATATGGCCTTGTACAATCATGAAACCAACACTTTTACGGGTTCTCAATAAAGTCGGCCCTGCGTGTATTGACACCCTCGATTGTAACGGTTTTTAATCCGCAAGTTGACCGCAGTGATCAGACAACTAGCTGACTTTGGTATTCCAGCCCGGCTGAAGATTCAAACGCATGAAATGTGAAACACTGAAGACCTTCTTTGTATTCTCAGTAAATCTCCAAGAAACCAGAATGTGTGGAACAATGGTTTTTACAGAAAGGAAGGAGAAGAAAAGTCACATAATTAGACCTGCTTAAATAATATTTTAATTCTATCCAATCTTGACCCGGATCAACTAACAGTAAACAGCGATTTAGATTCAATGAAGATAGCATAACTTCAGACGAACAATCCATATAACAAGATTCAATGAGTGTAGTATGCTGGTTGATATTAATGTAGCCGCGCGGATTGGTCTGTGAGCTCGAATATAGACACTCACATTTTTCTTATAAGCATCACATCGCGCGATCGGCATTATATGGAGCGTGTACGCTGTATATTGCATGGACTCTTACTGAGCAGCCGCTGTTGCTGTATCCAAAAACAATACAAAATGTAAATTCAACTTAATTCGCCATCGCATTCAATTAGGCAGTGGCTTGATCAAGGCATATCGAAGATTTCTGAAATGCAAACCTTTTCGTAGGTCAAACGGCGTTTTGGCTTACTCTTAAACTAACATGGCATTTGAGTTTGCAAAGAAGGAGACAACTGCCCGTCATGTCGCGATCTAACCTTATGTGCAAACAGAAAGTTATGATTGCAATTTGCCTAATGTTTGTTTAACACTATATCAACCTGTTAGCATAGTCGGCATGCTACCCTAGAGAGTTCTGCGTACTGGGTGAACCAAACTTACTGTATTGCACTACTAGTCATTATCTGGTCAACAAAGTTGTCCACTTATAAGTGATCTTATTAGAGCTGCTATAGTAGCCCATGAGTACTCTATATAAACACAGGTGTGTCACCACAGTTCGAGTTGATAGAAATCTACATGTCGTGTGCTGCCTCGTTAGCTCAACCTCTTGGGCGTAAACTTAACCTCAGAATCCATTGGTCAAAGTTTGCAACATTGACTTGAACTAGGATTCGACGGAGGAGCTTCTATCTTCCATATCTTCCGGAAGAAGTAGCCGTGGCCCAGGGTCTGATCAAACTTAAATGTGCATGGGCAGGCAGATTCTGGATCGCTACCATACTGGAGCGATCAATTTGCAGCGATAGCCAATGATGAGTGGGTTTCACCGAATATGACTTTGCAACTATTGCACACCTCGTATCGTCTACGAGGACCGTATGTATTGATATTATTGTGGCAACAATTGTGTGTTCTTAGAGTCTGCAGTTACTGAGACTCTTTGAGTGTTTAAATATACTTATAATTGGTAAAGAGTTATATCTTGTAGCTTCAGATCGCGAAATGATCATGTAACGTACATTGGGCTGTTCAGATCATCGTTAAGTAGTGTCAGTAAGTCCAATCAGAAGTCTAGCTGAAAATATTTATGTTTAACTTCCATTTATCATGCCTTTCCCTTTTCACATCGACCATTTCTTAGTCTTGCGACTTTTAAGGCAATAATTTCGAGATATTCTGCTTTTGAATGTTCAAATCTATAGAACAATTCACTCCAAATACAGACCGTGACTTTTCTTTCAAGTCCTCGCTGTTATTCATGCACCCAGTTTTCTCGTGTACAGCCTGTCATGTAATTCTCTGTTACTGAAAATTTAGCGGTACTGCGCATGACCAGAGATGGTCAGCCAGCTACCATGGTTTTGAGGAACAAATATCTTGCTATTCGTAAACAACTAGGCGACGGTGATATTATAGTTGGTTATCAAGATGATTGGCGTCGTAATGTCCTACATTACCTGGCTGTGAGGGCCAATGCTCGTGGTAAATACCCCTTTACTTAGGTGTTATACTGTCGTACTGACAGCTATGGCACGCGTATTGAGTAGCCTCCTTAAAAAAAAAAAAGGGGGGGGGGGGGGGGGGGGGGGCTACTTGACTCTATCCTCAGTAACGCGATTTAGGAGTAAACGCGGCTCTGATGACCATGGCACAAGCAGAAAATCGTCTCATCATCCAGCTGTTCTCCCAGCAGGGCACATTCACAACTATCGCCAACAATGAGGGGGACACTCCTGTGCACATGTCAGTGCGAAGACAACCTGCCAGCATCGTCAACTATATTGTACACCTGGGCGTATCCTTCAACTGCTAGAGCCGCATGGGCCTGTCTCCTCTTCGTGAACTTGCTGTTGTATAACGATCTTAAAAGCACCCGTACTCCACACCGACACGGATTTATATCAACACGGCTCGACGAGATTGGTGGAGCATGGGAGCAAATGTTCTCGTAGCTTGCCATTGCAATTTCCACTTATTAAGGCATCTTCCTTGAGGTTGATCGTAAGAGGCAAACGGGCACAATACTTGATTTCGACTTGTTATTGCTGCATGAAATATAAGGCTGGACATCGACAGTCAAATCAATGTTTAGTCTGGTTCTACATCGATTGGGTATGAGAGTGATCATGCCGTACCATGAGCCTGTTTGAGGGCCACAATAGAGTCTTGCTCCCATTCGTGTTTCTGTTTGAGGCCATTCCAAAACGCGAAGACATGCGGTACACCAAGATAGCGCTTCAGTGTGACACGATTTCCACCAGCGATGAGCTTCATAGCGTACGCCTCGCCCTCGTCTCTGAGTGGATCAGTCTCGGCTGTTCTGATAAAAGCATCACAGAGCCCGCTCCAATTCTTCGCCTTGTTCAGCGGATCCGCCCACCAATCTGGGATCAAAGCCAGCCGCTCCTCAAGCTTGTCTTGTGGGAAGGAGTACTCGCCAAAGTACTTGATGGAGGCCCACGGCAAGATTGGCCCGCGGAAGAATTCGTGAAATGATGCATGCGGGGAGTCTGTGTAATACTTGTAATACAGGGCACTTGTAGTTCCTGGAACTGTTGCCAAGCAGAGCTTCAGAGGCAAACCTGCATCTCGGGCCTTGTGCTGCAGCACCACAGAAATGTGGCCACCGGCAGATATGCCGCCGATCGAGATGGAATGCGGATTGATCTTGAGTGATTCTGCGTTGAGTTTTGCCTGTTTCGCTCCTTGTGAGTATGTATGCCTATGTTCATGTCACCTTCATTGATAAATCTTACCCATTGAATTGCGGCCCACCCATCCTCGATGGCTTTGCCCCATGTTGCCTCTACGCTACGTGTCAGCTCTTGAGGTACATGGTTATGAAAATTACTTACCCGGACAATGACGATAGTTTACATCAATGACGACTACACCCGCACCCTCCCGCATGCTGTCGCAAATAGTGGACTCACTCTCTAAATCACCGAGGACGAAGCCACCACCTATTTAACCCTCAGCGACCATGTGCTCAAGGTGTGACCGGACGATAAATATACAACATACCGTGGAAATTCAAATGTACGCCATACGGTCCCTCACCCCAGACTTCTGGGTCCGGATGGTACACCTTGATCGGAAACTTGGTAGCATCCTCAGATGTAATCTCATCATCCTGGACTCTTGGCCAGCCCTCGGTGCTCCGTGACCACGGCGTTCTATATTTCTCTGGATGTGCGCGACGTTCCTCCACTGGTATTGCATGAGTGGGCGGTACACCAGCATTCGCACTCCTGAGCACGATCTTAACAACCTCGGGGTCAGTCTTGACCAAGATATGGGGCTCGAAGATGTCTTCGGCCGTGAGTTCTTTCTTACCCCGAACAGGGGTGGCTGCTTGACCTGAGTGCTCTTGTGCTGTGGCGTCACTCATCTTGATTTCCGTTTGAAGTACTAATTTCTCTTGAGACCTGGTGGGATTCCGTTAAATGTGTTGGTTGGAATGCGAGAGTGAGTGTTCTGTGTCACGGATGCAAACCCCGCGTTGTGACACTGATGTTAAAACAGGGGTATGTGCGACATCGGTCTGCTTACCAAGCTCGGAAACACGACCTGGAATAGGCGTGCACGCGAAGAACATGCTATCAATGACCTAATCATTGTGTGAAGACAATAGAATATTGACGCACTGGCCGAACGGATAACGGTTGATCAAGCAATGCGTTGCCCAGCACGATGTATGCAGTATACGTATTGAGAGATACTAGGATTTGGATATTGTTAATATCGCCAAACCGGTGATATACTGTCAGATGTCCAGAAAATACAAGCTGGGTTATCGTCAAATTGGCCAAGACGAGCATTAATTACACCAATATATGTATATACTTCATCATACCACCCCATTACTTCCAACATCAAAGACTGGTTAGTGAACCATCGCGCATGACTCTCATCGTGCTGCCCGTAACTTCGCTCGACGCATCATCTCTACATTTTCGATGGTATCTGTTATCCAGCTCGACGCCCCGCTCTCGCTCATGACGGACAGCAGCTGCAGCGATGTGACCTCGTGGAAGTCCCTTGAGACGATTACCGGCGACTTGTAGTTCCTCTTTTAAGGTCTTCCAACTTGTCGTGAAGAAGATGACCGAGTTCCACAGTCCCTGAAGAGGTAGTACAATGCTGCTTGCCAAGTTAAGTCCGAAACTAGCGGAACTTCGAGTGACGAGATCGTGAACTCTGTTAATCGAACTGGGTGTCCAGGTAACAAGTACCGACACTGCAAAGATGAATGAGGTCCTTAGATATGCCAGCTTGACTGGATCCATGCTATTGAACTTGCCGCACAATCGCTGGTAAGTCTCTTTGAGGCGTAGTTTCAGTGACTCTTCTTGAGCTGGTTCAGCAGTGATGTGGGTGATAATATGGCATGTTGCCGATGGTAGATTGTGCTCCTGGCCTGAGCCCGTTGATGGTTCTCCGGGAGGGTCCGCAAACCAACGGACCTTGGCCCCAGGGGATTTCATTGTTAGGTTCTGATTCAGGCTGGGACAGGCAACATGAATCGTTGTCGTTTGCAAAACTTCGGGTGCAATACTGCCCATAGCAGCCGCATGTATATTAAGTCGCTTGCGTACGTCAGCAGTGTTCACTTGCAAATTATCATGACTTTTCCATTGGGGGTTTATACCTTCTCTGCCGAGTCGCGGGTCCCAGCTCGATCTCTGTTGTGCGGATCACTAAGCGACAGATTGCGCAGCTGATTCCGCTGTTTGAAAACATAAAATCCAACCGATATATAAATCAGGGATGACAGTACGATGCATACCCATATCGGAAGGTAGTATGTCCAGATACGTAGACCACTCCATTCTGTATCGATCCAGCACCAGATCTTGAGTTTGTAAGCATGACACTTGGTCTGATAAATCCAGGACTGATATGGTGCGACTTACGGTAGCGTTGCCGTAGACTGGTCCTATACCTGTCTCTTTGATAAGGAGCAGGCAAACGGAGGGAATGGCTGGGATGCCGTAGCAGACGATGAAGTACGCCCACCAATAACGAAGAAAGCTCTGAGGATTGACGGCGAAGAAGAATACCATGTACACATTGACCGCCATGGCAAAAGACCACCATGGATCTGATTGCATAAATCTGGCACAGGATTAGTTACTACTAAGCAGGGCGCTTGGGAGCTTGGGACAAACACTACAACTTACAGTTCGAACATGAAGGCTTGTGCCTGACACAGGTGGCTCCGACTACCGGCCCTGACGCCATCATACCCGATCAAGCAGGCTATACTTGCACACAGGTTGGCGAATGAAGCGAAGACAATGAACGTGTTCGGCACGGTGCGAAGTCGTTTGAAGACTGCGAATGCAATGAAGATCCAAAGGATACCGAAAACAGAGAGACCAGCGCCAGCGCGTTCGAACGCGACGATCAAGTCTATCTCCTTTCGTGAGAGACCGGTATGAGCTGTTTCGTTCATAGAAACATCGCCGGTGGTATCATTTGATGCCATGACGAATGGTGCGGTAAGGTCGTTGAGGGTGGTACTTGGGGAAAAGGGTTCGCGCACACTGAAGCCGAAGAGGTGTACAATCCTAGCGTGATTGAAGTAGTGAATTCCAAAGATTCAAAGACAAGCTAGCTCGAATGACCAAGCTCAAATGATGTTGTTACTGACTGCATAGGCGTAGCCTGACCCAGTGCTGGTGTTGGTTTAAAGCTCCCTGTTGTGATAGCTTTCGAGTCGCGCTTGGAAAAATCTCAAGCAGTACGATAGACAATTTTGGGAAGGTGGCAAACAGGGTATTTCAATTCTGAGAAGAAAATCGTTGCTGAATGAATGCATTCGTCGAGCTCTGAAAAGACTGGGAGGGTCACTTGGTGGCGGCTCCTATGGTGGTGCCCACGGGTGCTGGCTAGATAACAAGAGAGTGATCAAAGTCAAGCGTATGCTTGGGCGGGAGGTATCAGGGAACGGGTCGGTATATGGATATGTATGACGAGGTAGACCGAGTGAATGGCAAGCTCAATTAAGCTTACGACGCAAGTAGCCGCATTGTTGTACTTTCGTCAGGTATAAAGCATACTTTCAAGATCTACGTGTCGTAAGAGGTTTCTGAGGCAGGTTTCTAGGAGGGAGCTCAGAAACGGGATTCATTGGTTTAGAAAAAGGAGAGAGGAAAAAAAGAGAGAAGCCAAGAAACATCCCAGAATCATTATAGACTCTTTTTGAGGGCCGGTCCAAAGATGACTCCCGTAAATATTGGTCGTGGTTGATGGCTACACAGGACGACAATGACGACCAGGGATCTGGATAATGGCTGGTATCACCTAGAGGTAACCAAGTAGCAAGAGCAAGAGCGACGGCCACAAGCTCTAGCTCTCTTGCTACTTCCGCATCTTGACTCGAGATAATCGTTTGGAAAGATCATGCAATTCGACTCCACCACCTCTCGTCCAAAACAGCAATCATCACAGCCACCATCAACATGCTTGGATCATGATATCATCAGCTGCATAAGATTTTCGCTCTAGATGATTTTAGCATAACTGTTTCCACCCTCATCCGTAGGGAAAACGCCGCTTGGGGCGAAGCTGAACCCTTCATTATGTTTGACCTATTTTAGCAATAAGGGAGTATTGTCGTATACTTTTCTACTGGAGAAGACCAAAGGAACACCTGGCAACAGATCGACTCAGTACTGCATGGGGTGCACCTTGCGTTAATTCGTCAAGGGAATCTACACGCTTTGCTGATTTTTACTTGTTACCGTCACATTATGTGATCTAGAATGTTAGATCAGAATGCTGACCAGCTCTCCTGTGTTTATCGTCTTTTAAAGCTGATAGCAAATTTTTGCAATGAGTCCGAGAAGTGAACAGTTCCTTTGCAAGCCGTTCTTGTTACCAAGGTAGGAAGGATATTGTGTATGGAGGGCATATTGGCGTCGAAAGGACGATCCGATCATCTGCAGCAGAGTATTGCGATGGCAGAGTGTGAGGGATGGAGATACGGGACATTGCCAAGGCAAGAGAACCATAAGGTGCGTTTGCTAGCTGCACCACGTCTGCACCCTGGTGGTAGTATCCAATCAATCTTCTCAGCGATATTCTGCGTATGGGCGCTACGGCTGCGTACCCGGCAGCGTACCGCGGAGACTCGAATCTCAGACCAACCAAAACCCCCCGGATTCTTTGAGCCGCCCGAACCCGTCCATGCTTCAGCGGCATCAGCTGAGTTGTCTTTCTGGGTGCCTACCGCAACGCAATGGGAATTTGCAGCATGCTTCGATAACGGCTGCGAAAACGACTCGAGAAGCAGAAGCATTCTGAAAACGACTTTGTTGGTCACAAATTAGTCACCGGTCCGATGCTAAGTGGTCGAGATCGCTGCGGTCGCAGAATTGGCATTGCGGACTTGAAGCTCAAACACCACAATCACACAATGTAATTCGCGGACCAAGTCCTGCTGACAAGGACTCGAGTCTGCTGCGGCAAATGTCAATATCGTATGTGATATGTCAGAAACCAGCACGACCAGTAAGTCATGATCGAAGGGTCTCCAACGGGCAAATTGGCCAAGTCATTGATGATTTTCAGAAGATCAGCGGCGTTCCAGCGACTATACAATACTGTTCAAGGCACAATTCTGTAGAATAGTCTTTTTATTGGCTGACCCGACATTCGGACCGCGTGGAAAGTGCCTTCCGCTACCCGGTTCACCATTTTAGCTCAACACAGGCACCCCTGATTAAAATTCTTGCAAACGATACGTTTTGCTTTATGACACTGTACGTGCGACCTTTGTCACGTCTTCACTCAACGCCACACCAAGTCTCAACCCTTGTAACACAAGTTAATGTATGGTCTACCTTGCTTAATATTGAGTTTGATTTATTCGCTGTTATACTAGGCGACGGATAGTACTTCATACATATGGGAATGTGCTTTACACTGAGAGAATTACAGTCGCGAATCTCGACGCCACTTAGCTCATGAACTTCTCTAACCTAGAGATGTGGCTCGCATGCACTACATTAATCAACTGGTACTGCAAATGAAAGAATTCTGACAACCAGATTTTGATTTGCGAGGCGTGATGTAGTATTCTAATTTTGAGGCAGACGCGGCGTGCAACCATAACCGGCCCGAGCCCGATCGTAACGGTGTTCGGATCCTGGAAAGCACCTTGCATTGCGGATAGAGCAAATCCTCGCAAGTAAAAATACCCATGATATCCTTTCCCGCGAATGCGGATGAAGATTAATCCATTAGAATTAAAGGTCCGGGTCTAGTTACCTCATTTTCATGGGTACGGTTGTTAGCTAACATTGCGCTCCTAGCTGGGTTGCCTCAGAATCTCGGATGCATAGCCAATTTTACTCGCCTGCAGCAGAACTTCCTCATATCTCTAGCACTGATCTGACAGCGTGAAGTTATCTGTCCAAGGCCATCTACAATCCCCACTCCCACTGGTTGTCATCCTTGTTTTGTACATACTACAAGGAGCCTGGACTTTAATTATTTGCTTATTAATCTGGCCAGTCAACCACACCCGCCACTACAATTGGCTCCTAGCTTTACGCGATTGGGAACACTGAAGCCGTGGGAGGACTATCCCTGCGTACCAAGAAGCTATTGTTAGTCTTTGTGAGTAGCATGTGTTCGATATTTATTTAATTTTGACTCTAATAGAAGTACACCAGTCTGATTAGCCACTAAGCAAGTGTGCTCATAAATGGCGTTTCAAAGTTTTAGGTGGACAAAAAAAGAGATAGCAAACATTGGGGTCATAGAGGTTTTCCTGTTTGTTGAAAATGTGTATTTGCTCCACAAGGTTGTGGGCACTACCGGAAAGACAGTATTTTGCCCATGTCATATAATTCCTCACGCAGTTCAAGTGTGGGACATAGGCACGTACTTTATAGACTTGGATCCGGGTCATTTGACCCATGCAATGCATTGTCCTGCCCTGCGTATCACAGCATGAGTGTCAGCCACCAAACCACATGACAAGGCTGTGAGTCATGGTATTTAATTGTTGGAAGGGCAGCAGATCAGCCATTTGAATGCTGATACCACAGGTGGAATGGTAATATACTGCTAGATCATAGTGGTCTGAGTCAGTACGCCTAATCAATATAGATGGACAGCCATGAGGATAAGTGTTGGAGAAACTGATTTGAAAAGACGTCGCATCTAGCATATGCATCGCGGTGATCAAAGATGTAGTTTACCAAAAGTGACTGAAGTGAGATGATATCCTTTGGAACGCGTACGCTAAACAGCTCCTATGTTGAGCCCAGAAAGAAATGTACCCAGCCGCGAAAAGAAAAATGGCTGTGGACAGCTGTCAGATCTAGACAAAACCATCCGTCCCGAAAAGCGCTTCAAATACCATCAATGTTTTGAAGGTAGTGATCTTCTAGGTATAAACCAGTCTCAGAAATCGCCCAGGTTCACAGCCACCCCAGTTAATCATTTATCCCACGCACGACATGCGCTCTTAAGTTGTGTAGTAGAAGTCCGGACGTTGATCACCAAGCGCCTCGATCTCTTGGTGTGATTTGCCCTCGATGAGGTAGTCACGCTTGCCTTGCTGCCGCTTCTTGTTCTCGATTCGTAGCAGAGTCGTCATAAGTATGCTGCCGCCTAGGAGGAATATGGACAAGTAGGCCAAAACGACACCGTGACCTGCGTAGTATTGTGGTCCTTTGAAGTAGATATTGCTGCTAACCACTCCATTGAGGTTACCCCACCCAATGACGAAACCCAGCACTACTCCTCGTTTGTAGACTCCCTCAGTGTTGTTCGCCATCCATGTGATAGTGTTAGAGATACACGGGTAAATACCGAGAGCTCCAAGAAAGGTGCCTGCGTATTTGACTTTTGCGGAGTTGGCGCCGATCAGCATAGCAAAACCGGCGATACCGAAACAGCTGACGATGATATTACAGAGGCCTCGCTGGCGCGTTCGATCTGCTACGAAGCCAATGGCGACTGTGAGAAGTGCAGCAGCTACATAAGGAGGAACACTCATGAGCTGCGACTGAATAATACTGCTGTTCCATCCTAGCTCAGATACGATACTGGGCAGGAAAAGGGAGAACGCATATAAGGGCATATCGCAGCCCATATAGATGACCATTCCCAACCACATTTTCCAGTCTTTTAGGCCTTGCCAGAGATAGGTCATCTGAAACTCTTCATGCTCGGCCGATGCCTGCTGATCTAGCTTGAGACGACGCACAACACGTGCACGGTCTTCATCGGTCAGGAATCGTGCCTCATCGGGAAAGTCATGTACCATCCAGAACGAGGCTACACCAAAGATGATTGTAAGAAGGCCTTCAAGGATGAAGATCCACGCCCAGCCTGGTTTACCGCCAATGCCTTCCATCTTTTCGATAGCTGCGGCAAGAAGGCCACCAAATGATCCAGATATCGCGGCAGCAGAGAAGAAGATAGCCTAAGAGTATAAGAGAGTGGAAATAAACGATCGTGAGACAATATTGACTTACAGCTCGTACTCCGAATTCGGAACGCTTGTACCAGCATGAGAGGTAGTAGTTGATACCCGGGAACAGACCAGCCTCGGTGAGGCCTAGAAACCAACGAGCAGCCATCAAACCCGACCAGTTATACACGAATCCCATGCCGAGCATGCAGCATCCCCACAGAAACCTGCAGATCGTGGTCAGTTGCGGCTACCGGTGTGATCACTAGACGATGCATCAAGCACCTACATGATAATGGGAATAAAGATCGAAGGTCGTAACTTTTTGAGCAAGATATTGGTCAGTGGCTCAAAGACTGCATAAGATACGAAAAATATGGTCAAAGTTGCATTATAACTCGAAGTCGTCAATCCGAGGTCCTTATCCAGATGGGCGATCTTAGCGTTCCCAATATTGGTACGGTCCAGAAATGCGAGTAAGTAAAGAATGCAGAGCTGTCAGGAAATTTTAGCCAGCTGAACCAAGATGTAACACAAGGAGTAATAGCATACCCAAGGAATGAGGGTCCAGTCAAGCCGCCGGAGTAGCTTATGATCCTAGAAGTTTATTAACATCGTGGAATCATAGAGACGTAGGGAAATCTGCAATACAATTTGCGCACGCTCTTCTGGGCTCAAATGAGCATCTGGGTCCGGGGGCAGATTCTGCGAAGCGTGACCTTCGGTGCGAACTTTGTCATCATCACTGTGATGCGACGCGCCGGCCTCTACTGAGACTTTCTCAGTGTCACTCATTGTCGCTGAGATACTGCAGCAGGCAAAAACTGGGTGAATTAGCCGCTGATGGAAGATCTGTTGGGTCTGTAATACTTGAACCAAGCTTTTGAGGTGATAAATCTAGGAGACGAATCCGTGTCTGTGCTCTAGTTGATAAATAAGTTTTGGAGGATTCGATATCTACCACGGAAGAGCCCGGGTTTGACTTGCAGATGAATTGAAAGAAGAGACAAGGACAAGCGATATATGATGGGAGAGGGCAAGGCGGAGACAAGGGGACTCCGGCGATCGGCTCTCAAGCTGCAAGAGAATAATTACAGGAATATTATAATGTCTGGGATGGCGAGTAAAGAGATAGGAATATAATTTTGTGCGCTTTGAGACACGGACGAATAGAGAACAAGGTGAATGTCGAACTAAGACATCTCGGTGGTAAAGTGTTTAGAAGTAAGGCGAGGCAATCACAACCCTGGCTACCAGCACAGATGGGATTATAACCCCTCCAGGAGGATTGATAGCCTTGACAAATCATTACATGGGACTTTTCTTAAGAAGCTAAACTAACCAATGGTAGTACCACACAGTTACCCACATCATCATCATCGCTGAGTCGAGATGCTTGCCGAGCGTGATGCTGCAGAATGGGGTAGGGGCTGCAATTTGGGGGGTTAGTGGAGCAACGGTTCATAATCCAACCACACAGGTCCAGCCAAGTCCGGCGACGGTGACTGCACTAGGTCAGAAAATGGTCTTGATCGTCAATTATTCAATTGCGATGAACAAGATAGTTTCGTTGGAGCCCCTCCAATGTTATATGGCATAAACTTATGATGAGACTTTCCTGTTTGGCGCATATGGCTGGCCAATATTCGCGTTATACATTTGCTTTCTGAAATGAGTATTGTTTACAGGATTATAGATCGGAAGAAGGCCAGAGGGACTGTAACGAAATCAAGCGGTAAAATGGTGAACTGCCAGATGTCGATGCAGGTTATCCATGACCCTTGTGAGTGGCTTGCAGCGCACACCAAACCGAATCGGCAAGACGAACTCTTCCAAATCAAACACTAGACCAGGGACCAAATTTGCATTCTGTTCAACATGTCAAGCCTTCAATATTTTAATCTTAGAACGGCACAAACGCTTGTCTTTGCATGAGAATCAGAAGTCGACCACTTGGCCCCGACCACTGGTACGACGCAAGGGGCGACTGAGAATTGTGAGTGGAAGCTACCGAAATATCGTTCTGGATCTTGTGCGAGGCAGCTATTTCTATCCTGACAACTTGAAGCCAGCTGCATCCATGTCACAGTTCACTCCTGTGAGGGACCTTGTGATTGTTTATTTATTACAACTCCTTGGCTTGATCGAAACCCCCAAGTCAAGGTTTCAAACCTGAGCTGGTATGGTTTTCTTGACAATGTTTGCATCTGGGCTGTTGAGACAACTCCCACTGTTGATCAGATTCTGATCTTAGATATCTTTTTGCGGCCGAACCATTCTCATATCGAAGACAGCAGTTCCAAGCAGGCCATTTCGACGCTGTTTATTGTTCAAATCTCGGAGGTGCTAACCTAGCTGTTACAATGGTGTTCCAAGTTGTCGCGTTTGAGGCTTGTACTAGACTACTCACAACATTACTTTCTCTGCCTGACCCGGTTTACTGCCATGCTTGAGTAGCAGACGTGCCAATCACTCACAGCTCGTATTTCGAATCTGACAGGTGAATGACCTCCAAATGACATGAAATTCCTCGAACCAGAAACTTTATTCAAAGCATCAAATCGGGTTTCACGACATTTGTCCTTTCACGTCGTCATTCTTGGGGTTTGAGACCAAGCGGCATTCAGAAGCCTGACAAAGATGGTCCCTCCAAGACTTTTAGTGGCTTGAGATTCAGCACTAAATATTAATAACCCCGCAGTCCCCGCACGAACATCTGGGGGCGGGTCAGCGGGACGGCTTCTTTAGCGCTGTCCTCAAGCTCACCATGGAGCTTAAAAATGACAGCGTTGTTTAGCACCTGCTACTGGCAATGCTATTATCTATTTGGTTATCATTGGTACAATAACTTAGAGCAAAGAGATCTCTGCGGAGCGGTTGAGAAAGAAGAGCCCACTATTCTTTTTACTGTGGTACAACGATCTGGTGAGATTCTCACACTTATGAGGTGTGTGTTCTTGTTTTCGGTTTCGTAGGGTTCGAGAATCGTTGTAAACCCCATCTGCTGGTTGGACAGTACCAGAATCCTGGGCCGGACAAGTACATAGTAGCACAGCGCATCACGTCTTACGCGGATTGGAGTCACGACCCAACTGCATGGTCTCGTCGAGAATCTCCGGTTGTACAAAAGAAAACCCATTGCCATGAGGTATTTTCTATAACGCATGCCAAGATGTTGGACTAGAACTTTTAAGCAAGGAATCCACAGCAAAGGTCATATGCAGGTAGCCGATAGCACCCATTCGAGTTGTGGAATCCGCCGTTTTGATAATCTCTACTTGGTGGGGGGCTACCACGCCATCGGCGCTTTGCTTTTCTCAGCAGGTAACACGCCTTGTGGTGTGTTGGATCATTTTGCGAGATATACAGGTGGCTTTGGGTTAACAGCCAATCGTTAAATGTTGTTTTCTCATTTTCCAGACCAGAAGCAATACTTTCGTACAATTGGCTCTTCAGGGCAGGTTCCAGTATACTTTGTGCTTGAGATTTGAAAATGGTCCTGGTGGGACTGGCCCCGTGGCCATGCGCGTGGGTGCCAAGACATGTTGTTCGGTTGGTAGCAGTATTGCAGTATGCGTGAGTGGCCATCCGATATATTCGAGCGGAAAGAGAAGGAATGCCGGGGGCTAGGATCATGATCCTATATCCACTTGATGAGCCTCCGATCTTACCGGCCACACTGCCGTCTTCGAGCTACAAACTACTGTGAGGCGAAACAGGGGCAGGTATACGTGATCCATGGGCGACTATTGCTGTCTCACAACCAATTTCAATATGGACAGCTGTTTATTCCAAATCAACTCTCATGGCAAAGTGCGCGAGATGTAACCTGCCGTAATTTGCTGACGGCGGACTGCCGTTGAACTCGTGGAATATTGTCATGTTCCTTGAGCTTGGATAATCGGAATGGCCCCTTACGTTCAGCTTCATTAATACACTGCATATTATTTGTATCCATGCGAGAACGTGGCGTGGAATACAGAATCGAAAGACGTTAACAAGCGTCTTGCGGGTAGAGGCTTCGAGGTGACTTCCAGAAACCAAGTCGCGAATCTGGTGCAGCGTTTCTCCAGAATCTGCCTCAAGAGTCTTAGATATGTGACATGTCTTGGTGGCTGTGTTTTTATTTGAGATCGCGTGCAAAACTCATCGCAGGGGCAAGTGAATCAAGCCGAACTCAATACGAACAACAAAGTAGATACAAGAGATATTGGCTGGATGTATTGTAACTACTAGTGCTCGGGCTTTCAGAGGTGGACCTGAGATGAGCATCAGGCATGGTGTGATGGCAAAGACAATCAAACGGAAAACAATATGGTCAAACCCAAATGGATGCGATACCCATCTCCTCTTATCTTATCGGATAAGCGCACACCAACTGTCAGCAACTGACAAGCTTCTGGCAGTAGAAGCACGATAATTCTAGCGCCAATGGCGCGGACTCCAGTGTTGATGCGAAGCACTCAATTATTTGGTGTTGCTTAGCCATCTCACTCTGGCCAATATTCACGCTCATAATATGCTGAGGCTATAACTGTTGCAAACTCGCGAATCCAAGTCATAAAGCCACACAAAACTGCAACTAACCACTTGGAAGCCTGATATTTGGGCAAACGTAGTCCCTCACGCTAAGCAACAAGCCCCGCGACTGTTAAAATGACAAAGACTGTCTGTATAATTGGTACAATTTGACCCCTGTTAAAATCACACCGTACTTCCAAGGCTTATACTCACTCAGGCGCCGGGCCCTCCGGTTTGGTCGCGGCAAAGACATTGCTTCATGACGTCGCGCCAGGGACTTTCAAAGTCACAATCTATGAAGCTCAATCCCGCATTGGCGGTCTGTGGCCTTCAAGCAAAAGTGATACCACCGGCCTGGTGCATCCATTGATGGTAGCGAATCAAAGCAAGCATACTGTGCAATTCAGCGATTTCGCATGGGAAAACGATACACCCCAGTTACCGCGAGCTTGGCAGGTCGGTCAGTACTTGGACCGCTATCTCAACAGGTATGGAGGCGCAGATATACTGCTTGGGCATAAGGTTGTGAGAACAGAGATACAACTCAGTGGCGCCTGGGAAGTCGAAACCGAGTCAGATGAAGGTGCGCAGGCGAAAGTCTTTGATTATCTTCTCATCACTACTGGCTTCTTTGGAAAACCAATATGGCCAGAAACCGTGCCTCAAAAGGCATCTTTCCCCATCATTCATAGTAGCAAATACCGTGACCTGTTCAGCCTCCTGGGGAAAGAGCAAGCTCAGGGAAGCAAGATCCTCATTGTAGGTGGGCAGATGTCAGGAATTGAGATTGCCGGAACTGTGGCGTCTCATTTGTCCTCAGCGACGAACTCTCCAGGAGAGAAGATAATTCCGAATCCAGAGAAATATTCAATTCAACATGTGGTCCAAAGACCTGCCTGGGTATTCCCACTCTTTACATCGGCAAAGGTAAAGGCTGCTTCATACTCGTCCCTAATTCATGGCTGATAGGAGTGCTATAGGCTGACGTCTCTGCTCCACCATTTCTGCCATGCGACTTGCCATCTTATAACCAAGCTGTTCGGCCCCAACCACTGGTCAATGGTCAGGGCCATGTCAGTGTTGATGCTGCGAAGACCTTCAACTCCATATACCAGTCTGTACTTGGCACGGATCAGATTGAATTCTCCCCGCAGATGAAGATAGGTGGTGAACTTCTGGAACAGCAGCCCTTCCTTGCCATGAGCTCCAACTACGCCGATTTCGTCAGATCTGGACTCATAAATATCAGCAAGGGAAGGCTTTCATCCATCGATGATACTACCGCCACTATCTTGCCCGCTGACGAAGCGATTTCTGATATCGCAGCCGTTATTCTCGCAACTGGATTTGACCCAGCACCGTCGCTACAATTCTTGCCAGCCAAGGTCCTGGAAGCCATTTCATACTCACCCAGCACAACATCCCTTCCCGCTGCTCTGGCCTTCCACGGCACACATCACGCGGCATATAAAAATCTAGGTTTTGTCGGATTCTACCGCTCTCCGTACTGGGGTGTAATGGAAATGCAAGCACGGTTTGTTGCTCACCTGTGGACGACGCCCACTCACTCTTTGGCCCTTGAACATGCGCTGGCGACTGACAACAGCATTGAGCGGACTCTCGCCCTGCGGGAGGACCCGAGGTGCTCTCAATTTCCCATGGGCGACTATGTTTTTCTGATGCAGGAGTTCGCCAAGGCGCTGGAGATACCGATTGCACCTCCGCGAGAGACGCCGCCACTTGCGAACGGCAAGAGTATGGACATCATCACGCCGGCGCGGTACGCTTCCAAAACAGCTTCGGGCGCCCAATTAGCCGAAGTCGAGAAAAACCTGGTCTCAACACATGAGACGGCCCTAGCCGGCCTGACGAAAGCCAAGTTTGTTGCGCATGCAGTTTTTCGATCGTTGCTCGGAGAATGGAAACTCGACCGTGATTTGCATTCAAGACTCCCAAGCCACCCAAGCGGACGATTCGTCGGGACCGCGAAGTTTCTGCTGCGAGATGGCACGTCGGATGGACGAACTGTTCGCGAGGGCGACGACCTGGGCATGGAATATCTCTATATCGAAGATGGTGACTTCATTGCAGCCAACGGAATGAAGTTTAGGGCTACAAGGCGGTATGTATGGCGCTATGATGATCGGAAGGATGTACTAAGCGTGTGGTTTGCACGAACCGATGACAACATGCGTGCGGATTATTTGTTCCATAATCTTGAGTTCATCGCTCCAGCAAGCGAAGACTCCTCCAGAGGTTGGCAGGCAAAGGCGAGCCACCTTTGCATCGAAGATTTGTATGACGTGCATTATAGCTTCAACTTCAAGGCTGTCAATCTAAAGGACTGGAACTTAGGGTACAGTGTCAGGGGGCCAAAGAAAGATTATACTATTGCGGGCAGGTATAGCAGAATCTAGAGAGTCAAGGCATGAATTTAGCAGCACATTTTCGGCTTTAGTACACAGCCTTCGACCATTGCTGCGGACTCCAAGTTGCGTTATGAATGAGCAATACCGTTAGTGCCAAGACATTTGGAAGAACCACAAACTCAGTGGCTGTGTAGGAATGATCATGTAACTATCTACTATGGGTCGGCGTAAAGGTCTACCAGAGTAGTCGCGTGTCTTTCCAATTGTGTGGTACTGTACCGCGCCGTGCATATAACATCTAGCAACAGCCAAAGGGTGATACATGTGCCCCTGCCCCCCTTCCCTTTTTCTTTTCTCTTCATCTCTCATTTGGTGCTTCGCCGTTGAACCAGCGTGAGGATCATGGCAACAGCCATTTTAGTCGTGAATACTAGGAAACCCATCATATTGCACAACGTAGGCCATGGTGAGTACGCGCAGACTCCATGCTCACCACCCAGACTGCATTGGACTCGTAAGCTCAAATGCGAATAGGAATGGACTGCTTCCTTTTGATCAAGTCTTCCTTGGTCTTTATCAATGAGTTCTTGCACGGACGCTGTAGAGCGAAGTCGGCCAGGTTCTTCAACGTAGTCGTACCAATCTCTTGCAAGGCTTCCTCGGTAAAAAACGCCTGGTGGCCACAGATGATTACATTGTGGAAAGTTGTCAAGCGCATGAGTTCATCATCATCGATGATGGTGCCCGAGTGATCATTGTAAAACAATTCTCCCTCGCCCTCGTACACATCCAGAGCCAAACCACCAAGCTTCTTGCTCTTGAGAGCTGCGATGACGGATCTGGTCTTAATCAAGCCGCCACGAGATGTGTTGACAAGAATGACACCATCCTTCATTTTCGAGAGGGTGTCATCATTGATGATATGCTTGGTCTTCGGCATCAGCGGGCAATGCAAGCTGATAATGTCGCTCTGCTGGAGCAGCGAGTCGAGGTCTGTGTATTCGCCGTGCTTCTGGAAGTCCTCACTCGGGAAAGGATCGAAGCCAATGACCGTGCAGCCAAACCCATTCATGATTCTAGCAAATGCAACACCGATCCTTCCCGTGCCGACCACCCCAACGGTCTTGCCATGTAATGTCTTGCCCAGAAGGCCACTCAGGTTAAAGTTGCCCTCCCGCACTCTGTTGTAAGCCTGATGTGTATGACGGTTGAGTGTTTGGACAAGTGCCAGAGCAAACTCGGCTACGGCCTCGGGCGAATATGACGGTACGTTGGCCACGACCAAGCCATACTTCTCGGCAGCATCGAGGTCAACATTGTTGAAACCTGCACATCGCAAGAGGATGGCCTTGACGCCATGTGAGACAAGTTGCTCAATGACCGGCGCATCGGCAACATCGTTGACGAAGATGCAGACAGCATCAGCGCCCCGTGAGAGTTCGGCCGTATCGAGTGAAAGGGAGAAGTCGTGATAAATGAGTTCTATGCCGGCAGCTTTGTCGAGCTCAGCGGCATGTTCGGTGGTAAGGTAAAGCTTGTCGTAGGGCTTCGTGCTGAAGACTGCGAGCTTCATTGTGTCGATGGGAATTGAACAAGATTGAAAGGTTAGGATGTTCGTAGGCCTAGAATATGAGAGATATTGCTAACAAACGACAGGAACCCCGCGATGAAAGCCTTTGGTGTACTGATTTAAGGTTGTAGATGCAGCTATCCTGCTTGGCGGGTTTACTATGCCTTGGTATCTACGCCGTCTTACCTACCTGTGTGAGCGAATGAAGCGTGGCCTGCCTGCGGTAATTCCTTGGTCGCTTGCACGATACTGTTATCACATGTCAACTTATTACCGGATGAAGGCAGGTTCATGAGCCATGACTTTGGATTGCTACAGGCACCTGCTGTGGCACATTTCTGTAAAGCTCCTGCAAGCTTGTGCTGAGCCGAGCCTGCGATCGTAAAAAGCCAAGGTTAGGCAAGAGCACCGTGTTCGTTAGTGACGACATTTTGGTGTTGTGATTCAATTAGTGGCCCCTGTTTTGTCCTTGAACACTGCGGGGCCGATGTTGCAGGGCTCAGTTGGGACCCAAACAGCACTGACCTCGTTTAATTTAGTGGCTCCTCTTCTGCTTCCAATCAATGAGCAGGACAAGCAAGCTGAGAAACCGTATCTACCTTACGGGTCCGTACAGCATAGTACACTGAAAAGAGTTCTTATTGTTAGGAAACAAGTGAAAACCTGAATAGCAGTTGCCTCCGGTCAAATCTACAATGACATTTGTCATCTTGGCTGATGTACTACGTTGGCAGATATCGTATTGGACGAGGCCAACATTATAGCATTCTCGGGCACGTCCCTAATCACCAATTCAGAGTATCAGATGTGGTGAAAGTACAAGCTCAAGAAGCAAACAGACCGTGGGAGGAAAAAATCCTTTTGAGGATAGCATCAATGGAGATAGGTTCGTATAAATGCTACTGGAAAAGGCATAATACGCTGTGCTGACTCCACATCCATTCTTATTCATTCAACTTCATCAGGTTAATTTTTTGAAATATATTCAAACATTGGCGCCTAGTGCAGATGAGAAGACCACCAACCCTCACGAAATGGTACATCTTTGATCACAAATTATCTGTACTTGCAAAACGTCAAGACATGAGATCCACTTCATAGAGCGGATAAAACATTGTGCTTCATTATAACACGACAATTGATGGGATGCTTTGCTGTGGATCTGTGTCTAGTGATTCGACATCTCCACGACGAAGGATTACGTAAGCTTCGTAGCTATTGGACTGAAGTTGCAGGGCATTTCGTTCGCAACGGATAGAACTTGCATAGCAATAGTGATTACGCGATGTGTCTGTACTACTCAGTAGTTTGGTAGTCTCTACTGATAAAAATGGTAGCGGAGCAGTGTTCGGCAAGGGCAAATAGGCTCCACTCGCGATAGTCACGATGGTTAAAGCCCTGGAAATATGCCTATTGAGACCTCAAGCAGGCAACCATCGTGTGCGGTCCTGTATTGGCTCATGCACGACTTCTTGCATCGAGCTAGAATCGGCTGGTATTGAAGACTTGGCAGAGTGTTGTGTCACCATCTTCGGATACAAGATTGCATGATTCTCGAGCCAAACACCATTTACAGCAGTATTTAGAGGCGAATTTCGTACTGCTTTACAACGACATATCTTTTGTGTTTGATGTTGGTTACACGACTGCACATATGCAGACTGATGCTACTCCAACCAGCGCGGTGAGTCAGTTGGTTGTTCAGAACTGGTCGGCCCTTATCTTGAGGGTGTAGAGGACAATTATGCATGGTAGTCGTGATGTGGGCACCTGTCCAATTGTTGTTACCCCTTTTCTAAGCCATCCAGGGTTTCTCAGCTGTACACGGTCCAGATACCCTCACCTTGGCAGCTCTTGGTTAATCTATTTCCCGCATACCATAAACCCGAGATTGACCGAGTCCAACGAGAGAACAAAAAGCCATGTAGTTATAGCGGAACATCCTAATATAGAAAAGGGCCTCTAGAGAATACATCAAAGCACGTAGGTTAGCGCGCTTCACAATTATATGCACATCAACCAATAAATCTCCTACCCTAAAAAAGCTCCCGGCATCATGTAGCAGGGAGGTACAATCGCGATGGAGCCGCCGCAAAGAAGCCAGCCGGGCAGATCAACCGTTCAAGGATGCGCTTAAGGTATCAATATTTCGTCAGGAAACAACGCCACTGATCAAGACCACCACGGTCGTTGTGCAAGAAAACATCATCGGAAAAAGGGATGTACTTTTTATGCTTACCGTAATCTGCGTCAACCTCGTCTCATGAAAGTTGAGAGTTCGTGATTAGGTACATCGTAAATAGCTTTGGAAGTGAAACAAGATTCAATCTCAAAGGACAATTCTAAATATATGGTTCGCCTAGCAGCACTAAAATATTCACCATGATCTAGAGTGAGAGCTTTTGTAGATCTATCATTAGACAATCATATCAGATGTTAAAGTACATGGAATCATAAAGTAGCCTAACCTTGACGCTTAAACATGGCAATCTGCCTACGTTTAACAAAGAATTCGGAATAAAACACGACGCATTGCTGACTCCACCTCATATCTAGCCAATTGTCTGATTGATCACACACCCCTCAGTAAGCCAGCTTAGGATGTTAAACGCAAAACGATTGACGTTTGGAGTATGTGCAAGTATGTATGACTTTAGTTTCAATATATTGTTTACCATCCTAGCTTGATGCAACCATAACTTAGCGAATATCCGAACACTCCGGATGTTGTCCGTGGATGGTGCCGAATTAATCCGTCAGATATATGTAAATGTCGGTATTACGATTGGCCCTGGAAAGTAAACTTAATTATAGAAGTTTTACTTAAGATAATTACATATTTCTTAGGTTGTTAACAGCCTTGACACACAGCTTATCCAGCATGGACTTATAGATACTGCATGGTTGTTAATCTCTGTATGATACCTGAAATCTCAGACCGAATATGTTAAAAAGAAATATTTACATGTCTGTACTAGTGTTTGTCTTGCTAGGCTGCTTTCGAGACGAAAATTTTCCTCCATGTTCGATACTAATCCTAGTGTCTCTCATTTCAGTCCTATCCATATTGGTAACTGTCAAGATTCGACCGTCACTCTGATTGGTTATCAACCTTGAATATGACTTCTGGCATTACAACTGTATGATTATATTTACAGGTAGGTTTGACTCCTTGTTGTTATTGTTGGGGTTTATGCCTTAAAGTATACATGAGCATTATTTATGGTGCAGGATACGTTATCTTTTACCACGTCTAAACCAATTGACAATCATATGGTTACCTGCTGACAGCGACTCGGCATCGATTTTTTGCTGGCTTATACCAAAAGTGTCTAACGAGCTTTTCGTTTATGTTCGCGTTGTCGTTGGACCATGCAGATTGCTGATAAATCCTTGTACAACTTCTATCTATTACTGATCCTTCTAGGGTATCAGGCTCATACGACTCGTCTCTTCTCGTCATTCCTCTGCGCCATCGTATCCGCTCGGATATATTTGTTTTCCTAAACAAAAACTAGCACAGAGAGAAACCAATTTGCCTTCTCAGCACTGCCGATGTTAGCTAACCTACTAAATCGAGACCGGGAACTCGACACGGCGGTATATCCTATTGGGTACAACCCTGGAATGATTCGAACCAAGCCGTCTTCGAATGCAACTCTTGGGTCAAACATTCTGATTTGCGAGGCTCTGAATAGTCTTCCAAAATTCAATACTAATTTCAAAGCTTGGCGATATTATGAGGCAAAGCACAGTCCAGTGCGGGTTGCTACGCAAGTTTCCCCATGCTAGCAACAAGACCGCCCAGGCTGGATATTCGAGCATGACCACTGTCGTCGTCACAAATGTGTATTTGGAGATCACCATTCTCCCCGTTCTTGGCACTTACGCCCAGCCCGCCAAGTACTGGGCAAATGTGCCAAGCTGCAAACTCCGTCTCCAAATGCTCTCCAAGAACTGCCAAAACGCCAAACCATTGCTTGGCGGTGCAACAAATGCTGATCGTTTCCAACAGCTGCATGCAATTTGTATCACCTGATCTGGACCAAAAAGCTTAGCTACAACTTCAATTAGAGAAATCATGTCGTTCGAAATCATCACCAAAGTCCTGATATGAGCAACAAGATTGCAACAGGCCGTCAAACTCATGTCGAGATTGGTAGACACGTCTGGTCTCCCCAATAACTGCTCACCCAATCGCAATTGAGTCGCGCCGTAGCTTTGCATTAGATTTAAGAACCTAGCTGACTGACCTTACATAGGTCTTGAATTCGTTTCGAGATACTGAGCTAAGGGCGTAGTCCAGGATAGTTGGCCAATCAGGTATTTGACAGGGTTTCCCCACGATTTGCTCACAAACAGGAATAGGCAAGGGAGAGGTGGGCCTAGTTGAAGAAGTTATGGAAATCAAGCATTACTGACCTTTCTATTGCGACTTGCTCGTTGCCTCTTATGGCTGTTGTTTCGCCTAGCTGAACGGACCGAGATTTGCCCCCGTACATTGCATCGTTCGGACATGTTGCCTAACTTGGCTGAACACGCCTCGTTTAGGATGGATCGACCATTAGAGTTGGAGGGCGGACACTCTTTCCGTGATGCTAGAGTATATGTATTTGTGTTATCTAGGCCCACTACAAAGACGCCTCAGGCGGGAGCCCTACGTCTCCTATACTGGCTTTTGTTTGCTATCCCGCATGACATATACGTCGACGTCACTGAGAGCTCGATACATCCATTGAAGGCTCAATGCCGAAATATTCACCAAACAAGACCACGTTATTAAGGGGATGTGTAAATGCGCAGGGGCTACTGCTTCGCAAACCGACTCCATTCAACCAAAGTGGGAATACATGCTCAAGTCACATCCTACACTCGAAACAAGTATTCGCAAACGTACACAACAGTAAATCATCACCCATGTTCCCTGAAAATCGCTTCTAACCGACATGCATACCGGGGAAGGAGAAGTGAACCAAAGTCACAAGGCACAAATCTGCAGAGCAGCCAATGACATCCGTACTGCCTGCGCTTACATCCCCGCACGGCACGTCTTGTACTCGCAACAGATCCCACACCATCACATCGCAGCCAGCCCCTCCCTCTAAACAATTAGTATTGGAACGCCAATGCAGGGTGTGAAGTTAAACGATATTGTCTATACCGTTTCCAGGATAGATGATCTAGCCCGGTTTTAAACACCCTGTCTCGTGTGTGGTGACCCTAGTTGCACCTGGTATTGCAACAACACACCTGTAAGACGACAACGATGGCAGCCACCCGAGTACCCCTCCCAGAGTTTCTGCACATCATAACACGGGATGTCTATTTGAGGAAGACTGACATACCGAAGATTGCGAGAATGAGCCGAAGGAGGGTGACAATATGCGGCGGTATATGGACCAGCTCCGATATAGTATTGACCTACGACTGTCTGGGTTGTTTACGGATGTGGAAAAAAGGGACAATATCTATATAGTGCTCGGTAGCTAGCCATTTCGCCTTCGGTCGCCACCGTACAGCGAATCTGCTCATCGTTCTACGGATCACAGAACTCCTTAGATCTATTTCTGTAGAATAGTCCCTGTGTCTCTCCTTGGAGGCAGTTTTCATACTTTATGTTGTATTGATTTCATCCTCAACCCTTCATTATGGCCATATTCTCAGTTGGCGAGAAGGTCGATGCGTTCAAGAACGTTGTACGATCCGACACCAGCACCAATAGACTGAAGAGATTCGTGATCGAAGGAACACCAAAGCTTCCGGGTGCTGCGACACATTACTTGCTAGACAAGGTCCCTATAGTTCAATGGCTTCCCCGATACCATCCATCATGGCTTCTTCAGGACTTCATTGCTGGCCTAACGATAGGCGTGATGCTGATTCCACAAGGTCTGGCTTATGCTAAGATCGCAACTATCCCTATAGAGAACGGTCTCTACAGTGCTTGGGTTCCAGCAGCTGTCGCAGTCTTCATGGGTACATCGAAAGGTGTGTATATATTACACAAAATGTTGAGACTTATACACTAATATGGACTCGACTCTAGATCTCTCCTCCGGTCCGACTTCTATCCTCGGCCTGTTGACGGCGGAAATCGTTGAAAGTTACTCCGATGAATATAGTCCAGCAGCCATCGCCAGTGCCGTTGCATTCATGGTCGGTGTATATTCCTTGATACTTGGACTTCTTGGACTAGGTTTCCTCCTTGATTATGTCTCTGTGCCTGTCCTGACAGGCTTTATTTCTGCTACTGCCCTTACTATCGGCTTCGGGCAACTCGGTAGCCTTATTGGACTCAGTAACACACCTTCCATGGTTTTCGACATCATTGGCGACGCGCTTAAAAGACTGCCCAAGTGGGATGGCCCGACGTGTGGCATAGGCATTGGGTCCATCCTGATGCTCATCGCTTTGGAGAAGCTTGGCAAAAGATACGGTACAAGGCACTGGGTATTAAAATATTTTTCCAGTAGTCGAGCCATCATTGTCCTTTTCATCTTCACGCTTATCAGCTATCTTGTCAATAAGGACCGTGGAGACAAGCTGGTGTGGGCAATCTCTAAAGTCAGCACTCACGGAATCGCTACCCCCAAGGCACATGACACTGGGCTCATTGCGAAAGCAGCGACTCGTGCCTTTGCACCGCTGATTGCTTGCACATTGGAACACCTTGCCGTTGGCAAAGCTTTCGGGAGGAGAAATGGTTATACCATTGACCAAACGCAGGAACTCAACTATCTCGGCATCACTAATCTAGTCAATTCCTTTTTTGGTGCTATGCCTGTTGGCGGTGCTATGTCACGAACTGCTGTCAACTCGGAGTGTCGTGTTCGAAGCCCTTTGAACGGATTGGTTACCGCCGCTTGGATTATCTTAACCATCTATGTTTTCTCACCCGCTTTGTACTGGATTCCGAAGGCAACGCTTGCCGCTATAATTGTGAGTGCCAATCCTGTTCTCCACGTTTGCCAGAAGTATCGCTGAAACTAGCCCAGATCATGGCTGTCATCAACTTGTTCGGCCCTGTCTCACTCTTTTACCGATACTGGCGTATCTCCATGGCTGATTTCGTTGCGTCACAATTGTCATTCTGGATCACAATATTCGTATCAGCCGAGATCGGTATTGGTGTCGGAGTCGCCTGGAGTATCGTCTGGTCGTTGCTGAGATCTGCCTTTGTAAAACCCGACGTCAATATGAGCCCAAATGGCGACACTACTGGAGAATCACAAACCTTGGGTCGTTTCAACACAGCACCGGGTGATCTCTCTGCCGTCAATGTTCCAAGCGACACGGTCGTCGTTCATTTCAACGACTCTATTTTCTTCCCCAATGCAGCAAGGGGCAAGCGCGTCACAGTAGAGGCAATCCAGCTCGTCTATGACAAGCTTCCAGACAGCACGGTATTCCGTTCGCGTGAACGCTCATGGAGTGTGGCCGCGGAACGTCGGGTGGAGCGGATCCGCAGGGATCGCAGCATTGCGCTACGCGATGTTCCCCTGTCGGTGGTGATCTTTGACTTTACCATGGTATCATGGATCGACACCACGGGTGTACTAGCGCTCGGAGAATTGGAAGCTGATATCCGTATACACTGCGGGAAAGAAGTTCAGTTTCGCTTCGTCGGCATGAACGGGAGTGTCCGCGAGCGCTTCGCGCGGGCCAACTGGACACTTACCGTGTTTGGCGATGGCCACCAGGAAGGTGTTGACATACTCTATCCTTCTCTTGAAAGAGCCATCGTTGATCGAGAAAGACTTGGTAGCGTACTGGAGCATGTGATCGCGGAGAAGGCTATGGACTAGTCGGTGCATTATGCTCTGATGTGCACGAGTCAAAAACTTTTTTTCTCTTACCAAGGATATTTGGGAATGACATTTGGAGGCGCTTTGATCATGTCAGATTTGTTTGGACAAGAGTACTCAGGCTAGTGCTACGTGCGATGATTTTCTGATTTTGTCTCTATAGTTTCATGCGTACATGTCTCTGTGTTCAAATGTCTCAAGCTTATCATCATCGAAATGCCACTACCACAAGGCTTCATAGAACCGTGTATTTTTGACAAATAGAACGACTGCTTCCTGTGAGAACGAAAATCATCCGTTCATGGGTATCACCACATAGACAGTGTTGCTCGCGCCTCAACCGGTGAGCACTAGGTCCGCTTCCCGAGTGATCTCCAGGGATTCTTGTTCGGGTCAACAACCTGAGATCCCGGCGTCAAAACTGGACTTCTTATTGGGTACTATTTACGGCCTAACATATAAAGTGCATAGGGAACATCGGTGAGATCCAATGTCACAAGCAGCTGGCAGTAGAACCTTGCTTCTATATTAGGTCGCAAGAGGGTGACTTCAATCACAAACAAACCCATTGGCGTGACCGCGAGGCCCCCACGGGTGATCACCGAAGTGGTAGGAGCCGCTATCTATTTGTGAAATTCCTCCAAATCCAGCGCGCCATGCGACTCGATATTCAGTCGGAAGTGGACCGCCAAGCATTTACATGGGCCTGCGACGCCCTAAATCGGCCGTCAAGGCTTGTCCCGCCGTGCAGTAGAGGGTTTCATTATCTCTCAACAAGGCAGGCGATTACTCATACAGTGTACAACGAGTGGTTGCGAGCTGTTCATGATTGCGCTGACTGTGCCAACTTTTGCAGATGTCCAGGATAAGCTTTGGTATTGCCTGAGCAGCCGCAAATCAGGCTGTGGAGAGGTTTCGGAGCGAGTTCCATATGGCATTGGATGCCACAATGAGTCGCAGGGACAACACATATTGTTTGCGTGAATCCACAGGTAGGTGGTTGGAAACGGCTTAAAAACTGCTGGAATATGGTGTTCTTGTCGCCACTTAAAAGATGGCACCTTCTTGGCATAAAATTGTTTATGATCGACGCCCACACACATATATTAGTTATTTCACGTATGTAAGCAATTCCCCACAAGCTTGGAGAAAGCTTGCTCTACTTGGCAGTTCCACATTGCTGGGTCGACTGCTTTGTGGAGTAGCTTGGAGAGCTTTTTACATCGAAATTATTCCATTATGCCACTAGCGTCAAAGCCGAGCGGAGTATGCGCATTTGATGCTCTATAATCTCGGATTGGTGGATTGCGGCAGTGGAGGTGCAATCCAATTGATCTTCCCAGCACGTTGGTTGACCCGCTTGCGGCATGTCGCCCTCAAGCCTCAGGCTACGGGACACAACCCTCTCCATTTCCCAGTGACCATAAGAACTTAGATCATGCGACCCACCAGCTTTGCGAACGCTGGTTCTTCAATATCTAGGGTTGAAAAATTATTTTGTTTTATTGTTCCTAGACTGTTGTGTTTGTGTCGCGGACTATTCATGAACACTGCATTGAGATGATTTTCTCTTCCCGTAACTACGCGATTTGGCACTTATTGAATCGCTCCATATGCTGCCAAGATCATATTCCATCATTTGTTTTCAGTGATTAAATCCACTGCCCGCACGCCCGTTACACCCTGCTTTAGATCCCGTATGGGCTACTTTACTTGAGCTCGCTCGAGATTTTCTTGTGTGAAAATAGATCGGAATCAGGTTGCGTGACCTCATCCTTAGCGGCACTCTTTACCTTGTCCCAGAAGACTTCACCATTCTTAGGATCCTCAGCGAACAGGTGATCAATAACCATTTTCTTGGGGGTCTCGCCCATCCACTGGAAAAGAGAGAAGTCACGGAACTCATCCGCCTTGAAAACCTCGAGCATCTCAATGGGCTCATCGCCGATATTCTCAACGAAATGACCCATGTTCTGAGGCACAATGCCCACGTCGCCGGGGAGATAGTTGAATGTGCGGGCAGTGCCTGACGAGCCGAAGACAGTGACACGCGCACGACCCTTGATGAAGAAAGACCATTCATCGGCATTTGGGTGCCAATGCATCTCGCGAATAGCACCGGGCTCAATTGTAACGTGGGCAGCGGCCACAGTCTTGGAAATGGGGAAGTTCTTTGAATCAGCAATACGGACCTCTCCGCCACTGGTCTTCTTTGGCTCCTGCTCAAGGAAACGGTGCGAGAAGTTGTACTTGGACTTCTTGATGTTTTTGCCGGTAGGCTCTTCTTCGTTGATCGAACCGGGCGTAGTTCCCTGGAAGATATACTTCTCACTGTCGGGGATATGTGCGAAGACCTCGGGGGCCAAGTTGAAGTTCTTCGAGATGACAGACTTAGGTGTATGTGCTACTATAGCGTCAGTGACTATTGATTTTCGCTTGTTCTGAGGTTATTTACCAAGCCAATCCGTGAGGATAAATGTAGATTCCTCCGAAAAACCGCCATCGTCGAAGACGAGCAGAAATTCGGTTCCATTGGGACTCAGGCCTTGGAGTGAGTGGGGCACACCGCTAGGGAAGTACCACAGGTCACCCTTTTTCAGATCATCAATGAAATTGCCGCCCTCGTAATCGATTGCAGTGATGCGAACTTCGCCGTCTAAGACATAAGCCCATTCAGCCTCCTTGTGCCAGTGCAATTCACGAATCACGCCCTCATCGAGGCGCATGTTGACGCTGGCCAGCTCGACACTAGCACCGAGCTCTCGGACGGTCGTCTGTCGGGTCCATCCGCCTTCCTGTACTCCAGTCAACGCAATCGCTTATAAAACAAATGGTTATGGAACTCACCTCAATGCGCACATGCGAATCAGCGAAACTCCAGCGCAGGTTCTTCATGTCCCCATGGTCAGTGCTTGGCGGCCTCACTAGGTCGGGATTCTGTCGGGAGCGTTCCCAATTCCAGGGCCCGAGGACGGATGCGCCGTGACCATTACGGTAAGGCAATGGGTCCAACTCGTCCCCAACTGTGTCGACGGGCCTATCGAGAGGGTCCTTAAAGCCCGGCGTGTATGGGCTCTTCTCGTTTCTATATTTTCCAGGCAACGGTTTACCATCTAACAGGCGCTGACGAGGACTATCCTCCACCGGGATGGCAAGACCCAATTCGCCAAGTACGGCGCCGAGAAGGACAAGAGAGTGTTGCAGCTGCATATTGGGGAACAGTTCAGTGAGTCAGCCCTACAGAGAGTAACCAAAAAGCTGTGTCACCGAGAGAAGTACAATAGAGATGGTACCCTTACATAGTGAAGGGGGCCAGCTAGGTTTTATGTCTACCTGTCCCTAGTTAAGACGCCCTATCGAACGATTGTGACCGCATCAAGCATTCCTCCGAACTTTTGTTGACGTCCTCGACAGCTTGAGCTCAAGATTGCGACACAGGACCGGACGCATTGAAGCAAGCCTGCAGCTTATTCCCCCCTGTACTTGTGGGGTACCCGATCCCGATGTAACCGTTGGCTGTTAGGCCAGGTGCTGTCCAACTTACATAGTACTTTCATGATCCCTTGTCTTACCCCAACTCATAGCGAGCGATGAAGCATGAACATCACTGCCGAGCCATCACCGATCCTACATGCCGAGCAAGACCGAAACTTGTCCGCATTCATGAAGCATGTAGCGATTGGAGCTCGTGATACTCGCTTAAAAACGCTAAGATGTTTCAATTGAGGATTGCTGAAGCTGAACTTGACCTCGTGAGAAGGTCGACGATGGTAGCGATCCAGGCCACTATCCTGCTTAGATGGTACATAAAGTTCCACTAGGAGGGTGGGTTTACCATGGAGACCTGTACGACGCCGGCCACGAGCTAGGCACCCTGGCCCGGTGAACGAATAGCGCGCGACAGGGAGAAAAGCGTCATTGAGGGGCAGTATCGCTGGGAATATGCTAACAGCTCCGGGTTTTTCGTTGCCGTGTTCCTTCTTTGGCTCCACGACGTGCAACAGATACGGCTAGCTGCGATCAGACTGACGTTTTTCCTCTTCCTATTTTCCCACTCGGAGTCTTCTTGCATTGCCGGTACCCTCGAGAGTATCCATCTCAGACCCATTTTTAAAAGCTTGTCATCTTTCATGTCATACTTGAACAAGCAGTAACACAAAACTGGCCGAGTAGGACTTCTGGTTTTTCCATATTTAAGCTCGTGTGTAGCCTCATCCTAGACACATTGAGTGAGACAATATTGATATAAATCCACGATGGCGCCTGAGAACGGATACGGCACTGTGAACAACGGAACAACCGGCACCAGGACTAACCCTCGCGGTGATGAAGAGCAAGCGTTGCTGGGACGTTCGGCATCTAAACCGAGTTGGCGCTCATATCTGACGGCTACTGTCAACAGAGACTGGGCTGATCTGATCTTGTTATTATGTTATTTCGTAACTGGTCTGCTTGACAGCGCCTCCATTAATACCTGGGGGTCTTTCGTGTCCATGCAAACAGGTGAATCTTTTTCATCTTCAATCTTTCATATCGTCGCACTAAACACTTGCAGGCAACACCGTCTATATTGGACTCGGGTTAGCTGCGCCCTCAGAATCGACCCGATGGATTAAGTCTGGGACTTCGTTGATCTCTTTTTGCGTGGGATCGTTCGCTTTTAGTCGCTTTCACCGGTATTTTTTACCTAGTCGACGATGGGTGCTTTGCGCGTCCTTCCTTCTGCAGATGACTCTTGTCATCGCTGCGGCGGGGATCCTCACCTGGGGTCCTAAATCGGATGATGAGCTAAGCTGGGTTGTCTTGGTGCCCATTGCTCTTGTTGCTTTTCAGAGCTGTGGGCAGGCTGTCATTAGCAGGGCACTCAAATACAACGCATTGACAAGTGTGGTTTTGACGAGCATTTACTGCGACTTGTTCTCCGATGCTGAGTTGTTTACGCGGGAAAATACAGAGAGAAATCGCAGAGTGGGTGCACCAGTCTTACTGTTACTTGGCGCTGTGGTTGGCGGTATATTGGTTCGTAGCGAATTTGGTGCTGCTGGCACACTCTGGTTTGCTGCAGTACTCAAGTTGCTGGTGGCAGTGACGTGGTTTTTCTGGCGCGCAGCCGAGTAGTGATACGCGCTTCGACCAGCAAGCATCAGACCTGATTTGCTAGAAAGAGACAAATTTGTCTCGAAAAAGAGAGGGGAGGTGTTCTTTTCTTCGATATCTTCACAGAAACAGTATTCATGAAAGCGTTGGATTGCAGCGCGACCCGCACACGCAGCGCCAAAGATTTGTGCTTGCCACCACGTATTCTCGCTTAGTAGCTGGATATAAAATAAATGCCAAGCTAGCTACCTTGATTTCAATAAAACATATCATCTTATCATGCCCAGTTGTAATTATGGACTCAATACTCCATAGCTTGTCACTTGATTAGGCATTATGTGATTGTGTTGAAGTCCTAGCATCCACCGACGACCTATTTAATGAAACCATTCCCCATGGTTGCGTAGTAGTGAGCCATGTGAAGCCACTGAAACGTGCCTGCAAGCACGCTACCTCACACCGTTGTTTGTCAAATTTTATATTTCATAGCTGCGAAGAGTCTTTGACTCTTATCGTAGGCTTACGGAGCTGACAAGTTCAGCTTATTGTAACGACCACTAACCTTGGCAGTACATTTGAATATATCAGCTCGAGTTCATCTATGGAGCATTCGTGACCTTGAATCTGAGAAGCTTTAGTAAATTTGTGTCTCCTGATGGAATCTTAGGTAAGGTGCGAATAGTTGCTTTGTATCATGAACAATAGCAGTAACTAGGGCGATATGCTAAATTACTGGAATGGAAACGGTCATCGAAGAACGCGGGAGACATTGCAATACAATGTTGATTATAAATATATATTCAGATTCCAGTGGTATATTTATGTATAATGAGGAGACAGACGATTGGTACGATACGGCATCCTTTAACCATATTACAAGTCAGCTGTTTGTTTCGCATCAAATCCTAAAGGTGACGGCTTTTATACTCGTCTTCGAGTGCTTTATTCTTCAAGGACGGTCCTTTTATATTTCCTGAGTACTTTGCCGAATAAATTGAAACTATCGTAAAGCACGGAGCCAATCTTAAAGTACGGAGATATCCATGGTTTTCTGCCTATTCTATATAATCCTTTACGCTAACATAGCCAGTTCCCGTATCTAATTTTACTAACGGGCGCTAATACATATCCCACAAGCACATTAAAATGTCAAGTCGTTTGGCTTCATTATAAGCTTTGTCAAGTTCACACTTCCATTATAACGGCTCGTTTTCTATAATCCCTAAACTCAAAACACATCGTAAGTTGCAACAAACTCCCTATGTCCTCGTTGGAAACTTTTACGACTATATGTGCAAGAAACAGTCTTTATTTCAAGCACCACGGAGGTAGCGCATGAATGAATACTTACTCTTGCCTCCACTGATTACGTAACGTGTGTTATTGTGGCAATAACCATGCGATCAAGACAACGCAGTTAAGAGGTGAATTGATTATTTGAAAAATGAGTTTAGTGATACAGAAAAGCGGAATGGGAAGAGTAGAATCTATGAACAAGCATACCAAATTCACTTAAGTATTTGACGAGTTGGTGCATCTTACACTAACGCTGAGTGAACTTTCAGCATCATTACAGGTTTACAAGATTTGTGAACCTGCGGTGAAACTCTGCGAGAACGAGTTCCGAGTACAAGATTTGATGCAATTAAAAGCGGTCAACAATCCAACAACCCAACCGCCATAGTGGTATTTGCAATGTTGGCATTGCCCGATTCCGGAGACGTACTGGAACTCACGATTTATAATCAAGCCAAAATAACTAAGGCACATGCTAAACCACAAACCATAAGTTGGTATTGAACTAGGGGTCAATGATTACCTAGTTGTTCCATCGTGAAGTACGCTGGCATTCACGCGGGCTAATCAAGCATAGTGAAAGACGTAAATGCCGAAAATATAGTGCATTGCTTCAGGAGTGTCCTTTATAAAATGAACCAAAGAGAAACATGTTCTCATATACAACTAAGAAAGCTGTGATCAAAACTAAAAACCAATACAATACTAGCCACAACTTAACGCAAATCCACAGAATCATACAATCAAACGGGACTACCACACTACACCACCTCTATATATGGACGACAATGAAAGAGCAGAAAAAAGAGGCAGAGAGAAAGGAGAGAAACAACAAAAAAAAAACGGAAAAAGAAAAAAAAGGGAAAGTAGAGAAGATTGCAAAAAGTGGGGTCTATTAATTCTAGCTAAAAAAAAAAACACGAAATTCGCTCGAACTGAAAAGGATAATATCCGGATTGAGTCACTAAAAAAATAAATCATAAAAGACAATGTATAACTTGAAGAAGTAAAAAGAAGCAAAGCAAAGTCCGATACAAAGCTGGAAAAGTTTAAACGGGGGGCAGAGCTCAGAGACTTCAAGGTTCCATATCCGAGGACGCGAAAAGATATGTATGCAATGTTATTGGGACGTCATTAATAGTTCAGGGCATGCGGGACGGATATAGAACAGGAGGCTGGCATGATGGACATTAAGGAACATGGGTAAATTGTAAATATACGTACCTATAGTTAAGGCCTTTATCAGTAGGGATACTATACCAGAGGCCCTGAATCAATATCTATACTCCTCCTTGGAATTTTGACCTACTGTTTGCTTTATCGTTTTTCTGTACCGTCTAGGGAGCAAGTTCGTAACCCATCGAATCCTCAACAAGTAAGTAGTTCTTTTGACTCGCAAGGACTTCTTCGCCGATGATGGAAGTATTCCAGGAGGCGCCGAGATCACCTTCGGCTATAGTCACTTCTGCCCTCATGGTCCAGATATGCGGAGGAAGCACTGTAAAATTGAATCGCAGAACAGTCGGGAGCAGTGGGGCATATTGGGACATGAACTGAGCACCGATAGCAGAGAGTCCCCTGGCCTGCCTCTCCCCCGCAACAAATGCAGAAGACTGTACTTAAATTGCATGTAGGTGATATTGTACAGCCGCCGTGAGATCTAGTAGTCGCCTTTTCTAAGCTTTGGGCTTCTATGCAATGGTCTGCAAAGCACAAGAAGAGTAGGTTGTACAGTATGTAAGCATAGAGCTAATCTAAGCTGGCCTAGTCTAGCTTGAAGCACGCCATTGGGGTCGTTGCAGTTCTGGGAGCGCGACTGTGGACCTGATTGATCCGAATATGCGTACTTAACACAACAATGTCGGAAAAGTGACTTCTGGAAATCCCAGGATCTGGTTCAGATAGATTGAGAACAATGTTGTTACGCGCAATTATTTCAGCCCTTGCGGCGTCTTGCGTTAGTGCTAGCAACAATGCAGCTCGTTTCGATCGCGAAGATCAGCTTCCTTTGACAGCCGGCATAAACCATACTTCCTCCGTGGATTTGAATCAGCCTAACATTGTGTTCATTCTAACAGACGACCAAGACCTACACATGCAATCGCTGAAGTACATGCCATTTGTCAAAGAACATCTACTTGATCGTGGCACATTTTTCAGGAGGCATTTCTGCACGACAGCAATTTGTTGCCCATCACGGGTGTCTCTTTGGACAGGCAGGGCAGCTCATAATACGAATGTAACAGATGTCAACCCACCTTATGGTAACATTTCATTTCAGTCTGCTATCGCGTATACAACTGACACTTAAATACAGGCGGATACCCCAAGTTTTTGAGTCAAGGGTTTAATAATAACTATCTGCCTGTCTGGCTGCAGGTCAGTATCACGGTCGCTAATTTCCTATCTGGACTGTCTCGGAGGCTGAAGTTGGCTTGATTTGATTGTTTATGCCCTCAAGGCACCAGAAATATTCCAGCATACTCGTGAGACACTCTGGTTGAAGAAGTCATTAACGTTTATGGGATGAGTAGGAGGCTGGCTACAGCACATATTACACCGGCAAGCTATTTAATGCGCATACTGTTTGGAATTATGACTCGCCTTATGTTGCTGGCTGGAACGGCTCGGTGAGAGACTCCCGGCCGTTGGCAATAGCTGTACTCACTATTTGCAGGACTTTCTGCTAGACCCGTTCACGTACTCGTACTTGAATAGCACATTTCAGCGCAACCAGGAGGCACCAGTCAGCTACGAGGGTCAACACTCCGTAGATGTGCTTACTGAGAAAGCCTTGGGATTTCTCGACGAAGGTGCACAATCTAGTCAACCTTTCTTTCTGGGCCTTGCACCTGTCGCACCACATAGCAATGTGGATCCAAGTATCTTACATACCATGTCTGAGGTAGGGCCTTACGCAGCCGGAGGCTTGTTCTCGGCGCCCATCCCAGCAGAACGCCACAAGGATCTGTTCCAAGATGTCAAGATTCCAAGGACGAAGAATTTCAATCCTGAAGAATCGTCAGGTGCCAATTGGATGTTGCGACTCCCCAAGCGGAGTCCAGAAGTGGTTGATTATGATGATTACTTCTACCGCAATCGCCTCCGAGCCCTCCAAGGCGTCGATGAGCTCGTCGACCGGGTCATCGCGCGATTGGAAGAACTGGGCGTTCTGGATAACACCTATATCGTCTATACGAGCGACAACGGATTTCATATCGGACAACATCGGCTCTCACCCGGTAAAGAATGCGGAATTGAAGAAGATATCAACGTGCCTCTGATCATTAGAGGACCCCGGGTGCCCGAGAAGCACGTTACAGATATTGTCACAACCCATACCGACTTGGCGCCGACAATTCTCGGCTTAGTTGGCGGAGAAGTTCCTAAGGCTGCGAAGCTCGACGGTGCCGCCATTCCTCTCACAAAAGACGGTATACAAGAAGCTATCGCAACCCGTCATGAACACGTCAATGTGGAGTTCTGGGGCATCGCTCTCGGAGAAGGCAAGACATTCCCTGGATATGAAAATCATTGGGGCAACAACACATACAAGGCGTTGCGTATTGTCAGCGACTCATGGAATCTCTATTACTCAGTTTGGTGCACGAACGAGCATGAGCTTTATGATTTGAAGGTATATTCAAGCCCAGTCGAATATGGTCAAGTACTAAGACTACCTACAGACCGATCCTGGACAACTCCATAATCTACTAGCTCCCAAGAACAGAGTGGCTACTCTCGACGGGTTGCCGATCGGGAAAGTCGTAGCACGCCTAGATTCTCTCTTGCTCGTCTTGAAGTCGTGCAAGGAAGAGGCTTGTATCCGCCCGTGGTATACACTGCATCCTGCTGGGAATGTGAATAGCCTAGACGATGCACTCTCGCCGCGGTTCGATGAGTTCTATATGCAGCAGCAAGTGAAGATTCACTTTGACCGTTGTGAACTTGGATATATCTTAGGTGCTGAGGGACCGCAGTTCGACACAGATGGGCTAGTGTACCGCCATGGCCTGCCATGGTCCGCTTGGACGTAAAAGAGATCAACATGCTCATGGATTGTTCTACTTTGCATTTGAGGGTAGGGTTGGGACCTCAGCTGAGGTGGCAGTGCCGGGGTGGCTGAATCCTTCGATATCCTAACGCGCGGTTTATTGATATATGGTGGTGATTGTTTTCCGTAGTGCCACCTTCATCAGGCAGGTTCAACGACTAAACTGCAAGGACAGCATGCTGTTTCAGCCGTTGTTTCGATGTCAGGCGGTTTTGAGAATGCATGAAGTGGAAGTATTCACGAAAAGTATAATTACCTATGGACCTGGTTCGTTGCGATGATTAAACACGGGGAATACCAGTCATGTTATTAGTTGCGGTAGCACCAAGTATTAATTACTCCTGGTATCGTCTGAGCCATTCCATAGTCCTACGTGGTGTTGGCATACCAAAAGTAACTGTGTATTGCAGTGTTCCTGTTTAATGCAACTCAACTTACCTGGCATATCGATACGTTAATGATTCGTAGAGGATATCATTACAGCACAGAATCCATACCAATCGAGAGGATATATATAGTCCAAGTATTACGACGTCTTAAGAGAACCTGTCTCGTTGCAACAATGACAAAGCAAGTCAACAGCAGCACATGACGCGTAGCCCTCAGCTGCCACAGACACTATCACAGTAGAAATATTAACCAACTCTACTAAATCTGAGCAGCAAATACGACAAGCATGCCTCGGCGACCACAGATAGAGGACGAATCGTTGCCAGGATAGAAATTTATAACCAAGGAGTACGCTGCCGTTTAAAACCAAGCCATCTGAAGCAACCAGCAACCCCCAAATCCCACCAGTGGCCATGTCACAAGGAGCAACGACCAAATTTGTAGCGTCCATCCTCGGTATCTGATGATCTGTAGGGATATAATTACCACGCGATCTCGGCTTGCCATGGTTCGGAATTGTCAATGCAAAGTGGTTCTCGTGGATGAGCATACTAGGCAGAATGTAGACAAGCTCAACAAGACGAATCTGACGATCATTGATGTATCAACTCTCGGGTGGGCTCCCCGTCCTCCTCGAGTATTTAGGTCTGGAGCGGCTGGTTTTGCTGTCATATTATACACTAGTGGGTCTACCTCTACACCACGCTTTGCTAAGGAGGGAGCCTCTGTCATATTCCATGGCCCCAACCGGGAGATTCCATCGCTGTCACCTGATTCGTGACCAAACACAAAGTCACATTTACCTGTGCCACGCCTTCACAGTATTGCTCATGGCTGAGCTATGGTCGCCTGTACGTATCGCAGTGGAGACGCTGGCCGATGGTTGAACTTGGAACACTCGTAGTCTAGGTCGCATGGCGGTAAACAGTCAAATGAAGCCGAGAGGTTTATGAATAGACCTGCGCGAATCGACCACGCTATTGCCGTCGCGGCTGGAGGAAGCCGTTTCCGAAGCGGTCGTGTCAATCTGTCAGCCACAGGACGAAAATGAACCAGTTTTAGTCACCCATGTTGTCTCCAACCAGTCGCTCGAATTGAGCGAGCTTCGACATCATTCTATCATTATACATGGCAGGCTAAAAGATTTCCCGCGTATATGTGCCCTTTAGTCATCGAATCAGTTAACAAACTGCCCAAAACTAATGCAGCAAAGCTCGACTTTGAGGTAGTTGCGTTTTCGTCTTCGTCAATCAGGCTCAAAGGGGACTACGCTGATAACATTCCTAAATCGACAAGAACTAAAGCTAGGTTTAGTAGTATTTGGGAGGAGGTTGCTTTCCCCTAGCCAGTATTTTATAGAGCGCTATAACAATGTCGCATCTAAAACAAATTTATTTCTTGTAGGGGAAAACTCTGTTTTAAATATTTAACTGGAAAGGCGAATTCGAAGAGCGTTTAACGTCGAAGTCCTATTCTTATGCCTGTTCAAGTATAGAGCCTTAGAGTAATGGCACGTATAGTTAACGGCCCTACTATATAGGAAATCAATAATAAGGTAGATTGAGACAGCGAGACGGAGCTGCCGCCGAATTCTTTGAGAGATTTTCGCCGACTCAAGTCGCACTTTACCAATTGAAGTCACGAACAGCAAAGTTTTAGTCCTTACCGGCGCGACTGGATATCTGAGTTCTGTGCTACTCGATGCATCGGTGGTGGACTTACGAGTAGCGAGGATCCACTATCTCGGTATGCGCAACTCCGCCGGTCGCCACGACATAATGGCCATGAAAAAAAAGGGGTACTCGTAGAGGCGACTTGATACCCTTTCCCTCATTATCGGTCTTTCCAAGCTAGATGTAGAGCGTATATTCGGCGAGACAGACGTGATCATCCACAATGGTGCCAAGCTCTCTTACTTGAACACGCACGCCTCACTACGCCCTTGTAATATTTCGGCGACCAAGGAGCGTGTCAAAGTCAGCGGCTAGTATGAAGTCTCGAATTTTCTTATTTCTACCGTATCTGTGGCACATGCCGTCATACGTTTAAGGGCCGTTGCTACAGGGGTTCTTGGTGTAGTAATGAGAGAATACCGTCAGAGGTAGGACTAGTAGAAGGGGAGGAAAGCGTACAGTTCCTCCATCACATAGAAGACGAGGAAATTGAATTGGATAACACAGGCACGTAAGTGGGCTGTTGCGAGCGGATAAAACTGCTGACAGAGCAATCCCTGGGCTTGTCCGCCAACACGAACCCAAAGGGACGACAGTCAGAGGCTTCGCCCTCGGGACTAAATGGTTGCAATGGCTAATCAGGGCCGGATGCAGCGGCCATTATCATACAGTTAGGATCCTCCGAGATATCTAGGGGCCTCAGGCCATTAAGGTTGGGCATCGGAGGGCCATAGTACAAGGCATTGCCGACTGAGATCTTGCTACTTTGAAAGGAGATCGTGGCAATATAAACGCAGTTATTCGATGGCGCTCTGGATCGCCTGAATTAGGTGGGTTACATAGGAGCGTCCGTCGATCGTGGGGTCTACGTGGTAGAAAGACGACTCTCTCCCTCGCCGTAGGAAAGTGGAGTGCGACGAGTAGACGAGGATTTGCTCCACCAGATACAAAATTGAGGTGGCCAGATGGTTTGCGCAGGTTGTGTGGTCACCAAAAAACTGCAAGTTCCCCGTAATAGCGTCGCACTTTCTATCGTTATGGAAAATGCCATGTTGCACTTTCCCCTGAGCCCTTCAAGCTGCGTTCTTATGACTTTAGCTTCAAGCTCACAGACAATATTTAGTTACTATTAACACTAATGTCATCGTTTCATATTAAACTTTGTTAATTGGTATTTCCCTGGCGGACTTGTCGTTCAGTTATTACTCCTTTGTTAACGCCAATTGCGACTTTGCGTTGTTGGTCAAAATGCTTTGCGTGACGAAAGTATGTAGACATGCCCGGGAGCTACTCTTTGAACATACATTAAAACTGTCTCGTCCAATTACGAACACTCGCCTAATTTCTTTATAGCGCAAGAGCATTTGCACAGTGATTTAGATAGTCAGAGCCAACGTCGCAAACATAGACGAAATATGACGGATATGCACGGGCCCGCTTGATTGAATTGCCCATATTTTCTAGTATGTTGCGTACGGAGTCCGTCGCTTGTTACGGTGATTGTGCAAACTTACGACAAAACAAGCGTGTCGGTCGCTGATAGAACCATGTAAAAGCTCACAAAAACACAGCCGGTCTTAAGGTAAATTGAGTATATGCACAACAAACAAGTGGGAAAGAAATTATAACGAGGCCAAAAAATCTTGAAAAAAATTGGTATGCTCATCTTTGATATAGCGTGTCATCCTTAGTGCAGGCTGGGAAACTGTTAGTATATGCTAGTGACAGTGTCGGGAGTTGAACTGTAGACTTACGGCCATGCTAATCTTCTCTGTATCGTTTCAATTTGACCAAATGCCCGAAGGCAAAGGATTGTGGTTCGTTGAGAGCTATGTACCTACCTAGTGGGGTTCGCTAGCTTTCTCAAGATGCTGATATCCAGCGAATACCCGGAGTTAACCCGCCCACCTACCTCTATTCCCTGCTCTTCGAGTCGTGCAGAATACGAGCAGAACGGTTCAAGCCTCGCACGGCCGAGAAGAGGACCAATGCGTATCGAATCGGTATGCTTCGGGTTTGCGACAAGATAGTTGCCAATCGGTGCATTATTGTATCCACCGTGCCGGCATTGTTGGAAGTTGGTTGCGATGAAGAGACATATTACTAACCACTCTTCACCCCTCCTTTGGGGTCCGATTGTATGGAAAATGAACGAAGCCGGCAGGACGTGGAATACCGCAGAACAAAATAGCACAATACATATTGGTGACGGCGGAATCGCCTTCTTGAGTAACCATTCATGTAGAATACCGAACGGCGAAAATTGTTAAAGAACGAAAACAATGAATGTGGAATGAAATCAATCTGCAGGAGAAGAGTCTCTTACCCCTCGTATGCGCCAGGCTAAAGTCTGTGACCCCTCCCACCTTTTCAGGTCATAGAATGCTGCTAGGGTTTTGCATGGTTGCCCTAGACTAAACCATGTTATCTACTATACCTAGTATTGGGCCTGAAGCGCAAAGTGGGCCCTTCTACTCAAGAATTCGTTGGACTGGTTGTCTGCACTAGTATGTGACTCCCTGTTGGCAACTCCTATCATGAACGGCTTATAACAGTATAGTCTTTCAATGGACAAGCGAGTTCAGACGAAGCGAATTAACGTGATGCTGTCGGTGAACAGATGAATCAGCTTTACATTTGCGAACACTAACTAGAGCACTGCTCAAACTCCCACTATTTTTGTGGCACAAACATCTTCACGATGGTTAGTGTCAGGCAGTTCCATTATAACTGCAGTAATGAATCCAGCAAAACGTTGATAATTAGCTACAAACTTTTGATGTACTCAGAGAGCAAGCTATGACGATTGACCTGTATCTAGCTACAATGCAGGGCAAAAGAGAGAGGGATCCTCCTGGAGTCTGGGCAATCATCGCTGCAACGGTGAAGAAGCACTTCGATCAAGTTCCACATCACACCATTGTTGCGCCGACCGATCGGGGAGGCGGGCGCTTGTTACCAGCAGGCCTAGCAGGAGGACCACGGTTATTTTGACGGTCCTCAAGGGCACGTGCCGCAATATTGCCCTCGATATCAATCGATCGGGGAGGAGGTGGCGGCCGGTTTCCATTGCGAGCATTGCCTCCTCGAGTCGGGGGACTGCCGTTTTGGGGCTCACGAGCCTCGAGCTCAGCTTCGGTATCAACTGAGCGTTCCTTGGGAGGAGGAGGGGGAGGACGGTTTCCGTTGGCGCCAGCAGGTTTGGCGGCAGGCTTGCGGTTCTGACGGTCCTCGAGCTCGCGAGCTTCCAAGTCCTCGACTACCACCGATCGCTCTTTGGGTGGCGGAGGTGGCCTGTTGCCATTGCGGGTGTTGCCTCCAGCAGGACGGGCAGGTGGGGCGCGATTCTGGCGAGCTTCCAGGTAAGCATCCACCGATCTAGGTGGAGGTGGCGGTCGGTTACCGTTGCGGGTATTGCCCCCGCGCGCCGGTGGACGGCCGTTCTGGCGGGCCTGAATTTCTACTGAACGAGGAGGAGGCGCAGGCCGGTTCCCGTTGCGAGCATTACCTCCTCGAGCTGGCGGGCGACCATTCTGGGGCTCACGGGCAGCCAGGGTAGAGCCCAAGTCAACAGCTTCGCGCTTGCTATCCGGTGCGGGATAAGGCGGATGGTCACCGGTTGACGGTTGAACGATAGCTGCCTCATTAGGAATTTTGTTTTCGGACTGCGCTACCGGGGTCGCAGTTACGGCAGTGGCCACAAGGGCGGTGAATATGATGGAGAATCTCATCTTGAGCTCTGCTTCTTGAGATGAATATTATAATGATTTTGAAAGATTATAAGGAAATCGAAGTAGACCGGCCACTGATTATAGAAGGTAAGAGAGCAGACAATAATGTCAAGCGGTTAATGTGTTGATACCAAAACTTCAAATCGATTGTCTACCCCCAGACATGAACCTTTTATACAAATTATTGTGAACGGATTTGACATTCTAATTCATATGAGCAAGTTTCTCACGACTCCTTGTTACATCATGATACCTACTTCGTCATCACGACAACATTGGACGATGTCAGCATAATCGGTGATAGGAACACGATTGTGCGGCATGAGGATCTTCGGATAGTGTACTGATGTTGGAGCAGACTTCAGCTTCAGATTATAGTTTCAATACCTTTCTTTAGAAAGTTTCGCTCGCTACAAAGCCACGAAACCAAGCTTCCTACGTCTTGCTTTTCGAATCCAGGATGACGCGGCCAACCGCGGGCTCGAAATGCCGAGAATTCACGACAATCACTCGGCAGGCCCGAAATAAAACAAGCACTCAAGCACTCAGCCCCAGCTACATGGACTGAACTAGTGTTTCATTCAGCCGCGCGTATCTCCGATTTGGTCCCGCAATTGCTTCGAGAAGACCTATTGTTAGTGCTTCTTGGGCCAAATCGAGTTCTGAAGCACTCGCTCGGACCTTGCACACCCCTGGACACGGCCGCCCTCATTCTACCAAAAAGCCATGACTACTTGTGGGTACGCTATATTGCTTTATCAATGATCTTTTTAATTTTTAATTGGCCATAAAGATTAACTTTACCATGTCATACATCGCTATGCACTTCGGGATGTGGGAAATTCGGGTGTCACTTTCAGTCGTTTCAGGAATCATTCAATCTGCCCACTTACCCTATTTTACTCGCAATGGGTTTTCATCTGATATGCTGTAAACTTGACACCTTGAACTTCGATAGTTGCTTCTGCCGATTTTTTTCTTCTTCCCACTTCTGGATGCCTGCTGATCCTGACTCTATTATTGACAACATCCTCTAAGTGCGCTCGACAACCCAGCTGCCAAGCCCGTATACACTTACCATTATCTGCATCCAGCACCCACTTGACAATCGACGCAAATGCCACCACCTCTGCTTAACGTAAGCTGACTGCAGTCATTGTTCGGGCACTCGTCCCACGTCTTACACTCTGAGCAACGCACGTGACGACAAGTTTTACACGCCCATGTCACCTGGTTCGACGAGTCCATGCAGGCATGGCATTGGAACGGCTTGGTCAGGCAGATCGACGCGCATGGCGACTCCAAAGCTACTGAAGTCTTGATGGTTACAAAAGACTTGCAAGATACCATGTTCCTCGTGAGCTTCAACGCGGCTCTTCTCTTTGCTTTTGTGCAATACACCCAGGTGACGACTCCGTCATGCCCGCAAGGGTAAGGTCCGCTGATCACTTGTTTGCACATGTTGTCAAATCTGCTGCGTGATGTCGGACGAAGAGTGGCGCACTTGAGTGCTGAACTAGAACTGGGCAGTTTTGTTATATCTAGAGGCAGTGTAGTATGTGTATGTAGACTTCGGCTCTTGGCATCGCTTTTATATCAAGCAGATGCTACTAAGAGGTCCATCTTTGCTATTCAATCCTTACATGGAGCAATTCTTTTCAGTTCTTGTACGATCCAAAAGTTCAATTTATTGTCTGGGGACAAAACTTTCTTTTTGGCATTGTGGTTCATTCAGTTACATTATGAGACAGCTTTGTTATGCCTTCGCAGCCTCCAGCTGCAGAAAGCTCAATGCATTGGCTTTGACGCTCTCTTCTAAATTTGTCCAACCCTTTCGGCCCAATCCTCTTAAAAGTTCCGCCCCTCGCTGATTGGGTACCTCAGTTTGGTCGACACCCGACTCCTTGATCGGCGGAATCTCTTTGTCCGGGTACAGCCGTGACAGAATCTCTCTGACCTGGGACCAGCTAAATCGGTCTCCGAACCCATACAGTCTCTCGCCATTCACATGCGGTGTTGTTAGCGCAGCCACATACAGAAGACCTGTATCATTGGCATCGATGTGCCACTGGGGCTCCACGGCCTCTAGAATATGTCGATTCTCACCAGTCCACACCCAGTGGACCATACCCGCTGTGCTAGGAATGCCCTGGTTGATAGGGTCTAGACACTCGCCCATAACCGTGTCCGGCAGGACGGAATTGAAGGTGAACTCCGGCTTCTCCTCCTTGACCCAGTTCCAAGCCTCCTGCTCCAGCCGGACCTTTAATGCCATAAAGTTGGAAATACCCTTCTCTTGAGGTGATGCATCGCTCTTTGCAAGTTCAATGGCGTCTTCGTTCCAAGTCCATTCCGTGAGCTTGAGCTTTTTGCTTGTATCTGGAGTGAACGCCGCCCAGGCGGACGAAGTGAGGACGAAAGACTTGACGGACTTTTCATTTTTTGCAGCTTTGAGCAAGTTGGTGTATATCGGCAGCTCCTCCTTTAAGGCAGCCTCAAAGTCTTGCACCATCAAGTCTACTGGACCGGCGACGTGGGCGATTCCAGCGACACCTTTCACGGCAATGTGCCAGGCGTCGGGCGAGGTGAGGTCAGCTACCTGGACCAGGTCAAAACGGCCATTGCCATGGCGCTTGGTATACAGTGGCTCCATCCATGCGCATTTCGAAGGGTTTCTGACCGTCGCACGAACGCGATATCCGGCACCTAGAAGCTGGTCGACTACATGTGAGGCGATGAGTCCATTCCCACCGGTGACAAGGATAGTCGAACCTAGTGGGATCGTACGCTTTGAAGTATTGTTCGTTGTCATGATAATTTGTGTGCCTGGCTGCTGCAAAATGGGATACAAAATGGATGAGCTGGGAATTTGTATCCCCAAACGCAAATGTCGGAGGTCCGTAGGGTTGCTTATTTATACCAGATGTTTCACACTCTTACCTTCAAAAACGTTTGTGAATGCAAGCCATTCTGCACAGTACGTTGGGGGCCGCTATATTTTGATCATGCCGGGGTTAGCTGAAAAAGCAAAATGTTACGGGCAAGACCTGGGTGGCGATTGACAGCGAATCGTGAGGCTGCAATTGCTTTCGCGAGGAGGCAACACCTCCTCAATCAGACCACCAAGCACCAATTCCTACCTCACGTAGCACAAGGTACAGCTTTCGCACGGTTTCCCCATGGTACATCTCAACACTACCCCAACTTACGACCCAATAGCTGCTTTCCATACGAGAACTGCATTTTCAAACGGCAGGTATATGTCAGCGGTTAGTCGGAGCTCCGCAGGAATCACGTAAAAGGTGCATGTAAGCAAGCACACTTGTCGTTGAAGTTGGTGTTTTGCAATCATCCGAGCATGACTAATCGAACGCCGAGGTCCAAAAGCGACGCCCGAGCAATGCAATACGTATTAGGTAAGCAGAATTGAGATTCATCATACCTGGAATGGTAATCGCAAAAGAATTTATTTCTTTACCAAGAGGAATATCGTTCGTCCGTGGTACAAGATGATAGATATTTGCAGCTGTACGCAAAGGCTAACTATGGCGTGTATAATAGTGCTTCACAAGGACACACCGTAGCTTTGTCTAAGCCATTTAAGCACTCTCGCCACAATGAGTAAGAACTGCTTCCGCTCTCGTCTGGCGACAATTTGACTGATGCTCTCATGATAACCCAGAGATTCCTTTTCGTATCATTGTCCTTTTCATTACATAGAAAGCTTGTGACATCACAATTCACACTTCGATTTTGAATGAAACATCATGTGATGTAACACATCTTGTAATATTATTTGGTTAAAGTACTAGTGAGGGTATCATAAACAACCGCCGCGCCTTCCGTGTGCCCTTTGTTAAATCCAGCCCGTATGTATCTGTTGTAAGTAGAAATTTCTTCGCGTTACCACTACCAAAGTATTTGAGGCTTCTATTCATTCGAAAAAGAATGCGCCCACCATATTTAGACATGTGGCGAGTAACTCGGCGGCGCATAACTTGGCGGGGCGGCACTATCCTCGCCTGTTGAACGCTCGAAGATTTGCTGTCTTGTCTTTTGTAAGTCGGACCGCGCTTGGTCAAGGGAAGAAGATTTGTTCTTCTGGTCCTGGTCAAGGTCTTTGAACTTGGATGAAGCGCCTTGAAGCTGAGCATTCAACACATCAAGACATCTATGCAGTTCTGTCTTGGAGTCTTTGATCTTGTCGTGGAACGCCATGTCCGTAAATATGTTGTCAAAGAAGACATCGCTCATCATGTTTCCTCTCGCAATCTTGAGAGGTGGCAGATCGTGGATCAGGGGATCCATACGCTTGGCATGACCAAAATGCCAGAGTGCGTCACTGACCTGCATTTCAGCTTTGTGCAGTGCATTCCGTTCCATCATATCGGTCATACTGCCACCGCCGAACATATCCATCCGGCTGTAGTCCAGGGCATCCTCGATGTCAATGCTAGCACCCTTGAGACGCTTTTGCGCTTCTTGCAAGCTTGAAACCGCTTGCTGCTGTGCATCGGCCTTGCTCCTTGCGTCTTGGTAGGCTTGCGATGCAAGTGTGCATAGGCGCTCCTTCTCGTCCTCTTCTGGAAAACCGGGAGTAGTACCTAAGAAGATACGGTTATACAGCCCATCAAGATCTTGCTGGGCCTGGTTATGCCGCGAGACCTGCTGCTCAAGGTCCGTCTTGGCACGCAGCGCTTCCCCACGCAGGTTTTGGAGGCTCTTCTGCTGGTCATTGGCCTTGTGTTCGTCTTGCAAAGCATCGAAATACTCGCGCTCCTCTTTGGCAGCTCTGGACTCAAATTTCTCCTTTTTGCCGCCAACCTTGTATGCGAAACGACGCATAACCGAGTCACGGTACTTCTCGTGTTCTTTGAATTCTTTCTCACGCTTCCGATTGAGCTCCTTGATCCGTTTGGCAATACTAGCTAATTGACGATCAAGGTCTGCGATGTAGATCTTTTGTTGCTCTAGGTCTGGAACTGCATGGTCGGTTTCTGACAGGATGGCGAGCAACTCGCGATTGCGGGGCGCTGCCTCCTGGATTTGGGCTGTGATTGTAGTCATTGCTAACCTAGGCTAATTCGGAATTCGAGCCGGGGAAGCCCTTTTGTAGTTGACAGACGATTATTGGGGTTAAGATTAGACTGGTTATATGGCATTTGCGTAACTCGCGATAGGGGGTCGGTCTGCTCATATACACATGCTCAGTCTGGAACGTCTATGATGTAAACGCAGCACTGCCACTTATATTGATTCAATTTGCCTTGGCAGTCGCCATTCCCATGACCTTGCGGCGCTGTGCCACGCCGGTGCTAGAAGGATTGCTGAGCTTTATGCAAATCTCATGTAACCGTAGAATAATCGAGACATCGTTCTGGCTGCGCCTCTATTGTTGGCCGGATATTTTGCAACAGCGTTCCTTCGCGTTGTCCTACCGGCTTGGCAGCCCTAAATGACGTGGTTTAGGGTGCCGGCGAACTGGACCAGCCCACCTAATCCACCTTTGTCAATCACAGGCAACCCAACCTACGGTACTGCCTCTTTAGCGTTGCTTGTATGCTCAGCAAGTTTGCCATGTCGTGATTTGCTTAGTAGGGCTTGGTTACATTTTATGAAAATGCATTTTGCAGACGTTCGTACGGAGTTTTCGAGTAGAGTAGCCTTTGAGCTTTCCAATCCGTGTTCTTCCGCGCTATGCAAGGTTTTCGCCCCCTAGTTCTGACTATGAAGAGGCACCTTCCAGTCAATTTATACTGAAGATGCTTTTTTTGCACTTTTATGACGGTCCCAGCGCCAAGCTCCCCCGGACGCATGCAGCAACCCACCATTTTTACATTTGCTTCTGCACCCCACCCAAGTTAGCTTCACTTGCGGAGTGCTCGCTCCCTCAAGAACACAGCCGCAACAAAGCCCACCGTTGAACATGCAAGGGATACGTCTGCATAGGAATTAGCCCCGGCCAAAACCTGTCAAACGATGTCGCCGGAAGCTCGAAACTTACAATGACTATATTCAATCCCCTCGATATACGATTCCACAGCAGCTTTTGCTACATCACTAGAGGCCCGATCGAGAAAACCCACGTTCGATGCTGCCGCGTCAACGATCTGATCAAGGTTCAGTGTGTGCAATTATAGTTTCATGAGCTCAACAAAAACACTTACCTCGTGAATGTGGCTCGGGTTAAGACCAAGCGCAGTTAGTCTTGCGAAGAGCCCGTTGCGGAGACCACGGACAATCAAAGCACTTCCTATCGCCATACCAACAGTAGCTCCCGTTGGGCCAACCAGGAAAAGTGCAGACGTTGCTGGCGCCCTGTCCTTGGGGTCGATAGAAGCCTGAAGCGCAACGAAAAGAGCACTCTGAGCCATCCCAGTACCCAGACCGCTGACGATTATTTAGCATCAATTGCGTTTGAGTTTCACCTCTGAACTTACCCCGGAATGATATACACTGCAGCATCTGGAGTTAGTAGTGATTTCTTCAACCGGCTTGCGGGAAGGTTTCTGGAGTATTGTGCAACAGTCTCAACGAGTCACGTTGCTTTCGATAACAACCATGCACTGCGTTGGACTGCTAGAAAGGGAAAGGGAAATGGGGAAAAGGGTCTTTCCGGAACTCGCTTACTGGATTCGACCCAATTAGTCTGACCCTGCCACCTGAGGATAAGGAGGGAATAGCAGACGATGCCGGCGAATGTGGCAAAGACTATAAGATTCTTGTAGCGACCAGTACTGCAACATGCGCGTCACTTAGCTAACAAGGATCATTTCTGCACGCTTGGAAACATACCGCTTGATGATCTGACCGACAGCTAACGCTCCAATGGCATTTCCGGCTACTGCAGGGAAGAGATGAGCTCCTGCAACTGTGCTGGATGTTCGCTGGGTGACCTGAAAGTACAGCGGCACACTAAACATCATCTGTTCCTGGGTCAGCAGGTTTAAGTGGTCTTAAGAACATGTCCTGAATCAACCAACCGTCAGCTGTGCTGCCATTTGACAGCCCGATATAAGATATACGAGAACCACGTTCCTATTGCGCAAAAGTCGCACCGGAAAGATCGGTTCTTTTGCCCAATATTCTTCCACGACCAAAAAGGTTCCTAAAAGGACAGTTCCAGTGATGAAGAGACCGATAATCAATGGATGGCTCCAGGCTAGCTTCGACCCTCCAATCTCAAGAGGTAACATTAGAGAAAAAATGCCGAGGCCGAGTAACGCAGCCCCTGCAAAATCTATTCGACCGAGTTGATTTCTCAGCTTTAATTCAGCCCCATATATGGGTTTCTGCTTCAATGACGGCAAGATAATCCAGCATATGACAGCGGCGCTGGCAAAGATGGGAGCTTGACCAAGGAATGACCTATGCTTGGAGTCAGAGATCATATTATCGTACGTGGCTAACGTTTTTCTCACCATCTCCAGCCAATTGTGTCTGTCAACCAGCCTCCCACGGGTCCTCCAATACTTCTGCCAGTTGTAGCAACAATGTTGAGGTAACTCTGCCAAGCGGCCACTTCCCTCAAGGGGGCAAGGTCTAGTCTGGTCAGTCAATTGAGCCTTCACATCTTGAATTTGTGAGTAGGGGTTGTACCTGTAATGATAAGAGCGGTAAGAACTGTCATTCCAGCTCCTCCCGAGCCTGATATTACACGGCCAACAATCACTTGCAATAGAGTTTGGCCTACGCCGCTATAAGAGGCATGTTAAACCCGAGGCTCATTCACTGATGCTATGTGCAAGTAACTTACACCAAAGCACTTGAAGTTAAGGTCAGTCAGAAACAAAACATAATGGATCTAAATCAATAGAAACTCACCACCCGATAGCAAAAAAACCGTAACATAACAAGATGAGTGATTTTCGTCCGAAAATGTCACTTAGTTTACCGTACTAGTTGTTGTCAATGATCTCGTGTGCAATTCAAGATATACGATACGTACAAGTGACTGAGTTGCCGACCCAGCAAGCATAAAGCCAATAAATAGCCAGCTCGAATTCTCCAAGTCATTGAACTCCGAACCGATTACTGGATGGGTTGCCATCACAAGAGAGCCATCTGCGTTGGCAGTAAACGCACCTGTATTTCAACGTCAACACCAAAAAGAATGGCCCCTAGATAGTCATGTGCGGCCACTCACCTATCAGGAGCGCTATTACTGTCCTCGCAATGAAAGCATTGCTGTATCGTCTTTCCTCGCCTTCGATCGGTACAGCTGCCGGTGCGCTCTCGGGGTCACTTTGAACCGCCCCATAACCCCGATCTTCTGTCTCGTCGCCGATTGCCTTTCCCAGCAGACTTGAAGTCTCAGATTGAGCGGCCATATCGGTCTGTGAACTCTCTGCCACGCCGTCATCTGCCGCAATTTCCTCGTACGGAGACATTGCCAATGTCGATATAATTGTAACTAGGCCAATATGATCTCTTGGGGTGCTTGACTTAGACTAGTAAATAACAACAAACACAAGCGCCCGAACCTGAAGACAAAGTAAAGAAATAACAGGACGGAAATAAGCCTCGGCTTTCCTTTGACTCATCTCAAAATTTTTCTTACTCAGTTTGTCGCAAGGCAGTACGGAGAACATACGTACCCGATGCTCAGCATTTCTGCTGCAGCGGGAGCCGAGTGGGGCGTCCCAGCGCAGTGGGACTGACAGAGTCTATGAAGTCGCAATCAATAGTCGCCATATTTCCCCGGAAGCACATCATTGCGCTATGCGTCTTTCGGCTTTGTGAGCATCCACCTTTGGCAATAAGTCACGAATCAGAATGGTCCAATTGGCTATTTTGCAAACTTGTCTCAAATTTCCGACTGCAATTGTAACCTAGGCCCAAGCCATTACTATGTTAGTAAGGAAGCGAAACGGGGCAACTGCCAGTACCAGTGTTAGTTTCGTGCCAGGTGCCTCACAACCCTTTTAGGTGGTGGAGTAATTCTACTCGCCTCACGGATCCGTATAAAGAGACGCGACCCGTTGCCCTTATCTAGGCCTGCTACCATGGTAGATTTGGAGTCGAACGGCGCATTCTCTGCCGCTTGTAAGGAGTACCGCATCTTCTAAGTTGCGTGCAGTAAGTAAGTTGCAGTTATCTGTCGTGCAAAAGCTGTAACTCAATAATTGTTTAAATCCGTAAGGCACAACGTTGGATGAGACAGAAAGAAGCCTGTCTCCCTATCTCTCCTACGATACACAGGTTTACCCCATGTGGGTTGTAACAAGACAATAACCGTGCTACGGCCCTATTTATTGGAGTTCGCAACACTTGACTAACTATAGGGGCATGGTACGGCTAGTTAACATCTCCCTTGCGTCCCTAAGTGAGCAAGCATGGCACCCACTTCCGTAGCGCCAGAAACCCGAGCTGGACAAACTGATTGCCGCTGCATTTTTTTGTGTTTTCTAAGTCTGGGACATTTATATTGGACCAGATCACCGGCTAATTCTTCGGGGCCAACGCGTTTCATCTACTTGCGACTGGACTTTTCATAATGACCGTTAAATCCGTACTAATCCAGCGGCACGTTGCTATTCGGCATCTGGCTGACGTCGGTGCTGATGTCTATGCCAACGAACAGTATGCACCCTAGCTCAGAGAGACCAACGACCCTCGCGTTAGAGCAGTGTTATTTGATGAATACATTGACAATAGGCCCCTGATCTACACTCGATGGAAATTTATCTGGTCCTGGCACTCTCGGATATTGCTGGTTGAGCAATACGAGTATTTTAGTAACGCAGAACAGTTGGAGCAATTTCTTTGGTCATATTTTCCAAGAAACCATCGAAAAAGGATATATGGCGCAAAACACCCGACCAAGTTCTTTCTTCTGCACTTATCATTAAGCCGCCAACTCCCTCGCCAGTGCCTCTCTGCGACTAGTACTCTCCGGGTCAAAATATGGCCTCTCCCCAAGACTGACGGCCCGACTCCCCGTCCTCTCACCCAGACCCAAGTGAATGTAATCCGGCGTCGCAGCATGATACACGCTCCTGTTATCCCAAATGGCCAGATCATTCGCATTCTGCCACCTGAGCCTGACCTGCAGATCGTGATTCTCCACGATCAGCTGCACGAACCAGTCTAGGAAGTGGCGCGACTCCTCGTCCGACAGCCCGTGGATCCTCTGCACGTGGTGGCCCACGCCGAAGACGGACCTCCAGCCCGTGACGGGGTTCGTACGGATCAGGGGGTGGACAGCCTCGAGAACGTCGCCCACGTTCTCGGGCGCGCCGCGCTCCGACGCGTACAGCTTGAAGTCGTTGGCGTCGGCAGCGTCCTTGAACCCCGGCTGCGCGTAGTACGCCGTCAGGCTGTCGAGGAAGCCGCGCAGGGGCTTCGAGATGCGGTCGTAGAGTTCATAGCCGGAAGCCCAGAGGGTATCTAACGTTAGCCATTAGTGATTTATTTCGGCAGAATCTCGACGTCTCCGACGTCCTCGACCAAAAGACGTACCTCCACCGGTCTTGGGCAGCTCTGTCAGCCGCAACAGCGCATAGTCGCTCGGTATTGGTTCAAAAGTGATATCAGAGTGCCACTGCTTCTTCTGGCTCTGGACCTTGCCGTAGTTCAAGAACTTGTCGGCGAAGATCTTCTTCGCCAGTCGCGAAGAGATCACGCTGATCTGATCGTCGCTGCCACCGTGCTCGCGATTGGCGTTATTGACAGGGTGGATGTGCAACTTGGAGGTGGCCGGCTTGCCAGAAAGCTCGCCGAGGCGCTGCACGAGCTCCTTTTGGAGCTCGTCGGTGATGCCGTCCTGCTTGCGAAAGAAAACCACACCCCGCTGCGAGACTATGCATACAACATTAGCGCTGCCACTGCACGGGAGGACAGTCCAAAGGAATCTGGCTTACTGGTGATGGCCAGGTCGCGCAGCAGCTCGTCCGAGTTGGGAGCCCGAAGCCACTCGGCAAGATCCACGTTGGCGTATTCTCGCCCAATGACGGGAGTCACATCGAATTGCTCGAACTTGTCCAGGGCGCCGCTTAGCTTCAAGGGCTCCTTGTGGCCAGTCAGGAGTTCCGGCAGACCATCAGCTTCTCTCGCTGCCTCCGTTTTGCTATTTCTTTCGTTACTATCTTGGTTCTCGAGGCCAGCTTTCTGCTTGATATGTTCAGCGACTTGCGTCACTTGCTCAGTGGCTGACGGGGCCATATTGTAAAAATATTTAAATGAATCTTAGAGATACTGCACAGGGTTCCTTTCTGCCTCAGTTATGACGAGTATCGCTCTGTGCAAAGTACATGCGAATCTACATATATATACACACACATATATATAATCATGTTGCAGCAGCAAAGGGGGCGTCGTCGACGCGACATCCAAAGACGTATTGCGTAAGAGCAGCGTGCATTTCATCATGCCGCACCACCACTACAACCTAGCAAAGCGTATTATTGCTCGAGTATGCTGCCATCTTGTGGTACCGCTTGATCGTGCTATTGCTAGCCTGCAGACAAAGGCAACGTGGGAGGCCTAACATCATTGGTCTCATAGGTATAGAAATCGTATGCTCCGCTCACATGCTAACTCCGTCGAGCATATCATCATGTCGAGGACCTTTGTGATTGGGCGATTCGTGTCGACGCAGCATCCCCGCTTTCGATCGCGTGATACTAACGTTGGATCACGAACGCCGTAACGGCTCCGGACAACAAATAGAGAGACATGGACCTCCAAAGCAGCACCGAACGCCACCTTGGCTGCAGTGACTAGGTACAATGCTTTTTTAGCTACTCTGGGATGGAAATATGCTGCATAGTGACTAGTCTAGTTTAAGGTTCCCGCTAAGATGTACATCGGGTTCGATGTGAAGGAACGCACTGCTCATTTAATATAACGTAGTTCACAAGCGAGCTGGCCACCCAAGGAAGCTGGCCACGCTAATTAGCACAACATACAATTCAACCTTTTACCTCCATTTTCATCACTACTTCCAAATGACTTCAATTAATAAAGAAGCTCAATTAATCCTTGCCATTCAAGCTATTGAAAAAGATCCAACATTAAGCGTACGGCGCGTCGCAGCGATATATACAGTCCCTCGTTCAACGCTTATGACGCGAATACGCGGTATTCAACCTCGACGCGATACCCGACCTAAAAATCAAATTCTTACAAAACTAGAAGAGGATACGATTATTAAAAGGATAATTGAGCTAGATTCCCAAGCATTCCCTCCCCAGTTAAGCGTTGTGGAAGATATGGCGAATCGATTACTACGCGACCGCGACGCGTCACGCGTCGGGAAGAACTGGGCCTCTAACTTCGTCAAGCGACAACCACAACTCAAAACGGTATTTAGTCGCAAGTACGACTATTCTAGGGCTTTATGCGAAGATCTAGAACTTATCCAAGGTTGGTTCGACCTCGTACGTAACATAATCGCGAAATACGGGGTTGTAAATACGGATATTTACAACTTCGATAAGACCGGGTTTATAATAGGACAAATCACCCCATCGATGGTCGTTACCAGCTCCGAAAGGAAAGGCAAACCTAAGCTAGCCCAGCCTGGTAATCGGGAATGGGCTACGGTTATCTAAGGCGTTAATTCGCAAGGCTAGACGGTCCCGCCGTATATCATCGTTAAAGGCAAATACCACCTCTCATCTTGGTACGAAAACAGCTTAATGCCGAAGAATTGGAAGGTCGTTGTTAGCCCGAATGGTTAGACTATTAATGAACTAATTGTAGATTGGCTAAAACACTTTGACGCGTATATAAAAAGCCGGAAATCAGGTGTATACCGGCTTTTAATCCTTGACGGCCACGAGAGCCACTATTCGGATGCTTTCGAACAATATTATAAAGAGAATAACATTCTTACACTCTGTATGCCTGCCCATTCATCCCATATCCTTTAGCCATTAGATGTGGCATGTTTTGCACCTCTTAAGAAAGCGTACGGCGCGCAAATTGAACGTCTTATCCGAGCCCGGATTTCCCATATTACGAAAGAGGACTTCCTCCCGGCGTTTTGCGAAGCATTCGAGAAGAGTATAACCGAAAGCAATATCCGCGTAGGCTTCGAGGGAGCTAGACTTATCCCTCTAAGCCCGGAAGTAGTGATATCGAAGCTGGATGTAAAATTACAAACGCTAACGTCCTCTCGGCCCCTTACGCGAGAAACCCGACCTTGGGCTTCGAGGACACCGAACAACCCAATCGAGGCTACTTCACAATCTGAATTTATTAAATCTCGGATCGCCAACCATCAAAATAGCTCTCCAACCTCAATTTACGAAGCTATCGACCAATTCGCGAAAGGAGCGCATGGGATTATGCACCGGATGGCCCTCCTCCAAGCCGAGGTGACTGAACTACGAGAGGCAAATACGGTTATTAGTAAGCGACGTAAGGCTAAAAAAACACGTATTCGGCTTAGAGGATCACTTAATATACAAGATGTAAAAGATCTACAGGACCAAAAAGACGTTATATAGCAAGTATAACAAGAAATACGTGAAAACGGTAATGGTTCGGGTCGGGGACCGGCGCGCCAACGACGCTGTGGAGTGTGCGGGAAGCCCGGGTATAACGCAAGAACCTGTCAAATTGAAATAGAATTATCTGGGCAAGAGTATTCAGAATAGCTTTAATTAATTTACGGCGTTATGGTTGCGAAATTCAGTTAAATTGCGTATTGTGCTAATCAGCGTGGCCAGCTTCCTTGGGTGGCCAGCTCGCTTATAAACTACGTTATAAGAAAATATATAAAAGAATATAGCCAAACACCCCCCCCAAAAAAAGGTTCAAGTAACATTTCTTTCGAACACGGATCAGGGGCGTATACAAAACTTCACGAGGGGCGTAGTCAGTTGTCAAGAATCTTCCACTGATACAATGTAGAGGAGCCTCGAATTTACCAGATTTAGTACATCCTTTAACAAAAAAGCCATTGGTATAGTGTTGGCTAAGATTGGTTATCGCAATTAGGTCAGAAATGCTTGAGTTTATGAGACTTGATGAATTTTTGTATCAACGGCTTGCATGGGCTTCTATGTTTGGGACTATTGGTCCCTGTCTCAAAAGTAGAATTTGTTTATGTTAGTAGCAACGCTACTAGGCTCATCGCAGTGCTGATTTTACGCCCGTACAAGTAATATCAAACGAAGCAAGCGCAGTACTTGACTTCTAAGACGTCAAACACAGCTAGTCGCGATAGCATGATATCTGAAAATTACATATTTACACAGGTCTTCTCAAGTTGATAATCATTTTGCTTGCATCATTTGCCCAACCCGCCGGTTGCAGCAAGGTGGCGAGGAACAAAAACACCATGAACTCCAGAAATGCCACACATGCGTGTTTGAGATTATAAATAGAGGCGGGGTGTAGATTATTGAAAACCCGCAAACTTAGTGTATAAAGGCTTCGAAAATGCCAGTTGTTGAAAGCAGACTGATGAAAGGAAAAGTCGTCGACAGTCGTTATAGGCCATTGTGATGGTCAGCTTATTCAGGCATTTGCTGTAACGAGTGTGGTAATTTCTGGCGTCGATTGTGATTGATTTGGGCGTTAGATGTGGCATCGTTTGAGAATGTCTATTCTAAAAATTGAGAGAATAAACGGATTATGCTTTGGTCTTCAAGGTGTCCATGGGTGTCGTTGGTGCTGTTAACTGTGCTGGATGCGAGTGGGAGTGAGTGTGTGCATGGCCAGGGCGACGATTGGAGCTTCGCGATAACGTTCCGACGTCATGTTTACCTATTGTCTTTGATCAGTATATATATTGGTAGCTAGAACTGAGAAACCGGAACTTACCATCACAGCATGCTCGGACATTCTCCAGCCTGTCCGATTCTCTATCTTGTCGCTCAATAATATGCCGCAACTCTTCAGCACTATCGTTGACCTCGCTTGCCTCATAGATAGCATTCCCTTGTGAATGAGGTGTATGACTTCTGGTACGCATGCTGAAGAAGCTCCCTGATGTGCTAGTCCTGTTGAGCAAGCCTCGCAGTGTGCCAGGCCTAGATGGAGCAGTCTTCTCATGGGTTGGCGTCAAGGTCGGAATTGAAAGGTCGATGTTTGGGGATTCATTGCGAGTTGTCCTTGAGTTGTACGACGAAAGCGAAGGCGGCGCACGGCGGTTACTATTCACCGAGCGCCGGCCATAAGGCGGATTGAACTCGTCAACATCCTCCTGAGTGAGGTTGCCTCCAGCATCCTCTGCCTCGTTGTGTCCTTCGTCACCGGTGCGCAACAGCAGGTAAGATAGGGCGTTGAACCAGGTCTCGTGCCGTTGGCCTGTGGTGCAGGTGACCTTTACTGTTCGTCCTGGAGAAACAATGACCAAACTCTTCCGGTGCAAGCCAGGCGGCATAGGGTTGTCGTCACTGACAACACGTACTGCCTCGATAGGTATACTCTTGGCTCTCAGCTCAGACCGACCGGCCGCCGAGGGGTCACGGTCGCTCCAATACAGAGTACGGGTATAAGGGTGAACCCAGAAATACCTCCTGTGTCGGTTACCGGACATTTCACCACGGCCAGCCTTGCGAGTATATTTCCAGAGGTACTCGCCAATCATGGTTTGGGTAATTGCCTGGATCATGCGAGGATCCGTATTAGGCCCCGCAAAGTTGCCAGCGCCCATCATGTCGCCTCGGATGTTGAACCTGTTATCGATTTCGGACGTGAAGGACGAGATAGAGGATTGACGACTGCGAGCACTCATCTTGGTAGGGGAGTGAACATCAGGATGTCCCAGTGTCGAGCCTGTTCTAACAGCTCGAGGAGTTGGCGTACCGCGGCCCGACAGAGGCGACAGCGGACGGTCGCGTGCAGAGTAAGGTCGTTCCGGTTGAGTTTTGTAGGCGGATGCAGGGAGCAAAGGCGGTCCCATGGTGCCTCTAGCCTCATGAGATGACCCAGTTCGGGCGGCCTCGATCACTTCCTTGTGATTAGCAGGCAAGGGCGGCATGGCCTGCTGCGAGCCCCGAGTACTGCCTGAACTTCCAGGACGCCGGATGGGGACTGGTACAGGAGCTGCGAGAATCCCAGAGTCACCCGGATGGCCTCGAAGCTTAGTGTTGCCAAGGCTGTCTTGTGAGGGCTTATGTCGCACTGTTGATGGTGTTGCCTCATCGAATGGTGTGAGGACTAGGCTGGGCCCTGCAGCGATCTTTGAAGAATCCTGCGAGTTTTGGCGACGATTCTTCAACATCAAACGGTCAATACCATCAGACGTTAACGCAGTCTGGACACTATGATCCGTCATTGGGAAAGGTTGTTTCCGGGCAGGGCGTGCATCGGTGTTTGTAGACATCTCCTTGAACGGTCTTTGTGACTCGGGAGTCTCAGGACTATTCGTGGCGTTCGGGGATTGGCGCGTATCATCTTCGGCGATGACCGGTGTAACTGTGCCCTTACTTCTCTTACCGAAGATTCCAAGTGCGGAGGTTGGCGGTGTTTGTGGGTGTTTTGTGTCGTGTGAAAGGACAAAAGCTTCACGGTTGGGGCTGCGCAGAGGCTCCGGCTCCTCGATGGGCTCTGTTTCAACAGTGCTCATGGATGAGTAACCCAAAAGTGGAGGAGCAATCGTAAGTGCCTGTCGGAGCGCCTCCAGCTCGGAGGCGTGACTAGCGAGCATCTTATCGTGCTCCGCTGAGCTCTGAGCGTGATGTGCTTGCAACGCCAGTGTATGCTCATTATTAGTCCTCTCCAACGCTTGAGCAAAGGCAGCATCATTTGCCGTTTTGAGATCACCCAATTCTTTCGCATGTTTAGATTGAATGGTCGAGTTGTGAGTCTCCAAGGCTAGTACATGCTCATTGTTAGTCCTTTCCAATATTTGGGCTAAAGCAGCGTCATTTGCGGTTTTGAGGTCCGCCAGTTCTCTCGTATGCTTCGATTGAATCTCTGACCGTTGAGTTTCCAGCGCAATGGAATGTTCGGAGTTAGCTTTCTCCAGCGCCAGAGCCAAGGCGGCATCATTTGCTACTCTAAGGCTTGCCATCTCTTCCAAATGCCTGGATTGGATGTTCGATTGCTGCGTCTCCAATGCTAGTGCATGTTCTGCGCTGGCTTTCTTGATGGCTTCGGCCAAAGCAGCATCATTCGTGGTTTTGAGACCCTCCAACTCTTCCGCGTGGCCTGATTTGATGGTCGACAAGGCCGTTTCAAGGCTGGTGGCATGGCTGCCGCCCAGAGAATCGATTTCGCTCATGTGATTTGCTCGGAGGTTTTCAAGAGCGGCATCCATGACAGACTGATGTTCTGCGCGCACAGAAGCAAGGAAGACTGAGTGCTCCGATTTGAGCTGTTCCAAATCCTTTGACCGTGAGTTTTCGTGCTCTTCTCGGAGTGATTCAAGCTGGCTTGTGTGTTCTGCACCCAAAGTCTCCAAATCCTTGGCTCGGGATGCTTCGTGGTCCGACCGATGAGCCTCTAGCTGAAGAGCGTGACTTGCAGCGAGTTCTGCTGCAAGTCTAGCAACGGCGGCTTCATGCTCACCCTTGAGAGAATCGAGCTGAGTAGCGTGTCCAGTCCTCAAGTCGTCTAATTCTTTGCTCTTCGATGAAGCTGCTTCGGCGTCGAGTGTATCGATGTGTTCCTGGTGTTGCAATGCGAGAGCCGCAAGTTCAGCCGCGCGCGATGCCGACGCGTCCGCTTTTAGATTATCGATTTCACGTTGATGACGGGAAGTCAATTCTCCAAATTCCTTCTCTCTCGATGCTGACGCTTCGGCACGAATATCGGCAACTGCACGTTGGTGGTTGGAATTTACTTCTTCCAAAGCGATGGCTTTGGCGGTGGCAGCGGCAGCCATTAGATCCTCGATCTGCTTTGCGTAACGAGCAGACAACTCATCCAACTCTCCAGCCTTGGCAACGGCATGCTCATCTTGGAGCGAAGTCATGCGCTGCTCGTGTTGGGAAGTCAGTGCATCAATTTCTTCGGTCTTGGCAGCTGCGAGCGCGGCCCCAAGGGCGGCCATTTCAGCGGCATGCATCGAAGCAGACTTTTCACTTTCCCGAGACCGGGTGGCCGCGTGGTCACTACGCACAACTTCGAGTTCGCGCTCATGGTCAGCTCTTGCCAGGGTCAGCGCTTGCTCCAAACCCTTCTGGCTGTCTCGTTTGTGGGCATCGACGATCTCCGCATTTGCAGCCTTCAAGGCTTCGATTTGTTCGTTATGGGCTGCATCTCCCTCAGACTTGGATGATTCAAGCTGCTTAGCAAGAGCTGCTTCAAATACCTCCAATTCTTTGGCATGCGTCGCCGCGTGTTCACTCCTCAGCTTGTCCAGGTCCTGGGCATGCGAATCCCTGAGCGACGCAATCTCCTTAGCCAGTCTCTCCTCTGCATCCGATTTTGATGCTGCGAGCTCCTTGTCATGAGCAATAGCTAAAGCGGCCAGTGCAGCGGCATGCGACGCGTCCCTCTTCCTAGCAGACTCATTCAATTCCTTGGCGTGAGAGTCTTTCAAAGCGGCAATTTCGGTACCGTGGGCAGTGTCCCTCTCGATTATTGCGTTTTCGAGTTCTTTAACATGCGCTAATTTGAGAGATTCGATTTCACGCGTCAGGTTCGCTGCTTCCGCAGCTCTGATATTCTCAACTTGCGTTAAATGTTCAGCCTGAAGAGTGGCAATCTGCTGGGCCATTTCCTTCTCAGCATCGGCCTTGGACGATTCTAATGTACTGTTGTGTGCCAGCTTGAGCGCCTCTAATTCAGCAGCCAGCTTGGCACCACTCTCGGTTTGCGACGCGTGGAGCTTCTCCGTATGCGCAGTCCTTAGATTGTCTAGCTGCTTGGCGAGCTGCTCCTCCGCCTGTATCTTGAACGATTCTAGCTGCTGATTGTGCGCCGATTTCAAAGACTCTAGCTCGCTGGCAAGTTTAACTTGACTTTCAGCCTTGGACTTGTCAAGCTGCTGGGTGTGCAAAGCGGCAAGGGCCGCAATTTCGGTTACGCGGGAACTCTCGTTCTCCTTCTTGGACTGTTCAACCTGCGTCGCATGAGCAGCCTTGAGGGCCTCGAGTTCCTGTTTATGAGTAGCAGCGATTGCATTCTTGGTCTCGTCGATTTGGCTGAGGTGAGTAGACTTGAGAAGTTCGAGCTCTTCTGCATGGCTAGCATCACTGCTCTCCTTGGCCTTGTCAATCTGAGCAACGTGGGCCGCTTTCAGAGTATCCAGATCTCTTGCGTGGCTGTCGTTGAGCTCCTTTCTGGCGAGCTCGATCTGCGAGGCATGTGCTGTAACAAGCATAGCAAGCTCATCAGCGTGAGCTTTTTCGCGTAATTTCTTGAAAGCCTCGAGCTGTTCAGCATGGCTGGCCTTGAGTGCTTCAATCTCGGCCTTGTGAGCTTCTGCGCGTGCTCCTTCCGCGGCCAAAAATTGTTCGGAGTGGCTAGCCCTAAGAGAATCAAGTTCAGCAGCGTGGGCTTCAACGTGTGCCTTCTCAGAAGCTGATAAACGTTCGGAATAGGTAGCCTCAAGTGCTGCAAGTGCGACGGCATGAGCGTCTGAACGAGTCTTTTCTGAGTTTGCTAGTTGGTTTGAGTGACTGGCCTTGAGAGCATCAATCTCGGATGCATGTGTTGCCTTGTGATCTGATTCCATCACAGCAATCTTTTCTGCGTGGATGGCCTGCAAGGCTTCGAGCTCCCGTGTATGAGCTGCGCTAGCATCGACAGCTGCTCGAGCCTTCTCGTCATCGTGTCCAGACTTCAGGATTTCGAGTTCATGATCATGTGCAGCTCGAGCCTCCGCGATCGCGCGGCTCAGCAGATCGGCATGCTGAGATTCCAAAGCAGCAAGCGCGGCTGAGTGAACGGTATTCTTCTCTGCATGTATGTCTTCGATTTGCTTAGCATGGCCACGTTTAAGTGCGTCCAATTCGGCACCGTGGTGATCTGGCTCTTCGACAGGCGCGACATCACGAGCGTGCACATCGGAGAGATTGAACTCGCGCTTGGGAGGCGAGGTAGGAGGCGATGGGAACTTAGCAAGATTTTCCTCCATGTTGAGCGTCCCAGCATCGCTGTAGTCAGAAATGCCACTTATAACCGTGGCCGTGGACACCGGTCGTTCTTGACCCGCGGCGCCCACAGGTAGAGTGCGCAAGGATTCGGAAAGAGGTTCCGTCATCATACCGCTGTTCACCATAGTGACCCTGCGTGGGCGAGGAAGAGGGGGTGGCGGAGACGCAGTCGTGCCCCTCATGGAACCAGGTCTCGATACTTGGTGAATGCTCCTCTTGCTAGGAGTGACTGACATGTTGGACTCATTGTCACTACCATCGAAGTCACCAAGCTCAGCTGCCAGGCTCTGGTTCGGTTGAGGAGTACCACCAGTGCTGCCACTAAGGCCTGCAGGACTGCTCTGGAAAATAGTGTCTTCACTAGCCTGTCTCGAGCGACGGAAACCGCCTCGGCTGACTCGCAGAGGAAATCTATTTTGTAGTCCTGGCAACTGAGACGTTGGTGTGCGCATGTCATCAAACTCGTACTCGTCCTCGGTAGATGCAGTACTGTAATTGGAGATGGTTCGGGAATGTGCCGGTGGCAGTCCAGCAGGTCGGCCTCTGATTGTGTTTCGCTTGCTAGGACTATCTGTCTCGGTCTCGGCATCGTCACTGGAGAACTCTTCGGCACCAGTCTGGAAGTCGTCGGTCTCGGTACCCTGTTCATTGGCTGTTTCGAATGCTTGATCACTCGTCTCATTCGCGGTGTCGAAGTTGGCCGTCTCAACGCTTTCGGTAACAGGAGCGAAATGGCCCGAAACCTGCTGACGAGGCGGAGGCTGTGCAGGACTAGAACCAACTTGGCTCGCCTGGTCCTCCCATTCAAGATCCTCGGGAGCAACGACTTCGCTACGAGCGCTCCGGAGACCACCAAGCAGTCGGGGTGGTTTCTTGAAGTCGCGAGAGGGACCCTTGCTGTTGCGCTTGCTGACGGGTTTCGGAGCAGGGTCACTTCGCTCCTTCTCAAGCTCGTCGCGGGCATCTTGAAGCATTCGTCTGAGTTCGAGCTTCTCGGTCTTCTCTCGGTGAACGTTCGTTCTGAGACTTTGAATGGTGCGTTGAGCATGTTGGAGTGAAGTCCTGAGGGTTTCCGACTCTAGCATGGCATGGCGAGGCGTTCCCTTGATGGGCGACGGCGGAGGGGAGTGTTCCGGGGTATCGTTGTCGTTGGCTGTCAGGAAGTCCTCATCACTCGTACCTAGAGGTTCTGGGCGATCGAGGGCTCTGCCTCTCTGGGACGAAACGGCCTTTGCTAGCTCTTGATTTTGCCCAGTCAAATCCTCAATCTTGCGTAGCAAGGTTGCTCGTTCCGAATCAGCAACGACAATGTTTCGCTTGGCGGCACCTAGCTCGGTATCATGATGCTTAACGGCGGCCGTGTGCTCTTCGGATAACTTGGCATGATTGAGCTTAACCTCGTCCAATTCCCGCTGCGCATTATTTTTTTCGGCCTGGAGGATGCTGACAGTCTGATGCAGCTTCTTTTCGCGATCTGCAGACTCTCTTTGAGATGCCATCAATTCGTGGACCTGTGTCTCCAGACTCCAGTTCTCATCCTTGTACTTGTTCTGGCTCTCGTCCAAAGCCTTGACTCGCTGCTGATAGCCCTCGGCGTCATACTCCAGCTTGGACTTTTCCAGCTTGACATCTCGAAGCTCTTCTTCTCTTTCGGCCAACAACTGCTGAAGATTCCTTACTTGAACAATAAGTGACTGACTAATCTCAGCAGCGAACTCTATATCATGTATGCGGTTGGCGGGCTGATTGCGGAGCTTTCGATTCGGCACACTAAGCTTTGTTGGAGAAGCCGTAGCTTGGGCTTCGAACTTGGAAGGGCTAACGGAACGCTATAGCAAGCGAAAATATTAGTATAACTTGGGCTATTGCGGCGGGAGCATGATTCAGACCTACCCCTCTACCACCTTTGCCTTCAGGCACGAACGGCGAACCAGCTGCAGCTTCGTTGCTAGGAATCCGGGGTTTGGGAAGAAATGCCCTCGCACTTTCCCTTGCCACATCATTGTAGTCTTTCTCAATTTCGACGAGCTTCTGTCGCAGATCCTCAGTGACCTCTTCCTCGGCTTGCAGCTGTTCCACCTCTTCGAGCCGCTGAGCAAGCTCCATTCGCTGCTGCACCAAAGCAGTGCCCAGCTTCCCGGCCTCTTCCATCCGGCGGTCTGTCTCGGCCAGGTGTGCTTCTAGTGCTCGTTTTGCCTGGGCTGGCGAGGCACTGGAACCCAGGGCGAAAAGGTGGGAATATCGACGTGGTGGTTCTCTGTCATCTTCGGGCGAATTATCCGTATCAATAAAAGGGTCGTTCTGATCTATATCCACATTCAAGGGAGGGGCGGACGGCGAGAAGTCGCCTCCCCACCTAGGAGACGCCATGCTGACGGTTTCGACTGTGGCAGGCACCGCTGCGAAAGGGACGCAATTTCCCCTCTTGATTAGATGTGCAACATACAGTCTAGACTCGCACTACACAAAGCCTGTAATGATGATCGTTTTGCCGAAACGTGGTGTTTGTCTGGTTCCCGGAAATGATTCCCCGAGATGACCAGATGCTCAAGTAGGCGGTGATACGAAACAAGGTGCGGCAGGAGCAGAGCCGGCCCTGTGGTGGTGGTGATAGAGCCGAATGGTACTGTGACCAGTAAAAAGGCCGGTTTGACCTGAAGCTGGAATGAACAATGCTGCCAGTAGGGACAGTATCGAGCTCTGTCGCGTTCGAGTAGGAGAACGTCAGTGGCTAAGTGGTTGAGGTTTCAGACTAGCAAATAAGCTGGAATGCACGACTAGATTATTGGGCGACTTTGATCTTCTGCAGCTTGTACTGAAGTGTCGAACTACGAGTACAGGCAAGATGTCGATGGCCTAGACCAGGAACGCGCCTAAATGCGAGATAGCGGCCGTCGGGGATATTTTGCTAAGAATCGTATCAATCTTCTAATCCGTCTTTGAAATGCAGTTTGTCCTTCGCTCATTCGTTGACCTGCACCTATATGGTATCCCCTATAATGACGGTCCAACTTAAAAGTGACACGAAGGAGAATGCGTGACCAAGTAGCCCGCTGGACTGTTGAAGCTGGCGTTACGCGGGCTGGTAGCCTTCCCGGGAGCTTGGTTGCACAATTGTCGTCCAGAGTTGGGAGGGAGAGAGAGAGAGAGAAGAAGAAGTCGCGGTAGATTCCGTATAGGGTCGCCCCTATTGAGTCGCCCAAAACCGAAGATTGCGAATGCGACGTGGAGAAAACAGACAGACAGCGGAAGCGAAAGTTGAGATTGCTGGTCGCAAGAATGATTACAGATTATAGAAACGGGTGCCCCCAAGAAATTAGGACCAAGAGCGTTATTGAAGTTACAATTGAAAGAAAGAAAAAATCGAAAAAATCCAATGAGAGTTGCTGCTGTATAGAATCGAAGGTATCGGCCGGTCGATTGGTGGTGGGATAGGCCAGTAAAGAGAGGGGTGCGCTGTCCGAGACGCGTCTTGTCCAAAACAATGGCCGACGGAATTCAGCCCTAGAGAATCAGCAACTTTGGCAGCCGACCTTTGACTTACACGGCAAGGCCTTTAAGTTAAGTACGCGAGCTACTAGATTCTCGACAACTGTCTAGCTCGACTTGGTTCGTGACGACACCGAAAGGAAAGGAAATATGACGGGGAAAAGAGCGTGAGGCAGAGACGGCGGGGATAGTCAAGAAATGTCAAAGAAAAGTGCCCGTGTAGACGAGAGGAAGAAAATGCCACCATCCGACTTCCTCATTCGGTGTTTTGTTAAACGCTGGCACCATCAGCAAGGACCATGCTGGCACCCACAAATAAGATGGGGCAAGGATCTTAGGCTTGGAGTCTGTTGTTCAAGCTGAACATCACATCACGCTCAACCGAGTCACAGCCAGGATGCTTGGGGACTCTTGGTCGTGCGAGTTGGAGCATTACTAACGTTGACTATATAACGTCTTGTTATAGTTCTTTAAGTGAGACACACAGACGGGCGGAACATGACGGCCTGGATGAAATTTCGGCGAATGTTTACATGTGAGGTTTGTTTACCCAGAACTGTGCTTCAAATTGAACCGCCGAGTCTCATTAGCACACGATTCATGGAGATGCAGAGCAATCTCGCCATGGGCCTTGACGCAGAACGTCGTGGTCTTCAGGGGCTGTTGTTATACAATTGTATGCGAATTGTGAGAGCTTGCTTGATTCATTGGGAAGCATTTGTCCCTGGTGTTGTGCATAAAGTTTTGAAAGAAATCCAATTTTAGCACCAAGAGAACCCCTCTGCTAGCGTCGCCGAGGCTAGGTGCTTGTTGTTAAATTGGAATTAAATATCTAACCTACAGGTTATGTAAAACGTGGAGCACTTTGCACTGTGTAATTCACGCATGACTGTGCTCCAGGTGCAACCAGGCAAGGGCCCCCGAGTCCAGGAATCCACCTCTACCCCACGGGCACTCAAACCACCTCGCCTTCGTAGTTCCGTACAGTACAGGACGGATCTGTACACTGGGCACATTTCCTTGAACCTGGGAAACATGGACAGCTCTGCATGATTTTTTTCTTCGTTCCGCTGGCTCGGCAACTCTTTCACCGTAAGTTAATCATGTCCTTCTGCAACGAACCCAGCTAAAATGCGCCATGTGCTACATAGACAAGCACACCACAAGCCGACTGGCTTGGTAGAGCGTTTCTCCAGACCCACAGGAGCAAGTTTGGCACAGCGTACCTCCCCTCACCTCACGAGCGTTCCCCCAACGTTTCCACGCATTCCGCAGGAAACCAAGGGACCTTGGACCTCTTCCTGTACGGAGTTTAGTATTGATAACAAGGTGGAATTCAAGTATTTGTCCGTAGCAAATAATATACCTACATGTGTTAAACATGTGGAAGTGTAGCATTGCATTGTCTCCATACTCGTCGTCGTTGTCGTTGGATGAAGGATACGTCACTTTCGTCGACTCTAGACAGACAAGGCTAAGCTAGGCTAAGCCCGATTAGTTGCCCACCCATCTAACCTTAGCTCTTCTTCAACACCTTCGACACGCTTCGAGAAGGCTGAGTTGAATGACCAATTTGCGCATCCGGGACTCCATCGTTGCTTTTTTCGAAACGATAACATCGCAGAAAAGAGTGGTGGTCTGTCATTCTTCTCCACTGAGCATCTTCCTTCCCTTTCCAAGTCCAGGCTTTCCCTGTTTCAAGGATCAACATGGCAGACACCACAGCGAACGCACCTGTCGCTCCGGTCGTGTTCAAGAGTCGAAAAGGAAAGGCGAACATTCGAAAGCGACCAGCAACTCCGCCCCCTGCCAACAGTGACAGCGATGATTCAGACTACTCGTCGTCGGAAAACGAGCAAGGACAGCCGGTAAAGCGGAGGAAGAAGAGTAGTGCTGTAGTGACGGCCTCTTCCAAGAACAACGCCACCTCCCATCATGAGTCGGCGACCATCTTCTCTGCTGATCGCAACCTCCCCATCACCTCCACCAATGATGCCACAAAGCAGAGCAACTGGTATGATGAGGATTCGAACCTTCTAGGCAAGACGAGACCCATGCCCAAGTCTGGCGCAGACGCAGATGCTAGTGTACAGCAGCAGCAACCTGATGGCACTTACAAGGGGTTGGCGAATCGCACCACATTCATCCAGAAGAATCCCGACGCCCCTAGTCGGACGGTCGGTCCAGTCAAGGCGCCAACCAACATCCGGACCATCACCGTTACCGACTACGCCCCCGATGTGTGCAAGGACTACAAGCAGACAGGCTTCTGCGGCTTTGGTGACAACTGCAAGTTTCTCCACGCCCGTGAGGCTTATTCGCAGGGGTGGCAGCTCGATCGCGATTGGGAGATCAAAACCAAGGGAAAGAAGAACGTGGGTGGGACAGTCGTCGCTAGCGCGGACCGTGCAAGGAATCCGGAGGACAACGACGAGGCCGATGCAGCTCTTCTCGAGAAGATCCCCTTCGCATGCATTATTTGCAAGGGGGACTACCGAAGCCCAATCAAGACAAGATGTGGACACTATTTCTGTGAGCCATGCGCTCTTCAACGATATAGGAAGGACCCCAGCTGTGCGGCTTGTGGTGCGGGGACAAACGGCGTTTTTAACTCAGCCAAAGAGCTGAAGAGGCTTCTCGAGAAGAAAAAGGCCCGAGCCGAGAGGAAGAGACAGGAGGCCATCGAGGCTGGCGAAGATCCCGACGCTGAAGAAGCGACAACTGGAAAATGATCCCATAGCATCCGGACGCTTTTTCTACATGCTAACCGAGAATCGCTTATTTTTGGGTGGTTTTTTTTGCTTAGGGCGGGTCCTTGCATGCAAAACCCAGGTAACACTGTGTAGGTGTGAGCGGGTAAGGAATACGGCCGACACCCAAGCATAGCAGTCTCGATCTCCGAACCACACTCGTAAGCCACTTCTTGGACTCTCCATGGTCGATTTACAACCCGGATACCGGAACAAGTCATGAAAGCCGAAAAGAGGATTCAATATTTGTGCCCAGCCACTATCTAGGTCGAATAGGGTTTCAAAATGATCGACAGGTGCCACCTTGGCCGAGTGATAAACTCAGCGCATCATGTTGTAGGTGTGGGCTTGTGGATGCATCCTATACGTATAGGTAATCCTTCCGATTAGCCAACCAAGCGCACACACAGAGAATCCAGTCGCAGGACCTTATCCCTTGCTTTCTTGGGGTCCAAGAGGCGCCTGCGAGGCGAAGCTGAACTGCATGGGGCCAAACTACCGGATTCGCCAGGGATCAGATCATTGGTCAGGCAGCCGCACATGGGCGCGATTGCAATTTAGTCACACAATCCCTAAGTGTTCTATCACGAGATCATGCCTGGCCTGCCTAAAAATTCAGCCGGAGGCTGATTTGACAAGACGAGTCTGCCATTGTCTCTCCTTCCGAAAGTGTATCTTACATCCGACGACACTATTGAAAATGATGGCTTGCGTGCGCAGATCAGACGGGCAAACATCATGTCACTGACATGGGTAAGCTGCGCCTGTGTCTTCCACGAGTAAGAGCTCTGTAAGATGCTAAGATCCTGGAAGTGGAAGATATGAATATTGATAGAGTGATGAGACAAAGTCATGGTTACGGGCATCTCCCTAAACTCGAGGTGGTTCGTATCATGTATATAAAGCTACAAAGAAAACCAGAACAGGCACAACTACAATCATCACATCTCACACCAACTTCTCTGACCTGTAGTCTCGAGTGTGTGCTCCCAGAATTCTTCGTGTTGTCCTTGCCGCATTGTAAAGAGAAAGAAAAGCTTCAGTCATACCTTGTCCACTATGCGTCTCAGTAACCTCAGTGTTCTTTCGCTGGCACTCTTGCCTCTATCTCAAGCCTCTGCCTTACATCGTCCGCGCACTGGCCGCCAGATTGGTTGCAACGCAGAGCCGTCGACCGAAGAACTCGCAGCCATCCAAGCACTTGCCGATGCCGACTCAAACGGCACATTCGTCTCCGATTCCCTTTCTACCCGCGCCACCATCTCCGTCAAGGTCTACTTCCACGCGCTGGTCAACACCTCCGTCTCCGGCACGTACCCCTCGGACGCCCTCTTCCAGTCCCAGCTCAAGGTCATGAACACGGCCTACGCGGCTTCTGGCGTGCAGTTCGTCCTCGCCGGCTCCGACCGCATCAAGGACAATACCCTGGCCACCGGCGACGGTATTTTCCCCAACTGGAATGCCGGCGCCTCGATCCAGAACTACCTGAAGCAGTACCGGTCCGCCAAGTACGCGGATCTCAACCTCTTCTTCTACAGTAACCCGCCTGCGGACACCCTGGGCCAGTGCACGTTCCCTCTGGCTACTGTCCCGGCGAGTACTTCGCTGGATTTCGCCAAGGATGGGTGTCATCTGTTTACTGGGACTATGCCCGGGCAAGAGATGACTAATTACAACCTGGGCATGTCTGCCGTTCATGAGACGGGGCATTGGCTTAGCTTGCTTCACCCTTTCGTAAGTGCAAGAACCAGCTCTTCGATTATGACGTCTGTATAAGCATACACATGTTGGCCTTTTGATTGAAGAACGTCGTGATCGAAGAAGACTGACTTGAGAAAACATGATCAGACCGGCTACAGCTGTGCTACCAGCAACCAGGGCGACATGATTGCAGACACACCACAGGAAAGCACAGAAAGTTATGGGTGCGATACTGGCAAGGATAGCTGTCCTACTATTACCGGAGTTGATCCTATTCACAACTACAGTACGTTTCGCGACAGTTTAGACAAGAGGTGATGCTAACATCAAATAGTGGACTATTCTGATGATTCATGTTATACTTCGTTCACGGCCGGTCAGGCGACGAGGATGGCTAATGCTTGGACTTCCTACCGATCAGGGAAATGAACAATTTTGACGATGGATTTCGGTTGTGGTTCGTATTGTTAGTCTATCGACAGACAGTCTTAGCGCTAGGGCACGCTGCGACCTATGATGGAACAGAAACAGCTTTAGTATTCTTCTACATCAGCTATGGAGCGGTAATCAGAATCGCAACTTATCAGTTTCAATTACAGCCCAAATGCGTGTGACCCATACGTAATTGCTTATCCCCCACAATAATCTTGCAGTATAGCTTCTCCCGTCACCAAAGCAGCGTATCACCGTCCTAATACCATATTATTTCGACTAGGCTCGTGAGCTATGAAAATGCTATTAGTAGTATTTTTTTTTCCTCTTTTGAGAAATGGTGGGTTTCTATAGCTCTGTGGACACTAAGATTACATAGCGGTGGTCTATCATCCCGATACTATCTGGCGTAATTCAAAAAGGGGTGGCTTACCTTCGAGCAAGGTAGTATGCAAATACACACCAAACCACAGCGTCCTGGTCTGCAAGACCAGCCTGTTTGAAGACCATCCTGGTTGCCACTGCTGCCTCATTTCAGTACGATGGACCATTGTGTTGGAACGGCCAGGGCACTTATTCTAATGAATCTGGACGGCATCCATCAATGTCAACGGACTCCAAAGGCCCAGACGATAGTGCTGCAGGCTTGAAAAACTCCAAAGACTTCTCTAGAGATTAATAGAGATCTTAAATATGTCAGTTGTTCCTACCGAGTGCTCAACTGAGGAGAATGCGTTCTTTAAGGCACAATGTATACCTCCCAAAATATTCACATACTCCTTAATAATAGGGAATCTTGTTAGAACCGCCGTTTCATTGTTGAACAGAAGACTTTGCAGTGGATCGTACTGAATGCTGGCTGGTCATTTGTATGGGAAATGCCTCCATGCTATGATTAACGTCAAGAACAGGGACATAGCTTGTGTTTCTCACCAATACGTCCCAGCTGTGAGGGGATTATGGTTAACTTTGTGGCATGAGTCTGATAAGGTGCGAGAGTAGATAAGTGAAAGTGAGCTAACTTCGTCTGAAGTGAGTAGTTGAATCATCAAAGCCCCACATAATGATCCTATCAAGACTCTATATTGAATATCCCTATCAATTATCTCAACTTCCAATTTTTCTTCTTATAACAAATGGCTGGAGTTTCGTCTTTATACGGGATGATATAATTACACAACACAATCTTAGGAAATATTCAGACAAGCTTTGACACCGTTCCAATCCAATATGGTCGGGCAAATCCGCCTGAAAGTCGTAACATTTAACCAAATCTACAAATCACCCATGAGAAATCGCAGCATCAACGCTTGTGGAATACAATCTCTAGAAATACTACCCTTGGGTATAGTGCTAGTGACCCTTGGTAACTAAACGCTGCTATTTTCGTTGATACAGCAAGCACCAAGCATATCCATCTGTGCGAAAAGGTCACATACTGGCCAATGTTAGATAGGTTCTTCGAGCTCCAAAGTTTCCGCATTATGAGCCACATCGCTAAGTTTATCTTGTGCAACAGTCAATAAATTCAAATTCCTTTCGCACGAGCATTACAAATAACCAAATTTATGAGGATTGAGCAGTGGGAAACAACGTGTATTGAAAGATCGTGGTTCACTGCAAGATTGGACGTAAGCCCAGTCTTCGACCATAGCCAGTTGGTGTACTCTTGTCCTCCATCCTGATTGGTTTTATTTAAGAGACCCAGATTCCTGGAATTACCGAAATGACTGATCGGAAGTCGTGTGCAATATGAGTATTTACGTGACTGTAGTGATGTTTACAACCCACTATACATTTGGTTGTAACTGAATGCTACAACTCATAGCGGAACTCCTTATTCTCAAGGTCAGTCAAGTCTAAAAACTCATGGTTCTCTTCCGTTTTATATGCATCGCCCGAAGCCACTTTCGCTTGGTCTCGTTTCCGGTTTCTTTTGTCCAAGACCCATCGCATTATGAGCAGGTCAATAGTGATCAAGAAGTAAATGATACATATAGAGATCTTGGCGGGCAAATACCTCGGGGCATCGCGACTCTGGAAGGTTTGCGGTGATATGATATTCCCAACTGTGTAAGCAATCGTCCCTATGGCTGCGACCGTGACCTTTTTCGTTGATCCCGCCACATTAGAACTCTGTAGTCCGAGTATTGTCGTCCAGCCAATTGGAATACTACCGCTCGTGTAATAGCCGATAAGCGCGGGAATGCGGTCGGTCGTCGCCATTAGTATTGCGCCGATAATGGCTGGAATATGACCAGCAATGCAAAAGTACAAGCGTTGCCTTGTTTTCATTGCACCATATGTCAAGCCCAGAAGTGCCACAATCTCCCAGGCACCGAGGGGCGTCACAAGGAGTAAAGACTCTTCGCTGCCATAACCCATACCTTTGACCAGGATGTTTCCAAAACTGGTTGCAATCGAGTTTGGTATGTTGGCAGCGAAGATCCAAAAAGCATAGAGCCAGGTCATTGTATCCGTAAGTGCTTCCCGGACATGCGCCCACTTGAAGGTTTGCGACCCGATACCTTGCTCGTTGCCTCTGATACGCTCGAGATGGAGAGCTTTCTGTTCCTTGTCCAAAAACCCGGCTACTGCGGGTGAGTCCGGCATGATGAACCAAAATGCAATGCCAATAAGAGCCGTAAAGAGTCCTAGGAACAGGAATATCACCTGCCAGCCCTTCAACGCGGCATTTGGGTCCGCCCCAACATGAATAGCCACACCATAGGCGAAGAAGCCGCCGAACATCTGTGCTGCACCGCATACCGAGAACCATATTCCTACACGGAAGACCTGCTCCTCCTTGCTATACCACTGTGATGTAAAAAGAACCCAAGCAGGCACGATTGCAGCCTCAAGCATGCCGAGAAAGAAGCGGCACGCCAGAAGGCCTCCATAGCTCTTGCATGCCGCCATACACGCCAGAACTGTACCCCATAGAGTCACATTGACGGATACGTACTTAGCCAGAGGGAACATCTGCATCAGTCTGATCGTGGGAAACTCAAACAGCAGTTGTCCGAAAAAGAAGATCGACGCAACCCAGTTGAACTGGTTTCCGACCAGTCCAGTGGATTGTTGGAGGCCTGTCACACTGGCATACGATATTGCTGTCTTGTCGATATACTGCAGAAAATACACAGTGCAGATCAGCGGCATAATATGAAAGTCAATGCGACGGAGAAGACGTCTGTTGCGCTCTGGATCCAAAGGCTGGGTCAAGCCGCCAGTTTCCCTGAGCATCTCCAGTGCCGCATCGGCACCTACTTTGTTTTCGATCGCTCTTGGTAATCCCGGGATATGGTCATCAGGGGTCTTGATAGGCTTGGTGCCAGAGGCCGCAGCCTCTTTTTCGCTCAGTTCAGCCATGAAGAGGTCCCTACGGAAGATAGTGATACGCTCGTAGCAAAGTTGTTATAAGAGAGCGAGGTGTGAGAGCACCACGAGACGGATTGTAGGTGCCATGGTTGGGTTTTATGCGGAAACAACTGATTTCGTATTGCTGCTCAATACGCCTCAAAGTCTTTCAGCTTGAGCGCAGCCAGTGGCGTACAGTTTACACCGATAAAACCCCACTATCACGTAGCACGCCATCGCACAGTCAATGATGTGATGTTCACCATGCCAGCTCGAGCAGTAATAGGCGAGGCAGCGAGGGTATACTGTGAAGGATCATGAGATATAAGTGATTGACAAAAATAAAATATTTCCAATTTTACAAAGCCTACATATAACGCCTAGATATCCATACATGAATGAAAATGCCGCTGAATCCAATACGTCGCACGAGCCATGAACTTCGTGAATCTAGGCAAAGACCGTACCTTCATTGTGGGGTAGGTTAGATGGCCCTTCGTTGCTTTTCTGATAAAACATTTACAACCTGGCGTTCGCTCCAGCCTCTGCAGCGATCATCTCAGCACACCTCTCGCCAACAGCCAGGACAGTAAGCATGGGGTTGATTGTAGGGATGGTGGGGAAAACACCAGCATCAGCAATTCTCAGTTTCTTGAGACCAGCAACATTCAAGTTCTCATCGACGACGGCCAACTTATCCGTGGCGACATCACCCATTCTGGTTGTACCGCAAGGGTGATAGACGGTGTGAGCAGCCTTTCTGGCATACAAGCTCAACTCCTCGTCAGTCTGCAGCTTCGGTCCAGGGGAGATCTCCTCCTTGATCCAGTCCTTGAAAGGAGCCTCAGCGGCAACCTTACGGGCGGCCTTCATACCGTAGACAAGGGTCGCGGCATCATAACCCTCAGGGTCGGTGAAGTAACGGAAGTCAAGAGCAGGCTTCTCGTTGGGGTCCGCCGATGTCAAGTACAGGCGGCCACGGGATCGCGGGCGAGGAATGTTGGGTGTCATACAGAAAGCGTAGCCGTGCTTGATCTCCGGGTATCCCAATCGCAGAGTATTCAGTGTGAAAGGTATTTGGTAGCAGTGCATCATAACATCAGCGATGTCACCATCAGGAATGCCATCGGGGTTGGCGGTGGACTTCTTAGCCCCAGCATTAGGAGCCTCTCGTCGCAGAAAAATACCGGCATCTGAGTCCATTGTAGTCTGGTTCTCGGGGACTGGCTTCTTCAGCTCCCACATAATGATGCTCTCAGGGTGGTCCTGGAGGTTCTCGCCAACACCAGGAAGGTCGTGCACAACCGGGATGCCAAGGGACGATAGCTGCTCCTTGGGACCAATTCCGGAAAGCAGCAACAATCTAGGAGTGTCGACAGCACCAGCGCATAGAACAGTCTCCTTCTTAGCCGTGATAGTTCTTGGTGAGCCATCTTGCAGTTTCAGATCAACACCACTGACGACACCATCTTTAACGTTAAGCTTCGATACCCATGCGTTGGTCAGCACGGTCAAGTTAGGGCGCTGCTCCTCGCCTCTCAAGATAGGGTGAATATATGCAACCGATGCACTAGATCGGCGACCATCGTCGGGGTTATAGCTGACAGAGAAGAAACCAACACCTTGCTTCAATGAGCCGGTCTCGGTAATCTGCTTGTTAAAATCGTGAAGAACTGGAATGTTGTGTGCCTTGCTGCAAGCGTCCACCCAATCCAAGCAAAGTTGGTTTCGGTGTCTCTCGTGCACGGGCTGGACTGTGTTTCGCAGCTTGTTCAAGGCTTTCACCATGGCATCGAAAGTCCAGCCCTTGGCGCCCAGTGACTGCCAGATCTTCATGTCATACTCAAAAGGTCTGAAGGAGATGAGAGTGTTGTGTGATGAGCAGCCGCCCAGGACCTTGGCACGCGAGTGACGAATGTAAGAGTTGCCTATAAAGCCGTTAGATGCTGTCAGCAGCTCACAATACTAAGACACTTACCCTCTGGTTGTTCGATTGTGCCATAGTCGTAGTCCAATTCTCCACCAAGTAAGCTCAACCATTGTCTCAAATCTAGGACACGATCATCCATATAATCACTTGGGCCAGCCTCGATGAGGAGAATTCTTTTGTGAGGCAAGTATTCAGCCAGACGAGCGGCTATGACACACCCGGCAGTTCCTCCACCTACGATGACATAGTCGTACCTTTCGGTGTCAGCCACGGGTAGCTGGGTGGTGGTAGCCATGTTTACTTGGATATATAATGAGCAACTTGATATCAATCAACAGCAAATAAACAAACACCGATTGATGACAGTCGGAACGTTAATGATTGCTTCTTTTGACCGCGCAGCCAGCTTATCTAGTATTTGAACAAATCGGGATCGGATGCGTTTGACGCGGCAATTCCCTACAATCGCCCTAGAGCACCGGCGGTCCACTAGAAAATTTCAAGACGCCGCCAAGTGGATGCAAGGTACTCTGTTTCCAGGACCGGGGTGGGGAAGACGACCTGTATCTTGTAGGCAGGGTCCTTGACTCGTGTGATCACTGACTGGTAGCGACAAAGAGGACAAAAAAAGTTAACCGGATGCATGTGAGGCGCAGTATCAGGTATTTTGGGTTTGGGGTTGGCCTAGCCATGACGCCAGTACAGTCGAGCCATGTGCTTTAGAAGAATGCGATGCGGTCAGCCCGGGCTACCATGTCCTGATTGTAAGGGAGCCGAACCTCGTGATCGGTATTCTTTGCGCACTGCTCCGTGTTGTACGGAGTACTGTATTCGTATGTACATTGTACAGACAAAAGAATCTCCTCACCTCACCGCCAAGCCAAGGCTAGAATATTTCACGAAATCCATTACAATTTGTCAGGCCATTATTCAATGACGTAGATCCAAACATAAAGAGCTACCCCCCTGATTCTCCAGATCAACCGGCGCTTCTTTACCTAAAGATAACCCTTGAGCTTCTTACGATCGCTCCACTCGCTATCAGTTAGCGCCTGAATTCCCGCATGCCTCGGATATCTTCGCCTCAAAAAGTCAAGCTATCATCGCTGTGGCCGGTATCCCGGATAGTTTCTGATAGACAATTGGGGTGGCGGGGTTTTAGATCTTGAACCGTCGTCAGCTTGTGTTGCAGCTTGTGCAGCGATTACCTTGTCTGTTAAATCCTTTCGTCGCATTGGCTTAATTCTTTTTATCAGATCTGGGGTTATTACATTAGTCGAACGATTCTTATCAAGACAAACTGCAAGAGCTCGTTTCTGCTGCATCTGCATCTGCAATCCCATCCGACTATCAACTACTCTCATTATGGCAGCCGGACAGCGCCGCGAAGAGGACCGCCATACCTTCTACGCGGGAAAGCAGCAACCATCGGACTCGGCCGGCAGCTTTGAAACAATCGATCCTTCAACCGCTCGGCCGGTATGCACTATTCACACCTCGTCCGAGGCCTCAATTAACAAAGCCATTGAATCCGCACAATCCGCTTTCCCTTCATGGTCAGCCACCCCACCTATTGAGCGGGCTCGTGTCCTGCTGCGAGCAGTTGCTCTTTTAAGAGAGAGGAACGATGAGTTAGCCAAGGTCGAGACTCTAGATACTGGCAAACCATTCTCCGAAACTTCAGCAGTGGACATTGTAACTGGCGCTGATGTCCTCGAGTACTTTGCCAATCTTGTTTCTAGCGGTGGTTTAAATGGCGAGTCTTTCCGCCTGCGGCCAAGTGCTTGGGTTTACACAACCAAAGAGCCCCTCGGCGTCTGTGCTGGCATAGGCGCTTGGAATTACCCAATACAAATCGCCTTATGGAAGTCTGCACCGTGCTTGGCTGCCGGCAACTGTATGGTATACAAGCCAAGTGAGTTTACGCCGCTGCATGCACACTACTTGGCAAGCATCTACAAAGAGGCAGGACTGCCCGACGGCGTATTCAATGTGGTGTACGGCGCCGGCCAAGTTGGAGCTCAGTTGACAAGTCATTCTGCAATCGCCAAAGTCAGTTTTACAGGACAAGTCAGCACTGGTAAGAAGGTGGCTGGCTCTGCTGCAGGCGGCATGAAGTACGTTACGATGGAATTGGGTGGAAAGAGTCCGGTCATCGTGCTTCCGGATGCCGATGTCGACCAGGCCGTTGATGGCGCGATGTTGGCAAACTTCTACAGCACAGGTCAAGTGTGCACAAATGGCACGAGGGTGTTCGTTCCGAAATCAATGAAACAAAAGTTTGAGCAGACAATCAAGGAGAAGATACAGTTCGTGCGGGCAGGTGATCTTTTCGATATGGATACAAACTTTGGGCCCCTTAGCAGCAAATCCCACTACGAGAAAGTCCAAAACCACATCAAGCGCGGTGTCGAAGATGATAAGGCAAAACTGTTGTGCGGCGGTACTGGTCATCCGGAAGGACTGCCGAGCGCGGTTAAGCAGGGATACTGGGTAAAGCCTACAGTCTTCACGGACTGCACTGATGACATGTCTATTGTCAAAGAGGAAATCTTCGGCCCCGTCATGTCCATTCTCACATACGACACCGTTGACGAGGCAGTCCGACGTGCAAATGCGACAGAGCTTGGCCTGGCTGCAGGTGTCTTCGGCAAGGATGTCAACGAGTGCCATCGGGTCATTAGCCAACTAGAAGCCGGCATCACTTGGGTTAATACATGGGGCGAGTCGCCTGCGGAGATGGCGGTTGGCGGCTGGAAACAAAGCGGTGTCGGCGTCGAAAACGGAAGACGCGGGTTGGAAGCATGGGTCAGGAACAAAAGCACACTTGTTGAGATGGGCGGCAGTGTAGCCACAGTTTTCTCAAAATTGTAAATACATCGTATTCTTCTGCAGCATATGAACATTTCTGTCCATTTGATTATACAATCCTGAACCTCTGATGCCCTGACAAGCTGCTATAAGATTCTGTTGTTCGGCATGGACACAATCGGGTCAGCAACGCGTACAACATGTCAGAGAGGACATCCTGTTGCTTTGTCAGGCCACCAGGAAAATTTAAATTTCGTGGTATTCACTGCTTGAAAATGTTGAGATTCACTAAGTGAACTCTTTCCTGTAATCTCCCCTCTCTCTATTCCTTTTCTTTCTTTCTGTTCAAGTCAATTGTGGTTTTCGGTATTCAGCTCCGTGAACCTCTTGTTTCGTTGTTCGGCCGCAAAATAGACACTGTTCCTTCGAAGAGTTTCCCCTAAAATATGAGAGGGATTTTCGAAAAGTTTTCGACGGCTGCGCAGAGAAGTAAGCATTCTGCACGCGGATCCTAAACGATAAGCGTAAATTTACACATGTCTGCGAAATAATCGAATATATAAATTCTATTACTGTCTGCCTGCATTAAAGGTTTCTTCTTACTATGTCGTTGTTCGTCAGGTTGTATAGATTTACTTGATTATTATAATTCTTTCATACATAGTAAAAAAGAGCTCCACTGAGGCACCCGCTAAGACATTGAAATGGCAAATGGGAGGCTTGATTAGCGCAATGACTGACACAGATCGAAGACATGCTTGTTGACGTCATGAGATCACCAAAATTCAGCATGAAGAACCTGATTTCTCTATAGTATGCAATTATTGCTTCGCTTGTAAAAATTTCTACAAGCATTAGTATCACTATAATAAGCATTTTGCAGCAGGGTGCGTAGGACTTACTGGTTGGTCCATCATTTTAGGCTATTTTACCCAGCGAACTCCAAGGGACTCTTGGCTTGAAGCACAGACTGGAATCGGTATGCATTTCCAGGAGGCCGGTCGCACCGTTCTGCTACGCGGTGTCAATTTGGCCGACGCCAAATTCCCACCGACCCGACCAACATATCGACTCGAATCATTGGAAGATGCCGCTAATTGTTCATATATTGGGGCTCCCCTCAAGTTGGAAGAGGCCCCGGCGCACTTGCAGAAGCTTCGGTGGCTAGGGTTCAATGTCCTGAGATTGCCTGTTGTGTGGGAGGCGCTAGAGCATGAAGGGCCCGGCATTTACGACGATGAATATATCGAATATATTCGACAGCTCCTACAGATCTGTGTCGAGCATGGCTTCAAGGTTATCATCAATCCGCATCAGGATCTTTGGTCAAGGCACGTTGGTGGTAGCGGGGCGCCGTTATGGACTATTCATGCATGCGGACTAAACCCCGACAACTTCGGCTTGACCCATGCTGCCATTCGCTATTGTGACTGGCCTGTGGAAAGTGACGAGAAAGATCCGAAATCTATGCCACCGATGATGTGGGCGACGAATCACAACAGACTTGCGACATGTACATTATTCGCGCTGTTCTTCGGTGGACGGGACTTTGCCCCGAAGTGCCAAATTAATGGTATTAATATTCAAGACTATTTGCAGAAGCATTACTTCGCCGCATATGGTCGACTAGCTGAGCGACTGGGAGACCTACCGTTCGCTTATGATAGCATGAATGAGCCGGAGCCTGGTTATATTGGGCTTCAAGATTTGAGTAAATCTGAGCGCTCTGACACCGCAAAATTTGGAAGCAACCCGACACCTATTCATGGCATGCGACTGTCAATGGGCATGCCGCAAGAGGTGCATGAGTTCAGACTAGGCTCAACTGGTCCGCACAAGACGGGCAAGATGTCTATTATGCCTGAGAATTCATGTTGGCTGCAACAGGAGGACAAGAGGTGGAAATGGGAACGATCTTCAAAGTGGCCTCTCGGTACCTGCGTTTGGGCTCTTCATGGCGTATGGAGCTTGGAAACTGGGGAGCTCAACAAATCAGACTATTTTGCCAAGTTGCCAAAGACATCCTACGCTGCAACAAAAAAAGAGAACCAATCTAATGGCCAGCTGTCTTTCATATCATCTTATTGGCAGGAGTTCCATCAGCAATGGACTCAGACGATACGGGATTACTCTCAGAAGTCTATTGTCTTTACCCAGCCTAGCGTTTTTGATCCGCCGCCACCGAGAGACGAGCCCTTGACTGCGTATAGCCCTCATTACTACGACGGTTTGACTATCATGCAGAAACACTGGCACGAAAGGTGGAATGCAGACGTCGTTGGGATTCTGAGAGGACACTATAGGTCCAAGGTGTTTGGTCTTCGCGTGGGCAAGGACAATGTTAGGAGGCTCATCTCGAGCCAGATAGGAGAGTTGGCGAAGGACGCGAAGACGCCGACTCTCCTAGGCGAGACCGGCATTCCTTTCAATCTCGACGACTCGAAGGCTTATCATGACGGCGACTATACGGATCAGATCAAAGCAATGGATGCGATCCTAAGCGGTTGCGATGACCATCTACTCAACTACACGCTCTGGGCTTATTCAGCTGTAAACAGCCATGAATGGGGAGATCATTGGAATGGAGAGGACTTGTCTATATATTGCGAGGAGACAGGCTCATTCCCAACCCACCCAATGCTCTTCGGCTTCAGAGGTGCGGCGGCTTGGTGCCGCCCTTATGTACAGTCACTCGTGGGTGAGCCTCTGTCTATGTCTTTCGACGTGAGATCTGGTGCGTTCACATTGGAGATAAAATCTAAAGAGCCTGGTGACGCCGTTGTGTATCTACCATGGCTGCATTACCGAGAATCTGATGGCTCTAAGAAACTGAGTATAGAAGCGACGGTTTCCGAAGGCGAGTGGTCAATACAAGACCAGATTTTTGTTTGGAGGTATGAGAAGGGCGGCAAGCTGGAGGTCCATAGAACTGGGAATCCTCTGACTCTAGAGCAAGTGGGCACCATTGTCAGATAAACCTGTTTGCACAAAAATATAAACTTGCCCTTATTTTACATATTCTACAACTTCTGGATGTGAAAAGTGATCTCTATAGTTGGCGACATATACTTCTCTTATTACATTGAAAGTTCCGGGAGGTGAGGTTATGGCAAAACAATGAGCAGTCATGAGGACTTGGAGTTTGGCCATCAAGCCTTCAAATACTTGATTTTTATGCCTAGAGGTCTCTGATGAGTCCTAAGTTCAAAATCCTGTTGATCATTGCATATCCCTCGGTTCCACGTCCCTAGGTATCTACCTTCAGAGGATGCCATGAATGGCCAGCCGCTTCTTAACACTTACGAATTTTGCTTCCGTGGATTCAATGGTTGCCTTTCCCTGTGTCAGCGCGCCTAACGTGTTTTGACTGAGGAATGGTGCGCCAATAGTCGAGATACATTGTGTAACGTTCGCACTTTTTAGCTTGTGTTGGGTCAAATTTTCAGATTCTTCGAGATCGACCTTTGATTCGAACAGCAAATACCGTGCAACACACGGGTTAACGTCATCGCCGTACTACTGCTCAGTACCACTGTTACTCAAGTAGGTGACGAGTGTAGGTGTCCTTTGTCATACCAAAGAGATATGCAGTTTCGTACAGACAGCAGACGTTACGATGGAAGCACGGTCACAATCGGGTTACGCAATGAGACAAATATGTATGTAGTAAAGATGAAAGCTTCGAAATTCCTCGAGGAACTTGGTCGCTAGAAAAGTTCTCACAGAATGGAGACTGGGTTAATCCCAAATTTGTATCTGTCGGTCTACGAGACTCGGATTTGCGCATTCTGAAGTACTCTCTCCACTGAGTGACGAAGCAGGTTCTTTAATTATCTGAACCGTGAGAGTTCGACCGAGACAAAACGTCGCTGGCAAATTCATCTGATGTTTGAGACCGTTCCACCAACAGCTTTGCAAGCAAGTCGCGTCTGGGCTTTAACAAAAATAGGTCTCCCGACAATGTTGGTTTTATAGCCGCTGAAGCTCCCCGCAACATCATGAGACGCCCCACAATCCGTGCCGGGATTTGGTGCGAGTTACAGTCTCAGGTATCCACTATTCGCGCGCTCATTCACGCCAAGCCGTTCGTGCTGCCCAATCAATATTGCCTGAAACAGCACCAAGTGTCGATCTTTAGAGCGCGGCGTCGGCTGGAAGGCTGCATTGGCTGAGAATAGACCGACCGAATCGTGAGATATCCGCTCAACGACTTCAGAGTCCGTTGGACACGAAACGTAGACGAACGATCTTACCGTTACGTATAGCCATGTTAACTGAACGCGGCTGCTTTTCGACTTTATAACCATGGCCGTGCCGGAACGCTTTTATGCAGCAAATTTCTTCACTCTTACGACTACTCCCAAATTGAGGATTTGTTTGAAAGATTCATGCCATACTATAACACATAGCAACACATCGAGATGGCAGACCTGGGCAGCAACTCGACAAACGCTGGAGACTTCAGCGGCGCCTTGATCACCGGAATTGTTGTCAGCATTGTCTTAGTCACACTCATAGGAGGTCTGATTTTACTGGCGGCCTTGTATTGGAGGAATGTTGCGCGGAAGATCTCCCCGAATAAGTTTGAGACACCACACAGCGAGAAATCATGGCCAAACCCACCGGGGCAATCGCTGGACTGGGACAACCCGTCGATTAAATCCTCACCTGCCTCGTCGCGCTCAGGCTCAATCCGACAAAATGACCCAGTCATCTGCAAAGAAATGAAGCCAGTATCACCGGACAGGGTACCAACCGTGGTATTTGAGAGACCTTTTCTAGCTACGAAGCTACAAACCCAACATCCCGCTCAGGACACAAGACGCGCCAACTGAGGCGCGCATTTTATGATATTTTGTTTAAAGCATGGTTTAGCATGGAGTTTTGGCAACGGTCATTTGGGGAAAAGGATGATGGAAAAGGCGAAGCCATTGGGTTTTGGACATGAATTTTTCGGGAATACTGCGATTTGCGGTACGGGGCACCGCGCAGTCACTGTCATATGAACAAAGATGATACAAGAAATCACGAAATGCAAAATGGCTATTCCGTCAGGACTAGAACTTTACTTCTCTAAGCACGGAGCAGTAACTATCGCAAACCCTACGTCCCGAGGCACGCAACAGGATACAAAACTATCGTCATCATTGAAACTGGCTCTCGCATTGAGGGGGTGGAAGCTCACGTCGACGATTCGAAGAAGTTCCTGTCTTGTAGTAGAAAAAAGGAACTGAATTCTGCTGAAGCCTGACTACAATTACCCAGGACTTGGGTGGACCCATGTGCTCATGTTGAACTTCGCTGCATCGTATCTTCGCGCAGACGTGGGGCTCCAGTGCACCTGGGGCTGATGTGGTTGCTCGCCAGGACGCATTGACCAATGTTGTCATGGTCGAAGTTGTAGCTACTAGGCTTGACGGAGGAGCCTATCTGTACGAGGCCAATTTCAAGGCAGACCAGTGGCAGGATATCTTTTATAAAGAGAACTGTGGAATATCTTGAGAGAGATCAACCGTGCACTAGACCATGATGAAATTCTATACCCAAGGGCCGCTGTGGGCAGCACGAAATAGATACAAGGCGAACAAGCGCAACTGTGTCAGGCATGATCATGATGTAAAATCTCAAGTTCTATGATCAAATGCTATTTAATTTGCAATGTGATCTTATCTGTGCCCGCTTCATCGAGGAACATGGTAACCACTGCTATGTCAGTACAAGCTTCTGTAGCTATCTTCACCTAGAGACGCCCACCGAGGCTGTGGTCAAGTTTGCCCCACTACTTTCCCGACTGGCCTAACAAGCTGCACATATACATACTGTAGGTAGACTATATGTACAACTTTACATATGTGGGTCAACTTTAGTTATAGTTCTACCAACTATAGTATAGAACTCTAGCAGCCGATTAGTGAGAACAGCATGGCGGCAGTGAAGCGATTGGTTGAAAGCTATTGAAAGATCGTGATTAAGCTCTAGCGCCACGTGGGTGCTGCACATAAGCTAGAAAAGAAGGCCGAAAACAACACGATTACAGGCTGATATTTACGATCCTCTAATCAGATAAGAAGAAACCAGCCTAAGCACGGCAATCAGGCGTTCGACTAATCCTTCTGAGTCTGCGGCGCACCATTCGAGAAACTCTGTGAAGCTGGGGAATGATCTGTTAATAAATATCTGCCAATTACGCCTAACGAACGCCTTTAGCTCCGCAAAGAACTCTTCTATTAGATTAAAATCGGGCGAATATAGGGGCAGGTAAAGCAGTTTAACCCTGGCTGTAGCACATATCTGCGCTACTCTATCGGATCGATGGATCGAAGTATTGTCCATGATTAGCACAGATCTCGGCTCGGGCTATCTTCCGTAGTGATATAGGAGCTGCTCGATAAAGTCCTTAAAAATGGCACCATCTATAGATCCTTGTAGCACTCGCTAAAAGAGGATCCCTTCTTAGGTGTATGCAAAGAGAATTTGATATCGACGTCCTCGATGTAACCTAGCTGGTAAGATTTTAACTCCAAAAGTTTATACTGATAATAGTCCCGTGAATTTGCGTTTTGCTGTTGTGCTACACGTCGGGCAGCTTTTTTAGTCCACCCCGCTAAGGCTAACGCCCGTCTAATGTTTTGCGTGGATACTAGGGTCTTGAATTCGTCATACAGAAAGACGGCCATTTCGTCGAGGTATAGATTCGACTTGACTACAAGATAATCGCATAGTGCATGTAGCATAGGCGTAGAGACAGTTCGCGGCCGACTAGCGGCCTTTACAAGTGCTCGAGTGCTTCCGTGACATTGTAGATTCAAAAGAATAGCGCGAATAGAACGCGTATTATAAGGATTGTCCTAGCAATTTCCTTATTAGTCAGTTTTTACTTAGAACCATGTCATGTATTTGTCGATGTTTTGATGTCGCCAAGTTCGGGGCTATAGTGTTTAGAACTGAATGTCAAAGAGGTAGAAAATGCGACAAGAGTAGGTGGAAACAGAGTGGGATTTTATGACAGATTCTACAGTTGATATAGAGGACTGTTGTAGTGAAGGTCTGGTGTAATGCACTGAAAGGAAGAGCCTAAATCTACTAGAGCATAGGATAGTGAATACGGTGTTCGCCTGAGCATGGGATCGCAGGTGTAACGCTCTAAGCGTGAAATGATAGTATAAGTACTGTCAAGTAGTATATAGAAGTCTAAGAGTACAAAAGAGAATATCGGTGTACAGAAAATGGGCATATACCCACTGGCCTAGTCACGTGATCACCACTTCCCAAGTTCGGTGATCCACGAGCTCGTCGCCTTAGTGTACGGAGTGCTCTCCGTACACTGTGGACATCTATAGTCATCCATATTGCCACAGATTTGGGTTCATTTAAATTTATAACCAACTAACCTTAGCTTTGTAACGGTTAGCTGTGCGTACTAACGGCAAATAGTGGGGAGAATTTTAACGCTTGGATTCCTTGTAAGCTTAAAATTAAGGCAATTCGTAAACGCAAAATCCAGGGCTAATCAAAAACACAACTACACATTATTAGAGGCATTCTAGAGCAAGATGCGCCTTCAGGTGCGAGAACCATGGCACGCGCTAAGACCTATAGTAATCTAGTTACGCTAGCGGGCTCTCTTTGTTCTGTATATAACCCAAGATTGCGGCTGAGCTTATAGCTATGCCCCGCATCCGCAGCCTTAGGCCAGACTGACTAATTAGTGTCGTTTGCGACAGCGGAATAATGCTGCTTTCATCCCCTTAACCAAGATCTTACGGTTATAGATGCTCCCTTGTGCTAGCGAAACGCTGCTCCGCATGACTTCTAGAATATAAGATGCGGCTTTTACAGCGCGACGACACGGGCAAATATAACCTCACCCCAGACCTCCCTGCCGGGGATGTACCCCCTTACGCGATCCTTTCCCACACATGGGGAGCAAACGAGGTAGTCTTCGGCGACCTAGCGAGACCAGAAGACGAATGGCAGCACAAACCCGGCTACGAAAAAATCGAGTTCTGTGCTAAGCAAGCGAGACGGCATGGCATACAGTACTTCTGGGTGGACACTTGTTGTATCGACAAGTCTGATAGCATCGAGCTACAGACTGCGATCAATAGCATGTTCCGATGGTATCGCGATGCGAAACGATGTTACGTCTATCTCGCAGATGTCTCCAGGACTGTAGTATCCGGTCCACAACAAACCACGACGCCTTGGGAGGCGGACTTTCGAAACAGCAAATGGTTTACTCGTGGTTGGACACTTCAGGAGCTCATCGCGCCGAAGACAGTCGATTTCTACTCGAAGGAAGGGTTCTGGCTAGGTGACAAAAGATCTCTGGAGCTCCAAATCTGCGATGTTACCAATGTTCCTATAAAGCCTCTCCGAGGTGCCTCGTTATCCGACTTTACGGTCTCGGAGCGAGAGGCATGGGCTGTTAATCGTCAAACAAAATATGAAGAGGACATGGCGTATTCACTTTTAGGGATCTTTGACGTGTACATGCCACTTATTTATGGCGAAGGGCGAGAAAACGCACGAAAGCGGCTACGAGAGGAGGTCCAAAAGGCTACTCAGGGTGAGGATTGTATTAACCCCAGATGACTCGGCGTGCTAAACCCTGGCCTATCTAGGAAATCAAAGGGAAGGTTTCTCCATTACTCTTAGTCTGTCCGACGTTCCCGAAATACAACACTTCGTCGCGAGAGAGGGTGAATTAGCAGAGATGCGCAGAACACTAAGCTCGGACGGAAGCCGCCGCATCGTGACCCTCCATGGCCTCGGCGGCATTGGTAAAACACAGCTCGCCGTCGCATACACCAAACGGTATCGAAATGAGTATTCCGCCATATTCTGGTTCAATTTCAAGGACGAAGCCTCAATACAACAGAGCTTTAGCAGAGTCGCAAGGCAAATTTTACAACAACATCCTAATGCGAGCCATTTGAGTGGACTAGACCCTCAACAGAACGCCGAAGAGGTAGTCGAAGCCGTTAAGGCGTGGTTAAGTCTACCGGGCAACAATAGGTGGCTTCTCGTATACGATAACTATGACAATCCGAAATTAGCCGATCGCACGGACCATGGTGGGATCGATATTAAGCGCTTCCTCCCTATAGCGTACCAAGGCTCGATTATTATTACATCACGGTTATCACAGATCAATATTGGTTTTTCGATTCGAACGAAGAAGCTTGAGTCGATAAACGACGGCCTGGAAATCCTCTCAACGACTTCAGGTCGAGCTAACTTACAAGATGGTAAGAATCTACAACCTAAATAAAGCCCTTCTAATCAATACTACAGATATCGATGCCAGAAAGCTCGTAAAGGAACTTGATGGACTTCCTCTTGCCCTTGCCACGGCCGGCGCATATTTAAGGCGCGTTGCAATCGGTCTCGATGATTATCTTCGCATATACAAAGAATCATGGGCAAGGCTTCACGTAAGCACGCCAAGCCTTGGTTCATACCAAGACCGTACACTCTGCTCGACGTGGCAGCTCTCATATGAACAAGTCCAGAAGCAAAACTCTCTCGCAGCTCATTTACTACGATGGTGGGCATATTTTGATAACGAAGACATATGGTTTGAACTTCTTCAGCCTAATGGTATGGACGATAGGGAAGGTCGGTTCGATCTAGCAAGGAAGCCATCAGCGCTTCGAAAAATCCAAACACGATTTCGAGCTGCTCTCCGCCCTAGAAGGGTCACTGGCTCACATGGAACTCTCCAGGATCGCAGAGATGTGAAAATTTCTCGGCAACTAGCGTGGACATATGAGCTGACCGACGAGCTGAAATTTAACAGCGCTATGGGCACACTGCATGACTACGGGTTCGTCGAGCTACACATCATAACTCCAGATCTAGTTGAGTCAAGGGGATACAGCATTCATAGCTGCGTACACGCTTGGACCATTCACATAGTCAATAAAGACCGGGATGTGCGCCTAGCTAAGCTTGCCGTAGAGTGCGTAGCTGCACGCGTTCCGTCACAGGACGAGGCTCAGTTCTGGCTACTTCAAAGACGGCTTCTATCACATGCGATCCGATCTTGCGCTACGATTCAAGGTAGCGAGCAAGACTTAGCATGGGCATTTTATGAACTGGGCTACCTTTACGCTAACCAAGGCAAGCTGGTCGAGGCCGAGGAGATGTATCTACGGGCGCTTCGAGGGTACGAGAAGGCGTGGGGACCGGATCACACGTCAACATTCGACACGGTCAACAACTTAGGGAACCTCTACAAAACCCAAGACAAGCTGGTCGAGGCCGAGGAGATGTATCTGCGGGCGCTTCGAGGGAAGGCGAAGGCATGGGGACCGGATCACACGTCAACACTCGACACGGTCAACAACCTAGGTCTCCTTTACGCTGACCAAGGCAAGCTAGTCGAGGCCGAGGAGATGTATCTACGGGCGCTTCGAGGGCACGAGAAGGCGTGGGGACCGGATCACACGTCAACACTTAACACGGTCAACAACCTAGGTCTCCTTTACGCTGACCAAGGCAAGCTAGTCGAGGCCGAGGAGATGTATTTACGGGCGCTTCGAGGGCACGAAAAGGCGTGGGGACCGGATCACACGTCAACACTTAACACCGTTAATAACCTAGGGAACCTCTACAAAACCCAAGACAAGCTGGTCGAGGCCGAGGAGATGTATCTACGGGCGCTTCGAGGGAAGGAGAAGGCGTGGGGACCGGATCACACGTTAACACTCGACACGGTCAATAACCTAGGTCTCCTCTACGCTGACCAAGGCAAGCTAGTCGAGGCCGAGGAGATGTATCTACGGGCGCTTCGAGGGTACGAGAAGGCGTGGGGACCGGATCACACGTCAACACTTAACACGGTCAACAACCTAGGTCTCCTCTACGCTGACCAAGGCAAGCTGGTCGAGGCCGAGGAGATGTATCTGCGGGCGCTTCGAGGGTACGAGAAGGCGTGGGGACCGGATCACACGTCAACACTTAACACGGTCAACAACCTAGGTCTCCTTTACGCTGACCAAGGCAAGCTAGTCGAGGCCGAGGAGATGTATCTACGGGCGCTTCGAGGGAAGGAGAAGGCGTGGGGACCGGATCACACGTCAACACTCGACACGGTCAACAACCTAGGTCTCCTCTACGCTGACCAAGGCAAGCTAGTCGAGGCCGAGGAGATGTATCTACGGGCGCTTCGAGGGTACGAGAAGGCGTGGGGACCGGATCACACGTCAACACTTAACACCGTTAACAACCTAGGTCTCCTCTACGCTGACCAAGGCAAGCTAGTCGAGGCCGAGGAGATGTATCTACGGGCGCTTCGAGGGCACGAAAAGGCGTGGGGACCGGATCACACGTCAACACTTAACACCGTTAATAACCTAGGGAACCTCTACAAAACCCAAGACAAGCTGGTCGAGGCCGAGGAGATGTATCTACGGGCGCTTCGAGGGTACGAAAAGGCCATGTGTCCCCGGAATATTATAAGGTATCGACCAGCGATCGATACTCTATGGTGTCTGGGGACCTTACTACGGGATCAAGGCAAATTAGCTGAGGCCAAGACACAATATAAGCGCGCTTATGCTGGGTCTCGAGCATTATTTGGGCCTTCGCATAGATATACCCAATCGCTGCAATATACTCTGCTAGACTTAAACAGGAGATTACCGGGTGAGTGGTCTCATTGAAGTTCTACATTTAGAGATGATATGTTAACCTGAAGCAGGTGCGGTGACGCCAATAAAAGCTCACAAGACCGGACACCGAGATGCATTCAAAAGGGCATTTCACACACTCTCCGAGCCTTGTGATTCCCACACTCATCTATTCGCACACTCTGTAAGAAGTGTCAAACTGGCTAGTTTGTGGTGCTTGTGGTGTGTCCCCTTTCGTTCAACCCCACATAGACTGCTAGATAGGCTAGACTATGCATATCCAGCATATTTAGCATATCACCAGTTGCCCGTCTTTGGACGGCTGTGTAGTTATAAAGCCCCCCGGTTGCGTCAGTCGTTTGTAGTGGAGTATACGAGCCGAAGTATGCGTATTCAGGTTTTAATTTGGTCTCAATACATGAGAAGAATGGTAAAAGTTTAGAAGCAATAATATCAGTTATTTTAATTTGATTGACCGATACAAGCCGCCTATTGCCCACTGCTCTCTGCGACTTTGGTAGGGTATACTATCGTCAAATGCTCTACTTAAAGACTGACCATCGTCTCTTCTTGATAGCAAGTTTGCTAGTGATTCCATTCTTGGCACCTATGCACTCCGGCTATCAACCCTTAACGCCCTTGTTTATTTGCAGCTATAAGACATTGAATCTCATTTTCGACTGTATTAAACTTCAGGTAGTCTGCCAATGATGTTCTGTATCTGGTATGTATGAATCGACTAAGAATGCGAGATTGGGACATCCCGCTAACAGCTGTAAGTGAACGGTTTTCATGAAGAAAGTGGGGAACAGCGAGTATCTTGGCGGTTGCTATCTTAAATACTATAATACACTGCTTCATTAGATGCGACAAGTATAAACTAAGCCTCTAACAATTTCGGGTTAAGGTACCTAGAGGTACTGTATGTATTGTACTGTAGGACACTGATTTCGCTAGGGTGTGTATTGTATAGTACTAAGAATGCCGGGTCAATATAATGGACAACGTTTAGCTATGTATCGTCAGCGCAAATGATACATTAGGTAAGCGCCAATTTTGGATGAGTCAAGTACCCCTAGCTGACGGTACTGCGTGGGCCTTAGATAGGCACATATAAGTCAGCGCCAAAAGTGGATCGTCCGTGCGCAAAGACAAGAGATTACAAACGAAGAGAGGAAGCCGATTTTGATTCTCTCTGTAGGACAAGGCATAATATATTCAAAGCTTGTAATTTACAAAGGCATTTCGTACCGCCATCTTCGATTGTCTCCTCGTCACGCTGTTTACCATGAACCGTCCACCCTTTGTCGACCCTGACCATTAGGCATTGCTTGGCGGCAAAGTCCCAACGCCAGCACTGCCGGCGATGGACCTCTACGCCATTAGAGAGTCGACAAACGCTGCAACCTAGGCCGCCTCTGACGCACTTCCTTACCTAGCCAGAATAAACGAGACAGTTAGCACAGCCACATTTGTAGACGGAACCGAATTAAAAGCCACGCGCTTCGCACCACTAAGCGTAAAAAAGAGGATTCAGCTATTAAATCACACATGGTATGCGTATGTTAGCTCTCGTAAGCATGTAAAGAACTTTTTGCTTGTTACAATATATGGTACATTCGACATATTTGACCATCATTTGGCTTCTAGTTATCGGCCGGCTTCCAGCCAGCCACCTGCCTTGCCTCAAAGAGTAACAGGAACGCCTGGATATAGAAAATATAAGAAACAATCAAATGTCGATATCTTTGGCCTATCTATACCTTCGTTCTACAGCAACATGCTTATTAAATCCTGTGCTTTCCCAGAAAAAGGCCCACTGTCAATTGAGGTTTTAAGAAATGGCCTAAACAGAACCATTTCTTTAATTCCCAGCTTTTCATCTAACATATTACTATGCTCTAAACCCTTCCACTACTCGTAAGATTATCTATTTCACCGCTTTGAGAAATGCGATAAGTTTCGTCTTGGAACTCCGGTTCATGATATAGGGAACATCCTCTCAGCAGAATCATCAAACTTCCGAAAGAAAAGGATCACGGCAGTCTAAAGCGGGCCAGCTTCTCAAACAATCTTATGAACCTAGATCAGAGAAGAAACCTCAGGCAACTTCTTCAATGCGATTGACGGTGCTACTATACCTTTGTGATTCTGGGTACGGGAAGTCGTCGAAGTCTCAGTTGAGACAGGACATTCTCACAACCCAACTTCAGGTTAACATGAAGGCACATTTCTCAATGAATTTCACTTAGTATACAGAAAGTGAACGTCGACCGCTTTTAAACGATACCGACCTTGAAGGATAGACGATGTTTGCAAGTTAAGCTATGCACTTTTCATCATACAAGATGGCCACTCCTGTAATAATGGTGGATTGTTTTCACCGGCGAAGGTCGACGTGTAAGCCACTTATCTGATTGGTTGATTCAATATAAGGTCCACCGCCTACGTCATGTTGGCCGGCAACGAACTCCATCTTCATGGTCGTCACAGACGTCACACTTGAGTGCGACGCCCCAAGCATGCTTTGCGTGCCTCCTCTACTTGGGTATAAATCTGTTTCCCAGCTCATCCTGACTGGCTTGTGCTCCTTTCTGCGTGCCAAGTAAAATCCATTAGTTAAAACACACAACCACATCTACTCTGAACACCAAACCCACCAACTACCTATCTAACATACCACACAAAATGTCGAGCATCGGTCAAGATATCAAGTCCGCAATCAAGGGCGTCCACGGCGCCGGCGAGGCACTCCGCGGCTCCGTCAACGGGGCGGCCGATTCGGCTCTCGACACGGACGCCAAGCACCCGGCGGCGCAGCAGAGCCAGCTGAAAAACGAGAGCATCAGGCAGAAGGGCAAGGCCGATATGTCTAGCGCCGACAGCATGATCGCCAGACACGAGGCCAAGCACCACGGCACGGGCGCACCTGCGCAGACCCAGCCTGTTGAGGGGGCACATGCTTTTGACGGGACTGGCGCTACCGGTGCCGGTGGTACCGGGACGCGAACCGGCACTTACTAAAGTGTTTGGGTCTGGCCGAGACGGCAATAGAGAGACGACGGGAGGCAAGGAAGGGATACCCAGGCGAGAGTTTCATGCCTCACTTTCCTTAGTGTACCTACGATACCATATGGTCAGACCTGAAGGTGTGACCTAAATTTACGAAATAACGAGGCCCGCATTACTACGAAATGTTGTGGGAGTGATTTCCAATCTTTCTAATTTCCCGACATCTCAATGCTTAATGTGCATCTCTTGTGAACACCCGCTCTCATGCAACATACCCAAGATAGAACATAGGTTTTATGCCAAAATACGCCAGCCCTGATTCGACAACCTCCTTAAAACGCCTAAATGAAACCCCTCTCTGGGTATTATCAACCTGCAGTGAAGCCTACTGCATAAACGCCAGGTAGGCGAATAGGTCTTCCGACATGTGAGCATGCCACCCACTATACACTTACTGAGGAACGCCAATCTCGTAACCGATCATGACCTCTGTGGACGTCCCTTCCCAACCACGCGTTCCAGCAGTCGATATCATATACCGACTGGTGGCATCGATATATAGACTAGATATAACACCTGCTCTAGGGGGTCCAGGAACGATCAAGAAGGGAGGTGGCGAATGTTTGGAGGTTTTCTCATCAGATCTCAGGTCGTACAGCCGGAGAATGTCATGCGAAGCACATATAAGATGACGGCCGTTTGGCATAGGTCGCACGCAGCTGACGGCGCCACTACCATTGGGAAATTTGAATGTGCGTTCTGGCTGCCATCCTTTGTGACCGCCACGAGCCTTCTCCACGCTGAACTCCTCGACTGTGCCATTTCGTCGACCAACATAGATCCAGTTCCCATCGGGCGACCAGCAAGCACCCATGCACCATGGCGGTACACCAATGCGATTGCCAATGCGTGCCACTGGGCTGGGAACCCGCCGATCCCATATTTTTATGGGACCATCTATGGACGCCGATAAAAAGGTGGAATCGGAGGTTTGAGACGTATCGTAGTGCGTCGGCGGTGGTTCTGCAAAAACCGCGGACGGAGATTCAGGGGCAGGAGCCGAGTCGAAAAAGACCGAAGGAGATTGGGGTGCGCCTTGTTGTGTAGCATCTTGCTCGGTGAACTCGGTGGCCTGCTCTGATGGCTGCGTCGCGTCAAAGCTGTTCTCAACAAGAGCATCACCAACAGTCATTGTCTCGTTAGTGGCGAAATCACCATTTGTAGTTGAGTCATTCGGGGCATCGTTGGATGGCCCGTCCACATTTGGCACTGACATGTCGAAATCTGGCAGAGTGGTTTCAGCGGCTGGTGGTTCCGTGTTTGGATCCTGGGCAGAGTCTTGCGCCATAGCTCGTGAGAACTCGTTGTCGTCATCTCCGCCAAAATTATCGCCAAAGAGATCGTCACCAGCTCCAGGGCTGCCACCAAAAAGGCTATCATGAGCAGGACTGCCTTGCGCATCCAAGCCGTCACCATCACCGCCGCTGTTCGAGGCATTGTTATCGTCCCCAAAGTTGTTGTCGGCAGCTCGGTCGATATCTCCGTTGATGCCACCGTTTACGCCATCGAGCGAAAAGTCAAAGTCCCCACCAGCAGCAGGGGCGGCATTGTTGGAGAAGAATGTATCACCAAGAAGATCTTCTTCGGCAGCCTCGGGTGGAATTGGCATTCCACTCATTGGCCTCGTCTCTAAAGCGGAGATCTGGCCGCCACTGCCATCGAATTGGCGCCTGACGTCCCCCGTGTTCAGATCCCAGTCGAATATGTTCTTGTCCCAACTTCCGCTCAAGACGCTTTTCTCGTCCGCTGAGAGATTCAGGACGCTTACAGCATTGGTATGCTTTTGCAAGCACGTGATTCTCTTGCCCTCGTCATGCCGGACGCTCTGCAAATTGATGCCACCACTCTCGAGGCCGGAAAGCAGCCACAGGGCCTGCGAATGCACAGCGAGCGAATACACCGGGCTCAAGACGAGATCCTCGGTTCTCTGGGGCGGAGAGTGTGGCTCGGCATTTTCCCAATATGACAAGAGAACGCCAGCTTTGGTGACAGATTCTACAAAAGGGTGTCTTTGCGCCACGGTCAGGAGCTGCTTCCCGTTGATGGTGTCCGGGCCGTGGTACTTTCTTATATAGCCGTCCGAGCCGCCTGTCATCCAGTAGCGCAGATCGGGGGTGATCGATACCGCGTTGATGCTTGTGGCCATTGGCGCAGCCATGGTGGGCACGATATCGTAAGTGTTCGCATTGAGATACTCGGGCCGTACGGATGGCAGCCATCGCGGCGTCGCAGGCGGTGCAGGTGTCGCTGATGTCCGCGTCAAGATTGGTTGCGATGTCGATGCGTCGTTGTTTGCATCATGACTGCTGTTGTTGTGCTGATCCTGGGTTTCGTTCTCGTCTTCATCGTCATTATCGCCGTCGTCGTCGTCGTCGCCGTCATTGTCGTCCTCGTCTTCTTGCTGGTCGTTGTCTTCTGGTTCTGGCTCTTCCGCATCGGGCATCAACTCGTCTTCTTGTTCCTCAGAACTGGCGTTGGAGTCCCTGTCGAAGTCGTCCATATTTGCGAGCCGACTGATGCAGCACAGGCAAGCCCGAGGATGGCAATTAATGTGCACGCGAAGAGACAAACAAACACCTTGATATGATATCCGTCAATAGCCCATGGTTATGCTTGGGCAGTTCTGCAGCGTTGACGTGGGGATTCGGCCTTCGTAGAGCTCCTCTTGCCGTCGCAAGTCGCAGTCGACGCGTTGCAGCAGCTGCAGCTCGCGACTTTGTCTCTGATAGTGGGGTCGTCTTGGGCTATCGCCGCTGTAAAGCAGCTTGTAAGTTACATGCACACCCGTACGCGTTTCTGCGCCGAATTTCTCTTGCACAGCAGTCACCCAGAAGCAGCAATATCTTCAGACGGCATGACTGGCAAACAAGCGCATATTCCGACTTGGATTGTGCGAACTGAATTGCAATTCGGCCAAAGCCCAGAGCAAGCGACTCGCAAGCTGTCTGTGAACGGTCGCCCGCCTGGACTGAGGTTAGACTGGCTACGAGCGGGGCGAAGCGATGAAATGCCCGTAGCACTGACCGACCAGTGCTCTGATTAATTCGTCCGGTTCCTCGGTTCCAAAACAACACAACGCCCGGGAATAGTACATGAGTTACACAGATAGTCGGTCGGACAGGGCCCCCGCTCGGCATGGAATCAACAACAAGTGGGCAACGCGAACGTCACGACTTTTGCCATGCAGACTAAACACGCCGAATTCCCTCTGGCCCTTGTCCGACCCAACATGGCTTCCGAGTCCAGGCAAACTAAGAATTTTGGCCCTCAACCTTTTCCTTAGACGATTACGGAGCATTTGTCCGGCAACAATCTTCATGGCTCGGTGATCACCTGCTGGTTGGCCGATGATGTCTACCTACATGATGATCGCCTTGCGCACATTCCATCTCTACCGGTAGAATACTTGGACCGCACAAGCCGGAGGTTGACTCCGGAGTGTCAGTGGGTCTGCATGTGCAGGTTTGACAAGCTCTTCCAAATGCGAGACAGATCTCGAACTACTCAACTTGGTCATGTACGTTATATGCAACCAAGGTAGATTGCATTACCCCGGACGAAGTGGATGGACCAGGAAAAATATACTACCGAAAATTGCAGCAGTCCGATGTGTATCGCAACTATCACAGAATGCGCCTTTGTATAGCCCTGCCAAGAAGAGCCGCAAGCCGCAAGGCACAGCAACATTAAAGTTTTAACGAGCAGATGCGGATCAGATGTATGCGCCTACTAATCATGCAATGAACGGTTCATCGGATCGTCGTCCTGGCTTGCCTGGGTAGATCCCGGGCTTTGTGCTATTATGACGAGTACATAGATCTCAACTACCCTGGGCCCGGTTGCCACATGCATGCGGGTAACGTAGGGATCACACTTGTGTAGCACTCTGCCCAAAGTCAACACATCATTGAGTTTGGTTTTTCTCCATAGCTGAGGCGATTCTTATTTGTCTTTCCCATGCTCCGAATTTGGCCTTCTGTAATTATGACGAGATACAGTCAAAGATGTTGACTGCAGCGCGACTTTACAAACCCACTGCACCATGACAGGTGGGTGGTATATAACTGGGGTTCCAACTGCGTCGAGGGTATAATAAGGATGCGTGTCACCGGTAGAAAGCATTGTTCTTCTACTCACTCAAGAAAGCATCTCGCAGCACAATCACAATGGCATTCTCGAAGGTTTTTATCGGCACCAGCCTTTTGGCGCTTTCCTTGCGATCATTCGCGGCACCTGTCGAGCCAGAGCTTGAGGCCCGTGTCTACTCCGAGGCCACAACCACCTTCACATCGACTCCCACGGCCACCGCATCACAGGTCCCTGTCACCGATGTGACTTCGCATGGCTCGTACACGGGTACACCCACAACCACTGGTGCATTGTCGACTTCCGTTTTGGCAGCATCTATCCCAGCTCTACCACCGGCTGAGTACAAGTTCCAGTACCCAGCTGATGGCAAGCTTCATGCTCCTCAGCCAGCCCCTTACACACCTGCCGGTGGTCTGGGTACCAATGGTTCGGCTCCGGTCTACCGACCCCAGAGTGACTTCGACTACGAGTCGCTCGCCCTCGCCCTGTACCAGGAATGGATTGAGCTCGACTTGTTCCACTGGGGTCTCGCTACCTTCAGCACGGAGGAGTTTGAGGCCGCTGGTTTGACTGCTGAGGACCGCTTCCTTCTCGAGTTCATGGCAGACCAAGAGGTTGGCCACGCTACTCTGTTAACCAATATCTTGGGTGCCGAGGCTCCTGTTCAGTGTACCTACAACTACCCCGTTTCCAATGTGCGCGAGTACTTGGATTTCTGCCAGAAGTTGACCCGCTTTGGCGAGTCTGGTGTCTATGGCTTTTTGCCTCACCTCGACTCTCGCGAGAGTGCTCAGCTTCTGCTGCAGTCCATCACTACCGAGGCTCGTCAACAGATGATCTTCCGTCAGTTCCAGGGCCTGTTCCCCATGCCCGTCTGGTTCGAAGTTGGAGTGCCTCAATCTTGGGCTTGGTCTCTGCTTGCTCCGTACATCTCTTCTTGCCCTGCCAACCAGACCCGCCTGGCATGGCAAAATTTCCCAGCTCTGCATATCCTGAACCAACCCAACCCTGCTCGCATCAACGGCTCCAACGTCTGGAACGAGACCACCGGCGGCTACACTAACACTTTGTCTACTGCCGACATTGAGGATGGTGACTCCTGCATCAACGCCACCGAGGTTGGTGTCAACTGCAGCCCGGCCATCACACGTAACCGTACCCAGCCCCTGTCCTACCCCGGCCGCAAGGTTTTCCTGTCCTGGGACGCACCCGGTCAGGCCATCGGACCCAATAACAGTTACGTTACCAGCACCTCTGCTGCTTCCCCTGCCTTCGCCGCCTGGGTCACGCAGTTGAATGTTACCTACAGCCCTCTGCAGGATGTCACCAGCACCGGTGGTTGGACCATCCAGCCCAACGTTAGCACCTTTGAGGGCGATCCCGCCATCAACGGCACCATCTTCCTTGTCATCACTGATGAGGATCTCTATGTAACTCCCTTCAATATCACCCAGCTTAACCCTCACGTCTACGCTATTGGTCTTTACCAGTCCGGCTAAACGTGCCTGTTGAGGAACAAATGATGAACGATACCCTTGAAGACTGATGGTGGGAGGCGAAATGTGGTTTTGAGACTATGTATTCATAATGATACTATTCATGATAATGACCCGAGTTACGAGTTTATGGCAGACAGTCAAATGCTATTACACTCCTACAAGTTTCATTCTTGACATGCATATATGTGAAGTTTACAATGTAGGGTGTCTATTCCTGAGCTTCCACTCTCAACTGTGGTGCGAAGTTATTTGTGCGACCAATCGTAGGAATATGACGCCTAATCCTCGAATCGTAATGTGAACACATCAACATTTGACACATACTTACTTAAGATTGCCAAGTGACTTTACACCGCTTGGCAGTCCGGATACATTTACCAATACATTTACCAATACATTTACCAATACGATATGAGAGTAGTTCCGCGAGAATATGTTACAGACACAACGTGAGCTTTGTATTTTGGGTCCTAATCATGATTTCGGTTAGGTAAGTATTTAGGAAATAAGTGCAAACAGCAGGAATATTATTCACATGTGTACAGAAAATCGAGAGTAGGAGCAAACTGTGTTGATTGTGAAGATTGCTGAAGTCGGAGGCCCGCCCAAGCCCAGGAGTGACTAGAGCCAACTCCCCCCTCCGTGACCGTTAGTATGATCTGTGATGGCTATGTATGTTGATACATGAATTCTTCATGTTTGTGCCCCGAAAGTCCCCCCTTGGCATTGCCTAGTTTTATCTATATCCAATCCGTCCTCCGCCTTTTCCCTTGTCCTTTTCCTCCGCCAATGCCTCATCCCATTGCAGAGCTTGTATGTATGGAGCTTGCGTTGCTCAGATTGATGACTGTGAAGTTTCGCTCGAAGAATGAGGTAAGTGAATGTGGGAAGCCCATGTTGTTGTTTGAGGTAAATGAGGGTAGACTGCAACAAGTAACCATTGGAAGGGTTGACATGTGATACCTTGTCGATCGATATCAGTGTGATTGTTGATGGTAGATGATAAGCAGAAGTCAAGATGAGCGGAATGTGGGAAGTCATGTGCTTGAAAGCTGTGCGGGAGAGGTGGTACAGCTTTGGGAAGATTGTATTCACGTTTCAGTAGCTGACTGGCCCGAATGTGATGTAATGGAGAGGATGTAAGGATGTCCCTCTGTGAGAAGAAACACCTCTTTGAATAGACTCCCGGGGTCTCAGCAGGGTTACTGATTGCACGAAAATCAGAATTGACCAATGATGATTCTAGCCAATGGAAAAGAGAAGAAATCAGCAGCAACAGAAAATCAGTTGAATAAACCAATCAGGGAGCTGCAAAAAAGGGACGCACCTAGCACTAACTCGATTCGGCGTTGTTGATGCGCTGATGGAACTGCTTTGCAAATCATGCAGAACCAAAATCGGTGGTCTTTCATTGGCTCTTTCAGATTTCCTGTCAGATCAGTGCCCATGTTCCTGCAAGGCACCCAAGATACGTACCCTAATTATAACTTGATTTGAATCAGTCTTTAGAAGTACCTAAGTACTCTGACTTAATGCAGGCAACATTGCTGTTCGCACAGTCCATCGATACCTCGACATTTGAGAGGTACCCCAACGGCTGGTCGTGCAGCAACAGATCTCTAGGCCTGTTTTCTTATGGCATTCGTCACGAGCGACCTGCCTTCATGGGTACAGGTGGTCTCTTAAAGGATGGCATATCTTAGACAGAATTGTAGTCGTTAATTCCAAAGCACGGTAAAAGTTAGGTTTGTGGCACCGCAAAGATATGTTTAGAATAGAGTCTATGAAGAATGTCGTGTTGTTTGTTTACCCATTCCCTTCCTAGGTCCTTATGCCTCTGTGCTCGAGTGAATCTGTCATATGTCAGCTCTTTTGCCCTTTTTCTAAAATTTTCTCTATCCCGGCTCTTTCTTTATTGAACAGGTACTAAGTCCCCTTTGGCATAATAAACCCGGAGATAGTCATAACTCAATCAAAGTATTCGGTAGCGGTCCGAATCGCGGTCTGCATCACCCCAGATCTTGGCGCAAGCCACGCACATGCTGCGAACACGCCATACCTTTCCGGTACTGCCAGAAGAATACCAGGGTTGGTAATGGCTACTTAATGTATATATGACTTGCCAGACTTGATTTGAAGCTGGAAGCCAAAGGGAGACAGTACTGACACAAAGCAGGAAACCACAACATCCAGCCCAAAATGACCCTCACAAGGTGTGATCGAGCTCGAGCAACGGTAGAATCTAGCTTTCTGTGGACCTCGATGACAAAGATGAAACGCAATATAATGCCACAACCACGCTATACCTGGTCCCGACGCGTACATCTTCACATCCATGCTTGCTGGCTACATGACCCTAATATCCCACTCTCGCCCTTTGAGCTGATTATTATGGGCGTCATCCTATATCGACTCAACAGCTTTGAAAATCGATCGCTCTCCGAAACCGACCAGACCGCTAGACCTGGCGGCTGACTATCCCCGCGACCCACGACGACTTCCAGCGGCACAGTAGATTGAAAACATAAATCTTGTGCGCATGGCCATAGCGCGTACGGGCACCATAGTCTTTGTGGGTGGAGATGAGCTCAGTATACTGGCGGACAGATTACCTCGGAGGTGGGTGCACTTCTTCTGTGCGACCTTGTGAACAATGAAGATACAGCAGGGGGTGAAATGTTTCCTATGGCCATAGTTTTTCTGAAGACTCTGGCCGTTGATAGGAGGCGCCACACAGGTCTACCACAGTGGTCAAACGTCAGAGCCACAGGGGCAAGGACTTTCGTATATTAGGTGACCACGAGTTCTACATTGGCGATGAGATAACGCATACAAGATTATGAAAGCTTTGTTTGAACGGCATGCAGACACATGCAACCTGGGTGTAGAAGGGCCAATCATGAAACTACTTGGATCGAGTATCCCAATAATAAATGGCAAGGATTGTGGGGCTGACGCGTGGAATGAATAACCCAAGAGAGACTTGTATACGGTATCTTCGCCTTGGAGGAGACTGGACAAGGAATGGTGCCGATTGTGTTCATGTCAGTCCTAAAACTCACTGTGAACTGGCACCTATTCCGCGAGTTCAATGTCTCGCTGGGCTAGGCAGAACCTGCTTCAGTATCCATCAACATTCGCAAGACAACTGGGACGCCATAGTATGAAACGCCATTAAAACATTTATTTTGTAGTCTAGAGACCCGACTTGTGCGAACAAGGGTGACTACTGCAACCAAATGCGATAGGGCTTTACAGCTCAGGTGTCCACCATCCAGTACGTATGCACAGAATTGAGCCTCGTTCACAATGAAAAGAGTATGAAACCTGGTATTGCTTCACCAACATGCCCTATTGCTGCTGCGGATAGGGCGATGTCATGATCATGAAAGGATGAGGCGAATGCAAGCCTTGCACTGGCGCGGTTATAACGATGAATAGTAAATCGGATTATATACTAAGTTAGAAATATTTACAGGGATTTTAGAATATGTTCAAAACACACTGCCTTCACCGGTCCTAGTATTGCTACTACCCTACCATTATATACACTGGGAGTAGTAATCGTTCATGACCGTACATGTACCTAAAAAGATTAGTGACTACTTGGTGGAGGCAGGAGAATCATTATCAATCACATACCAGAAGCGCAGGTGGTTGAGCCAGTGTATAAAGATCCGCCGCATTGTCCATAGAGAGCAACGCTTGAACTGCTAGAGCTGGAAGTAGCCTTAGTAGCAGTAGCCGCTGCCTTGGCGGTGCTAGTTTTTGTCACCAGTGTAGTTACAGCCTTGCTGGTAGTAGTGGCCGTGACAGCCGCAGCAATAGTCGTCTTCGCAGAAGAAACAGACTTGGTGGCAGAGCTGGAAGATGCTACTGAGTTGGAGTTGGAGCTCGAGCTATCAGACGAGGCCAAGTTGGCAGGGCCGGCATTGGCCACGACGGTGCTGGCGACTTCACTGGCGGCGATGGGCTCAACAAGGTATTTGGTGACCTTGGAAAACGCTGTTAGAGCACTGGATGATTTTAGAGATGGAAGGGTGCCGCTGTCCGAGGACACCGAGTTGAGGATGCAGCTACGGCCAAGGACTGATGAGCAAGCACTAGCGGCGGAAGAGTCTGGGACGGTGTAGAAGGTGCTGACTGTGGCCGCTTGATCAGTGACAGGTGTGTTAACGGCACTGAAAACGTTTCCTTCGAGAAGGGCAGATGCGCCCTCATAAGCGTCGAAGGCGTGGCCCTTCATATTGGAGAAGTAGTTGTTGGTCGCGTGGAAAGTACCTGTAACGCCGTCTTGACCAAGCTTGGGGGCGCGACCGGACACGTCGTGGAAGTAGTTCTTGTCGAGAGTGACCTGGTCACCATCGGCGATGAACATCATCGTCCAGTAGTGGTTATCGTTGCATGTAGCAGAGGTAGTGGTAATACCGTCGAATTCGTTGTTTGAAATTGTGATTCTTGAGCCATCATAGTGAGCGACTATGAACATGCGGCCGACGAGCGAAAATTTGCAGTGGTCAACCCACACGCCATCGTTGTTACCTTGGAAGTCGAGAGCATCACCTCCCCAGACGTATTCGGGATTGATCTGATACACGCATTAGCTTTATTTTATTCTTTCCGCGGCCAGAACCCATCGAACAAAGCAAGACTGAGACATAGAAGCGTGTCTGCTTGACCTCTGGATGGAATGAGGATATTGATTATTTCTTGATTACTTACGTCGGTGAATTCGATGCCCTGGATGATGACATTGCTAGCACCACTAGCCAAGGACAAGCCCTTACCCTTCAAGACACCCTTGCCGTTACTACTGATGATACTCTTGTTACTGCCGACAGACAGAGCGGTTGTTCCAGCGGCATCGTATGTAATCGAGCTGACGGAAACAATATCACTGGAGGCAGTGCAAGAAAGTGTTCCAACGTACAGCTGTCCGCCATTGGCGACGGTACAGCTCTTTCGAGAACAACCGGAGCTAGAGGTCGTTGTACCCGTAAAGTCGTACTCTTCGTCGATGAGGATGACGCGGGCAGTACTGTCAGAGAGCCACTCCGCAAGCTGAGCAGCGTCGGAAGGGGCAGCTGCAGTAGCTGATCCACCACCAGTGACTCCTGTCGCGAATCCGTACGCGGTCCCCGAGACAGATTGGGCTGCGACAGCGGACGCTGCGGCCAAAGCAAACAATGGAGAAAAAATCATGATGAGTATGTCGTTGATTCTAAATGGTTCGAATAGATTAAAGAAAGATCAAGTGTTCAGACCAGCCGACGATGATGTTGATGTAGAGCGAATGACAAAAATGAATGTGATGAGAGTCGAGGGCCTGCACGGTTTGGAATGTTAGAGACTAAGCTGCATCTTCACACTGGATTCAAGAGTCTTTATATAATACCGCCGGCGCTGCGATCGTTTCGCCAAGCCGGTTAACCGCCCCGCGGATATAGTTCAGGAGCTGATTGCCTATTTGCTCGTTTGCCGTGTCGCCAAGCTTCTGCATCTCAACAACATTCCCTAGGAGGAGCCTGACCACGATTTTATACAAGCACGCGCTTCGAGAGTTAGTAGCATTTTTTCTATTATGGTTAATCTCTAACTTTGCCTCAATTAATTTGCTCCCATCCTCTGCATTCTGGTAAGCCCAGCGCCATGGTGCTGTAACACGCAAATGCCTGTGAGGCTTTCCTCCAACGAATTCAGTTCAGGAATGTGGGAGGTTACAGGGCGCGACTCGGATATTCAGGGTCATTGTTTCTGCCAAGAGATCCACTACATGTTTAAATGAAACAATGCGGCTCTTGACTGTATGTGGGGTTCGAAGCCGTTAGCCGTCGTAGTTAGCGGTAAACGTGCCTGATCCCCGAGATGCTAACTGGTTTCCTCCCAGTGGGTTTGGCATCCCAAAGCCGCTCATTTCCGCATATGCAGGATTGTCTCATCAGAAACGTATTGCCTCGTAGTATCCCACCCGGAATATTGTGGCTTGGTGACACCTCAGAATTCAACCCCATTAATTCCTCAGCGCACGGTTTCCAGGTAATGGCGATCTTAACGACTGCCGGTATCCAAGCTGTGAGCCTGAATGGTGGAAGCTTCGAGTGTGCTGTATACCAAGTCGTTATACATACGGCATTTCCCTATTGGTGAAATGTGTAGAAAAAGGCCACTTAAAAACTTCCCAGATACGTTTTATATAATAGAAGATGGAATCTAGGAGGCGGCAATTCAGACCACATAAGCCGATAGGTACCTTCCACAGTACGCGCATAGACTCACAGTCTAATTTTACTGTCGCTTAGACTAGGTGGCCGGTCTTCGAGCTTGGTGCCCCAATTTGACTCTTCGCTGCCGAGCGTGATTTCCAACGTCCACCCTCGTGAGAACAATTCATGCCCGATCCAATTCTTCGACCATGGCTCCCCATTTACTGTCACATTCTGGATATAAATGTTCACATAGCTTGGATCAAACCCGGCCGTCCTGATCGTTGTGGTGTTCCCCGTAACGCCGTTCTTTATATTGACCTCCTGAAAAAATGGTGCCGATATCAGGTATACATTTTGTCCAGCAATAGGGAAAAGGCCTAACATGCCGAAGACCACGAAAGCTCCCATCGAGCCACTGTCGTCGTTGCCAGGCAGTCCTCCATTTGTGTTGTTGAAATAAGAGGGGATATAGGTATGCAAACGTTTTGTAGATAAGGCGGGACGGCCAGCGTAGTGGTAAAGATATACGGTGCTGAATACAGGCTCATTAGAGATATCGGCGAGGCCAGAGGTATGAAAAAAGTCAAGACGGGAGATGAAAGCCTCGTCGCCACCCATAAGGCTGATGAGCGAAGATATTTGTTGAGGTACGATGCTACCATCGGTTAATTAACCGCATAGTCTTCAGATTTTGTTGATTACTTACAACTGATATTGCCAAACACTTGCCTCGAAGGTTTCCGAAGGATTCGTAGTTAATGAGCAAAAGTCTGCAAGGGCGGAACACGCGATTGGATCTTGGTATCCCCAAGTTCCATTCAGATATTTGGGTTGGAAGAATCCTGTGAAGCCAGAATCATTGCCTTTAACCACGGACGTCTGGTCTTCTTTCCATAGGTTTCGCCAATTTGTACTCCGCTGGATATACTTTTCATATAAGTCTGCTCTCCCGAGGCCCTCGGCGAGGATAGCCAGGCAGTAGTCGTTGTACGAGTACTCCAACGTTCTTGAGATACTCCTTGAGTTTGTGCCGAAGCCAATAGGATCGTAGTCGAGGTATGGAATATAACCTAGGCCTTTCCAGCTCTGCAGCCCTCCACGTCCATGGTACGACCATTCTAATGGCTCAACCTCAGCATCCTGTACAATTGCATTCAAAGCCAAGTTCCAGTCAATGCCCGTTAAATTCTTGACGTAAGCATCTACCAGAACGATGTCGGCATTAGATCCGCCTTGCGTCCAGCCATTGCAAAGAGACATGTGGCAATCAGGAAGCCAGCCCTCATGTTGGTAGATATCAAGTAAGCTGTTCACCATCTGGGCCTGTGCTACCGGATCGATGATCGTGAGTAACGGATGCTGTACTCGGAAAGCATCCCATAGACAGTAATAGGAGTCGAAATACGGAATCCCACTGTCCCATTTCGGATTTTCGCCCGTGTAGTTTTGGGGATTAATCATGGACCGATAAATGCCACTCCAGAAGCTCGTCTGCAAATCATCACTAGCACCACCCGAGTTGATAGTGATCGGGCTCAACTGTTCAATCCATACCTCTTCCGTCTCCGTCACTAAGCTGTCAAAGTCGTTGACGGGATCAAGGGCCTCGGTCTCAGCACGTGAGCATGCTTGCTCCGCACTGACGAAGCTGGTACCCATCCTCGCCAAAATTGTGTCGTTGCTAAGGTCCTCAAACCGCACCCATGCTCCAGCCTCTGCATAGAACAAGTTGAAGCCTCGAGTCACGTATAGCTGTTTTGGATCGGACCCTGCTCGATTGTTTACCCATACTCCGTTATCGTGGATCTCCCCGCCAAAGAAGTCCACGCAGAAGTGCATCATATAAGAACCTGCACCGAAGCTTGGCAGAAACGTTCCATTGCCCATCATTCTTCCACTAATGGCATCGACACTGACCGATGCATTCTGCCGACTCTGCCACAGATCTGTCAGATCGAGTAGCACTAAAGGGTGATCCGCATCATGGCCGCTTGGAAACTGGAACCGATACAAGGCGGCATGGTTACTCGAGGTCATCTCCGTCTTGATGCCATTTCCAAGCTCAATTGCGAAGTATCCAGGTCTCGCAATAATGCTGTCGGCCGCATAAGGTGTGGCTCGGTCTCCAATCCTGAACTGACAGCTGTCGACCTCGTCGCTCGGGCAGATTTGCGGAAATAAGGGGAAGTTTCCCAGGCTGGGATTACCGCCCGTGCCAGAGTCGTGCACTGAACTAAAGCCGGTAATGTTTGATCCATCTGTTGCGAAGCCGCCCGTGTTGGCGCCATCTACGTTAGCCACGGGCTTTGCAAGGCCATAAGGTCGCGTTGCACCTGCGAAGACATTGCCGCCATTTGTGCTGCCTATCAAGGGATTTATGTATTGCAGAACGTCGGCTGTACCGTCGACCGGGGCCACCATTACGGACAGGAGCAGCCAAGCGGTTATAGTGAGTGGAGTACCCCGGATTCCGATTGTCAGCGCCATTTTTAGGGCTGCGCTCCACTGTTAAGACGGCCTCGTAGAAGGGATCAATATCCAACGATTGGGCAAAGTAAAGGTCTTGAGATTGCAGGTCTTACATGAAGTTATACTCAGCCATCCCAGGGTACGAGAAACAGTCACCTGCCTATTGCAGAGTCGCGAGCCACAATGTCTTCCTTGGGGGAATGGCAGTTTGCAGCTTTTTAAAATCTGCACTACAACGTTGCAATCACCCCGCCTGCAACAGAACGGAAATGATAGTGCGAAAAGATGACCAAATTTATGTTGCTCCTCAGTCCCTCATTAAACATATAATACTCAGACTCAGTTGAACTAATGTACCGGCATGCTATCTACTCTCCAAAGCTGGGGAACTTCAAAGGATACTTGATCAGCATGAATCCCACAGGGCAGCCACCTAACCTGAAGCGTTACCAGATCTCTAACCTCACATATGACGTAACGCTATCGACTGATCAAGAAAAGCTAGCCAAAGAATATTAGATGCTAGAACCATAAGTAACGTATAGTATGTCCTCTGATCTTCCGGTTACAGACGTATGAAATATGATTATCGCCCTATTCAACGCCCACTAGATAGTGATAGTAAAGCTTGATAGCTCAACCGCTGTTATCGGCCGCGTCTGGCAAAATTAACACCAAGATTTTCGCAGTTGCAGACTCCCAATCACATGACCTGGCACGACTTTGGCGTAAGCGTCAGTGACGTCTATTTGCCACTATACCCGCAAAGAATGTTTTTACCTAGTCTATCTCAATGCTTGTTTCACCATCAACAATTCAAGCTCTACCCAGCACGACATTTGCACATTCAAGCATTCGCAGGATTCCGCGTGCCTGACGTGCAAATGTTTCAAAGACTATGGGTATTATCATAGTCGACCATCTGAGAGTTACAAGCGGATAATATCATCACCCACCCATTCCACATTTCCCTTGACTGGGTTTAGCTTCTCACGATGGGTGCAAAAGCAGCGACCGCTGCGATTGCGACCAGCACAACGCCTAACACTGCAAGTGCTACAAAAAAGCGTAAGCTACTAAAAACTTACTCTAGCAGCAGCGATCCATCTCCTTTTTCACGAGCTTCGCCACCGGCATATGGCCAGGTGTGTTTGAAGTACGAGAGCTTTGAGACACCACCTGAAGAGAAGCCCAAGAAGCTACGCAAGAAACAGGATGAGAACGAAGAGAAGCGATTGCGCAAATTTCGGTCCAAGGCTCCACAAGCTTTTACTGAAATATACCAGCGCGCTACTTCTCAGCGTTTTTATGTCCTTGGTAGAACTCGCTGTGGAACAGCAGAGTGTCCAGAGGAAGAAGTAGAACTTACGGGCTCTACTGGTAACATCTACAAGGTCCATATTGCCCGTCAGCCGACATGCACTTGTCCACATGCAGAGAAGGGCAACCAATGCAAGCATGTCATATATGTGATGGCACGCGTCCTCCGAGCTAGATTCGATCTTGTCTATCAGCTCGCGCTAGTATCTTCAGAACTGGTCGAGATCATCAACAATGCGCCTCCTATCGAAGTTGGGGATGATGCCGAGAAACCCAACAAGGACAAGAATCGCAAAGAGATCGAAGGTGATTGTCCTATCTGTTTCATGCCATTTGAGGAGTCCGATTCTACTGTCTATTGTCGTGCACAATGCGGTCAAAATATTCACATGGAGTGTTTTGAGATGTGGGCGGCAACAAAACGACAAGATAGTGGCGCACGTGATCAGGTCACCTGTCCGATGTGTCGAACTCCATGGCAGGGTGATGATGATATGATCAACAAAATCCGAAATAGAGGCGTCATAGGCTCGGAGGGCTATGTAAACATCGCTGACCAACTTGGCATAAGCACATTCAGAGGTAGGGCTCCAATCAATAATAATTATGATGACCCAAACTCATTCGTCTTCAGACACGAGCACATACTACAACGGTCCGCGCCGTGGCCAACGATATCATGGTGGTTGGTGGTGAGACTGTCACCTAGAACCCCGCATCAAACACAGAGTTCATTGAAGCTGAACTCTTATCCTCGACATGTAAACTTTTGGTCGGCCAATACTCGGATCAGACGTTGTTATCACGACCAAGATACCTGGTGCGGAACTGTAAAGGCTAGAAGGGTGACATAACGTCTGTCGCTTTTGCGCCAAGTCACGAAGGCATCCCATTTTTGTAATATTAATTAGGCCAAGATCGCCCAGATGAGCTTTTTTATTTTATTTTAATTTACGTTGTCGGCATTTCGGAGATATAAAGGGGACTGTGGTTCCATCCATTTTCACTGTACTATTGTAGTGACATGCGTCTCATGATATTGGCATTTCTAATTCGTCTCTACCATTAATCGTTTCTTATTCCGACCCAGGTTAATCATTCTTCAACGTCTATGCGAGATGCTGTAGTCTTCCTGTAGCCATATTTTACACTATTCATTCGTAATTTCAGTCTTGCAGTGGTTAGGGGCGTACTTAGCAACAGTATCGAGAATTGGCCCGGTGTTCTATGTCTCGCTTGACAATCTGGTCCACTTAGAAGTGGTTCTTCATACCTGGCCCGATCGGGCTGTAGCAATTCGTGTTGAGTTAGATATTGTTTATATTGACCGGGAAAGCCCCCCTTCCCTCCCTCATACACACAGACCCAACACAACAGTACTACAAAGCCTAAAAAACCTTCAATCTGGATACTACATGATACTCAAAATGAAGAATGCATGTAGGCTGTTGCGCTGTTGTACGGAGCGGAAGCAATATTTAGAAGCTATCAAATATGGGCTTAGCCAACAATGCAGCATCATTGTGGTTAGCAGCTGCTGTTATGGTCGTTGACTCTGCTTGAAACCCAACACGTGAATACTTCTTCAATGGGCAGCATAAAAGGCATTGGCATAATAACCTTTTCATTCACTGATATCGTCAACCAGAGAACCACCAATGACATAGGCTATTTCCAGGTTAGTTTTTATGATGTCTTGAGCCCTTGGCCAGCCTCGAACGTGCAGAAATTATGTCGGCAGGTATTCCTACGATATATCGCAGCAATCGAGCACCGTCGGATCAAGCAAGAGTCGGTGTTTCAAAATATGGAACCCTTCGGAGTGTGGATTCTCTGGTCGGTACTCGTAGAAGTATAGTTGTTCGATATATTTGAGGAGAATTAGCCAAGCTTTATCTAATAAAAATACGAGATCTACTGCGTACGATGAGGTGGTTAAGTGTGTACGTATGATGCGTATTGCCTGAGATTGATCGTATCAAGGCCATCGAGAGAATATTGTGTCTCTTGTACCCACCGAGGGCGATAATATGATGCGGAATAGTCCTGGGTAGGGCAGGCTGGTGCATTGTTCAAATTCGCTGGACATATCCTGACTAACGCATTGCTTGTGTCGTTCCTAATGTGAGGGACAGTCTTGTTAGAACGAAATGATCCCCAGAGAAATCCTCTTAGGAAATCGAAACCCCCCTAAAGAAAAAAAAGAAGAAAAAACCAGGAAAATTTCCCCGTGCAAGAAAAGGCCCCAGTGCATAAGATCATCCTTGTTATTAAGACATCATTATCCAGCTATGAGCTTAAAAAGTCTTCTCTTAACATCTAAGAGCCTGGAGAGAATAAGATGGAGGGGTTTTCCAAAGGCAGAGTACTACCCGACTCAATCCAAAGACTTCGCCAACAGAGCGAACCATACCGCGTTACATGGAGCTGGGTCTCCTCGGTGCTACGTCGGCAACAAGTCAGTGATTCAGAGTTTACCATAGTGTGGAGGATCAGGGATCACTTCGGGGCAGGCATCGGTGATAGCAGAGGTGTTTTCCAACGCGCTGTTGAGCTCCGAGTCAACCGTGCGTTCCCTGTCAAACTACCCACCCCACTTGTGCTTTTCAAGGTTTAATACCTATTCCGCAGAGGCGTGAGTCGTGACGCTCCCTGACAATGAAATCCCCTCGGCAATCTGGCCTAAGAAATTTAATTTCCCGGCTCAGGAACTGAAACGGCAGTTTTTACCACCAATCAGGCAAGACCCACATCCAGAAACGGCATCTCGGAGTCAAAACAATCGATACTCCAGATATTCTCTTCGCTTAATTTGCGGCTGCATTGGCAAAGCTTAGCTATTGCTTATACCTGCCGAGATCAAAAGAGCCTCATAATTGACTGCGATACCATGGTCAGCCATTTCGACGTTCTTGAATTGGCAAAATGAGACAGGATCGAGTGGAAGACACAGGCCAGGAACGAGTGATATCGAGAGATTGGCGCTCATATTACCACATTCGTCCGATCATGCATTGTAAGTGTGGTCTCCAATTTTTGTCAACTTTTAGGCTTGTCTCTAACCACGTTTTCGGGTCTTCTGATTACTGCCGCGTAACTGCTTGACTGCCATCCATGGGTCAGTCTTAGCGTCTTTGAAAGTGGGTTTGTGGGGAGAGTCCATTTGTGATATAGTCTTGGCATCATTGCACTCTCATTGGAGGACATATGTTTCAACAATAAAAGTATGGGTTACAGCTTGAGTCAAAAGATTCCCCTGCTGATGTGGGCGAAGGAAACACCCCTATCGCCCCAACCCTCACATGGCCCTTGGGATGGATAACCCTTCATTGGAGGATATTGAATCCCGGCAGGGGTGGGGTTCACAGAGCCTGTGCAATCTTCACGGTAAACATCGTAGACCAAGGAGACTCCCTAGGGAACTGACGAGACTTCTATAAAAGCGGCATGTCTTGGCCTCGACAGATATGATCAGCAGGAACAAGACAACAAGACAACGGAACAACAAGCCTCGTCAAGCCTTCAACACAGTCTTTTCCCAACACAATGGTTTCTTTCACTTCCTTCGCTACTCTCGCCTTTGCGGCCTACGCCATTGCCTCTCCTGTGGCTGGTCCAGAGATCACTCCTGCGCCTGTCCCAGGTGAGGTGAAGAGAGCGACGAGCTGTACTTTCTCTGGCTCCTCCGGTGCCGCCTCTGCCAGCAAGTCTCAAGCATCTTGCTCTACTATCGTCCTTTCCAGCGTTGCCGTTCCTTCTGGAACAACGTTAGACCTCTCTGATCTCAACGATGGCACTACTGTAAGCTCTTTGATACGATACTTCAACTTGTGATGACTGACAGTGGACCAGGTCATCTTCGAGGGTACCACCACCTGGGGCTACAAGGAATGGGCAGGCCCCCTTCTCCAGATCAAGGGCAACAAGATTACCGTCAAGGGCGCCAGTGGTCACTTACTCAACGCTGACGGTGCTCGTTGGTGGGATGGCGAGGGCAGCAACGGTGGAAAGACCAAGCCCAAGTTCTTCTACGCTCACGACCTCACGAGCTCAACCATCACCGACCTGCACATTCAGAACACCCCAGTTCAGGCTGTCTCCATCAACGGCTGCGATGGCTTGACGATCACGGACATGACAATCGACAACTCCGCTGGAGACACTGGCAGCTTGGGCCACAACACTGATGGTTTTGATATTGGCAGCAGTTCTTCCGTCACCATCACTGGCGCCAACGTCTACAACCAGGACGACTGTGTTGCTGTCAACTCTGGTACAGATATCATTTTCAGCGGTGGCGTTTGCTCCGGAGGCCATGGTCTTTCCATTGGTTCCGTGGGTGGCCGCACCGACAATGTTGTTGACACTGTCACGTTCGAGAACTCCGAGGTCAAGAACTCTGTTAACGGTAAGATACTTTTCAGGAAAAAGATGGTTTCCCCGTCGAGCGAACTTCAACTAATCAATCTCGACAGGTATTCGTATCAAGGCTAGCAGTGGAGACACCGGCACAATTACGGGTGTTACTTACTCCGGCATTACCCTGGCATCCATCTCCAAGTATGGTATCCTCATCGAGCAGAACTACGATGGTGGCGACCTCGATGGTACTGCCACCACAGGCATTCCCATCACCGACCTCACCATCAAGAGCATCGCCGGATCCGGCGCGGTTGCTTCCACTGGTTACGATGTCGTCATCGTTTGCGGTAGCAGTTCCTCCTGCTCCAGCTGGACCTGGTCTGGCGTCACTGTTACTGGTGGCAAGAAATACGCCAGCTGCTCCAACGTTCCAAGCGTCGCCGCTTGCTCTTAAGTCCTACACAGCGTAGCAGGGCATGCTCGAACTCGCAGCATTACTTAATTCGATCGGGGAAGGATATCTTGCCGACCTAGAGGGAGGGTTCTTTCGGTGTTGTACATGTTGCGGAGTTCATAACTGGGCCGCCCGGCTCTCACTTTCTTGTATATAATGTCTCATTCGACCACAATATAAATACGCGCGTTTTGCTTGGAAGTTTTGGTGCGTCCGTGAACTGCATAAGAACAACACTGTGTCAGTTTCATTCAATAATCTTGCCTTTCATCAATTCCTTCCTCAGCCCATCGCTCCATATTTGGTGTTCCTTCGCAAGCTCGACCGGGTCGTTGCTCTCGAAAGCATAATCAAAGGGCATATCGTCAGTAAGCTGACCAAACCGCTGATCTCCCGCACCATGTGAGCTCTTTCCACCAACATGTTGGATCAACACAGGGCTGACAGCCCATCTAAGCTCATCCCGTGAATCTGCCCAGTCCTCCAAAAATGTGTCAACCGCTGCATGGCTGTCGTTGCTGTTGCTGTACATTGGGAGCAGGTGTCGGTTGACCTGATCTTGTGGAAAAACCAGGCCTTGGCCACAGCAGCCATACTGCTGCATCAGGCTCACCCCAGGAGGTTTTGGCAACATGCAGCTTCTGCCGGCAGCGAAAAAGAGCCCGATCATCATTGGCATACATATCCCATAAACCAGCAGCAACAACTGCAAGGGCACGGCCTTCTGCACTGCAGCAAAACGCCACCGCAGATACCAGAGCACCACAAGCTGAGGAATGACTGTGGCGACGCTGTAAAATATGTAGACTGGGGCTTCCTCCGCGTTCCACCCGAGCAACCGCCCATCATGAAAGATGCGCATGTACAGGAAGCTGCTCCGGCCCATGTCCCTGGTCCGTTGCGCAGCCGTCTGTAGGGCGGCACGCATCCTGTGAAACCATCCGTCTAGCGCGATGACGTCGTCTTCAAGCGTCATGGTGTACTCGGGATGAACCTTTGCACACTCGTCCAGAAGCACCGAATAATCGATCTTCTGTTTTCTTGCGTGCGCTGGGTAGTCGTTCTCCTTCTCCAACTTCCTTACGAGTTCTAGCATAGCTGCATCTTGGGGATATGTTGGCAGAGAGTCGGCCATGTTTCGTAGCCATGGCTGTCCGAAGTCCTCATGCTCTGTCTGGTCGGTATGCGCAAGAAAGACAACCACGTATACGCTGCTGCGCTCGACGTCGTCGAGCCCCTCCAGAACGCTCCCAAGCGTCTCCTTCAGATAAGAAAACCCCTGCCGGCTGACAGAGCCAATCGCGATGCACAGCTCCGGGTGTACGCCCTCTGTCGCGTTGGACCACTTCACTGGCTCATGCACTCCGGCTTGGGCGGCGTGTTTCCGCGCCTGAGTTCTGCGAAATGCTGAATATGAAAGAACTCGGGCATGTTCGGGACGGAAGAAGATCGAGGATGGATCCCGAAAACATGTCTCGCGGAGGTGGAACACTAGAAGTGAAAACACCAAAAGAAAGCCCAATGAGAAAGATACCAGCCCACGGTTTAGTGGGGAGTTGGGAAGCATCCGGCTCTAAAACCCAGTACCAGCGTGCTGGAACGGGTGGTGTTCGGTGGTGCGGCTTGCAACGGGGTGATCCCTGTAAGCTCGTGGGGTTTGCTCGGTTAGACGGGATTGAAACGAAGGTATATCATAAGCTTGCGAGATGCAATAAATCAGAGAATCTTCAAAAACCTCATTTTCTCAACGAACGAAGAATCAATAGCTTGGCGGCGATATCACTGCAAAACAAAAATTTAGAGCAGAGGTGCCAATTGGAAATCGGGAAGGGGGGTCAGACGAACTTCTTATCAAGATTCCAGTAGTCATTCCTTCTGACGCCGAGACTGCCAACAGCGCGCGCCCACGCATTTACCGTCTTGGCCGCAAGAATTCCTGTCCATAATTTTCTTGGCCTCATCTCCCACCACAACTGGGCATCGCAGAATGCGCCACTCAGCCCAATGGACACGGTGACTTTCCTCGCTTAGCAACCATGATTTCGCCAAGCTGAGGCCGCAAAAGCAAGTATTTGCACGTGGCCTCTAACTTCCTCAATCTCGGGTCACGGCATCATCCATCAACAACATTACCATACATGGCAGATCACTTTTTCTTCATGTCATAAACTACAACTACTAAGTTCTTCAAGTTGTGTTACGCGGCGCAATCGGCTCACGGCAAGCCCAAGTCTCAGGCAAATTCCGCAAGTTGACTAGCACACCAGAAGCAAGGGGCTTTGCAAGCCTACTCTGAACCTGTGGCCATTTGTGTGATGCTATGTACTAGGCAATGCGTGATGTCAGATTGCACACGTCGAGACTACTTGATTAGGCATCTGTTTTGTTTTGACCATGTCGGGTGGCTGCTTACGCTGACATCTTAAGCTATCTAACCTTAGTTAATTGGCCCCCAACACTTCACAACACTACTCTTACGGAGTGATGCATTCTAGACTAAGTGCAAACCTCCAGAAACCCACAAGTCCTTGCAAGGACGGGCTCTCAAACATGAAAACCATCGATGGTTTCCTCATGTTGACCTAGACGGTAGACCTAGCGAGCTCAACGAGCTCATCGGCACCTCCGAATTCGTCCTCCAACCATGCCACGGCCTTGTCAACCAGTAACTCCCATGCGTCCTTCTCGTCCATCTTCTCCTTTCGCAACCATGCGATTACACATGCTGTGGCGCTGGCGTTCAGACCCAACTCCCCCGAAGTGTGTATTTTATCATTGACAGACTGAATTGTAGCCTCGTTCCAACCCATCAAACCCCGAAGCTTTTGGTCCCATGTCCAGAACCCGTCAAACCTTTGAAGGATGACTAGGCCAGCGAGCTTGTCTGTTGCGAGAGTGCCCTCAGTAGTTTGGTTGAGAGCTGCAGCATTCGTAAAGCTACCCATGCTAGGGATGGCAGGTTTCTTGGCATTCAGAGGACTCCCTTGTCTAGCAAGACGAAATGTCGACTTTTTAGATCTAATCGAAGCTGGCATTGCGCTCTTTCGTGGCGGTTGAGGAGGCTGTGCCTTCTGCTGATTCGTATCGGAAAAGTCGAGGAGGTCGTCATCTTCGTCGACCAAAGGCATGGCAGCGGCCTCTTCCATTTCTTTTCGGTATTGCTCCAGAAGCTTGTGATCGATTTGTGCGGTAGGCGGCGCCAGAGCTGCGGCTTGTGTTATAGGTACGGCCTGTGCGACATGAGGCTGGGCCATATTTGACAGTGCTATATTTGACGTTAGCGATGAATTGTTCTGTTCACTATCGGAGACTGAGCAACGCAAGAAACGAGTCCAACCGCCGGATTCATCATCGCTGGAATCATCGTTTGAGTGAAGTACGTCATTTGATTCATCTGGCTCGACTACGAGCTTATCATCAAGTACTCCCACTTTTCGTGAAATATTCAACTTGCATGTATCAACTTACTGGTTGGTCTGCGTGGGGAGCTGTAAAATTTCCCTGAAGCAATCACTTGCGGCAGACTATTTTGACCAACGTGCCCTGAAGTCAAAGACCCCATTTGGCCTGAACGTTGTTGCATCAAACCTGGGTGAGCTTGAGATTTATGGTCGTTATCTGAACTCTGTTGGTTCACTTCGCCGGTCGCCTCAACGGCGACAAAAGAGCACCATTTCCCACCAATCTGATACTGAACACCCAAACGGACGGCCTCGCGTTCGACCATGTCCTGGAAGTGTCCATCATGCTTCTCCTTGAGAAGCTTTGTGGGCTCTTCAACTGATTTGGCATGATATATCCACCCTTTTCCTCGCTCTAATTCACCAACGGCCTTTTTGGCCGCGAGTTGGTGGATAGTTTCACCCTTTTGCTCAAGAACCGTGATGGGGATTTCCAACTCCAGAGCTCCGTGTATGGAATCACCTTTTAGAACAACCGACCTGGGACTCAAGTTGTTTGATGGGGACATGAGCAAGTAAACACTGGTACGATTGAACGGGAAGAGAGTAGGTATTTCAAAGGGCGCTTGTAGAAACTTCGGAGGTGACACGTTCGGGAGTCCCGAGTATCGTTCCTCATCGCCCGCGTCCTTCATCTCAACATCTTGGTCGATGGACGCTTGGAATAGCGAAATGATCGGCTTCGGAGGCTCTGCAGGGAGAGCTGACGTGGACGAAGGTGTCGATGACGCAGTCACCGGGCCGTCAGAAACACCTTCAACGACTTCGAACTCGTCGCCTATGTCATCTCGCGGTTCACTAGCATACTTGACTTCCAATGTGTACTGCTTGATGTGAGGAAAAGTTGCACCTTTAAGCATGCGGACAACTTTACTGCCCATCTCTTCGTTGTCGGTAACGGACTGGGAAAAGCCGTTTCCAGCCTGTGCGACCCCTTCCATCAAGGCATGACTAGCAGCACGACCGATCCCAAGACTGAAAAGCCGAATCGCACCATTGCTGGTAGAGACATGTTCGTTGATCAACCCCACGAGCCGGCCTTGATCCCAGATTTCGCCGTCGGTAAGTAGAAAGACCTCAAGATTCATATCCGTGTACCGGCGTTTAAAAGAGTCTTCAATGGGCTGGTACATCTCCGTTCCACCGAAATTCGCGTCGAAGGTCTCAATGTGCTTCATCGCCTTGTTCATGCTGAACTCATCGTAGGTGTGCGACCGTTTCCACAGAAATGAGTGGTGGTTTCCAAAGCTGCAGATGTTGAATTTCATCCCCACGCGTAGGGACTTGACAAGGAGACGGAGGGCGGTTTTGAGGTTTTCCATCTTTGTACCAGCCATGCTTCCGCTTCGGTCGCACACAAATATGATCTCGGGCTTCTCGGGTGGTAGTTGGAACTTTGGCACCAACGTTGCCATTAATGCTCGCTGGTTGGGGATGGTCGGATGTTCTTCCAGAATGGCGCTGGGATTGCCGGTATTCGTTGCTCTAACTTGCAATACGAAATCTTTGTCAAGCTCGGCGGTGCTGAGAGACAAGGTAGCCGAAGCTCTTTGAAACGATGGTTCGGCTCCAGTGGTAGTTGACAGCTGGCCCAGCGTTACAGCAAGATGATGAGAGGGCGATTGGATCGAAGTGATGTGTGATCCAGTGGGGACTTCCGCGTCGACTACGACCTTCATACTTCCGCTCGTAGGAGCGTGAGTAGCCAACTCTCCAGGATAGGAGCCATATCGAGGTGCAATACTCGTGGGGATCGTCAAGCGAATGCCGTCGATCTGTGCATCGTGCTTGAGTTCGCCTAAGTAGACGACCTCAACCTGGATCTCCGCGCCGCCGGGAACGTTGCCTATGGTCGTCGTGAAGACGTCGGATGACTCTGGCAACTGCTCTAGAAGGCCGGCTGTCAGTCCATGGCCAACAGCCTCTTTGTAGACCTGCCGCGCTTTATGCTTCTCCTTGACAACCCCCTTGATGACGCGCTTGCCAATTGTACAGGTAAAGCCGACAACACTGACTCCATCATAGAGTGGGAAGGAGTACCTGAGCTCTGGAATCTGGTCTGAAGACCCCATGAAAGTCTGCGTAAGAGTAGTCCTTGAGATTGTCGACAGGATGGAAGCATGGGCCTCTACCCGAGCTTGAGGTAAATACCTCTGCCGCCGAGTTGACGGGTCAATATAGTAGAACCCAGCAATAGTCATTTTGCGCACTTTGGAAAGGGTTCGTTAAGAGGTGGTTGTCGATTAGATTAGGCCCAACTTGCTGCAGATTCAGAGTCAGTAAACCTGCTGAGGCTTGATATCTCCGAAAAGTTTATAGAAATGTGATGGCGGCTGGTTTTAAATAGTTTTGTTACAGTCAAAAAAGTTGACAGTATGAAATGTGCTTGCAACTTGTTGTTATATAGTGATCACTTGAGTCATCAGCCTGGGGCTCTAAGTTGATTGCCTTTTAATCTGAAGCCATGATTGGTTGCTTGGCAGGCACAAAGTCAACTTTGCTAGCTCGGATACAATTGTGTTGATGGTAAACCGCAGCCTGCAGTTTCGCGGCGCAGGCACCAGGATAAAGGTCCCTTCAATTCGTTGCATTCCATGAAATGGAGTGGGCCACTGTAGTATTAGTCACATACAAGAGAAACCAGGTGCGCATTTACATAAGGCATCTATTCGGCAGTGGCTGCGATATTTCTAGGTTAGTTTATCCTCCAACTAGGTGTCTATTTAGGTGGTTTCTTTCTGTCATGGTATTCGTTGCCAAGCTTGCTAGCACTGATCTTGACACCGATGTAGCCTGTTACACCACCTAACCTAGCTCTGCCTAGTTGCTACAGGGCACAGCATTAAAGCCTGCCTGCGATACTATACAGTCGAAAAGCTTGCAATGGTTTGTTCCACGATTCTTGGGCGAAACCGGTTGTGACTTGTTAATTTTCTTGGACTATCATTATAAATCCCATGCAATATTTGCTTTTTGTTAGATGGATAATTACGCTAGATCTTGAGGGGTCTATGCTGCAGCATACGACGTGCCGTAAGGCTTCAGCTCAGTTCCCCGGATATCGACATAACCATACTTTGCTTGGTTCTTGTCCTCTGCCATCTCCTTGCCCCACTGTTCCATGGACTTCTTGAACACATCAAGGTATTTGTCTTGTGTCAAATCAAGGGGCTCCTTATCATTGCCAACAAGTCGGATTCTGCCGAACGTCAGTATTCAAGTAACTCGTAATGCATTTAGAGTCGATAAAGGATGACTTACTGTGTACCAGCAGCGACGTTGGTAATACCAAAGTCCTGCTCATCGAGCTTGTAGTCAAGAGCACCATTGACCTTTCCGGCCAATATCTTGTTCGGCAGGTCAAACTCATGACTAATGGGACGAGCCAGTCCTACGCCATGGACGCTACCCAAAGCCTTGACCATTGCATCCACGCTTCTCAAGCCACCAGTAACATAAGCCTTTGTCTTTTTGAGTTGTGGCACAATGGCGTCAGCGAAGTCCAGGAAAAAAGCCTCGCGCTTCTTAGAGCTCTCACGCTTGTGCTGGAAACCCAAGGACTGGTAAGTACCACCGGAAAGCTCAACAAAGTCAAAGTTGTGCTTCTCAAGCTCGACGCAGAGATCCTTGCAGTCATCGGTCGAAAAGCCACCGTCTTGGAACTCGACACTGTTCAACTTGATGCTGATGCTGAAGGACTTGTCTGGGACACGTTCGCGGATGGCATCACTGATTTCAAAGATGATGCGAGCCCTGTTCAGCAAGGAACCGCCGTACTGATCGGTACGTTTGTTTGTGGTTGGCGACAGGAACTGTGCTAGCAGATAACCGCTTCATCGTCGTTAGCAACACATGTCAATTTTGCGCATGGATTCCAACTTACTGTGCCCCGTGCAACTCAACACCGTCGTAGCCAGCCTTGTAAAGGAACTCGGCTGCATGTGCAAATCCACCAATCACTGCATCGAAATCCTTCTTCTCCATAGCACGAGGCTTGGCAAAGGTCATACCCATTACATTACCCTCCAGCTGAACATCGCTGGCACTGATCGGGTGAGGGTTGATATTGTCAGAGACCTGGCGACCTGGGTGGGATACCTGTGCGACGATGAGGCTGCCTTGCTTCTTGCTTTCGGTAGCCAACTCCCTGAACGCCTCGAAGCGCTCGCCCGAGAACTCTGCTTCCCGGGGGACGATGGGGTTGCCGGCAGCCTCGAGCTGGTCATAGTCAACCATGACATTTCCGGTAAGAATCACCCCAAATCCGCCCTCGCCCCAGCGCTTGTAGACGTTGATGAGTTCTTTGGAGGGAATACCTCGCTTGGGTAGGTCCTTGGCGTCCCATGATGATAATCTCTCAGTCATTGCAGCCTTCAAAAACCGGTTGCTGGCGGTCTTCCCGCTGAACTCGAACTTCAACGGCTTGCCGAGAGGGGCCGCATCCGTGGGCTCGCCTTCAATTCTGTTTGAGACCATCTTGAGATTTTATCTATATCTAGTGGGGTTGTACACGGTGTATGGGGATATCTTCTAAACAAACTCAAGTATACTTTCGGGAAATTGATGTAGATTTTCCTAATAATTGCGTCCTATTTATTCTTTATATATATTTCAACACAACCGTAGGATATTGCTTCGTAATGATCTCAGAGTTTCGCATTTGGGTGGATCATTGGCTTCTATGACGTCTTTCCTAGTCAGTTGCAACGGAATTGGTTCCATTTTTGACCAAGCGTATTTATAATCGCACCATGAGGAAATAACCAGTGAAATCGAGTCTCATCAGCCCAACAAGCACGGATCTCTATCCGCTTTGATTGCCAATCATAAGGAGGGTGTGAAATTCGGGACTCGCTTCCGCCAATCGCTTGAGACGTCAGCCGTTCGGATGAGCATTCGATGAAGACGTCGCTGAGTCGCCCCTGGATAAGCATACTGTGTATACTAGTCTAGCGCCAATCTGAGCCGCCAAGACTCAAAATGGCCAATACTTACCCCGCCGCAATCTTTACCGCCTCATCCGTGGATCGCCTCAACTCCACCCGGCGAATATAATATCCTCTGCATAGTACTTTAGTCAGCCAGCATCCTGAGTAGGATACGTTTGATACGATGCTCTCTATATTATATACGCACCTCAATCTACCGGAAGAGTCCCGTTTAGATATCTGTCGGTCGCTTGGGAAAAGGACCATTTTCAAGTCAGACATCAGAGATGTAACGATTGGTCGTGGAATAAGGATAACATTGACTTGGTCAGTTGCATAGGATCAAGCTGTTTCCCACTCATAGAATATCACTCACTTCCGTGAAACACATCGAACTGTTAAGAGAATGCCGTTAAGACGAGAGACAAGCGGCTGGAGAAAGAGCAGGCCTGGCTTTGCTTCAGAAAACAGCTTTGGTGTGATAGTTTCGGCATACGCATCGACCCCAGATTTGTCCGCGTTCCAGGATGGAGTGCATGATCTGGAGTTCAAGACGTTCGCAAAAGTTTTGACATGTTGGCATACTGTGAGACAACTCAATGAGTGCAGGTTGAAACCTAAATAATAAACATTGCCCGGAAAGCTTCCGTATTAGTCACCAGATCTTTGCTTTTGAGTGTGAATAAATAGTGTTCAAGAACCCTATATTGTTGATAATGATACCAGGAGAGCAGGCTTGAGTCCAATGTGTGATGCAACAGACAACGCAAGATGACAGCCGCTAAAACTTTCCCTAACTCTATTATATGCTCATCTGCGTTCACTTGACACCACATGGTGATCTGTCTACCATTTGTGGCCGCAGGTTGAAGAAAGTAGGGCACGAATGCGAAGGCAACTTCAAAGCAGGCATAGGCATACGCACGCAGCCTTAAATATCGCCAGCCTCGACGCGTTGACGATAAATTATATAACTTGAATTGTTCTGCAAGAATGCGAGATGTTACGCGTAGAGAGCAATCTCACCCCGGAGTTTCGGGTCTGCGTCGACGCCCTGCAGCCATCGGGATAACGAGCTGAAGGCCTCCAGGGCTCCTCGGCGGAGATCCCCACCCAGCCAATTGCTTTACTGCAGGAAACCACGCCACCACAACCTTATTTAATCGTATTACCTGCATATGCGACTAGGAATTAGCAGGAGGCAGGCATCTGGAACGAATAAAATTGCGAAGAGCAAATGAAAAATAATGTGGTTGTACACTTCTATGCGCGTTGTGCAACGGATGGCCGCGTCTTGGCCCACCAAAACCTGGCAAACTGGAGGCTGGGTTGCGGGTCTAGTAAACCAGCCTCCTGGCAATTTCGTATCTTAAAGAATCTTGGGGCCCAATTGGCAATTATCCAGGGCAACTTTCCCAAATAGTATTTCTGGCCCTGTCAAGAACTCCTCCCGGAAATTCTTGAAGATCCCCAGATTCTCGAAGATCTTTTCTACGGTTATCCGTTGGGGTCTTAAGATACAACTGCACAATATCCCGCTACTGCAGCCATGAATTCTCCTACTAGAGCTCGCGGACCCCGCGACTTGGAAGATGCAGCTTTCCGTGCAAAACAGGCCCGCTTCGACAACCATGATGATTTCTACAGTTTTCTGGAAAATAACAGAGGACCTGGTGGGATAAATCCTGGAGCACAAATGTCACCACAGCAGCAACAGCAACTACAGCAGCAGCAGCAACAACAACTACTCCTACAGCAGCAGCAACAACCACGTAGAATGCCTGACGGTCATCACAGTGGTCCGGAAGACCAGAGCCGGCCACCAGTTACCAACGTGTTTGTCCCTCAGCGGTCAGCAAGCAACAGGTCGCGCCCTCCATCATACAATGGAAGCCGGTCTGAAGAGCTGCTTGTTGACAGAAAGGGCGACAGGGGCGACGATGCCCACAAATCTGCACGTCGGGAAGCCCGCCGCAGCGCTCGTCCTACCACTTCGGCAGGCCAGCTGAAGGACTCGCCTACCCAGACAGAGCGGGACTCTCCACAGCGACAGGAGGGCCGGCCTACGTCCTCGGGGTCCCTGACTCCCCAGAGTGCCGGCGCCGCCATCCAGCGACTCAAGAGTCCCAGCGTCATGAGCTGTGTGCTGCAGCCCCTGGAGAAGAAGGTCACCGAGTACAACGGGTTCATGCGCCAGGAGCAGGACGAGATGTCACGTCTCGACGCGGAGATCCGCGCCTTGCAGGACCAGAGGGCCAAGGCAGAGATGCGCTACGTCGATGCCAAGAACAAGCACGATGACTACCATCGCCAGTATCAGGACGTAGAGCGCGCGATGCGTGGTGAGCCGCCAATCCATCGAGAATTGCCGCAGCAGCCACAGCAGCAGCCACAACAACAGCAACAGCAGCAGCAACAGCAGCAGCAGCAGCAGCAGCAGCAGCAGCAACGACCTGGTATGCAACGCCCCATGAGTGTGAGAGATGATGAGGATGATTATGACGAGGAGGATTTTGAGCCGCCGCCAGTGCAGCGGCGGATGAGCTCTCAGCAGTCATTTGGGCGGGCATCGCAGAAAGGTGGTTTCGGTGCTCGTTTTCGAAGCAGCATCTTCGGCAGCCGTTAAGAGAAGTCCGCAGTATGGCGATGCGAACTTTTGGTTATGATGAGCACATGTAACTTTTTTCTTCTTTTTTTTTTGACGACTTGTTTGACGACTTACGCAAGGATTACATAGACTAATATTGGGATGGAATGCAACGGAGACACGACAATCAAAGAATAATACTGGAATTGTACATAGATACCAGCATGCATGAAATGCGGAAAATGATATTTTACCGCTAGTTTGACACCTCCGAATAATAAGCCTGTGCTAGAATTCTGAACCGAGTATGTGAAAGATTAGCTCATAAGAGTCGCAGCGGCAGTGCTGAGATATACATTGTATATAATTACGCAGGGTTACATCGAAGGCGACTTATCGGCTGGTCGAATCCTGAGGTCTGGATCAATTAAATAGTCCTGGATATTTTAATATCACGGAGCCGCAATCACAGCCAGTTACTAACAAGCCCAACGGCTCTGTTCTGTGAGTAGCAGATCATCCGGACACTATGCACTACAATGAGGAAGACGCCCTATCGACCGTCGAACTGAGACATCATTCAAAATAGGCAACAAAGTCAATGCGGTACCAGCTAGAAAATATGGGTTTGTTCCTGCAGAAATGCCCAAGCCATGATTGAACTTGGAACAATGTAATAAGTCAAAGCTACGAATCGATACTATCATCATCAAAATGCAACATACACTCCAGAGGGTATGTAGTGATCTGTTGCCAAAAAGAAAAGAAAAAGAAACAAAAAACCCTCGCAAAATTGCTCTCCACCAGTACAATGTTCCAATTCTGGGATGTATAAGACGTGGTGGGAGATGCGACTCCGTAGTGGTCGAAAATATTCCATAACCATATCGCCAGGAGAAGTCCAGATCAAGCGACCAGGCTCAACCGTATGCGCCGCTGAATAATCAATCATTAGTGGCACAATCACCAACAGCCTTCTCAACATTGCCCATGATTCCGTTGGTATCTCCGCCGCCCTCTGCGTCGGTCATGTCGGCGTCCTCCACCTCACCACCATCCTTGGCGGCGCCGGTGCTGCCGTTTTGATGTGCGGTGCTTTTCACGACTGTGGCACTGTTGGGCTTGTAGAAAAGACCTAAGACGGGCTTTGATTCTTCCATGTCTTTGCGAACACCATCTTGGTAAATTCCATTCGTGACACCATTGGCACCAAGCTTGTTGAGACTGTCGTTACCAGAGGTAGGCCAGACTTCAGCTGCGACTGCGGTCATGCGCTGAACACCCATGATGAATCGTCGGACAGCGTTACCCTGTCGAGTGAAGTCGGCCTCAGCACCGGCGAGACCACTAGTGGTACCATGGTATATCTGCATGCGCTCCTCCAGCTGATTCATACGAAGATCCTGGGAACGAAGGGTATTCTTGGTCAGAACTAAGTCATTCGTCAAACCGATCATGGCTTTATCAAGCATTTTGTTCTGGAACTTCAACTTCTTGACCTCTGCTTGGAGACCAGCCTTGGTGACAGCATCGGAAGCGGCGTCGACCTCGTCGTGCTGCTCGAGAGGACTGTGAGGATATTGGTCGAACGAGGACTGAGCGCTCAGAGGTGTGCCGTCACGAAGATTCTGCTGCGAGTGTGGAGCCTTAGTCACAGCTCGCGGATCCTCGATGCTCGGCATGACATGACCGTAGTAGGAACCAGGGGTGGCGAACTGGGTGCCTACCTGGCCAGTAAACGGAGCCGGCTGCATCTGAGCCATAGGCTGCATGTAGCCCGGAAAAGGCGTCATGGTGCCTCCGTAAGGATGCATTAGTATGGGAGCACCGGCGATGGGTGGTGAACCTGAAACTGCAGCGCCGTTGATGCGACGGAATCGGTCGATCTTGCTGTCGGCGTCATATCCCCTACTCTTACTAGGGAAAAAAGAAGAAGAAAAGGTCAGCCAAGTTATCTCGTGAATCCAGATGCTTGTGGTGCTATGTAGTAATCAAAGTGGTGATACATGGGATGATAAACAACAGCAGTATCGAGCTGGACGAGGGGGGCTTTCTTTTTTTTTGCGAATTGCTTCGATTTTGAAACTTCCTGACCGAGGGCTGGATTGCTTACCGACGTTCCATAACCTCTGACTCGGTCTCCTCAAGCATAGCTTTGCGGACATTGGGGGAAGCATCCTTGTACTCATCAGTCTTGATGCGAAGTTTCCAGGCTCGAGTAACAGCCTTTGAGTCGGAGGCTTTTGCCTGCTCGATCTCACGGGTGAAGGGATCGAGACGGGCTTTGCGAGCTCGAGCTCGGATGGTGTTTGGGTTCTTGGAGTAATCCTCTGGCCTCTTCATGATGCGACCGGTCTGATCAGACCACGGCATTGCAACCAAGAAGAGATGAAGGCCGGAGAGCGCGTGTGATGATTTAAAGGCGATATGGTTTGGTGAGATGATCCCAAATTATTCGGGTGGTGTTCAGATGAAATCGAAAGGAAAAGTAGAGCTATCCGAGTTGGATGTGGTGGTTTAAAGTGTGATGTTCAGCCGAGTAAATTTGGTTCAAGTATGACGCGAAATCAGATTGACTGAGAAGTCGCGACTGGCATAATTTGGCAGTTCAATGGGTAGTGCTTCACTGGAGATAATCGATAGGCCAAATTGGACCTAAATGCACGGCACAGAGAGCTACTCGAGTACTCCCAAATCACCTGAGTGTATACACCAAAGGTAACCGTGAATAATGTAGGAAACAGGTGTTATCATGAAACCACTATTCAACCAGTTGGGATTGATTTACCAAGGGAACGTGTTACGGGAAGCAGCCCTCGAGTTGTAGGAAATTGCCAAAGTCGAACAATGTAAAGGGCTTGAAGTTTTTCTAAAGCAACTACAAAATATGAAGACTAATATAGCTTCACATCAACGAGTAGGCAGCACTTTTAAATTAGAAGGAAGATAGAACCAGAGCATGGAATGTCTATTCGAGTCAAGCAGTTTGTCGTGATTTTGAGATATTCTTGCTGCTTCAGGTCTCGAACCTAAGGGGGGGTTTTTTTTTTTTTGGAAAGATGTACAATACACTCTCAAGGCCATGAAGCCATTTAATACATAGCGAGTAAAGCCACGACATCATAATGCTTGACACCGAGGCCCTGTCATAATGCGTGATTGTTCCTCGCGGCTTCTGATGGGTTTTACTTAGCGCAGACAGAGAAAGATGACGGCTCTTCTATGTCATGTCAACTGAATAGCCAATATTTCGTCTGCCATGGGTTTACTAGATCATGTCATTATTGTATGTAAGCTATCGGTGTACGAAATCGTTCTACGTAGATGTTGAATCCAAGCCAGTGTTATAAACTCGTGTAATGTCATGGTTGTTTGCATCAAGATTGTTCGTAGAGTAGGAAAATGTTGAGACTCCGTGAATACCCATAGTCTGTTATTCACCTCTGCAAGTTTATGACTTAATTTGTCGCCGTTAATTGTTTTCCAGTCTTATATTCCTCAAAAAGGGTTTGTTATACCAATTTACTCCTGGGATTATGTGGGTCCCAACTACTTTGGCCTACTGATCTGTTCTCAGATGTCTCAAAGACTTCAAGCCACTTTTGCGTATTCCAATCCATGAGGACCAAGTCCTGCGGAAACACAAGCCTTCTCTGTTTGATGTCAATACGCAAGGCAGGAGCACAACTGTCACAACTTCCCATTGCCATATGTTATCCATCCATATCTTGAGGTTATTTTCCTAGAACTTTCTACGAGGTTTCTGACGCCTGGCTCAATCGATTAGACCAATGACCAAACTCTAGTAGCTCGTTAGTCTAGAATATATATCTAAGGGCAAAGGTCATCATCCAAGACTTTGACAGAACCAGCTCGGCATGTTTAGTATTACGGATCCTTCAGACAAGCAGTTGTTATCGCTGAAGACTTGAAATACATTTCTGCAGAACTACAAGATATCCAATGTCCTGCAAGGAGTTTGCGACTCCTCGTGGCGGCCTTTCTATTGTGAAGGGGATTTTCGCACAGGCCCATCACATTCAATCGTCGGTAGAGGAATGACTCCCTATAACCGACTCAACAGCACAGTCCACTGGGTCATACTTGAGTGAAAAGAATTGAGTGAAACTAGCTCATAGAATATATACCATTTGTTTTTCTCAACAAGTAATCAAGCTAACCGTAGTTCAGGCTTGCTTTGTCAGAGCTGATGGTGGCTATTATCACAAACCAAAATTACTTTTTGCTTCAATATTCGTGAATGATACGAGATATATTCTTCTCAGCCACTCATTGACCCTCAACACCACATCAACAGTTGTGGCCTATTTAATTAAAGCTAAATGCTAGTCGTCAGTCAAACAATCTACTCGACGCAGCATCACATCTTCCCAAGGAAACCGTGTGTTGTTGGATGTACTCGGTATAGATGTGGATATTATGTTTCACCGAGATAGTGTTGAGTGAATCAGCCTTTCAATATTGTATGCTTAAAATAAATAGTCCACAGGTTCTAGCAGGTCCCGCTTCCTTTCTCAACATGTCTTTCATCCACCAAAGATACGAAATCGAGATTGCTAAACTAACACTACGGCTCACAGATCTTCGGAAGGAAATATTCGGGCTGCCCGTTTGGCAATGCTCCACGAAGTAAACAAACTTCACGGCAGGGCCCATAACTTGACAGCCGCCCTCGACGTGAGCAGCAGACCAGTCAGCGAGATGGATACGCTATATGCCGTTGGCGTCAACACGCTTGCTCAAGACGAGATTCGTGGACTGAACAGACTCCTTCGATCCATCAAAGAGTGCTTAGCTCGCGAGGAAAGAGCAAGTCATATAAGCTTTATTTTATTTGCACTAGTTCAGTGGCACTATTTGAGATCATGAAGAACATGAGCTGACATTTGTATGACGAAAACAGAGACTCGATGAACGGTCGATGCAGCTGAGACGGGGACAAAAGGTTGGTTGGCAGATTGGTCAGTACGCAACTACTGCATCACTTGCGTCTCTGTGTCGTTTTAGGGGCTTGTACGTACACATATCGTGTTGTCTTTCGGCTATAAATATGAGTTCGTATTATACAAGCAAGACCATGAAGCATTTTGTAAGTAGATTGATTGCCTATTCTTGGAGCGGTTAGTTAGTCTCAACAATATTTGGGAGGCTCGAAAGCATGTGTTTACGTGTACTGAACGTGACCAAGTCAACTGCACAGGAATTACTTCTCGAGAGAGGACAATCTGAAAGGACGTGATAGTAATGGAGATGTAGGTGCTTCTCCTCGGCATACCACCGTTGAGGTACCAACGGCCTTTCGAAGGATTTTGACAGGAGTTCTACAAAAAGGCATCCTCTAGTGACTGATAAAGATGCCAGTCTAAAACAAAAGACGCTTTGTTTTCAAAACTACTTGAAATCTCATTTGCAGTGAAACATAATAGCTTTGATAGGTGCTTTGATTAATACATCTAAAATCTGCTTCCTATCTGCCCAAAATACGCATTCGCTGTGGATATTTGATAACATAATGCTCGGGTAACATCAACATCGACTACATCCGGAGCATAATCATAAGGGCTAGTTGAGAATACGTATTTGGGATCGTCAATATATGAGACGATTCTTCACGTTAGAACTCCCAAGACCAGTCAATCGTAAGAGACTGACTAGCCTTCGGTGGCAACTTTCCTGGTCATGGTGGCCGGGGATGAAGGCTGCCCCTCTGTATCGCGCAATGATATGCAGCGCTTAGGCTTGGGCACCTTCTTGTCGACGAGGACATAATCGTCTTGAGGGTCAAAAATGGTTGGCCCCGGTACCCCTATCTGCAAGGGACATTCGTTCTCGTTACTATAAGACTTGACGTCTCTGGACGAACTTCGTTGAAGAGGCACGCCGCCATCCTAGGCAGCGGGCTGCGCGTCGCCGAGTCGCCAAAGACCATATGGTCCATCGCAGTTTTTCCACAGTTTGATAGTACCATCTTCGGAGGCAGTGGCGTAGAGCTTGTTGTCGGGTGCGTAAGCCAATGACCATACGGGGCCGTGGTGGCCCTTGTGGATGTCTGAAGAGAGTTAGTAATATACTCAAGCCATGGAAGCCACGGGGATCAGTTCAAAACATACCGTATTCGCTGTCGTCGTCCCACCGATGGACTCGAGCCCAGGTAGATGGAGTATCCTCACCAACGATGAATCTTCTGCCCTTGGTATCAACAGCAGCGCTGGCAACCTTGTAACCCAGCTTGGCGCGCTTGAGCTCGTCCATGGCCTGGGGGCCGCCCCAGAAGTAGACGGTCTTGCCAGCAGCAACAGCAAGAACAGGCAAGCCAGCACCGATGTCCGAGTTCTCGAGCAGCTCTGGAGCAGGAGAATTGAACTCGCAGGAGCCAATCTCGCCGTCTAGAATCTCCTCCTTGATCACGCTGCGGGAGGGGAGGTCGAACCAGCGCAGAGTGTTGCCAGCAGCAGTAACGAGAATATTCGAGTCCCTTGTCCAGACGATGAACTTGATGGAGGCCTGATGGGTTCCGGCGCCGATCTCAAAGCCAGACTCGGCCTTGATTGCGACACCGTCGGCGGCCTTGCCATCGCCGTTTTCGGGGTTTGTTGGAGGGGCAGAGACGGATGCCTCAGACAAGTCGAAGATGCGCAGCTTCTTTTCATAGCCACCGGTAGCAATGAGGTCGGAGCTGTCGGGTGGGTATGCCACGGCTCGGACAATGTGGTTGTGGGCGATGGTGTATTGGCATTCACCAGTATGAGGATCCCAGACCTTGGCAGTGAAATCGGCCGAGGCAGTCGCGGCGGAGGATGCGTCGTGGCTCAATCTTGCTTGCCAGACTGCGCCCTTGTGTCCAATAAAGGTACCGATCCAATCTCCAGTCTGGCCGTCGCGAAGCATGGGGTTGTTGTCTGGATGGGCGGAAAAGGTAAGCTAAAGCAACGGACTACGAGAGGGTGGTAGCGAACTCGCCTTTACAAGCGGAGATCAGGTAGTAACCTCCATCCTTCTGCAGGCCGGAAAAGGCGATATGAGGGACGGGGCGCGAGTGGCCGTGGCAGGTCAAAGGGACGCATTGCCGAGGGGCATCTGCAGCCATGGCGAAGGGGCTAAGGGGTGAGGGTGAAGGGTGAGGGTGAGGGTGAGGGTGTGTATCTGGAGGCGTGAGCGGGCCTGTCGAGGTGGTTTGGAAGGAATGTATATAAGCGTTCAATCGTAAGGTTCGTAAGATGAGGGCAGTGGGTTTTGTGCCAGGAAGGAAAGCAGGCCCGAGGAATTGTGGTTTGCGCGCGCAAGGTTGAGTGGTGAATCGTGAAAGAGAAACTTCTCTGCAGAGCTTCGAGAAGGCCGGCTCGATTATCCTGGCTGCCAATGATGAAACACTGGCGGGTCAGGGTCCCTGAACGAGCTTTGGGCAGGCCGGTTATGTCACTCACATTCAGTGCGAAGGAGGGGCACCGAGTTTGTGGGCTCGCTTGCCTTACATGCCCAAGGGGTATGTATACAATACACCGAACACACCGAGACGGCTTGGAGGAAATGGACATCTCTCATGTCACCATTCACGAGTCAGAAGGCCGCTCATGTGTGTAGGGGGATCTTTGAGAGATCGGCAAGTGCTGTAAGAACCGTTATTGGTAAGGGCAACGTCTCTGGACACATGGCTTTTGATATCTGCCCAGTGATTTACTTGAACATCTATCTTATTTACTCGCTCATACTGTATCCTTAACTTCAGCTTTCAGTCAAAGTGTTCGGTGACTGCGAGCGTTCACTGTAAGAGGGTACGGGCGGCCAGATCAGATCCAGGTAACTAACCTAACCTACAGTACTGTACACACGCCGCTAGGCTGGAGGCGGTGGCATGGCGGCACCGAGCCCCACCATAGCTAGCTAACGTCAATAACCCGCAGGTGGCCCCCCGGGAAGGGGTGACGACTATTCGGGTGGCTATTCGATCTGATTCCGTTGCTTATTCCAGCAGTACCTACAGACTACAGTTACCTTCGTAAATGTTGGGTCTTTGAAAACCAACCTCTCTCTCTCGCGCGCTCTCTTTCTGGCCACCGCGCCCTGACTTCTTCATTCAGCATCTGCACACAGAGTTGCCATTCACAAACTGGTATTTAGATTACTTGAGTCTGCTTTCCCGTCGTACAGTACACGACGTCCGCTTCCCGACTACCCCGCCAGAGACCACTCCATCAAGCACTCACAAGCTATTGGACCAGCCAGCTACATACATCATGGGCGACTTCAAGCTGTCGGCCCAGCTGGCCGGCCACGACAGTGATGTGGGTTTCTCCAGACGCTTATTCTACCGTCCTCTAACATCTACATTATCCAGGTCCGTGACCTCGTCTTCCCGGCTCCCGAAGCTGTCCTATCTGTCTCGAGAGATCACACGGCCAGACTATGGAAACGGACTTCGACTTCACCCCCCGCATACGAGGGCACCATCTTGAATAAGATCGACGCATATCTCAACTCCGTAACTTACCTCCCCCCTAATCAGGAATTTCCCGACGGTCTCGTCGTTTCCGGAGGCAAGGACCCGTGCCTCGATGTAAGGAAGCCCACTTCTACTTTCACCGATGACGCCGATCGAGTCCTGCCTGGCCACGCCAACAACGTAAGCGCTTTGGCCGCCGCTGCCAGTGGCAAGTACTTTGTCTCTGGCAGCTGGGATAAAACTGCCAGGGTATGGAGCACCGACAGCTGGGAAAGCGAAATAGTCCTAACCGGTCACGACGCCGCGGTCTGGGACGTATTGCCCTTGAGCGACAACGCCGTAGCTACCGCATGCGCCGACAAGAGCATTCGCATCTTCGACCTGCGCAAGGCCGTAGATGGTACTGTCGAGGCCCGGGCCACCATCCAGACACCTGATATCGTCCGAGGCTTGTGCCGACTGCCCGCCAACCACCCTACAGGCGCTGAGATCGCCAGTGGACACAACGATGGCATCATTCGTCTGTGGAAGCTAAGCGGACAACTCGTAGGAGAGCTCCACGGCCACGAAAGCTTCGTCTACCGCCTGAAGGCCTTGCCATCTGGCGAGATTGTCAGCGCTGGCGAAGACAGAACTGTTCGCATCTGGAAAGGAACCGACTGCGTTCAAACTATCACACATCCTGCCATATCTGTTTGGACAGTAGCCGTAAACGAGCAGACTGGAGACATTGTGTCTGGCACAAGCGACGGTGTCGTACGTATCTTCACAAGAAGCGCTGATCGCGTCGCTAGTGCCGAGACAATCCAGTTGTTCGACGAGGCAGTCAAGGCCTCCTCGATACCGCAGCAGACCATGGGCGACATCAACAAGGAAAAGCTTCCCGGCCCGGACTTCCTGACCTCGAAAGCAGGCACTAAGGAGGGTCAGGTTCAGATGATTAGGGAAACAAACGGTTCAATATCAGCACATACATGGTCAATGGCTGCTCAGACCTGGGTCAACGTTGGCACCGTGGTTGATTCTGCTGCAAGCAGCGGGCGCAAGGCGACTCACAATGGCAAGGAGTACGATTTTGTTTTTGATGTCGCCATTGAGGAGGGTGCGCCATCGCTGAAACTGCCATACAATCTCTCCGACAACCCTTACGACGCAGCCACCAAGTTCATTAATGACAATGAACTGTCCCCGAACTATCTTGACCAAGTCGCGCAGTTTATTGTAAAGAACACTCAAGGTGCAACACTTGGAGGGGAAAGTACAGGCGGCCCCGATCCGTTGGGAACAGAATCTCGTTACCGACCGGGCGAAGCGGAGACTCCATCAAGACCCAAGGCTCTACCCCAGACAGAGTTTCTCACTATCACTGCAGCCAAGTACGAACGTAAGTGAGACGCTGCCACTAAGTTTGGGAATATCATTCTAACCCAGTGCTGCAGCCATCTTCAAGAAGATCCTGAGCGTAAATTCGGGCCTTGTTTCCGCTGGCAGAAAGGATATCTCTCTCAACCCTTCGGCTCAGAATCTATTAAGCTCGTTGCGTCAATCCTTGGAGTCGAACAAACCCGTGCAAGACGAAGATGCGCTCGATATCTTGGTCAAAATTTGCAAAGGATGGGACTACTCGGATAGGCTTGCACCACTAGATATTTTCCGATGCACAGCGACATCGCCTCTACTTGCAAGCAGCTCACGTGCTGGCAACCCTGTTCACATTGCGATCGATGCTGCCACGGAAGGCATCCCTGCCGGGGGACAGGTCAACGAGAACAGCGTTATGATGGCCTTGCGTACAATCGCAAATCTTTTCTCGACTTCGGAAGGTAGAAAGGTCGTTTCACAGCCTGAAGAAGCAACTCGCACCATCGAATTCATTGGTAGGACCTTAGGTCTTGGGGGCGGACAAGCGATTGGAAAGTTCAACCGTAACCTCCTCATCGCTCTGAGCACTGTGGCTATTAACTACGCTGTCCTGGCTTCGAAGGGTACTAGTCTGCCACAAGATGTTCTTGCCAAGCTACTGGAGGCTGTTGGCCACTTGCTATCAACGCAGAAGGACAGTGAGGTGATATTCCGATCCCTCGTGGCTACGGGCACGCTGGCCACGGTACTGGGCAAAGATGCAGCCAAGTCTGCCATTCAACCTGTGGAGCGCGCAAAGGACTCTGCCATCGAACCCAGAGTCAAGGATATCTCGAACGAATGCCTGACGTTGCTACGATAATCATCATTCACGACAGGGAGAAAGTCTGCAAAGAAGAAATCTCGAGTAATATGAAGACTGCTGATCTTTAATCTTGCTTAAAGCAGTGCTTTGATACCGGGCGCATACCCGGGAATGACGGGACAATGATAGACAAAATGCTGGTCGGCTCTGGCACGTACAGCTTGTAACGAGATACATGATAGAGACGAAGACACATATTAACATGACTGGGGATGTCTCACATTTGATAGACCCTCAATAGCCGTGATCGTCTGTCTGTTGCAATTCTTCAACATCATCTGCACCCCTCCTCGATAGTGACGGGCCCTCCAACGAGACCCATCTGCCAAACCTCTAACGCGACCCCTTTTCGCGGCCCTTGCTCTGATGCATCGGGAGGCTTTTCAAGTGCCGAAATGGCGGCAATGAGGGGGAGACTGGTCACACATGTGGCGGCTCCTCTGACGGCGCCGGTTTGTGACGTGCTCGACGTCTTTCTCCCATGCCTAACGATTTGTATGACATCTCGCCGTCAATGGTCGGGGTATGTCATCCAAACCCAAGATAAGGACACAAAAAAAAATTTTAGTACACGAAAGGGGGAAGTGAAGAGAAAGATAGGGTACCGTGCGAATTGTGCTAAATGAAAGAAGAAAACAAGAAATTTGTCTTAAAAGAAAAATAAATTCGAACGCGTGGATAACAGGCTTTTTGCGACGGGGGAATATCGGTAGTAGTTTTAAAAATTTAATTCTTTTGGTTTTCAATTCAGCGCAGACAGTAAACTGCATAATACAGGAATCCTATATCCTGGTAAGAAATCTGGTATATCGCGATGCAGACCGCAAAGATGCCTGCTTTGAGTGGCCAGCCGGGCCAACTTCAGTCGTTGCCTTGTCAAGCCGACACAGTGTGGAGGAAAATAAAATCCCCTAATCCTCCCACTCCTAACGCCGGTATAGATGCCAATATACAAGGTAGGAAATCATTTGGTCGCGGTATATAACAATTCAGCCTCCACCACCATCCTGTCGCTTTCTTTCCTTTTTTTTTCTTTCTTTTTTTTTCTTTTTTACTTGTTTCGTCTCTTATGCCAGGAACCACAGCGAGCCCAGAACCAGTGGCGCGTAGCCGAGCCATGACGAGCTCGAACGCATGAACGAGGCCAGGGCGCCGCTCGTTGACGTAGTGTTGGCGGTGCTGCCGACCTCCTTGGTCGTGATGGTGTAGATCTCGGCAAAGCCGATGTCGGTGCTGTTGAAGCAGTTGGTTTCGTTGACGTTGTTGAGGCGCTCGTCGTTGGGCTCGACGAATGTGATGTCAACACACTAGGGACATACTGTTAGCCCTGCTGTTTCTTTTTTACATTGATTTAGCATATAAGATTTTGAACATACCGAGAACAGGGCAGCGCCATGCACCGCGATCTCCACGATCTGAATCGTGGCGTTGTCTCCGGGGTTCACGGTCAGGTTTGCAGGAAGTGGCACCTGTGGCAGGCAGACAGTTCCTGGATACGGGTTCTTGGACGGCCCGAGGATTTGGAAGGGTGAGATCATGGGCAGAGACATATTGAGGGGACCATGATCGGGGCCATCGCTACCGATCCCGAGGTTCATATAGAGGAATGCGGTTTGGTGACCTTGGAACCAACCAGGCTGGAAGGCGACGGCACCTCCAGTTGTTGGCCAGTATGTTCTGTTTGATGTCAAGGTCATGCCACCACCTGAAAATGGCGTTAGTATATTGTATGTATAGAGTTGTGTGAGACATGAATGCGAGAACAGAGTTCTCGCAAAGCAAATCCTATGCAGATGGGGTGCTGCTTACATGGATACATCCATTGCATACCATATGGCCATGTCGTGTTTGTGATCAAATTGTCACCTCTCCATCCAGGATATGTGATGATTGTGTGCGCCGCTGCCAGCGTCGATGCGGCCACCGTCAAGAATACTGAGGAAAGCATTGTGCTCGATGTGTATGTGTGTCGATTACAAACTGGAACCCGCAAGAATGCGATCAAGAGTACCGATTTCAAAGTCACAAATCAACCTGTGTGATTCGCGCTTTTGTCCTTCTCCAAGTCTTGCTTTTCGCGGTAGGTTATATTTGACCTCGGGGTTTATTTTATGGCAACGTTTGTATCTTGGAACTCTCCGAGTCTAAAATAGTTGATGTGAGATAGAGACTGAAACCGCGCTTGAATCTGTCGATATATTGCAAGCAGAGCTCAAGAGACTTCACTACTGATGAGAGGTTTGCTGGGCAACAATAACAGAAACTCAAGACAGAAATCAGAATACTGTAAACTGGTAAAAGGATAGGAAATTAGGCGCAAGGCCAGGCGAGCGATGCATTGGGTATTATCTGAGTGATAGGAACCAATGCGACCTACGAGCCAACCGCCGACCTGCATGTGAGTATGGCACTTCTTTTCCTACTGGCCATACTACCACTTTGCGTTGGCTTTCGCTAACGAGTTCAATCCCCGCTTCACACGATAGTCCCCAGGGTTCACTAAGCCGGGCGGCATTTCTGGCCTCTGAGCCAGTGAGAATGGCTGGAAGATGTGCAGAGCGCTGCAGCTCACAGACTCATCCTTGCTCTGCCCCTGTCGGTGATCTGGTGAAGCCAATGAACGGGCGCTTACATGGCTGGGCGACTCGCCAGCTGTGTGTGGTATTGCGAATGATTCGCTCCATGACCACCAATTGGGGGCCTCGACGGCTGGGAGGACCCGGGACTACTGTAGGCGACAAGGGTCACTTAGCTCCCGACCTTTCACTGGCGGAGAACATGGCACACTGCAGATACATAAGCGCTGACAATAAGAGCTGGGTCAACTCTCACCAATCCGATCTGATAGCGAAAGCGCGCAATAGTGCGGCACCAATCGAGAGAGTATCATCGGCATCTTTTCAAGATCCGGCCACGCCTGCTTTTGGGGTCCAGTCATTTGTGGGGGCTATTTTGGGAGACCTCCACGATGCATGTCAGAATCTTTGTGCTCCTTTCCCGCGTTGCACTTTCCCAAATACAGCTGTGCAGTAATCAATAGACGAGTTTTCTGTCGAATGACTATCATAAGTTGGCTCCCAGTCACCGTTGGAAGTGACGTGACGAATCGTGGAGGACAATCGCAAGCCTGGTTATGGTTGCTGTTTGTAACGACTCATCTGCGTTGGGCGCCATGCATTGCTCCAGAGCCCTGAACGCAATGCATCCTTGACACTCTCGAGCCTGTGCTACTTGAGTTGCAAACTGTGGGCTTGTACAAGCTGCACTTCGTTGGAGTTTTGTGATGTACTGTAAACTCCCGGAGCGCATCGAGGCACCGATCGACTAGTTTGTCGGGGCCAGGGCGCATGAGATTGGACGACCCCACACCGAAATATGATCTTGGTAAATGTTCATGTCGCTACCTTGATGGCAAGTCGTTGGCTTGTTGCATGGCGGTTTGGCAAGCCGCGAGGGTAGTTGATGACAACGGGACCATGGCTGGTGCCAGGTGCCAGAAGTGGTTTTGGCAGCTGAGAATCACCTTCAATCTTCGGCGCTAAATGTGCGTTTTCACAGAGGCGTAACAAGGTACAGACGACGTATCAAAGGCGCAACCACTCTTATTCCTCAACAGGATTGCTGCAATCAACGTTTCCGATCAAATTACCCCTATTGAAATTACGATTAGCCCTTAAAAAAAAAAAACCTGCGCAAATCTGCTGTCGGTCGCTCTAGAAATCACTTGGCCCAGTCAAATGTGAGAGAGCAGTAACTTGAAGTCGCAGGAACAGCTTTTGTAAGCCGCAGTGGAAATGGCCTCATCAATCGACGAAGAATCTTGGACACATGTCACAAGCAAACGGAACCGTCGAGGCAAAAAAGGTCCAAACGTAAATGACAGCATCAAGTGCCATGCGGCGGCAAGAACAGCCACGCATCTCTCAGTCGAGGAGATCAAATCCGATCACAAGAAGTTCTCCCAGCAATGGACAGAATCCGATTGTTACCACAAACTCAAAGAGCTCATCCCGTCAAAATCTTATCAGCCGTTTCCCACAAAAGCCATCTGCCTTGGTCTTGGCTCGTTTGATCCAGAAGATGGCTCATGGCAGATACGGAGAAGAAGTCATATCCAGCTGGCCGCTTTCGTGACCCTGGTCGACTGTATATTGCCACCTGGTAATCAGAAACTTCGTTGTATATTTCAGGAGCCATGCTTTACGAGAGGTGATGTGGAATTCCTCGAATCCTTGGGTTACGAGGTTGTCGAATCGCCGAGGGGATTTGAAGAAGTCTCCGAAGATGCAATAGTGGTTGGCATCCATCTTTACTCCGACATCTACACCAAAGCGTTTAAAGGCGCCATACCTGCCCTGTTTATTGGGAGCGGAGTTGACGTATGGGAAAGGTATGGCGAAGCATGCTCGCTCGGCATTCTATGTCAACGCAGAAGTACTGATGCTGATCTTTCAAAGTCGTGGATTTGCGTTCAAGGACGATCCTCAATGGGAAAAAATGAGACTGCTACATGATATCTCCGACAAGATCCCATTCCCAGATGATAAAGAATTCTATCCCATTTTCTCCGACACCACAATACATTGGCGGAAGCCCAAGGACGACGAATTGGACGATTTGACAAGTGCTGTTGATAGTCTATCCATGAGTCAAAACACTATTTAAGTAATCCATTGTTCACAGGGAGCATCTTGGGATCGTTCGGCTTTTTAAAACAGTGGTGTAGCCATTTCACGTTAGTCTTATCGCTACATATCCTTATAAGACCGGTAAAAAGAGCTCCAATGAGCGGAACGCTGCGATTGCTCTCCTCATCACTAAATTCAGTTCAGCTCTGGTACGCTCTTATTTCAGTACTGACCGCTGACAGAAGTTTGATGCGATAAGCGACTCGATGATCACCATCGTCGTTATGCATCTTCCGAGAGCTGTTGAGTGATGCAAGAGGCGCACTCAGACACAGTTATCGGGCAACCACTATAAGACCGCCTGTCATATCCCTCCGTGGACAATCGACTCGGATGCTATTGATAGAACCATCACAAAATATATCGATCTATTTGATTGGCTGGGCAATGATTGCAGCACAACTGGATTGGCAGTCAAAGAGCACTGTTCTCGGACGTCTTTCAAAGTGCCGTGCGCTATTGCCGCGCGTTCATATCTCCTCCGCGTCCTTGCACTTCTTTCGTAAATCGATAGTTCTTACAAGGCTATGTTTAGAAGTTGTGGAGGTCTCAAGATTTGATTGGGAAAACCAAGGTTGGCAACACCTGCCAGCAGAAGCGAATTCTCTGCAACAAGACTCTGATTGCTTCCACATTCAGAGGAGCCTTCGGGGAGAACGGTTATCGGTAACTTCGGCACGCCTGTTCCCAACCATTTGCAACACAGTCTGCGGTAAGGTAACATTTGTGGCGTGCTCCGCGAGCACACAACGCCGTCGCCGTTCCGGAGTTGGGTGCCAAGGCCCGGACAGTTCCTTCCGTAGCGCGTGTTCGGCTTAGTCACGATAGCAAGCTCAATGAAGCGGTCGCAAAATCGTTGCTCTTTATGGCTAGTACTGTTCCGAATGTGACTGTTTGCTCTCAATGGCGACTAACTTAGACTTGTCCACCGGAAGCGACGCGCTTCTTCTCGAGCTATTTTCTTTCTGACAAGCCCGTCATGCTGGGATTGTGAGATCTAGACCCGCGTCAACACCACGATGGTTTCGGTCCTCGTGACATGCGCTTAACATAGCCTGCCATCCGTGTGCCCGAAAAGCAATGGTATTACCAGGAGAGGTGTCGCGATAGGTGGACGAGACTTGCTGCGACCAGCCACTATGCCCGTAACCTCACAATTATTTAGGTCATTTGTCTTAGTCATTATCAGCTTGGTATAAAAGACGGCTTTGTCTCGTCTTGTTAGTGTCGAGCCAAATGGTTTAGTCCGCTTAACAACTTTGAGAAACAGTATGATGTCTCTACGCACTTTTGGCATTCTCTCGCTTTTGTCTGGTCTTACCTCGGCCGATGGCCTGTCAGCTCGTGCCAAAGCTGTCGGTAAGCTATACTGGGGTACCGCCGTCAACCCAACAGTCCTCAATGATGCTACCGCCAAGTCTATAGCTACCAACAGTCAGGACTTTGGGTCTTTCACCTGCGAAAATGAGATGAAGTTTGATGCCACTGAGCCATCTCGGAATACTTTCACGTACACCAATGCCGATACCATCGTGTCCCAGGCCACAAGTACTGGCCAAAGTATGCGATGTCATACTCTCGTGTGGCATAGTCAACTTCCATCATGGGGTAGGTTGAACGCTTCTATTTATTATTCTGTTACTGATATCTAGTTCTAGTGACGAGCGGCGGTTTTGACAACGCAACCATGATTTCGATCATGAAAAATCACATTACTAATGTGATGACTCACTTCAAGGGCAAGTGCTATGCCTGGGATGTTGTGAACGAGGCTCTGGCCGAAGACGGATCGTACCGCACGTCGAGCCCATGGTACCAAGCCATTGGTCCCGCTTATATCCCAATCGCATTTGCACATGCCGCCACTGTCGATTCGTCTGCCAAGTTGTACTACAACGACTACAACTGTGATGTTCCTGGATCCAAGGCCACTGGCGCGCAGAACCTCATCAAGACAGTCAAAACCTATGGTGCAAGAATTGACGGTATGGGATTCCAGGGCCACATGAGCGTTGGCAGTGTTAGCCAGACAAACTTGGTCACAAACCTTAACGCTTTCGCCGCCTTGGATGTCGAGGTAGCCTATACGGAGCTCGACATCAACACTGCGTCCCCACAGACATCGGCGACCCTCGAGCAGCAAGCCAAGGACTATGCTAGCGTCGTTAACGCCTGTAAGGCTGTTTCCAAGTGCGTCGGCATAACCCAGTGGGGGCTCGCCGACAAATATACGTGGATCTCTGGCGGAGCCCCATTGCCATGGGACAGCAGCTTGAACAAGAAGCCGGCTTACACGTCTGCACTCAACGCTTGGAGTACAGCAACTGCGGCGCCTACCACCACCCTGACCACCACCACGACTGCAGCGACGCCAACAACGACTTCAGGAGGAGGAAGTGGCTGTACTGTGGCCAAATATGGTCAATGCGGAGGCAGTGGCTACACGGGATGTACCACTTGTGCCAGCGGATCAACGTGTACTTTCGGCAATGCCTACTATTCGCAGTGCCTTTAGTGGCATATTTGAGCTAGGAGAAGCTGAAAGTCCAGGGTGGAAGTCTCAGGCAAAGAAATATTCAACTAAATATTATGCACTCTTGCCAGGTAATTGCACAATATGGAACAGCCAAAGTCTCTGCTTGTTTTGTGTTATGACCTTGGGTTTCTCAGCTGTGACCTGCTTGGCAAAGAAAATCCCATGTCCAGCTGGGGCTTGGCAAGCTCAATGAGACAACAATAATAAGATACGCTCCAAGTCCAGTATCCTTCTGGTATATTGTTAATGCAGCACCATCAGGATCAATGACTGTTTTCTTAGTAACAAAGACCCTGTAATATGGTACTTGAGTGACAATGCATGTGGAAAGACTACAATGGCCTCCTCAAAGGACAAAGCATCAGCAGCCATTTGTGGCACTTATAATAAGGACGAAAATACAAAACTATCGTGCCCGTTTGCTCTTATCCATTATTGATATACAACATGGGTGATTCGCTTCGATTGAGATTCAGTATCGACGATAGGAAACGGAAGCAAGTAACTCACCGTAGTGCCTGGAGCCATGCCTGGAGACATGAAAATGAAAGACGGGTCAAGTGCGTACCTCCAGGGTCTACTCGATAAAGCCAACAGTGATTCGTTTGAGGTTTCAGAACCTGACAACAAACCGCTAGATGAGAATACAGCATCGGATGAAGCCATATCAGATGATGCACGGCCACATATGACGTTTGGTGTAGAGGTGGAATTCTTTGCATTCTACGTTGTCAGAGGCGCATCAGAAAGCCGTGCCGAATTGTCCCGCAGATACCCCGGGGTCATTCAAGTACCAGACAGTGTAGATGAAGTTAAACGTGCCAATTATGCCCTCAGGCGACTTATAAGGTTCTTTGCACAGAACACTGTCGATATCAATGACTTCAATGATATCAATGACACCGACTCGAGACCACGACCAGGGCCGCCCACCACAACGCAGTACTCGGCCAACAGTAGCAACCCAGCATACCACCGTTGGACGCTGGAGTGGGAAGTCTCGTCTTATCTGACCGCTGATCATGTTTTAGAAGAAGGGCTGATGCCCCTCAACCTCGAACTTGTATCCCCGGCAATGACACATCATCCAGCTAGTTATGCCGAAATCTACCGCGTAGTAGATCTACTCAGAACATGTGTGCGTATCATTCTCAATGACACTACCGGACTCCACATCCATTGTGGTATGGGGCCGGATGCAATTCCTTTCCGATTCTTTCGAAGAATTGCGTTCTTGCTCTGGACCATGGATGCGGTCATCACTCTCGTCCACCCGGCTCATCGTCAGAACAACGATTACTGTATGCGAAATCGACTCCATGCACGAGTAAATGAACCGCCGTGTGACGTTGTTGATGGCTGTAGAAGAATATCAACATGCCAAAACCATAGTGAACTGGCGTTGCAGATGTCGATGAACCACGCCTGGGGTGGAGCCTATGACTTTGAAAATTATGTGATAAGTACAGCTTCAGATACAATCTTTGAGGGGAAACCAACCATTGAGTTCAGACAAGCGGCTGGAAGCAGTAACCCAGAATGGATAGTACTCTGGGCATTCTTATGCGTGCGTATGTGTGGGTGGGCCGCAACAGACATGGACCCGGAGGTATTGGATTACTTCATCAGACGGTGCCAAGATGTCGAGGATGGTGAAGAGTACCAGACGTCATCTCTTGACCATTTCCTCCGGATGATAGGATGCGAAGAAACGTTGAGTTACATTCGGCGCACAACTCACGATGAGCGAGCAAACGGCGAAATGAATTAGTGAGACATGTCCTACCTTCCTGAATCCCAGAATCCATAGAATCCAATATTTGCTTTGTACAAATTGGCATCACCGCGTATAGAGCTGTCTTTCTCGGGATTAGTCCTCCACCATGAATGCAGAGGTCAACTCAGACTTAAACGACAATTTAAACGAAAGTAAGCTTTGTTGATTCTTGCTGCTGCTGGCATACGTACTTGATATCAAGTGCTAAAGTCGGAGCTCCATCAGTTCTGTGATGTTGGACATAACACTGCGCTCAACATCTCCCGATAGTATGGAGGAAGATGTATAATACTGAAAGTCCTTGTAGCAGCTTCTGCCGCACTCTCACAATATTCTTATAATGTTATCGGTGCTCCAACGAGTCAAATTTCTTTTTGGGGGGTGTAGGATGGGGGTTTGGATCTTTTCCATTTTGCACCCTCACACGGGACAGCGTTTCTTTTGTTCTTTCTTGTGTTTTCGAAAGCTCGTTGTACACTTTCTGCCTTGGGCTCGGGTTTCTGGATTTCGTCGCGTCCTGACGCGTTCACGTAATGGTAGATTCGATACTATTGCGTGATAGTAGCATCTCCGTCAACTTCATGAAGGCGTTGATTGGTGGTATGCTGGTGACTCTATTGAGAGGCATTTGGTTTAGGCACGATAAGAGTGGTATGATTACAACGTCCCGACCTCACAGACAAGCTGGCCTTTGAGTTGTCGAATGTAGTGAACTCCTCCTTCACTCCGCTCCTCTAGGGACCGAGAGTGATGAAAGAAAAAAAGATGTCTCCGATGAGATAATGTGCCAAAAATTCCCTATCCAGCCGTAGCCAAGTAGGAGTGGTCATAGTCTAGAAAGCACGTTAGAATCAAAGCCTGCCAGCAGATCAAGAAAGGTTCGAGATAACTTACTATAGTTTTCAACTAGCAAAAACGCAATCTCGGACGAATCCTCACTGATATGCGTAACGCCCGTGCACCTGGTATTGGTTAATGTTGTTCCAAAACATGTAGCATGCGTTTGGGATTACTTACTAGGATAAGGAAAAGAAATCAGACAGGAACGGAGCGAAGCTCAGCTGGTCGGCGAACTGAGCTGTAGGTGAAGCTTGGGTGGGGCCAGGGTTCTGCCGGGCGGTGTATTTGATGAGAAAGTTTGGGGTCCCCGCTACTGTAGCTAGATGGGTGGGGCACGTTGGTCCATGGGCAGTTAACCCCCAGTATAGCACATACATACTAAGTTATGTGTCAACAGTAAATAAAGCATGCCACACAAAGGCATGTTTATGTTAATTGTTTGTGTCTTTAACCACTAGTTTCTTCCGTGCATACTCAATAACCAAATCACTGATACTTATCCTCAGTGCGGCAACGTCAGACCATTGCCCATTTACACTAGACACTTTATGTTCTAACAAAGTCACAAACGACATTGAGCGTAGAATAAATGAACGCACCTGGCACTCAACTTTCATCTGAAAATGGGCTATATTAGTTTGACTTCTGGGTATTAAGTGAGCCATCGACATGATAATCATGTTTGCTCAGATGTAGTGCACTGTAACGCTACTGTCTACCTTCTTACAGTGCTAAGTTACCAGCAATTACCGTCCGAGCCATAAGCCTTTAATTTATCAGTCTACAATTGGGGAATGCTACAAGACGACACAAATAACTTAACATTTACAGCACATGGCAACCGGTCCGAGGTTACTTTCATAGTTTGGCTCAGATCCTCAACTTCTCCAAGTTACCCCAATATGCCACCACCTGGTCACGGCAATTCTTCCACGGCCTAAGAAGCTCCTCCAACCAGATCTGCAGTGTTACATGGGGATCCCCTGTGGAGGTATTAACCTTGTTGACTCGTGCCTTTGGAGAACCGACCCGACATGCCGGCCAAGGAATGAGTATATCGGGATTCTGCAGGTATCAATACCCCTCAAATTGGACCAATAGCGCTAGTAAATATGCATTTCGTTTACATCAGTATGCAATTTACTGCCCGGTCTAGCTGCCGGGTGAATGGCATAAGCCAATGGCACATTGTTCTTCTGGGTCTATAAGTAATGCAGGTTCCAAGTTCAACATTCAATGACGATGCTCAGCTTTTAGCACCTCGATCATTCTGGTGCACGATTCCGTAAACAATTTTTTTTTCGAACTTACCATGGGTTTGCTCCCACTACTCCTAGCAGCCAGCGTCGCTGCTTCATCCTGTAGCACGGGAAAGCTAACGAATGTTGAGAATTTGATCTCTTTTGGTGACAGCTACACGGACCAGGGACGCCTATCCGCATACTTTGCTAATCACGGCGTTACGCCACCGCCGGCTACTAATACGTCCGGGAGCAACTTCACCTCAACGGGCGGGTATGCTTGGGGCCATTTTGCATCACAGCAGCTGGGTGCAACATACTACGATTATGCCGGTATGAGGCCCTCAGATGCTCGTGTAAGGACGTTTGTAGCTAATCATGCTCTAGTAAGCGGAGCTTTCTGCTCGAATGAGATCTTCTCGCGTTATTTGGCTGGCATCAACCGTACATTTCCATCAGTTTTAGAAGACGAGATACCTTCTTTCTTGGAAGATATCGCGTATGTGAACGAATCTACAAGTACGAACACTTTCTACACAAACAGGCAGTCCGACAACACCCTCTATGCACTCTGGATCGGGACCAATGATCTCGGCATTGATGCTTTCCTCACAGACTCTCAAAATCCTGGGTTGACGATAACCAACTTCATTGATTGCATCTGGGAAGTTTTTGATAACATCTACAAGACCGGCGGCCGCCACTTTGTACTGCTCAACACCGCACCCCTTGAACTCTCGCCGCTGTATGCGGCACCACAGAACAGCGGCATAGGCGACAACCACTATTGGACAGATAAGACCACCTACAACATGACGGAATACGAGCAGAAAATGTTGGAGTACACGACAAGTGTTAATACAATGTTTGATTATGGCGTTCCAGTCCAGACAAAGATCAAGTCGCGTTGGCCGGGCTCTTCCGTTACGATCTTTAATGTTCATCAGCTCATTCTTGATATTCACAATAATCCTGAGCAGTATCTCGACGCACCTGCCAACACCACTGGCTTCTACTACAATTGCGGCGTGGATAACTCGAAATGTATCGCTTCCGAGAACGCTCTATCTTCGTTCTTATGGTACGTCGCCCATTTAAGGCCTAGATATTGAAAACCAATATTGACTCTGGTGTAGGTACGACGAGCTCCATCCGTCTGAAAGAACTGATCAAATAATTGCCAATGAGTTCGTCGAGCTCGTCTCGGGAAATTCTTCCTATGCGACTTACTGGTGATACTTAAACCCCTCCAGCAGGGCAGAGAAGCATACACGAGTCGACATGTGAAAGGTCTATTACTACGCCCACGGCAGTAAATTAAGTTGGAATAACCTCAAATCAATCGATGTGATTTGATCCCTATATCTAATAAGATGAGACGTTAAAGACTCGCCTCACCCTCATCCCGAAATCTGGTGAAGGATGTTATGAAGTGTTCCTCCCCCGCTCCATGGTACCAGAATAACCTCCACCATAGTCGCCACGATGCATGGCCCTCGTATTCCTGGTTGATGTGACAAAACATTGATCAACAGAGGGGTTGTTGCTGCCCATGTTCTTGAGACTGGAACTAAGCCAGTCCTACCCTGGAAATTCGTGAAAGTTAACTTCGTGCGCTGTAGGAGCTCTAGCACACATGAAATTTGACGACGTGGATACTGTGTCTGCGGTCGTAACCAATCTAATTGAGTTTCTTACGGAGGACAAAGTTCTCAATATGAAGACCAACACATCCATTCTGATCACATAGTTTCAGCCATCATCATTCTTAAGCAATACAACAAACAAACCAAAAACCACCTATGTTGCCTCAGATTACAACCTGCCAGTCTCTCATGACAGCATGTGACGATGCATCGCTGCAACAACCTTTACTTTTCAATGACCTTTTTGAATCTTCCCCGTCGTCGTGTCCATCATGATGAACTCACCGTCACCATCGCCACGTTCAAATTGCATCATCTGATAGATCATGGGGCCTCCAGACTGTCCCGCAGGCCCTCTTCCAGTGATCTGTTCGCGCAGCAGACGGAGCTGCATCGGGAATTGCGGATCATCATAATGAGTGATGATATCGGCCTTCTGTATCTTCTTGCTGAGGCTGTACAAACCGTCCCGTGGCGTTGCCAATGCCTCACATTCCTTCTGATTCTCATCGTTCCACCAAGTCGGCAAGAGTCCTTCGCTTGACTTCGCTTGGGCCAGGAAACGCCGGAAGCCAGCTAGGGGGTTGGCAGCTCCGGCTGCTGTGTAAATCGACTCTGCTTCTGGTTTGGCATCAAAATTGACGTCGTCGGCCATCTTCAGACGATAAGAGTCAATCAGGATTTTGTAGACGTCGTTCTCTGGGCGACCGTGCAGCCAACTGCGGTTGTGAAGGCGTGTCATTGGTTTATTGAGGTGCTTCTCCAGTCCTTTGGTTCTAGGACCGGTACCAGCGCGAGTAGAGCTGCTTCCAGTTGAGGTTGTATTACTACCCCCTTGAGTGCTCTTGGCGCACACCTTCTTGTGAACTTTCCAGTCATCCTTTTGGCAATCTCTGGAGCAATAGAGGACTGATTGGCATTTTGCGCACGTCTTCAGGTCAACACCTGCCTTGCATTTGGCACACTCGGGCATCTTATCGGGAATTCTCAATGTTACTGGTGTTCACAGAATTGCTGGAAACAAAGTTGAAAATTACAGGAGAGAGTACCGTGGACGTGATGCCTCTATCAATGAAGTGGTTTGAGTAATCGTTTGCAGGCGGGGTTTGGGGGCATTCAAACCTGTAGGTAGGAGCAAAAGCACCGACAAGGGGGTAAAAAGCAAAAGTTTCAAACAATCTCCTCTTGGCAACTTTCGTTGTGTCCTCCCGACTCTCCTTATCAAGTCGGACTGGTCAGTATGTTGCAGAAGTCATAGTCAAAAGATTACAAGTTGATGTTGAGGCTGAAGACATTGCCAGCAGCCTGTCTTGCAATGTTATTATAAGACACCACGAACCGGGACCATACAGATTGCTCAACACACTTTTATGATACGTTCGATACTAGGCATACGCCATAACATTGTTTACACAATTACGTTTCTATTTGATGCGCAGACTGTTTGTTACAGCAAACAAATAACTTCAGATGAATTTTTGGGTGGGCTTCGAAAGCACTTTATTACCAAATAGCAACTATGGACATTGGCGCAAGCTAAGGAGCAATACGTTGTAATGCAGCAGCGTTGTTGCGTAAGAAGCGTGGGTATCAATAACCTATATCTACTCGTATTATTCTGCGTCGTGCACAGTTCTTTGACAAACTTTTTGGCTTGGCAGGGGTGGTGAGGCTTTCTCCGCATGCGAGTTGGGGTACAACAGCACGATGTGGCGTTTGGCAATCTTGGATTAACGGCAAATATAGTACTCCGCACCGGATAAATAGCACATTGCTACTTGGCAATGCGTTGTGTATCGAGACCCCAACTCTGGTATTAGCCGCGACCAGGCCCTCGGCGTCGTAACCGAACTTCCTGCCACCCACATGAGCAAGGAGATGGGTCGTAATTCGCCAATGGTCGGTTCCATCGCAGCACGGTCGTACGGATTCTTAAAGATCCAGGTTTTCGGATCGCTTCCATGACGATATCGATGTCCGGATATCATTCAGGTCCAACAGCCTCGCTTGGAGAATTGGGGTAGCCAAGGGCATACATACCGGATTCAAGGTGCCATTGTAGTCAGACAGGATGCATAAATGAGGCTGCTCTCCCCGGGCTCACATCGTCCAGTTGCTATTTGACACTGTCACGCATCTTGTGCTGTAACCTGTCAACACCATGCATCGCCTACTCGTGCTCTTGGCTGCATCATTGCCCTTGTGCTCGGCTCAGCTAAATCTACAAGCGAAGAAGGCTGGGCTCAAGTACTTCGGTGCGGCGACCGACACTCCCGGACAGCGTGAGAGGGCAAACCAGACCGCTGCATATCCTCAATACGATGCTATTTTGAGAGACCACAGTGAATTTGGGTCGACAACTCCCACCAATGGACAGAAGGTCAGTGATACAGTAGTAATGAGTGATGAGGTAAACTAACCATAGTTCACAGTGGATCTTCACCGAGCCGGAGCAAGGTGTATTCAACTTCACAGAGGGCGACATTGTTACCTCAATCGCTCAGGAGAACCATCTGATCCAACGATGCCATGCACTGGTCTGGCACAGCCAACTGGCCCCTTGGGTCGAGGCCCAGAACTGGACCGCTGAGGCCTTGACCGAAGTGGTCGTGAACCACATCACCAACGTCATGGAACATTACAAGGGAAAATGCTATGCTTGGGATGTTGTCAATGAGGCTCTCAACGAGGACGGAACTTACCGGGAGTCGGTATTCTACAACACACTTGGTGAGGACTTCCTCAAGCTTGCCTTCAGCACAGCGGCCAAGGTCGACCCGGACGTCAAGCTCTATTACAACGACTACAACATCGAGTCGCCTGGTAATAAGAGCGAAGGCGCACTGCGCATTGTCAAGCTGCTGCAAGACGACGGCATTAAGATCAACGGTATCGGGATGCAGGCACACTTTGTTGCTGGTCGATCACCGACACTTGACCAGCAAATTTCCGTCATCCAGTCGTATGGCGCTCGCGGACTTGAGGTTGCGTACACAGAGTTGGACGTGAGAATCTATCTACCACTGAACGACACTGGCATAGAGTGGCAGAAGGAAGCGTATAGAGATGTGAGGTCCCCTGTTATATTGCAAGAAATGAAAAGAAATTACAAGTCCAAATCCTAATTAACTCTTCCCAGGCTGCCAGCGCTTGCGTCCAAACCGAGGCCTGCATCGGAATGACCATCTGGGACTTTTATGACCCATTCAGTTGGGTACCGGCTGTTTTCCCTGGTCAAGGCAATCCCCTGTTATGGTTCGAGGACTTCACCAAGCATCCCGCTTACTATGGGGTGATCGAGGCTTTCAAGAACAAAACAGGTGACAAGCCTTGCAAGACGAAGGATCACCCAAGGGATTTCGGTAAAAGCAACAAATTATTTTGATAATGATAGAGTAAAGATATCAAATCTTCTTTGCCGAAACTTGCTGTACATAAGCGCGATTGCAAAGAAAGACGTTAACAAATGGCTTGTGGAACTCAATTGAATCCCTGCATGGCCAAGAGCCGGTCCAGCGCCCAGAACGCGCGAAGGATTCGCAGGTGCCTGCCGTTGATATGCACTGCGCCGCTGACAGGATGGAGGCGCATGAAATTTACGCAGCCCCTTAAAGATTTCGGAAATTAATGCCTGTGATGAAATACAAAACGCCGTGTTCTCCCTTGCGTCTCAATTATCAACGGTTTGTTGTTTCTCTTGTCAATCTCTATCAACTGGAGACGATCATTAACGTTGCCAAGCCATTCTTTCATACGTACTTTATCATTAACTTTAAAGCCTAATTCGCACCGATCAGCGCGGGTCTTGTGCCACAAAATATATACCCACGCTCGCTTACGAAGAAACATACCCACACGTTCGTTCAACATGCGCTCCGCTCAAGTTGCTATCGCTGCTGTGGCGCCCATGCTGGCGCTCGCACAGAGCAGCGATGATAGTGTTTACACCGTCACGGCTGGCGGTGCTACCTACACGGCTGATTACGATGATCCTGCCTATACCGTACCTGCTTGGACTGAGGTAGAGGACACTATCCCCGTTTCCGAGTACTTGTCTCAATACTACGGAGCATCCGTGCCCACGGCTGCGACCGGCGCTGCTGCCACGAGCCTGGCATCGGCAATCTACGAGTTAGTACTTTTTCATTTACTGGTTTTCAATACTCGAAGACCCTCTTGCTTTAGGTTTGCGAAAGATCTCATACTCACAAAATTGGTGCTGCAGTTATCAGGGAGGGCTTCAAACAGACTCAGCTTACATCGAGGCCGCCAACACTATCTACCTGGCCATTGCAACCCGGTCGGACGCCGATGCCATCATGTCGTCCATTGATGGCGAGGGCTTCCTAAACGGCGACTACACAACCGCGGATTGGTACAAGACCGGCGTGCCGACCAGCGCGCAGAGCGAGTTTGCCACCGTCATTGCGTCGTTCAAGGCCGTCGAGACCAGTGTGCTTGGCGAGACCGGCGCGGCAGCCACCACGGCCACGGCCAAAGCGACTGCAACTGGGTCCTCGACCGTCAAATCCGCCGCTTCTGGTTCAGGCACCGCGTCTGGCGCTTCGGCTTCGAGCACGAGTGCCAGCACTGCCGGCGCACATAGGTCCATGGCCACCGGTGGTGCTGTCGCTGGACTTGCTGCTGCCATTGCTGTCGGTGTCATGTACTAGATATTCTCTTACCGTATTGCGTGGGAGGTGCAGATCGCTTTCTGTATATAATTCCGCTTCTGGAGCTATTTCATGCATAATTACAATCAGGCGTTAAGCATATGGGAACTAGCATGGCAAGACTGGCTGGCGCAAATAGCACATGCAATATGGATGGTAACATGAAAAATTTGTGGATTTTAGAAAGAAGTATATACAGATGAATCAATATAGACAGGCAAAGGGTAAAGCTATATACAGCCGCCATGCGTTTGCATTAACCGCGACATGCTGAATGAAATATTTCAGGAAAGTTATGAGACTTGAGTGTTCCTCTGTTGTTTAGTAGAAGAGCTCTATGGCGTCAAGGATCTGATAGCAGGAGTTAGTACAAAGCATACGATGCGGGACAGTAGGAAGATACTCACCACATTGGGGCTCAAGAAGTCATCACCACTGCTTCCGCTAATGATGTTGATGGTGACGGTGTTGGAGCCACTGACCAAGGTGCCGCTCGGGACGCTGCAGTCGTAAATATCACCCCAGCCACGGTATGCGCCACGAGTGACACCACGGCTATCAATGGTCGTGGGTGCCGACGGTGCTGTGCAGGTGTAGCCATTGACGATAGCTTGAGGACGACCTCCCGCGAATGACAGTGTGGTTGCAATGCGCAGGGTCGCCGCCTTACTGACAGCCGCGGACAGGGAGAAGCTGATCTTGGTTCCGCTGTTGACATCCTTGAATAGAGCCATGGGGAGAGACGAGGCCGCGGTGCTGGCGACGGTGCCGGGGGTCCAGGATGACATGCGGCTGTCGGACGGGTGCATGCGCAGCTGCTTGTCGGCATTCAAGAAACCAGTAGGCTGACCATCGTAGTCACCCAATTTGAAGATGGTTGTGTGAGATGAGGTCAAAACGGTGCTCGAAGCCGCAATGTTGGAGGTGACTGAGCCACCAGCAGTGACGGTAACAGACTGGGTAGCAGCTAAAAACTCGTCCTGGTAGAGCCTCATAGTGTATGTACCGGCAACCATGGCAGGCGATGTGAAGGCCCCGGCGGATGAAGCGTACGCCCAGTACTGGTAGTTGGCATTATACCAATGGACGACAATCGGGAAGCTGCTGGAGACACCTGTTGCGGTACCCTTGACGGTGCCACGGCCCGAGGCTTTCGTGTAACCTGTCAGGCCCAGGTTGTCGAAGAAGGAGACATCATAGTCACTGGCTTTGGGGATGCCTGATCGAGTAAAGGAGAATACGTAAGGTCCATGGAAACCTTGGCGGTAGGTCTCGGTTTGGGCGTGGTTGGAGTTCATGTAATATGTGACCGAGTGGTAGCTGCCTCCCCAGTTCAAGTTGATATCGCGAAAGAAAGGTCCCCCAGAACTCTTCTCGGTGGCCTTCTGATCAGGTCGAACCCAACAGGCATGGATGCTGGCACCAGAGTCGGTAGCACAGTAGGCAGAGTTATCGATGAATCTTTCTGACGAGTAGAACTTGCTACGTGTCTGGCTGCTGACTGTGTAGACGTCGGAGGCTTCGATGGCAGTGCCACTAGCCGTGTCAGAAACATCGCCATAGGAGTAAGTTGGGTACGTCTCCGTGAGACCAGTCAGACGGAAGATGAATCGTAGTTCGCCAATGGCCGGTTCGCTATTAGTATAAGTGCCCATATAGATGTTGTTCTCGCCGTCGGCAAAGACGAGGTAATGAGTCAAGTCGAAATCACTACTGCTGGCGACACACTTGACGATGACATAATTGCCTGAGAATTAATATCAGTACAGCCAAACCAACCGAGTTAACAAGAGCAAACTTACCGCTTGTGGTGTAAGATACGGTTGCGGAGCCCAGACCAGAAGCGATATGGCTGTAAGTGCTCGAGTACTGGTACTCAGTGCCGTAATACTTTAGAGAGGTGATGTCACAGGTAGTACGGCTAATCACCGTGGTGAAGCCATAGCTACTCTCGGTGTTAATGGTATAAGATGCAGTAGCTGTAGTGACAGTAATGGCAGCAACGGAAGTGGCCCATGCCAAGAGAAACGAAAGAAGCATTGTGAACACCATCCTGGGCAAGATTGACTAGAAGTCTGCAGCTTCGGCTTGTCGTGAGTGTCGATCTCGAGCATGACATCTTCTACCAGCTCTCATATATATATTCACCCATGTTTGCCAAGTGTCTCAACACTGGCGGAAACAAATTTCAGGGGTCACCCATCATCCATACGTCTTCGCTCGCAGATACGACCAGAGATGTTGAGTCGGGGCAGTACCAACAAGCGGAGCCATACGGGGTCTATACCACCCTGGCTCCAGCCAACTACCACCTGGCTCCAGCCAACGCATCTTGGCAGGACAATCTACCATCAGCGATGTTACCAAACAAATACCAACCGGCCGGCAAGCCGGCGAGAACAACCACAATGAGCTTCTTTTCTCATCCAACGCATTTCTCGGTATATCGATGGCCGATCATTACTCTCGGTCCCTTGCGCCCGAGTAAATTCCTACACGGGGTCAGGAAGGGAGGAAGGTTACGTCCACGCTAGACGACGTGTTATGGAAATGTGACCAGAAGGATTCGTCGGCAAGACTGGGAAAACTAAGACGGGCCTAACAAGTGAAATGACCACGGAAGCAACTCTACTCCCCTGTTGTGTCCGGAAACGGCGCTCAGTTATGCATTTTCCACCATTCAGTCCATGTCTCAGGAGATCCACCTGCACCCCGCAATTTCCCTTGAGTAAACGCATACAAATGCGACTCTGTCTGCCGTGGCGGCCAACAGTATGTACCAGGCGCTAACCTAAGTAGACAGAACATTGGACTTCACTCCGCATACTGGAATGTTCTTCAATCCTTTGGATCATAAATTATTGCGCTTCGTTGCAATGCGCGTAATGAGAGAGATGGAAACTGAAGAAAAGACTGATAGTATCTAGCCATACGAAATCTCTGGTCAACGAACTACATCATCAGCTAGGCATGAATTCCGGACGATGTGTGTCCATCATGGCTTGAGTGGCTGTTAAATGTTCCGGTGGCGTGCATCAATCTCCCTATGGTGCCTTATTACCAACCTGACATATGTATGTACCTGTGCATTTGCATCGGCAGATGGGACCCCATAGCGCCATTGGACTTGTCGCTTCCCCAGATTTCCTAGACGTCAAAACTCTATTAGACGAGCCCATCATTTCCCAACAAAGAGAGAGCGACGAAGCTTGATTGAACTTATAAGCATGACTTTGCAGGCACTGTAGAGTTTCTTTTGTGCGTCGGATTGATCTACCGGCAGGGATGCGAAGAACAGCCAGGTGGTGAATTCTTGATGGACTTTACAACCGTCTTCGACTGCCACCCTTGTTACTAGTCGACAAGGGCAGTGAAATTGTGCCTGCAACCATAACCTTAGTATGTTGTGACGAAGTTAGAGGCTCTTAGTGCGCATCGCCATCTCTAGACGGTATGTCGAATTTTTGGAGACTTGCAACCCAACCCAGCTTTTGATTATAAGACTTCGACATCCGTCATGATTTGCGACTTCATTATCCATTTGGGTTATCAATATCCACTAATGTCCCCTTTTTGCGCGAGAAAGGTTTCTCCATAAGTCGTGCACATATTTCAAAAGGATCTTAGCGACCTCATTGCCATATGACGGCGACAAAAACGTGGAAACTCAATGCATTACTAGTACATAGAGTCGACGCAAACCTCTTTAAATGACCTCGATGTTGCAGGCGCCGATGAAATTTATAAAAAAAAAAAATTTGAACAGATTGCATCTGCAGCGTCACACTGGTGGATATCACCGACGGAGTGCGATGCCCATTACCCCTTGTGTGATAGACTAACCTTGAGTATTCACCGACATTTTCGTAACGGAAGATATGCAGCCGGCACGGCTGGCTGTTCAATCGCCACCGGTTTGCTTGGATCATGGTAGAACAGTCTGGCACCAAGAAGAAATTATCTTCCGTATTTCCAGACGACAAGACGTCTTTGATGTAGCTCGTTTTCTTCAAACCTGCCACCGATTCTGAAGTTTAAATCCGTGCAATTGTCCTATCGAAAAGGTTCCAGTAAACCCAAGTATGCCATTTCTGGCAAACACACCTGGAGCATGTTACTGCGATAGACAACTTAGAAGAACTTGGACAGCAGTTTGAATGGCCATTTCCTAGAGCGAAAAGGAAATTTTAGCCAGTAAACAAATCGACACGTCGCCTGCGTCCGTTTCATGACGGACATGGGCGTTGTGGACTGGAATTTCACTAAAAAGTACTTGAACGGAGTTGGCCCAAAATGATCTCTAATACGGATCTATAAAATATTCGGTGGTATTTTCGCGGAAGCTGAACATGGGGCACAGGAGAATACGTAGACTTCATTTCCTCTACCGGTACTTCCTCAATGTTTCTCTAACGATATGAATGCCGTCGACATCCGATCTGCACTCCTCAGCTATCGGCAGGACTTACCTTAGTTTGCAGCCTGCAATAGTTTCTGGCCGGTGGGCAACCAGTGCGACTATACTTTCTCCCAGATGTGAGGAGCTATGTCTTGTCTTGGACACGCTTCTTTGATTCTCTCAACAACCCCGTGCCACGTGAATGAATAGAAGATGGCAGTACGGCTGCATTGTCCGGTTTGAATTTAGCTGCAGTCAGCCTGACAACAGACTCAAAGAGTTATATCGGTTACATTGAGATGCAGCAATTCCATCATCTGGCAGTGTGTCAGAACAGTGAAGTATCGGCAAGAGTATACCGCAAACGCAAAGGTCCTATTCAGACAGGTTGTTAGTAGAGGTCGCTATGGAGGCCGGAAGCCCCACCGCTAACTTAAATCAGCGCCAACTGGCCCAAGCTTCAGCGGCCTTGGCGCGCTGAGCGTGTCTTGAACTCTAACTTAGCGCGTTCCTGGTGCTAAAGGCTTCCATGACATCAGTATAACACTAATCTGCATGCTAAGGCGAAATCTGGGGAAGGCTACGGTGCTGATGATTGCTTTTTACAAGAGGTTGATGAAAACTTCGTTACTTCTATTTTGAATCTCAGATTTCTCGTTGCAACATTTTACTTGAGTTCCTTGCGACATTTTCTTAGAGTTCAGCATTAGGCCGTCGACTAACAACTTTCAGCCATCAGTTATTCAACTGGCTAAATTCCTATTACTTACACCTGAGTACACAACTGTACACTTCACTTTACTTCCAGATTATTTGTTTAAGTTGTTTCTGACCCGCCACCATGGTATCCTCCACAAGATCGGCAGAAAAGAACGGCAACGCCGCCGACAGCTCGGCAGACCAAGCCGCAGGGACTAAGCATCAGATTGATGAGGAGTCCTCACCTCAATCCAAGAGGGTCAAGAAGACGGATGCCAAAGAGCAAAAGACAATCGAGGAGACCTTAAATGCGTGAGTTGCACAAACCCTGAGCATAAGCTTCTCAATTTCAGCATTCAAGTCGATGGGTTGTTGGTTGGAGTGCGAACTGTAACTTTATACTAACTGTACTTTCAGCAATAACAAGCCAGAGGACAAGCCAAACAATGCCGAGAATACAGAGTCTACGGAGGATTCAAAGGAGACGAAACAAGAAGAAGATGATGATGGTCAAGGCGTAGCAGATAACCAAAATGGATCTGCTGAGGAGCCGAAAGCTCGGGATGGCGCCGTGCCCGCTAGTATTCTTGAGAAGGGTATCATCTACTTCTTCTTCCGTGGCCGTGTTGGAATTGATGACCCCAGCAGTGTCAATGACGTCGCACGAAGTTATATCATTCTTCGGCCCATTGATAAGGATGCCAAGCTCGGCGAAGGCACTATTGGTGACGCCGGAAACAGCCGTCTGATTGCGATTCCCAAGAAGGTTCTTCCTCTCAGCGGCAAGGATAAATGGATTGCTTTCGTGGAGAAGTGCGACATCTCTTTTAACACCCTCAAGGACGAGTTCCTCTCCGCATCCGATTACGCTACCAAGACTGCCGGAGTTCGCCATAGTCCTGCTGCAACACCGATCGGCGAGGGCATCTATGCCATTACGACGACCGGTCGAGAGAACCACCTTGCCTACATACTCACTCTGCCCAAAGATCTTGGTGAGCTCCAAAGTGAGGTCGGCTTGCGGGAGCGAGGAAGCTTCACCATTTCGACTAGGAACCCAGATTACGATGCGCCAGGGAACGTTGCCCTCCCACAAGGTGCTGAATATCCAAAGGAGGTCAAGGAGGAGTTCCGCTCTCTCCGGTGGGCGGCTACAAATCCTAAGCACCTGGATTACGTCAATACGCAGTTCTTACTCATTGGCGAGTCCGGCGGCATTGAGAAAGCTACTGAGCCCCAGAGCGAGGACCAGCAGGATGGCAAGACCGAACCGCTCGAAGAATTGGAGAAGCTAGAGGATGAGGATACTCATAGAATGGAGGATCTGAAGGGCGATGACTCAGCTGCCATCTATGCAGACTTGGAAGTTCATGCCAAGGATTACCCAAAACTACAAACAACCTTTTAAGAATCTAACGGGCAATTGATATCGTCTCCGGGCTGTTCTCTGGTCTGATTTTGACGTCAATTTATGTACATCACCACATTACTAGGCTGCCTTGTACTGGACCAAATGAATACAATTCGGGGTGAGACGCCCAAAGCACGTTGACTGAGTATTGCAACCAACCAAGTGTCATATATACTCTAATGCCAGCTGCACCAGTGCCTTCATATTGTCGTTATTCCTAGTTCGCAATCTCTTGTGGGAATAACTCAACCAAGTAGAGTCTAGGAACAAAATAGCTCGTGGAGGCTTTAGCCGCCTACCATTCGGAGAATCTTGAAAGAAACGCTGGTGAAGGCCTGCCCAGAAGAGGAGCGAGTATGAGGCACCCCTGAAGAGTGTAGTATGTCCCTAACACGCAAATGGGCCATCTCCATAATCGCAGTTGAGAGGCCATAGCTAGGCTATACGACGGTTATGTCGCTCGAAACAGGGGTATCGAGGTGACTGCTTGACATGCGATGGGATCTGACCAGGCAAATAGCTGGTCGGTGGCGCGTTTGGCTTGAGTCCAGCATAATAGTGGGCACTATTCTGTCGCAGTCAAAGCTAAAGAAGCGCGAAGCTCCATGTAGGAATGTTCAGCAAACCAAACAACATGCGCATGACGAAGTCCAACGTTGATTGATATTCGTCCGTTGCAACAACTTCACTTCATGAGAGTAGGATTTTCATGTAAAATCATAGACCATGAGACTTTCCCGACCTCTAGATTCCTTGAGCACAATGACCATCTCATCATCGAAGCCAACCCAGTTCCGCCGTTCGTCGAAAGCAGAATCGACTTGGGGGCTTTCGGTTCCATTTGCATCGTCGTTTGTACTGCCAGAAGCTGTGGGTCGAACCTCGATACTACGCCCATCTGCCCGCCCCTCCAATTCCCATACCCGGATCTCCTCACCACGACAGCTGACGCTGACTGCTTTGCCACGCGCGGTGATCTCAGCATCGCTAATACCCGAGGTGTGCCCCCAGAGGCGGATTCCTGGAGAAATGGACAGCGAAGATGCATTGGAGGTACAGAGATATAGAATCAGAGTATTGTCCGGGAGAGTCGCGAGGAGATAGGGGTGCGTATAACAGATACTAATAGGCCCGTCCTCTATTGCATTTGCAAATCCAGCACTTGTGCTCACTCGTGGTCTTGCAGGTGAGTTCGGTGGCGAGGGAATATGTGACGAAGGCGAGGTTATTGGCAACGTATATGCCAGCCGGGTAGTTGTAATATCCGGCGTATCTTTCAAATTTGACGAGGAAGGCTTCAAATGCAAATCTTGTATACCAAGTGACCATCCTCGCAATGTAGCAAATGTATACGCAATGGACGCTACTGTTCCCACCCTGGTTTTCCGTATCGACAGAGCCAGCGGGGCTTGAGATGTATGTGATTTTAAGGAAGTAAGGAGGTATGGAGCCGGTAGATTAGCTGTCCCAGCTGATGCATCTGGTAGCTTCGTCATGGTCGGCACTTTTTGGTGCCGAATACGTCCGGCTTTGATATGATTTCCCTGGTCACGAGTAGTCGCACTATCAGAGTCCCTCTCCGTTTCGGAACTTGTCTCGTGCTGATTCCGGCTCGTACTTGATGAATTCGGCCTATCAAATGTGTACAGCGAGATCAAAATAGATTCGGTAGCCGTCAAAAGATACGGATGCGAAAACGCAACGCCAGCGAGTGGTCCAATGGTGGACTTCCCATGGCGGTACCGACTTAATAGCCTTCGATCCCGGATGTCAAGCCTCCAAATGCCAAAACTCCCGTCACGGAAGCCTACTGCAATATCTACAACTTGCTGAGTTAGCTTCTGTTCATCAAGAGCAAGGCAGGTAGGTGGCGCATCTATATCTGCTTCTGCAAGATTGATTTGCGCCACCATCTGCTTCGTCTTGAGATCCCAAGCTCGTAGCCCATTGCTCAGATCGGCCGTGACTGCAATACCGTCGCAGACTTTCACCAACATCTTCTGGGGCTCGCGCGAGCCCGTCACAGCGCTCATGCCATCTTCAACATGGAGCTCCTCCATAGCGCAGGTGCCCTTGGACCAGTTATGTCTGAGCTTATACTGCTTCTTCCAGTCTCGTGACGGTTTGTCTCGATCATCGCTGCGCATGTCTACCCAGCCTCCCCTCCTGCCATCAGCCCACACTGCGCGCCGGGACGAGTAGTGTAGCTTTCCCTCTCTCGCCGACCCGTCGCGAAAGCCAGGGATGCGCAATGCGCGCGGCAGAACGAAACGGGAATAGTACAGCCGTTTCCATATCTGTGAGTCTTCGGATATTCTTTGAAAGCGTCGCGATACAGGCGCGACGTTCAGCAGTTGTGGCAGGGACAGATGCGTCAGTATTCGCACGAGGAGCTCGCTCGGGAGTGGCGACAAGTGATCGCGGGATGCGCCCGTATCGATCAGGCGGGGTTTCTTCGCCGGTGCTGACGGACTTGAGGCATCGATTTCGACTTCACTGCGCCTGCGCTTTATAGGCATCGCGAAAAGCAAGATATCGAGGCTCACGGAGAGCAATGTGAGAAGAGACAAAGGAAGTGGTCAGGATGAAGCTCAAAGCGGTGTCACGGCCGGTGATGGCGGTTCGGGCGCCTGGGAGATATCGGATTTAGTGGATGATGTGTCGCGTTTTAGTGGCTTTGAAGGTACAGGCACAGTGATTGGCCCACTAAATTGGGATTCAACAAGAGGTAACTTAACCACTGGGGACATTGAGTGTCTTGAATCAAAACCTGTACCTAGTCTAGTCTAAACTAACATCGAAATTTGTCAGGTTAGAACATAGATACAGGATAGCCGCAAACTGAGGCGATCTGTAGATTCAATGGTCCAGGCACTCACTCGAATCGATATTACAGGTCTTCTGCAAATCATGCTAGTCGCTCTTATTCGTATTTTCGAGGTGCCATGACTGGTCATGCATGTCGCTGTCCCTGTTTCATCGTACTCATTAGCGAACGAAACAAGACACGATACTAGAGGACTATCAACCAGTCTGATACTTTTGCTGATAGCCACAGAAAAGCACCAGTATCTTGCAGAACACCAAAAAGAGGGGCATAAATCAAAAGGGAGTTTCTGCCTGAAAGTTACACATGGGTTCTCTTTATCAATCGAAGCACTCCATCTCTGTTCATGTCTGAGTGACTGGATGAACTTCCCATATTGCTCGTATATAAGCATCAGCTTATTTCCTCATTCTGTAAGAAATTCCATTCCTCATATGGCGGAAGGGGGCCGGTGACAACTGCTTGAAGTCAGGAGATAGCCTACAAGCTACGCAATTCCATTGGAATAGCACAGATGCGACGTTCTAAAACACTGGGTCTACCGTCTATAGAACGATGGTAATCTCAGGGTATATATTCGGTGCCACAACAGATGCATACTGATTCTGTCTCATGAAAACCTCGACTCGGCGTGGAAGCTGCTGCGGCTCTCTCATATCTAACAGTATGATGGCCGCCGCGATGGAGCTTCACAGGAGCTTTCTCGACAGCCAACCGTCTAGCTAAGGAGCGTCAAGCAGCCAAGGGGCGTCTTCTCGGACACAGGAAGTAGTATGTGCTTCAAAACGCCATTGCCTGTGGTTTTTCTGCATTGGAGTAGGAAGGGGTCACAGACACACAGAAGCGCTTATCCCACTTCCGTACGGGAGTGGCTTACGTAAACATGGCTACTTGGCTCGCTGAGAACATTCAGTTTACTTCTCATAACGCTCCTGCAAAAAGAATGCGGCATTCCTGAGAGGAAATCTGGTTACGAGCACGCCGCAAAGGATTTACTCTACGCCAAGTAGATCGACTATGTATCAGGTGACAACGTGCGTCTGGCAAAGATTACTGGGAGACGTGTCACAAGATGAGACGTCCCAATGAGGGTTTCGAGCTTGCCACAGTTCGGGTTCCGCACCAGCATCTGGAAGGGCAATGCTTGGCGCCTGCGTTTTTGGGGGTGATAAAGCAGTTTCGATAAAAACTTGTCGTCAGCACTTCACACCTGAAATGTTGACGTGCTGGGTTATGAGCAACTGAGATGTCTTTATTTCCATGAGGGTATGGCTTGGCGTCATACGGATGATAAAATTATCCACCTGTCAGGTCCCAAATTTTTTGGTTGGCTTTGACATCCGAATTTGGAACATTGTGGTGAACTATAGTTAATTCGGTGATTCGGATCTTTGAGGGAGCATTTGGCCTGCGCGGCCCGGATCCTTCGAAACAAGGGTGCCCTCATGACTGTATCGGTGTAATGGTTCCCGAGGGTCATGGTGATGATCAGGATGCTGCAGAGACTGGACATTTTGAAGACTAGGAGAACAATGACGATGATGTTTAGGCATGTAATCAAACTTTAGCCTTGGCCAAACCACGATACGCAAATATGGTAATTCTGAGTTTTTGACAACATTAAGACCTCGCTGTAACTGGTATTAAAGGAGAATGAATCATATTACACAATGCCATACCATGAACTTCATTCCATCACAAGTTCTGGACCCCAATCTTTGCAAATAGGTCTCATCGTGTGAATGATCATTTCGCAGCTAGGCTGTATCACGTATCTTCCGACATTTAGCCAACCCAAATCACTTCTTGGGGGTCCTGGTAGTTAGATTCTTCTTTTCATCTCATGTTCGCATCTTCTTCTCGCTCATCTTTCACCCCTCGGTACTCTTTTCTCCTCCGCTACGTCCAAGTCCTGTGCGAGTTCCTCCGCCTGTGCCGGCAATAGTGTTCCCGGCCTTCTGTCAGCCCGCTCTGCAGATACTAGTTCTGGCAATGGTGTTCTCGACCTCCTGTCAGCCTGCTCTGCGGATACCTCTGCTTGTCCTGGCAATGGTATTCCTGGCCTTCTGGTGGTATTCTCTCTGTCCAGCACTTCCAATGCTTTTGTCGTAATTGCTTCTAGCAGGCTCGCCCTCAGACTGGCCGCCCGCCTCTCTCTATCCCTTCCGGACAACGGGCCCTCCGCTCGTATACTTTTCTGCGCTATGGTCCTCTCGTCGGCCCTCTGCTTACCCCTCTCTTCTCTAGCCACAGAGACCTCCCCTGAGGTGGTATCCCACGCGATGATCTCCTTGCAATTGGGACAGTGCTCGTTGACGGGGCTCCTATCTTTCATGGTCCACAGCTCGGGGCAGTTGAGCGAGCCCCTATCCAGGTCCGCATTGCACGGCCTCGTGCCGCCCTTCGCCTCATCGTCTTCGACGATCTCCTCTACCTGCGTGATTGGTGTGTCTGTCCATATTTACTTGCCCCTTGGACATTTCGCGAAGTAAGTAATTGCTCTACACATCGTCTTAGAGTCGTGGAGGTGGCTTTCCGTGTTAGAAACGTGTCAGTGGGTCTTGTCTTGCAGTGTGCCTGTGTATTAAAATATGCCCAAATAGAGGAATGACAAAATGATGCAGAGGCTGGTTTTGTAGTGTTGACTGTGCTTGTGCCGATGCTGATGTAGTTCGCTTGTCTTGTGGTGGACTTCGTCCGGTCTATACTTGTCGATAACACTCAGGCTCGTTGCTTCTTTCCCCCTTCTCTTGCAACGCCCCTTCTTCCTCAAATTTTTTTTTGGGTTTCTTGACTCTGACTTCTCTTCATCTATCCAATGCTAGTTCATGCTTTCTCTAAAAAGCTTTTGCTCTCTTTTTGTAGCGTATCGTCATGCTTTAGCTCATAGATGCGTCTGCACCTGGCGTGACGAGACTTAATACCTAACTCGCATACGTCGTTCTTTCGATGGCAACCAACTCTGAGGATCCTGAAAATGACGGTGCGACAAAAAAAATATTGCAGAGCTCATTGGAGACTGGCACTTGCAACTTATTGTATGTAATGAGTGGCAGGCTGTATGGAAAGGAAGAGACCAAAGTGCCGCAGCCACAGACCGATCGGCGACAAGCAACAAGACCCGACGACAGTTTCTCCTGATTCAAAATCCACAAGTTCAAACCTCTCACATGCTGATCCAACAGTTATCAAATACAATACACCACGCTGATTGCCGCGCTGTAGCACGGACTATGACTCCATGCTTCCCTTTCCCTCATGGTATTATGTGAAACGATATTATTTCTTAGAGAAATCTGTGCATCCGTTACTATCATGCAGGAACAGAAAGTCGGTGGGTATCTGAAGTTTCAAGGTCGACTATATCATAGGAGAAGGGTCTGACAATAGTTGAATCTAATGTCATGTCAGACTATCCAGCACAATAGCAGAACCCGAGCTTAGTTTTTTCATCAATGTCTCTCCACTGTCCCCCTTTCCCCGGCATCTTTGCATCACTGAAACATCTTTCACCTGCAATGAACTAATCCGGATATATGGAAGTCATGGGCTGGAATGCGAAATCTGAATGTCTTCATTTCGTATGTTTACATGTATAAACTTGCCACAGCGGTGATGTCCCTCTTGATCATCTCCTGGGCTTCCTGCATCTTCTGATACAAGGCTGGGTCACCGATGATTCTGGCTGCATTCTTGACCTCACGACACGTCTCGTCTAATCTCGTGATCGTCCTGACAATTGTGCCCTCAAGAACATCTGTCAAATCTGTGATGTTCTTGAAGCTCATACCCCGAGCCCATTCATACACAACTTCAACCAGACCAAATCTCGGGCGGACGACGAAATCGTTGCTTTCCTCGGATGACTGAATGACTTGATGCAGTGTTTGTATGTTGTTGACCTTCTCTGAAATATCAACAATTGTCTTGATGCCCTGCTCCAGCTTGCCGGGCAGGTTCGGCACAGTGTCCGTCTTCTCCTGGAATACGAAGGCAGAAAGGAGAGCGGCGATCTCGGCAGGCTCGTAATCGGCGAGTACGTTGTCCAAGATGAGCTCAGTGAGTACAAGCTCGTCGGCACTGTGGATCTCACAGGCGACCTTGCCTTTCAATTGAATTCGCGTATCGTTGTCAATGAAGGATAGGTCCTTGAGGACTTGAATGCGCTGTTCGTAGTCAGGTAGGAGCTGCAGGTTTTGATCGGCCATGGTGGCAAGGAGGGTTGAGATATGCTCCTTGATGAGCCATTGGTCATGACACATGGCGAACTGTATAAGATTAGTTAAACTGAACAAAAGAAGGCATTGTTCAGATAGTGAAACGGCGCGAATGGGTGCCAATGCCAGTTGATTGTGGGATGAAGACTTACGTGCTTGAGAAAGTTCTTGCAATATACCGGTGCGGTGTCTACGGCCTTGTTGGCTTCTGTGAATCGCTTATTGACCAATTCCTGTAGCTGCATGCTCTTGATCTTATTGAACTCCATCTCTTCCCAAATGTCGGACTCCCATGTCTTGCAGAGCTGCAAGAGACGCTCTTTTGCCTTTATGTAGCCATCTCCACCCTGGAAGACCTCAGGCAGGATGCCCCTTGTCACGGTCTTTGTCAAGCATTCTATATCAGTAAGAGCGATGTGGTTCGTCTTGAAATGAATATTCTTTTTAGCCTGAGGAAGCGCCGTGAGAAAGGAGCGGAAAGCTGGCAAGAATGGCAAAAGATCGGTAGAGTCGCGAGCATCCCTCAGAGTACGAATCTCGAAGACGTGGATCATGGGCTGGCCGCCGGCTATCTTGGTGCTTACACCATCCGACAAGAGAATTCCAGGTGTCCGGACGCCGTCTTTATTGAAGATAACAAGACGGCCTTGCGAGAACATTTTGCGCCCAATAGGAATTGCAATCATACCCTTGTGCAGTTCTTGTGTCAGGTCTCTGTATTTCATGGCAGCGTCATGGCACTCGTCCAAAGTAGGGTCACAGATCTCGCAAGCCTCTCTCTTGATCTTTGCCAAATCAGCCTGGGCAACTTTGACTCCCCTTTCATGCTCCGGCAAGAGTTGTTGTGTGGCATGCTCAGAGAAACTACGCTTAATCATTTCTTCAATCTTGAGCGCCTCAACACGTAGCAGATTCAGGATCATGTTATATGTCAACCTGAACTGTGACTTCAGCTTATTAGGCTGACCAGTGATCATGTTCTGTAAGTCAGCGACAGGAGGCGCCTCATCTCCTCCACCAGGTGGTACGATGATGACTGTGCCGACAGTATCAAGACCACGACGGCCAGCACGGCCAGCCATCTGGGTATACTCTCCCGGTAGTAGATTTCGGAATGAGTGTCCATCATGCTTTCGATAACCTGAGAACACAACGGTACGGGTTGGCAGATTGAGGCCCATAGCGAAGGTCTCAGTCGCAAAGAGTACTTTCACCAGGGTCTGAGCAAAGAGGAGCTCAACAAGCTCCTTCACAATGGGCAACAAGCCACCATGGTGTACAGCTATACCCCTGGATAAGAGCTCTCGTATGCGAACAATCTGTGGCAGACTTCTGTCCTCGGGCCTGAGCCGTGCCACCGACTTCTCCACAATCATGTGAATGTGACTCTTCTCTTGAGCTGTGGAAAAATCCTGGTTACTAAGAGCATCCGCATTCTCCTCGCAACGTTTCTTCGAAAAGACGAAAATGCAGGCTGGCAGCAAGGTCGACTTTTTCAAGTGCTGGACCATATGAACCCAGAGATTCTTGTCCTGGTTCAAAGAGCTGAATCCTCCAGGGCGACCCGCTCTACCCATGTGGCCCGGAGCATGGCTTGCACGAGGAGGACCACCACGACCGCGCCCTTGACTATTGCCGCCCCTCCCACCACGTCCTTGCTGCTGGCCACCACGTTGAGCACCGCCCCTCTGGTTTCCACGCTGGTTTGCACCACCTCGCCCTGCCGGTGCGGGAGCAGGAAGTACCTTGTCTTTACCCCTGAGTGCTTGATCGGCCTCCTTCCAGCCCTTCTCGTTGAACTTCTTTTCCGCATCGACAATCTTGTGTATGTTCTTGCCAGCCCATAAGTAGTGCTCGAGTGGCACGGGTCTTTTGGGTGTAGCAATGACATATATGTCTTTTTGTTTCGTGCGCCCCACCCATTGAGCGAACTCCTTCGTGTTCGGGACGGTAGCTGACAGCAAGATTAGAGACACATGCTCAGGAAGCATAATGATGACTTCTTCCCACACAACGCCACGCTCAAAATCATTGACATAGTGTACTTCGTCGAATATGACAAACTCAACATCTCGGATCAAATCGGCTCCTCTGTAGAGCATACTCCGCAGAATTTCGGTGGTCATGATAAGACAGCTGGCCTCGGGGTTGATTTGCACATCACCGGTCAGGATACCGACTTCCTCAAAATCATTTCTGAAGTCACGAAACTTCTGATTGCTGAGCGCCTTTATAGGCGAGGTGTAGATCGCTTTGGTCATATGCCTTGCTGCCAGAGCAATAGCATACTCGGCAACCACGGTCTTTCCTGCCGAAGTATGGGCTGCCACAAACACGGAATCGCCATTCTCAAGGTGATAGATAGCCTCCTTCTGAAAGTTGTCCAATTCAAAGGGCCATTCTCTTGCCATATCTGGCACGAGCTCCCTGAAGTTGGGTATGCCTCTGTTGATGTCGACCATATGCGCCCATTCCTTGCCAGCTTTTCTAGCGCTAGACGCAGCAAGGGTGCTATGAGGTTCGAGGGCGGGGAACTCAACTGGGAGCAAGGCGTCAATGTCCTCACCGTCTTCCTCGTCAGACTCCTCTTCTGTTGGCTGAGCGGGTATACCGTTGGTCTCGTCCGTCTCTGGTGCGGCTTCGGGTTCCTGGTCGAGCACTTCCTCAACGGCCTTTGCATCGGACTCGTCAACGCTGGCCTTCTTGGTGAAGTCAATGCCCCTTTCAAGACCTGGCGCAACTTCTAGTAAGCCGCCTTCAGCACCAAGTTTTATGACGCGCTCAAGCTTGGTTCCGGTACCGTTTGGACCGACAGCGCCGGGCCTCAGCAGTTGGTCTTCGCTTGCAGCAATTGAGTCGACACCTTCCAGTCCACCTGGCGCAAAGGGAAAGAATCCGGCAGCACCCCTGACGAAATCGGCGCGACTAGCGGGTTTTCGTGTCAGGCTTGTAGAGTTCTTGGCCGTCGCACTGTTCGCTGGAACTGTGACGTTCTTGTATCCAGAGACCCTGCCCTCAAGGCCTTGTCTTGTAAAGCGTGTTACCGTCCTCGTCTGGGTGGGAGCAATGCGGAAGAGCTCTGTGAGGTCGGTCGGGCAGTCCCAGCGTTGCTGCAAGCGGTTGAGCCATTCTGTGGAGAACTTGCTGGATGGGCTCAGGAAGTCCTTCTCAAGTTGGGACTTGAGCAAGGCTGGATCTTGCTTTTGGCGTTTTCGTGGACCCTGTTGGAAGAGGATGTCATCGATGTTGACATTGTCAGCTCTGGAGGAGATGTGAAGCTTCTCCATAGCTTCTGCGAGTTCTGGAGACGCCATGGTGGCTGTCTCTGAGCAGTACGGGCTATCGTAGATGTTGCGAGAAGCTCTTCTGCGGCCGTGAGGTCATGACGTTGATTGATGTTCTGGGTCTGGTCTCTGTTCGAGCTGGACTAGAATAATGGTGGGGTTTGTGGATTGCGCCCGCTGTGGAGGTGCACAAGGACAGCAACTAAGTGGTGGGGGGCAATCCACCGAGTTCCCAAATAGCAATGCATACATACTTGTACGTGTGTTAGGAACAACATTCGGTAACCCAATTTATTTGTCTTTCAAGTTTATAGCTGAACATACAGGCTTTCAATGTTAGATATATATGCGAAATCTCCTCATCAATGCCTTGGATGATTACGATAACAGACAAGGAAGCGTATCTAAATCTGGCTTTCCTGCAGGAGTAAAGGTTGTGTTTCATTCCATGTCATTCACTATTTAAATTGTGAAATCGAGTTCTTATGGGGGCCTTCTGGCATCAATTCAGGGCCGACCAAAGTGCATATCCTCATATCTGTCCGCATCTTACATATACATCGTTTCAATTACCACAAACCATCCATTTCTGCCATGGCTTCCTCCTCGTCAGCATCAAGCTCTTTATCCTGATTAGATGCCACCTTGGCCTGATTCACATCTCTCCCTGGCTTTGGTGCCGGAACAGTGCCCTCGGCTTCGGCCTCAGCCATCAAAGCATCGAGATCATCTTCCTCGTCGTCATTTGATGGCTCGTGTTGTTTCGATGAGTAGTCTTTCGGTACGGCTTTTGGCGGGCCTGAGATGGCGTCTGCTTCTGCCATGAGTGCATCAAGATCATCGTCATCAGGCTCTGCCGGACGCGATTGCAATTTTCGTGATGTTTCGCCGTTGCCAAATATTGATGTCGTTGCAACCCTTTGTGCTTCCTCTTCCGCCATAAGAGCGTCTAAATCGTCCTCATCACCAGGTACATCGCCAGCTCCGCCGTTTGTCGCTGCTGATGCAGCATTGTTGCGTGAGTTTCTGGGAGTAGCATCATACAAGTCATCATCCCTGAAGAGATCATCATCGAGAATCGACGGCGTCTTGGGCCTGCCACTGTTTTGAAAGATTGGCGCAACCCGGGCAGGGAATTTCGCGGCATTCCGGCCCTCGGGCCGGCCGAGCAAATCTTCGTCCTCATTCTCATCTAGATGGTGTTTTGGCTTGCCTTCGTTGATCCAATCCATCCGTGCCATTCGCATGGCTCCTGTATGACCTGCTTTCTCCACCATGCCTAACGCATCCAAGAACTTGGCTTTAGGATACAAATCATCTAGCCAGAGCTGATAGAAAGACAGCAGTTTAGCTGTATCTGAGAACTGCCACAGTCGCAGTAGTTTAGTAAGAGTCACTCAATGGACATGGCTGGCGCACTTACCTCATGACCCTTTCCTTTTAACTTTAGGTCTCCTGCCTTTTTGCGTAACTTCGGGATGCCTTTATCTGACAGAAGTTTCTTGTCGTCGAGCTTAACTCTCGGTACTCTGGGCTTCTTGGTTACAGCCACTGCTTCATCGATACCCAAGCCAGATGCATCTTTCCTCTTCTTGGACTGAGAGTCTGCTTTATTAGCATTCTCGTCGCCCGAATCTGCGAATGGATCTACATCGAAATCATCCACACCATAATTTTCCAAATCGTCATTGACGACTGTTCCAGGTGCCATATTTTGTCCTGCGATGTATAACTGTGAATTGGGTTGATAGTTGAAAGACGCGTCTTGCACTTGCTGAAGCGCGTCTCAATTAACGGCCGTTGACCCACTTTAGTAAGGAGAAGACCTTGGACTTTAGCCGATGTTAAACCGCTTACCTAGCAGTCAATTGGACCTCATGATTTGCGGCGCCGTTTTTAGCAGTCCAGAGCCACCATTTTTGGCAGCCCAGAACACCCAACCTCGGCCCTGACAAGTACATTTTGAATGGGGTGTTCAAGATTCGTATAAGTTCACTGTACGCCGAGAACACGTCCAGCATCCTTCTCATTGGCATACGGCCAAGCTCTAAATCCTGCATTGCTAGATACTCAAATTAAGCGACATCGCAGAAATTGAACAAGAAGCAATAGGAATTAGAGAGTATGACAACAGGTCTAAAGGTTCATCCTGACCCGTCCTGCATATAATGGAAATGGTGGTGCTCTTTGCATACGGCACGCAGTTTCGTCTTCACAACATCAAGGTCACTATACTTTGATTCCCCTTGTCGGAGTCTAGGATGAACTCGTATCATGAATGTTCACCATGTAAATTCATTTACATGTTGATATTGATGCTTGCAAGCACAACGTGCATACTGGTTAATAGGTTGGTCGAGCGACATTCCTTTGCCATTCACACATGGCGGATACTTAAAGCAACGTCTATCCCCATCTGACCACCTCTTCTATCTGTTCTTGAGCATCGCATTGCATACTCTCTAGGAATAACACAGCAGTACTTTGTCAGCATAAGGGGTCATTGCTCCGTTGGAGAGCGAAGTCAAATTCCTCGATTTCTCATCGAACAGCGAGTATTCTACGTTGCCTCGCGGTATCATGTGTTGGAAAAGTCAAGAAAGAATGAAAAGTGTGCCAAATGTGGCTTGGTACACGTGTGATCATGGTCATGGATAACAAGGTGATTCGTGTCGAGGCTTGGCATGAAACTATATATGCACGTCACTAGAAGCTCAATTCAAAATTTTGTTTCCAAACACTCAAACTATAGTTGTTGTGACAGCATAGTCTGGCCAATTTCGAATTCCCTTTTACTAAGGCATCTTATCATCTCATCCATCCAATCATCATATTAATCCTTTGCCAACTTTTACGACACCCGCCTCCGGCGACCTTAATTACAATGGAACTTGCTGACCTCGAATGGCACCCTTCACCTCCTGTGGATGAACACACCGCTAGAATCAACTGGCCAGCGCTCTACTCACGTGCCTCCCACCTGCATAATGGTCAGCAGTGTATTGCCCTTGACCTCGTAAATGCGGGTGTAAATCACATGATTCACCTTCTCGAGTTTCAGGACTCACAACACATGCGATGGGTCGTCAGTATTCCAAAAGACGGCTCTAGTGTACAAGCCGAGGTGGATGTCATGAACCTCCTCTATGAGAACAAAGTTGGCATTCCTCGCGTTTTCGGTTGCGAACCTAGTGCCGACAATCCTGTAGGCGTACCCTTTATTCTGATGCAATTTCTCACGGGTAATGTAGCTATGGACGCTTTCGGAGGCTGGGGGTCGTACGGCGGAGTCATCCCTCTCGAGTTTCGCCCTGACATCCATTCGTCTGTAGCTCAGGTTCAGGTAATGCGCAGCTGATAACCCTAGCCACGAACCAGCCTTGCTAAGTGCTACTACAGGTAGATGTAGCATCTGTGCGATTTCGTAAAATCGGTATTGTCACTCGTAGTTTGCAAGGCCACTATGATATTGGTCCGTTCCCGCATATCGGTGGTCCATTCGAGACAGCCGCGTCCTTCTTCGAAGCTTGGGCAGCGCATGCCGAGTTTCCCACCAGCTCGTTAAAATACCTGCATCAGATCGAAGACACGGTCTCCGAAGAATCAGCCCGAGAGTTGAGAGCGTCTATCGATTTCCCAGTCAGATTGGCGGCCATGGCGAAAGCAGGACAGCTGAACCTAAAAGATGGCCCGTTCCCTCTCGGCCACCCGGATTTAGGGTATAACAATATCGTTATCGACGAAAAGAACAAAGTACTTGGAGTCATCGACTGGCAGGATGCCTGCACCTTGCCATGGGAGCTTGTCGAGTATCCACTATTCCTCGACACGATCCCACAAGTCTTCAACATGCCGGACAAGTACGACGAAAGGGGGGAACCCTTGGATCCCACCACGCTACAATGCTGGAAAGATCGAGAAGCGTATTTGGATATGGTGAGGTCCGCCGAGAGCATCGATAATCGATTGTCGGAAAGCCTCAAGGATATAAAAAATCAAGCTTTAGCCACCTCCGTCAGGTATTTCAATGCCGGAAAATTAGGCTTTTATAACCGGGTACTGGATGAATACCTTCTAGTGAAGTAGCCTTCAAGCTGTCTGTATCTGGAATGCTACTGATATTGGTTCCCGTCCATTTCACTTATGGGCTACGTTATAATGATAGATGTGCATTCGAAGGCCAATACGGATAGTAGGCTCTAAGGAGCAGAATAGCTGCCATGTCGCCGTGTTTCGTGGAACGTCTCCATGACATCGAAAGGTGGTACGGAAACTTATCGCAATGCTAAATTCTTTTCTGAACTTTACCTTCCTTGGCAGGCACCGCTGGTTTTGAATGCAAAATATTCGGAGTTGCCACTTACTCAGCCTTTCTCAACTGGTAATTCTCTGCGAGTTGTGACGCAAGATCGGCTTGAGACGAACTTAGGTAGTGGCTTTGCAGACTGTGGGAGAGGCTGGTCGATTCAGAAAACCCCGGGACGCCAACGTTTACTTGGTTGATAACCAAGCAGAAAATTTTGAAGTATTCTGGCTTCCAACTGGTGAACCGGTATAAAATTCACTTTCTTTTTTTTTTTAAATTTTCTTTCAACCGTTCAGTGTCGTGGAAAAGAACCCATAGACAAGATAGCAGTAACATATTTAGTATTATCCTCATTATGATAACCTCAATCATACCAAGAATAACATAATCCATTTTATATCTCAGTGTTAGATTTATGAGAAGCACTACAAGATCAAAAACATTTAGTGAGGAAAAGCAGAGCGCAGATCCATTCCACTGTTGACAGCAACACTGGATGATACTCTGGCGAGCACCCACACTATTCATCCATTGAGCAACGAAATAATTCTACACCACAGACAGTTTCGAAACGTATATTCAATATCTAGCGGTATGTAGATAGCAGAACGTATGGTCTTCTGGAACGAATGCCCTCTTGGTCTGTAGCAACAGTACGTCTGATCCACTGATCCTGCGCTACTCTGTCAAACCGTATCAATCGAAAGCAACTCAAAATTCATTGCTCAACAACTTGCCCTTGTCATGCCTAGGCAAGCCGCCCTTGCCACGGCACTCCCAGCTGTGTTTAGTGTACGATGGTCGGGGCGAATAAATGCCAGACGTCTTTTCGAGACGGCGCAGAGGATGATGAAGAGCTTCTATTGTTCAGAGCTCAAAGCTCGAATCACCTGCCAAATAAGCGTCTTGGCGTGTCTTGGTGGGAATATAAACGGCTCCGAACGTACAATGAGGACGCTCTGCTTAAACTTGGACGAGGTGCTAAGCGAGGGCCACTTTCGAGAAGCAAAAGCGTGCTTCGAAGCATGTCTACGAAGCACCGGAATGAGCGACGCCAAACACCTAGTGAAGTCCGCAGTTGCTGATGCTTACTAGAGATCGGCCTATTTGGAGGCTACAACACCTTATCTTCATCAAGCAGGGCAAATGCTCGAGCTAGAGATTACACAACGGAGGCAACTATCTCGTCAGCATCTTGGAGGTTTTCGACTCTTAATCTATTCCCTTGCCGAGGTAAAGATTATACAAGGAGGCTGCGATGCAGCCAAGCTATTCGCCACCGAGCTGATAGCTATGCATACCCTTTGAGGGAACTTGTCATGGTCGACCAACTTAGGCATGCCAGAACACTCATAGCCATGGCACGAAAACCTTTATCACTCGAGGATGCAGCAATCCATTGGTAAAGTGTCTTGGACTGGAATCGATCTCATACTCCAGTTGAAGAGGAGGTCTTTACTTGTGCCTTGGTTTATTTATGCTATGTGGCATGAGATAGAGCAACCCGATACGAGTCTGGTATATTTTACCGTGCCAAACAAGTCTTAGGTATTTAAAAAGAAAAGACAGTTCCTAATCCCTGGAATAGATAGGTATTTCCTCTACGACGTGTATCAGGTAGTAAAGTTCGTGATAGGAGGGATAGAACTCCCTAGCATTGTCCAAACTTAGACATGGCCGTTCATGACTTTTGCGCTCGAAACTACGGCCGAAGCGAGGCGGGAAAAGTGTCGGAAAAACACAATAAAAGCTTTCGTAGCTAGGCTTGAACTCAACTTGCTGAAGATATAGTTGAGTTAGCTAACCTAGGCCTATCAAGTTAATGTAGCGTACTCCCCCCTGCTCCCTCTGATTACGGGGCGCTCCACCATTTCGATGTAATCGAGCCGGCTTTCAGTAGGTAGCAGCAAGAAGTCTTTACTACAGCCTGAGCAATCCCGATAGTTTTTAATATAGGGTTAATAAAACCTCGGCGCGATAAAGCGGCAAATGAACCACTCCTTCAAGTTTCTTAACTCGTTTCGTGCGATTCTGTGTCCTCTTTGGCTCAACTGTCTGTAGCTATTGGCACGAGGACATACTGTACGCAGAAACTGTGGCTCAAAATTCATTTCACACGTGAAAACATCGACAACATGTGTGCGCAGTATACGAGCCGGGGCCTCGTTAGAAATCAACCAAGTCACCGGCTCAGGGTTGCAAATATTGTACATATGCAGCCTGGGATCAAAATCGTTGATTTCAGCTCGGTCAAGCAATAGCTGATTCTAAGCACAGCCAACCTTGAGTACGAACGGTCTTGGTCTCTGGAAACCATAGGTATATTAATCCTATTGCATGATCTAGGTGTGGCGATGGGAGGTGTTGGGAGACAAATCATCATAGTACTGCGACTGGTGATGAGGACTAAAAGTCGGGACCTAGACTAGGCGCCTTTTGACCTGGCCTGGCCTTGGACTTAGCCGATATTAAGCCGCTTACCTAATCAGCCAATTGGACCTTCGCGATTTCAAGCTTCATGAAGCGACTGCAATGAATTCGAGAGCTCGAGTCGACAGCTCATTCGTTGGACAACCCAATTGAGTCCGCCAAAATGTCGACACCAGCTCAGCAACAAACATACATCCCCAGCAAGGTCTTGAAGACCGACTACCCTGTGAGTCGCGTTCCAATTGCCTGAGATTGAAGCGCACCTGGCTAACTTTCGACGTAGCTCATCGACAATGACCCGTACGTATCCGAATTCCTGCCAGTGTCTCCGATCTCGATGCCCACCGTGTTGGGCCGCTTGGCCAGGGAGCTGATAAGACTATAGGCATTTCAAGCGGGTGGTTGCCTATGCGAGGCCCTCAGATTACGCCCACGGCGCTGCAGCTGCCGCATTCGGGCCTGGTCTTCTCTACACCATGGAGAGATTCGCGCCATCATACGTCGGACGTGGCGGTTTCGCAAGAGCTATGAGACTGGCAGGTTCTGTCGGTGCTATCGGAGGTTTCCTCTACTTCTACGCAAGATCGACATGTACGCAATGGCCTGCAACTGCGGAACCGGCAGAAACGAAGTCGTGAGATGATAGCAGCTAACGCGTTATGACAGACCGATTCTACGGAATGACCGAGAACTCAAGAGAGATCAAGCTGGACATGGACGAGATGGTTGCCAAGGTCAAGGCTGGCGAGACACTCTACGGCGAGAGCAGATTGACCCCTCACATGCAAGGTGTGGCTGCGCGACAGGGCAGATACTCGGCTTTGTTCCTGTACGGAATGCCCTGGTTCAACTTCGTCAACCATCCTCAGCACGGTGTCGACACTGCCAAGTACTACAGAGAAGCCGAGAGACAACTGGAGGCAGAGCGGACAGGCGCAGCACAAGATGAGGCGACTAAGCTTCTGTAAAGAGAAGGGTCTGGCATGGCGGAGCAGTGCAGGGTTTGTACATATGTTACACTAAGAGATACACCAGGATAGGTGCGATCTTTTGCGGCGAATAGGAAAGGAATTGTCATCAAAGAATTTCATTTGTCCATCACCAACGCGCCAGGAGACTCTGAGGCATAGGTCTGGTTGTTTTACAAGTGCAGGACGACATGCGTTCACCACGCCGAAGTGTTGAAAGTCGACAAATCCTCTTCCAAGAGCCCAATAATGTGGTTCCCGCCCGAGAACCAATCACCCAGCTGTGCATTCTGCATCAAGTTTCTTGTCAAATCTCCGTCGGCATCTCCAGTTCCTATCATCGTTTCGTCCATCGGCATGAACCCTAGCTGGCTGAGGTACATGTCGAATTCATTGCCCACGGGAACCATGTCCTGATCGAGTGTCTGTTGCGTCTTGGCCTCAACATATAACAGCGCAACATTGTATAGCACTTTCGATAGTTTGTAGAGTTTGTCGATGGCAGCGGAGATCGGGCACGACGCTTGTAAAGACTCGACGAATCTTTCGAGTAATGGCAAGTCCCCTGCCGACGAGGTCTCGATAGCATGGCAGAATATGACAATGAACGGGATGAAGGGGGCGTAAAGGATCGTCCTAGACTGTGTGTCAGTAAACTCCATCTGAAGGGGGAGAGGGGGAAAAAATAAGGAAAAAGGAAAGCTTGTCCAACGTACCAGTGCATGTAAACAATTTGAAGACTCAGATCGTCCATCATTGCCATGGCCTCCCCATGCGTCCTCATAGCCGCTCTTGCCGAGTCCAAGCATTCATCCGCAAAAGTGCGGCTACTGCCCGTACCACTCGGTGGCAAGGCACGTTGTGCTAGCGCCAAGCTCGAATAGTAGCTTACTTCGTCACTCTTGAGTATGATTTCGAACATCTTGTTATCCTTGGTCTGCTCTTGTGTCCTCACATCGTCAAGCAGTTTCAAGGTCTCTCGCAACAAGAACTGTACATCCCTGGTCACGAGCTGTACTTGTTGACTTCTTCCCTGCTCGCTCTGCCGCAGTGCGCCTGGCGAGTACAGCCGCTGGTAGATCTTGCCCTGGACCTCGGCATGCTTGATCCACAAACTCAAGATCGCCTGGCTAGGCTGTTCGCCAAAGCTGGCCTGCAGCACGCTTGGCACGCTGATATCATAATCCTGGAGGATGCTCGCACGACCGAGTCTCAGACTCAGACCCTTGTCCAACATGTATGTGCTCCAGAACAGCAACGCCTTGGCCGCTCGGACGTCGGGCGGATCGTTGCGTACGCTACCCTCTTGATGTAGGCCCAACGTGCGACACATGTGTGCTGCGCGACTAGTCAGGAGCCATGCAAGACTGGGTCGGGATGAGTCTATCGAGAGGCTGGCACCCATAAGCAGCGCCTCGATATTCTCCATTGTAGCAGGCATCATAAGGGGAAGATGAGCTAAAGCAGCTTCTACATTGTTCTGACACATTGAGCAGCACTGCTCCAGCCTGACCTTTTCAGCGCTGCCGGGAGTAGCCGTAATGGAGCCTTCGAAGAAAAGGTACATTAGGCCGGCATTCACGATGATGAAGAGGGCCTCTGAGAGGTCGGCATCGTCGGTGCAGAAATACAGCCGCCTGCAGCGGTCTGTGAAGTGGTCGATGTCGGTGAAACATGTCACGATCAACAACATCATGGGGCCGGGAGCTCCTTTGAGCTCTCGTAGCTTCTCGACCACAAACTCCATGGGCGGCATGGGGAGGTCCCGCAGACGACCGCGCGGTATGGTTTTGCTGTTTTGATCCGTCTGCGATGGACCTTCCTGGTTAGAAGAGCTGCGGCTCGGGAGCAAGTTGACCATCTGTCGAAGCGAAGAAAGCGCCGCTTCCATTCTTGGGTTCGGTGCCGAGAAGGGGGTCGCGGCGAGCATACTAGTCTGCACGGCCTGTGAAACAAGCTCAGATGCGAATGCAGCGTGGGCTGTGAGGGAGGAGTTGCCCTCGAATGACTCGACATCTTCTGGGTCGATGACCGTGGCACTGTCATCCTGGGACGTCGAAGGAGACAAGGAAGGTTTGGCTCCAGTCCGCGGAGTATTGCTCGTGGAGGCTTTGGTCATGAGCGAAGAAGCTGAGGCCAAGGCCGTGGCTGCGGAAGCATTTGAAGTGGTAAGTCTTTGAAGAAGGGTCTCGATACCAGCGAGACGCTCTTGCAGATCGTCTATTTTTCTCTCACTAACATGGGTGTTAGTAACACTTTCGTATGGATAAACACTCGACAGATGCCGAATAGGGGTTTGGGGGGAAATACTATTGGCTTGATATCAGTACACGCTGCTTTGGCTCCTTGGGCTTCTGACCCAAACCCGTCGAGCTGCATGACCTCTTAGCACTCTTACAATTTGAGCAAGGCGATTCTTTATCGCATCTAATCTTCTCAAAGTTAGTATATACATTGTGATAAGAATGATGCGACTCCTCTCGTAACTTGAGGGTCCGTAGTTATTGAACGCACCTTTCGCAACCTGCATTGGTCACACTGCATAATCAAGTTAGTTGGATGGATTCGTCTTCTCAGATGACCATACGCCGGCCCCCGAAGGCCCCGACTGCACCGGTCCGGATCCCATAAAACACTAACTCACCGCACGCCGAATCCCTTCCGGAGAGTTCCCACCACCACCACCACCGCTACCCATCCCATCAACCTCGGTATCCATGTCGGAATATGATCATGTGAAGCTTTTTATCGCGCTGCAATAGTATAATGCAGATCTGTTGTTTCTACCAGGTTGCGGACATGCATTTGTGCTAATGCCAAAGCTGTCAGACAACAGCCAATGCTTTAATCCACTATCGGGTCGGCACCCGCGCGTTCCGAAGGCAGCAATACATACCATAACCACTGTATATAAAGGCCCGACCATGCTATCGACACAAGAATTTACGAAAGTCGCACAGTTCTGAGCATCAACTAGTTCAACCATATTACCCAAATTATCTCATATGATACTATTCGGATTTTGTTGTAAATCACTTGCCGATCCCAGTGGTTTCCAGGCAATTCCGTACAGTATTAGTGGAAGCCCGTTCGGCATCAGTTGTAGCGTCCATGAACTTTTAGATACCCCACTTGCCCGACTTCCCCCTAATCGTCAGGACATACTCACGATTCTATCAAAAACGTTACCTCTCAACAGTCCCTCTACTTCATCTGGCATGCTACTCCAATCAGGACGAATTAGAATTTTTCATATTTGGGACTAGGTCAAATTGACAGACTAGCCGCTCTGCTGGGTGCTCTGGAAATTGCGGCTCCATTATACTGTTCACGTTCGTCTGACCGCAGCATTCAACCCATCGACCTGCCCAATTCAGTGTGTTGAAAGATCCACGGAATGAGCACGCCTTGTGTGAGGTCCATTTTATTATTGTCGCATATCAGGTTGAATAATTATCCCCAAGTGAATCAATCCCGACTCGCGAAGATTCATATATGATGAGTTTTGAAATCTGTCTCTGCACTCGGGAATAGCGAGTTTAAATTTGAAACCATACAATACCTAGTTGACGCCATTGTAGCACAAAACAGAACCTACTTCCTGGCATCTCGAGTCCTTATTTCCTCGTGTGAGAAAAACCATCCACTTTAAACAGAACTCGGCCGGGATTTCTCCATGTTTCATCGTGAGATTAGATAGCCATGGCAGTGGGAAATTGAGCCGCATGCTCCTGCAAACGATCTTCGCCTCAACACTAAAATCCTTGCAAGACATTCTGATGTTTCTTTTTGTCCCCTCTGGCAGCCTATAACGACACGACTTCCAGGGTCGAGAGTCTGGGTCTTCCTTTATCGGGAACTACCGATGCATTGAACGTTGCTTGGCATCCCATGGTTAAACGGTAGCGGTGGAGCCGCTCAACTCTATTTCTAATGCTTACGATGCATGAGAAAGCACGAGGAAGACGATCCTCAGTGGACTCTGCCAAGCTCCGCGCACGACTCGTGATATCCCCCATTGCTGTGTGCTAAGCCAGGCCTTGCTCACCTGCTTAAATAAAACATTCACACCGAATGCCGGCCCTTGGTATACTCCACCCGTTACCACATAGGTGCTGGGCCTTCTCATTTCACGTTCGGGTTCGACCTCCACGAATCGCGGTACTCTGTCTAGGTTGTGGCCATCTCGACATGTCCACTGCCCAATATCGAGAGCCGGGTATACAGCGCCTTGGCAGGATGCGGCAGCATCGGAAAAATGACTTCATGGGGCATTCTTAATCCTTTAGCGATGTCGGCAAGGAACCGAGGGAACGTGGTAGATGAGAGTGAAATCTTGCTTGTAAATATATATATATATAGTCGTTTTCGAAACTCAGTTTAACTTGGTTACACAAAAGCACCTCAAGCCTATACGGACTTGTTTATAAGCTTTGCATCCTTGCTCACTGTCCTTACCTAACCTCCCCAAGATGCGTCCAATCCTTTACTTGAACTTTGTAGCGGCGGCTCTCGCAGCTGAGCCGTGGCTAAACGAGCCCGACACGGGACTCGAGGATTATTTGTACAGCACCAATTACACAGATGGTTCCCTGCCGCTCTTGAAGGACATCCGTGCTGTTCCCGACTTTGACTGGGCAGCTGAACATCATCTCGGCCTCCAGCAATACTCGTTCTACCGCACCGCAGCAGCCGGCGAGTGGAGTATGTACCTACCAACATAACCTTGACTTGTGAAGGCGGTCGCTGATGAGTAAAAAAATGAATCCAGGCTACCGGAACAACCTGGACGTTTGGTCCAAGGTCAAGTTCAGAACTCGCATGTTGACCGATGTCTCCAAAGTGAGCGAGACCCTGCCGTAAGTTGCGCCTCTACCCGAGTAGCACGACACTCGGCTCACTGTCCATAGTACCTCGATCCTAGGTTACAACTTCAGCGCCCCCATCTTCATTGCTCCCGCCGCGCGAGCAGTGTACGGCAACGAGAGAGCGGAGCTCAACTTTGTCGACGCGTCGGCAAACGAGAACATTCTTTATACCGTGAGCAATATGAAGCAACATCCTCCCACAGAGCTAGTACTAACAAGGTGATCACAGGCCGCTCTGTATGCATCCAAGACCATCGAGGAGATCGGTGCTCAGAAGCAAACACACAACGGTACCCTAAACGGACCTCAGGTCACCTTCCAGCAGGTAAGTTTTCCAGTCATGATTACATCGTTTCCAAGACGCTCATCAGCTGACCATAAAATGACAGATTTACTCAAATGCCAACCTATCAGTCACCTGGGACGCCATCGCCCGAGCAGAGAAGTTCGGAGCCAAAGCCCTCGTCTGGACCATCGACGCACCGGCGACCTCGACCCGCCACCGCGCAGCTCGTTATGACACCACGAACGCCAACGCGGTGACCTCGCCCCTTACCGTAAGCCTCTTCTGACCTGAAGTCTCCGACCTTCTTTGTTTTCTTTCTGTTTCTTCTTCTTTTTCGTACCACTCTTCCCTCCGGTAGGACTAACCAAAATATGTGCAATTACAGTGGGATCTCTACGACCAGATCCGTAACCGGACATCCCTGCCCGTTATCCCCAAGGGAATCAGCACGTACGAGGACGCGCTCATCGCGGTGGAGAAGGGGGCGCCGGCCATCTACATCTCGAACCACGGGGGTAGGCAGCTGGACCACTCGCCCTCCCCGCTCGAGATCGCGTACGAGATCTACCGCAACGCCCCGCAGGTCTTCGACCAGGTCGAGGTCATGGCCGACAGCGGCGTGCGGTACGGAAGCGACGTGATCAAGCTGCTGGCCCTCGGTGTCAAGATGGTCGGTCTGGGTCGCTCGTGAGTCATCCCTGAGGTTTTGCAGTGCCTGCACCTCTACAATCCGTGACTAATTTTCTTTGTGCAGGTTCATGTATGCCAACTGCTACGGCTTGGAGGGGGTCACCAAGCTCATCCAGATCCTGAAGACTGAGATCGCAGCCGATGCAGCGCAAGCTGGGGTAGCTGATCTGAGAAATGTTAGCCGCAACCTGGTAAGTGAAACCCCATAACTTGTGTTCCTTGACGAAACCGCTTGTTAACGAGGGGGAAAAAAAAGCTGAACACTCGGGCACTTGATGACACGGTGTTCCTGGCCGATGCATAAGCTTGCAGCAGCATAGTTGCAGATATAGTTGATGAAAATAAGATATGATATAACCAGTGCTGTCTGTCCGTAAAAAAAATAATGAGCTGGAGACTCTCGTTCCATTCAACCTCTTAGCGAGTGATGTAATCAGACGCATAAGCCCCAACGCCGCCATAACTCCATCACGCCGTTTCCTTTATCGGAAATTTAGTCGTGTCATCCTGCATCGGCTGCAAGGAATCTTCGCAGAATAGCATCATTATGCCCTATTTGCAGAGTTGCGCCCACGTCTTAAGCCTATCCTTCAGGTTCAATCAGCTTCCTGTTGTGACTTGGTTTCTACTCTGCCGATGCATGCCTTCCCGTCTGCCTCTTAAGCTCTCAAAGCTCTGAGTCTCTGCTGTAGCGCATCCTCCTCTTCAGCGGTCGGCTCATTTGTTTGGGGTGCAGCAGGTTCAGCCTTGCTCGGCTGGGCCGAGTTGAGTTCCGAGTTTAGCTGTACACCGGCGTCGTCTGCAAGCTTGCCCAACAACTCATGTACGGCGTCCTCGCTGACCTGGGCACTCGTACTCTGGGAAATGGCGTCCTGGTAAATGCCATTGCTCATGGCGTATTCCTCGTTTTGTTGCCTGAACTGCTCGAGGGTGGTGAGGGTGCGCTCGGGGTTCATGGTGCGCTGGGCCATGTTCATGGTCTTGCTCGACTGACCCATCATGTGCGTCATGCGGTTCATGGCGTTGTTGGCCTGGATCTGCGAGGCTGAGAGCTCGGCCATGTCGGCCATCTGGTCCATCTGCGCGGCGAGGGCCTGCTTCGACAGCAGCATCTTGGCCTTCTGGTAGGCCTTGGCGGTTTCGCCCTTCTTCAGGAGTTCCTGGATCTGTTTTCGGAGTAGAGGGTCTTGCTTCGCGGCTTTTTGGGCTTCACGGCGGGCCTGCTTGGCTTGGAACTAGGAGCAGGGACAACGTTAGCGATGCGACGATGGACAAAATGGACGACGGAAGGTGGAACGACGTACTCGAGCTTGGAACTCGACTTGCATGTCGCGGGCCTGTTGTCGGTTCGACATTTTGGCGATGTATGTCCTCGGAGACAAGACAGCGAGAGAGGCGAGAAGCGAGAGGCGAGAGGCGGTGATTATCAAGTCTGAGTGATGATGGCGTCCACTGAGGTAGTGTCGCGCCTCGGGTTGGAATGGAGGTCGTATGCGAGTCCTCCAAGAAATATGGAAATCAGCGGTAACGGCAGTGCCTAGTATGTTTTGGCTCAGAGATGTCTATCAGAGGTTCAACAAAGGTCTGGGGCGAACTATGTAGAATCGTGGAGTATCAGGAGGATCAGGCGGTTACGGATTACAGCGCCTGGAGATGACAATGAAGCCGCCGTATGCCTGCTGGAGTGAACCGTGGAAGGCTAAGACTTGGTGGGGGTCGCGGGGAAACTGCGCCACAAAAATGACGCATCCTTGGCGGCATGTCAACTCAAGCACAAAGCCGCTGTACTGTAACTGTCGTACTCAAGCCACTAATGTTAGAAGCACCCGTGGACAGATACTAACTAGCTAGTTAAAAGAACGTCGCGACAACGCGTTGGATGTTCCTTGATTACACCTTGGTCGAGTATAAGAAAAATGCCTATTCTCTAACACGCATATCAGCATCACATCTGTTTGCTGCCCCTCTTCCTGTATCATTGTCCCTTACGGTTCTGTTACTCGACTAAAATTGCCACTCTCGTCTTCCTTTTGTGTAAATGGTCTTAGTAGACTCCCTATATGAAGCTGTGGTGCAACTGGGACTTCAGTGGATTTCCTTCTGTTCGTTGTCCTGAAGCTTTCCCATATCGCCCTGCGAAACTTTCTGTCAACGCACCTATGTAGGTACCGTTGAATCCACTTCAAACTTGATGCAAGAAACTCTCCATCAAAGGACATTGGGAGTTCTATACTACGAAGCTGCCAGGCATATCAACAACAACAACAACAACAACAACAACAACAACAACAACAACAACAACAACGGTTGAAGATGCCAGTGACATGTATAGACATGACATTCAACATCATGTTTCCCCAAGTCTTCATGTCATTCAGAATGAATGGCAAGGTTTCAAGGACTTAAAAATCTTCCCACAAGTCCATAGCGTGTCATCAGGTTCTTTCAATCTAAGTTCAAGGAACAGCAGGTTATCACATGCAGGTGTGTTAAACGGATCATGCATGTCTTATAGAAAGCGAAATGCAAGCACCTAATAACTATATTTAGCGCCTACAGTATATTTGCCGCCGATGCGGCTCCCGCCGCGTAATGACGCATCACATATTCCACGTACTAAGACGCCGCACAGCTCAACCACAGCAACGGGTCTCCTTAAACTATGTCGACAATACTTGACCGTATTGCTCGCAAATAACATCCTACGAATTGTTGTATTTGAAATTATGGCCTCCAAAACTCGATTGAACGTTCAATCATTCCCACGGCCGCCCCTGCTCGAAAGGACGATCCGCCATTTGCAGATCAAATGGAACAATCAGCTAATCGCCGATACGAAAGAAGCTTTTTGGGTGCTTGAAACCCATCATCCGCCCAGTAAGAACTGTGATAAACGGTGAATACTGAACACAGCTGCTAACCCCCGCTTTCAGCATACTACTTACCTCCAGGCTCTATCAAAGTCCCACTGGCACAAACGCCGCGGTCTTCGTACTGCGAGTGGAAAGGTAGAGCAACGTACTACTCTATCACGGATGATGGACACACCGTCTCAAACCGCATCTGGGCTTACCATAATCCCACCAGAGGGTTTGAGTCCATCAAAGGGTTTTTGTCTTTCTACGCTGGTCCGTGGGACTGTTTTGTTGACGGCGAGAAGGTCGAGCCGCAGCCAGGCGACTTTTACGGTGGATGGGTCACAGGTGACATTGATGGCATTGTGAAGGGTAAGAATGGGAATTACGACCCCGTGATATAAGAAGGGTCCGAAAACTATGAACCACCCGTCCCTTGTATTAGCTTGTACGCCACAACCCGCCGGGTGCCCAGATTTATAGCCAGTTCTATGGGTACTTCTAATATTCATGCTAATCTCGACTTCTGGCAATTCGGGCCATAATCAGGCATGTTCGGATGGACTCGAGACAACTTCGACCTGCTCAACGCCTGCCTCATCACCAGCAGTATCCTTGGTCAATTTGGCTTGCTCTCTCTGCACATCTGCCTCGTCGACAAGAACGACCTTGTCGCCAAAATCTCTCGCAATTTCTTCGAGTGACTTCATCCTCGTTTCCGGGAAGTAGAACCATGCCAAGACCAGGAAAAACAATGTGCACCCTACAAATACGTAGTAGTAGTTCTCCCGGATATTTGCAAAGGCACTCGGCCCAGCTTCCGTCACGGCGACATTTACAATAAAATGGCTGGCCGCTGCGAGACCCATAATTTTGCTCCGGAGTGCAATTGGTAAGACCTCAGCGCCGTACAGCCAGGTCGTGCTGTTTAGCATGCCGTAGTAGCAAACAACAAACAGGTAAATCCCTAGTATGGCAAATCCTTTGCCCACTCGGTTGTCCGTATTCTGGAACACACGCTGCATGACTGCGGCGTAGATCTCAATCACGACGATACCAGCGAGTCCGGTGAGGATCATTTTCCTGCGCCCCCACTGGTCTGTGAGGTACCGGGTAGTGATTGCATTTGAGCTGAAGGCTATCGTCCCATAGACAGCTGCTAGAGCCAAAATGGTATGCGCTTCTATGCCGAGTGACTTGTACAGAATTGTCTGATAGTACTGAATCACGTTGACGCCCGTTAGACTGGTCATTGTTTGAACTGCGATAGATACCAGCGCTCGGTGGCGGTAGAGCTTGAAGGCTTCACCGATTGATTTGATTTCTCGAGACATTTCGTATTCGATCTGGGCATGCATAAACGCAAACTCCTCCAAGGCTTCGTGTGACTGCAGGTCTCGTCGGATCTTGATGAACTCACGGCGTGCATACTCGATCTTCCCGCTTCTAATCAACTGCCTTGGAGAATTCGGCATGAATGTCGAAAGTCCCACGAACATGATCACGCCCCAAGGGATCTGGATTCCTAGAGGCAGCCGCCACTGTGTCGCTCCGTACGGGGCGAACCCACAGGCGAACCCAATCCAGTTCGACATCATGGTCCCGAAAGAAATACCACAGCCGGAAATACCACCGATCAAGCCTCTCGACTCGGGCGCAGAGATCTCGCTCAGGTAGATCGGCACCGTAGCCACCATCCCGCCCACCGCATAGCCCGCGAGCACGCGGCCTGCAAGGAACATTCCAATGTTTACAGAAGCAGTCTGAATGACAGTGCCAATAGTCACGATGATGCACATCAGCTGCATAAAGCGGATACGGCCGAGCCTGTCGCCGATGAAGGTCTGCGTAAGTGCACCGACTGCTTCTCCAGCGATGTAAACAGCGACGACGGCACCGGTGAGGCCATTGGAAGGGTTTTTCATATAATCGATCCAACTCTGATGTGCGATTGCTGCAATCATTAGCCTCATGCTCTAGTGTTCAGACAAAAGGTCTTACTGGTCGTTGCTATTCCAGTATCGAAGCCCTGTGTAACTGTCAATTATTATGTAGACGATGGCAAATGTAGATGGGCAACTTACGAATAAGAACGTGCCAATGGCCGCGAATAAGGCAATCCCAATAGTATACCAGCCAGCCATCTTGACCTAGTAGCAGTATACGATATTGTGCTTTTACACGCAAGTCTTACACAACACGACACGTATGGTTCCAGAAGTAGATAGAACATTAATAAAGAAGTCTTGAACACATTGCAAGAGAAGTATCCAAGGCAATTTTAAGTATCACAATTATGGTAAAGCCGGTGCGACCCCCGCGTCCATCATATCACCCCACAACGAGAAGATCTACAGTGGAAGTTGGGGTAGTTCGGGAGGTATTATCGCGGGGTTTGTGGGGGATTGGACCTCATCTCCTGGTGCATGTGGAGAAATACTTGAGTCTCCTTACATCTTGCAGGGCACCGTTGCATGAATTTGGGCAGAGTTCGGCAATTGATCAGCGGGCTGTTCCGCAACAGCGGCTTGGACTGATGATATCAGACCTTCGTCAACCACTTTAAGTAGCGCTTTGGGTTCGACTGTGTGAACCTGACATTAAATGCCGATTGCACACGTTAAAGGTCGTGGTGACAACACTGAAGTTGTCGAATAGTTCCAATATACTCCTCAAGTTCGGCCCTCGATTCTACGTGGCACTAAGCGTTCTGGAATGACATGAATCGTCGCACAAGCCGAGCTGCCACATCGATCGATGCCAACATGGGGCATGTGTGTCGGTGTATCGATGGTCAAGCGCCCGAAGCTCAAGGGCAGGGCAAGCGGTGATTAAGATTCACGGATGTTTTCGATCCAGTTTAAATGATGTTTTGCGTCGTAGTTTCCGTAATTTTTGGCTACTTAGTATTCGCAAGCCTGGTCTCGACACGTTTGTATGATTGTCTGTGTTCAAAATGGTCTAATCTAGCGATATCAGCTTCCCTCGGCAAAGTTCAGTCTCGTGAGCGATCGAACAGAACCTCGTTTTTGTGAAATGTTCGTGAAGTTATTTCTTGCCTGTTTCCATGCTGCGTGTGAATGCTTGCAGCAGGTACATTGTCAACCCAGTCATAGTGGATCAAATGAGTTAGTGAAATTCATAGTCAATCAGAAACAACTCAAAAACATTCAATATGACAATACATTCATGGGAAGAGCTATATAATGCCATACCCTCCTATTTTCTCAGCCATGTCTTTAGATGTTCAAAGACGTTTCGTATAGCACACCATTCATTACCCAAACTAATATGGCAGAACACATCGAGTAATCCCTATCTTAGGCGCCAAGCACCCCTTCAGATGTTGCCCTGACTTGGTCAGACTTTATATCCACTATAGATGGTTGGACTGGCACAAAACATTTCGTACACAAATTCCACTTTTTCAACGATCTGCCTCTGGAGCTCAGCCGCATGATTCTACAAGATCGCTTAGACGCGGAGATCATTCCGCCTGTAAGAACAGCGATAATGTTGAATGGTACTCATCACATATTGACACATGGTGTCCTAGCCCGAGATCGCGGCCTCTGGTACACGGGCAACGCGCTGATCCGTGGAGAGATCGAAGGACTCAGCACCCCGATCCCGACGCGGATACTGACCCAACTAGGTATCGATTACTATTACATGGACAAGGTCATCGCAACTCTTTCGCGAGAATCACATAGGGCTCTAGGTGTCCGGCCTGTCCCTAAAAACGCTATCTATTATATGAGGTTTGAAACGGTGTTAGAATCGTTCCAGAGACTCAAAGATAGCCGTATGAACCCTATACAATTTGAATGGCTGCAAAACTTGTTGTTGGATCACAAGACATTTAGGGCCATTCTAGAAAGATTCCCAAGTCTCCAGTCGCGAGACAATTCGCATTTCAAGCTGATGCCAAATATCAAGATATTGTACATTGGGTTTTCGAGACGCTGGAGTGAGATTGTGCTCGTCGAGGGCACGAATATAGAAGATGTCCTCATTACCGTCAAGCGAGATGATACGGTCAGTGACGAATTAATGTTCTCAGTAGGTCGGACCATAGCTGATCTCGTGGAGCTGCAAGATGGGCTTATGGCCATTATTAAGAAGGGGCTCCGAGAGAGCATCGCGGATGTCGAAGCACTCCAGGATAATCCGAGCATCTAGGTGAAATGGGCTGTCATCAAGGAGCAGGCAGCTGTGAGAAGACGGGATGTCATCCTTGGGTATGATGTCTTCTTAGAGTCGACATGTGCATGAAATGCTGATATACTTTCGACAGGGAAACGCCACAGAAACGTACTTGGAGAGAGAAATGTTTTGTTTCTTGAGTAACAGTACCATCGCGCTAAAGGATCGCCCCAAGAACATTGATATTGTACGTAGGTATCAAGTGCTAAACAGTCTCTAGAATTCCAGGCTAATAACATCGTAGTAATTCCCGCTATTATTAAGATAGGTAATACCTTGATATTTAGTATAAGAATCAAGCCCTTTTAGCGTCCAAATTGTATGAAAGCCGCTATCTACAGGTTTAACAAATAGATCGGGAGCTCTATGGGTAGTCCGACCTTGGCAAGTTGAGTCCTCTCCTTGAATATTTTAGATAACTTTCAGGCCAAATAACGTTCTTGTATTCATATTTCTCACCACTCTCTCGTGCTGCATCGCCGCCGGCCAACGCAGTGCTTTGTTCTCAAAATGGCTGAATACATTAAATCCACTTTGTGGCTTGTCATCACAGATTGCCCACTCATTTATGCCACTGGAGACGTCTTAGATGTTTGCGGTATTTGTCGCATTGATACTCGTTACTTTTCAGCGGGCTATCAAACAACCTTTTCCTTTGTGGAAAATCGTAAGAGATCCCTTAATGCGGTGCTCTTGCACATCCCTCAACAATAAGTGACCATGTAAACACTTAAGATACTACCAGCGTGCAACGCCCCCTGATCTATGTACGGAAACACTCATAAGTATGGCAAACATTCCTGTTGGAGCAGTTTCACAGTTCTCACTATTTCAACGTCTTTTATAGTGATCACTTCCGATCCACTGTTGAACAAGTACGAACTTATCCTTCCTCGTCTCCATCCATAAAGGACAGACCACAATGAAGGGAGATAAGATTTTCTCTGTAGAGAATGTTATACAAAAATTCCCCAGTTGTAGAAACGAACTGGGAGCTGATCAGTTAGGTAGTTTTCAACTAGCAACTACAGCCTCAGAGAACTCTTCACTGGCATGTGTCCGACCCGTGCACTTAGATGATGAGGGGGGAAAAAGGGAGAGAAGACAAAAACAGAGTCATGGAAAGAACGTCAGCTATTAATACTTGAACTCAATGGTTGAAAATTAGGCATTGCTGTTGCCTTGTAGTGATGGTCAGGTTGTGAACTAGTGAAGGCAGAAGGACCTGGTGGAGACCAACCCTTCTGCTTTTGATGGTGATGCTACGACTCCACCAATCAGCATCTGACTGCCGAGATTGATCCTCAAGTTTTAACCAATCTATATTTATCTGGTCAAATTAGTGAAGATTTCCTTGCCACCAAGAATAAGGTATACTTGAGGAAAAGAATCGCATTCTTGTGAGAAAGCGTTGACTAAACCATGTGCAGTTGCATATCATGTAAGTACTTGTGGACGCTCCGCCATATTTCGACCATTTGAAGAAGTGAATGACCCAACCTTAGAACATGGAGGCCCAAATTCTATACACAGGTTACGAATATACCCATTCAATGCGGTGCGCTTGTGACTTTCTGCAAAGGAGGGCCACTGAGACAGAAGACTGCGGCTTCCCCCTTCCCGCGGATGGGATCATCTACCACCTCAAACCACTCTATCAAATTAAATTTTAGCGTTATAATCATATTCACTCGTTACGAATTCTTCAACTTCTTCCTATCTTGTCGAACTAGCCTTTCGGTCCTTTGCACAAATATCCGAGTCACATCGATGCTCTAGTCATCATTGAGTTCCGTGCAGGCAGAAGTCGCTGTGAGCAGATAGGCGAGAATATCATTTGGCCATCCAGATTAATCAAACAATTAAAAGTCTTTCCTAAAACCTTGATAACAAAGAATGAGATGCCCATAGGACTCTAGGCTCCAGCTAGGCAGGCACTAGGTAGTGTGTCTGTGTTCTAGGCAACAACGTGTGCTTACTCACGTCTGGCTACAGCCTAAACTGTAGCTCTCGACTATATAAGCCCTTTTTATTCTGCAACTCTCTTGTCCTCTTTTTTCCTCCTCATCATCTTCGCGATTTTCGCTTCGATCATGATGTAGTAACATGTTTCAACAAGTTTAACCACTTGTTGCGAATCACTGATTCGCTTTTTTGGCTACAATTTTTCATCTGCCGAATTGATCTTCTGAGCTTGCTCTCGATCGCTTCAAAGTGACTTCGGCCTTCTCACTGCCGCCGAATGTTGCGACCCTGTCTTTCATTGCTACGCCTGGCTCGCCCAGGATTGCGAAGAAGGCTCACCACTTCTCCGGACCAATCGTGAGAACAAAATATCAAATGCCCTCGTAAAGAGGACCGTCTGATTATCAGGAAGAGTGAGAGAGTTGCGTCACACCCTAACAGATTTCCAATGTTTTGAAAATTCAAGGGTTCTAGCGGCGAAGCAAAAAGATAGAACAGTACAAAAACAAAGGGGAAAGTAATGATCAAAAATAGTAGCAAAAGCTATGAGATCAACTGACATGATTATCTAAATCAAACCTAGGTCTAATTAACCTTCGAATTGGGATTGATCATATACTGATATTTCGGAGATATGAATACCTCCACTCTGAACTCAATATAACCAATGGTAAGTCAAAAGGAGAAAAGCTTGCTATAACCCCCAACACAGGATCCGTTTCCAAGTATAATATGGCATCCGCGCTCGAACGATCAGTGCAGTGAGACCAAGGATTTCGTACTACATTACTTTAACAAATAAAATAAAACACTAGTTACCGGTCAATTCGTAAATGCGATAATTAACATCGACTTCTTCATACACCGAGATGAAATCACTTACGAAAACGAGCGACAAAACTTTCAGCATTTCCAGGACTACACCACGACCACACCAAATCAATCGTAGGATAAAAAGATACAAAGGATGAAAAAGAGTAGCAACATCATAATCGGCTTGCATGCGGAGATAGTGTATCGCAGTATCAATTATTCGCCACTAAGAGCCGCCACTGTAGTAATGCTAATATGTTTGCCTCAAGTTCGCTATGAATTATATTATTTGTTCGGGTCTTCTAGGACGCCAGAGCATCCCCCAGATAGTAATACCCTCCCCTCCCGCTTTGGCTCGTCCATTTACATCAACATTGCCCTTGCCTAAGTTGATCCCCTCTACCGCCTTGAATCCATGTTTGGAGTAAAGTCGTTTCGACTCTGGTGTAGTGGATTCTAACCAAATCGGGCAGCCATCACCTTCCGCCCTAGATTGCATGTCTTGGATGAGCTTGCCTGCAAGACCCTGCCGTCGTCGTTGCGGTGATGTACCCATGATTGCCACGTACCAGAAACCTTTCTTCTTTTCCTCCCTAGTCAGGCACTTAGCTTTCGTTCTCTCGACAGCACTGGACAATTCAACGAGGATGCGCTAATGACGTTTTTCAGCACACGACTTCGCCTTGTAGGCAGACCAGTAGAGCGCTCTTACTTTGCAGGGCGAAAACCCCAGTTTGATCACAGTAGGTATCAATCTAGCCTGAAGGATAGTAACCACCCCGTCCGGTGAGTATCCTGGCGGACAAAATGCGGCGCTCGAACCCCAACCGCCCGCCTCTGTGATGTAACCATGCGCAATTGTCGTGACCTTCACAACAGCATGTATCATGGCCAGAAGATGCGCCTGATATTTGTGGTCAGGCGTTGTATATAAAAACCAGTTGTAAATTGGATCATCTAGGAACGCCGCTGCCATGAGCTCGGAGCATTGGTTCACACGGTCTTTTGTAGCAGGTCAGTTGCGTTTGAGGTGAGGGAGCCAGGAAAATGTACCTTTCCCGCCTTTCGTTATTTCTGTCCTCGAATCCTGTGTCATTTTGTGATATGATACAGTGACGAACTTTTTCTGGAGTCACTATATACTTCAGGTTGACATATGAATAAATTTGAACAGAAGCCAACAAATCATCACCAATCCCGCCAATGATATGAACTGTTCTGGTTTCGGAAAGTTCTAACGTCGAGCTCAAAGAGCCTGAAGTGAAGAGTTGCAGCGCCGCACATTAGTCAATGATTTAAACAGGTTCATGCGTGATTTCTAAGTTAAATAGTAATATTGTTCAAGCCAACATGGTTCCGCATTTATATGTCGCAAGCATCTATCGAAATCTCTATATCCTGTGCAATCTTTCAGCTCGAAGACCTGGGTACCGTACCAGAAACGAACTAGCCAGTCTAGCATGAGATAGTACTAGCTAAGAAGTTATTTGTTGCTTGGCTGAACAGTGGTCTTCTAATAGGTCAAATAGCTGGCTTTCGTCCAAACACGAAACTGATTCGGGGTTGATAGCCGAACTCGTAAATGTCGTCCTTAAGCTCGCTCAAGAAAGCAAGGAACTCCTCCGGTGTTGAGGCGACACCAGGGATGCTTTTGCCTGAGGACGCGTGAGCAACCGTCAATCAATATTTGGGAGTGCGAACACGCTAAATAGACTTACCATCCATCCTATTGGCTAGACCTGCGAACACCTCTGTAGAGAACTTAGATGAAGGAGTTCTCCATTCCGGCGGTGCCAATGATCCATAATTGAGGGGGAAATCCAGGGTGTCGACCGACTCGAAACCAACGTCTTTCAACAAACCACCTAGCTTACGCGTAATGTCAAAGTCCATGCCGTTCTTTTCGGAAAACCATGTCTGCAACTTTCCCATACGCTGTAGCTGTGGGCGATCATCCGGGAAACCGCCTTGTGGTATCCACTCTACCTCAGCGAGCTGAATGTACCCGCCGGGCTTCAAGATCTGAAAGTGGTTCCTCAGCACGGCCGGCCATTGTGGCACTTGTATGCCCCAAATCAGCAAGCGCTGGTGGATGATATCAAACGAGTTTTCCCAGTGCCAGTCAGACGGAAAAGGTTGTGAGATGTTATGGACCCGCAAATCTATGTTAGATGTGACCTGAGATTCCTTGGACGGATACAGCGCTGGCGATATATCAACACCGTGTAGCTGGGGTTCTTGGCCGCTAAGTCGCTCAGCCAATTCACGCAACCAGAGACCTGCGTTGGTGTCAGAGCAAACCCTGCGTTATGGGAAGCGACGCTCACGTACCGTCTGCACATCCGGAATCAAGCACTTTCAGGTTCTTCTGTCCGCTGAGAAGTTGAGGGGCGAGCAGATGGTCTTGTGTGTTCAATTTGATGAAATCATGCTGTGCTGTAAGACGCTGCAATTCCTTCTCATGGCGCTCAAGCAGATATATCCTCTCTGCGTCACTTGATTGAGTCATTGTAAAAGGGTTTCAGGCTTACCCTCGGTGGAATTGAAGTAGAGGTTCTAAGTACTGCAGAAGATTGCATGCTTCTTGTACTATATATTTATACCTATGTGCTATGCTCCGCACACCTGCAATGCTACATCGCTCTTCGCGATCGTCAACGGATAGACAGTGTTGTTCCAAGCTGTCTTAGTTTTTCGGATGGCATCCCGATGAAAACGGTCACCGGCCCACAAAAACCCTGCATCTTTCGTCTGCGATGTAAAAGATCCCGCCCGTTAAGCCATGTGTAGCATCTGTCGGAGATATGGAAGAACAAGTAAAGAAGTAGTACTGCTAAGAGCTACACTACAGGATACATAGTTACGTTCATGAACGATATCACGAGCATAACAAGCTACGTCCTAGCTGTAGACTGTCATGGAACATTAAAGCCGATGGAGGTGGTGTGACAGCGGCAAACAAATGTGAGAGCGTGAACCGCCCCACGCGCCCATTGACTACCATGCCCCACCATGATTGATAAGATCTAACAGTGGAGCAAGTACAACAATCTCAAGATCAGTAACTCTGGTTTGAAACACTCCTTCGCCGAGATCTCGTTGACGAGTAGAACTATTGAAGATTGAGAATAAATACACAACATGACAAAATTTCGCCCTGCACTAATCGTGGTTGATTTTCAGGAGGACTTTTGCCCTCCAGTAGGTGGACCGCAACCCTCAACCCTTGAGAGCACTCGTGGGACGGAACTTACACACTTCTAGAATGGTTCGCTCGCTGTCACAGACGGCAGGGACATCACTCCGACGGTGAACAAGTTGTTGTCTCTGCCGTTCGTGCTGAAAATCGCAACAAAGGATTGGCACCCACAATCGCACATCTCGTTCGCTTCGAATCATAAAGACAAGAAGCCTTTCTCAGACTATGTGAAGATCGCCAACCCTTCAAATCCGGAGGAGACATTTGAGACACGTCTCTGGCCTGTCCACTGTGTCCAAGGCAGTCCCGGAGCCGAGCTCGTGCCGGAGCTGGACGTTGGCAAGATCGACAGGATCATAGAGAAAGGGCAGGATGAGCGGATTGAGATGTACAGTCCCTTTTTCGACCCTTTCGAAAAGCCAAGAGGCTGCGACAGTGGGCTGTCGGGCATCTTGAAGGAGAAAGGAATTACAGATGTCTACGTGGTGGGTCTAGCAGCCGACTATTGTGTTCTTAACTGCGCAGTGGATGCACTGAAGGAGGGGTTTACGACGTTCATTGTAGAAGAGGGAACGAGGGCAGTTGATCCTGATGGCTGGCCGGGAGTGCGCCTGGGGCTGGAGGAACGGGGTGTCAATGTTGTATCTGTGGACGGTGCTGAGGTTGAGAGACTAATGACAGCCTTCTGAGATTAGGCCTTGTAGACCCTACAGATGAGACGCTGAGTCTTGATATCAGGAGTATCTTTTAATGCCACAAAAGGAGCACACAATAAAAAAAGATGATACTCACAAAACCAAAAAAAAAAAACCTCCGCCAACTTTTCATGATAACCTGGTGAGAGGACATCTGGACGCGCATACGTGACCACGATGCTGATTCAGCGCTCGCTGGCAGCGAACAACGGTGTCCGGGACGGAGGATCCCGTTAGTTTAAAAGCATGCTTGACAGTTGCGATAAGACAAGGTTGGTCAGTGGGCCTATGGGTTTTTTAGTACGGCCAATACCCAGTGCATGCACAGGGTACATTCACCATCCTGAGGAGGGGGGGGGGAAAAAATAGGAAAAAAAGGGGAAAAAAGAACCAAAGAAATCGGAATTCGAGTGTTTCTCCGAAGGGTGACGCCGACGTGTTTCGATGATAGCGAGAGACGTTATAGTCTTCAGCTCCGTCATCGCTCTGGGTCGGGGTCTTGACGTAAAAGGACTCCAGACGTGACGCTAAAACACGGTTGGGCATTCCTAAAAAAAAACAGGGGTCTCTCGGCGGAATTCAGCAAGGCAAAGGCAGGGCGCGGGCCGGCTTCATGGTGTTCGTGGGGTTCAACCTTGGATCAACATGCGATTGCCCTGTGCTCATTTGGGGAAACCCACGCTATTCAGTGACCGCTTACCGCTTGAAGTCAGACGGGGCACAGGATGGGTGCAGCTTTCACTGCTCCCTGCAGCTCCAACGTGGCGCGCTGTGGAAACCCGATGATTTACGGCCTAGCGCTGCAATAACTCAGTAACATGGGAAATTTCTCTTCACCGATCTAATCCCACCTTGGAATCCACCTTGGGCCGCCCCCTATCGTTTCCTTCCGTCTTGTGGTTTCCCTCCCTCGTTGCGAAAAAGAAAAATGCCCAATTGACCTGTCGCGGCTTTTATTTCGAGCACGGCTACTCAATTGCGAAGGTCTACACGAACAATTGCGAGGTTGCGTGCCTAAAGTGGTTGTCTTGCGAACTACCGTAGCGTCCCATACGCAGCACACGCGAGGGCTTCGCTATCCATCCATCCCCGAACGCCCACTCGAGATCGGAGTCCGACTTTCTCGAGGGTAAGCAACAGCTCTATCTTAAATACCATCCCATATCATTCGCCAGCTTGCCGAGTTCAACACGGCAAGGACCACGGCGACACGTTCCTGCTGAAGCGGTACGAAAGCCCCTATTGGTGAGCCATTCCATCATGTATACTACGATACCATCACTATATTGGTCGCTTTGAGTTGGGGGCGCAGCACGCCGCGCAGTGCTCATATAGTGATGCCTGCCAGGCAATGTCCTGCACCACAACCATATAGCCGCCCCTTGCAGGAATGCCTTGTCATGTTGCTTACACTATCCAGTCTCCGATCGAGCTCCAGTCAGCAGCCAATGCATATGCTGTAATTTCAACATGAACGCATCCTCACTCCTTCCCTCCCGCTTTCGCGGTGAGCAGCCGAATGGTCAACCATCCCCACCCTCGACTATCAACAAGAAATTCACGCCCTTTCTCCAATTCGTCTCCAAAGTCGCCTGCATCCACCCCATCTATACCATCTGCGTTGTAGCCATCTTGGCAAGCACCACCTACGTTGGTGTTGTCAAGGAGAGCCTCGTCGATGCGACCCGAAGCGTCAGGAGAGCAGAATGGGAATCTCTAGCAGAGGGGAGCCGGAGCTTGGTCGCAGGCCCCGAGACATCGTGGAAATGGCAGAGCTTCGATGCCGACGCCCCAGTCCCTAAGAATGCCGATCATCTGGCCTTGATTACACTTGTCTTCCCCGAGTCTTCTCCCGAGGCTCCCCAAACCGCGCCGTCACCGCACGTCGTTCCCTTGCCGAGCAACCTTTCCGTCACGCACCTACCCTCGACCTCGAATACTCTGACCACATACGCCCAGGACAGTGCTTTGGCCTTTTCTATCGAGTACAGCCAAGCACCCGAGTTCCTTGCTGCGGCCCAGGAGATTCCCAACGATGTGCCCGGCCAGGAATCCCTCGAGACTGAAAGCGGCAAGAAGGAGAAGAAAATGTGGATCATCAAGGCCGCCGGAGGTCAGGCACGAAGCAGCCTGGTTCGCTGGGCTCGCAATGCCTGGACTGACTTCCTGGATCTGCTCAAAAACGCCGAGACTCTGGACATTATTATCATGGTGCTTGGGTACCTCTCCATGCACCTGACTTTTGTCTCTCTGTTCTTGAGCATGAGAAAGCTTGGCTCCAACGTTTGGCTTGCGACTACCGTCCTCTTCTCTTCAACTTTCGCCTTCCTGTTTGGTCTGAATGTGACCACAAGGCTGGGAGTTCCCGTCTCGGTTGTCTTGCTGTCTGAGGGCCTCCCATTTCTCGTTGTAACGATTGGCTTCGAGAAGAATATTGTTCTGACCAAGGCCGTCCTATCACACGCCCTGGACCATCGTCGACCCGAGGACAGGTCTGGTGGCGCCAACAACAGGAGATCCCGCAGCCCACCCGAGAGCCTGATCCAGTACGCAGTTCACAATGCTATTAGGGATTGCGGCTACGAGATTGTCCGCGATTACGTGCTGGAAATCATCATCCTTGTTGCTGGTGCTGCCTCTGGTGTTCAGGGTGGGTTGCAGCAGTTCTGCTTCCTTGCAGCTTGGATTCTGTTCTTCGACTGTCTGCTGCTCTTTACCTTCTATACTGCCATTCTGTGCATCAAGCTTGAAATCAACCGCATCAAGCGCCATGTCGAGCTGCGAAAGGCTTTGGAAGACGATGGTCTTAGCCAACGTATTGCCGAGAATGTTGCGACCAACAGCGATGACAAGGACGGGAAGAACGTACCTTTGTTCGGACAGGACTTCAAGAGCAGCAGTGTCCCCAAGTTCAAATTTTGGATGATTGTCGGATTCTTCGCTATCAATATTGTCAACCTCTGTACTATTCCGTTCCGAACGCCCGAAGCTCTCTCGACTATCTCGTCGTGGGCCGGTGGCCTCGGTGGCATTGTTACCGCACCTCCAGTGGACCCTTTCAAGGTCGCTGCTAATGGACTCGACGAGGTCTTGTTTTTGGCCAGAGGTCACGGCCGTACTACTGTTGTCACTGTTTTGACTCCGATCAAGTACGAGTTGGAATTTCCTTCTATCCACTACGCCGAACCGCCTAAAGGTGAGGACGGAGAGGAACTTTCTCAACTTGTCGGTTACGGCATGGGCGGTAGAATGGTTGGAAGTCTGCTCACGAGTCTGGAAGACCCCATCCTCTCAAAATGGATTTTCGTTGCACTAGCCATGAGTGTAGCACTCAATGGCTATCTGTTCAACGTGGCACGATCCGGGATTAAGGATCCCAATATCCCTACTCATCCGGTTGACCCCCAGGATTTAGCTGCTGCTGAAAGATTCAACGAAGCATCGGCTTCTACCCCCAATATTGGGCAAACTTACAGGGTGCCTCCAGTGAAACCACTTACTCCTGCTTCGACCGACGATGAGGCCGACGCTTTGATCATGAAGCCCAAGACGGTCCACTCTGGCACACCGACACCAAGAACTCCTGTCATTTCTCACAGCACAGCAGAACTCGAAAAGATGCTTGCAGAAAAGCGAATCTTTGACATGAACGACGAAGAAATTGTTGCGTTATCCCTCAAGGGCAAGATTCCTGGATACGCTTTGGAGAAGAGCCTCAAAGACTGTACCAGAGCTGTCAAGGTCCGTCGGTCCATCATCTCGAGGACCAAGGCTACTACCGAGCTCACAAATGTCCTCGAGCGATCCAAGCTTCCCTATGAAAACTACAACTGGGATCTTGTCTTGGGTGCGTGCTGCGAAAATGTCATTGGTTACCTACCGCTACCTGTTGGCGTCGCTGGTCCTCTCGTGATCGATGGTCAAAGCTACTTTATCCCTATGGCCACCACTGAGGGTGTCCTGGTCGCTAGCGCTAGCCGTGGCTGCAAGGCTATTAACGCCGGCGGCGGTGCTGTTACTGTTCTCACTGGCGATGGAATGACTCGCGGTCCTTGTCTGAGCTTCGAAACTCTTGAGCGTGCCGGTGCCGCCAAAAACTGGCTCGACTCAGACGCTGGCCAGGCCATGATGAAAAAGGCATTCAATTCCACGAGCAGGTTTGCAAGACTACAGACGATGAAGACTGCACTCGCAGGAACCAACCTCTACGTCCGGTTCAAGACAACCACCGGTGATGCCATGGGAATGAACATGATATCCAAGGGTGTCGAACATGCTCTCAACGTTATGGCAAACGAAGGAGGTTTCGAAGACATGTCAATCGTGTCGGTCTCTGGCAACTACTGTATTGACAAGAAGCCTGCTGCTCTTAACTGGATCGATGGCCGTGGTAAGGGAATCGTAGCCGAGGCTATCATCCCCGGCGACGTCGTCAAGTCTGTCCTCAAGTCAGATGTGGACAGCTTGGTTGAGCTCAACATTTCAAAGAACCTTATCGGTTCTGCCATGGCTGCTTCTATTGGTGGGTTTAACGCCCACGCCGCTAACATCGTCGCGGCTATCTTCATCGCTACAGGCCAAGATCCGGCTCAAGTTGTGGAAAGCGCCAACTGTATCACCATCATGAAGAAGTGAGTATTTATGTCCGCATCCTTGTAACAGCCATGTACTAATTAATTGCAGCCTCCGTGGTTCTCTTCAGATTTCCGTGTCTATGCCTTCTATTGAAGTCGGTACTCTAGGTGGTGGCACAATCCTAGAGCCGCAGAGCGCAATGCTGGACATGCTCGGAGTCCGTGGCGCGCATCCTACCACCCCTGGCGAGAACGCAAGAAGATTGGCACGTATCATCGGTGCCTCTGTACTAGCTGGTGAGCTGTCGCTCTGCTCAGCTCTTGCGGCTGGTCATCTAGTCCGGGCCCACATGGCACATAACCGATCGGCACCGCCTACTAGGAGTACCACGCCAGCTCCGAGCGGTACCATGACACCAGTCGGCCTTACCATGACAAGCGCAGCCGAGAAGGCTGTTGGCAACAAGAGTGCTGCTGCTGTTGAGCGTGGGAGGCGATGAAGCGGTTGATGATTGGGTGTTTCCTTACTGCGATTTTGCATAAGCATATAGACTTTTCATCCCGTTCCTAGCATCGAAACGGTGCTTTGAGCGGTGACCACATTATCTACATATAATAAGAGCTGCAACGGAGAGGTTGGGGTGAGAGGATGACCTATGCCGGTCGTTCAAAGGCGGAAATTGGGAATAATGAGAAAATGCGAGCCGGGGGGCATTTGTCTAGAAACAGCAACCTGAGTCTTCCTGGTGCCTAAAGCGCTGTTTTCAGTGCTGTCCAAGCCAGCGTAGTAAGGAAAGGGCTGAAACATGGACGTTCTGTGCTACGAAACGTCATCACGAAGAATTAACAAATGAATAATAAATGATACATGGAAAATTATGTCGCCAGCTCCTGCGGTCATGCCTGAATCCCCACCGCCCATCGCAATGCTGCTTTGAATGCAGGCTGACTAGATTGCGATCGAGATGTTGTCAGTATTCTCTTGGCACGCTGTTTGGAAGCAAATGGACGCTTGTTAGTGGGATGTGAAGCCCGCATAAAATTAAGATATTTTAAAACATGAAGATCTAGTCCTTGTCTAACAGCACTCTAAAGTAAGTCTTATCGCCACGGGACAGTAATTCACTGTCTCCCAAATTCCAACCTTCCAGCAAATGCTACCGGAAACCAGCAGTGTCGATCGCGACTATCTTTCCGGGCTCAATAGGCTTATTGCTGGCGTCGAATCCACTCGTCGTGACATACAAGACCTTACTGTCTTTTTTCGTCCTGCCGAAAACAGCGGCCGTATCACCGAGGAAAGTCGTCTGGTTCGCCGCCCCAGCCACGACCACGCTCCCACCTGTTTGCACGTCCACACGGTGAACGGTCCGTCCGTGGTTCGAGGCAATCCAGACCGCACCATCGGCACCGAAAGTAAAGTCATCCACGAAGCTCTCCACAGGAATCCTGGCCACCGTCTCCACAGCGGCGCCCGCAGCGGCGAACCCGGAAGGTGTGATTTTAACGCGGTACAGGGCCGCGGCATAGCTGTTGTCGAAATACAAATAACCATCCCGGATCTTGATGCCATTGACGCCGACTGGTGACCTAGCATCGGCAACGGGTGCCATCTCGGGGACCTCGACGGCGGTCTCCACGGCCCCCGTCTTAGTGTCGACGCGGAACACGAGACCGCCCGTCGAGTCCGCAATGAGCACCGTGGACGGCGCGGCGCCCCCACACCCCGGCACCGTCGTTGCGCCGTTGAGCACGAGGGCGCTGGGGATATCCGCGATTTTGCGGGCCTTGACTGCGTCGTCTTCACCGAATGCGATCTCCCACGCCGCTGCCACGCCAGCCGTGGTGAAATCCTGACCCGCCAGCACGAAGGTGTCGGGGGCCGTCTCGGTGATGCCGAGGAGACCGGTCGCGTTCGGGACGGTGTAGATCAGCGTTGCGGCCGGCGCGTTGGAGTAGGGCTCGGCTATCTGCCAGAGCTGCGGAGAAGGGCCGAGCAGGGTGACGAGGAGGTTGCCGTTGGGGCGCACGGCGATGTTCTCGGCCCAGTACCCTGCGGATGGAAACTGGAAGATGGTGTTGCTGGAGAGCGGGAGGGCAGGTGCTGCGTTTGGGCCCTCGGTGGAGGCTATGGGGGTTGCGAGTGCCATGATGACTGAGAGGGTACTGTGTGTGAACACTCGCAGAACAGCCAGGGCGCGCATTTGGCCTGGATTGAAAGTGCGAGCAGTCTGCAGGTTATATATACTGGTTTTGCAGAAGTCCCGAGATCACATTGCTTGTCTTTATCAATGTGATTCACTAGATATTTCTTTGATGTCACCATGCACATTTATACTAAACTACAATCGACAGCCTGAAAGGATGCAATCATCATGCACGCCGATTGGGCTATATGAACTGATGGTCAATTGCTTGGTGATTCGAGCGGGATGTAGGCTAACTCTGATTGGCCGCATCGCAAAAGTTTCGACGAGATCGTCAGGGCACGATGCCGCATTTGGACCGGCGAGTTGGGACCTGGACTTGATAAACACCGCCAGGGGGTTTTTGCTCTAGTCTAGAGTGCACACTATAATCCTATCAGCTTCGGCGAGCTCAAAATGGCAATACCCTTGCTTTAGCGATAAGCTGCCGTATCAGCAGTGTGGCAATCTGACCAGCTCGTCACCGAACAGTCGCCTGTTCAGGCTCGTAGGGAAATGGTAAAAATAGCCCTTGGCATCTGTGAGTGATTGACCCGGCGCATGCGTAAATCCCGTGGTAGGTTTGAAGATTGGATCTACTAACCTTAGTACATTACCAAAACGCCGAAAGACCAAAAGACTGCGAGACTAAGGTCTACGGATTTTGCGTCTCTGTTGTGATGCCCAGTTATGGGTGGTTCAATACGCTAGCAATCTTGTGACACTACTTAGTTTCTTATAAACCACGAATCAGGTTTACAATGTACCAGGAGTCATAAATGATGGGACGCATAGATTATATGATGTGAATATTGCGCCATGTCCAGTGTGTAGAGCCAAACTTCCATCTGCAATTTTCATTTATTTTCGAAGACCGTTCCATAGAATATGCCGGCGACCGAGTAACTCGAGCGCCGCCAAGCCCTGGACAGCTTCAGATGCGCCATCTGAAGTCGATCCGAGACAATGGAACCATCTGACAAGACTATGACCTGCCATCGCTCCCACCTCGACTCCACACACCCTTCAATGGAAAATTTGGTCAACTTCTCAGACGACGTTACTTGGGACGTCTTGGTTGTCAGTTTAGAAACAACGTACACGAATGCATTGTGGATCTGCGCTGCCGCGAAGATCCAATAGTGAGAGATCGTCCGGTTAAACGGGCTGATCCCCACTGTAGCCAGGGTTCTTGGCAGGCCTCATGGCACTAGATTGGGGATAACTTCAAACCTCAGGCCCGTCCCAAGAATTAGTACATCTTGGACATTTTGCTCGAAAGTACTTCGTGTTCAGGCGAAATATCTATGGAACGTCGGGTTCTTTGAAATGTCCGGCGACAATCCCTTATTCGGCAGGCATTGACGATGATATCGTGCTTACTTGGCCCTTGTTGTATCAACGACGTGGGGTCGACAAGGTGGCTATGCGGCTTGGGATATATCATAGCGGCTCTGCGATAAGGCAGCTTGTTCGGGATGTGGACATCCAAGGGCTTAAGTACGACCCGATGAATACTGGGGCCAACTGGAGAAAGCAATATAATATACCCAAGTCGGCCCATCACCCTAATTCAAGCTTATTTTGTTCTCCCGCCATTCGCTTCTAATCGACCTTTTTTCGACCTCATCCTCCAGGAGAGAGCCAGCCGTAGACCGGTAGTTATATAATCGTTTCTTGTAATCAAGTCCGTCGATCGAACGTCACCCTTCCTATCCTTTCCTTCCTCGACGTCTTCGCGGTCGACATACACACACGATGCAGAACATAATGAGGACCATTCTCTTGGCGGCTGCCATCAGCGCTCTACCACAGCCGATACCACAAGTGCCGGCGGCGGCGGCACCGGCAATTCTGACTCCTGAAGAGGCAGCAGCGCAAGCCCTCGCGGCGTTCATGCCGAGTGGCTTCACAGGTATGCGTTGCAGTAATAGCAGCGATTTGCAAATTCTAAATTAAAATAGCCCTAGCGAACCAGATCATTCCCGTTGTCGTCGGCGGCCCACAAGATACGTTTGTGCCCAACGTAGTGACAGCAGCTGTGGGTGACGTCGTTCAATTCCAGTTCAGTAACGGCAACCACACGGTGACCCAATCCGACCAGAACGCCGCCTGCCAACCGCTTCAAGCCACGGTTGCAACAGCCGTCCACTCTGGCCATATCCCATTTGTTGATGGGCAGGCCACAGTAGGAACCTTCTCCATGCCGATTGTCAACACTGACCCGATGTTCCTGTACTGCGCGACTGGACCACATTGTCAAGAGGGACAAGTTCTAATTATCAACCCGTAAGGAAATCTCCCCGCTTGTTTGTTCATGGCACGGGTACTAACACTTTGACTTAGTGCCAATACGCAACAAATCGTGGACTATGCCAAGCTGTCTGCGGCTTCAGGGAAAAGTGGCGACGGTACGTCAGTTGTCGGCGGTACCGTCGCTCAAATCCCGTTGGAACTGGCCGCTTTCACGCCTGCCCCGGCAGAGGCAGCTACACCACCACCTGCTGCTGCCGCTCCTGCCGTGCCTGCCGATCCAGCTGCTGCACCCGCTGCCCCTGTCGCTCCGGTTGACCCTGCAGCGTCGAGCGCGGCGGCGGCGAATCCAGCTAGTGTTATCACCTTGACACTTCCACCTATTGCTGCCCCGGCCGCAACTGACGCCGCAGCCGCAGGAAGTTCAACGACCACGGTTTTTGTGACTGTTCCAGCACCGGGTGCTTAGGAGGCGTTCCACTGAAACCCTGGCACCTTTCTTGCCATGTGAACAGGGGTCGAAAGAACCCGAACCCGAAAAGCATACTGTTCAGATGCGCAGGTCCTGTTTTCATTTGTATTATCAGCAATGTGGCTATGAAATGATACCCTGGCGGCAGCAGATTTAGCATTCAGATAGAGCCATGGTTCCCAATCCTGGAAGAGGATGATTTCGTCATATAGTTCTCCTTAGACCAAGTACATTTGAAGTATAGTCGGGCGGCAATGTTGCTACTTAACTGTAGGGCAGGCCCTTTCTACGTTCTTGTTAGTGACAGCCAGAAAAAGTAGGGTCTTTGTGGTGCAGAACGCCGATGTAATAGGTTCCGTGTTGCACCGGATACCCCCAGCATGATTCCAGAGCTGTCGCGTCACAGACATGCTGCCAAACAGTGTCATTTTGAAATGTTTTCCATAGCAAGGCAAATTGATGTTCTTGCCTAAGCAGACTGTGCTATTGAGGATTGAGTGGACGAGATCTAAGTTCTATCTTTCCATAGCATCCCATAGTAACATGTTAATATACTCGGTTTCGAAATCGTACGTACGATATATTGGAGTTGAGAGAGCCCTTCCAACTAAACAGTTCTGTCCACGACGAGCTCATCCTTATAATATATCAGAGCAGTCACAAAGGCCTTGCATTGCATAGGACCTTCAATGGTGTACTTCAGCTTCCCACTAGGAAGTTTGATGTCTCCAGTGGGCATAAAAGAGCATGATTGTTCGGGAGCAATAGATGATCGCTACGACGTTGCCGAAGCTCTCAGTAATCGGCCAATGTAGCGACGGGTCAGCTCCACAATAATGTACCCTAAGTTTGCAAACGAGATGTTGCTGTCAAGCTTTTTTCAAAAAGCACAGAACATACGTGATTGTAGAATCTGATTTCTGAAATCATGTCTTTCTAGATGTTTCATTTTCCTATGCTCTGTGTTTTCGAGAGAGAAGACAAAGAAAGAAAGAAAGACTTGGCAGCGACGTCTCGTTTGCAAAATATAGTATCCGTCATCTACGCTTTTCTTATCCCTTAATTCCTAGTTAGGTAATGTCCAGTGTGCTTATTTTCGGAAGCACGAAAGTTGCTTTTGGTTGCACTTGCTCAAACCAGCTAGCCTAAAACCAACTATTGCACCACGTCAACAATCTTCCTCAGGTACTCAGTCACCAGGTTATTTCTAAGACCTTGCGGCATGACACCATCATTTGGCACAAACTTCTTCTCTTCAAATATGTAATGCTGGCCTTTGTCATCGGTTTTATGAAACAATAACTTGAGGTCTGCTTCAACATTAAAGTAGCAGGGTCTCAACGAGTTATTTAATATGTGGTTCGTCCCGCATGAGTTGATCCTCAAGATCTATCGTGGGAAGATAGGTCATTTGCCAATCATGACTGTGACCTACTGGCATGGCCGCTTCAGCCGCATTGCTTCATGCACCATAGCGCAATGAAGCAGTCCAATGTCTATGTAACTAATCAGGAAATCTGCTGACGTGGTAAGGAATAAAGTCAGGGAGACTAATACGGGAAAGAGCGGTGGCAAATACAAAACACCACGTCAACATAGCTTCCCGGCATGTTGAGCATCTGACAGGCCTAATCTGGGATCTCAACTAGGTTGCTTCTTCTAATTCAGGTCTGGACCCCCAGCTCTGGCGTCATACCCGATACCACCATTCTGACGCAGAAAGGCTTGCCAAGGACCGAGTCCTATACATCGGGCATGTCCACTAAGTCTAATGTATTTCTTGCCCGCTGGCGCTGACCAACGGTAACTTGGAACCTTAACTCTAACATTTTTGTCTATTGACCTTTTGTTGTATCATCACATCCGCAATGGGCAACCTATCTGGTTGGAACTACTTGCCTGTTGGCACACTGGCGGACGACTTGAGACCATCCGAAGCCAACGATGGGGAACTCCTGTCGAGAGAGTCAAAACAGCCTGTTAATCGACCTTCCCGGCCATATATGATTCTTTCCATCATAAACACCGTCGTTCTTATGAGCACTTTATTATGTCTCCTACTTTCAATGTGCTATTACTACAACTTTTGGGTTCTGAATCCTGAGTTGAGACGAACCTCATCTTGGTGTAAGTCTTATTCAAGTAACGCAAAGATTTTGCCGAGGGCCTGTTGCATACCGTATCACACTGTACTTTCAATTACTAACTCAATGCGCAGCACCTTTACATGATTTGGTCGACCTTCAACCGCGAGTCACGATGATCAATGGTACACTGTTTCCACCTGACGAACCTTCAATCGCAAGGCAGGCGCCCAACAATGAAGCTGACGAGCTTTGGTGGGAGTACGAGTTACTTCGCGTGATGCCAGTGACTAGGAAAACCATCATGAAGCTTGGCAAAGATCCCTCCACGGCAGTCAAGCTGGAAGATGACATATGGGGTTTAGGCGACGATGCCTATGGCGCCGTTTTTGATGTCTATCACCAGCTCCACTGTCTCAACAGTCTACGCAAGATTGCATATGGCAACTACTACAATGCCTCACAAGGCCGTGCGGAAACATTGAAACTGCGAGAGATGCACATCAATCACTGCGCAGATATCCTGTTCCAGGCAATCCAATGTAGCGGCAACGTCAATCTCATGACCCTGCACTGGATGGAGACTCAGGATAACCCCTGGCCCGACATGAGCATCAACCGAAAATGTATCAATTTTGACCATTTGACAGAATTCAGAAAGCAGGTGTCTTTGGACATGGATAAGTACAAGAAAGTCATGTCTAAGCCTAAAGGCGTCACTCAGTTGCCAGCGCCGGATCAGTATTACGACTTGTTTAGTAAGGAGAATCCGAATCATCTGCACGGAGACGGCCACAATGACGACCACATCTTGTAAGGTGCAGGGAGATAGCTGCTGGGTAAAGTCCATAGTTTTCCACTCGGATGCCACAATCAAAAACACCTTTCGAAGAATGGGCGCTTTAAATCTTCTCCTGCAGCTTCAGTGCACGAAGGTTAGGTGGCACGCTACCACGTTTAGACTTGTTGGCCGACCCTTGGTATAATGTACATAGGCGATGGGGGTCGTTGTTGGTGGTAGCCACTTTGTGGCCGAATCCGCAATCGCTATCCAATCAGATCTTGGTGACACAACATGGGCAGACGGCTAGCAGAAGCGCACTTGTGAGAGATCTTGCATGCGCCGATGCAATGCCATGTTGCACAAACGTTGTGAAGAGGGTGGTTGGATCTAGAACCATGTGGCGTTAGGCTTTGTTCGTGCAGAATTTGCACGTCCTGTGTCCATCCTGTGTCGTGGCTCCACTGATATATAATTTTCGTAGAATATTGCAAAATCCAGACTAAGCGGCCTGTCGGGTTAGGCTGGTAACCTCTTCCCATGAAAAAGCAAACAATTCGTATCAACGGCCGTGGGCTAGGTATTGTCAGCCACTGTTCGGGCTGCGACAAATCAGGACCGGGTCAAATAGTCGCTAAGGTAGGCCCTCGGGTTTGCAATAAGCACATGTCGACTGGGACACACCAGTTGGGGTACTTGTATGGAGGCAACCGTAAAACACACGGGCCGTAATTGGGACATCCCGAGCGCTCTGTAATTAAACGCAGCAAGCCGCGTTAGCCAAACATCAAGGTGTCGTAATAAGTAAGTCTCAAGACCTTAAGAGCGTGTTTTGATCCATTGATTCCAATTGGGCTGACTTGTTGACAATACTAACGGTGTCTCTTGGCTCGACGATGCCAGCCTCGATCTAAATGTTACTAATGTATACCATAGTCCATCTTACGATGGAGCCCTTGGCGCAGACCCACCCCTTTCTCCGAACCAGGTTTCACACAGCATTTGGGCGGCTAGCATGCACTATAAGCGACCGTACGGCCCGCTTTCAGGGAGCTGAATCCCGAGGCCCACACCGGTAAAGCAACACATTGGCAATAAAAGCGCCCTCGTTTCATGTTGAAGTCATGTGATCAGGCGCTGGAGAGGAACCCTGCATGGTATTTTTGCTAGTTCGTGCCTTTCGGGTGAGTCCAAGTCAAAACATGTATAGGGGAGCAATCAAACCCCAACATGTCAACCAAAATAGAGTGTGTGGAGTCCGCGGAAACGCTGATGTCATGCATGCTGATTCGCCAGTAGAACCGTAACTACGATAGAAATTATACTTACGTAATAAACCACTCCAAATATCCAAAATCTGGGTTTGCGGGTAGCATTTGCACCGCTTGTATGTTCGTTCTGAGCTCTGGTGTTTTCGTTTGGCAGTTCTTCGAAGATCAACTGATTAAGAGATCGAACGAATGCAAAAGAAATCCACCCAAAAAAACACAGCTTGCACATATGTTGGTCATGATATCCACATATCTACTACACACTCTAGAACGACAAATAATAACAGTTACCCATGTAGTCCTGTTCGTCACCTGGACGATCAGACACAATGGTTGAGCCACAGCTACTGAGACATGCTGTAAACCCAGCAGCCAATGACGTTCCCTCGTGCCTTAGGTCCAGACTTACTATAAACATCTGCGTGGTATTTCTGTTAACTTGCATGAAGTCTGGTTCATCTACGGCCAGTTACCCCATGGTAATGGCACGAAACGCAATCAGAGGCGATCAGTTACAGCCTCAGCAGGTCTAGATGATATAATACTACAACTGATCTTCATGCATGTCGCCTAACACGGGATGCCGAATCGGCCATAAACATCCCATGAGGCTTTCTTAGCAGGAAGTAAAGACGATGTAGTTGAGATTGCCCTCCAAGGTCGTGTAGTCATGGTACATACTACCAATGTAATCGCGCAAGGCATCATATTTTTTTTTTTTTTTTTATGGCGAAGGTCTTGCCACCATCTTCGTGCCATGATACGAGGAAGTTACTTCTTGAGATATCGAGACTGGAGCTCACAGCCTCAAGAATGATGTTTAATGAAGGGGGTGTAGTGACCAAGAGAGATATATAATACAGGCTATCTCAGGACGTGGACTTTCTTTCACCTTCTAACAGAGCATCATCCAAAACAAAGCCCAATACATCTCTGTTACCACCTACTCTTTTTACCTCATATTCTCTATAAGTTGCAGTTAAACTTTCATCATGCTTGCCAAATCCACTTTTACACTCATCTTGAGCCTCTACTCGGTCCTTGGTGCAGCAGCCCCAATTGCTGTAAAGTCATCTATTCCCAAGTGTAACCACAACCACTGATTCTGTCCCAGACCAACCTAGGTGATCCTGCCACTGCTATCTCTCTCAAGGATAGGGCTGAGGTCTACCGGGCTTCTACTCTCTTGCCACCAGAACTCACCGGCAAGACAGACAGGCAGAGGCGCGAGGAAGCTCTGTATTGGGTCTCTACCCTGCTTCGTGCAGGAGCTGACTCTAAGAAGCGCTCTGTTGGTGAGCCGACAGTCGAGCAACGCGAGAATGCCCTTTACTGGGTAAGCACTCTTCTTGCGGAAGACCCAGAGGAGAAGGAAAAACGGAATGAGAACCCGTTGTACTGGGTCTCAACCCTGCTTCGTGAAGGGGATGAATAGTGACGCTATCGGGAAGGTCTACAGATCTTCGGCGATAAGAATATTGTCTACAGTTGTGTGGTGCTGATTAGGATGGTTCGTCGGAGTTGCGTAGTTGTGCAATAAGATGACATATGATAAAACAAACCACATGAGTGCGAAGGAACCGCGACCTTTCGAAACATTGCGTACGGGATTCGGCGCTAGGAAGCGGACTCAAGCTTGACTCTGACTTGGAAGCATGCGTAGTTCTCAGAGACACTCAAGGAAGTGACGTACTAGTCTGGTTCTAAATGTACTTCTGATACGTTTAAAGCGCTCGAATAGCTAAGTGCATCGAGGTTTGCTTCTTTACTGTGATGTTTTTGCCATTATGCAACCACTTGAAATACATCCTTCGCCGGATTTTCAAGCATTATTGGGAGTGATTGTCCGGTTTATCATCAATTCTTGCTCTGTTGGGTTACTTGTCACTGGGAAAATGAGAACCTGGCTTGGCTCAACGCACTGTGACTAATTAAATGACTATGATATGGCGCCGCCTCGGAGAAAGGGATCGACCATTTTTTGGGACACCCTTGCTCACATGTAGTTCTGTCAGATGTGAAGCCCCGATGCAGGTATTTAGCAGAGAGTAGCCGCCCATCGACAGATACGGCACCCAATTATGGACGAGAAGTGGAACAAATCATTCAAATACGCTTAGTGATGTTTACTGACTACTCGCAGTGCAAAGGCGCAGATCTCATAATATTTTCCTCTCATAATTTATAACTTGATTGGCGCTCAAAACCTTCTCGTTCTGATACTGGCTCAATTGAAGAAATCAAAGTGCTCAGAGTTTATTATCGCGACTAGCTAATTGCAACTGCTAACGGAGATGACTTTCTCATGACGTTAAAATAATACAGCAGCTCCAGGGTGACCGACAGAGATTGCTCTTTCCCGTCACCCACGCTTGAGTCAATCACATACACAATTACTCTAAAGTCCTCCCTGGACAATTGCTTTGCTACGCATCACAAGCATTCCAAATTGCGGTTTGATCCACTAGCCATTGTACTTTAGCTCTCACTACAAATTGCAAAACATCTCATCACATCCCACGGCCTTGTTCATAACAGCAATTTGGTCAGCCTCAAGAACTATCGGCTACAGTAACCGTATATATCCTCTGTCAACACCTACACCCACCACCAGGCATTGCTTCCATACGAACATGGCGGCTACCAAGGGCACGGCTTCACTTTCACGAAAAATGACCACCACTATTGATACCAACACCTGGAGCATTACTAGACCTCGGACACTGCCTCCTCACACAGCGTTGGGGCCCTTCTATGCATACATATTCGCTGAAGAAGCGCGAGTCCAGCAAATCATTCCCCGCACGACTACTACCGCTGCTGATGAGACGGAATTTGTGTCGGGGCTTGTGGAGAAAGCTAAAGCGTACGACCATTCGAATGTCAAATGCGTGTCATTCTCAAAGTCCTTATCTCCAGCTTCGAAAACTTTTGAAAGGAACACTATAGCAGCAAATGCTAAGCTGATTGGAGAATACACTATTTCGGAACCACGATTGACTCCGAATTACAAACCCCATGATGACATGGATGTTGAGAATCGCATCATTCAATCTATAGAAAAATTACTTGAAGAGGGCGACGATTTGCCTTTCGAGCACTCACAGCTGACAGTTACCACTGACGACACTGATAGTCTAAACAGCGACTATACAAGCGATACGGAAACTTGCTCGGATCTGAAGTCAGAGGGACTCCGAGATGTCGACAACTATACGACAAGCTTTGTTCAGGAATCCATAAATGAGTACGCCAAAATAGAACAAGAGTCTATGAAGGTCTACCGTTCGATTGAGCAATGTTTTAATGCAAGCGAGACCACCCAAGCCAATACATCTAGTTCACATATCGAAGGCCATGGTGCGTCAGTCAAAAACTTCCCAAGTACATCGAAAGCATTGCGCGCCCTTCGTGCCGATATTATACAGGACATTTATGAGATTCTAACTGCGGTCATCAATAATACACCTTTACCCACCGGTGACTCCTACATCTCTCAGCTCGAGAATAGGTCTGTGAAACCAAGAGTGCGCTGCTTACCGGAACGACTTGAAGATTCAAGCCCAGAGAGCTTTGAAAGTGAAGCCGCCGACGATCAATATTACGATGCGGACGAGGGTATGGGCAAGCCAGAATGGTTGGACGATAATTGGGACAATGTTGCAGAAGACTATCCTACCCAACAGCGCCACTACAGACAACAGTGGATGCGCACGCATCAGTATCTGTTCGAAAAGGCGCAACAAGAGTGTGAAAATTCGGGCTGAAATTTCTTCTCAGGAACCCATGTAGTACAAGTGGACTGGTAAACAGTCACTGTAACTGTACGATCAACATTGAGTCTTTACTTTACTGGAATATATGTACTATTGGTCATTGTAAGGTGTTGGCGGGCTTGGATATTTACAGACGGCGGTTTGAATAGGCTCAGTTAGCAATTAATGGTTTTCGTAGCGACAAATAAGAACAGCGTCATCGCTACATAGCTTGCTTTAGCCCGATATCGTGACAGTCGTTAAGTGACCATTCAAAAGTGTGCCCATATTGTTAGTCCTGTGGCAGGTTTCTGTTAACTTCGTCAATGTTGTAAAGACAGTTGAAGATTTCAAATTTTAACTGGCCAGAAAAACTTGTCGGTAAAGTGTCCTTACTGATAATGAGTGCCTGTCAGCCACACGTTGGAAAGACGGGGAGTGAGACTTTGGTCATTACAACTCCTGCGACTGTAAAATGCTCCCTGGTGCAATCGGAGAGTCATTGAAGTCCCCCAAGATCCATCTACTCTGCTCATTTGACCGACCGCGAGAGTTGGTAGCTTACTGATGTCTATATTCAGAATTGGACAACCCACCGGCTGGGAATCCACCTCAACATTTCCATATCGTGTAATAAAAGCGACCTCGAATTAGTTGCCGTCAATATCGAAACGTGAATATTCCGTGCCAGATGCTATTGTAAAAGTGTCGGCGCGCTGGGTTCCAAGAGCTGAATATGGAAAGTATAGAGACTGGAAATGGATGCCTGTGAACCTGTCGAAACTGAGCAGGCACTGGGCCGAACAATAGTGTACAGGTGGAACCTACTTATGTATATCATTGAAATGCATAAAAAGCCTCACTCGTAAGAGCTAATTAACTTAGTCTAGCAATGAACACGCGGGAGATACTGCACCCCGCTCTATTTCAAGTTCTCACTGTCCACAACTGCTTACCCGTGCTGCAACATTCGGAGACATCCCACCTAAAGCCGTGAACCTGCAGTAGCGCAAAACGTAAATCGGTAAAATCGTGATCAGAGCTGGGAATCCAATATCTCCCGTGCAAGCAGGTCACTGGCGTGCCGACCTGTATAAGCAGCAACATTGGAAAGTTATGCCCCTCGGCTCTGAATGTCTACGGTCGCTATGAAGTAGTAATGGTGTAAAGTGGATGAGATCCATCGAGGATAATACTGAACCAACTGCTGCTTGTTGGCCCTGAAGATTATATTTGGTGCAACAGCGGTCAATGCTGAAATATGTTCTGCATCTTGAAGCTTTCTCGTTTCTTTTACGACTTCTTTCGTGACAGACGAGAAATCAATCTCTCAGGTAATAGTTGTGCGCTAGGGAACCTACATCTAGATATACAGCATATAACAGGGTAAATTTAGACATAGTTGGACGTTTGATTGAGAGACAGAGACATGTGTTAGCGATACCCCATTCGATCATCGTAGAAGCATAAAAGTATAATCAAGTTGTACCCGAAGTGAGGGCCTCTAGTCAAATATTTTTAAACCGCAAGTTTCTTAGTCCTTGAGAAATATCCATACGTACACTAAGCCTCACAAAAGAGGACACACGCATAACTCCACCTTGTAGCCGCGCATTCATCTTGGTATAAGCTGGTTTTCAGTGTGATATATAAAATAACACGAGAGAAAACCGCACTACAGGCTGACTAGAACAACTTCAGAGTCTAGATCCACAACATAACGTATGCAGCTAACGGCGAAAAGTCCGGACATAAAGGTGGGCGACCCGTGCTCTGACTATATTAGAGCATATAATTCCTGTCTGATCTCGATGCGAAGATGGGCTCAATAAAAACACAAAAGATTAACTTATCGACTCCACATCTCACTCAATTGCATCGTGATAGAATAGTTCTCTAAATCGGAAGCTCTACGCGGAAGATCATGTCTTCTCCACGAACGTCTCGCGTCGTACTTGTGACCGGTGCTACATCGGGCATCGGCAAGGAAACGGCGAAGCTACTCGCTTCAGAGGGCTGGATAGTCGTCCTTTGTGGCAGGAGGGAAACCGCCGGCATTGAGGTAGCGCTCACTTGTGCACTTTCATGTTCAAAAGTCAAGATTTTCGGTTATGTTGACCAAAGCTCATAGGTCGTGAAAGAAATTGAACAGAATGGGGGTGAGGCCAAATTCATCAAGTGCGATATCTCCATCGAAGAAAACGTCCGTCATCTCATCGAAAAGACTATCGAGTTATTCGGCAGAATAGATGGCGCGGTCAACAACGCTGGATATGCAAATGATGCCGGCCTTCTGCATGAGTTGAAGACTGAAGAGTTTGAAAAGATGTTTCAGGTCAACGTCCTAGGAGTCTTCTGGTCAATGAAATATCAGGTAAGGTGGTCCTGGCTTTGAAAAATCATACGGCTTGCTGACGAGCAGCTTCTAGTTAAAACAAATGCTCAAGCAAAAGTCAGGGAGTATCGTGAATCTTGCCTCAATGGCAGGTCTAAATGGAATCCCTGCAAGTGCCACCTATGCGGCCACCAAGCACGCGGTAAGCATATGGGGATGAAGTAACGGGAATTTCGTTAACTCTATTCAAAATTAGGTTGTTGGGCTCACGAAGAGTGCTGCCATTGACTACGGGACTTCTGGTGTGCGGGTCAACGCCGTTGCGCCCGGAGCCATTAAAACCGATATCCTTCAGTATGCCATTGATGCTGGAGCTTATAGTGAAGAGAGCATTGCAGCAATGTTTCCAATGAAGCGCATGGGTGCACCCATCGACATTGCTAAGGGCATCAGTTTTCTGCTCAACAACGATTACGCGACTGGCACGATTCTTAGTATAGACGGAGGGTTTGACGCACAGTAAAATGCAAAGCAGCTGCCGTGGTCACAGTTTGGTTCCGAACTATTGTTTATGATCATTTAATATTCAAATTCATCTCTCCTGTATTCTGATCTTCAATTTTCTCGACGTGATTTTTAGTCACTACTGGTCCCTTTTGACGTTTGCTTTCAGAGGATATAGAGCTATAAGGCTTACAAAAACTGGAGCATCATTTTCAACCTGTTGCAGGCCTTACGACGTATTAAGGTTTCTGATTTACTCTACTGTCTGGGATGTGATTCATGACTTGATAAAACGGCAATCAAGTTGACTTATATGCCCTCCAGCCCCTTGATATTTAAGATCCCCGATGTCCATGGCTCTTGGTATCCGAGCGGTGCTTATAATAGAATTGGAGCAAGGTTATCTGCTTTGCTACAAATTGATATGGTTGATCATATTCGAAATGGTTAAGACGCTGCTTTACCCAGATCCGATGTAAATTGCGAGTCATCACACAACTCCCACGTATGTCAGCCTAGACTTCCCATTTTCGAACACAATCTAGAATGTTCCTCAACCCAAAGACTCGGTTAGTGTTAAGATGGCGGCTAGATATCAAATAGTCATTAGGCCAGATAAATGTTACACACAGGTAGTGATTTTCAGCATTGTAATATCCAAGATTAATATTTTGCGATCAGAAAACGGCAGACCTCATGTTAAATTAAACGCCAACATGGTCTTAGCGTATGATGATAACGATAACCCTACATCTTCTTATTTGAAACGGCGGGAGAGTGTTGAAATTAACCTTTTACCAGTTTGAAACCGGGCTTTTGAAACATGTTGTATATTTACCTTTTCATTATATGTTTCACCAGAACTCTTTTCGATATTACTGGAATGCAAACCTAATCGATTCTGTGAGTTCGGCACTACTAGTCGTATATAGTATATAAAAAAGTTCGGACTATATTCTATTCCATGCTATAGCGCAATACGGTATGTCTCGATGATTCTTCTTTAATCTTTCTTGGCTGGCAGATATGGAGACGATATGTTTTGGGAAGACACCTCCTCAACGGTCCAAGTATGGGATAAGGTTGCGTAGTTAGGAACCTCGGACTCGTTCAAATCTTGGAACTTCAAGTTGGAATGCCCCACTCCCCGAGCTGCGAGATGCTATTGATCCGTGTAAGCTGCGAACCAAATTTGTTGGAGTTCACCACTTGGGATAAAGAAGCGAGTGTGGGTTGGTCCAAACGAACAGAACTGGCACTGCACTTTGGGGGATATAGCTCCCGAATATCCACGGGCGTGGCACAAAGATCATCTGATGCGACTTGCAACACTCCAAAAGTTAAGCTTGAACAACAGCATCTCCGAAAGCACAAATGTGCCGTTGTGATGTTGTTTCGATGTTGGCATGCATCGAGGCGGATCTGCTTTGGGATGCTAGGAATTGCGAGTGCGCCTGGGACTGTTTGGAGTTCGCACATCGGTCAGCAGATCCGGTAATGGATGTACCCATAACACGTCGAAACAAGCTTACCAGCTTACGACTTGCTTGATTGAGTTCAGGTGTCGCGTCCGTCCAGCATAGCCACCACAATCGTCACGTTAGCGTCCCATTGCCATTCGTTAGGCGTTGTCTGCCCCGCGTCGTCGCTCATGGACTCGGTAGAGCTTGGGCAATGCTTGTGTGTGCCTTGTCACCCTGCTATCAATTTCGATTGGACAGGATTTGCGGTAAATCTGAAAAGGCAAATGCACGGAAGCATTTCACTGCCTTCGATCGATCTTCTGGCGTATCCTTCGGGCACATGTGACGTCTTTTTGTGGGTGAGCCCTTGAACTAAGGTTAGGTACTGTATGCTGTCACCGTTTGTTTCTTCTATGCGCAATGCGCCCGACTGCAGTGCTTATCAGTGGTTTAAGTGGTTCGTATGAGCCAAGGACCTCGGGTATCCAGCAACTAATCCGTACATACGGGCTGTATCATATATTGACGCATGCAAAGTACCTGGCTTATTGTAGACGCATCGCCTGTAAGATGATTGCACAGCTTCAGCAGCAAGGAAGGTCAGCCGCTAATCATGGTTTGACTGTGCCACTTCTTCACTCCGTCTTGAAGATAATGCCCTTCTGCAGAGCCACAATACAGGAATGTTGGCTTCACACTGAGACTTGGGGACAGCAATGCACTCCATCTCAGCCGCACATAAATAGCTTGCTTGTCTGGCCTGGGATTTGATTATTGTGTCAAAAAGCGACTTCCGTGTTCTCATCACCTGTTGCGAACACATATTTCACCGCAACGAAACAAGCGATATACGCTGGTTTTCAGTCATCTTGGCCGTCGACCACCTTTCAAGTACGCAATGGGAGTGGAATCTCACGGCTCTGGCGCAAAAGCGTCGGCAGCTTCCGCACCACCAGCGTACACTCCTGTTGCAGGTGCACCACCTCCTACAGGTCCGCCGAAGCAACTTTCTGAAAAAGAACTGGATGCTCTCAATGCTGCGTTCTCGGCACTAAACTTGCCCACTGTCGCGCAGAAGGTAGATGAGAATACTTGCCTTGCGCATCTCAAGCTACTTGCCACTTTTCATAATCTAAAGGAAGATGTCGGCTATACCGATGGCTTGTGGAATATCTTCGATTCTCGCGCCAATCTCCATGATGATCCCAAGTCCGAGCCAGGGGCAGTGTTGGCGAAACTGCGAGAGAAGCGCTGGGCAATATATGTTACAAGGGCGGTTGACCGGTATGAGGCATGGTGGAACACGATGCCTTCTGATCCTTTGACGAACGATGAGATGACGGCCAACTCGCCCAAACACGGGGATTTTGTGAACTCAGAAACACCGCTAAAATGGACTCCAGAGATGTTGCCACCTTTAGGTATGTACTCGTGTCGTCCACCTCTGCGTGTGCTAACGAAGTGAAGATGTTCTCATGGTCTGGCATGCTCATATGCTCAATCCTCGTGACTACCTCGAGGATTGCCTTCGCGCGGGCAGGCGAGAGCTTTGGACCGCAGGACTCCCGTGGAAGCTTGTGAATGCGGCCATTGACACCAGCTTCAACTATAGCGTTTCCGAAGACACCGCTGCTATCTGGAAAGCGGCCACCGGTCATGAGTGGGACAATGCCAGCGATTCTTTGGAAAAAAGCTTCAAGTGCCCGGCATGTTCGAGCCAGTACAATATTCCATGGACGACTTGTGGCCAGGCGGAAGACTCGAAAGATCGCAGTCCTGGTTTGGTAGGCACAGGCTACGGAGACGGCGAATTTGAAAGTACCTGTGCTAGTTGTGGCACGAGGATCAACAGAGATTTCCTTGAAGTCGCCAAATTCGTAAACGACGTGAAAGCACTCCTGATGAAAAATCAACCAATGCCAGGCACCATTCTTTACTACGACACCGGCCTGCCAGAGAGACTAATGCCAAGCAAGCACGAAACTGCGAAGCTTGAACAGACTTTCCCCAACCGCCTTCTTCAGAACGCACTACGGAGTGAGATCCTGGAATTGATCCAACCTGGCTCAAGTTTGTTGCCAATCAGGATGGAGACTGTCCGCAGCATGATAGAGGACGTCATGAAAGACCAGAACCTCCTCAAGAAAGCTGACGGTGTGACTGGAGTTTCCTCGTTGAGGCCCTACCAGCTGTCAAACCGATCCAGAATTCCGGTCAGAAAGATGATGGCACATTACTGGGGCAACTTTTCACCTTTCGCGCTTGAACTCGGTGGTGCTGTACACCGACAGGGTATCTTCACCGAGAAGATGTACAAGATCGACTGGCTTCACAGTCCCACAGCCCGGGATACGATGCAGCGACTTGTTGTCAAATACCAACGGTTCGTCCAGATCATGGCCTCTAACAGTAATAAAGTCGCCGTTCCGACTCTCGACGTCGACCTTGCATGGCACACCCATCAACTAAGCCCTCGTTCCTATCTGGAGTTTACTTTTGCGAAGACCGGTAAATTCATCGATCATGACGACAAGATCAACGAGGATAAGCTGGCTTCTGCATTCGAGTGGACTAGCAAGACATATCAAGGGCTCTTCGGTGAAGTATACAGCGAGTGCACATGCTGGTATTGCGAAAGTGTTCGTGCTTCTCATATCAGCTCCGTCGGAAGAGTACTTGGGGTCTCAAAGAATGAAAAGCGTAGGTGGTCATTATATCTATAAGGTGAGATACCAATGCTGACTAGGACAGTTGTCAACGAGTTCCATGAGTCCGGCAGGGCGAACATGTGTCCCCCAGATGCATCGGCACACATCTCAGCGCACAATGCAGTCAAGTACCACGACGAGGATGCTAGTCGAGCTATTACACTAAAGGCCATGCACGATACTCAGCTCGCTAGAATGGAGGCGAACTACAAGAAAGCACAAAAGAGAGCGGAGAAGAAGGGCCGGAAACTCCCACCTCGCGATGAGTACTACTACTACTGGGGATACCCTTACACGATGTACGGACCATGGGTTTATCCGATCTACTGGACACCCGGTTTTTATTATTACGATCCAGGCATGGCGGCTGCCGGGACCGGTCACGCTGGCGCTTGTGCGGCAGGGACCTGTGGAGGCGCTGCAGGAGCAGGAGCATGCGCGGGAGCTGCGGCTGGTAAGCACCTTCCGGGGTCACCTCGACACCGTGCCTTGCCTGGCTATGGCTTTGGGCTTTGGAGATCGCAGTTGGAACGAGCAATAACTAACTTTGGATTGTGCAGGTTCTTGTGGGGGTTCTGGGGGTTGCGGTGCTGGCGGAGCAGTAAGAATATCACCATTGGGTTTATTTGCCTTTGCTAACAACGGTAGTGTTCCGGAGGTGGATCAGGAGGCAGCGGAGGATGTGGTGGTGGAGGTGGTGGAGGCGGTGGTTGTGGCGGAGGAGGCGGCGGCGGTGGTGGTGGTGTAAGTCGATTCGCTTGGGACCAGGAAACTACATATATGCTAACTTGCAAATAGTGCGGCGGCGGTGGTTCTTGAGAGGATATTCCGTCTCGGTTTATGAGTCATGAGGTTGGGCAGAGTGTTGTTTCTTACTTTGCGACGTGTGATGCTTCACTTACAATTTGCGCTGTCGAACGGGTTGGCGTAGCGGTTGGAGAATTATTCAAGACTTCATGCACCCCAAACGCTATTCAATCATTTCCTGTGAGGCACGAAGGAAGTTTAATACTCCTCTTCCCCTCCTATTTTGCAACAGTCTTGTGCTTTTTTCTTCCTTTTCTTCTTCGATGCAATATGCCTCATGGCAGAGTGTCTACCCGCTATAAATCTCTCGCCCCGCCACCATTACCAGCCATCAAGACTCGCCTTACGCTTGCAGTTACTTAACAACCACTGAAAGTAACGGTGTTGGCCATGAGAGAACACTGGGTGATTTCCCGGCTCGTTGAGAAAGCGGCTTCCAAGGATTGAGTGCGTAGTACCAGTGATAGATGGGTCAACGCGGAGAGGGAAATTTATGATATTCAACTGTCCGAGCCTCTTTTGTGTCGGCGTATTTTGTATCTCGAAGCTATGTGCTCACTAACTGAACACAGAATATCCCGGGAGCCTCAAGTGTTTGTTTCATGAGAGTCAGCCATTCCGCGAGCCAGTGTGTCAATCACTCAAAAGAGAATTGATAGTCGGGTAGTGAATGATAACAGGTTAAAAAAAAAAAAAGAATCCTTGGTATAAGAATGTTGCTGCGAAATACTAGAATTCAGCAGCAAACCATGTTTGCGTAACACGCCATGGCGCAACCGAACAAGAGATAGACCATCCCAGGTCGTCCCATCATGGCGATGCTGATCTAACGCCAAACTCCCCCAGAAAGCCTCCCAGACTTCTGGATGCATCTCGTAACCATGAACTCCGCTTATGCAAGCCTGGCGAATGTGAACCAGCCAGATTATATCCCAATCACATGACGCCTCACTTGGAACTCTTCTTGTCCTTCTTGGCTTTCTTGCCCTTCTTCGTTCTCTCCTCCTTTGTATTCTTCGCTTTCTTCGGCTTTGCCTCTGGTACAGGTTCGGCTTGTCGCTCGGAGCTGTCTGATGATTCCTGTGCGGTGGCTTTTTCTTCGGGGTCGGTCTCAGCCTTACGCTTCTGGCCGAGTTGAGCAGCTTTGATTGCGGCCTTGGCGCGCTCCTTGGCGATCATCTCAGATAGCTTCGTGTTGACCTCCTTGTTGTCGGCAAGATCTGCCCTGATGAAACGGATAGCGGCCTCCTTGTTCAAGGACTGGTCGGGTTTCGGGGGAGGGTTCTCAATGTTCTTGATCTTCTCAAAGTATTGCCGCACGCGTGTCAGCTCCTTGAAGATGGGGTGCTCCTTGGCGTTCACGCCGTTCAATCGCAGGGAAGCTGTGCGTCATGGTCAGTTGGCGAACGGCTTGGGTGAAAAAGCGAGTTGAGCGTACAAAATATCATGGACTCCAACGCGTATGCGACCAGAACATAGAGCTTGGATTTGTCGAGCAAAGGCAGCTTGGAAGCTACCTCGGGGAGACTTGCAAGAAGAGGCTCGAGAGCGTCTTCGAGGTCATCGATCTCACCATCGAGACGCTCAAGCTGCGGTTCTATGTCGGTCACATCCATTTTCGAATCTGGGCTCAGGCAGAGAGGCAGTCTGTTCGTTCGTGGGCAGGTGTTGTACAGCCGACGAAAGCGGCCTGTCAAGCAATGGTTGCCACGCCTCTGGCGCCTGCGCCGGAAGATTTTAGCGGTACCCAGCGGCAGAATTCCAGGTACGGGGGGCTCCGTGCTACGCTACACAGTCAAACAATAACTTATGTAATTACATAAGTTAACCTACTCGGTGCTATAGTATGTACATATGTGCATATGTCGAGTGACTGGCAGAGTAGACTAACCTCAGTCTACTGTAGGTTAGACTTATGCAACTTGGCACCTGGCACCCTCTTGCCAGCGCGGCCAATAAGCGGCGGCGGATTTCTCGATTTCAACGCAACAGGGTGGGTACCCATTCCCTGGGCCCGAACCGAAACTGCAAGCAAAAGATCCCTGACCCGACTTGAGTCGTTCCGGGTCGTCTCGTTAGCAGGTGAAAAAAAATGTCGCCGTCATGAGGAAGTCCAGTAGTCCATGACATTCAGGACCTTTCAACCATCGGTCGAGTCTCGAAACTCCGCCACCTCGCAGCTGTATTTGTTTCGCTTCTCGATTCCCGTCGTTTCGTTTCCTACGTTTGGCCCGGCGTATGGTTGCCTCTTGCATGGTTGCGATTGTACCGAGCCTCTGTTTCTGAGAGAACAAACTACCCTTGACCGACGGTCGCGCATCAAACGCACCGCAACGCAACACAACGCGCTCTCCCTCATGCTCGAGCTATGAGATTTTCCCGTTGATACCCCACAATCCCTCAATCTGTCTTCACACATAGTTCGACAGCCACTTTCGCGGGCTTCTGCGCGAATACCTCACAGACACCCGGCATGGCGTCGCGATAACATCTCGGTGGGCCGGGGGGCCACCAAGCAGCCTCTCTCAGCAGTCGCCTCTTCTTCATCGGAAGTCTTCCATTTCGATCCTCCTCTCTATTTTCCTCCGACCCTACAGCAGCAGTCGGACGCCCTCAGACACAGGCTGCAGGTGCCTTTCTACAGGCCACCACCCCCTATGCCGACCTTTTTGCCCCCCGACGTCCAGCCTGAGCCCGCGCCGTCCAAAACCCAGGAGAGCTTGACCAGACCACACGAGGGGAGAGAAGAATACGAGGAAGTCTTGCGTTCCCTCAAACTGTCCGAGAAAATCCACGTCATGGGCTTCACAGGCGACGCCAAGTACATAACACATTGCCTCGCTGGTACCCCCGATCTTCCTCCTCCTCAGATCCTGGTACACCACCACGACGAGGTGAATCAATGGGGTGCCAGCAACCGCAAGCTGTCCGTGAGAAACAAAGAAGGACTTCAAAAGAAGCACGAAATACTCATGCCTCAATATGTCGGCAAGGCGCTCAAGGCAGGACCGAGCAGGGCGGAGCGGCCGAGGCTCAAGCACATCGACAACCTGGTGCTATGCACCAACGAGAATGCCATCTTGCCAACCCTTCTCAGCATACGTGATAGCATCAACCAAGATACCACGATATGTTTGGTCACGGAGGGGCTCGGCATCGTGAGGCACCTGAACAATGTCATATTTCAAGATCCTTCCACACGGCCGACTTTTATTCTCGGCCACTCGGGCTATGCCCTGTCAAGGGATCCCATGCAGCACGACGATGGATATGCCATAGAGATCCGGAACAGGGGCAGACTGTTCCTGTCAAAGGTTTCTGCACAGGCGCCAAGCGACGACATGGAGATCAACACGTGGGATCGTGTTGTACGCCAGGCTCGCGCGCAGCACCTCGTCAAGCTGCTCGCCTCGTCGCCTGGTTTGAACGTAACCGCCCTTCCAGCATCAAAGTTTCTACGGTATAAGCTGCCGTCGATGATATTCTCCGCTCTGGCAGACGCGACATCGGTCGGACTTGGCTTCCACTACAACCGTCTTGCTACCGACCGATACGCTCGTCGGCTCTGGGGAAACCTGTGGGCAGAGACGATTGCAATCGTCTCAGCTCTTCCCGAGGTGCAACGTGACGCTGCGGTCTTGGCCTACTTCCAGGGTCACAATTTCAAGACCGAGGTGGAACGATTTCTACTCGCACAAAGGGACACAAGTCCGTGGGTGTCCATGGTGAGACACGGGCGAACCCTGCCAATGCAAAGTCTCAATGGCTGGTTTGTAGGCATGGCCGAAGAGCTTGGGCTCAGCTCTGTGCATCACAAAACCATGATAAACTTGGTCAAGGCCAAGATAAAAGCTCGAAATGAGGAGCTGAAATCCGACATTCCTCTTTATCACTCGCCGTATATGTTGGATAACGACTACGCCCGGAACCACGACGAGAAGGAACGGCCGCATGTACACATTGTATATACAAACAAATAGAGTTCGCGGAAGATATCCGCTGTACAGATATGAGAACTACTAACTGTATCATTTTCACCAATAGAGACATTAGATGAAAGAACGAACAGGATACATTTTATATTGATTCCACGCTCTCGTAATGTTGAATGTCTGCCAGCAGCATGTGATTGTGTATTGAGTCTTTGATTCCTGAATCCGATGTGAAGGATTGGGAGCTACCCAAACTTGAGCTCTAATTATAGAGGATTTAAGTGAGTTAGCTTGGACTGCTGGGAATCTGGGATGAACCCCGCCATAATTTTCTCCAGGTCCAAGGTCCAGAAGGTCCCATGTCGCGCGACAGGCAACTTTTACCCCACGAATCCATTCTACATCAACGTCCGTTATACCAAAAGCCATGGCAGACGCAGAACTAGACGCTGTAGGGATAGCTCTTGCTCCAGAGCCCGAGGAAATCGTGTCGCTAACACTCATCACCACAGATCCGCAAGGCTCGTCTCGAGCAGCTCAAGTCGCAGGGCGGGGCAGGCGCCGCCGGTGGTGCAGGCGGCCAGGGACAGAACCCCGAAGGACAGAAGCAGTACGTTCCATCTGTTCTGCATTGAGCGCGCCCAGACGCCCGTCGCGTCGGCGGAACGGCGCGCGCTGCATGGCAAAGAAAACCGCGGAAGACCTTGGGGGGTTACTTGCTGACAGCCCACCTCGCGCCGCCAGGGCCGAATCCGAGGCCAGAGCCCACATCCTGAACCAGATCCTCCACCCCGAGGCCGCCGACCGCCTGGGCCGCATCAGGCTCGTCAAGGAGGACCGCGCGAACGACGTCGAGAACAGGCTGATCATGCTCGCGCGCAGCGGCCAGCTCAAGCAGAAGGTGACCGAGGAGCAGCTCAAGGAGCTGCTGGAGGCCGTCGCCGAGACCTCGAGGGAGAAGGAGAAGATCGTGGTGGCGAGACGGAAGGAGTGGGACGACGAGGACGACGATGACGATTTCTTTGACTAGGTGCTCGTCGAAAAGGTTGGTGTCGCCTCCCCGTCTTGAGGCGGTTGGGCATACGTCATAAGAGTGGTGATTTCGATTTTTTTTTTAATAAAAAGAAAAAGGAAAAGAAGATGAAAAAGTGAAGTAAATGGTGTATCACCAGAGACAGTTGGCATGGCATGGCGTTGTTGTTTTTTCTTCTTTTCTTCCATGGGTCTACCGGTTGTCGTTCCTAATGCTACATGGTGGTACATAGCCATCTTACAGCCCAGTGCATATTTTACAGTATTTTCAGAAAAAAAAAAAACCCTGATGTCACGTTATGGGGCAGCGGCAACATCCTCCATAGCTTTTGCTGCATCTTTTCTCTTTTTCCTCTCTTCTCTCTCCTTCTTTCTCGTCTCTCGCATGTCCGGCGGTCTCTCGATGCCCAAGCGTTTCCTCAGCTCTCCACAATCCGTTGCCATCTCCTCCTCCCAATACACGTTGATGACCTCCTCGCTCCTCAGTCCATTCCGCAGCGCCCAGGGCCCGTAGACCTCCCAGAACCTCTTCCGCTCGCTCGGCTTCATGGTGGCGACAGCCAGGCACGCGAAGCCCGTCATAGGCAGCAGGGTGTTGGCGAACTCGAAAGCCTTGATGGCCACCTCGCCCTCGCGCACGATGGGCAGGCCGGTCAGGGCGTGGTAGAAGTCGTGCGACTCCCGGTAGCGCTGCATGACGTAGGCGCACTCCTCGTCGTCAATGTATTTGACGCTGGCGCGGGTGTCGGGGCTCACGCCCTCGCGGTCGAGCCAGGCGACGTAGTTGCCGCCCACGGTGTTGGGGCCCAGCGTGCGCAGGTGCGGGAGGTCCAGCGACTGGGAGGTGATGCGCGGCCGGTCGCGGAGGATGCGCCGCCCCGTCGGGCTCGACAGCATGGCCCGCCGCAGCCGGTAGATGAAGTACGGCGTCGCGGTGGCTTCGCCGCAGGCCGCGATCAGGTCCGCCCGGTACGGGTTGATCAGAGAGCCGATGCCGGAGCCGAGGGCCAGGGCGAAGCGTTCGACGCCGGTGAGTGGGACGTGGCCTTCGTATTTGGGCGGTGGGCGGTTGAGGACCGAGAAAGAGGCTGTCTGTTGCGGGCGCGGGACATGGTGAGACTCGTGTAAGTGGGATAAAGATGTCGCAGCTGAGGGTATGGACGGTGGGCTGGGATGGCGGAGAACTGTCCGGAGACCTTGCATGGGGGCCCTCATCATGTTTAAGAGCAAAACAACTCGAGCAATGCCAGTGCCCGACTTCACTCTTGAACTTGGCCGGAGACAGTCTTATCAAAGCTCAATCATACGAGAGCATGGGAGCATGGGAGCATGGGAGCATCATCGGCGAGCTCTCCAAAGTTACGATAACGATAGTCGACTAAACCGTAGAGACAGACCCTTACCCATCTAAGCATAATACTCCATACATAATCCGTACATGCGCATGGTACGCACGGATCCGCAACAAAGGAAAAGAAACGCGCCGGCGATCGTGACGGTGGAGTCCCGAGCTGACCTTGACATTGCCTTCTCATTGGCCACAGGTGGGGACTGCTCAGACACGCTAGATCTCTCTGGGCTTAGCTCAGTCTAGATTCCCTTCCCTTCCCTTCCAATCCAAATGGGCAATGGGAAACTCCGTCGCAGCCAATATTTTGCCATTCAACCCATCAATAAAGCCGAACAAACACCAACCACAACTTCTTTTCCCTCTTCCCAACAGCCGAAACACACAGCCAAAACAACTCACAATCCAGCCCACCATGCCTCGTCAACGATCCGCCGGCCGCCCTGCCCCTGCCCGCCCTACCGTGGCTCCCCGATCTGCTCCTGCTCCCCAGGCGCAACAGACCCGGCCCGCCACCACATACGCACCCGCCCAGGCTCAGGCTCCTCACGCTGCTGCCCCGGCACAGGCTGCCCCTGCGTCGCAAGGTCCCGGTCTGTTCGGCCAGATGGCCAGCACTGCTGCGTAAGCCTTCCTCTTTCCCCTCCCCTCTCGCTCTTCCCCTGCTCCTCTGGCGGACTTTAGTTAGCCATCAAGTGCCTCGGTAACTGCACCCCCGGCAGATCACTGCCTGCGCCCGTGGCCGTATATACATGTGTACACATCCACACGCGATGTACTGACATGTCTCCTCACAGCGGTGTAGCAGTCGGATCCTCCATCGGCCACGCCATCGGTGGCTTCTTCGGCGGCGGCTCCTCCGCGCCCGCCGAGCAGGCCGCTGCTTCTCCTGCCGTCCAGTCCAGCCAGACCAACAACGAGTGGGGCAACAACTGCGGTGTCGCCACCCAGAACTTCACAAAGTGCATGGACGACCACTCCGGCAACATGCAGATCTGCGGCTGGTACCTCGAGCAGCTCAAGGCCTGCCAGTCTGCTGCCACCCAGTACACCTCGTAGACAACGACATGTGAAAAGCGAAACGGCCTAGTTCAGATGGGGCGTGAAAAATGGGGAAGAGAGATGGTGTGAGGTTGAAGCATGAGCAGCATATTGCATTACCTGGTCCAGGGGGGCTTCACCACTATAATATCAAGTCATTGAAGCGAGGAAGCTAGATTTACATATCTCTCCTCTTGTATAATACAATAAAACATCCCGTGAACAGCCATCTACCTTGTATCTGTCCTCTTCATCTGTCCCAGATTCTACCGTGTAGCATACTACATGCAGATGTGTACCACTGTAGCGTACCGCGTCTCAACTAGATGAGTTGTTTATTAGACCGCGAGCTCTGAATGTTGAAAAAAATGACATGCTATCTACTGCGTGTCGTGCTGGTCATCATCGTCGTTCCTAGGTTCGAAATTCAGCTGCAGCGTGTTAGTGTTCGTAGCAGACCGCATCAACCACTAAAATAAGAAAAACAATTGTTTTGTTTTTTTTTGGTTCAGGCATGTCACTTACCGAGTTGCCGTTATACAGTTGTTGGTCCCGCCTCCGATCGTCGGGATTCTGGAATCCCCTGACCCTCTGGTCCTGACCTTCACGTCTCGCGGAGCCCTCGCCGTCCAAGTTCTCCATGGGGATCTCTTCGCCGGCCCGTCCGGCCCGGGAAGACCTGGCACCGCCACCACCGACCAGAGTAAAGGGGAAGTTCAGCACCATGGCGAGCAACGCCCAGACCCCCGCGAGGGCACGGTACAGCGCACCACCGGTCTGCTCGAACGCGTTGGCCACCCTGACCCTGGGGACCAGCACCAGCGTCGCCGAGGGCGCGAGGCCGAGGTCGAGCAGGCTGTCCGCCTCCTCGGACGCCTCGACCGTCTTGTTCGGCAGCGGCGTCAGCACGACGCGGAACGTGTACGGCTCGTCCCCGTCGGTGCGGTTCTCGTCGATCCACCCCCTGACCTCCCCGCCCAGCTTCGCGTCGCTGGGGAAGCGGCTCCGGATGGTCGACCCGTCGAGCAGGCGCACCTGCAGGTTACAGTGCGCACCGCCGCCGCGGCTGGGAAGCTGAACGGCGTCGCTCCGTTGCGGCGGCGCCGAGCTACTGCCCGCTCTGCCCGCTCCCACCACCTCGTCTCCCGTGGTGGCCGCCGTGAGCAGCAGCCGCGCCTGCCGCTCCTGGGCCTCGCGCTCCCGCCTCTCGCGCCGGTCATCCTCGATGCGCCTCAGGATGCGCTGGCGCTCCGCCTTCTCGTCCTGCCTCCGCTTGCGTAGGAGGTCCGCGTGCTTCTTCTCCGCCGCGTCGACGCTCCTCTGCTGCTGGCCCTCACTGCTGCTCGTGCCTGCGGCTGCCTGCTCCTCTGCCCGCTTCTTGGCTTCTGCCTTCGCGGCCGCCTCTTTCGCCGTTTTGTTGGCCTCGAGGCGGGCCGCCCGCTCCGCTAGGAGCGCCTGGATGTGCGGTGAGGCTTGCGGTGGTTCCTCGGTTGGGGGAGCTGACAAAGTTGAGGGTGCACTGTTCCCGTAGACATCCTCATCGGCGCTCTGGGGCAATTGTGCCGGCGCAGGGGCGCTCTCCTGAGATGTATGTGCTGGTGTGGCAGACGACGCACTTGCTGGCGCCTGATGAGAGGGACCTTCGAGGGCGAGGCTCAGTCTCCGTAGAAACTCGTCCTTGGAAGTCCCTGCCGCAATGTACTCCTTAAGCTGTCCAGCTCTGAAGAAATGATTAGGAACTAGGTCCAGACGGTGTCGGGGGAGGGAAAGGGACTGTCTTCACATACTGGATGACGACTACGGTTGGCTTCCGGGGCACGGGGAAAAGCGCTTCCAAGTACCCAGCTTCTTCTGAACCTGCCTGCAAACGGAGCGTTACTGCTTGCGCCTCAAGGGGTCCCTTGACTCTATCCTCCGCCAGAAATTCGGTCTCCCATTGCTCGCTTTCATCGCTACCATCTGCACACGTGTTAGTTACTGGTAGTGCTTGGGTAGGAGATACCTGGTCAAACGTACCTGTGACAAAACAAATGACTTGTTTCGACTGCTGTAGTGCAGTCGAAATGCCTTCCTGCAAAGTCCCCTTGAAGAACATGTTGACCCGGTTGGAGATTGTGCAGTTGGTGTACGGAGAGGGAGTATCTGGCTCTAGTTGAATATGTAAGCACGGGATCTTTTGCTGCAGTTGAGCTAAAAAAGAGCTTGGCATTCACATACAAAGAGCAAGCAGAGCAGAAATAAATGGAACTGAAAACTAGTAGGTTTGAAGGCTCATATCAACTGCCCGAAACTACCATAACTCAGCGCATCGAAGATAGTACTTCGTGTTTTAGTGACATATGTCGGGATTCCTGTGTCGAGGTCGAGTATCTAGGTTAGTATGTCGTTTTCCGAGTCCTCCATTCGCCACAGGTGGCCTCCAACTCCTCCAATCAGAGGCTTCCCTTCAGGGCCCACTTTGTCACTCGACCAAAAGCTTAAGATATCAGTTCTGCCAGATCCATCCCAACAACAACTCTTCTCAAGGGATACCTAGTGCCTCGGTCCCCCGATTACCCTTTCCTCTTCTCTTCTCCCCCTCCCCCCTTTTTTTCTTCTTTTTCTTTCTATTTTTGCCTTCCATCGCTCTGGTTCGGCCGCCCTTTCCAAGCAAGCATTCAGGCAATCAAGTTCAATGTACGGCGTGCATGACAGCAGGCTGTGAATATATTAGTTTTCGGTGCCTGGAGAGATAACAATTCCCAGCAGATCATGTTGCGCTTCGTGTTCACGAGGAAGAACCATCATTATGACATTCAAGCAATAACATGTCAAACATCTGCGAAAATCCACGAACGCCTCGTGCGTGAGAACAGTTTTTGTTGTCAGCTTAAGAATATTCTTCCTCAGAAGGCAAATCATGCCCCATGTGTGGTCATACCAGAGTCCTTATGTGGTCACAGGTGTGATGCCATTATTCGTGTAACGGTTTTCGTTGTTTGCCCATGCGCATAGGATCTCAGCGCACATGCTGATCTGTGGATGCTGTATGATGAGAACGAATTTATGTGGGTGGTAAGATACATTGTGCTAGCGTAATAAACTGACAGAGAAAGATTCGTTCATGCCAAGACTATCTGCACATGTGTAGCGCTGGAAGCATTTCCGGCCAAGTTATTACAAGAAAGAAGAAAGAAGAAAAGACGAGAAGAAGAAAAAGGCGTTCACAGTCGAGCCACTTCCTCGCTTATCAAGTGCTACTGCTTTCTGTATACCTTACAATATGCTGCACTGGGTCGAGTACAGAACGTAAATTACTCGACGTCTAAATTCTATCATACCACCCCCTTTATCACAGTCCCATGGTCATCAAATTTGATGTTGTTTGAGACGACTATCCATGCGTGTAGCGGCCATTCGTCACTATCTTATTCCATCGCATACTCAGAAGTAGGTAGAGCATGCGGGCAGCATTGAGCTCAGTCCGTGCAGGACAGATTCGGCTTACTGGCTCGGTAACCGTCAGAAATTGGTCTTGACCGGCATGAAGTCTAAATAGGGGAGAGTACTTGAGACATTAGCTTAACTTTTCCGTCACAAAATCTAAAGTTGCAAACTAAATTCGTATATACAGTATCATGTAAGTCGTGAAGGTAGGCCGTCAAAGAGTTTATGAAATACTACTTCCCTAGCCTTGAACTTGACATGTCGTGCCAAGTTTGTAGCAGGCACCTTGAGCGATGTGACGTGGGGGTTGGTGAATGTTTGAACAATCTCAGAGAAAGTACAACCCTTTCTTCAGCAATACGAATTCTTTGAGCAAGATGGCCAATAGGGGCCCGTGACTTCTACAGACCTGCTTGAGCGGCTACATGAGGCCCAGGATTCATATGGAGCGGGCAGTGACAACCTAGACAAAGCTATTCCCAGGCGTTGGTCCTTAGAAGTCAGTTCAGTTACAGCCTCGACGGCTTATCGTGAGATAGGTATTAGACTCTCTTCCATGTACATCGGATATGCAAGCTAATGCCCGATCTGGTAGGACTCGGCGTTCCCGGTGAACATGAATAATGATTACTTGCAGACGCCACGAGGCGTCACCCACCATCTTCTGAGTGTCTCTCCAAGTGATTTCGGTGGTTTGAGGTTCAGCTCTCTGGCGAGGCTCGGCAAACTCATAGGAAATTCTTAGAGAATTCGGCATTTCTGACTGACATGTGCTCCGACACAAGGGAAGGGTGCTTCGCTGACAAGAGGCCTTTCTGAAAATAGCTCAGATCATCCGAAACCAGAAATACGGCTTCTGAGGGGTTTGATACGCCCAAGGAACTTGCGTCCTTGGCTCATAGCCGGCCCTACATCTGATCAATGTCTGACACACCTGTCAGCACATCAGACATACAGCCCACACCATTACTACACACCGGTTTAACAGAATCGCACACGACAAAGTGCTAACGTCTATGTCTAGGTGTGTTAAAGAAGAAGAGGGGGGTTAGTGTTGACTCTGCGTGTGAGCCATAACGCAGACGCGGACCTTATCACTGCAATTCCGTTGTGGCATCCCGCAACATTTGTCTTACACAACTTCACGATGAAGCTCAATGTCTGAATATTATCAACACGGATTTCCTTCATAATTTACTCGCCTCGAACAATAGGAGTCAAACCCAGGTAAAATCTAGTCGAACTACACAATGGAAGATCCCCTACCAGGAGGCACTCTCTCCCCTAGCATGGGTTTGCCAGCCTCATCTGACACCGGCATGGGAGGTTATAACTCGGCTACCAACCTGCTATCGCTATCGTCGGATCTCCGTCGAGAGGTCGGTCGGTCAAGGGATAGCGCACTAATAGCCTCTCGGCGTTCCGGCTCAATGATCTGGAAAAGGCCGCGAAGCTTATACCGTACGAAAAGTAGACATTTGAGTAGGACCAACTCCATAGCCTCACTAGAGGATCTCATTTGCTACAAAACCTCCTCTGGGTCTATTTCGAAGCTTTTCCATTCCCTCATTGAGGTCTGGTCTTTGGTTCTGAGCCAGGAGTCTTGGTCTCTGAGCTTTAGCCCCGTGGCCATTGCATGTTCCAAGCCGTATGGCGATCCAGCTCCAGGGGAACTGGACCCCACAATGCCTGAGTATCAACAGAAATGTTGGGATGTGGCTCGATGTCAACTTGGCGACGAACGCGATCGGCTCTACTTATGGAAGTCTAGCTTCACCGACCAGGAACTAGATGAACTGCTCAACACTACCTCGGAACTCTACGACGCTCTGGGTATTTCGGTCTTGAAAGCATTGCTTGGAATCGCTGGCTCCCTCTGTGCTGTTATCGGTATGTATAGTGTCAACCCTTCATTCTATCTCATCAACGCTATCAAAAACTGATGTAACTAAGACATACCTATACCTGGCATAGACACCTCGAAAATGCCCGAGAGTGCTCGGAGATTGAATCAGGCGATGCAGGAAGCATGGAAGACTCTGAACCTTCACTACAGTGAAAATGATAACGGCTCCGATATCGACATCCCTACTGTGATGTCCGGTGTTATAGACCCGGATGAGAGACCTAATGTGCTCTACCAGCTGCGAGACGAGACTTCCAGGCTTTCGAGACTCAGCTTCCAGATCAAGCTTGCCCTTTCTGAGATCAAAGATGAAGTTCGTTTTCTAAAGTTCCCCTGACTTCCAATTACGATAACATCTCTGCGGAACCCGATACTAATTTATGAATGGTAAATAGAAAAGCGTTCTTAGTCCCAGGACTCCGTTGAGCCCAATGAGCCCCTAAATGGAGAGCTGAAGGCCATTTGAATTTTGCGTTCATTCCCCGGCTTGTCTTCACACTTCTTATGGATATACTTGTTACAATGTAATCTGGGATGTGGGTTGAATTGTATGTGGAAATACTTCGAAGGACATAAGACCTGCAGCCATTTAATGTATATACATACCAGCTTGTCTCTTCTTTATTAAGTACTTTCATGTTGTGACCATCCCTATGGCAGTCTGATTTCGTGCTATGACCCGTTAAATTTGCATGGTTGTATAACCTTGAGCTCAATCATTTTATAAACCATGAGTAATTCATAAAACGAAACTTCAATGACCAGAAAGTCTGGATGAATATCCGGCAATGTGCGAATTAGTGCTGTACCCGACTTGGATTGTATTATCTTATGCCTAAGCCCACAACGGCGACTTAAAAACATGATAGATGCAAGAATATAGCTAATTGACAATGAAAAATATAGGAAGTAACATTAAATGCATGAACTTGTGAGATTCCTCGTATTGAAAGACCAATCTGGCAGCACATTTCCTACCTCCCAGTTTCTTCATATCCCGCCCATCAAAAGCTTGTTATCGCAGTAGAGATGCCCTGCTTTATCTCTGCTGGAACATTTGGGTCTCTAAGAAGGCTGGCTAACACTTCCAGTTTCATCCGCTTGTCGTGATCGCTGGTAAGCTTGTCAAGCTGATTGGGAGTCAGCGAGGAGTTCATCATAAGCGAACTTCCCTCTTGTACAACATCCTTGACAATGATGTTATCCCAATCCTTGTCAGATTTATCCCTTATGATGCGACTGTTCTGCATGTATGCCATACCCGAGAGCTTGGTATTCGTGATAGATAGGGTCGTGCCGGCAGGGGCGAGACCGACTACAATGGCAAGTGTCAAGGTGTTCTTCGATGCAACCAGGCTGTCCCTGAAAGTCTCGAGCTGCTGCTGCTCAGTAGGCCCCTTCATAAAGTCATGAACGAACAGCCGGAACCCACGGCCCCTTTGGGTCAGCTCCTCTTGGGTGGCGACGAGACTGTCGATGTCTTTGGAGATGCGCATGAGCTCATCTATATAAGCCGCCAGATCGTCTGTCTGCAGAAAAGGACTTTTCTGGATTCGTTCAACTATGGCCTTGGCGCTCTCGACATCACGCATCACGGTACTGAGATGCATGGAGTAATTCTTCCGGTGGTCTAGGGTTTTCTGAACACGATCTAGCAATAAGAAAGACTGCTGAGCCAAGGACGCCGCAGCGCTGACACCTCCAAGGACTTCCTGTTGCCAGATATTAGTATTATTAACATTCGAAGATGGTTCATATTATGGAAGGAAGTCTCACTGCCATCGTAATGTGTAGGAATCACAAATCTGACTTAGGGTGATGTGATGAGGTCTTTTGGGCGTCGTCAGGACAGGTTGAAGGTGAATTTGTACTGATAATAATCAACAAATATGATTACAAAAGTTCATGCAAAATATCCTGGAGTTGGATGTTCTGTCCTTGATGGCTACTTTAGGAGGGGGTGAGACACCGCTGGACCGTCAACTGTACACTGGTGCCGGGTCACAATGATCAAACCGGTGTGAGCCCCTCACGAGGCTCTGAGGTCACACATGGCAGTATCAACGGTGAAGTGCAGAGAGGAAGGCAGTGAACTGCGAAGGCAGATGGATGGCGACGGATGCGCGATGAGCGGAAAGGTTGGGAATGCATCAGAGCTGAAATGGACATGCATATGCCGCATGGTTTCATTGACGCACGCGCACGAGGCTGTGTAAAGAAACCGGTAGATGTGACGCCACGGCACAACCCCCACGAGCGAAGCTGACTGAGATATAGGTTAGATCGGGGAAATTATGAGCATTGCTCTATGTACATGTAAAGATAGGAGGCTCAGTACCACTACTGTACTATTGACTCATACCCTCTTCTTTTTATTTGCCTTGGCGTAATTCATCCCAAAAACCCTCACCCGCCATACTCTGCAGCCTTGCTTCATATCCAGCCAGATTCGACCCATGCAAATGTTATCCTTAAATAAAAGGTCGATCTACTTTTGCATTATTTTTTGCCCCTTGAAATCTGTATATCTCGACGAACCCTACACCTACTCAAGTCTTCATTAACGTCATTAAGCTGAGACCCACACTTTGACAAGATGCAGAATGAGGAAGTTTCGACTGAACTGCCTCTCAGCCTATTTCAGATGGCTGATAGAGAGCCGTCCAAGCTTGCGAAGCTCGACCATGTTCGTGCTAGTGATACCGCTCTTCTGGCTACTATGAATCACTTCAATGGCACCCTAGCTCATGCGAGCCGGTACACATATAATACGAACATTTCCGGTCTGGTCTTTCTCCCAGAAGACAACAATAATTCACAAATACGAGACATTATAGCCCAATTACTTGCAAATGCTCGTGGAGTCAATTCTTCGGGTGCAATCGCGCCTGAATCCTCTTCATCTGAGCTGCACTCCGTTGAGGAGGCTTCATCGGCTCCGGCCTTTACACATGGAGACTATGAAACAATTGAGCGTGCTAGGCAAGAAAAGCTGGGGGGAATGATTAAAAAGAGAAATGATATCTCAAAGACCTACTACGACCTTTTGAAAAATTGCGATGATATGATCATGGATTCTGAGCGTATACCCAAGTGTCTCGAAACAATCGAGGAAGACATAGAAGAGCAGAAGCTTCGGTTTGAGGTCACCAGTGCCTCGCTCCTTAAGTCCGTACGAAGTGCTCACCTCGAAGAAGCAGAGCGCAGTACCCTACTTTATGTGAAAGTATTAGACAAGATGGAATACATCTCCCTTGTGTTGAAAGACGCCCCGGCGCATTTGGAGAGGATTTTTAACGACTTCAAGGTAAGGCTCATATTCACGAACTCTCTTCTATCCCACAGCCACGACACTAAACTGTGTCAGGATAAGGACAATTCCAGTCTTGACGAGCAAGCGCGAAAGCGGGCGGCACACCCCGACGTCGAGGTGAAGGATGTCCTTATTAACGTCGACAGACATTTAGATGAGCTTAACGAGCTAGCGCAGCCGCTCATTGGCAGCTTCCCGATGGGCCAAAGCGAGTCTATACCCAAGTTCTCGCCAGAGGAGCTCCGGCGACTCTCGTTTGAGAGCCTCGCCGCCGCCACGTTGTTTCAATGTTTCTGCAGGGCCTGTCCTGTAAAGCAGCATCGGAGACACACGGCATACCTCAGTCTTGCTTCTGGCAGTAGCGGCGGTCCTGAGATGCGTATGGCCATACTATCCAGTGCAAAGAAGGAGAAAGATCCGGTCTGGTTGAGAGTAGTCTCGGTAGCGCCGGATACCACCAGCGCGGGCACGGCCGCCGAGAGGGGACGGACACCAGAAATGAAGGGACATAAACGGAGACGGTCCTCGGATGCGGCGATACTGCCTACGAAGATGCGCAAGACCGACACTGGTCCTGTTCATGTATCAGAATACGGTGATAACGTCGTCATCGGCACATTGACACAAAACCCGATCCAAGTCTGTCCGGAATATCTCGCACAGCACGAGGAGCCTGAACTCCTGGCAATGCAGATGGTTGACGCATCCAGCGCGTTCCACAGAATCTACTTTCTCCCGGCCGACGAGCGGCCGCCGGAGAACTGCGAACCAGTCAGTCTATACAAAATGCTTCTCGAACGCCCTGATCCACAGATCGCCCACAGGAATGCCCAGACCGGGACACTGTGGAAGGTGCAGGTTGCCAGACTGATCGCCGAGGCGGCCCTGCGGTTCGACTGGCCGGAGACTAGATGCCAGTGGGGCAGGGACGACGTCATATTCTATACCCTGCAGCCCTCTAGCCACATCCTCGGGCCATTCCTGAAGGTCGAAATAGAAAGCCAGGTACACGGGACGAACGCGATACCTGAGCAACCAGCGTCCGGTGGGAGGCAGAGAAGGACGCTCCTGAACCTAGCCTTCATTCTTCTTCAGATCGGTCTTTTCAAGCCTATAGAGCCGCCGCCAGAGTCCTGGAACGATGACCAGTATCGGGGTTACATCATCCAAGAGATCATGCGAAATGATGCCCAGATACTGGGTGATTACATAACGGTAGTTCGTCAATGCGCGGAGCTCGCCTCCCCAGTGGGAGAAGTCAATATTGACAAGGAGGAGTTCCGGGAGAAATACTACCGGCTCATTGTTTCACCACTGAGGATGATGGAAACAAATTTGTTATCTCTTCAAAAGAAATGAAGTTAGTTTGTGTACACAGTGTCCATGCAGCACTCAATTCTTTCAGGCACTGAATAGATACTTGGTTTATGAGAGCAACGGCCATCTTTACAAAGCCGGCTATAGTCTTTAAACTTCACCTTGTCGCCGAATAATGGTAACATTCATGCTGAAACTTCATTATTTTGTTCTCATGGTTGATCCACACCACATATTGCGCCGTGATTCTCCTCTCCAGAGCAATACCTGATAGAAGTTGGGACTCGCAGAAAGCCGCAGCTCCGGCAACGTCTAACAAGCTCTGGATTTAACAGCATCATGATATCTTTCTCAGACCAAGATAAAGTCCTTGAATGACTCTACTGTTGACCAGGCATCTTTCAACATCCGCCCCACCCCTATTCTTTCGACTTCACAAGCGACAGGAGGTATTTTACAGGAATCATCAATAACTCTCCACCGCTCTGCCTCATCTGCAGTTCTCGTCATTCGCGTTATGAGCATGACGTTCACAATCGACCAGGGCTCTATACAACACGAAGCCTGGCGTCCGATTTCATCGCTCGAGAAGTTGTAGGCCTCCGACAGGATGATGAACTCGTACTCTGCGTTTAACGTGCAACGAGAACTTATCGGCAACCGTATCGACCCCAGCCAGGGCTCATCGTCTCCGCCGGTTGAACCAGGCGTCACCGGTCTGGATGGGCCAGACGCTGCACAAGATATTCTAAAGTGGCACAGATCAGGCGGATCATCGCTCTGTCCACTCCGGCCAAAGAGCGTCAGCCTGAACTTGGCGACCTTGGTTCTTATGTGCAGACCATCAACTGAAGCCGAGGCACCAGCATTGCTCAGGCTAGTTGTATCAGATATGGGATCTGGATTTAATCGATCACGGTAGCAAAGACTTAATCTTGTAGTCGTTCGCGTGCGATCAGGGCCGTTCGTTAGGGGTTCATGGCCATTATAATCATCTTTGAGGTCGTACCCTATGCCACCAGTCCAGCCAGCCCAGGACCAGCTTGGCCAATATGGTCTACCAGTTCGATTATCGTCTGGTACACGCGTGAGGTTTTGCTGTGGCCTCCATAACATAGCAGCTTCCAATAATGGCCGTGGTAGCCCATGAAAAAAATCGATGTGGCCATGATGAATCAAGACATTCATAACACCAAGAATACCGTTCAGCCTATCCGTCACATACGACATGTCCCGCGCTGTGTACTCTGTGATCACTCTGCAGTAGATAGGAAAAAGCGCTTTTTTCAGGTATTCGAGCGCCGTCATGCCAAATCCTGCACCAATGGACAGACTATATCTGATGCGCCTGATCATCTTAGGTGGCTGCCAGCTTCGACTGAGTATGACATCCATCATCGGTGCGGAACGCACCACGTCACCCTTTTCAGCAAAGTAGTCTTCGCCCCATGTCGCCCTAGAACATTGAAAGTACACCGTATCGTTTACGAAGAACAAGTAACGCCGTGAGAGTAGACGCTCCTGGTAGGTCCACCCCCTGGAGTTCCACGTCGTGGTCTCCAGTGCCACCTGGCAGTCGGGCTGCAAAGACATCAGTATCAGCTCGGGCGAATACTCCGCTATGTTCTGAGTTATATGTCGAGAGCCTGGGTGAAGTCCTGGAAGACCCGCATTGGCGCTGTCGCCACCGGCTGCTACAATTGTCAGCGCTGCCCTCGAGTATATCTGGTCCATAGCAGCAAGTTGTTTCGCTTTGTCGGTTTCACTGTCCTGGATGATACAAAGTGAATCGATCCAAATGTAACGGTGCTTTAATATATTTGTTAGTAGCAATGCGTCTTGTATGGATTTTGGGAAGAGGTGATGATGACGCAACAGCTCTCCTGGGCGTTTAAGTTTGAGGATGTTAGTAGTAAGAGTTTTAAACACGCATTGGGCTCCCCAAACATAGCTGAGTGCCACATATGATCTCGGCACTACCAACTCAACCAAGCAGCGCTCTTTCAGATCGAGAAGCCGTATATACGGGGAGAAGCACCAGTCCGTCCCAGCGGGTCTCACTACATTCGTGTTGGCAGCACAGTCAAATGAATGCTCAATTTGACATGTCCAGTACCATGAAGGAAGTAGACTCAGGTTGATCTGGCCAGCCTGCATTTTGCGTCCTGAAAACAACTCGGCTTTCGATCCAGCTCTACCCAAAGGGATCACGTCGAATGGGGCAAATGCATCTTCAAGCCTTACCAATTCTGGCAGAATCCTTAGTCTCAGGGAAACAGTATCATGTCCCTCTCGAACCCCATCGGCTATCCAGCAACCCAGAACTTCTGCCTTGTCGGCATAACTCGTGTGCGATACAGATTGTGCAATAAGCCTGCAGAAGACACACCATTTGCTTCGCTCCATGACCTCAGCAAGCAGTCCAAAATGTGTATCGGGTGGTAGTTCTTTGTCCTTTGGCCAGTCGAAGAAGTCCGACCTCATCAATTTCATAGCTCGATGCCTTGCGCAGAGGTGGAAACTCGCATCTTCTTCGGGCAGGTCGACTGGCCGATTCCAAAGGCGACCTTGCCGCCAGTTCTCATCGTCTTGGGGGGCTTGCTGAAGACTCACAGCCATTTTGTTGATGTGATGTGCTTGTTCAGAATTTTGATACGACGAGGAAAAGGGAAGCGGGCAGCTTGAGTACGAAAAGTCTCCATCATTCATTGGCTGTGCCCAATCCGTCAGCGAGCTCTGATTCGATAATTCATATTCCCCTGTTTCATCTCGTCGCACTCCTTTGTCAGTGCCATCACCGTCCCTCAGGATGCTCTGATCAGCAACTCATTTATTTCATCTTGAGCTCGCTGAATTACTTTCTTTTTCTTTTTTATATTTGCCAGCCCACTATCGCCAACGGCCAAACAAGTGGCGGCACTTGCAGAAGCACATGGTCATGAGACAAAAGATATGATTAGGTGTCAATCATTCAACTCTACAGATAGCCATACTGAGAATCATCTGGTCTTGTCCCTTTGATATGCGATACATATAATTGTGTAACCCTGATAAAATCCAATGGGATTATTGTGTGAGTGACAGGATGGACAAGTGGCTGATGCTCTTGAGGGCTTAAACATGTGAGCCAAGAGACTGTCCGTTGAGGTTAAAATTGCAGTGAAGTTTTCCTTCATCCCATCCCTAGGAGAAGATGCGGCAATGATTGGCGGATACTCTTGATTTTGAGACTTGGACACGTGAGCCTAGACACTGTCCATTGAGGTTAAAACTGCGGTGTGATTTGTCTTTCGTCCCATCTTTGGTAAGAGATAGAGGTATAATTGGCTGGCTAAGAGGCTAGAGGAACGGGACGGAGCGAGGGCTGGGATGTCGAAGGCATACAGCAACGAGACTATCTGTTCGTCAGTTGGGAAAATTGACTAAGCAAGTCAAGAGTCAGAACAACTAAACTATGCTACATGTCATCCAGAATGTATTGTCTCTATCTGAGTCGTATGCTGTGTGTTATTATATTGGTCCACCCATGGCTGAGGGTAGTGAGTCTGTGGCACCAGTGCCATGAATCTTCGCTCTTCGCCAATAGCGGGATGTGGCTATTCATGGAGATAGCTTTCTCATCAAAGCTTCGCATAATGGCTCCGTTAATACCAGCCCAGCAGTTTTGTATCTTAAGGCATATATTCCCAGACTAGATCCTGTTGGCACGTTCAAACATCTTCTTTCTACGCAGTTTCCAGTCTGGTGCAGGTTCGTCGTTCGTGAGTCACAGACACAAGAGGTTTTTCCAAGCCAATTAACCCTTATTCGACCAGCAGAAATTCTGGCACTAATACTACTACGCTCGTGACTTGAGTAGATAATTGGCCATTGCTCTACCTTTTCTTAAAAGTATGCCGCTACACAACCAAATTTTGGCCCAGTGGAACAATCTCGGGACGGAAGTTGGCATAAAGGGAAGGATACACAACTCGCTTGATCATGCGCACCTCTGAGCCATTTCAGTATAGCGGTACTTCCTAATCTCTGCAATAGAAGTGGGAACCCCATGGCGTTGAGATGATCTCCCACTCGTAATAAGCCGCCATATGATAACTCCACTTAAGCATTCTAGACATGTATTTCCAGACTTCACGTGACTAGTGGAGGCGGTCGCCCACCGGTCGCAAGAGCGGGATATGTCGTATTGAATTTGACCTTGAGGAGTCAAAGCAAACGGCCTGCGAAAAGGGACTATCTCATTTTATGATCGATATGCTGGATGCTGGGGTTTTGGTACGCTAGTTGGCATTTCGAAAGTCTTCTTCCACTTGTCTCCGGCCAGTATATTATCGAGATTAACATGAATACATCATTCAAAGATAGATAAACCGAAGTTATATACAAAGTTGGATTTGAAATGGGCAAAACACTCGGTACGATTGAAGCAGTTATATGTACTTTCCACACTCTGTCTCGTATATGAGCATGCGCTCGCTGTTATCTTCAGGCCATTCTGCATAAGATGATGGGTTTACGCAAGAACCATAAAATCAAGTCTCTCGTTAGGAACATTTCGACAGTGTACAAATCTTGTCGCATGGACACAATTTTTGCGCATCCGTCTCTACCTTTTGTAAAACTTTCTCACTGTTAGGCACTATTTTATGAGGGTCTGCAATGAAGGAACCATGTATGGATCGAAAGGACGTTGGCTCACTTCTGGAAACATGGTTCTTAAGGTGGTAATGCCATACACCGAGGGTCCTTGCACTATTTGTATTATTCTGTTTGTGACGGTATGTTGTTCCCGTAAGTTTGTCGACGAAAGGGAGATGCAACTAAGCCGAGCCGCTGATATGCGCCTAAACACCAGAACCGACCCCACTAAAATTTTCTTTAAGCATCACAAAGATCTGCACCTTGCAAGCGACAACCTTTTGATCCTCCCATCTTCGGCAACATCACTACTCACCTGCCATAATTTTCCCACAGCACTCGTCTCGCTGTTTCTTGCACGTCAGGCCTCACTCCCCATCCGGGACAGACACTACTACTACTACTACTACTACTACTACTACCCGTTCTACCAACACAAACCAGTCGAACCAGACCGACACAATGGGCAAGCGCAAGCCAGAAGACAACCCCACCACGCCCAGCGCCAATGGCGACTCCAAGAAGCGGCAGCGGGTGAGCGAGGAGGAGAACCCAGCCGCTGCGAAGAAGGCCAAGAAGGAGAGGAAGGAGAAGAAGTACGGAAAGAAAGTGAAGACAGAACTCGTCCCGGAAGAGGACATTGTGGATGTGGCTATGACCGAGATCGACAACATCAAGCCCGAGGCGGCCAAGAAGGAAGAAGAGGGAGACGCTACCGAGCCCGCCGCGGCGCCCGAAGCCGCTGCCGCCGGTGAGAAGACCGACAAGAAGAAGAAGCGCAAGAAGAACAAGAAGGCAGCGGCGAAGGAGGAAGCGGCCGCCGGCGACGAGGAAGAAAAAGCCGAGCAAGAGGGCCAGGAGGGAGAGGAGGTGGACGGGGAGGCGGCAGAAGCGGCCTCGTCGGGCAAGCCCAAGAAGAGCCGATTCATAGTGTTCGTGGGCAACCTGCCGTACAGCGCAAAGGTGGCGGACATCGAGAAGCACTTCTCGGCGGTGCAGCCGACGTCGATCCGGTTGCTGCACGAGAAGGCGAACCCGACCAAGTCGCGGGGCATCGCGTTCCTCGAGTTCCGGGGCTACGACCACATGAAGACGTGCCTCAAGACCATGCACCACAGCACCATGACGTGCGAGGGGCGGGACTACCGGGGCCGGCCCAAGATGGAGGACCGACAGATCAACGTTGAGCTCACGGCGGGCGGCGGCGGCAACACGGACGGGCGCAAGGAGAAGATCCGCGCCAAGAACGAGAAGCTGAACGAGCAGCGCGAGAGGCGAAGGATCGAGGAGGAGAAGCAGAAGGTCAAGAAGGAGCAGGAGCGGCTGGCCAAGGCCGGCGAGCAGAAGGCCGGCGCTGATGGTATCCATCCCAGCAGGAGAGCTCGTGTTCCCGGAAATCGCTTCAAGTAAAATGATACCCGCCAAATTGGCCCAGCTGGCACCTGGGAGATTGTATACACTGGCGTTCCGGGGGGAGGCGCTGTCAGGCTAGTTTTTGTTGATACCACAAGCCACCAATATCAACCGTATGCCTTGTGGGCGAATCATCATTCATTGTCTCGACCACTTGATCGAATTAGATCTGTCCGTTTGTGCTACTTTGTTTCGTGTCACTGCACGTATTCAACGGTGACAACTTCTCCATGGTTGGGCCATGCAAAATGAGAGAAATGACAGCGGCAAGTCACTAGCGGACACAACTTAGACATCAATGGCACGGGTTGTTCATACAGATCAATCTTGTCTATTAATTCCACATGCTCTCTTACTTTCATGTGCTATCTACAGAACTCTGCGTAAAAAAGACGATTGACCTCCGATGATCTTCGAAAAAGACGTCATGCAAACCAATAACACCGTTCGTATTGCAGTATTTGTTGAACTCCGAGGTCCATCTCAACTCTCAGGATAGCAGCAGACCTTGCTGGAACCAAGATGCCACATTCAAAAGACTCGAAAAAAAGACTTTGGCAGAAGAATCTACCATCGCGGAGACGACTCCAAATATCCCAGACGTGATGGTAGGAGTGCTGTTTAGGTTTCCCCACAACAGCTTCAACGCCAGTCCGGATTGGTGCTCCTGGTATCAAACACCGTCCGAAAGAATCCAAGGTCGTAGGGGTATGTAGGGTTATAAGGTCGTGAGAAATGAGGGGACGTGGATAAGACAAGAAGAAGCACGTCGTTTCATTCCCTCGTAATCTGGAGAAAAGATTCGTCTTTTCGTTCATGTCCACCAAAAAAACGCCATTGCATTCGACAGAAGTAGCTGTTTAGGAGATTGCTCCGAGCGATCGGACCAAGGTATTATTTCCTGCAAAAAGCTGGCGTCATATCAATCGTTCACCTAGATTCCGTTCTTGGCCCGTCTATAGGATGGTGCACTTGGACTTCTTTTGTTTCGTCTGTTGAGGTCTGGGGTTCAATACAGCACTTGACGAGGGTTAGCTTGGCTTCCTTGCGCATCTGGGAACGGCTTGGTAGCGTTTGAGGTGACATGAGGTGAACATACCGGATGGCCTCATCGAAGACACTCTTCAGGTTCCTTTGCGTCAGAGCAGAACACTCGAGGTACTTGACCGCGCGAATCTCCTTGGCGCAGACGAGAGCCTGGTCATATGATACTGGCTCCATCCTCTTGGAGCGAAGACTCTCAAGTGTGGCGGGATCCTCTCGCAAATCCAGCTTGGTACCGACCAGGATAATAGGCACGTTGGGTGCGTGATGGTCGATTTCTGGGTACCACTGTGGTTGATTTAGCTACAGCTGGCCCAATTCCAAATTACGAGGGGGATTGCGAACCTTGGCCTTGACGTTGTCAAACGAGGGCGGGCTGACAATGGAGAAACAGATGAGAAAGACATCAGTCTGAGGGTACGAGAGTGGCCGCAGACGATCGTAATCTTCCTGACCGGCAGTATCCCACAGTCCCAAGCTGATAGGCTTTCCATCTACCATGACACTAGCCGAGTAGTTGTCGAAGCTGTAAATCCAAGCCGCACATTAGTCTGTGTTTCCCCCTGATACTGGTAACAGTGCTGGCACGACCCAACAGGAGGCAGGTGTGAGGTGTACTAACACTGTAGGGATGTATTCGCCAGGGAAAGCGTTCGTTGTGTATGAGATGAGAAGACATGTCTACAATGGTTTGTCAGAAATGGATTCGTCGCGTGTCATGGCTGTTGGTAACACACCTTGCCGACAGCACCGTCACCGGTAACTACGCACTATTATAGGACAAGATGTCAGCAGCTACGTCTTGATTATACTTGAAGCCCATGCCTATGCCCTCGTTCTATAGGGGCGGCCGATCTGATCCGGGGATGGGGGGGGAAACCCGATGGCTTGAGATTTGCAATGCAGTCATACCTTGAGCGACTGGACGGCTGAAGCAGCCATTATTGCGACTGGGGTGTGATAAAATCACGGGGTATCAAAGAGTAGAGAGGGAGAGATGCTGGATAGCAGAAAATGCCTGACGGAGACAAGAAAGAAACCCAGGAGCTGTTCTTGTCGACAGGTAGCGCAGGTATGTGGTTGATCGGTCACTGTGGCAATGATTCGAATTCCCAATTGAGGATGGTCTTTGGTCTCGAAAGAAGCGGCGATTGGATTGCGAGATTGTTGATGAAGGTCGGGATTGAAAGAGAAGAAGAAAAAAGCAGTAGACTAGGTAGAATACGTGACTCCTGGAGGTACAGTTTGCAGGAGGTCGAACAAGAGTTTACTACTTCCGGTGTTGCTGCATAAAGATCAAAAGTGTTTTGACACGTCCGGAAGGGTGTGGTGCCGTAAGTCGCAAGGAGGTTGCAGATGAGGGTGGGAGTTCCGACTGCGACTAGGTCTGGGGCGTGACAAGGAGGTCAAGACTCAAGACTCAAGACCTTGGATTGGATTGGGATTGTGAGAGAAGCGAGAAGCAGGAAGCAGATGGCTGGAGTACCTGTCAAAGAGGACCAGGGATTCCCAGCTCGAGACACTCACCAATGATCCGCCAGGGGGGGGGGGAAGGCGCCGGCGCCCAGCCAGGCCAGCGTCCAGCGCCCACTGGAAAGTCTTGCCTGCAAAGTGCTGCATACAAAGTACTGTATGTAGGCATGTTGCTAAACTGGGCAGCATGTACGTACACACACTCATACTAACGCATGTACTACAGATTGGCTGTAGATCTCACAGTGGACACCCATAGCACTGTTGGCTGGGACCTGGGACGTGCGCGGCCAGCAGTGGATTTAAAAGTGCTCCAACTTTACAAGAACTAAGTAATCGTTACGCATGTACCTACAATTGCTTCACGTTTTCAAGGTTTGACCGTGAATTTAACGTCTATGCAACCCGAGCTGAGTCTCTGCCCCCCGCGGCAGTATTGCTTGTTGTATCCAGGAAACCAGTAGAAGACCCAGCCAGCTTTGACCGAAGCTTGGAGCGAGCTTAGATCAACAAAGGGAAAAGTCGGTAAGTGGAGAGGGTTGGAGACATGAACAGATCCATGAAAGAAAAGCCAAGCAAGCCTACAGTGGTACTGCTAACCTTCTAATGCTTGCGCTTTTTCCCCTAACGTTGCATCCTCAGCTTTCACCCTCGAAGAAGAGAAAACCAAAGCATAAACTTGGACCATGCAGTCCACTATCTATTGATCAATCTCCTTGGTCTCGCTGAAAGTAAATTTGACTGCTACATAGTATCTCTTTTCAGCCATCTCCAAACCCTATTGTAAGCTGTTGCTGAATGAATTTGTCTCATCACAGCTGGAGGTGAAGTAACGTGGGCTGCGAGCCATGACAGCGCCATTATATTAGTGGTCGCTAGTATGAACTATCCAGTACTTGAGCCAGTGGTAACCTTGCTGTCTCCAGCGCCGGCCAGGGCTTTTGCAGATGGGCTCGGAAGTTTTGAGAACTCGAAATGTAGTCATATAGCTTGAAACAGCCCGCAGCTTCGAGCTACGGTCCGGCTATATGTGTTGGATGCGCATTCTACGGATAGTCGTAAGACCAAAACCAATGGCCCGGCAAACGTCTTTTAGACTACTTGCAAAAAGTTCTGGATGGGTACGGAGTTCTCGCCATGGCACATACTTGGACCTCTTCATGTTACAAGAGGATGGCTCCGGAGAACCATCTGTTTGAATATAAGCTGGACTGGCCCGGTAAGTTTTCCGTCTCGTCTTGTCTTTTTGCTCACGCCGCACTCGCTGACCGAGCCAGTCATAACTCTAGGCGGCTTGATGATTGCACGCCATGCAATCCGCAAGAATGCCCAGGCGGGTATTTTGACGCAATACTTGTAACAACCCAAGTTCTATGGAACGTCCTTGGACCCTCGTTGCCGCAGGGGTTCCGGATCTTTGGGTGGAGAAAGGGTTAGTCCCCCGTCATGGCGGCATGATTCGTCCCAGTTCAAGCTCGAGCAACGAATGATAGGACAACGTCACCGCTACCCGTTTCCAGGAGCGCGTTAAAAAAAAGAGAGGCATATCCTCAACCGTCTTTGTAAAAGCCTTGTTTGGCCAATCGTCGCCAATATGGGGCACATGCTTGCGTCTGTCAAAGTCTCTGCTTACCCAATCGGTGGGCTTGGCTGCCGCAAGGAGGCTCTTCATGGTGAGATTATAGCACCGTGAAAAGATCACTTCAACGAGATGGCGCTTCAGTTTTGTAACATTTTGGATCCAAGACAGGGGATCGACGCACTAACTTGAGAGCTCTTGTCTTAGATATCTTCTCCGCGCAATAATGATCGACGTCATCAATCTCTGTCTTGCATTGCCTCCCAGATATCTACCACCGGTAATTCTTGGCATATTTGATGGGTAAGAACAACAACACCAGGGACGCGTTTGCTATGAAATGTTGAATGTGGCTTGTCCCCACGCAGATGAGTTAGTAGTTAAGGACGATTGGGTGAGGGAGGTTTCGTGTCAATGCACGAGTATTACCAGGCACGACTGTATGTACCACAAGGCGGTATGTGTATGTACCGCCCGGCTGTAACGGCGTAGAATGCTCGACATTGTACCCTTGGCAGTGTAAATGTGAGCATGACCTACCCTTGAGCTGTGTCAAGGGCTGCGAACAGTTTCGATGTTTCGACCCCACCTTTGCGCGGTCATTCTCTATGGTTAGAGGCTGGCGGAGGCGTTGCCGAAACCTTATCGCTATCAAATCTGCCCACTGTGAGCCACGTGCTACGGCGCCTCGGTCCCGCTAAACCTCGACGCGTCTCACTGAAGCGCACTGTATCTTTGGTGACGCGTCTGACTTAAGGACCTGGAGCTTCATGGGCATGCCTGGAAACGCAACAATTGCCCCGAGTCCTGCTGGATATTACTGAATCACCCGGGCGTGAATTGCAGCTTGAGAGTCCATCGAGACCACGACTCCATGGCTAGTTAGCCGGCTTCCTGGTCCTAGAGTTCCCCTGTCCACATCCGGCCTCTCGTCATGGCTTCCAATGAGCCCTCCGCATCGAACCGGCATCGCTCTCTCGCACCACCAGGCACACCAGGCGCCGTAGCAACACCAAACCGGCGCGCGATAAGCGCAGAACCTGCTTCTGGACGCCAGTCCGCCTCTGCGCGCCGCCCAGGTGCAACACCCCATGCCCGCGCCATCTCCCGGGCTATCGACCAGAGGCGGCGGACCATCTTCACACCCGGCCGCGCCCGGAGGCGCAGCTTGCGCGACCAGCGGGAGACGCCCAGGGACATCCTCCGGAACCTGAGTCGTGTGCTCGCGCCCGCCTCCCAGCAGCTCCGTTCGTCCTCCTCGAGGTCCTCGTCGCCCGGCGCAGATGCCAGCAATGCCACCCTCACCCCCGTCCCCGAGGACGATGACGACTTTCCAATCGAGCGCCCACGCTTCTCGCTTCCCCTCCAGGAAGATGACGATGATGACGACAGTGACCTGAAAGCCCCCAGGCTTAGTGGGCTGGAGGATGAAAACTACACTGCTATGTCGATCGAGCTCCCTCGAAGAGAAAGAGCCTGGAGCGACGGCCCCAGCAGGCTTGGAAGAGAGAGCTTGGGAAGTGTGAGGTTTAGCGATGATATTGGCATAGACTCGGGCTTCTTCCCGCCGCCAGCACTTGACGATGACAGTGGGAATGTCATGCTGGACGAAGGAGATGTACTGGAGCGGTATGCTGCGACTCACTCGTCTTGTTCGGTGTAAACAGTGCTAACTTTTTCTTTTTCTTATAGGTTTGATGCTGAAGATTTGCGGCGCCAAACATTGGGACGAGAGAGCCTGTTTGGACCGATCGAGATACCCGAAGGCGTAGATGAAACCACATTTGTTATGGCTCCTGTCGACTCTCCTGTTAGAGACCCCACGGTCACGGAAGAAATACCCGCCAGCGAGGCCCCTGATATGATAGATGACGATGATGATGACCACGTGAATGAACCAATGGATTGGCCCGAATCAGACATCGACGAAGATGTACCCGATGGCAATGCAGACATTGAAGCACAAGATGAGAACATTGTCTCCAAGACTGCCGAGCTCTCAAGCAAGAGAGGGAGAAGGACAAAGGCTGGTAAGAAGATATCCAAACATGGGATTGAGTATCCTTCATTGCCACAAGGAGTTGTCAAACGATTGGCGACCACTTTTGCCAAGACATCGGGGATTGGCAAAGCCAAGATCTCGGCAGATACGATGAATGCTATCACGCAAGCTACAGATTGGTTTTTTGAACAATTAGGCGATGATCTCTCAGCCTACGCCAAACACGCGGGCAGAAAGACAATCGATGAGAGTGATATGATTACGCTCATGCGAAGGTATGGTACATTCTTTTTCTATCCTTGCATGTTGTACAAGACGTCCCACCTTTTATTGTACAGCCAGTCGTTGACTTTGATTTACAGACAGCGACAGATTGGTGCCTCTGTCACCCCTTTCTCTCTCGCTCAGCGCTATCTACCCCGAGAATTATTGCAGGAGTTGAGAATGCCTGTCCCTCCGCCTACAAAGGCCCCAAGGAAGAAATCAAGCAACATCGACGCCGAGGAAGATGAGGATGTGACCTGAATGGCATCCAACTGGATGAAAACAGATCTTACTACGTTGTCGATACTTCATGTTCCTGGCCTGTATGAGACATCAGAGTTCGTCGAGATATGGACTATGATATACAGCAAACCTACATGCTGTAGATTCCCAGATATCTGGCATACGAGAACTAAGGTTATTACCAGCTCTTGTTCATCCGTACACGTCGAGAAATGTCCGTTGGTGGCTTCTTCACTACCATGTAGAACATGATCGACGTTGCCACTGCGAGTCCATACCTGAAAAGGGAATCAGTCATTGATTAAGGTGGGGGGATTCGGACTTGCGCCAAGGCAGCAGAATAGGATTTAGGCTTACCATGTGAAGATGTACTGAGCGTGGTTGTTCCTCAGGTTGACTTCGGCAGCTCTGCCAATAGGGATACCCCTTGTCTCCATCTCAAGAGTCTGGGACCAATCCGGCTCTGACGGTGTATTAGCATAGATGTCCATAGAAAGATAGGCCCACACCACTGGAAGACCCGAACAGGGTTCCCTCGGTGTGAAATAAAGACAAGTCAGGTCACTCACCCATCGTCGCCTCGACCCAAACAGGCTGACTTCCCGTCAACTCGGCCATCTGCTTGACGTCCGGGAAGTAGAACTCGCCTATATCCGGCCGGTTGTCCGGCGTGAACATGTTCTTCTTCCACGGCTCCCTGAGCAGGCCCTCGACGACGACCTCGCCCTGCGGCAGAGCCCCGGGCCCCCTGCTGTTCTGCGCCCTGTGCTTCTTGCTGATCCAGCCGCGGTTCACGAGGACCGTCGCGCCCTCGCCGCCCTCGCGCTCCAGCGGCGTCACCACCATGTAGCCGTCCTCGCCGTCGCGCATGCGCGGGCCGATCAGCATCTCGCGGTCGTGCCGGTAGCGGCCGCGGGCGACGACGCGCCGGAAGTCGAAGTCGTGGATGGCGTCGGCGTCGACGCGCGGGGGCAGCGGCAGGGGGCTGCGGACGATGCGGTCCTCGAACCGCGCGATCAGCTCCGTCTTCCAGCCCAGCCGCTGCACCTGCCACGTGCCCAGCAGGAACGCCGTCACGGGGATGATGGCCAGGAACGCCAGCCCGGCCTTGTTGTGCCGGCTGCCTGTCCGCACCAGCTGCGGCGGGTTGTCCAGGATCGACGTGAAGTTCGGGTCTTCGGCCGGCTGCTGCTGGTTGTTGTGCCTACGCGGCGTCCGCGAGAACGGCCTGGAGGAAGGGGGGGCCCGTGGCGTGAACGGGGAGGGGTTGGCTCTACATGTCCGTAGTATGGAGCTGGCCGGCCTCCTTGTTGCTGTGGCTGTGGATGACGATGCTGATGAGCCGGTCGCTGCGCTGTGGAATTGCTGCTGCAGGGCTGATTCGACTTTGCGGGCAAGCGATTGCCGCAGTGCCCAGCTTGAGGAATTCATGGTGTTTTGTCCAAGTGCGTGAAGCCCCAAGATGTTACACGAATGAGTCCAAATGCTGCCAGAGTCGCATGACGTTTTGGGGAAATTCTCGAGCTCGGCCGGAAGCTTTGCATGCATGAGCCGGCTGCTGCATTGTGGGGCGATGTAATAAGCGAACATGCCCCTGTCATCGCTATAATCGTCCGGCGTTTAGCAATCACTTTCACCATCGCAACTAACAATTGGGATGATATTGGTATACAAGGACCACGTTCGTTGTGGAGCAAATCGGCACTCGTAATCCATCACACTTTACTGGCCGTCAAATAGATGTCACTACCATGTTTGAGCGTACAAGGTTCCAAGCCGTATCAATAAAGATCGTCCATCTATCTGAGTGACCAATAAGTACAGGGTGGACCGATTCATTCCAACTCGACTTCTCCCCTTAATTACGAGTATAATAAACATATACAGTTCAGCCACCAGGCTACAAACATTCCTATCCGTCTAGTATCATTGATTACCATGAGCATAATCCAGCACCAACAAGCCCGCTGTCCAAAGAAGAAGTGCAAGGTACGAAGGTCGGTGCCTCCCCGTCTCGCTTACTGTGACCATCCAGGGTCTTGTGGGTTGAGCCTGCGTGTTGTTGGTATCGAAAAAGCTCGTCATAGGCCCGGGCCCTTGCTGAACCGCTGGTCCCCGGCCGCTGGCGCCAGGAAAGGGCGTCACGATAGAGACTGGCAAGGGAGCGGTCATTGTTGTCGTCGCAAAGACCGTTGTTGTCTGCCACACGGTAGCTACATTGGGGCCGGCGCTGTCTTGACGTAACTGGAGACCCGGAATGTCCTGCAGCTCTCGGCCGGCGAGATAGTCATCCTCACGGCTGTTGAGCTGCTCCGTGACAGTCGGGAGACCCATCATCTGGATTTCGGCCCCAGTCGCCATGCAGGTTTTCATGCTGTGCAGCAGTGCGGAACCGTAGTCGGGCGAATCACATTGCGAGTACAGGCATTGAAAAAGAGACTGCTCACGTCATTAGCATGAAATAATGGACTGGGTTGGTCCATCATACCTTTTGAAAGTGGTCCTCATGGCAGAGACAATCAATATCCTGACATTGGGTGATGTACATGCTGTCGATCATGCAACGGTTGGCACAGCCTGGTGGTGCGATGCTCAAGCCTTCCAAACCAGCAACACGGCCCGTAGTCAAGACCATGGAGACGACTATAGCACTCCGCATGGTTGAGGATATGTGAGTGAAAGAAAGATTGTGTGTGTGAGTGGGTGTGTTTTTTTTTTCTTTTTTCTTTTTTCCGTTGCTTTTATGTGCTTTCACTGATCCGATAAATCGTACAAAGCGAAGGAATGATCACCAAAAAGATCGTCCAAAAAAGCGAGTGTGGATGTTTCGTGGTTTAGGAGGAGTGGTTGTGGTTGATGAGGTTGTAGTTGATGGGGTTGAGTGAGGAAAAGGCTTTCATATAGGCGAGGTATATCCTACCATACTTCAAAGAATCTGTGATGTAAGATGAAACGGGTGCGACTTCCTTACGCTGTGAATACTATCAGTCTCCTGGCACACGCAGCTTCTTAAGAACAGTCATTTACTGCACTTTCAAGAACTTTTGGTCTCGACCATTGCAGTTTCCCTACAACACGATGGATACACGGGAAAAGAAGAAGAGAAAAGAAAAAGTGTGTCAATGCATCAATATTATTGACTGACATTGGTCGATGGGTTGTGATATGGTAACATTTTGCTTTATTTTGTCTATGGCATATGCTCCGAAAAGGAGCAAAGTATAAGATTGTCGACCGCTTAAGGCAAAAGGCGCTTGGGAGTTCTAGGCTTGAGGGCTGTTAGTAAACTGTAAATTTCGGTGTTAATGTGGGATAGCGAAACTTACGTAGTAACATGAGAGGTGCACGCTTGGCCTATATCATCCGGAGTCAGCAAATACTTCTTTTGCATGTTTTGTTCCAGGAGCATGAAAGGTGATTTCAGCCAATATGCGCTCCCGCACATGATTGGAAAGAGAGAGAAGAAAAAGGGGATCTGGAAGCTCTTACAGGTTAAGATACCACGAAACCACACGGTCCAAACCGATACCACCACCACCGTGTGGTGGCACACCAGCACTCCTGAATACATCGACGTACTCCTTGATACCAGGCTGATTCGGGTCGACCCCCTTTTTCACGAGTCTCTTTTCCAAAAGCTCAGGGATATGGATTCGCTGTCCGCCAGAAAGGATTTCTGCCGAAGAATCAGAGTTAGCAAAATTAGTGAAGGGAAATCGGGAATATGAGCATGTCTCTGGAGTAAAGGCGGCAGAAAAATTCAAATTGGTAATCACTGCCGCAAAGGCAAACCAATAACGGGGGAGATGAGCTCTAAACGACGTACCCTGGCCTCGCATAAAGAAATCATAAGCATTTGTGACCTTGGGGTCAGCAGGATCCTCCATAGCGTAGAAGGGTCTCGCCTCCTCAGGGAATTTGTCGAGGACGTAGAAGTCGGTGTTGTACTTCTGGCGGACTAGCGCGCCGAGAGCCTTCTCCTGAGGCGTTGACATATCCTCGAAGTCACTAACGTTGCGGTACTCCTCGGGGCTACGACACATGTATAAGCGATAGATCTCTTGACGGCTGGCGGCATATGAAACCTACCCTTCTTCACGCAGAAGCTTTTGGCCTTCAGCGAAAGTAAGTCGCACCTCCTTTCCAGCCTCAGGAAGTACTACAGCAGTCAGAGTCAGCAATCATCACTTCCGGGTGGATGGGTCTTCGAGAATATCATGAAACAGTCACAAAAAGCCCAACTGCTTCTGACAGGCCGTATGCGCTGCATGGACATGCTGAAAGGTGTAGAGATGTGAACCCGGAGATTGCTTACAAAACTTTTCCGATGGATAGACCGAGCGGATGAGCTCAATCTCCTCGGCTCGCTTCTCTTCCAGGCCCCTGAAGATATAGAGCATAAGGCCCTCGATCATTTCTCGTACTTCGAGATAGCTGTCCTCGATCTCCATCTATACTAGACGTCAGTCTCTCTTTGAATAATAATATTCGTAGAATAAAGGCATGTTCAGGTTGTCTCCCAAAACAACAACAGAATTGAGTTAAGAATAGTGATGGGACCATAGTATCTCACCTCCATATCGAGACCAGTGAACTATGCGTTGTTAGCACTATAATTGCGATTGCTTGTTGGTTGTGGTACATACCTCAGTCATATGACGAGGGGTGTTACTGTTCTCAGCACGGAAGACTGGACCAATGCAGAAGACTCGCTTCCTGCCACCAGCAATTTCAAATTGTTTGTAGAATTGAGGCGACTGCGCAAGGAAAGCCTGTTTCTCAAAGTACTTCATACCAAAGACGTTAGCTCCGCCTTCTGAGGCGGCCCCAATCAAGCACGGGGGCTCGAATTGAACAAAGTCCTTGGATTCCAGATAATCAGCAAAGAGTTTTCGTACGGTCATGCGGACGTCGGCAATGGCCTGTTGAACAGGTGCTCTTTTGTGCATAACACTACACAGTTAGGGGTCAGTGATGGTTACTTCAAGAGGGTCTTGGAGGTCTTTAGAAACAGTAAAACACTAGTACAAAGCAGAAATGCATTACAGGCAGCCAGAAACATGTTGCTTACGGGTTGTTCAAGTGGGTGTTCAGGCTTGCACCAGGAGCAGCTGCTTCGGCGATGTTGAGGTCCTTAATGCCTTCAGTAACAGCTGCCTCGGGCTCTTCTTCTTCGACATTGGTGACGGCTTTGCTGGCAGCGCCCAAAGTCCTATTTTGCGAATTAACATTCTGTATCGTTGGCCGACTCGTAGGCAGTGATCGACTTACATTCCCAATTCTTGCGGCCCAGAAGCTATGAGGTAGCACTTTGTCTGGTATATGAAAAAAAAACCCAGTTAGTTGGTTTTTCCACGGCACCATGAAATATTCCTCAGTGTTCGGATTGATCAAGACGACAAGCCCCACTTGCCGGAAGGTTTGGAGGCTGAAAAGGACGAGTGTTTCCTTGAACGACAAGGGAAACTTGAGGGGTACGTACAATATGTAACTCGTACTGGCTGACTTTGCAGCTCTTAACAGGCTCGAGAGGCTTCTTAACGATAGCCTCAACAAGAACGAAGCCTGTTTTTCCTAGTCAGTACTTCTGTGTGCGAAGCTTCAAAAGCAGGGAACTGGGTCACTTGCTCTCGAGTCGAATACGGCCAGTCCACTGTACCATCTGCTTAGAGACAGGTTCTCCTGCCTCGGAGGTGGCCATGACTCCTTGTACGGACCAGTTTCTCTCTTCGCGAAGCTCAACGAACGCCATCTTGGCTCCTTGCATACGAGAGTTCTGAATCCATGCTCGTAGTTTCTTTACAACAATGTCAGCCTCTACGCTATCGGTAGTCATTTCAATATCAGCGTCGGCTTACGATCGTCTTGTCCAGGTGTTCCTCTCCCAAGTCCTTCAGCTTGACCTTCTCGGCATCGACCTTGATCAAGTGTGTGATATCTCCGTAGTTCTGTTTGGCAAGGTCTTCTCCTCCTCCGGCTGCTGCCTTCTGGGCGGCTTCGCGGGCCTTTACTTCAGCGGCACGTTTCGCCTTCTCTGCCTCTTTCTTGGCTTTCGCCTCGGCTTTCTTCTGGGCTTTCTTGGAGGGCCCAGCGTCTTCGGCGCCCTCTGCAGCCGGGACAGAAGCCTCGGCTTGGGTGGGGTCTTCTGTCGGTTTCTCGGACATGTTCGATCGTTTGGGTGAAGGCGATCGGGTTTTCGGTCAATTGGATCCAGGCGGCCACTGGGCAGTGTTGTCGTGGAATATCGATTCCAGTTGTCCTAGTTGAAGGGTTGGTTTTGGGGAGACTGTGACTGTGACTGTGACTCTTCTCCAAGCTCGATGCACGGCGTGACAACGCGGGGCCCGTAAGGTTTTGGAAGTTAATTAATTAATTTTTGGCGGGGCAGACACCGATAGTCGCAAGCCCGCCGACGTCACAGCTATCTGCATCTTAGCCGCCCAAAGCCCCGTTAGTCGAATTTTTCTAGAATGCCAGTTTTTGCTTCAGCGAATCAAGTGTCCCAGTCAACTTCCAACCTCACTCTTTGCCAACCAACACAGTCATGTCTCAAGAAGAAGAAATTCCGAAGTCGGAAGCTTTGGCAGCCAAAGCCAAATCCAAAAAGCGCCCCAGAGATGATGACGGTGGTAGCCGGAAGAAGAAGAAGAAGAGGAACGGCTATGAGCAGGATGATAGTCTCTTGGATACTGAGCTTGGTGTGAATACCGGCATTGCTCTTATGGACTCTCAGCTTTTGGCCGACCACCTCGCACAGAGGACAACTAGATTCGGTACGGATTTAAGTTCCGTTGAGCTGGCAGATCTCTATATTTCACGTAAGAGCCCCTGTTTTCATCTTTCGTGCACTGCAGGATTGCTAACTATTCTATTATAGCTGGCTCTATACAAGATACAACGTCATGGCAGGAACCTAGGACACTAGCGAAATTGCCCGAATTCTTGGAGAAGCAGGTAAAGGATCCAAAGGACCTTGTCAAGGCACCTAAGCAGAAGGGTGCCCCCCACACGATCATTGTGGCTGGCGCTGGTCTCAGAGCTGCCGATGTCGTGAGATCACTGAGAAAGTACCAGTCCAAGGAGAACAGCGTCGCTAAATTGGTATGTCACGTGCTTTTGATGTCGGATGAAAGATAACACGACTAACCTATGACATGTAGTTTGCCAAACACATCAAAATTGATGAGTCGACGCAATTTCTCAAGTCTCACAAGACTGGTTTGGCTGTAGGAACTCCACAAAGATTGAATGATCTTGTCGAGAATGGCTCTTTGTCATTGGAGAATCTGGAGAGGCTCGTGATCGATGCTTCCCACATCGATCAAAAGAAAAGGGGCATCCTTGACATGAAGGAGATTACTATGCCTCTGATGAAATGGCTCACGAGAAGTGAGTTCAAGGAAAGGTACACTGCAGAAAATAAGCCATTGCAGTTGCTTTTCTACTAGTCTCATGGAGTCAAGAGGTCGTATTCTGCATTTACTGGAGTTCGGCGTGTGGATTGAGGCGTCTGGCACACAAAAGAAAAGTACGATACCATTAGACTTGCCCAATGTAAGCTGGCATATGCTCAATACAAAATGTATTTGAATCCTCATCATACATAGTTCTGTTGTTTTGAATTAATTTTATCGACGAACCATCGAACGTGGTACATATTCGCCACGACACCCAATTCCATTTTTCGCACCGAACGCCTTGCGAACCTAGTAATATACGGCCAAGCACAGTTGGGCTTGAACATTGACATTGACGGCTTGCTCACCACTGTCATACATATGTCCTGGCATTGTACGAAGGTTCCAACTGTTCCTCGTTTGGATCTCGGTCTTCGCGGACAATGACCTGCTCGTGTTTAACAACAATATCCCGCATGCTCTCGCTCTTCCCTTCGCTGCTTGCCTCATCATCGTGCCTGACGTAGCCCCGCGCGCTTCTTCCGTTGCCGCTGCGCCCGATCGTCATGAGCTCGGAAGACTGTACGTATCGGTCCTTGTTGGACGATCGGTCCTTCAGGCCCTTGAAGAGGGTCCGCAGCATTGGCAAGGATCCGGCTATCAGCGCAAGGTCGCATTCGATGACGGTCCAGAGGATGATATGGCCAATACCGACTGAGGAGAATGTTAGCGTCCTGGTTACTTGTAGGGACACGTTCAGACATACCTAGGTAGTCGGTCTTCGCAAAATACGCGGTGGCGAACGGCAAGCGGGCGATCGTTGCAATCGATGCAAGGACACCAAGCGAGAGGATGGCCACGACTGCATTCTTCTTCTGGCGCGACATCTGAACATGTCTGAGCATGAGAAACGGCAGAACAGCCGTGGTCACATCTGTGATAAGGTTAAGGGCCGAGATAATGAAGGTGATGGCGACAGTGATGGTGTTGTCAGCGCATGTGCCTTCAACCTCGCCCCAGGCTGCTGGGATCGGTCGACATTGCAAGAGGACGTAGAAGGTGACGAAAACGCTGGAGACGGATGTGACTGCGATCAGAACCCAGAGTGTGGTTTTGTGCCAACTGATAACGGCGATACGAAGGAGGGTCAAGCAGATGCTGCATTTAATGAAAACGAAGCCGCTGAGGAAGAAAGTTTGCCACAGGAATACGGTCTGCAGCTCAAGTCAGGTTGTTGAATAGAAGTTGATTCGGGGGGGATATTGTACCTTGTAGCCCTCCATGAGAATCAATGGGCTGGGAATATCCGAGTCTGGTGTACCCAAGCCAGTGAATGTGCCGTACGCGATGACGGAGTTGTGTACCATATTGATGACCTTGTTATTGTATCAGAATCAGTTTTTACCAAGCACTGCTCTTCAAAGTACTCACATAACCAATACACATGAGCCAGTCCTCCACCGAGAACATCCTCATCTTGAAGCGTGTCCATACTCTCAAGGCTATAACGATCGTACTGAGAATGGAAAACGTGATAGCAACACCGAGAATCGCTGCAGCGACACCCGTCGGCTGAATCGGATACCAGCCAGCTGGTGCCATCGTCAAAATATACGCTGCTAGTATCTGAGAAGACGAGTATAATTCTTGGCCAAGGATACCATCAGAATAGAGTTCGTACCAAAGGAAAGATAGTACGATACTCCTCCTCGCTTTGCAGGTGGAAAGCAATTTACTCTTATTGCAAAGCAATATGGCAATGCTGACACTTTCAGGGATGAATCGCCAAGAACCGAAATCCCGGGATGACAGTACTCTGGGGTTTGCACACGAAGATCTGACCTGCTTTCCATTCTCAGCTGTGTCACGGTTCCGTGTCATCCATGGCTACACCTAACGGTCCCACTGGTGACCATGACTGCAGGATTGAACCTGAAATGGGAGAAGAAGCTAATTGGTCCCAAGCGAATAGCATCCCCTGCTGTGCCCACTGATGACCGAAATGGGAAATAACCCAACAATTCGAGCCTTCGAGCCTGCTCCAGAAAATAAAGGACTCGATCTACGCGTCGTTTTTGTTCCTGACACAGTTAGTATTCAGTAATACTACACGCAGATCTCCCTTTTCCAGATGAAATCTCTAGGATCATCACTGGTGGAAACGGTAGACACCTATGGAGGCCGGATGTCTGAACCGTGTTCCAAAGCCCTGTATAAGGGGCCGCTTTTATGAACAGCTCCAGGTAGACGCAAAGCCTAATTTGAGTGCGAAAGAACCCGGCTCCAGTTTCTCTGGCAAGCTTGAAGACATTCGGCCTTGCTCTTCAAGTAAACCACTCGTTGAAAGCCGGAGTTGGACCGATGTTGTCCAAGACCAAGGATCAAAGATGCCATTCGCATGACTCAATTTGTATGCACCATACTCATTGCATAATGCGACTCTCAAGTAAGTTTCCGGCCCAGTATACTCTGTACTTCTGCTCACCTGATTCACGTGCTTATCGACGAATAGTTGAGCTGACTGATTGAATAAAAACAACTGCCGAGCAACACGAGTCGTGTTATTACATAGAAACCCGGGTTCATCGTATGTCCTGAGATCAAGCAATTAGGCGAGACTGGGCAAATGTACTTCTACGGCGCAAATGTTTCTCATTCACAGCAATATACCGACTTGGTGAAGATTGACTTGTGTGGTTGCATCGACCATTGTTCACATGGGAATTTTTTGGGACTGAGTGGAACTGCTGCGGCACAGACATTGCAAGGACTAGAGTAGTCACAATGATTTGGGCTAGTAAAATGACAGACAACTGTGGGTAGGCAATGCTGAATTCGTATCCCTTGCAACCAAACTCAATTTGATTGGATGTGCGTGGGATCAATGGGCAGGTTACTGCTCCTACGAAATCAACTTCATTTTCGGAACCGGAACCCGTCTTGTCTCATTCGAACGACGTGCCGGCTCTCGGAATTGAGCTATGCGTTGTCGTTCGACAGATCCCAACGCCCACCACCACCATGCCATAATCGGCTGACAGAATCGAGGTGTTCCCCTGATTGGTACCATCGAGGCATTATGCGACTTTGCTGGAGTCATGAAATGAGTTGCAAACATGTTATGCGTATCGCTTCATGAAATGCTCACAAAGTGTGAACAATGGGCTGTAAAATTTTGGAAATTGTGACATGTATTTGTTCTGCGGACTTTGTTTCAGGCAGTGATATTGAAATATCGTGATACCTCAAATGGTGTTTATGCTATCCCATCCCAGGTTTGACTATTTTTGCTCATCATTGTCCAGTATTTGCTTGTACTTAGTATTCAGCATTTATAAGTGTCTACATGAGGCAGAAATCAAGGACGCATTCCCTTCGTCTTGAGCTGTTCATAGATTTTCTCCTCTTCCGCCATGATGTTCTTGCCGCTGAATTCACCGTCGAAGTCGATTTCTGGGAGCAGAGTATGGAATGGGATTTTGCGCACCCTGACATCAGACTTCTCCTTGCCAAACTGCATAGCCTCAACAACATCTCCGTTACCAAACTCCTCCTCGCTGACCATACGGATCATTACTTTCGCACACTCTGTTGATGTCATGTTCATGTCAAAATCGCGGATCTTCGCCTTGCAGTAGTCTTGTTGAGTGGCCGGCGTGAATGTCACGGACGGACACATAGCGGTAACTCGAATATTGAGACGTGCCTTCAGCTGGGCTAGACTCTGAGTGAAGGTTGTCAAGGCGCCTTTGCCAGCATTGTAGAGAGGTGTTCCAATGGTTGGCAAATATGCGCTCTGGGACGAGACGAAGATGAGGTTTCCAGCAATCTTGTTTTCGAGCCAGTAGTCAATCGCGATTTGGGCAAAACGGATCGGACCCTCAACGTTGACAGCGAAAATCTTGTATCCGCTGCCTTTGGGATCGTCCTTGGCAAGAGGTGAGATACCGGGAGCATGCCAGAAAGATGACGATGGCGGTTCCCTGAGAAGATGAAGTGTTTAGTCGAGGCATTTGTATTAGCGTGGTGCGGCAGTGATTAAACTCACCAAATACCAGCTCCAGGGCATAGCAGGTCTACTTTGCCAAACGTCTTCAAGGCGAATTCCCATGTCTCAGATATCTGAGACCAGTCCGACTGATCCATCTTATGGTAGATAGCAGATGCTCCTCCATCTTTTGATGGATGGGGGAACTTGGCCAGTGTCGCCTCTGCTTCCGGGCGGAGAGCAACATCTGCGAAGATGACTGAAGTGCCGGCGTTGAGTAACTCCTCGGCAAAGGCATGATTGATACCTATTAGTAGCCCAACTAGTTAGGAATCTCCTTATCGTACATCGGCAGATCGGGGGTTTTTAGGACATGACATACCACTGCCAGCGCCGGTGACAATGGCAAACTTTCCCTTTAGATCCCAAGACATTGTTTCGAAGCAGTATGATAGCTGTGTTAAGCTCGAGTAGCAAAGTACAATCTAGGTGAGTGCTTGGCAAGGGTTTTAAGCAACCTCTTGCAGCCAGAAATGGCTGGCCAGTTCATGTTGACCCATCTTGTACGTGCTTCAACATGCAGCCAAGGCATCAACTTGTCACCATGCTTCTCACGTGAACAGTGCCAGTGCCAAGACGCATACTACCATCCATGTGTCTATTCTGAGTCCTCCTATAGCCGTTGTCGTTCCCGCGCAACGTACGAGATCGACAAGCTAACCAAAGTTTGGCACGACATCCGTCGTGGTCCATAATTTCGAATGGCAATCAAGGGCTAGAATGCCTGTCTCCCTGCGTAGGCCCTTGACAGCCTAGCATTTCACTAGCCTTAGTCAGGGTTCCATCTGTACTACTACTTTTCTTGATTCTCAGATTGTAGCTCTGAGAGAAAATTGAAACTTCCCCAGGCGGCGCTTTCCACAATATTTCAAGTGATCTGGATGCAGAATTCGATGATCTATTTGCAATTTACGTAATTTACGTACGAGTACTTGCATTTCGACCTCCTTTTGAGGCCGATAGCACTGCCTTTGCCATCGCCATCTCGATCTCAGAACTTCATATTGATACTCGAAAACCCCCCCTCAATTAGCGCATCCACTGGATCCGCTCCCATTAAAACGTGCTTTGCAGTTGCTAGTCATTGTTTTGTACTAAGCTAGGGGCCGTTTTCTTTCAGACAGGGGTGTCTTGGTGAGGTTTGCAAAGATTCTTCGGCGACGGAAGTCTCACGACTCTCTTCCGCGAGGGTGCAATTCGTTCAGTGGGGTCAACGCTGCCCACTGTTAAGCGGGTCGGTCCATTTGAAGGGCCGGCACGAACCCCTACCTCGGAGCAAGGTCAAGGGAATGTCAGAGGTGCCACTCGGATCAGATCATTTTTGTGGTAGTGTTTTCCCACTTTCAGCAACCCTCGGCCGGGGTTTGCAAACTTTGGAGAACGACATTTGCACATACAGTACGGATCCGTGGAAGAGGCAGAGAGGTAAAGTCGCGCAAGTACTCAATTCACCCGGGACACCAATTATTCCCATAACTAATTACGGGCTGTTTCGATCAACCGAGATTAGAAATTTCGTACGTACCTTTGCTCTGCACCTAATCAGTCATGGTAGATAACAAATGATAAGAAAAACTTCACCACACGCCTACCACACGAAACAATACAAGAAGGGTCTCAATCGGTTAGGAGAACTGAGTATTACTTCGATTGGTGACCACCACAGCATTCACCGCTGTTTCTCATCTCAGTGGGACAAATATAAAGCTGGTTGATCGGCATGCTGCAGCGCCCTGCAGTATGTATATAGGTAGGTAGTCTTGAATGTTGTCAAGAGATGCTAGGAGCGTAAATATGTAGGTACCACAAACTGCCATTCAGACTGGCCTTATATTTTGCGAATTGGGATCCGTCTGGTATTTCGCCGGCGTGTCGTTGAGGACTGGCGAACAAGCCATAAAACGTTGCTGGCAAACACTGCTACCAAACAGCCAAGACATGCTGGCACAACTGATGTGATCTTGAACAGGAAGGCGTAGAAGAGGTGTTCTGTTCATGAACCGATGTATGTTTGCATGTGCAAATAACTGCCGGAAACATGACTCTTATTTGGTTGCAGAGTTTCTGGACCATCCTTTACTCGAGAGCGTTTTCAAATCATCGCTCCGTGGGTTACCCGCCATAACCCTTGTTAAGAGTGGATGCAATGTCCATCCTGATCCATCCTTCGTTGTGGCTCTTTCTTGCGCTCTTTCCACCAGAATACGATACCCCACGTTATCTGTTGTGTTCTCCCGAAGTCATCTCAAATACGCTTCGATTTTGAGCGGCAAGTTGTCGGCGCCAGTCCGCACGTTGGCCTTGCTTCGAGGGAGTTTCAACTATTCGAAACCTTACATGGTAGGTTTATTGTATACTCGCTTTCTACCATGCTCAAGTCCTTGTTTATACGCTAAGCTCATTGTCCTTATTTAGCACAATTTGAGGAGTTCATCAAGCGCCAAACCTTGAACCATTGCTAAAGATGTTCCTTCGTGTCTCGACGGGGGCGTAGATTCTTGGCCAGATTGCCAGGATCTCACCAAACCGGCTACCTGCGATGCAATATTGACAGTTCGCAATCATGTTGTCTAGCCTTAGCGAGCTGTCAGAGACCTATGCATGGTTTTTACCGGATTGACGCAGAAAAGTATATCTGCAGCGATATAACTCCGAGAGCCAATGGCGTGGAGAACAGCCCAAAGATCACTGATCCTGGCTAGATCACGGGATGATGTGGCCCATCATTGCGTGTATAGTGTCTCCATATTTAAGACCCAGTAGGGACAAACCGCCGTAATAAAGACTATGGCAAGTCCTAACCCAAGCAGCACCTCGAAACGACTTTCCTGGTTGGCCTGGCCATGGTGGTGAAACTGGATCCCTGGAAGACTTCGTGTGGATAACTTGCAGATGGCGTGGATTATACCCCATTCCCTTGCAGTTTGACTGTGGCGAAACGATATCATATCCTAGGCAGTGAGGTACATAGTAATTTGATAAGTGGAATGGTTTTCAAACTCGTGCAGTGGTATATATTCTCTTGTCATTGCAACATAATCCCGCAGAGCTCAGCTCTGTCGCCCTCCAATTCTTTCACTTAGCTCAAGAAGCTCCTTGGCTTGTTTCGTTGTGTATGCATCCAACATGAAGTCAGAAACTTTGGAGTCCACCACCCTTCTTGACGAGAAGCTGGGTGGAGATGTCACCAAGAACGCTGAGAATACAAATCAGGTGACTGAGGCCGACGAGGCCAGGTCATCAAATGTGAGTTTTCACCATGCCTGCTGTCCGAATACCGAGCTAACGAGTCGCAGCCCATTACACAGCTAAGAGAGATTATCTCCCTCGCTCACTTGATCACCGAGAGCAACATCAAAGCGTATGTGCTGCCGGTAATACTGTTTGCTATGTGCAGTGTTGGCTCCGGGGGCGTGACATCAAATCCTCACCCTGGGTTAGAGGAAATAGCTTGGGCTTTCCCTCGGGTCTCTCTGTATATCTGGCTCTACGTGTTCCATTTTGATCTCAGTAATCAAAAGGATCCCGATTCAATTGAGGAAGATAGAATCAACAAGCCCTGGAGAGCTATCCCTTCGGGCAGATTGAGCATCAAAAGTGCTGAACAATGGTACAAGGTCGCTACCGCCCTCTTGGTGTTAGCCAGTGGCCTTTGGCTGGGTGGCTTCCCAGAGGCTCTTGCCTTCATGGCCGAGACTTATATCTACGATTATGCGAGTGGTGCCAGCTCCTGGTGGGCTAAGAACCTGATCAATGCCTTGTTCTACTCCACGGGTCAGCTGGGTGGCACTCGTGTGGCGGCTGAGTCAATGACCGCCACCACAATGACCAGAGTTGGCTATGAATGGTGCCTGCTTCTCGGTCTCTGCACGTTCAGCACAGTCCAGATTCAAGACCTGAGAGACGTGGAAGGAGATCGCATCCGTGGCAGGGCCACAATGCCTCTAGCATTTGGTGATGCACCCACTCGTTGGATCACAGCTCTGTTCATAATGTTTTGGTCTGTAGCGTGCCCTGCTTACTGGGGCAATGGCGCCTTTACTGCGGGCTATATCCTCCCTTTACTGATCGGAGGATATGTCAGTTTTCGTGTATTGGCCTACAAGTCTGTCAAGGCTGACAGACTCTCTTTCCACTGTCACACTTTGCTCTGGCTCCCTGCATTGTACTCGGTTCCTCTCCTAAGCAAGTTAGTGCTGGTGAATTTCTAGAGGATACCTTTGTTAGACTTACCAGAGTCTTTGACGCACCAAGAAGCACTGCGCACCGAGCCCGAAATTTTGTGGCTCGTATAGAGAGTTGGCATTGCCGGTACTTAATGTAGTGGTAAGTGCCAAGATACAAGGATGAAGTCACCACATAGGATTTCAGAGGGCGAGGAAATGAAGTCCCTCGAGTTTTACTCCCAGACTCTTTTTATATGTTACCACTTGAAAATATTACAGTCTATTGCAACTTTGCTTAATAGTGTGAACCGGGAAATGACGGTTTTGAAGGCTTTGATAACCACTCCCAATTTGTCCAAAAACTTAGGAGTCTTGTGATACCGCTGAGTACACGGCGTAAAATGATCTGCCTAGTTCTGGAGCTTTAGAAATTCGTGTACATTTACTCCACTCGGCCACTCGATCCTCCCAAATATCTTTTGTGTTTCGCAGGTCTGTAACATGAGCCCCATCAACTCCATCTTGCTTGTAGGCATGCAGAAGTGGCTGGTGTGAAAATAGCAATAATTGAGCAAGAGCATGGTATGCAGCCTCTTGGCCACGAAGAATATTACATATTAAAAGAACTGCTACCTAAACCCAAGCAATTGTCAGCAGACTCAAGCGCTTTCAGTCGCATTCTGGAGCACTGACTACTAGATAACCGGCCTCTCCGTTGGACGCTTATTCGTGTGATTCAATGCTGTTTCACCTGCCTGGTTAAGATTTCTCTTGTGACTTCGATCACTTTGAGGTGACGACCGTGTTCTCAGGATGTGATTGATATGCCAAGGCCAAACAAGAAATTGCACGTAATGTCGAAGTATACACGTGCAACGTGCGCGACCCGTCATGCCCTATAGTGGGTTCAGTGGGTCGCCCATCCATAACTCCAGCAAGTGGTGTATACAGAACTTCACAGAGAGGTCACGTTGGTTCTCAGTGCACTGTCACGAAAAGCCTTTGAATAAGCTCGGAATTTACTGGATTTGGTAAAGTTTTCCAATGGAGAGGCAGCAGCATAGCACAGTAGAAGACAGGATTATTACACATAGACCAGTAGATCTTTGAGTTTAATGCGACTTCATGTCTCTTGGTGTCTATACTGTAGCTTGCTCCAACACTACTTCGCAGTCATGCCCAGAGTAGTCTAAGTTAGCTTCGTGCCGTAGACATAACAAAAGAAACTCAAATATCACAAAAATACAATGCCATAAAGATTCATCCTGTTCGATCTCATGGACCACTGCAAATCATGCGAGGTACTTTGGGGGACCGGGGCTGGGGCGAGGGTCCTTTTCTGGATTCTTGTGCTACAGATCATGCGGGGATGGTAGGACGGCCATTAGTCGTTGCATATCAAATCGGGTAACGTGATCGACAGTCGCTTGTTTTCTTTTTCACACCTTGTACATGTAATTGGGTTTTTAATTTGCGGTAACTACAAAGTACAGACGTCATGCTTGACCAATCCTCCACCCCACTCAGCCAATTATCTGTACAGATCTATCTCTGACCGGGCTCTTGGCAGGTCACGTCTACTTTTTCTTGCTTCTTGAGCTTTTTCGCTCACTGGAGGAAGTTTCTTTGTGGTCATTACTCGAGCTGTCATACTTGATGTTCCGGCAAAGTATTTCAGGACACCAGCGTCAGTTCCGCTGGTACTGGCACTGGCACGGACACTGGCATTGCTGGACTTGGTAACAGATTTATGCTTATGCCCCTTTTTCTTGTTAGCTTCGATCGATATGCCAACGTTATTCCTGTATTATCCTTCTGCAACGTTGCCGCTTTTCGTTGTGTATTTCTGAGAATAGCAGGTCATAGTTCACCGATCTCGTACATTTGCATGCCATTGGGGTCACTGTTTTCGTCACACGTGTGCCTATAAGACATCTATGCTGCTGGGAAGCTGCGTTTCTTAATAATATAAGTTAGTGTATTGGATATTGTCGGTTAGAGCTTACCAACTTTATGTCATCTGTGTAGTACTAGAAATTGCGTGACTGGGAACTTTCGCTTTACTTTGCAAACTGCATTCCTATAAATATAAGAATATGGATTCTGAAGCAAGCCTGTGCAAACAAAGGTCATTTATCACAGAACGGGATGATAGATTTAGTATCTCAAAAGTGCCAGGATTCTCACAAATGTTATACATTCCATCGTTAATAATTTAACATATTCTACCCATACCATTTGGACCGTTGTAGTAGAAAAATACTCATCCCATTCAGGAAAGATCTTCCTTGGATAGGACACGCTGCATTCGTTTAAGGGGGGGTTGCATGGAACAAGAGCAATGTCAGATTGACCGCTCCTCTAGTACCGGTCGTCTGTACCTTCTGCAATGCTTCAAGACACCATCAACACTGTGGTTAGTGTTCTCTGGATGAATGTACCATCAGGAGTGACTTATTTAGAAGACCCAACAGACCCAGGGTCATATGCCTGGTCGCTAGCTAATGTAACTTCTCACTACATGTGTACGATTCAGTGAAAAGAAAAAGAAAAAGCCGCATTAAGCCATATGCGGGCAGTGATTGTCTGGTGGGGGCTTGAATGTTCTGTCTTGCAGATTTATTGAAGTGATGTCCCACACGATACATAGTTTGGTACAACCCTGCCTGTTTTGTTCTGGTGTGGAGCAAGGAACAAACTACACCCTATTGGCATGTCTCGCTGTTTCCCGGGACAGAACGTAGTTTGCACTCCTATTTTGTCGTTTCTAGGAAAAATGGCTGTGACATACATGGCTCTAAAGCAAGCACTATGCTTAATGGAGACCGTCTAGAGCCAACACATCTGAGCCACGTTTTATACATCGATGGCGGAGATAAATGTTAGTACTCCGTAACTTGTTATTTAACCTAGGGAGCTGTTTGTATTAGATTATGTTCTCGAGACCTGTCTTCTCTTCCCGTTACAAGGCAATTGTACCGGTCGGACGACAACAGGTCCTCTTTCAAGCCGTTAAGGGATGATGACGACTCCTCTTGCAGTCCTCAGAAGAAAACCAGTATTAGGGAAATCTTGCTGCATTCATGCAACCTATGGTATAGGCTTCCCAAATGCCACCCTCACCTCTCCCAGATCTACGAAAATGCGGCTGGCAACTACCAAAACGGTGCATTTCCCGCCAAGGCAAATGTGCGGGGCGCATATGTGAAGACATACTCGTATCGTTACATTGAGACACAAGTTGAGAGACGAGATTACACGATATCACTGTCTATCTCCTCACACATATATCACTTCGCAGGATCCATTTGTGGCCATCTAGAACTTCGCGCCCTTCGTGCTGTGAATGCAGTCAATACGGTTATGCCGAGAACGAAATTAGAAGAGAGGAACATACGAGGAGACAATCATCCCCATGTTTGTGTAAAAGCAGCATCCCTGTCTCAGGTGCTATAACGACCTCTTCATTCTTGACTTTCCTATCGTGAGGATAAAAGCAAGTCTCACCCCCAAGACAGCCATCTGCAGCTGAAGTCAGGTAGAGCAACAATGTCCATGTTGTTCTCGTGCTAATGCTTCCAGTCGTCTCAGCGGTAGGGAGAACCACGTCGTTAAAATCATCATCTGTTATTCATATCAGCTGTTTGCACGCCTCGGCCACACCGTTAGGTACACTAGTGCAAAAGCAAGAAAGAAAAGGAAAAAGGAAATTTTTTTTTTTTGGAGATTAGTAGATCGAACCGGGTAATAAGAAGCCAAGGAGAGCAGTAGCCGAAATGGTAGCCCGAAGATTCGGATACCGCACGGAACGTCATCCCTGCCCCTAACCTCCAACCATAGCGCCATTGTGATGTATAGCAGGGGTAGTACCGAATCGGGCGTATCTGCAGTGAAACCCAAATACTTAGGAACTTACAGTGTGCATCGAAAAATTCTGTTTGCAAAAAAGCATGTTAGCCTTTTCTTTTGTTCATGGCTACTAGAATCCTTTGAAGATGCGGACTGGGATATCCCAAGATCGTAACAAACCCATCGGGAAGCTAAGGTTCCAAACACTTGGGATCACTTACGTCCTTTCGAGTATCTGTACACGCGTATATTCGGATTCACTTCGCAACGAGTTAGTTGGTGGCGCAGGTTATTGAGGTCGAGTGTCTTCCTGAAAAGCATATGTGAAAGATGCAGGGACTTGTGGTGACGAGCCGCATAATTTGATGCCTTCTTCAGCAAGAAAGCAAAATATGGCATGACTTGTGTGTAACTTACAGCCTGCAACTTCACCTTCCCTAATTTGTGAAAGAAATAAGCAATGCTTCATGATACATTCGACGATCTGAAATTGTGTAAATCTTACCATAGATGTCTGACCGACTCTTGGTTCAAAAGATCCTTTAAACCAGTTTCTAGCCATAATCGTTGGGCGAACTGAAAGTCGTCGATTTGGAACCTGTCGTTCACCCGGACTGCTTCTCCACGCTTAGGTCGACCAGGTGTGGTCACTAGAGGTAGACTTTGAAGAAAGGTAACATAATCTCGGCATAGTGATCTGGGGAAGAAATTGCGAGCGACAAGGATCTTGTCTTCGAGTGCCGGCACCGGTGGTTCAAGGCTGAGAGGTGCAACAGGCAGCAAAGGCTTGAACAATGGCCAGTTGGGTCGTGCTGCAACGGTTTGTTTTCCGGATGATGAGGGCGTTTGCACGGACGATTTCGATTTGGTTGGCTTGTTCCTTGCCATACTGTGCAATGAGACGCTGTTCCAGGTTATCTACATAAATTTCCGTGATTCTTGGGACAAGGTTAAGTCAAAATGAGTGGAAGGATGAGGTTGGCAACAACTGCATTAGGTTGGATGGCTTACCCACTAAGGTTAGTCTAGTTTAGTCTAATCCACATCGCCGAGTGGGTCCATCGTGCCTTGGTGCAGTCGAGGAGTCGGATCGGGTAGGTATGATTCTCAGTTTGCTCCTGATTTCAGTGGCAACCATCGTCAGACTCCATCCATACCACCAGACCGATAACTTCTGGATACATTGCTCATTCTACCTGGTACCGCTTGTTAGTAGTTACCTACAGGCGGCGCAAGGATCGTACAGTAACATCCCGTCCCAATTTTGGCCTATTGCGCCTGATTGAATTCTAGGATCGGTCGTGACCAATGGACAGCTTGTTGTGATGCTGAACAAATGCGATTTGTCATCTCGCCTACATCATTAGCACCACTCATTTGCTACACCACTCATTGAGATTAGCAACTGTGGGCAATCTTGCTGTGCAGGTGGTAGAATTCCTTTTTTTTTTTTTCCAAGCATTTTGATGGGGAATCTATTGATGCAATGGTACCTCCAGCTCAACTTCGCTCCCAGGTGAATACCCGGGTGGTCTATTACAAACCGCCTTTTCCAAACGATCATATGTCAAGTTTGGAAGGCCAGCCCTTGCTGTACCCATGGCATCCCGCTCAAGCCGAGCAGGTCAGCAGCATCAAGGTGACTTGCGCTTTCTTTTCATCTGTATCTGAAAAGAACGATGGACCACACTATTCCAGTTAAAGAAAAAACCGGCTATTCGCCAGTCAGTCCATGTGTATCATGACATACACAAGTTGATATATAGGCAGGGAACAAAGGCTGGTAGATTGACTAACCTAGCAGGCCATACAGTGGCTGTCCTTTCACCGATAGTAGATCAACACGAACGCACGTACGGAAATGAGCAAACTAGCATCATGGATTGCCGCTGGGCACAGGGCTAGTAAGTTGTTGCCCAGCATCATTGCTTGACAGTCATATATTCATTCACGATATCACCTTTAGAGGTTGGTATTAAATGAGAGATACTGGATTCCGGGAGTCTTTCTCGTTAGCTTAGCATTGGCCATATAAAAAAGCGTATTAATTGCTGATTACCTGGATCTAGTTGCGGTAGTGGATGCGCAGATAGCTGAGGAGCCGGCCTCTCAAGCCCGTCAGGGGGGCAGCGTTATATCTCCTTTGGCCAGCGTCTCTGACTATCGGGCGCTTGCGGCAACCCATCGATATTGGCGCCATTCCTTTAAGCAGGGAAGTCTTGCAGGACGTCGGCATCGATTTGTGCGGGAGTTCAGCGATCGTATTCACCGAGCTTATGATGTGGCTAGTCAGCTGAAACCACAAGCAACGGCCGCGGACTTGCGTGAACCGCTGGTGCATCTTCAAACGGCTCTAGAGGTGCTAGGTTCGATCAAAATCTACGATGATGAAACACCTATTACCTCTAGAGAGCTGCCTCCAAGGCTGCTCCAGGATCCGAGCAAGCCATCCGCGGAAGCTATATGGTTGCATATGAAGCTGGACTACACAAAACACTGTCTCGTTCTGTTGGTACGAGTTTTAATGCATGTGCTTCCAGACTATACCGAATGCTGGGCTGAGTCGAAGCAGGCGTTTCTTAGAAAAGATTGGTATACCATGTTCTCTTTTGAAACAGAACAGGTAATAAGCAAGACATCTATGCCCTGTTCTAGACTCAGAGACATGGGTGGGGCAATTTCGTTACGGATTCCGGGAACCGGTGATGGAAGCAGCGGATCGGGTGATTATTGATTTGCAAATGCCAATATTGTTTTCCTTCTAGTGTAGAAAATGCAGGCAATAGTGGCAGGAATCACCTCATCGAGCGGAGGCATGACAATTGCAGTGTGATTGATTCAAAGGCTCAGTCTAAGGCGAAGGTATGCCTCTTATCAGATGGCAAGGTGTACATGATAAAACCAGCGTGTCGAGAGGTAAGGTAGTTTTAGCGCTACCCCAGATTTTCAGCGGAACCACTCCACTAAAAAATAAGAGACCCTTCAATTGAGACAACTCCAGTATTTGAACTTTCTTTCAAAACTAGGTACGTCTACTGTAGCGATCGGTAGCACGAGCTCGAGTCGACGCGTCCAATCCTTCCTTCTCTCTTCCGGGCTGATCAAGTTTGATTACCTGGACGCCGCCACGACACCTACCACGATGTGGTCCTTCGGCACGACGATGACTATCGCGAATGACGATCAGGAGCGACAGCGTTCTACAATTTCCGCCACACCCCCTGCCGCAGCAGCTCAGCAAGTCGTTGCGCCGGCTGACCTCACACCCCCAGCCAGCACACGACCAGATACACGGTCCCCCATACTCTCGCAGCGATCTTTGAGTCAGCTGGGGATATTTTTCGCTGGTGCAGGCTTCTTGGCTCTCTCAACCGCCATCACTCGACGTGCCATAGCAAGAAAACACATCTCTGGTATACCGTTATTCTACGAACAGAGCAACAACCCAGTCAGTAAAATCACAGGTGATGGTGGCTTCGTAGCGGTGGAGGCGCTCGGGCTGGCCACACTCAACACAATGTCCTTTGGTATTATGGCGACAGGCGGGGTCTCCTGGGCCTTCGATATCTCGAGTGTGGGCGAGTTACGGGCAGCAGCGCAGAAACACACAAGGGCAAATCTTGGCGAGGCGGATGAGGCTGCCGAGCAAGAGATCGCCAAGTACTTTTCCGATCTCTTGGAGGGGAAGGACCAGAAAGAAGGCAAACCGTCCTTGACCGAGGCATTCAGCAAGTTGTTGAAACAGCCAGAAACGAAGGTGGATCAGCAGCCAGAACCTGGATCTGACGCTTCTAAAGACAGCTGAAACAACGAAGAGGGCAATCTCATCTTGGTCTTTCTTCAAGTGGCCTGTGGTACATCTTCACCCACCTGCCAAGCGAAACAAAACTCGGTGAGGGTCGCTTGTATTGCTACAAAACTAAGTTGCCACTAACTGGCTGTTGCAGCGTTGTGAGTAACTTCAAACGGAAGCCTTACTTGGAGGTTTTTTTTTATTAAATTATTAAATTAATTATTTTTAATTATTTTTAGCGCCAACTAGCTTACGACAGCTCATAGGCGCGAAGTGTATAGTACAACTCCGAGCAGCGCATTGCTCCTGGTGGCAAAGTGCACACTGTATTGAGACGCCTTTCATGCGCGTTACTTAAGCGAGCCTACATAACGAACAAAATTTTCCAAGCTGCCTCTCTACGTCTCTGCAGGAACTTCTTAGAAGATGTACACTAGTAGCCAGGACAGGTCCAGTTATTATCATGTTGTCTTAACAAGCAAGGCCACCCAGTCGGAAAAAGCAAATCGAACAACTTCAATCAAGACTCGAAAGTATTTCAAGAGAATGACCGTTTTGTCCACAGGAATTAGGGGTAGGTAGGTGAGCCTTGGCTCAACTCCATAAACTTGCTTTTTATTTTTGTGATCTCGTTTCCACGGAAATGCTTGTGCTGTTCATATCGAGTTGTGTGCTTGGCTCTTGTCCATGAAACATTATAATACCATTCTGGCTGATTCGGCAGTGTTTTCGGTCCCTCAAAGGTAGCGTCGGAATGCTTTTAAATCCTGAACCCAAAGCTCTGCAATGGCTGTTTTTCATACACAAGTCCGCGATTACACATACCATCAAAAAAACCACATTCATGGCAAGGTGCAAATAGCAAAAATCCAAGTACCTTATGCAAACCTCGACAGCATCCAATTGCCGCTTGTCGCACGCTTCTTGGAAAAGGATGGCCCTGGTAAAATAACACTAATTGACAATCTCTCGGCCGTGCGAGACAACATCAAGAAAGGACCATACAATGCAGAGGCTCATGGCGTGGTAGTAAAGGCTGGAGATCTACCTGGAGACCTGCCTGGAGTCTGTCCTATCTGGGCTTACTTGCAGCCTGGCAAGGTTAATTTGCAGGAACCCTTCTGGATTGACATCGTTGAGTTCAACTATTGCCGACGCTCAAAGATCAAATCGACCTTTGTATGCTGGGTGCCACACTTGCAATCAGCCAACGGACACTTGATCACTATCCTTAACGGCATGCCTCGTCTTCTTCGAGGAACAGTCGTCATTGTTCAAATTCCAGGATTGCCATCGCAAACACAACTTGTTTGGAAAGAAGCAGCAGAGCTTACTCGAGCCAACACACTTCCAACTCCAGTAAAACTAGCTCTTTTTAATGCCCAGCTAGCAGCGCTTCAAAGCTTCGGCATAGAACACTCTAAGTCTGACCTTGTCGAAGCACCTGCAACATCGGAAGAGCTACCCGCTCTTGTGCATGATAATTGGCAACGCTTAATATCGTTGTCAAACAGTCACGCCACAAACGATGACACAGGCAATAGCGCACAGGTTGATGAAGACATCTGGTCTGACTGGAGTAACGAGGACGGTAGCATCGTAAACTCAGATGTCATGTCCTCTACCGATGAGGATCATCTGGTGTCTGGTGTTCAGGGAGAATCTGAAGCATCGAATGATTGCGTATGTTATAGTACAATGCAATTGTCTATATGCTTGCCTCTCAGTTTTGACTGACTTTGTTTCGTAGTCGTTCTTCTGCTGCAAATATGCGGACCAGAGACCAACATACCGGAATCGAGGCAAACCCAGGCACTGGCACAAAAAGAATGAAGAATGCCCTTTGGGCGCTGGACACCCGCAACATTGTGTATTTGCGGACGCATTCCCCGATGATTGTGTCGTGAACAAAGCATCACACTCACACTGTCCCCCAACGACAGGCTCCAATGGCGTCTTTATTCCCGACACGGTCCATTCGACCCGGCGATGGTTGGGTAACGGTACAAACACGGCCATCGGTCGGGCTCTATATTCTTCCCCTGACGTGGAATGCGACGCCCGGAGACACTCATTCGAAGACGAATCAAGCTCCTTGGTTCATGCCATGGAACACGAATTTGACATGAATAACCCTACGCCACCCACAGATTTCCCCGTAGGATATGACTTGACCCAGATGCCACTTTCACCGGGTCGAGATCTCAGTACACCAAACTTTTTCGAAGATGACGATGTGGCTATAGATATCTCAATTTTAGACATACCAGTACCAGATAGTCCAGCCATGCCATGGATACCCCGTGTGCGTTTAAATGCGATGCGATTTAGTCCAGCACCTCTGAGCGACTCAGACGTCTGGAACTGAAAGAACGTATTAAAAAGGAACATGCATCGGGAGGCTAGCGGGTCGTAACTTTACAGAAACATTTTCGTGTCGGAATGCTTTCTTATATATGAAGTGGTTTACCAGATTTGATATTGTTTTTGCCCCAAAGTATCACCTTCTCGTAAGTTCCGTCCCTTATCACTGTTGAACGTGACGCCCCGCAACAGAATAGATATTGGTTTCCTGTTTAATGCATGACTAACACATCAGCTACGTACAAACACTGGGCACAATGATTGGTTGGAAATACGACAACATTAAGTGTATCGTAGCCTGACAATCAAATGTTGCTAGAAATTTAAAGCTGAATTGACTCCTTGCTATACTAATATCGACGTGGTTAATGGTTTGATCTGATGACACGAGAAATTGCAACAGGATCATGAGGTTGACTGCATGAATGCGGGGCGAGGATACCTCCCCAGACTGCTACTCAAGGAACTTAGCCAACATCAATTAGTCTTTTTCCTGCCCAGGGAAGTATGTGTATTGTTATCGAAGAACCCAAGCAAATATGCTGTTCTAGTCAGGCAAAGAAATACCTAGCATCGCATCAGCACCTCCGTGAGCAAGGATCAATGTAATATTTGACTTACTGTAGCTCCAATGTTTCCCCATGTCATGGCGTTCCAATCAGCTACAGCCAAGGATCTATCATAGCCCAGCAAGTAAGCCGTGAGACCAACATGCCCCAGATCCGCAACCCACAGAGCCCATAAGTAATTCCGAACGACTTTCAACTCTGAGCTCGTGTAAAGGACGGCAACCCCAAGCAAAAACAGCAACCCATAGGCGTTTCCCAGCTGCAGTGCTACGAGGCGAGAATTATCTGTATGGGCAATAGGTTTTGTAATCGATATCTGCTCCTCAATAAACCAGTCCGGCGATATGAAAGGTGCAACAGCGCCAGCAATCCTGTATCGGGGTCAACAGAGAGAAATGTACATAGGGGCAGAAGCCTAGCTTACAATGAAATCGGCTCAATGATGGTGAACACGAATCTAGGAAAAGTAGGTAACTGTGATGCCATATTGGAGACCCGACTTGTTTCTCTAAGCCCAACACAACATATACCATATATTGAACTTGGTCAGATTGAAATCGACGCTCGTAGTGATTCACCTCCAAATGTCTGAAGGACAGACCGAGGTAATTATGGCGGGGTATTATGTGGTACAATCACGTACACTATTGAAGCTATTGTCAGGCTGTTTAGGAGTACTAGGTACACTCAAAGACATTCAATCATCGCACTCACACCAAGTTGTCGTCAGTTAATGCTCAGACGCGCTGGGTGATCTGGTGCCAACTGGCCGCACCTGTCTGAGCTTGGGGACAAGTAGGTCAAAGCTCCAAACTGCCGCCGGAAACTACGGAGATAACTGGACGCGGCAAGATCGTGGCACTCGGTTCCCTTCAGATCCAATTGCGTCTCCCAGGCCCTCCTGCCATGTAGATCATATACTACATTGGACTTGGAACCAAATGAGGTGAGCCTAGAACGTCGTTCCATCTCGGCCTGCATTTCTTGGGGGGCAAATCCAGGATTGGCTTCTCTTTCACCCAATCCCAACCAAAGCGAAGGCTTACCAATGACAAAGAATTTCCTCCAGGGACAGCGATAAGGGGCCACAGGCGAGACGCTTGACTTGGGTCTGGAACGACCTTGAACGACACACTTCATCTGCCTGCTGCTTGTCCGGTTACACCTCATACTCGAGCTTCTGCGACGTCAACCAACACCTCGCATTTTCGCGTACTTACATCCGGAGAATGGGTTGAGTTCTCGGGCTTAGCCGGCTTGAAAGTTAGCAGTGTTGGTTGTGGCCCGTAGTTGCTGGAACTCTGTCCGGTCTTGTTGAATTTGCCATCCCAGTCGACACATTCCCATCTCCGCTTCTTGGACTCCAAGCTATCTCCACGGCTACCGCTGCAGCGTGGAGGTCAAGGGCCTGGTCCCTATCGTTTGACTTGATACGTAACAATTCCATACGCAACCCACGAGGGCAATCATCTTACTCTTCGAAAGCGAGCGTCCTGCTCACGGCGCCCGGCTGCATATGTGCAAGCGCAGAGAGGCAGTCGTGTACTACTTGAGAAAGCCTTACCTTAGTTTGCTCATCGCTGCTGCTATGAAAGTCTAGACCTTGAACCCTCGATTCGTCGTGGATTATCTTTGTATTTGTCGTACGCTTGCGGTTCTGTTCCAATGCTCTTCTTTGACCCGGGATTTTCCATTCACGATGGCTACCATCGAGCCACGGCTAATTCACTTGCTTAACGAATCGACTACTACGCCGAAGCCGCACCACGCTGACCTACCACCGATCAAGGGTCTCGATCTTCCGAAACCTACGAACGCCCAACATCCACATCCTACTGAATATGGTAGCAGCCAATGGAGCGATGGTCAAGATGCTGGGTCAGCGGGTCAGTTGCCTCCGCAATCCATGCCACCACTCCTCACGTTGACAGAGGATGGGCTTGGAAATACTGGCACATGGAAGGACCCAAGCTATGGCGTAGAGAAGCATCTGTCACACCATATTTCGTCCCAAGATTTGCGAAAGATCCTTGATGACACGCCGGAGATTCAAGAAGACAGTTCGGTGAAAAAGAGGCACCCCAAAGACGATTTTGTGCAGTTACCACAACCGCTCAAGAAACAGAAAGCTTCGGCTGAAATGAGATTCCCTCCCATGATTGTGGGTTTGAACCAACCGCCACCGGACGCTGCTTTATTCCCATCTATGGCCTCGACATCCTTTGACAGTCGCCCACGTTCCGAGCCACCGAAAGTTCTAAGCATCGGCAAGCCACCAGAGCTCCAAGCTGGCCTTGAGGATCAGGCCGTACCCAGCCCGCCACCGGACGCCGAGCGAACCCCAACCGGCAGGCTCAAAAGGAGAGCAGCTAAGCCACGTCGAAAATGGACCGAGGAGGAGACAAACCATCTACTGCTTGGCGTGAGCAAGCATGGGGTAGGAAGATGGACTGACATCCTGGACGACAATGAATTCAGCTTCAACGAGCGAACCGCCGGTGATCTGAAAGACCGCTTCCGCACATGCTGTCCAGATGAGTTGAGAGCAAGCAATAGAGTAAGGACTGATACACAACAAGCGAAGTCAGGCTTGTCGGCTAGCACCAAGCCCAAAAAAGGACTCATGTCTGAGAATATCTTGAATGAGCCAGAAGAGCTCGCAGAGTCGGAAAGAGCCCTATCTGTCCATAACGATTCTGACACCGCGAACAAGCAGCGCAAGAGCCGCGCCCATCGAAAAAAGTTGGAGGATCTTGCTGAACTGGGTATCAAAGGCCCTTTCAAGAAGTCACAACGACGCGGTCGTCGCCCTTTCACAGAACAGGATGACAGCGAAATATTACAAGGGTTTGAGTCGTATGGGCCCCAATGGACGAGAATCCAGAGGGATCCCAGATTTAACCTATCGAGTCGTCAGCCAACGGACTTGAGAGATAGGCTGAGGAACAAATACCCGGAAAAGTTCGCGGGCGCAGAGAAGACGCAATTGCAAGTCAAAGGAAATGGGTTGTTAGAACCGTCGATCGACATGAATATTGGTCATTCTTTAGACAAGTCTAAATCGGCGCTTCTGGAGCCACAGCTTTTACACAGTAGCTCAAGAGAGGATATGCCGAAATGGCCAATGTCTGCCAGCTTGATGGACGCACCAGAATCTTCGCAAGTGACACAAAGCCTCTTCTGGAATGAAGCAGCTGGAAGTGCATTTCCCCCTGCCGGTATGGGCGAGATGGACATTTCGCGACTACTACTCGACGATACTCATCTACAACACGAATCTGCATCCGACAGACGAGGTCTTGGATGAGTCGATGACTCGAAAGTCTTATTATTCCTGACATGACCAAACCGAGCACTCAGACATCTGCCAAAGAGGGTGGAAGTTTGTAAAGCCGCTTGCGCACACACGACAGCCTTGTGGCATTTGTGTTTTCTACCGGTGCGGTAACTTTTAATGCCCGAGAGTTATCATGCACAATCCACTGTCACACTCATATTCTCCGTTGAAGGCAACTCGATCAAAGTCACAGATTTTCGGGTGTGGCCCTGTCATTATTGGCTTGACGTTTAAGCGCCATGGGTTTGTCTTCCAGCAATAAGGTTGAGAGCGTGCCTGCGTCTCGTAATTCGAGGCTACCATCAATTTTTCAGATGGACTATATATACCAGCCCACGTAGACATATGCCGAAGGATCCTGGAATGGATTCGAGTACATTCAAGGCTGCAGAAACCATCGAGTAATAAACGGGACTCGATCCTGAATTTTAGAAGTCAACGACATATGCAACGTGCCTAATCAACGTCGCGTGGCAGTAAGTGTAATTTGGTGCCAGGGTGCCTCGTGAACTGAATATCAAAGCACACATGAGGTCGAAAATTCCAAGAATCGCAGGACCATATGCAACAGTGAACAAGACACAATACAGGCAAGACTGGCTCTGTGCGGCTGGCTGTGGTGAATTGCTTTCATTCTTTGCTGATTCATGGGGGTGGGGGGTTCCCTGCCAAGCCTTGGTTGAGACCGACGTTGAATGCTGATGAAAGTAAAACCACGCGCTCATTTTTGCCGGGCCTGCTGCAGCTGGTCGAGGTGGCCTCGCGCTTGTTGAGCACTTGCTCAGAGCTCCAGGCTCAAAATGGTGGGTCGGAATTGAACCAGAAGCTCAGACCCATTAGCCAGAACTTCCACCACAGACAGAAAATCACGTGGGGCTGAGCTAGGGCACCACAAACCCAAACGCTTGCTTTCCACTTTTCAGCAAAGCGAACTTTTATTTTCCAGTATCTCAAAAGCACACCCGAACCTCCCACGACAAGCAACCCAACCAGCCATCAAACCGCTAAAATGGGTAAAGGACCGTAAGTTGCAGCTCTGTCACAAGGTTGTCGCAATGTGCGAGATGGCCACGGATTGTTCTTCTGGCCTCAATGGCTATCCAAGAGATTTCCAGGCCTGATCCAATTGTCGACTATCGTGTCACGAAAATTTCAATCTTCTGCCATGTATGCTAATGCTTCTCCCTTGACAGTAAGAAGCACCAGAAGCGCCTCAGCGCCCCGTCGCACTGGCTTCTCGACAAACTCTCGGGTGTCTACGCTCCCAAGCCCTCGCCCGGTCCTCACAAGCAGCGAGAATGCTTGCCCCTCATCATCTTCCTCCGCAACCGTCTCAAGTACGCCCTCAACTACCGTGAGACCAAGAGCATCTTGATGCAGCGTCTCATCAAGGTCGACGGCAAGGTCCGAACCGACACCACCTACCCCGCCGGTTTCATGGATGTCATCACCATCGAGAAGACTGGCGAGCACTTCCGCCTCATCTACGATACCAAGGGTCGCTTCACTGTCCACCGCATTCAGGCCGAGGAGGCCGAGTACAAGCTCGGCAAGGTCAAGAGAGTGCAACTTGGCAAGGGCGGCATCCCATTCTTGGTCACGCACGATGCACGAACGTAAGTTCTGTCAGACATCATTCAGCCGTTGGATCAAGCTTTGGTCGAACCACCCTGTTGTCTGGTTTGGTTGATATGGAAAGAGCTTTGAGACGATGGCTGTATGTTCTCCCTTCCACGATTGTATGCTAATATGGCTCCCACAGTATCCGTTACCCTGATCCTTTGATCAAGGTCAACGACACCGTCAAGATCAACTTGTCCACTGGCAAGATTGAGGACTACGTCAAGTTCGACACCGGTGTCGTCGCCATGGTTACTGGTGGTCGCAACATGGGTCGTGTTGGTGTCGTCACCCACCGTGAGAGACACGATGGTGGTTTCAACATCGTCCACATCAAGGACGCCATAGACAACACCTTCGCCACCCGTGAGAGCAACGTTTTCGTCATTGGTTCCGAGAAGCCCTGGATCTCCCTGCCCAAGGGCAAGGGTGTCAAGCTCACCATTGCTGAGGAGCGTGACCGTCGCCGAGCTCACGCTCTGGCTGGCCACTAAATGTAGGGTCAAAGCCACGGGATTGAAAACGGGACTTGTTAGGTACTTGGTTGACTTTGTTACGCATGGGCTGGAGTCTACGGATAATGGTTTGCGCTAGCCATCATGAAGGCAGCTTCTTTAGGTAAATGAAGCTCAAATGAGAAAGAAAGCAATTTGACAAATGAGATACCTTTTCAGCCCAGAATTATTTGGGTTTTAGCCGTTCTGCAGAGTAAAGCTGGTACTCGGTCGATCGTGACTCTCTCTCTTTCTCTCTCTATATCTCTCCTTGGCCTTATTGCCCATGGGAAACAAGGGCGATGAGCCGAAATCGATTGCCTTGACTTACACTTCCATCTTGATTTCCCAGTGTTAGCTCCTGCATCGAACCAATAGCAATTGTGTGATCAGAGATATTAACTGAAGTATTGATCGACTTTGACAACTCGAATTCATGTTGAGAAAAATATGTGGCATACTAACACCCAAATACTACCCTATGCATGAGATGGTGCATACAGTGATTCAAACGTTTTGCTGAAAAATGCCACACTGCACTTGCGTCTTTTGCAGCCTCGCCTCTTGTACTCAACACATTTTTATTTGAGAAGGATTCCTTTATTTTTCTTTTCTTCACGTGAATTAGGCACATGCAACTTTGTGCAGCCAATTGCATCAGCAAAACACCAAATGTTTATCGCAAACTGTTACTACTCTTCCGTGTTGCTTGGCGCACAGGCCACAGCTGAGCTAGCCTTGACCGCTGCTTCAATAATACAAACAACCTGTTGCATAGTGACTTGTACTTTTCGCTAAGATGCCAAGGACGTACGAGTGAGGTTATATTGCGCTACTATCAGTGTGCTGCTATCACTATGATTAATCAATGTGGGTTGCCGGGATATTCTGGGGTACTATACACTACCCCACGTTTTCACTGGTGCACGAAGTCTGATTATTGTTGCTTATTGTTGCACGGCTTTCTTAGATAACCTCACGCGCCTTCTTACATGTCTAATATAGCATCACATGGCATACTCTTACGTGATATTTCCGGATTCCGCATCTGTGAGAGTTGGTATTTGCCATTCAACAACGCATACCAGGTGCCACCCATGTGTAAGATTTTCCCAACCAGATATCCTTACACCGACAATCGAAATGAGTGTTCATCACAGAAAAAAAAGGGCAAGCAGGAAGTCTCCGCGACTATAGACCACTCTGGCCCCCATCCCCATGTAAGAACTGTGCTTGATACATGTAATTAAAACTATCAAACGACCATATGAGCTTGCCGCACAAAATCCGGTGGCCTACAATTCTGGATGACCACACCCCGAGGATAACCTGGAAACGACGTGGGATAAGTTGACCCCCAAAGTCTTCCGTTGTATGTTGTTTAAATCTGGGCGCACGAACACATCGCTCTCGCTCGCTTCTCAACAACAACCGGAAGACAATTAGTCAGCCCCGAAGTCAGGTCGTCTTCAAACACACGTCATTGTCATTGAGCCAGCCAAGCGGACGCCATATGTATGGAGTGGTCATGGTGAGGACACACCACACTCCACGGTGGTCCTGACCGAGTATGCATACCTGATTCGGAAGTACGTGGGAGCATGGAACCCAACCGGGGAGCCTTCTGGAAGTCCCGGATCTTGAGCGTCAATCACCTGCATTTGATCCCTGGAGTTGACGCCTCAAAGTACTCTGAAGCTGCTCAGCCGTTGAGAATTTTTTAAGATCGCACCTCTGCACCTCTGCACGGGATAGAGCCGATGTTACCCCTCAGCCAACGGGCTGTGTCCCCCTGTCAACACCCCTCTTCTCCAAAGAGCGGCCCACAACTTCGTGGCCACGAGATCCTCGACAGTTGGAGAAGTTTCTGCTTCATGAAGGACATTTCGGCAAATGTCAGGAGCAATAATGACTGGCTTTCCAGCTCGATTCTCACAGCTTCACATCTTGACTTTGCCATTTTGGAAGACTGAGGTACAAAACAATGACCAGCGTGAGCGATATATTGCTTCGCAGATTCTTTCGGCCAAAGCGAGCCACGGCAAATATGCACCAAAACTGATTGAGGTGTATTCATCTTCAAGCTACAGAATCCAAGGACGTACCTTGCGGAGAAGATTACTGATGCAGGCAGGCAAAGTCAGCCTTCATCAATATGCCTCGACATCCCACGGATCTCTGCATTCCTTTCTGTCCGCGCAACTTCCATTCCAAGCGCTAGGCCCTCAGGTTTAGGCATGGAAACTGATTGTTCCTTGCTCATCCCACGCTCTATTCCTTCTCGAGCCAAGTGGTTCGTCGGTCTATGCGACTCCTCTCAAATTGTTTCCTTAGAGCAACCCGAAGCGGACTTTTCGCCAAGGGGAACAACAACACTCCACGTTCATCGGTGTATGCTTTTCTGTCCGGTGTCACTCAGCAAGTTAAGTCAGTCCGTTGTTCCTTAGTCTCTCTACTGATATACTAGCTGGAGCTTGTCTATTGGCTCCGGGGACTGTTTCTTATTAAAGCTCGTCGTCTCCTTCTGTAACCTTGTTTTGAATTGTCCCAATAAGGTGAGCATAAGCTGTGCTTTACTGGGCTAAGGTGAATTACTGCGACTTTGTGACACAAGTCGGCCATAATCATCGTTATTTTCCGGCATTGACACACCAGGTGCAGTCGACATTAGCTCATTGGATAAGAGTCACGAGGTCCATTACCCGAAGTGCTAGTATTACACGAGAGAAAGATCACGAGAAGTACTTGCAAGGTCAAGTCGAGCTGGCTCATATCCCCCTCCCATTGCCACTCTTTCTGTCCGTTAACTATACGCGACCCATCGTCGGATCCGGAAAGAAATAATTTCTCGACACCCCGTTCACTCCAGCGTCACCAAGTCTCCACTCTGCTATCCACGCCATTCAAAGAACCACTCCTGTACAGTACAGTGGATTTCAGTCATAGTCATTATTTGTTGGCGTCTGACGCTCATTGGTCTGCACCTCGTTGGGCTGATGACGAGATCAGACTACGGACTCGAGAAGTGAAAAGGGAAGCCAGCAACTCTTATCTGAAGAAAACATTGGATGTTCGAGATTGCCAAAGTCGGACGTGCCTGTACTTCGAAAGTGGTATATACATAACAACTAGTCATACGCTTGAGCTTGTGTCTGGCCTGGTTTCTACTGGAATTCCTCCATTTGTTTACAGCTGCCTCACCCAATGCTGTCAAAGGATCTTAGCAGCCGCTTGGGCGGCGCCTGGAAACGGGCCATTTCATCAACTCCCCAGAAGAGGATTGCCGGTAGCGGAGGGGCTAGCCGGTCTAGCTCTACAGCTTCCCAACAGCTTCCGAGGTGGTCGAGTCGCTCCGTCTTTGCACTTACGGCTTCGGCCGGTGTTTTCGGGTTTGGACTTGCCGCATCCGGGTTGGAGCTGTCGCCGAGGGGTAACGTTTTATTACTCGACAGCAAGGTTGCCGCCCCACGTTATGCGTCGATACGTGAAATGGAGATGGTATGAATTATATCCTCTCTACTTCGAACACTCTCGACTGACTGCTTGTTAAGGCCTTGGATGAGATTCGTAGTGAGATTGGTGCTGGCAGTGAAGATATAATATCAACGGATCCCGATGATTTGCATGCCCATGGTTATTCTGAATGGTCGAGCACCAACCCTGAAGGCCTTCCGGTTGCTGTGGCCTATCCTAGGTCGACAGACCAGGTCTCAACTATTGCACGGATCTGCCACAAATATCGCATTCCTATCATCCCTTACTCGGGAGGTTCAAGTTTAGAGGGCAATTTCTCTGCCCCTTATGGCGGCATCAGTGTTGATTTTGCCTACATGGACCAGATCATCAAGTTTAACAAGGACGACATGGATGTTGTCGTTCAGCCCAGCATAGGTTGGCAAGACTTGAATGAGCAGTTGGCAAGATTGGAGAGTGGATTATTTTTCCCTATCGACCCAGGTGAGTACACAAGAAGCGACGTCAATTTTTGTTGATACTCCTTGTTTTGTCCAGAAACTCGTACGATGGCCTGAATGCTGACAAAGATGGCTCAGGCCCAAGTGCTAAGATCGGTGGCATGATTGGAACAAACTGCTCTGGAACGAATGCAGTGAGATACGGTACCATGAAAGATTGGGTCATAAACCTCACAGTTGTGCTTTCCGACGGAACGGTTATCAAGACGCGAAGAAGGCCAAGAAAATCGTCTGCGGGTTACAACCTTAACAGTCTTTTTGTGGGGTCAGAAGGCACACTTGGTTTGGTGACTGAAGGTAACTCGAGCCTTTTCCCACGTTGATGCAACACCAACTTACCTGCACACATAGCGACCGTTAAGCTTGCTGTCGTCCCCGAAGATCTCTCGGTTGCGGTAGTCACATTTCCAACTATACGCGATGCAGCGTCCGCAGCTGCCGAGGTCATGCAGACTGGCATCCAAGTGGCAGCGATGGAAATCATGGACGAAGTGCAGATGAAGGTTGTCAATCTCGGTGGAGCGACTGCTCCGAAGGTCTGGAAGGAAATGCCGACACTCTTTTTCAAGTTCTCGGGCACCAAGGCGACAGTAAAGGAGCATATTGGCCTGGTCCAGAAAATCACCAAGAGGAACAAGGGCAGCAACTTTGAATTTGCCAAGGATCAACGTGAGCAGGAACTACTGTGGTCTGCCAGGAAAGAGTCGCTGTGGTCCATGCTGGCACTAAGGAAAGATGGAGAGGAAGTTTGTAAGTGGTGTTCGTAACGTGTTCTTTCTGGAATCTGCTAGCTAATATTAGTAGGGAGTACGGATGTTGCTGTTCCGTTCAGCAGACTCGCTGACCTCATTGAAGTCAGTAAGAAGGAGATGGACGACATGGGACTATTCGCCAGCATCCTCGGACACATCGGTGATGGTAACTTCCACGAGAGTATCATGTACAACCGCCATAATCAGGAGGAACGTGAAAAGGTCGAGTTGTGTGTCAAAAACATGGTCAAGCGGGCTCTGGAGATGGACGGCACCTGCACCGGAGAGCACTCTATCGGCTGGGGCAAGAAGGAATCCCTGCTCTGGGAGGTTGGTCCCGACACCTTGGGGGTAATGCGACAGATCAAGCAGGCGTTGGACCCGAGATGGATCATGAATCCTGGAAAGATTATGGATCTTCCCGGAGGCGGTCTCTGACGCGATTCTACGTTCGGTACACCATTGATTTTTGATGAATATGTCGGCACAAAGAAAAGAAAAAAGAAAAAAAAAATGGTAGTTGGGTTTCTAAGCATCGCAATCGAGCATCGATAATGGTTCAGGAAAATAGATCGGGGCAATCAGGTTAACACATCATACATCAGCATCTTATGGTTAGCATTGGCATCTGCATACGTCATTTTGGCTCATCGCAGCTTCCCAATAGACAGCTTGTCTGTGAAACATTAAGCTTCTGCTCGCTCATAATCTGTAGGCGTTGTCAGCAAGGTGATGGAGGGGAGGGGTCTGATCGTAAATATGTACTAAATCGCGTGTGAGAGTGAGTTATCTGAAGGGTTTATTCGTTGAAAAGTACGCTCTTTGTGCAAGCGGTTGTTGTCATCGACTGGTCCTCTGTGCCTGCTGAGTGCCGGGAATATCTGAATATGCAGATTGACAAAGATTGAATTCCCAAGAGACTAAATATCAGGTGTCTTTTGTAATGAGCTAAGTACTACTTGCATTAGAAAAAATGTCCATATAACTGAGAACGTTTGTACTATAAAAGATAAGTGAGTAGCCTGCAGCTCCTGCCTCTTTTAGTGGCCTCAGCACCTGGATCCTATTATTCCATTCATTCAGTCATTATTCCTTTTGAGGTTCGTTCCAGTCATCAGCTTCCCATTTGAAATTGCAAATCAATCTTGATGAAGGTACAGAAAGGCAACACCAAACCCACACCGCTCAATGTTGCCTCCGATTTCTGCAGACGGGTGCCTGCATATCACAACTCCATCATCCAGCCATTACTTAAATATCGGAATGCACCACTGTGACAGCTCTCAACAAACAGCTTGCAATCACTTCTGACATAAAGTATGTAAGTATTCCTATTACTGCTCGGTTCTAATAGGTGTCGCTTCCCTCGATTAACTCCCCCCTCATGGATATGAGCATTTTCGGCAACCTTCTACAATCCCACCTGATCAAACGAACAAATGGACAAAACAAACAAAACCAATTCACCCCGATCTTCCACTTAGTATCCACGAATACTACTACAGGTCATTGTTTTCATCACAGATTTGAGCTAATTTATGTTATCGCATTAGTATCACTGGGACACCTGTGCTTCACGTGCACTCATTCGCCTTATTACTCAATGTGCAGTCCATCGTGACTCAACGTTATATAACGGTGAATATCAACTATGGACATTACAAACCGACATAGTGGTGGGTCAGGCCCAAATTCCTTGTTGAACTCTTCCCACTCTTCCCAAAGGTCCAGCTTAGAGCATAGTAACATCAGATCGGCAGTGAACAATGCCTCAACTCAACTTGGCTCCACACCTGGTAGAAATCTTGGAAATACACAGTCTCCTGGTCGTCTGAATACTGAGCATCAAGATCGGAGTGTGCACAGAAGCACCATACCCAGCTCAGACCTGACCACAACAGCATCGGTGGCACGTAATAGCACACTTAGTCGAGGCAAAATGATTGCCAGAACAAATCTGTGGGAAAGACAGAATCCACACGGCCATCCCCATCATCCTCAGGGGCAAAGATCGAACCTTGACACACGGCAAGATTGGACGAAATGGCTAGAAGTCTCCGTGAAACTGGAAGGTATCCCTCTTGACACGACAGCTTTAGAGATATTTCAGACATTACAAGCATACGGTCGCATTGAATCTATTCGCATACCGCAACCTACTCAGAGGGACGCGTTTGGTCATGCGTACATCACCTTCTCACCCGCACCAATTACTGCCTTTTGGATGTCAGGTAGCATAGGTCTCACGATCAATGGAGGGCTCCGCAGGATCCGAGTATTTCTCCAAAACCCAAGGCGTCCACAAATGATCAGCAGCCCACTGCGTCCCGACGTGATGTATTTGGAAGTCATGACCCTTCGGCTTTCCAGCCTGGATTTAGGGTTTCTCTCAGACGACAGAACTATGACTGTCATGAAGACAATCAAGAATGTTCTCTTTTATCCTACACTGACTGTCAGTTTGAAGTACAGGAAACTTTATTTAAAGTTCACTTGCTCCATCGATGATCCGAGGAGGCACGACCCAAAGCTCCACTTTGACAGCGAAGCTGTCGGGACGCGGGAGAAGGCCTCATACTCCCCGGAGTTTAAGGCTGAGCTTCAGCTTCGTCACTTACAAAAGGTTTTATATGTTGACATTGATCAAGACTATTGGTGCTTGGTTATCTCCCAAAAGCACCCTCCTCGCTTCTGGAAACGCCGCAATAATATGGAACTTTCCCATAAAGGCGACAAGAGAAAGTGGGGAGATTTAGACACTTGGCTGAGAACCACTGAAATCAGCTACGCAGATTGGGCTAAGCAGTATCCTGTCACAATGCAAGAGCCGTTTCAATTCATTGACATTGGAAAATGGACTACCTACCGGCTTCTGTTCCTCAAGTCCGACACACCAATGTGGAATAACATAAGGGCTGCCCTGAGTGACTTTAATATTCAGATCGTCACAACTGATATAAGCACATTTACTTGGAAACGAGGATCTCCATCGAACTTCCGCGAGATTGTCGATGATCCAATAGTTGTAGAGACAAACGACCACCTGGCTCTATTACACCGCACAGACAAGATCGATCTCTCCTTTGAAGTCAGGTATCAGCTAGAAGCAGCCATATCGCAAGGCGTATTTAATGAGCAAAGCATTACTCCTGAGTTCCTTTGTCGACTATCGAACATGGACAGCGCAAGAGGGACTGGCAGCCAGAATAGTGTTCATGTCCAGTACACCATCAATGGATTTCCGGTTCCCAGAAACACACAAAGGGCCAGCCTGATCAACAAAGCTAAGAATGTCCTTGAATACGTAACAGAGGCTGACAAGCCTGTATACAACCCAATGACCGTTCTCGAGAACAGATTGGCTCTGACGCACCATACATTCATTACATTGCCGGACCATTGCACTTGGGTGAGAAAAGTCATTGTAACCCCCTCAAAAGTATACTTTAGTTCGCCATCACCAGAAACTACAAATCGAGTGCTTCGACATTATGCCAAGCAAGGCGATCGGTTCCTCCGTGTACAGTTTACAGACGAGCGTAATGAAGGCAAGATCCACGCACAGGCTGATAGCGATGTGAGCGATGCTCTGTACAACAGAGTTTATCGCACTCTTCGCAATGGTATACGCATCGGTGACAGACATTATCAGTTCCTCGCTTTCGGTAACTCCCAGTTTCGTGAACACGGTGCTTACTTCTTCTGCCCGACTGCCACCGTATCCTGCAATGATATTCGTGACTGGATGGGTGACTTTAGCCACATCGATGTGGTTGCTAAATATGCATCCCGCCTTGGCCAATGCTTTTCGACAACGAGAGACCCACGAGGCATCAGCCTTGGAATTCAAGTCTCGACAATTCCAGATATTGAGAAGAACGATTGGTGTTTCAGCGATGGGGTTGGCAAGATATCCCCGTGGGTAAGCAGCGAGGTTACAAAGAAGCTCAAAATGTATGACGAGCATGGCAAGATTCCATCAGCATTTCAATTCCGCCATGGAGGTAGCAAAGGAATCCTCGTCACTTGGCCAGACGTCAAGTTCAACGAGATCTGCCTCCGTCCATCTCAGCAGAAATTCTCTGCTCGGGCAAGAAACTTGGAGATCGTTAGGTGTTCCCGCTTCTCTGTTGCTACACTCAACCGACAGACCATCGCAATCCTCAGCTGCTTAGGCGTACCCGACGAGGCGTTTGTTGGTCTGACTAAGAATCAATTGTCTGATTACTCGACAGCAATGACCAATCCCGAAGTGGCACTAAGGCTGTTGCGACAATTTATCGACGAGAACGGGATGACAACGACTATCGCGCAGTTGATCATGGATGGATTCATGGATTCTCAAGAACCGTTCACGAAAGCGCTCCTGCAACTCTGGAGGGCATGGTCAATGAAATTGCTTCGTGAGAAAGCCCGCATCGTTGTCGAAAATGGCGCGTTTGTCTTTGGCTGCATAGATGAGACACGCACCCTCCGTGGCCAAGAGAATACGATGGAGTCCAACTTGTCAAGAGACCGCAGCAAGCTGCCACAAGTTTTCTTACAGGTCTCCGTTCCTGAAAACGCCGGAGAATACCGTGCAATCAAGGGCGTCTGCGTGGTGGGGCGGAATCCATCTTTGCATCCTGGTGACCTACGGGTAGTCGAGGCAGTTGATGTCGACAATGCCCAGCTCAAGACACTGCGAAACGTCCTCGTTTTCCCTGCCGATGGGGATCGCGATGTAGCGTCCATGTGCTCTGGAGGTGATTTAGACGGCGATGACTACTTTATTTTCTGGGATCCGAAGCTTCTTCCACAGGAGTGGAATCACCCACCTATGATGCACGATGCTGTGCAGCCAAAGAAAGCTGAGAAGAGCGTCACGATCAGAGACATTTCTAGATTCTTCGTCGAATACTTGAAAAATGACTCTCTCAGTTCGATCGCTCTGGCCCATGTCGCCTGGGCTGACAAAGCATCCGTAAAGAGCCCGGAATGTCTTGAGCTTGCCAAGCTGCATTCAAACGCAGTTGATTATGTCAAAACTGGTCAGCCAGCCCATATGGGAAGGGCGCTTCGTCCTAGGTCTTGGCCTCACTTCATGGAGAGGGACCCTCAAAAGTCGTACAAATCAGGAACGATTCTGGGTCAGCTCTACGATCTGGTTGCCAAGGTAGATTTCACGCCCGATTTTGAAGGTCCATTCGACAGTCGCATCTTGCGTCGGTATAAGCTGAGCGATAATTTGCTCAAGCTGGCACGCGGTCTCAAGACCCAATACGATATTGCAATGAGACGGATTATGAACCAGAGCGAGATTGGGACAGAGTTTGAGGTCTGGTCGACTTTCGTGATGACCAAGCCTCGAATTGGCACTGATTATAAGGTGCAAGAAGACATGGGCCTGATCATGGCTGGTCTCAGAGATCGGTTTGTACAAGCTTGTATTGGACAAGCAGGACGGTCGGATCGAGACAGAAAGGCTGACCGAGGCAAAGGCACAGAGTCCCAAGCAGATGAGCACTTGCTAGCTCAACATATGACACCGACTAGCATGCCCGATACGATACCAGCTTCAGCCGAAGCTAGGGAGGTACTGGACGTTGACAGAGACATGCTCTGCCGATTCGTTGCAGCGATGTACAGGGTCACTTGGGAGGAGGTCCAAATTGCTATCCAAGAATGGCAGGATACTCGCATGATAGCCGGCCACCTGGTCCCAAAGAGAAGCAAGAACCAAATGCCGCTCATCAGCTTCCCTTGGCTCTTTGAGGCGGATCTAGGTCGCATTGCCACCAGTGGCACGGCTGCCAGCATGGAACTGAACGAACTACCACGGGCACCAAAACTGGTGACAGCCGGGACCATTCATGAAGCAGTGGATGCTGTAGCAGCGACGTTGCAAGATGGCCGGCTTTTCCACCGTGGTGATGAGGTCTTCTTGATTCACCAAGATGTCGAGGGAGATAACGAGGATAATTCCAGCAGCAGTGGTCAAGGTTCAACACCCGACGAGAGTGATGTGGAGGCTGCCATGTACCAACTCATGCCTGCCCTTCAACCTACGAAAGCCGATACGCCGGTTCCGCCTTTCCCTACGCCTAGCGCCATCATGCCGGCCAAGGAGAAGTTGGCAGCGGTTCTTGAGGACGAGGAAAATGGAGAGGAAGAAATCGAGGAGGTTGAGGAGATTGAAGAAGAATTTGAGGATGCCAATGTCTCAGCACGGAGGGCAGCTCTACAAAAACTCACCACGGGCTCAGATGAAGATTAGATCAAGGAGCAAGGGGCATTTTGGCGGCGAAGCCAGTTTGTACCATAGGAGAGATTCTACAGAGGCTCACTGACTCAAGTGGGCAATAGACCGCATCCATGGAGACCACGGTGCCGCACAAGTTCAGTGGACGCCGGGTAGCCAGGCATTATGGCCAGGACATATTGCACGTGTAGTCATGTGAGACTATTAACCCCTTTGAGTGTCCATTGCTTTGTCCCGTTACTCGACAGTGATGGCGCGTATACCGAGGGTAGTTCAACTGACAGAGCAGTGTAGGTGACGGAAGTGCACGGATCTAGTGGGCGGGTGGTGTGAGATTGGAGAAGCTCTGGAAGTGCTGGAAGCACTGGGAGCAACTGAGGAGCACTGGCCAATGAGATTGCAGAGTTGGCGGAAGAGGGTAAATCCACAAGCGAAAAAGTCTTGGCACACACATTTTCGACCCTGGCAATGAACTTTGGAAGGCTCACGCCGAGACAGAGAGTAGCGATCCGACGACGACATAACTGAATAATTCACGGGTAAGTGACATAACTCGAGCCCATCGCGTGTATTTCGCATTCTGGGCTAGGGTCAATCATCTCAGACTCGTCCAAGCTAACAAGCAAATCTCTTTTCCTGGCCTGCAGATACTCTTTTTTTTTTCGAGCTCTCCTCCGAACCCCCGACGAACCCCTCCCCACATCCTCTCTTCGCCGAAAAATACAGCTCGATTCCAAGCAGCAAACATGGCTGATATCCAGGAGATCCTCAAGAAGAAGTTCGGTGGCGCTGCCCCCACCCGTACTGGTATGTTGGCATTGCGCGAGACGCAGACATGACATTCTGTGGTGCGATCCGAAATTGATTCGTTCTGTATCTGTAGGCGGCAAGGGCACTCCCAGAAAGACCCAGAGACGCCCCGTCGCCAGAAGCGCCAACGACGACAAGAAGCTCCAGGCTACCCTCAAGAAGCTGAACGTCCAGCCCATCCAGGCAATTGAGGAGGTTAACATGTTCAAGAGCGACGGAAACGTCATCCACTTCTCCGCTCCCAAGGGTAGGTTCTCATTTCACCCCCCCGATTGAGGGGTGCCTCGTTCACCCACGACCTGCAAAGCTGACAAGGCATCCCTTTCTCCCAGTTCACGCCGCTGTTCCCGCAAACACCTTCGCTATCTACGGAGCTGGTGAGGACAAGGAGCTCACCGAGCTCGTCCCCGGTATCCTGAACCAGCTCGGACCCGACTCCCTGGCATCCCTCCGCAAGCTCGCCGAGAGCTACCAGAACATGACCAAGGAGAACAAGGAGGGTGGTGAGGACGACGATGACATCCCCGACTTGGTTGCCGGCGAGAACTTCGAGAGCAAGGTCGAATAAGCGTCTCCATAACACCGACAAACCCCCCCCTCCCCCAAAAATCACCCACGATCTGGAACATTGGAAGGAGTTCTAAAAATACGCATGATTGGTACGGCATGGACATGATCTGAGGATGGGTAGGGTGAGCGTGTATGGGTGCTTATTTTGCATTGTGAGGCGAATATCACTTTCGTCTTGTGATGCTAAACGGCCTATGGAGTTTATACACGTTTGGTACTTGGACTTGGTCTTGGTCTCATTACAGCGGACAATGACTGGGTGTCTTTCGTGAGGCATCTAGCAAGAGGGAGCATGGATCCGGTCTTTGCCTGTCCGATTTTGTCGTGGTCCGCGACTGGATTCAGGCTCTCCTGGTTTACAGGCGTGGCAAGATCTTCGATGCCGCTGCTTGTAACAAAATGAAATTTATGTGAACACATGTCCCAACACAGCTTGATCGTGATACTTCGGGATCTTGCTTCTATAGCTCTAGACTAAAGTTGTCATCTCCTTCATTCCTAGCCCAGCCTTTCAAGGCATGAGATCTGACATCCTGCTTGACTTGTCTTCTGGCCTCGAAAAGCTTCGACCCCTTGACATCCTTGTAACTCTGAGATGCCAGAGCCTTCTGTGCTAATACCATGCTGATCCCGAGCACACCGGCGATCTCCAGGCTTAGTGCCCACATTCTCCGTCTCGACACGACACTGGCTCCTTTAGGATCGAATGCTTTCCTGCCCTGCAACGTCCCGCCGAGGGTGGTCTCTTCGAGCCCACGTCCAGTCCAAGCAACAGCGAGATTACTCGCACCGAGTTTCCCTTTCTCACCTTGGACTCTGGCCTCGACACTTCTCTTGGACCATTTGAATTCTAGGTCGGTGGTGTTGACCGCAAACTCTTGAAACCTATACCCGCCTCCCCACGACCTCTGGGATTCTTCGACGCCGCCCATCCGACCGTCGGAGGAAAAGGCGCGTGAACACCCACTAGAGGAGTATTGGGAAGTAGGCAAAATAACAGAGCTCAAATACGCGTTCGACGGGCACACGAACATTGAAGCTAACGAGCTCAACAACGACGTACACTCAGCCGAGGCCATCTTGTCAGAGCAAGACTTGGACATGGTCGACGGGGCATCCGCGCGGGCGGGCTTTAGGCGCACGGCGCCCAAGTGCGAGAAGTAGGACCGGCCAGGCACGGGGCCCGAGGACGAGGGGCCGAGGGCGGCAGGAGACACCTCCCACGGCGACGCATCGTCCTGCGCCGCCATGGTGAGCTCCATGCTCGCGTCGCCGCAGGGCGCCTCCGAGCAGTACATGTGCAGCCTGACGTCCTCGCGCCAGGCGAAGGGCTGCGCGTGCCAGGTAGGAGGTTGCTGTTGGCGGCTGCTGCCACCGTCGCCGCCGGCGGGAAGAAGAACCTCGGCCTCGTCCCTCCTGCGCAGGTAGGGCGACGATGTCGCCGTCCCCTTGGATAGGGACTCGACCTCGTCGAGCACGAAGCGGTTGAAGGCCCGGATAGCGAGCACCTCTGCGTGCCAGTCGTGCAGCACGTTGCCCTGCGCCTTGGGGAGCTTGGAGCGAGGGAGACATTTCATGCCCGTGGCCAGGGAGAGGCATGTGAGCTTGTTGTCTTTGTCTGTTACTTTCTCGATTAGCTCTGGCGCTTCATCTGCATGACTGCTTGACTTGTAGAAAGCGTACCTTGAGCGACTATGCCACTCAGGGGCACCCATTCGTGTACGCCATTATCACGAACCAGCGGCTTCCTCTTGGTGGGCAGCTGGTCGAACTGGTGCAGCACCAATGAGGCGATGATGTCTGGTGTTACGGTCATTGAGGCATGCTGTGGCCGTTGGAAGCACTTTATTATGTATGTTGCAACTATCACGAGCACGATGTGCAGTAGTTAGAATCAAGCCATTAGTTAATTCAACTACAATGTAGGGCGTCGGAGATGCATTTTGCGACGAGGTGGCACTATAATGGAGTGCAGTTTCTTGACCAGGTCCCAGCAGGCTTGAAGCGATCTTCGTTTTTGTTGTACAGTCATATCTGAAACGAAATCAACAATCATGATGGCCATACGTCACATTTTGTTTACTAGTCTAGACGAATGAGAGCCTCTTAAGCCTTTTTCTTGATGTTGATGCTGATACTGACGTTGGGCGAGCTTCCCATGTGGAGCAGCCCTGGCACAGCAAAAACAAGCTAACCTAGAGCGCACAGACCAGTACCCAAACTTAGTCATCACGTTTTGCCCTTTCCGAATTTTGCACCCACAATCTTTCGTGCAATTCAAGATTTGGTCCGGTTAAGGGAACTTCGAACGACAACCTCACCCAAGCAGACGACCCCCGACCCAACTAACCCCGACAGCAGTTCTCATCACCAACCGCCAAAATGAGAACCTACGACGACACATTCTCGGGCCAGAGAATCTACCCTGGCAAGGTACGGCTTCACTTGTTCCTCCTGCGAAGTTCCGACGTCAATTGCGCTTTCGAGGAGCCGGGTCATGGGAAAGAGGAGGAATACAGGATTCTTACATCATGTGGTTTTGGAGGACGCATGTACTGAAAAGATGACCCGGCTCGTGATTGCATGATTGACTGCTGCACAACATTGTGTTACACCTGAAGTGCTGGAGCTAATGGATCATGTGTGTTTGTAGGGTAAGATTTACGTCCGTGGCGACAGCAAGATCTTCCGTTTCCAGAATGGAAAGTCGGAGTCGCTCTTCCTCCAGCGCAAGAACCCCCGTCGCATTGCATGGACTGTTCTTTTCCGAAGACAGCACCGCAAGGGTATTACTGAGGTACGCGTCCGAAAACAGAAGATCAACTCTTGCGATATGATATCACATCACATCATATCAAAACAGATGTTGGCTTTTGGAACTCAAACTCCGAGAAATATGGAGGAACATGACATGACGCTGACACACACTATAGGAAGCTGCCAAGAAGCGAACTCGCCGTACCGTCAAGGCCCAGCGTGCCATCGTTGGTGCTTCTCTCGATGTTATCAAGGAGCGCCGTACCATGAGACCCGAGGCTCGCTCTGCTCAACGCTCGCAAGCCCTCAAGGACGCCAAGGAGAAGAAGGCTGCCGCCGATGCCGCCAAGAAGGAGGAGAAGGCCAAGCGTGCCACCGGCGCATCCAAGGGACAGACTCAGCGCATTGTCGGCAAGCAGGGTGCCAAGGGCGCACAACAGAAGGTCAAGGCCACCACCCGCTAAGCGAGGGGATGCTCTGACTGACTGGGTAATGCGGGAGTTGCGTTTCTTCACGGATGAGGAAAAGGCTACAAAACGAAAGACATGTACATGGCGGCGTCATATGGTCGAGGGGATCACGACTGTCTTTCCGACAGAACCACTACATCTCTCAGGGTTGCGGATTGCATGCATGGATTTCACTCATGGGTCATGAGATTTCGCATAGGTAGCAGCTCGTAATGCCATTACCTTTGCCTACGATAATCGTCGTCGTTTGTCGGATTAACCTTGTGAGAACCCGAGCGGCGTCTTTGGTTGTTGATTGCGAACTTGACGATGCCGAGTTAGAGACATCAAGTTGAGAGCGTCGTTCCAGTAAGAGGCTAAGAAGGTCCTGGCAACATGGCATTCGCACCGTCATCGCCTGAGCCATGTGAATATGGTAACTAATAACTGTAGTAGTGCAGTCTCGCACATGAGTACTTTTCCTTGGGAGTTGGTTACATGTTTGCATTGCCCATCCCAACACATGTGTCATGTAAAGATTGGTATGCAGAAAGGTAATCGCACAACATCCTTATTCTACCTAACCACAAATTAGGTCCTCTGAGATGAAACTTGAAAGTCCTGACCCGATACGCTATCACATGCTCTTCGATGTTGCCGTTGTACCAATTTGGTCTCAGGTTTGAATGCACGAAACGCTTACAAAGGTCTTTTATCTCAGTCTCATTCCACGGAATAGTGCCGAAGCTGGGATACGCCACGCACCAACACGTACATATGCATCCGCTTTGGAATCATTTAGACTAGTCTAGATTCCAGAAAGCCAACTGCCTATGAAGCCCGTTTCAGCAACTGATTCGACATGAAGCCAGCGTAGAGGCATGTTTCACTACGTGATGACAAACGTACAAGGTGTGTTTGTGAAAAGTTAAACCACGTCCGCTGCAAAGCGAGTGCGGCCGCGACGACACAGGCAGTCCTCTCTCGGCAGGGGCAGTGACGATATTGCCGCGGACGTCTCCCCGAAACCCCACTACCCACCACCCCGCATTCTCTCCCTTAGAAAGCCTGAGGACTCTGAGGGGCTCAGATCGTAAGCTTGTGATTAATTATATTGTTATACGCAACTCTTCTCTATCACCAGAAACGCAACCCTTTTCTTCTTCTGCTGTTACGTCACTCTCTCCATCTCCATACACGCATACTAAGAACACCTCACGGCTTCCACCAAAAAGAAAGAATGTCATCCCTCGTCGGCAAGCCCTTCCCTGAGGGTGTCACCTTCACGTACGTGCCGCCGTCGCCGGACAAGTCCGAGGTGACGGCGTGCGGCATCCCCGTCAAGTTCGACGCCAGCAAGGAGCTCAAGGACAAGAAGGCCATCATCGTCGCCGTCCCGGGCGCCTTCACCCCGACCTGCCAGGCCGACCACCTCTCGGGCTTCATCAAGAAGTTCGACCAGCTCAAGGGCGCTGGTGCCGACCTCGTCATCTTCATCGCCTACAATGACCCCTTCGTCATGTCTGCCTGGGGCAAGGCGAATGGTATCGTCGATGATAAGATTGTAAGCTGGCCCCTGCGATGTTTTTCTTCTTTCTCCTTGGTGTGGAAGTCTTCGATGAAGCCGGGGTTTTGGGTCTTATGATATGGGCTGTCGACCTTGGTGTATAGCAGAATTCACTGTCAACATGAAAAGCAGCTCGCCATGCCGCCAATTGGGGGTATTGCGGGACGATCTGGAGTGTGGTAATGTATCTTTCAGGTGAGATCGGATAGCACTGATACCAGCCGGCACTGTGAACCACTCATTTCATTCGCATGAGGCCTTGAATATCGGTGGATCGACCACTTATATGACATGCTGGCTGACTCTTCATCGATAGCTCTTCATGTCAGATGACAACATCGCCTTCAGCTCGAGCGTTGGCTGGACCATGGAGGGCACCGGCCGCACTGCCCGCTATGCTCTGATTGTGGACAAAGGCATCGTTACGTACGCCGAGAAAGAGTCTCAGAGGGGCGTGGACGTCTCAGGTGTTGACGCCATCTTGGCTAAGCTATAGACAGCGGCCCCCATCTTCATCCCGGCTTTTATGGAGTAATGGCGGTCCCAAACACCAGCGCTGCGGTCAAAGACGGATTGGACAGAATAGGTTTGTTCAGGCTAGACTAGAAATCCGACTAGAATGAAGAGCTTCATCTTCTCTGTATTTCGGTTTAGCAATTCCTTGGGAGAACTTATATGCGTGAACCTAATTGCATACCCAAAGATGCCTATTGATTGCATCACGGAAGCGGCCTCACACAAACGTTCATATGCGCTGTGCTAGTTATAACCCACGTCCTTTTAGTCTTCAGTTGATCGAAGCTCGTCATAGAAGATCATCTCTAGCATCGGCGAACCACCCTAGGGAGAAAGCAGAGCACTGTGAAGGTCAAGATAGCCTAGCAACAAATTTGACGGTGCAGACAAATACTAGCCTTTCTGCCCCATGGAAGAGATATCCAAGTATGTAGTTCACCGAGGACTAGACGCAGCCAGGCGCGAACATCACAGTTGATTCTCAATTGTCAACATTGCTATAGTTCTCAAGTTTACAATATTTTCAATCCTCTCTTCTCTGCAGTTCTGCGACGGGTACGCTTATTCCTACCAATGTTGGATTTATACGTTGAGTTGTCGCATGGAAACTGCGAGTTGTGGTAAGTCAAATTCCCCTTGTCCGTACCAGTTTCAAGTCGGTTGTTAAGTGTACGCCGGACGGCCAGAGGGTAAAGAAAGGACTGTCAGCGTCACAATGCCGGCTCCTCTAAAGTTGACATGCTGTCGTATGGGATTACGTGTGCATATGTGCAGTTTCCGTCCTCATAATTCCACGTCAAGTTGGCTCTTTGTTATATAACTCAAAGCGAGTGGAGTGGTGGGAGATACTGGGGCACAGTAGGGTACTCAACGATATATCAGTACTTGGATGATACATATATCTCCCCGTTGCCGCGACGCTACTATCTGCTGGATAATGGCTGAATGCCTATCAGTCAGAATCCATACCAGCCCGCGGTATACTTCTCAAACGTTCTACTTAGATACGAATAGACTCCAACATCGCAGCTTAGCAAGCTGTTACCTCTCCTGGCTTGAAGTGTTAGTTCGAACTTATGGTGCTGTAATAAACAAACGTGGTATTAAATTCTTTGCAGACGACCTGGCTGTGCGAACGGGTCTCGTAAGCAGTAGAATAGCCTTGTCACGATCTGCTGAGGGTAAGCCCTCCTGCTCGATATTTCTCAGTTTATTTTTGCCGAAGGATGAATTGAGGGGGTTTCTATTTTGTGTTTCGATCGGTGCCGTCTTATGTCTTAAAATGGGTGCTAGCGACGCGGCCTATCCCTTAATATCATGATCATAAGGTTAACCTTCTTAGTTTATACTACTCTCCAGTCCTGCTCACACTTGTTCTTACATGCTATATTTGCGTCACACAAATGAGAGAATTTGAGTCAACGGAAGGCAGCATGCTGGACAGTGTCATCTAAATGGGCAACCTCCTTATGAACTTTCAGCGAACCCTTCTGGACAGGCCGGCACAGTTTTGGCATCCAAGATTGATGGTCAACCGAGCTGTCACGCGGTAGGTAGTCCTGTGCACCTAGTTCCTTCAACCTTAACCAATATTTCCGGCCGCCACTAATCGCGGGGCCAGTTAGCACAGCACGGTTATAGCATTGCACTCGTGTTCTGCTCCGAGCAGGATCACTGAGATCCAAAGTCATTCCATTGAAGGAGCCCCGAACCACGACTTTCCGTAGAACATTTTTAGTAGAGCTGATTAAACCGCAACGAGTCAAATTCTATATGTGTAACTGGTGCAAATGGAATCGCACAAGAATACGGAAGAAATGTATAAAACCATACGACATGGTGATTCCCTAGTGGTCAATCACCTAGGTACTAATCCAGCGCTTCTCATTAGACAACCGATATCTCAATCACTGCATCAGTGACGTATAACAAACGGCTTCACCGAGACCGACGTTCCACTAAACAGACTAACTAACCATCATCGTGAAGTCTGATTGAACTGAAAAATGTATCCTAGTTATTGGAGACGGGTTCGGAAGCGATAGCTATTGTATTGGAGCTGGATTTCTTGTTTTCAAAGATTGTAAACCAGTGTGGATGAGGTAATATATAAGTCTATGTGCTCCATCCTTCTGGAAGCCAACGGACTCGCTACTCTATATCCCTGCCTCAAGTCAAACCCCGAGAATATGGCCATGTTTCCATCACGGAGACATATTGAGCTACCAGAGTATTGCGGAACTAGATGTTCTGGTTGGGCAAACATTCAAAGAAGAGGCACAGTTATCCTCCACCTTCCACTAATATTTACCCCCCTCCCCCCTTCCTACCAAAATAGAAGAAAAAGAATTGGACTTGAGGATAGCAGTAAAAGCCGTAGCCGCTCAGACGCTATGCGGACAGCTCATATCTAAAGTACGAATAGCAATACATTACAACATATTGCTGTACGCGATTCTCCAGGTTCTTCAAACAACAGAAGGACGAGGAATGAGTATTAACAATTACCGGCATGCTAAAGACAGAGAGATGCATGAAAGTGCAGGAAACTTTTGTTTCCGAGACGCAGAGAAATTCATGCAAAGCAACATTGAACATAATTATCGCTTGATTGTGGGCTACAAGTCAGATCATATCTGACAAGGTCCCCCTGAACGAGTCCATGCGCAATCCTGCCGGCCATGCATCAACTAGTGCTCGGTCTGAAGTGTTGGAGAACACACCAAGTCGAGTTCTAACTCCTCCTTGGTCGTCTCTGAGACCATAGCTTACTACAGGAGTCGATATACGACTAATATAACGAACCAAATCGTTCCCCAAACAAGTCGACACCCGCGATATCCAAACTTGCAACAATCAGAGCGATAGTCATATAGAAGAGAGTGTTATTGATTAGACGACGATACGAAACACTGTAAATCATATGTCATGGTCGAGGCTGGCGTTTTGGGTGCCCCCGTCGGCCTGCTGTGAAAAAACAGATTATTGAATAATGGAAAGTTGATTCCACATTACTTGGGCTTCCTTACATACTGTTACACGTCCTGCTCCTTTCATTACCGTTTGCTCTTTGAAAACTACTTATGTATTTAAAAGACGCTGAATCACCACACTACTCATTGAACATGTTTGAGCGGCGCTTAAGCTCCAGCCTTCATTCCGTAACGTCCATGTTCGCTATAGCCACGCTGCCAAGATCACGAGCGCTCCACCTGCACAGCAGGCCAAGCCAATGTTGTAATCGCCATCCAAGTTGGAGATGTGTTTGTTGAAAGGATTAACGAAGCGACAACCCTAGAAGCCCCAGTATGCTTTCGATGGTATCAAGATGGTCGCTGAAGACGCGCGTGGCAATACGAGTTTTCTGCGGCTAGTTTAGCGACATATCAGCTACATGTAGCCACTCGGGCCTGTGCCGCGGCGGCAGGGATATGGTGTTTCTAATATACTTTGGCCAACGTGGCGCAACACTAATCTAGCTGCACGAGGCCCTGCAGGAACTCGGACGTAGCGTGGAGGTCATCCCCGAGGCGGCCAGGAGCATGGGAATACGTCAAAAACTGTTGCGGCTTGAGGGCTGCTCGATGCTCTATGGTCAGACCCTGAAAAGCTTGCTAGGAGGTCGGCATCAGCTGACCTGAGAGGTTAAAATGTCAGACGGGCCGAAGCGCAAAAATGCGGGGTAGGGGTTGGGTTCGGGGTGGCTTGCTGATGGGTAGGGCTGCTACAGAATGGTCAACGTCGCCTATCAAATTGTGTAGGCCGAGGTTCTCCAGCCAGACGGCTGGACCGCCGCTGGGAATATCAGATGTATTAAAAATGCAACGCTGGTCATAATTATCAAGTGCTATCGAATCTTTCATCTCGTAATAGCTGAGGGTGAAAATGTGACAAAATATCCTATGTTGCAATGTTCACCCCTAGTTTACGTGCTAACACTCGTACGTTCTATAAATCCCTCAAGCTGACTGCATGAGAAGGAATGAGTTGACATGACATACCTACATATAGCTGAAATTCACTGCTTAAGTGGGGCACTTCGACTTAGCTAGCTCCATGCAAGCTTATAAACCAAACAACGGGTTATATACTACTTTATAAAATACTTGTAAGTTAAAAGTAAAGGTTATTTAAACTATTTTAATATGTTTTTAATACTTAGACTAATTTTACTAATTTATATCAAAAAATTAATTTTATTAAAATTAATAATAAATATATTTATTTATACAAGCTTTATTTACTTTAATACTTAAAGCTTAAATTTTTATTCTTATTTTCTTTGAATTTGAATTTATTAATTTTACTTGTTTTTTTATATAGTTAGGCTTTTAAAAAAAGTCGACCTTTTTATAAAGTCAAACTATTATTAAGTTTGACTTTAGGATATGGTCAATCTCTTAGTAAGATCAAACTCTTGGTAGGGTCAGCCTCTTAATAAGCTCCATCCCATAATAAGGTCGAGATCGACCTCTGACCAAGCATGTTGCAATGAAGCAATCAATGCATGCATGTCATCACCGGCAAGGCAAATGATTGCACCTTTGATCATGTCATCAACCTGGGCAATGTCTGGTCGAAGTTTTCGAAAAGCCTTGTATTCCGCCTATTTCCTACAACTTGCTAGTCGTATGATAACAGGCTTGCAATCACCAGTTGACTTCAACTTACTCCAGCCCCTTGCCAGTAACCTAAGCTTCCGCCTCCAACCGTCCGGCTTGCTAAGCTGCCTCCTATGAACTCTGATTACCCCCGAAGAAGCGCCTGTGACCGCTGTCGAGGCCAGAAGCTTCGCTGTGTGAGGCCCCCTCAAAGCCAGCGCCCAAGCGAAGGCAGCCTGGAAAGTTTACAAGCTTGCGAGCGGTGTATCAAAGCCGGCGCCGACTGCGTTCATACCGTACGCTCTCGCCGGCTCTTCTTGGAATCAGATGGCCACGGGAAGCGTCCCAGCTCTGGCGGCTCAGATTCACCTACTGTTGTCCATCGTCGGCGGCCCACCAATGATCATCACTCATCCACGGCGAGTGATCAAGTATTCCGACACCAGAGCTCTCAAACACCTCATTTTGTCCCCAATGTACCACAGCGACGAAGCATCTCTCAGATCCAAAACGGGGGTTCATCTCAAAGCCAGGTCAACTCGAAGCCTACCTCGGAGGAAGAGTTTGACTTCCAAGACACATTCCAACACCAACAGGCCTTCCATACGGCGACGAGTGCTGCTGCATCGTCTGCTACATTCCCTGCACCGATTCTCAGAGAGAGGACCCCGAGCTCCGCCCATACAATCTCCTTCGAGTTAGGTGGCTTTCACCCGGGGGTATTAAGCTTTAATTCAGATCTGAGCCACGGTACAGACAGTCAGGTCAGTTTAAATCACCTGCTTGATGATGCAACGGGCGACCGGGTCGGCTTGACGAACTCCACATCGCCGAGCTGGGCCACAACATCTCAGATGCCAGGTAATAAGGACGAATGCTTGTATCAGCTATCCGAGCTAAGCTCAAGACTCCTAAAATACTTTAGCAAGACAGGGGTCTCTACAGGGCTGCCAGATATACTGAAAGTTACTCCTGCGGAGGTGGACGGTACCGACAGACCTGAAAGGAGGATTTCTTCCAAGAACATGGTCGGAACACTGTTCGAGAGCTCCCAAGTGTTCCTCGAAGTTCTTGAACGCCTGAAGTCGGCGCTCTCATCCGAATTCAAATCGTCTTTCTCGTCTGCCAACTCCGAATGTTCGTATTCAGAACAGTGGGACGACAGCGAATTTCTCAGGAGCATTGAATATACAGGGACTCAACGAACATCTCAAAATGGAGCACTACTGTTGGAAAATGATGTTGATCCCATCACCACAGTCCAACAACCATCTGAGCCCCAAGAGGACCCGTCCCGTCAGCATGCGTCTGTCGGCATGCCCACCACCTTAACTATCCTTACCTGCTACACCTGGCTTCTCCAGGGCTATGAAATGGTCTTCGGCGCCATCCAAGACTCTCTCATACTCCAAAGGAAAAGCCAGGGCCAAGCACTGCCACCGCCGACGCCGCTCGTCCTCCCCGACCTTCAGTTTGGCGGGTTCGGGCTAGACAGACATCCAGATCTCCAGATCGAGATACTTATCCACGTCAGTTGCCAAATGCTGCAGAAGATCGATGCCACCCTGGGAATCAGTTCTGCCATGCCCGAGCAATTGCAGCCCCTGTCGTCAGATCAGGGACACGACCTGCTTGTGAAAGAATGGACTCCCGCCCTTCTAGGTCGTCAAGCGCTGGTTCGGAGGAGGGTAGATAGTATCAAACAACTTCTTGTTGATCGCAGCTAATTATAGAGTAAAGCAAATTAAAATAGTACCATCATGTCAGCAGTTTTAGTGCCGGTGAAAAAGGAATGTAGACCTTGAATGAAAGAACGAACTTAGACACGCGGATGTGAAGACAGCCAAAAGTAAATCTCTAAGCCCGGGCTGAGAAGCTGTAGCTGCACATTATCAATGCGCTTTTCTAGTCTCAGGGAATGCCCCCATGAAATCCTCGATATCTGGGGCCCCCCAGTTGAAATGGATGCCGGCAGCGCCGAATCAGTCCATGCGTGCCATTAGAGCGGCGGGCTAGTCAGTTGTATGGTTTGCCAATCAGACGTTGGCAAACTCTGGCTTATCAACGTTGTGTGCGCAAGGATCATTGTTTAGATAGTACACCGTCCAATTGTTGTCAAGAAATCTGAGTTGTCGTTCGGGAATATCTTCTGGTAGAGAGATAAGGCTGTTTCCAGGTTGCACTTTGGGGATGTAGCACCACTTTTCTTGGTCAGCACACACCGAAGAACGAGCGTGGGAAGTGGGGGTCATTTGAGTGGAAATTGCCGCGCAGACGAAGTCCGAGACAATTTGAATCTTGACGAGTGTCATGGCGACATCTGTGATGCATGTATGTATGCCGATAACTTCAAGTGAGGATAGACTAGAGGGCGAGAAGTAAATGTACATAATACATACGCTCACCAAAATTTTATTTGTCCATCGCATACACCACGTCAGATCCGTGACAAAGTGCGAAATCACTCTCTTAACTTCACTTACACGTAACTCTGCTAGACCGTGGCTCATTGGCCACAATTCTGGGACCGAAGTGGCCATCAACCGTAGAGTGAACGGCGATTTTGATTGCGATACTCGCGCTTGAGGGGTTGGTCAAGCAGATGAAGGCGTAACCAGGTAGGTTATCTCTGACTATCGTCGTAAAGATGCAAAGTACTGTTAACAAAACAATCAAGCGCACCAGTGATAGGGCAAAAACAGGCGCTGCGAATCAGAAGCTGGAAAAAGAATAGCAAGAAACAGTCAGAGACGAACGTCATCAATGCCAGCCAGGAAATACCCGGATAATTCGTGCGCAGATAAGATGAAATTGGCCCAATTCCACGTTACTTCAAAGACCTCTAAGTATATTATTCAATGCCATAACATTAGCAACTAGTTGAGGGCAAAAGTATCATTCCTACAGAAGAAGACGGTACTAATCGTTATGGATTCTGTGGCAACAAATATATACCCTGAGATTACTATCGTTCTATTGACAGTGGGCCCACTGTTTTTGAATGTCACAGATTCACATAAAAATACTCTAGACAGAGCGAGCTATAGAGGCTGACACTGGCCTTTCTCTCGGACGAATATATCGTCTAGAATTTCCCAGATAACTCGGTCGGGTAAAATAACAAGCATACTTCAAGAATATCGACAGAGCCGGTAACACCCTTACTATTGAAGGAAGACGCTGCGACGGCGCCTACTCTGACAATACCCGCATTCTCCATTTTCGCCAAAATACCATGGATAGATCCACTGAGATACAAAATCTTCCCTAGGGGGTTGGTCCGTATAGCCAACCTGCTACACGTGACACTATCTTCCCAATCCCTGACGCGGACTAACCATTGAAGAAAAGGCAATGTAAGTACTCATGAAACGACACAATTGAAACTTTTCGTTAGTTATCATCAACGAATTCTCATTTTACAAAACTTGAAATTATACACATTGTAGCTCATCATCATATTGCCTTAAGGTAATTACTGGTAACGCTGAAGGCAGAGAGCCAAAGTGCTAATCAAACCCTAGGGAAAAAAAAACCACTTTTATCGCCATAATAGACTGTAAAACTTTACTTCCCCTGGAGACCTCAAAGGAAAGACAGCAGATAACTGCAGGAAATTGGAATCCATCACGTCTAGCCACACCGCCACACTCCATACCGATTTGCAATTCTAGTCCATCGCTCAACCCTTCTGGCTACCTCCCTCGCGATCAACCCATCTTCAACGCCATCACCACCTTCATGTCGTCTCATGAACTCCAGATTCTGCCTCTGGTAAACCGAAGTGGAACCAGAAACCCAAATTGCCGAACCATCTAGAGCTGGTCGGCAACCCAGACAGTAGTGGCAGCTAGGAAGAGGACGCAGACGGGGAAGCCAGCGGTCCAGCCACGCTGGAAATCCATGCGAAGAAACTCGTTGAGGGCCCACTCGCGCTTCTCCGCAGGGACCTTGGGGACCATCATGGCCTTGGTCTGCAGCGGAACAAACCCGCGGGAAAGGGTGTGGGGGAAGTAAGCGATGCTGACAATACCCCCGATGAAGTAGAGGCGAGACGCCAGGGTCCCGACGGCGCCTTTGCTGCCGTCGCCGAGCCAGCCCCAAAGCGTCGAGCTGTTGGCGTTGGCCAGGCCGAGAAAGAAGTTTGGGATGAAACTCAACCAGATGACTGGCAAGCTGACGGGACGGATGTGGTCCCACCACCCGGGAATGACGGCGCTGCGCGCCTCGTAGGACACGGCCTTGTGCTTGAAGGCTGCCACATATTCGTGCGAGATGTAAGAGAAAGTGCCGCTAACAGCAGCGAGGAAAACAGGTGAGATGCGAAGCAGGGCGAGACCTGTGCTTTGCTGGGAAGGTGTTAGGACCATGATGTTTGCTTGTTTTTTCTTCCTGTTTTGAATTTGCAAGTGTCTCGAATGCTTTATAGGCTAGAAGAAATGTGATCAAATCTATGCGTTGTACCGTAAGAATTTCCTGTTTCCTCGACTCATTCTAATTGGTTATTATATGCTCAATAAGATATATTCTATGCAGACCAATGGTACGATGAACAAGAACAATGGTACGACAATTCAGCTCGGGAGTTGAGTAATTCGGGGTCGATAGAGAGTCCAGTCCAATGTCTTCTGTGTCCGATTACTCTCGTACCATATCTATTCCCTGCGCTGCTGTATGCACTTTTGTTGTTAATACACTTTCGGCGATCCGAGTATATCTGCCGATGCCGGACCATGACAGAGGATTCCCCGACCCCGAATACCGTCTATCGGAACCAACCATAACGCCACGCGCTGCCGAGCTCGCTAACCTATCGGAACCCGAATTCGTTCCATCCATGCTGTATTCTTTGACTTCATTTTCACACCTTAGGATCCGCTAGTTGTCCGATATTAGCACGTGACTTCCAGGCCGTTTACAGCAATGCGTCGGATCTTAGTTTGACAAGGATTATGAGGTCAATAGCTCGCAGATCGTGCATCTACCACCCAGGCGCCCGATACGTTCCATCGCCAAAAAGAATAGGTGTAAATGCTTCTACAAGCTGACGAGTGTGCCCGCTACGCATGTGCTTTTCTCGAAGCTCTTACATTGCCCGACCGAAGGGCTTTTCATTTACGGCTTCACTGCCCTTGGTTTATGAAAGAGTTACAATTTAAATTTCCTTTTCAAAAAAATTCGCCCAATGTTTGTAACTAGATAGATTTTCTTTGACTTGTTCAATAATGTATAAAAGTAAAGCACTTTAATGGGCGCGGTGTTTCTTTTAAGCATACTTCTAATAAACTAGACTAGACTAGACTAGTCTAAGGATTATAATATTAAGAGAGGTTTCAAGCAAAAGTTAGAAGTGAAACTCGGTGTCTGATTGGCTAGGAACGCCACCGTTGTGGCCGGACACCTCCATGAGAGAAATGTTAAGAGCAACAACCCCGCCAATTCTACACACTATACCCCTGTAAATGCACACACGCATGTGACAATGTGATATTGCCAATCTTGTTGGCGCCCTGCCCCTATATCAACTATTGCTTATCACATTAACCCTTCTCTCTTTGACATTCTTCCAAAGCGCCCGTTTCATGGCTGTTGTTTATACCAGTCAATATAACGTTCATCGTGCATCACCAAGAATCATGATCAATTATTAGTTATAATGAAAAATTAATCAATTGCAGAAATTATCATGAAATCTAACAATGAGGTCTAACTTTCATAATGAAACATAACTTCAGTCCATCTCTTCTCAAGGAGTATGAGTCAGCAGCGGCATCCTCATCCTACCATCCAGTTCCCTCAAAAACTCCCCGACGAGCTGGTCCAAGCCTATCGCCAGGGCTCTATCCACCCACTCTGGCCAGGACAGGACCTGTAGCTCTCGAACATTGCACTTGGCAGCCAGGAAACTACCAAGCTGGCCTACCGGCACGACCGTCTCTCCGGTACGGTGCTCATACCGCACTGTACCCGCTGCCGGCGAGTCACCCAAGACTCCTCGTACGATGTCTGCCGCGCAAGTCTCAAGACTGATGAAGTCGAACGCGCCCGTTGCGGCCGTCATCTGCGGCACCGCCTTTAGCGCGGCCGAGAAGCGCAGCAGCGAATGGACAATATCGTTCTCGCCGACGCCAGCACCCGTGATGTTGGACGGTCGGTGGACTACGGCTGCAAATCCCGGAATTGCGGCTGCGGCGCGCTCTAGGCTACGTTCACTAGCCCATTTGGCAGCTATGTATCCATCGGAGCCGTCGCGCGGTGGTGGGTGGGTTGCGAGCGAGATGGGCGGGAACGCGTCCACCGCCTCTACCCCTCTCTGAGGGGACGGCGCAGGCACGAGGTGTCCTACACCGGCACTCGACACGTAGTGAAAGCGCGGTATCGTACCAATGCCATATTCAACGGACAGACGTACCAACTCTTTTGTGGACAGGACATTTGGTGTACGGAGTGAGTGGTATGATTTCATATGGGAAACCTCAGCGCCGTTGTGGATTATAGCGGTGGCGGTGGAAAAGATAGCGCGCGCTGTGGCATTATCAAGGCCGAACTGTGGTTTGTACAGGTCTCCTTCGTACGAGATGATCTTTGAAGATACGATCTTGTGAGTGCGCCCTGGTCGTACTGCGATGCAGTGTATGTAGGCAACAGATGGATGGGCCACGAGCCGAGAGAGGATTTCTCGACCAAGGAAGCCTGTTGATCCTGTGAAAACAACTGAGAATGGCCGCCCAACCTGTTTTTTAGGATTGAGCCATCGAGAGAGGACTTCCTGCGACGTTAGGGTGGTTGGCAAAGCAGTTTCGGCATCCCAATCTATACCTGACTGAGCTTCTATAGACCCATTGACCTTAGTGGGGCTCTCGTTACCAATCCTCGAGGCCAGAGCCCCCAGCGTTGTAGCTTGAAAGAGTTCTACCAGCGGGATTGATACGCTGAAAACCTCTTGAATTTTGGCTTTGAGTCGCATCAGCAGCAGCGAGTTCCCCCCAACAGAGAAGAAATCCGAGTCCTTGTTGATATGAAGACCTGCTCCTAGCTCAGAAAGGATATCCTCCCAAACAAGTTTCATCTTGAGTTCATTCGCGTTGAGGATGGGCTGTTCACTGGCCGCCTCTTCGTGGAACTGCGAAAGTGGTATGGCGGCCAGCGCCTTTGTATCTAGCTTTCCTCTTTCGGTGACCGGCATCGCATCAACGGGAACGGCAACAGCTGGGCGCATGTAGACCGGCAATGGCAATGACTGTAGCAACTGACGCAGATAAGCCTGCGGTTTGGAGATGTAGGCCGCCCCCTTTTGTTCTGAGAATATGACGTAGGCAACCAGGATCTGGTTAGTGTCACCATGCACTCGCACGACGGCGCTGGAGAGCACGCCGTCTGACGTACGCAGGACACTGTTGGCAACTTCGTCGAGTTCGATGCGAATGCCTCGTAGTTTAACCTGAGAGTCCCCGTCTATACGTCCTAGAAACAAGAAGGAGCCGTCGTGCAGAAGTCGAGCTCTGTCCCCGGTTCTGTATATCCTGTCCCAGCCCTGGTAGAGCCCCCGAGGCCTGGACACGGTATCTTGCACAAACTTAGCAGCGGTGAGCTCCGGCTGTCCAACATATCCCGGCGTGACACCCGGCCCTGCGATGCAGAGCTCACCGGGCCAACCAAGAGGCACGGGCTGTGACTTCTCATCGAGCACGTATACTCCGTAGTTGGGAACTGGAGGTCCCACGGGAATGGTATAGTTCTCGGACAATTCGACCGTTCGATACGGCACATCGCTTATCGACGAGATTATGGTCCCCTCCGTGGGGCCGTATGCGTTGAATACAGCCAAGCTTGACAAGTTTAGCTTTTGGAATTGGCGAACCAAACTAGAGGTGAAAGCTTCGCCTCCGCACATGGCAATCCGCCATCCGTGGCATCGGGAGAGAATCGAGCTGGCATGGTCGAGTAGTGACGACATCTCCGATACCATAATCAAGGTCACTGTCACCTTCTCCCTCTCTATAAGGGAGGCCAGCTCCATGGGATCTCCCCGATTGTCCCCCATAATAATTGTACCCCCGAAAACGAGCGCGTAGAATATCTGGGCCACAGACGCATCGAATCCGAGAGCGCTTTGCTGTAAAATAACGTCGCGTTTGAGACCTAAGCGCTCGCCAACGGATGTGCACTGGATGGAGAGGTTGTAGTTGGTCACCGTAATACCCTTAGGTCTTCCGGTTGATCCGCTTGTGTAAAGTACGAGAGCAGGTGCGGTTGGAGTCGAAAGATTGGGGAATATATCTTCAGAAGCTTGAGCCTGCAATTGGATGTTGAGAAGCCTTGAGGCCTGGGTATTGAATTCTTTCAGACGACTCTCGGCCGAAGAATGGAAGAGTATCACCCGTGGTTTGCATTCTTCGATTACTGCTGCAAGCCTTTCTGATGAGTTTCGGACATCAAGCGGTGTGTACGCAGCTCCAACCCTCAAGATGGCCAGTATGCAGCAGATCGAATCAACTGTGGGCTCGGAGAAAACAGCGACTGACGATCCTGCTTTCGCACCAGCATGAGTAATAGCATGGGCAAGTATATTAATTCGCTTCTGCATTTGCCGGTAGGTCAGCATTTCGCCATATAAGTCCTTCACCGCGACAGCTTCAGGCTGGGTCCTTGTCCACTGGTCAATCTGGTGAACTACTGTCTGCGTGGCGGGCCATTTGAAGTCGATGACACTGCCCGTTCCAACGTCGATTCCCTGCTCGACCAAGGACCGGTCGAATGGCTGAATTTCGCTTATGCGGAGCGATATATCTTGTGAGAGGACGCGCAAGAAGTGCAGGTAGGTCTTGACAATCAAATCTGCGCCTTCTCTGTCATACATATAATCTTGCATTGAGAAGGTCAGCATCCCGGTTCCGTCGTCCTTTTCGTCGATCGAGAGTGTAAGGTCGAAGGGTGCCCTGGCATCCTCGTAGTCTAAGAATGTCATGGAACTATCTCCGAGCTGTGGTGATCGCAGTGCGCCCATCCTGTAGTTAATCAGGACTTGAAACAAAGGGGTGTGCGTTGGAGACGTTGACACATTCAGCTCCCGTATGATAGACTCAAGTGGTACACCGGAGTGGGATAACGCTGCGTGGGCCCTTTTACGTGTGTTGCTCAAGGTAGTCGTGAAGCGTTCTTTCCTGTTGAGTGGTAGACGCAATGGGAGTAAATCCAACAGGAATCCGATGGTGTTGAGGAATGCTTGTTCAGACCTGTTTGCGTCGATAACGCCTATACAAAGATCATCTATGTCGAGAAACTTGCTGAGCATTACTTGCAAAGCTGATAAATAAAAGTGGAAGCTGGTAGTCTTGGCACCGAGGCTAGCCTTATGGATATCTGAGACTAGTTTTGCGTCAATGTGTTCGACAATGTCAAGAGTGGTGTATCGTGTCAAGGTCTTCCGCGTCCCGACCTTGGCGAAGGGAAATAATGGTATCGGTTCCACAGGATCCGGAAACTCCTTCTTCCAGAATGCCAACTTGCTGTCATGAGCCCCCGTCTCGACCAGACGACGCTGCCTGGCTGTGAATTCTAGATACTGAGTAGGGGATGGTAATCGAGCACCGAGGTCCTTGTAAAGACTAGCCATTTCGTTCAATGTTAGTTGCCAACTCACTCCATCCATGATGATGTGATGGTACCCAAAGACAATGGTATGTTCTTGTGGCGTGTGAGAGATGATTGAAGCAATGAAGGAGTCGCCGGTTTCAAGATCGAAAACGTGATTCGCTATCCGCCTAAACTCCCGTGCAACTTCTTCCGTTTCATTTCCCGATAGAGTTTGGAGTTCGAAGTGTGAATCGGGGAATACGGATTGGATAGGTTCTCCGCTGGTGGTGTCGTTGTGAAACGCTGTGCGAAAGATCTCGTGTCTCTGTGTGACTTGCTTCAGAGCCTTCTCAAGCCTGAGGAGATTGAGCGGTCCAGTAATCCGGTACGATGTCGTACAGTTGAATGGTGTCTCTTGTTCTAGATAGGTCGTTGGAAACCATAAGCGAGTTTGGCTATATGACATCGTATCTTTCCGGGAGAGCAAAGAAGGTGGCTGCGTTCGAGGTTGGTCTACACCGATCTGGACAAACTCGAGGGAACCTTCGATATCGGGATCCTCGAGAGCCTCGGCCTCTCCTTCTGACAATGGTATCCAACTCCCAGAACTAGAGGGAGATGACGCTGGCGTTGGGATCACAGCTGAGGACGATTCCGCTTGCCGCACGTCGTCCTCCACAGGAACAGGGGTCTCATCGGATAATGAGTTTAGCTGAAAGCCAGCTGCCAATTCCTCACATACTGGTTGGTTAGAACATAGACGAAGACCTTTGGAGCTTGTCGAACTTACACTCTTTCACGGTTGAACCCCCGAGGATCTTAAGGACTGGGACATCAACCTCAAGCTCGTTGAGAAACCAAGACCGCAGATCGGAGGCCATCAGCGAGTCGATACCAATCCCTACCAAGTCCGTATCGTCTCTTACTGAGTCAGGTCCTAGACTCAACATTGCCTTTAGGTGGTCCACAAAATAATGTTGCAAAGTCTTCGAAGCTTCTTCAAGGGACTTTGATAGTTCTAATTCCTGCTTCAGACTTTGACCTAGTTCTCGAGAAGTTGACGTCGTAGAATGGTTAGATCGACTGACAAGGTGGGAAAATTTCGGGTTTAAGCGCCAGGTTGGCACTTCGCTCGAAGATGATGGTGCTAAACGCTTGAGCGCCGTCACCAGATGCGGGGAGTGTTGGGCGCTATCACCACCCCATACAATGGCTTCGTTGAGGAGGCCACAGATATCTGATTCGGCAATTGAAAAGAAAATTTCCTGCGCTGGGGCGTTCGCTAGCGAGGCATTACCCCAGATTTCTGGTACGGAAACAGACGATCCGTTAAGCCCACGGTTTCTGCGTTGAGCAGCCAAAGCCTCCATGAACTAGGATAAGAGATAAACTCAGCTGACATGTCGAACTTCATCATCATAGGAATACATACCGCTGTTATTTCATACTCTCCAGCCTCTTCTGGCTTTGCATAGGATGGTGTCAGCATAACGAAGAAGTCTAGATGCTGCGAACCGAAAGATACATCGAGGTTGGCGGCGCCCTCGAATATGGTTTGCGAAAAGTCCAAACTTGTTTCTTCTACTCCCAGGTTGCCACCATACACCAGCCCCACTATGCCGAGGAATTTCTGCCTCAGCCTACTCACTTCGACTTGACTTCTAAAGTTCACTTCCTCGAAGTCAATTCGCACACCGGATTTGCGCAGGACGGCAACCCAAGCTGGTGGCGAAATTTCCAAGGCATGACTCCTCGCACTAGGGGAAGTTAGTCTCGTGAGTGAGGATGAAGTTATAATTAGACTTACCTTTCTGCTATGACAACGTGTCGTGCACCACCGGAGGCCAGCCAACGAGCCAAGGGCTCAGCGAAAACGATACCGACATTTGCCAAAAGATATATTTTGTCGTGAGATAATAACGTGTCGCCCTCAAGGGGTCTTGCCTGCAATGATATTTTGTCAGTACCGGCCCAGTCCACCACAGTGAACGGCTCTGTAACTTCTGGCAGTCTACCAATGAGCTTCGAGGCATCGATTATACTACTAGTTTCCCAGGAAAGTTGTGTTTTTGATTCCAATGCGAAATCGCGCGTGAGTCTGAGTTTCTCAACAAAGGAGCTTGCCTGTTGATCGGAAGCTACCCGGGACTTGATTCGGAACAAGGCATCTTTTTCCACAGAGCGACCAGGTGGCACGATGCTAATGACTCGTTGCGCGGTATAACTTTCGGCTGGTCCCAAATTGACAAAGAGATTTGTATCTCGGGGTACCAAAGATTGTATAGTCGATCGAGAACTATGCGGATGGATGAAGGTCCAATCTACGCCAGTGCCAGATATCTGATCGTTATTGCTCGTGAGAAAAACAAGTTGCTTATCAGTTCCATGAACCAGTTTCGAGAGAATAGAGGCGAGTAAATTGCTTGGTTCGTATAGTACGGCAATCCCAGCCTCAAACATGCTATTGATCAAAGTCGCTGCAACGTACTGCGTCGCTAGCTCGACCACTCTGTGTTCGTCTGCTTCGTCAACTCCACAAGGCAATTGCCACAATCTGTCAACCATGACAGAGTTGGATAGGGTTTCCGAAAATGCCAGAACGGTCCCTTCCTGACCAGGAACTCGCCCAATGCAAATGTGGAGATAATCATGTGGTGCTACCCTCAAAGCTAGAAGACTGGAGTAACTCGCGCGTACCGTCACCTTCGTGTTGGAGTGATCGTCTATATTGAGAGCATGCGAATTTGCTCGTGCATAACAGACGAGTGAGTCAATCGAACCAAGGATATCTATTGTGACATCTTTGTTCGGACTTGACGTTCCTTCGGTAATGACTCGTCGACTGGCATTGAGGCGGTCGTTAAGCTCGCGGGCAGGTAGAACACGAGGGATTAATGTCTGACGACCATTGATCTTTATTTCATCCTCATCGGTCCACATGTGGGTGGCCCTAGAAAGTTTCCAAAGCTGCGAATAGACCAAGCGAACCAGGTTGGCTGCTATTTTGTATTCCACATTCCAGGTATTGTCTACAAGAAGTGATTGAAACCTGACACCTGGTATTTGGCTCGCGATTGACCGGCTCAATGCCACGGTAGCAGCTTGGATAGGATCATTGAAGTCGCCCTCTAGGGTCACCCAGAGGATATTGTTCGTCCAATTGAATACATCTCGAATCTTTTGTTGGCGCTTGTCACGACTCTGAGACCCTGAAGAGGGATGGATGTTGAGATCGTTCAGTATCACTGCCGCGCTGAAATTGCGAGCGTATTTTGGCTCGAGTTCACCCAACGTGTCCAATGACTGCTCGACAACTATGCTGCCCTGCCACCCGTGGAGCAAGCGAACTGTGTCCTGTATGGTGCGGTATGTCGAAAGATTGCCGTCCCCGACTAAGAGTAATTTACCTGTCAGCTTTGCCAGGTGGTCTGGTTGCAGCGGGTGAAGCAAGGCGGAAATCCTGTCGTCCAACGCCTTGCTAATAATCACAGATACTCCTGAGTAGTCTGAAACGTGATCAACGCCGCTGAACATTGATCTGCGTAGAACCTTGTCTAGCTCGATCAGAGGTACTGGTGACCCTAGGTCCTGCCCGTCATGGGCCGTTAAAGTCGGGTTCAGCTGTCCATACAGCAAATACCTCAGCCATGTAAGTTCTTTCGTGGGCTCAACAAACAGGACGGATCCACCGGGCTTAATGAGTTGGCGGAGATTAGAAATAACAGAATCCATATTCTCCCGACCATGGAGGAGGAAAGAGACGACTACAAGATCAAACCCCTCTTGGCTGGACTCTTTCAGCTTATCGAGTTGATCCTGTTGGAGAGAATGAAGCAACACGTCTTGGACCCTATGATCCGTGCCCTCCTCAGCACTAAATGCAGGGCCGATGTTTCCGAACACGTAGGTACTAGAGGAGTCACCCAGCGCTGCTAACACACCTCCAGATGGCCCAAGGTAGCTGGATCCTATCTCAAGTACTTGCATTTGAGCGAAGCGATGTCTGAGTTTCTGCGTGATCGAGCCCAGATGCTTGTTTACAGCCTTAAGTGCGGGGACTGTTTCCAAAAGAGTGCTAGGGGATAGTGCCGTGTCTTTGAGATCTCCCGCAGGTAGAATTCTGGCTTGGAGTGATTCACCCAAGACTTTCATAAAACGAAGATCAACTACTCGCGGCGACTGACCCATGTTTTCCGCGATCTCGCGGTGGCTGGCCTTAGTATCCAAGCTTACAGCGGTTTGTGAATTGCAGAGACGCCCAACAAAATTAGCCAACGGCTGATAAGGACCAGGAACTGCCTTGAGGATTCCTCTAGCCTTGAGATCTCGAAGATAGAATAGCGCCGTCCTGTCCAATAGCTGGTGGACGCGGGCTGCGCTGGGGCTCTCGTGAAACTTTTCTGCTGAGTGGTTGTCGAAAGCATCGCTCCCCCAGACGGTGGAAAAAAAGAGCTCACGGTCGTCCTTTTCCACGGCGTGGTTCAGCGAAGAGAAGACGACATTTTCAACTTGCATCCACGTGTATCCAGTGCCTGGATCGCAAACTTCAATATCCGCGGTAAAAGAGGGCAACTGCTTGCCTGTCGCGTATTTGGTCGCCATGATGCGCGATGTGATTTCTAGTACCGTATCTCGACTGTATTCTTCGCTCTTCTGGAAAGCTGGAGTGAAGGCGAGCCTCCCAATACTCTGCGGAAGAAATGTTGTCCACAGATTCCTGTTTATATTCAATTAGTCCATTTGCATGACGGTGTGTTTCTCGGGAATTTCTCACCCGTCTCCTGGATACGCGAATGCTAGATACCCGACTTGAAGACAAGAGTCTATCCACGACGGTTTAACCGAAAGCACGCTTCTGTCATCTGTGGAAGGCGTCGGCATGATGGCAGAAGCATAGTCCCAGCCGCGCTCCGCTTTGTGCAATGCGGAAAATGCATGGTCGTACGATAACCCTATATCCCTCATGGCAGAGTAGAAATGATTGATGTCCACAGACTTGAGGTGAACCACGTCATCATTGTGCGGCTTTCGGGGCAGGGCATCTGCAGTTGCAGCGCCGAATGTGATGCGCACACGACTGGTCACGGCGAGCTTCAATGGTGTACTGCCGTCGGGAGCCCCTGTACTTAATGAGAACGTAGCCTCAAGAACAGATCGACTTTCGGCGCTTTCTCCATGATGAGGATCGAGCTGCTTGATTGAAGTCACAAGTTCTACACCTCGCGAGGCTTCCGGAATAGAAATAGGGGAATGAAGCTGCACATCCAAAAGCTCGAGGAGAGAGACTGTTCTATCGGCTACCATAGTTAGGCCCGCATCAAGCATCATGGCACAAAATGCGCCAGCGGGTAGTAGAACTTGCCCCTGGATCTTGTGATCCGTGAGCCAAGGGACCTCTTCGCGCCGCAAAATGTTGCGCCATTTCAATTCGTGCTCGGGACTGCCAGGGCTCATGTGACCAAGCAATTCGTGCGGCCGAGAACTTCTCGTGCGGTATTCTCTGGATAAACGAGATTCTGACCAATATGGTTGACTATGCTCCCAAGGATAGGTCGGTAGATCCTTAAGTAGGATGGGTCTTGGCAGGTTCGTACCAGCGTGTGCTTCTTCGTATCCCCTGAAATCAATGAAGGCACCAAGGCGACACCACAAGAAGGCAAGCGCGCTATTCAAGGCGACAAGGTCGTTGGATTTACGGTCAAGCACGCCAGTATACGGAGCGTTCTCCCCCGACTCTTTTAGCGTTTGCGTCGCGGGTCCTTTGAGTGCTGGGTGGGGGCCAATTTCCATGACGGCATCGAATGGCCCAGCTTCGATCACAGCCCGCTCCAAAGCCTGCGAGAAGAGTACTTTCTGCGTCATGTTGTTGCTCCAGTACTGAGCTGTGAGCTCTTGCTGCGTGGGCGTACCTTTAGACCCATAGACACTGGAAATCCAGCTACAAGACGGATCTTCTGCTTTCGGGGAGATATTGCATGCCTTCAAAGAGCTTATGTAAGGTTCGGCACACGGAATCATATGGTGGGAATGATAAGCAGTGTCAACCTGCAGCGCCCTGGCAAATTTCTTCTGGGCAACCAACATTTCCCTCGCTTCCTCAATGGCACTTTCGTCACCTGATAAGGTCACGCTTGCGGGTGAGTTGCTAGCCGCCACAGAGATTCGTCCCTCAAATTGAGGAAGATCTGTTAGCGTTTGAGCATCTTCCAGACCCATTCCGACAGCGAGCATCGATCCCCTGGCTCCTGAGGATGCTCTGGCTAAATGGGCGTGAACGCCCCTGTAATAAGCAATTCGTACACCTTCCTCAGCCGTGACCACGCCAGCGGAATAGGCGGCCCCTATCTCTCCGGATGAATGACCCACAGTTGCACGGAATGTTATGCCGGCGCTGCGCAAGACATCAACCAAAGCAATTTGAATGGCCGTGCAGAGAGGCTGTGAGAGCGCCGCCTCTGAAAGACGCGACTGGGAGGGCGGCGCCATGAGTTCGGCCTTCAAAGACCAAGCTGGGGGGTCAGGGAGAGATCCCAGAGATTTTTCCAGCCTCTCAATTGTAGCTGAGAACTGTGCAGATCCTATGATAAGGTCCCGCCCCATGGTCGCCCATTGCGCACCTTGCCCGGTGAAGACGCCCAAGATGACAGGATCTGAATTCGTCTCACCGCTAGCACGGACACCGAGATCTGCTCCTGATGATTCTTTCCGGCTCAACTCGCTCTTCATCTTTTCTGATAGTTCCGGGGCAGTGAGGGCCACGAAGGATGCTCTCACCGGCAATATGGTACGTTTGGTGAGGAGAGTCCACGAGAGATCCCTCAGGTCAACTGACTCATTAGTATCGAGAAATTGAACGTACTGTTCAATCATCGCGATGAGAGCACGTTCGCTATTAGCTGAAAATACGAAAGGGAACGGGGTGGAGTTGTGGCCAAAGCTAACTTGATCATTCGGAGAATCTTGAACCCAAGGCTTGACATTGTGTATTGCTGGTTCATAGCTTTCGAGAATTACGTGGGCATTTGTGCCACCGAAGCCAAAACTGTAGAACCCTCTTGTTAGATTCGGAATCTTGTTTAAACTGAAATACGCGGTTGTCGTACGCAAATCTTACCTGTTCACGCTAGCACGCCGAGGGGAGCCGGCAGCGGGAGCCGGCCACGGCAGAATTGAGACCGGGACATCAAGTGCGTCTAGGAATGGCACGACATTCGGGTTGGGAGAATAGTAGTGTAGGTTGGGGGGAATCAACCCATGACGTAAAGCGAGTGAGGCCTTCAACACACCAGCCAGTCCAGCACAGCCCTCGGTGTGACCCACGACGGTCTTGATAGTTTTGCAACGTCAGCAACTGTTATCAGAGAAGAAAACGTGGTTGAGACTAAATCCATTCACCTTTATACTACCAACCACCATCTTTTGGGCATTTGATCGAACGACAGAACCCTCGAAGAAGGCCTTATGTATCGCACCTGCTTCTTGAGGATCCCCCGCTTGGGTGCTGAAGTGGAGGGTCAGCAGTGAAAAGCTAAACTGGATTGACTCGGGCAACCTACCCTGTGCCGTGCGCTTCAAAGTACTGACACCGGTCAGCATCCCTCGCAGGATCTAAACCTGACTTTTGATATGTCTCACGTATCAGCGTTGCCTGGGCATCTGAGCTAGGCATGGTAATGCCCTTTGTGCGCCCATCGGAGTTGACCCCTGTCTCCCGAATAATCGCCTCGATGTTGTCGCCATCCTGAATTGCATGTGACAGCCTTTTCAACAGAACTGTCGCGAACCCATCTCCCCGAGCGTATCCTTCAGCGTTCTTATCCCACATACGTGACCTTGACGAAAGCATGTGTAGGTTTGCGGCAGAGATGAATAGTTCTGGGCCAAGTAAAAGGTTGGATCCACAGACACAGGAGACGCGACTCTCTCCAGAACGTAAGCCGAGAACGGCCTGATGCAAGGCAACAAGACTAGAAGAGCAGGCGGTATCAACCGTCATCGAAGGACCGGTCCAGTCAAAGAAGTACGAAATCCTGTTCGAGGTGAGTGCTGATGATGTGCCCGTGACCATGTATTTGGAGAAGTAGTCCGGATCTCGAGCCTGCACATCCATATAATCTCTGATCATCAAACCGGCATAGACAGAAGTAGAGCTTCCTTGGAGGTCTTGGATCGTGAAACCCGCAGATTCCATGGCCTCGTAAACAGACTCTAGTAACAGCCTCTGCTGAGGATCGATAGCTTCAGCCTCTTTGGGGGTAATGTTGAAGAAGGCGGCGTCGAAAAGTCGAATGTCTTCATTCAGAAAGTAAGAACCTTCGATATTTGTGGTTCCATGGTGCTCTGTATCGGCATGGTAAAAGCCATCTAGATTAAAGCGATCCGCTGGCGGTCTTCTAGAAATATCTTTGGGGGACAGGAGGAGGTCCCACAGCTTAGATGGCGAGCTCGCATTACCAGGGAAACGACAGCTACTGCCAACGATGGCAATTGGCTCGTTCAGTGGTGTTGAGTAAGACATGATGAGCTCTTCCTTGAAAAGGGCTTGGTAAGACGGGCTTGAGAGACCACGATGGTGCCTCAAGCAAATATAGGAAATACCGGGCGGCTTATGACTTCGTTAGCCAGGTAGGCCGTACCCGGGATGTGTACTTCTGGAATGGAACCGGGGAGTCATAGTCGGAGGACCCTATAGACTGACCGGCAGCCTCAAAGGAATCCGTTCCGAACCGGTTAGATTCCCGGCAACCACAGCACGGGACTGGTCCCTTTAGAGTCGGGGGTGACCTAGGATGGTGATCTATCGGCTTCATGCCAAGATCATATTTTCTGTTTGTGGACATCAGCCAGTTGAACGCGAGCAGACCAGATGTACGAATAACTAGAATACCGCCGAATAATCTGAGCTGATCACCCGATTTCTCGCCGGCCGGATACCAAGGCGGAATGTAAGCCTGCGAGCTCGCAACGCCGAAAGTGTGGAAGTCTCTGCAGACCCCTGTCTTCCTCCGAAGATTAAAAAAAAAACCTCGTTCTAAAGACCGAGGTGGTCGCTACTTGAAATACCCAGAGAATCACTTGATTACCACTCAATTTCTCCATCATATCTAGATCCTAACAAGAATTGGACACAATGTCAATAGATCAGGTTGCGCTACAGCTTCTGCGGATCGCGCCGCTCGTCTCGTCCACCGCGGGTATTATGTGTGCCTGGGGCCAGCATTTCGCCGTCTACTCATTCATCGACAAGACAGTTCCTCAGGAGCCAGCAGGCGCCACCTTGCCGTACTGGTTCCCCGTCCTCTTTTACCAGCTAACCTGGGCGGTGGGCATCATTCACCCACTCGGAGGACTGCTCGGCGTTTTGAACAGCTTTGGCCCCGCCAGCGATACTCTCAATTCGCAAGCACGCTACCTCTATTTCATCGGCGGCCTATTCGCTGCCGGCCATCTTGTCTACGGCAAAGCAGCCATGCGCATCATCAGCACCATCTGGAACGACCGTCTCCCGGGGGCAAAAAACCTCCGGGCGCTTTCGCCATGGCTGAGGCTCAACTGGTGGAGGATTCATACCAATAATATCCCCGCCTTCCTCTTTTTTCTGGCAGCCTTGTTATCAGCTGTTAGACTCAAGGAGTAGGATCTTTTGACGTGAAGACTTAAGGTGAAAATCCCATTAACTCAGATACTGTACGTGAATTTACCTTGCGTTGCCCGTCTCATTTCGGGTTTCCCTTTTTTTTTTTTTTTTTGGAGTCTCTATAATTATGTAACGCTCGATGACACTCTTTCTTCCGTACCTCTTGCCTTGAGGCGCGCTAATTGCCAATGCCAGGCACCGAATTCTTCTGAATACCAGATGCTCAAGCGTCTTGACGGCGGCTGTAGTGTGATGGCCATTGGGGGAGGGGTACGCAAAGGGGGCTGGAAAGTGGTGTGAACACACTATAGTATGTCTAATAATAGAAGGCTATTTCGGAGTTTATTGATTCTCTTGATCAAATCCTCCTCCCTGGTATTCACGGCCTTGAACGTGAGGGACATCAGATCATTCGTGCCACCACCATAATTTGTGTTTAGAGACTTGATGATAGCGCTCATTCGACGTAAAAGGTGCCTAGTCAGCTGTAGGATCAACGTGATCTGGAGAGTAGATGAATCGGGCAAAGAGAAGGACCCGACTTTCATGTCGGGCATCTGAACGTAATCTTCGCGCGCCGTAATCGAGGAGCGGTCTAAGCACGCTTGCATATTTCGGAAAATATCATCGTAGGTTTCGATAAGACGTTGGTAACACGAAAGCACAAGCAGGAACGACGATTGATCGAACGACGGGGACTCATTCAAAATCAACCCTGGCAATGCATCTTCCTGAAGAGGTGACATGACATGATTCTTGCACAGCGCTTCTGAATGGCGTGGGTACAGCTTGTCGAGGACCTCAATCAGGCGCTGGGATAGCTGAAACGTCTTATCGATCGCAAAGTCTTTGTCTCTCCAGCTGAACGGCTGTGATAAAGAGGTCGGTGGCTTAGGTATCGTGGAAGAAAGTGTAAATAATTCAACATTGAGATCCGAGAGTCCGCGGATGGTAGCAAGTGGCAGATTTTGTATTTCATGCGGCTTGGCCGTAGGAGTCTCCTGTCGTGTACGCACATTTCCGTCGTCTGGAAGTATTGGCTGTTCTGCAGACAACATAGCCCACTCCTGATTGAATTGAGACTGCCATGAGTTCATGGTATCACCTGATTGCAGGTAGGAAGTAGACGCAGGAGAAGCAGCAGACAGCGCGCAGGTTGAGGAGGATCCTGAGGTAGCGTCGGCAAAAGTCGGGCCTGACCAGGTCGCTGTCGTTGAACTGCCCTGCAATAGACATGTGCCGAACCCACCGAAATCAAAATCGGCCTGGACGACTGGGAATGATGTGTTCAGTGGCGTCGTGGTCTCCATACCATTGTCGTCTTCTTGTGGCGGGCTGCTGTCCGGAGTCACGATAGACGGGTCTTGGCGGTTGAGAGCTGTGGATCGCAAATGTTCGCTCTGACGGCGCGTTGAAGGGGTCCAGATACAGACGGCTTTTACCTTGGTACAGCGGACACAAGCGCCTCCATGTCCAGACCTCGTGCAGCGCAGCTTCTGGCCGTGGCACCTATCACACGCGGACCGTTGGACGGGGTTGGGCATGGTGGCGATGCGAAACAACACACAAGTGCGACCGTCAACAGCACGGGAAAATGTGGAAATGGGCCTTGACGTTTTGGTTCGACGACTGCAGGTTTCTGCGCAACGCATAAATGCCAGGAGGAATGGAGATAGGAAGAAGAGGTGAGCTGGAGACAGAGTCGCAGGCGCGCAGTGGTCACGTCACCTAAGCGATCGGATGACTCCGCTAAAATGCTCCGACGTGAGACACTCGATACCGTCACGAACAATTCCTTTCAGATTTCTTAGGAGCATTGATGAGCACTACGGATTGCCAGCTTCGCCATTCAATCTAGTCTAGTCAAAATGCTATTTCTCGTACCCCATAGGAGCAGCTCTTTTATCTTGACGTATTTTACTTTGTCAGTACTTCCGATCTCTCAAATTGAATACGCATCTTTCAGGGGAATGTCTTGTCTCATTCCATTCGTTTCTCATTATGACAAGTTTCATATGGATTCGTGGCTACCATACATGCAAGTGTTCTCCAAAGCTCCTACATAATAACTCTCATGTCAAAATCTTGCTCAGCGGACCGCCCTCGGCAACAAATTCCTCGAAGGATGGTTTGTAAGCTGACGCTCCGTCCTCGCCCAAGCCAACAACACGGCCATCCTGAACAAACACTTCGACCCAGGCGAGGCTCGCAACTACGTGGCGATAGCTGAGGTACGGCGCCTCTTTGTCGGGGAAGGTTGCGCGAACCGGATCATTTGCGATGGCACGCAGGGTGGCAAGGTCACGAGCGTAGAGCTCGACAGTCAAATCGTGTTCATCGATTGTCCATTGAGCACCTAGCTCGCGCTTGAAGCGCTCGAGAGCATTTCGTGTATCAGTTGTCGAGTAGACCTATAATCCAGTGTGAGCCTATACTCGTCGAGGCAGTAGGCTACCGGTCAGCGTCTCACCTGATAATACAAGACAAGACCTTTACTGACATGCAGCGTCGCAACTTCCTTGGCGTGAGCAATGGTTCCAAAGAAGTGACAGTCTCGTTCTGAGCAGCCGTCCTTTCTGTAATGCGCCAGGGTCAGGCGCAAAAGGCGCTCTTTGGTGGCCATAGCTCTGGTATTGACAGCAAATGTGACGAGACGGTCAAGCTAGACAAGGCTCAGTGGGTTAGAGCTAGCCACCAAGCTATACGTCACATGCATGTCGAGTGGTATTTGGAACATATATGAGCCTGTCCACATTGTTCGCGTTCTTCAATGTACCATAGTTCAATTCACAATGTAACCTGTAGGTCGGTGCACTAACAAATTGGTCCGAATATGGTATTCGGTAGTAAGTGGGGCTGTTTCATTAGTCACTGCCGACTTGGTTCGGAAGTAGGTTGACTGCCTTCAGCAGTTGCATTTTCGGTGGTCGAAATTACAGGCAAGGATTTGTAATATCCCAAGGGGTCTCATGAGCATATGAGAATACAAAACCGTGTACCAGCTCTGCATGACGCCTTTGAGAATTTGGGAGGACCTGTGCTTCGTGTGGAAGACCGTCTTTACTTTCTTACTATCACTTGGACATAGCAAACGTATCGATTTGCCGTGAACACGCACCACCTGCATACTCGCATCAAATCAACCATGAGCAGCAAAGAAGAGGCATTGGAGCTTGCTCCAGACATTCAGTCATCAACCCCAAAAGAAGAGAGTGAGGAAAATGAGAAGCTGAGCAGCACAGAAGCATTTTTGCTTGTCCTTTCTCTATGCGTGAGTTCGAAGACAACGTACGAGGTCGTATTTTAGAGCTCATCGATCCCTTCCACAGATTTCCACATTTATTGCGGCCATTGAACAGGTTCGTCTTCCTGGCTATAGATTGCGAACGGACATGTCCAGTTCTAACCTTTCTTGTAGACAATCGTCTCTACTGCCGTCCCAACCATAGCCAAATCCTTCCATGCTTCCTCGGTCGACTATGCCTGGATCGGAACGGCCTACTTACTTCCTGCGGCTGGTAGGCTCCTCTCTGGCTTCTTCTGCGAACTGCGCTGACTTCAGACATAAGCTTCGGCTCCCCCGTGGGGTGCGCTTAGCGACATCTTTGGCCGCAAACCAACACTGCTCGCAGCCATTGCCATTTTCTTCATCGGCTCCCTTATCGGAGCACTTGCCCCTAACATGGATGCTATCCTTGCCGGAAGAGTGATTCAGGGTACCGGTGGTGGTGGAATCTTAGGCTTGTCAGCGACAGTCATTGGTGATGTGTTCAGTCCCCGGTAGGCCATAAACTCCGCGTTAGCATGAGGGGCTTTTCTAACAGCGAAATAGCGATCGAAGTAAGTATTACGGTATAATTGGTGTGACATGGGGCCTGGCCTGTGGACTTGGTCCCATAGTTGGCGGCGCCTTCGCTCAGTATGTCAGTTGGAGATGGTGTTTCTGGATCAATTGTGCGTCACTCCTTTCGAACTCTTCTAAAACACATTAGCTCATTTTTTACAGTGCCGATTGCTGGTCTTGCTGCTGTATTCGTCTTCTTCTTCCTCAAGGTTCACACACCTAAAACACCTATCATCCAGGGGCTTCTCGCCATGGATTGGCTCGGCACGCTTTTACTGGTTTGCGCAACTGTTATGTTCTTGCTAGGGCTGGGCTACGGTGGCGTTACGCATCCGTGGGGTTCGCCCATCGTTGTCTGCCTCATCGTCTTTGGTGTGGTCACGTTAGGCGTATTTGCTTTGGTGGAGTGGAAGGTGGCTAAATATCCCATCGTTCCACTGAGACTTTTCCAGTCGATCTCTAACATCAGCGTCTTCGGTATCGCATACATACACGGCGCTGTGTTCATCGCCAATCTTTATTATCTTCCTCTATACTTCCAGAGCGTCCTCGGTGCCAGTCCGCTCCTCTCGGGTGTCTATCTACTCCCGGTAGCAGTCACCTTGTGCGTTTTGTCGAGCCTGAGTGGATACTACATTACCTTGACGGGCAGATATCGACCACCTATCTACATCGGCCTGACCATAATGCTTCTGGGACACGGTCTCTACATCGACCTTCAGGCTTACCCATCCTGGCCACGGATCATTATTTACCAGATCATAGCTGGGCTAGGACTTGGCCCGGTCTTCCAAGCTCCTATAATGGCCATATTCACTCTCACAAAACCCGCGGATATTGCAAGCGCAACGACGACACTACTATTCATTCGTGACATCGCAACAGCCATGTCAATTGTCTTCGGAGGCGTCATCTTCCAGAACCGCATGGCCCAGCAGTCTGGCGAGATCACTGCGGCCCTTCCATCCGATACGGCCCAAAAGATCCTCATGGGCGAGTCATCAGGCGCGCTAGACATCATCCCAACCTTGCCAGAAGCCCAGAGGCAGGTCGTGGTTGAGGTGTATACTCAGAGCTTACGCACCGAGTGGATATTCTACACTGCACTTACCGCTGTAGCACTGCTCTTGAGCCTTTTAATCAGTAAGCAGATGCTCTCTAAAGAGCACAAGATTCACAAGACGGGACTCGATACGATGGAGCAATCTCGACTAGAGGAAGAACAGAAGAAGAAGAAGGAGGGTGGAGAAACGCACGTATAGATCGTTGTTTTCGGCATACTGGGTCAAACAATGTATAATACTTAGAGAACACAAATTCTACAAGACGGAATTTGGGACAATGGTGGTATTTCGATTAAATGGAAAAGGAAGGGAGGGAGGAAGGATGGACAACCGAAAGCATAGATCGTTTTCTTCGGCCCACTAAGTTAAACCGCACGTAATATACCAGGCTCTGCTACTTACCCAGCAGTCTGTCGCTTTTAAAAAATAAGAAAAGATATAAAAAATTTAAAAAAAAACATGGCAACACAACCGAAAGTTATGTGCTTTGAAATTTGAGACGGCAAAAGGCTAGATAGGTGTTCTTCATCATCAGCCAACACTAAAACCGAACGAAACGCACCCTGCCTAAGTTCTTCAGTGCACTGGCTGACATTAATAAATGGCATCATGGCAATTTATTTCTTACGGCAACCAACAATGTAACTCTGGCCTAAAATTGCAGAATCTCTCGAGCATTAGTATTAAATGATATGGCCCAACGAATCAGACGACTCTTATCCGTCCCCAGTAACTAAACCCCTCTAACTACCGTATAGGATACGATGCGAGTTTCTGTCCCAGATAGACCTGCTTTTGCATGAAACAGCATTCATCAATGGCATTCCAAGCGATGCCAATTCATTGGTAATTTTCGGTAATAGCTTCTTATCTGAGATACTGGTTGTTGATTTCCGATCATTTTGTCGGGTTCGGGGCAACAATCGGGTTCGGGGGTAGGCAGGAATCGGTGTCCTAGAAGGCCAGAGGATGCAACTCCGCCCAACAATGGCTTAAGCAAAGCGATATACAACCAAAATCGGTTGATGCATATTACATATAAGCTTCCTGTGAGTCTGTTATCATTTTTTGCAAGTGGAGAGGCACAAGACGTTCTGAATTTACCACTGGGAAGTTCACTACCTGCAATATCTTGGTCAGCGGCTTCGCCTCTTTTTCATCCCAGTCCCCTAAATTCACTTTTATTTTGTTCTTTGCTCATAGCCGAGATGCATACGTTCTTCAAGTCACCCTTCTTCAACTTCGAGTTTCTGCGACTTCTCGCGATGGCCCCTTTCGAGGGCGGCGAGATCGCAGAAATTCTCGAGGCAGTGGGGAAGATCACCGACCTGGATCCCGAGAGCTGGTACGAGGCCTGGAGTGACGCCGGTACCAAGGCTGAGAGAATTGCCCAAGAGGGAGAAGCTTCGGGTGACCAGGTGGCTGCCCGTCGTGGGTACCTTCGAGCATCCAACTACCTACGCGCCGCACAATTCATGCTCAATGAGGGCCCTATCGGTTACGACAAGCGCGTATTGCCTACTATCGAGCGTGCAATTGGTGACTTCCGTAAGGGTGTTCAACTTCTTGACGGGCCAGTTTACTTCCTCGAGATAGAGTACGAGGGAGGCGTAAAACTGCCAGGCTATCTATATTTGCCCCCCACAAACAAACGCCTCCCTAATGGCAAGACGCCTATCCTTGTAAATTCTGGCGGCGGCGACTCTACACAGGAGGAGATCTACTTTATCAACGCGTCTGTGGGTCCAAGTCTAGGGTACGCAGTTCTTACCTTCGACGGCCCGGGACAAGGGATTGTATTACGGCGTGACAAGTTACCTATGCGTCCCGATTGGGAGGTCGTTTTGGGTAAGGTACTTGACCATCTTTGGGACTTTGCTGCGCAGCATCCAGAGGCCAATCTGGATTTGGACCACGTAGCCATCACGGGAGCATCAATGGGCGGGTACTATGCATTGCGTGGGGCCGTCGATCCTCGCATTACGGCATGTATTAGCGTCGACGGCTTCTACTCAATGGAGAGCTTCGCTGAAGGCCGGGTGCCTGCGTGGCTGTGGCGGGCTTTCCGGGGCGGCTACATTTCAAAGGCATTGTTCAATACCGTAGTCGGAGTCACATCGGCCCTCAACTTCCAACCGCGCTGGGAGTTCAATCACATGAAGTGGGCGCTGGGTCGCGATAACGAGCATGACGTGATACGCCGCATGCTTGACTTCTCTCTGCGTCGTCCGGACGGGTCTGAGGTGCTACACGATGTGAAATGTCCTGTGCTCGTCACCGGCGCTGGCTCGTCCTTCTATTTTGACCCAAGCACCACGACACGCAGGATCACCGACAAGCTTGTGCATCTGAAGGAAGAGGATAAGGAGGAGTGGATCGCTACGGACGTGGCTTTTGGTGGGTTACAAGCTAAGATCGGAGCATTTGGATACTCAATGCAACGTACTTTTTCATGGCTTGACAAGATCTGGAAAATTCACAGGGAGCCTCTTGGACCTTTGGGCGCAGCATCTAGTAAGGACCAGGTTTTCAGCCCCTATGGTAATCCTGATATCGTCTCCGTGTTGAAGAAAGCCTGAAATACGTATAATACTTCTCGAGGCTATGCGTTCATAGTGGTTATAATCGGCAATTGAGGGTATGCTATAATCACATCATTTTGATGAATCCGTGTTACGCTCTTTCTTCTTCTTCTTCTTAAAACAAAAAGGCAAAGCAATCCTCTTTGAAATAACGAAGACAAATACATAGCTAGCGGGCAGCAACTGGGGAATAGTAAGGGATATCTCTTCCAGTGTAAGTATATTCGTGAGAAGATGTGATAGTATGTATATGCTCTCTATCAAGGTAGCAATTTTCAAGTATATTGTCAAGAGATCCTTTGAACAGCTCAGCGCGCCACGTCATTTATTATCTTGGCCGGGTAATGCAGTTACCATGGAGGTTGCAGGAGCTGGGCCAGTGGCCACTATGGTTTCGCAGCAGTATCTGTGTGAGTAGATAGTTAAATGATTCTTCCCGTCTTATTCCATCATATGCATGTGTTCACTCCCACATTTAGCCTGTTGATAATACTTCATGTTCAACGAGTAAGTACACCTCAGGTTGGAAAACTAAGTATCCTTAAGCGTAGCCATCCAACATACTCGTACAATCTTCAGACTGGGCCACCGACTGATGGCGAGTAGAACAGTGGCGTTGGAAGTAAAGCGGAGATTGTCCACGTAGATGTCGTCCCTGATCAAGTGCGAGGTCATCGGTCCAGCCATACTATTTCATCACTCTCAACTCAATTGGCCTTTGCTTCGCCGTGATTGCTCTAAATCATCGGTCATGATGCAATGCATATCCTTCTCAACAGAGACTCAAAGAGCGCCGAAGGAGCAACGGCGAAAGATTCGGCGATGTTCTCGGCATCGGCGGCCGAATGACGGTGCATCAATAATGCATCCCGTATAGCTCCGTAGAAGTATTAGTGAGCGAAATACGAACTTAAATTACGATTAATCAATGCCCAGCACGCGTATATATTCCGCTGCAGATCCCCACACTTTGAAGGATCAGACCCTAGTGAGCTGACCATCACGCCATAATCTTACATTCATCGCTTATTCTCCTTGCGCCATGGCACCCGCTCCCGAACGGCTTCTACGGCTGTCGATCGCACATTTCAAAAAGCCTAATGTCACCGATGAAGATTTTCACCGCTGGGCCACCGAAGAACACTGTGTTCGGGCAGCCGCGATACATGCTAAACATGGCGTCCAAACCTTCGACATGGTAAGTGCATACCGAGGACACTGCTTGCGCCAGATACCATGCGTCTTGCGTGCGAGAAGGTGCAGATGAGAATGTGGTGGAGCGCATGATGCTAGAAAACGTTGCTTTGACCGCAATTTCAGCTGTGGTGGATTCATTGATGGATCCGGCTGACTTGCATATTTGCAGCTGTTCAGCCTGAAGCCCGCGCGGGATCAGGTCCAGAAACTCAATGAACGCCTGGGAGGAAAATGGGTTGTCGACAACCACGACGTCGTCGTCGAGTTTTATGTTCGAGATATAGAGGCCGTGGAGGGCATCATCAACGACCCCGACTTCCAGAAACTGCAGTCTGAAGAAGCTCCCTGGATAGATGCGGAGCGCGATCCTATCGGGGCAAGCCTGGGCTGGGTTGAGGTTTATGTAGAGCAAGGCAAGGCTGTGAACGTCACGAAGGATGACAAGCCTGCCTATGAAAAGCTGGACTTAGGCGGAGATGCCTGAAGTTGAATATTGAGCCCGCATGTGACGGCTAGGGCTGAAGAGCTGTAAGTGGGCGTGGAAGAGTTACGCGATCACGTAAGTGGGGCGGAGCTACGCGCGATAAAGCCTCTTCCTGTCTTTAGCTTTCTTATTCCCACAATACATAGGGTACACAGCAAGCCAAGTCTTCCTGCTCTAGTGACCATGACACCGCATGCATATGTTCATATTATGAGGCGAAAGCGTTTCTGGGTTGAAGATTATGTTATAGGTTTGCGCCTTCTGAAGGGCAATCGATAGTTTATATTACTTGTAAAAAAGAACTGCGACCCTCCCGCAGTCAATAACCATCTTTCTCTTAAGGATTGAAATTTGCCACGAAGGCTGATCAAGTCACTCAATAGACGAGTGCTTTAGGGTAAGATGTTGCAATAGATTTGCATTTCCTTCTATTCTTTCTCGATAATTTGCCCACATGTTTCGATTCCGAAGCATACTTGGCATTGATCAAGAAAATAGCCCTGTAGTCGTTGAAGCGGTGACGCAATGGAGGTCGTTTCGTGAGCATTGGGATTGTTGTGTCGAACTCCTCGCCAGTGCACCGCCAATGATGACTTTCAATTTCTAGTTCCCCTGGTCCGACGCAATCACAAGCAGTCTTTGCTCTTGACCATGTATTAATTCTTTTGAGGTAATAGATGATGGCATGGGATGGTTTCTTTGGGCGCTGGTGAACATTGGTATTCGCTGATAGCAATCACTTTGAGGGGCGGCAGGCATATCTATCGTGATGTGCAAGTCGCATTGTCCAAAGCAAGTACTCTGAAGTTGTCGGCATCCAACCAAACTTTGAGAGGAAAGTTAGTCCAAGGGGCAAGAATCGGTATTTGGATATGATGAACATGCTGGCGCTAGGGTGATGCTGCGAATCCACCGCAGTATGAACCACGACGGTAGAGCTGCACTTTGCATATGATGCTTCGGGACACATGAAGAGTTGCTTACCATCAGATGTGTTACTCAAGCACTGCTGAAACAGGTTTGATTGCTTTTCTCCCCACTCTATGCATACCATGAGGTGAAGACGCTCGCCTTCTTGTTGCAGGTTTTCAGTGTTAGCACACGAGTTACCTACAGAATGCCGAGGTAAGGTATCATGTCGTTCGCCCTGTGTTGTGGCAGGTCTCGTAGCAAAATTATGCATTACCAAACGAATAGTACACCATATCGATATTCGTAAAAATGCCACAGATGTGCGAAAGAAGTTGACGTCCCGCAGTCTTGTCAGATGATCAGTACGGTAGCATTGGGTCTCCGGTTGACGATACGATGAAAAGAAGATTGTCTGATTGATCAGTCATGTAAACGATTCTGAGTCTGTTTGAGGACTCATCCGAAGATGTTGTTTTACACAAAACCTAATCTGTCGTGACCTTGAATGGCCCGTAGCGTTGATCAAAATAATTTCTCAAAAAGGTCGATTCTCTAGCCGTATTGTACATTGAACCACAGTAGGCCACTGTTTGGCTCAGAAACATACTGGATTTGTTCCCCGAAGATGCAGTAGAATCTCCCTTCGAAGAATGAACAAATACAAGCGGCGGAGGATGAGCATCTTGCCAGTGTTTATTGACCACGTTGACGTCAAATGCCGATACAATCTATTATCGATCTTTTGCCTTGGTCCTAGTGCCGCGCTTTGAGGACAATCAACCTCGCCAACAGAGTCGCCCATAACGGAAGGCCCATACCGATGAATATTCTTTGGAGTCTCAAGCTATTTTACTGGAGCTCTTGCCAGAGATCTACTCAGTTGCTGGGAACGATGGCTCTGATATTTTACTATCAGTAATCCCTAGATGGGCCACCTCCCTGAAGACGAAATCAGTTCTTCTAACAAAGATCATCAGGAAGGGTTTCGGTTTTCTCATGTGCGGACGACGATCTCATGCCTGAACTGAGCACGCCTTCAGTTATTATGACAATCGAACGATGCATTTTCGTCTTGCCACGCGCGACGTTGATGGTGTAGTTGCCCTTCACCGCACGTAAAGTGCCTTTCCAGGCGTAGTAGTCTTGGCTCAAAGTGACGAACAAGCCACATAGGTCTTCGTCGTCAGAGTTGGGTGGCAAAGTACCACATCGCCGTATAGCTTTCATATCTCATGCGTTTGTTGCTCAATCGAATTGGGTTTGACGTAAGGTGGGCATGCAGTAATTTTATAGCTTACAATATTGTCATTCCAAATTGGCCGGCCACCGCCATGCTGAGAGATTCTCCAACTCTGATCTACATATCTGTCATGAGCCGGAGTGCTAAAGATATGGATCCTTTGTGCATAGAACACATTTAGCTAATGTATACACTTGTTCCTTGTAGATCCGAAAATATTGAGCAAGACGCCACAAACACTCAAAGCTTCTGCCCGAGAGTGGCACTACACAACTGAGCTGAAAGCCTTTCGCTTCCAACATCTTATATAGCGGTAAGCGGGGTAAGTAAGTGCGGACCCGACAATGCTAAGTTACCCGCTAAGTCGCCTGTTATCCATCTAAGTAACAAGTCGGGGCCTCGATTAAATTAACCAAGACCGTAGCGCGCGAGACCCACCCAGGCTAGAAACCAGTAGTTTTTTTTTAGCCAGAACACAGTGTCTAGGCCTGATTTGGTGACTAAAACCCCCTATTTTGGTTTTTGAAAATTGGTTTGTACTACATCTCGTATTGGGATCTAAAAAGTGATCCGAGAGGCCTTGGCGCTGTTGGATTACTTCTTGAAAGGTTCTGCCCGCCCGACTTCTGATAATTTGTCCTGCTTGTCATTCCTTTTAGCTGTTTCGATGCAATTGAAACGGGCAGCAAACATGCGTTTCTTTTTGCTGGCCTTCGCCTTCCTGCAAACATGTCAGGCTTTCACATCGCCTGATATATACTCCGTTACACAGCCCGCGGGATCCAGTCCGGATCCAGGAGTGGATAGCCAGCCTGCCACCGTCCCAAGTGCATCGAGGTAAGAAAATACTTAGGAATAAATTCCTCCATCCATCCCCAAACTATACCTATCACTATCTGTATAGCTTGCATGCGTGATACTTTCAATGGAGAAGCATCATGTTTGAGAGACTGCGTACCCTTGCACGATTTGCATGGTTTTCATGTCGGCTTACGTTTCTACAGACATGCCAGCGGACCAGCCTCCGGCTTGAACATCTTCCTACCTGATTATACCCAAGACCCTAACTGGTAAGATCCACTCGTGCAAAACAAACGTAATTGTATTGATTGACTATTCCACAGGCTCCCGTTGGTCAACTCCCTCAAGACGGTTGGTATACCAGTCAAGGTTACCCAGAGCCTCAATTTCTCCTCCCAGTGCAGAACTTTGCTAGTCTACACCTCTCATGATGTGACCTACTCGCCGAGCACGGCAGATGTCGCCACTCTCACGTCCTTTGTAAGCAACGGCGGCAAACTCATCTTTATGAGTCAGATCCCTACGGCTCTGTGGGCACTTGCTGGTGTATCTGCGGCAACGGTGAACACAGCAGGCACGAGGTCCGTCATGCACTTGGCCAACACGGAGACCACCGTACAGGCTCTGAAAGGTTTCAACTTTACAGACTATTACGACATCAGTATGCCCTTTTATGAGAACTATACACAGACAGGCCTCAAAAATGTCGGCTATACGCCGGTAACGGGTGCGCAGACTTTGGCGAAATATCTCACTCGAAGCAGCGTGAACAACGCCTGGGTTGATACCGAAGACACGTCTGCTACGAGCGCTGCTCTTGTCAAGTATCAGCCTTCGGGTGCGAGCGGGCATGTGTACAGTTTCGGAGTGGACCTTGGATACCTCTATATCTCGGTCCAAAACGAAGGGGGTAACTATGCGCAGTACTATGATGGGCAATATTACCCCGGCTACGATATCGGAACTCGGATCGTAAAGAACATTTTATCTTCCAGCGACCACTTCGTGAGCTTGTGGAGCGTCCCTAACAATATGGGTCTCGCGTTCACCACGACGTGGGATATTGATACCTACGTTTCGTATCCGCACGGACAAGGTATTGCGGCTGCAGCTCAGGATAGAGGCGCTGCGGGAAATCTCAACCTCCATGTCAAATACATCTCAGATACCTACGAGAACGCGTATTTCCAGTACGGCGTCCCTTATATCTATCAGATCTCTGGCTTCCGAACGGCGCCCGACGGCTACCCGTACATAGATTTCGGCAGCCACACCGTCAGCCACTCACCTAATGCCGTTCAATTTCCCTATGGAACCCTTTCCGAGCAGTTTGTTATGGGATCAACCTCAGGCTATGCGCCCGTGATTCACCAGTGCGGGACAGGCAATTCGGACTCGGCACCCGATAACGGGGAGACCTGTACGCAAGGAGGAACCAGTGGGCTCTCATTCTGGACCTCTGCCGCGTCTGCCTCTGGTGAAGTTCGTGTGAGCGCGTTTCTGATCCGTTATCTTCTGAACGACGCGTTCAAGACGAACTACAACCTTACCACCTATCGCCCTGGTAACCTTGCTTGGAACAAGTACCAGTCCTCTCTGTGCGTCGCCAACGGAATCATTGGTGGATCTTCATGCGCGGGCAACGATCATCTTACTCATCTCCCATTTCAAGTCGGGCACAACCGCGAGGCATACCAAGAACTGCCCTACTACGAATTTCCGCTTCAATGGTCTGACGGCGATGGAAATATGAGCAGCGCAGACTTTCCTGGCTCGGACTTCTCGAAGCAAGTGATTGGTATCAAGAAGATGGCACGTTATGGTGGTCACTACAACATTTTGCTCCATCCCTCGGATGCGATATTTGACAAAATTCAAATCCAGCGCGCCCTTCACGACGCTGTGCGCCCGTTTGCAGTCTTCTTCAACCAAACCGGAATTGCGAACTGGTGGACCAACCGAGACAGAGCATTCGTGGACATCACTGCGACTAGTGACTCGTCAGTCAGCATGACAGTGCGTCTTGACGGCCCATCAGAAGGCCTGACCTTGAACGTACCAAAAAGCTACGTCTTTCAATCCACGACAGGGTCTCTCTCCGTCTGCCAGCAGCCCTCCTACGATACATTCACCAACGCCGTCGTCCTGCGCAACACAGCGCAGGGAACGTACACCCTTACTTTCTCCATCAGTACGGACCAATCCACAGCGTCCACCTGTCCAGACTTCACTGTACAGCCGGCTACTGAATGCGTAGCGTGGGATGCCGCAATTGATGACTTCCTGGAGCCTTACTTCTACGCCAAAGGCGTTAATCTCCTTCTCTTGGAGAATATTGCAACCGATCTGACGTCTAATATCGTGAGCGGCACGCTCCAGCTCAGTGCGAATACCAATTCTGGAGTCAACAGCTACTATACCGAAATCTCACGCTTCTGCTTTGATGCCTCGATCTACACACATATGTTCTTCGATATGGTCGCTCCAGTTGGAAGCAGCTTCTTCGTCCAGCTGGTCTCGTATGACTCCGGATGTAACACAGAGCAGGAAAGTGCAACTTACTTGGACGTCAGTAGTTACGCCAACTTCGATGGGACGAATCACACGGTACAGATCCAGTTGAGTGATTTCGTCGGACAGGATTTCCACAATGTTCGAGGCATGAAAATCGTGAACATTTCACCAGCTAGCACCCCAATCTATATCGACAATATCAAGCTCCAGAAGCGATGCACCACCGCGCCAGGAGATGACTTCACGGACGGGCTTGCTATCGAATCTTTCCAGAACGTGGATCGATGGATCACCGGCATCAACAACATTTTTGGCAAAACCGACCACGACAACTCCATGGCTTCCGCCAAGCTCTCGGAGCTGGGTAAGATGCAGCTGGTCCCATCAAGCGCGAACTCGTATTTCTACTCGAGTACTGTCGTGAATGGAGGCAACCTAAACGCTACGGCTTACGACTCAGTCTCTCTCAGTGTGCGCGGCCCCTCTGGTGGCTCGTTTGACGTAGTTGTGACCTCTGGCTCTGGAAATAGCAACTCCACTGTCAATACAGGTACCGTCGCCACTTTCAGCTCCTCCGAGTATGTGAACGTCACAATTCCCTTGTCGGCGTTCTCTGGACTCGATTCCGATTCCGTCAGTCTCATCACGCTGCGCAACTTTACGCCCAACGGTGGCTCTGCTGCCACGAACACATTCACCGTGAGATGGATCTCCCTCCTGGGCGGGCCCAACGTGGTTGGCGTAGGGAATCGTTGCCAGTCTGCCACCGGCTACGTTGTGCTAGATTTCTGTAATCCCATGGAGTTCAAAACGCAGACCAATGCCCTGGGCGCTCCTTTCTCAGATGACAACACCATGCAGTACTACAACCAGACTACCAATGGATATATCAATATTGTCCCCAAAGACTCCACGTCGTACTTTTACTCGCTATTCAACACGACTGCCTGCGCGACTATCGATTCCACCAATACCGGAATTATTCTCACTGTGTCTGGGCCACAGGGTGCCACTGCCGACATTGGATTCAAACACGGCGGTACCGGATGCAAGTTGAACGCACGAAGTGACTTCATCTCCATTTCCTTCAACACTGCGCCGACACAGCTCGTTATCCCCTTCTCCCGCTTCCCGACTCCGTTCAATTCACAGTATCTCCAGTCCTTCATCATGACCAACTTCAACACTCCCGGCTCCGCCTATCGCATTCACTCCCTGGTCTTCATTGGAGCAGATAGTGTCCCGGGCTGCGCGCTTTGCTCGGATACAATCGTCGATACCTGCACGTTCATTTCAACCGTCCCGCGGACTAACCTGCTATCCGGTGAAGTCACCGACGAGGGATCCCTCACCTCTTACTCTGTCGCTAGCGACGGTGGACTTTCCCTTGGAACCAACTCGGATTCCTACTGGTACTCCATATTCGGTAACGCTGGCTGCTATAACGCCACCAACGCAACAGGTATCCAGCTCTCCGTCGCAGCTCCTGCAAACACCACTTTCCTAGTAGCCCTCCGCTGGATGACCAACGCTGCGTGCACGACCGTCTCCTCTGCGTCCACGGTCCCCATCACAACCTACGTCTCCTTCACTGGCAACGCTACAAACTCTCAATACCAGCTCGCTCAGATCCCTTTCACTGCATTCTCGGGCGTCGACATCGCCAGACTGAACAGCATCGCCGTCTCTGGCTTCACCCCCTCAGGCGTTGCTATTCGTATTGGTTGTGTTAGTCTTGCTGCTTTCACTCCCACAGTCGACGACTCGGCTGCCTGTAACAGCTGCCCTAATAGCGCATGGCTCAACTACTGCGCCTCTGGCTCCGCGAGCAGAAATGCCCAAGGCGGCGTACAGAGTGACGACGGCACTATGAGGACTACCCCTACCATTGGGAATAGCGCGCTAGTTTTGCAGCCAGCGGCAAGCGATTCTTACTGGTACTCACTCATGAATTGCATGGATGTCTCCTCGTACGACACCCTCTACATCAACGTCACCGCCACCGCCGGCGCCTCGTTCAAGGTGAGGCTACAAAGTAGCAGTAATGACTGCGCAGACGCGAGCCAAATCCAATCAGCCTCCGTTGAGAGTACAACCTACGGTTCCATGACAGGCAGCTCCGTACTCCTTACTATCCCGCTGTCGGCGTATACCTCGCAGAACAGCGCAATCAAGCTGAGCGCTCTGTATGCTATCGTCTTTGAATCTTTCAGCTCTGGCACCTCGACTTGGAACTTCAATTGCGCATACTATGGGATTGGGGCTACAGTGGGTGTTAGTGTGAGTGCGAGGAGCATAGAGAGCGAAGCCAGCGCCTCAAGCACCACCAGCACTGCCGCTGCAAAGAAGGTTCGGCATGTTCACGGAGACTTTCACAAACGGAATCATGCGACTCTCAACGAACGGGCCGAGGAGACTAAGCCCGTGTGCCAAGTTCCTCACTATGAAGCAGAGTAAAAGTACGAGGGCGGCATAATGAGTATGTTAGATTAGATATTGTAATATTGTATAGATTTGAAATTGACACGCTTTCGATCATGTGTGCCGTGGATATCTGAGTACGTCGTTGCGATCATAAATGTGTACAAACTGGATTGTCGGCTCTCTGAATGATTGATACTTCAACTTCTTTCCTATTATCGAACGCAGCAATTGGGTATAGGCAGATTCTTGGCCTTGACTTCGTCGATGAGCTGTTCTTTGTCTTCGTAGGTGTGCTCGAGATGACCTCGCTGTATTGTAGGCCGAGGTTTACATCGAGGGCATCGCAGGTGCGGATCATGAAGGCAATTGTAGAGGCGGCCATGCAGCACCACTAGGTGATGGTTAGTGATCCATCAATTATATAAGCCAGCGTATCTGGCTGGCGTCGGAGTAGTGAGAAGAGCTTAAGAAACTCTAAGTCTTCTATTATCTCACTCACAGCAGCATTCGCTCGAGGGTTTAGCGAGGAGGGCTGGCTAACGCGTCGTCTTTAAAATCTGAAATTTATCCCCGACGAAATGGAGCGCCTCGTCAACGCGATCGTGAAACAGATACATTGCAACAAGATGGTATCGACATGGAGCTCAAGGGCATCAACCATTCTCCATTGGATTCCTGTAGCACAGCCTTCTGCACAGCTACGGAGTACCTTGAAAATGATGCCATGCCTAGCCTATTGAACATCCCGAACAAGCCCCGCTGCGTATCGGGGTTTGCTTTGGACAGTCATATGCAAATGTGGAGCCCCGGGCACTACCGAGACTGAGACAGACCGAAGATGACGCTGCTTTCAATGCCTCTTAATGAATGTGAAGAAGCAAACAAACATCGAGGTGTTTGATCACACTGACCTATTCGCATGCCCGAGATACCCATTTGAAGTCCCGGAAGACATTTCCCACAGAAGTTTTCAGGTCACTAAATTATTGTCACCATGTCCTCAGAGCAAGGAAGACCCCCGTACCCTCCGTTCACGGCAGAGACGGCCAAAATAAAAGTGAAAGCAGCACAGGATGCATGGAACACAAAGTGAGTCCCTGATGCCCGGGCTCGAATGGCATTGATGTAACCACAAAGGGAGGAGATCGCTAAGACCAGATTTACAGAGAGCCGCATAAGGTCAAGCTTGCCTACACGGAGGACAGTATCTGGCGAAACCGTGATCAGTTCCTCACCGGCCGCGATGCCATCGCTGAATTCCTAACTAAGAAGTGGGAAAAGGAGGATGGCTACATATTACGCAAGGAACTCTTTGCTTTTGAAGGAAATAAAATGTCAGTACAAAACCCAGACTCCTCAAATACAGTCATGTTGAATCATATGCGATAGTGCTGTCCAGTTTTGGTACGAGTGGCACGATAAGAAGGGTCAGTGGTGGAGGACATATGGCTTGGAAGATTGGACGTTCGCGGATAATGGCTTGATGAGGAAGCGGCAAATGAGCGGCAATGATGTCAAAATCAGCGACGAGGAGAGGTGGTTCACGGGCGGTATTGATGTGAACACGGTCAACATTGAGGAAAAACACTGGTAAATGTAGAGTTCACTGGGTTGGATAATGTTTTTGGCATTTGCGTCAACCTCTCAAGTTGATGGGTACAAGCGACGACTAGGTAGACACGTGTACCTACGGCAGGATATACTAGTATACGGCGCACGTTCAGTTCACGACTCGTTCCAACTAACCCGTTCCGTTGATATTCGGATGCTCTTCTCAACTGATTCGTGCGAACAGACGTAGAAACAGCCACTTCGACTACAATATCGTACGAGGTTGACATTTCAAAGTTGTACTGTACTGGCACGTGAGAAGTACTTGGACCCCGGATCCCACTGTGAGCTTGTCGATCCGGCATGTTGGCCGGTAGATCGATACTAATCGGGTTGCGCATTGGTATTCTTGTTGCCCGCGAGTCATCGTTGTGCTTGACCACGGACTACGCCATGAGACTCCCAGACTCCTGATAGTGCATGTGACAACTTTGACGTATGCAGTCAGTCCGAAATTGGGGGGATCTGCTGTGCTTTGGATGGAATCTCTTCTTTCGGATTTGAAGAGGGTATTCCCAATGGATTGGGGGGCATGCATAGCTTATTAGGGGTAGCAATGTCTTACGGTGTGTAACGGCCGTGACAGCCATGGCCCACACAGAACAAAAATGCACTATCGATATCTTCTCTCACCGTAGCACCGTAACAATGAAACGTAAGCCAGGTAGGCTCTGCTCACTGAGTGTAGGGGTCGCCGTTCGGGGAGCATCTAGACTTTGGACGACCCGCAACCCGTTGCCGCCGCACTCGAAGCTCGATAATCCCGAGACTTTGGATGACAGATGTTTAGAACGGTGCCAGGAAAACGATAGCATCGATTGGCGAGAAGCTTAGTAACTCGCACAGTCCGTGGGGAGAGCAAAACGTCGTCCGGCACTTCTCGTGAGATTGATCAGCTAGCATCAACCCAGTGTAAAGCGCAAGAAAATATTGTAGCGTGGCTTCAAATAGGAATTTTTGGTTTTTTTGGTTTTTTTGGTTTTTTTGCCTGGCGCTGGCATCTGCCCACGATCCCGGCAAGCTTGTAGTGTGCGGAGGCGCTCCGTGGCGTCGTACTAGTCTTGCAGGCTAAACCACGCTATGAGATCTTGCTTTTTTTGGGTCCTCTAGCAAAATGAGAATTATTCGTTAAATTATGATGGAAATAATAGGTAAGTTTCTTGAGAAAGAGTGAAGGGGCCGGAATCTGAGCTCGTGTTTCAGTCTTCATTTATCATCTTCACAACCATAGCAGGGTTTGGGAATGAAGAACCCACCAACCTGCATAGGTATGCACGTCGATCGACGATCGGCAATCTGCAAAGGCTATGAAGCGGCAAGTCGAGACGGGCCCAAGCATAAGCTTGCATTTCGTTAATTTTCCAGCTAAATGGTTGTGGGTTGAATCGGGAAAGATGGAACAGCCTGCCCGCGCTGTACATTCCAGCCGCTTATAAACGTCATGACTTTTTCTCTATTCCTGCAATTGTGGCTGCCTGAATCGTTCCTGCGTTTGACATGATTGCAGCTGCTCTCAATATCAAATTCCATAAACATAAAATCATTGCCGTGATTCTTCTGCATATATTTAGTGGACCATGAGTGCTTTCAACGTTGACATCGGAAGGTCGACGGTGTTATGAAAGAACAAAAAATATACATAAATAAATGAAATCCACGCCGTTGGATACCATGATAACAAATTCAAACCTTGACGAAATTTATGTAAGTCTCGGGCCTTGGTGATGCTACCATCATCGGTGCCTGTGCAACCAATCATCCAATCGGGACCTACACCATTGAAGGTGGATATATATGTGGCGGGCTTTTCCTTTGGTAGACCTTGCTGTCTTCAGCTCTGACCATTTTGCTAGTAGACGTAGTGCCGGACCATGGCGGGACTCAGCACTTCCTCCTCTGAAAATTCTTGTGAGCCAATACGGGCCCAGGGTACATCGTCTTCTCGGTTCATTATCCCATGTGAGATGTACTGTAACGTGATGACTCTCGCAAGCGTGCTAGTTCGAGCCGTCTTGGTTCTACTGTGGCTCTAGGCAAGCGGATTAAAATCTACTCACTGACAGTCTCCAGGTTTCGTAATACAGCCACAACGTCCTCACGCGTAAAATATTAGGCATATTAATTAATATGTAATCTTATCGCTAGAGGACCAAGTTCTTACGTTGGGAGGCCTTCGGAATCCTAGGTATCCTCTCGAACCCATTCATACTTGGTGTTCCCATCTTAAGACAAGCCCATCCACCTCGAGTCGTCCGACTAGACGCGAAGGGATTCCCCTTTTAGTGCCGCAAGTCCAAGCACTAAACTTTATATCTCGTGGTTGCCCACTCACGCCCTGTCGTGCCTGAACATGTGTTAGGTCCTACCCGCCGATCCCAGCTGATCAGAGTTCAACCATCTTCCAACCCTACGGTTCGTACTAAATCGTAACGTTCGACTCAACACATATACTCGAGATCCCCGCATCGACTTGCGAACGGGAGAGTGTCTCACTTTGCCAGTATCGATATCATTGTTCAAGATGGGAATCCTCTCACTCACTTATCGACGTCCCCAGTTGGTGGACAGGGATTCATTCCGACGATACATTAGCAATGATGGACTCTCGGAGAAAGAAGATGGGTCACTTAAATCAGGCCAATCTGGTCATTCATCTGGAGTTCCGGATGCTTTAACATTTGACAAGATCATCAGTGGGGGCACTTGTCCAGTAAGTTCTAATTTCGATTATAATCGTACTCATTTTAACAACATTTGTAGCCCATGACCATTCGAGATTTCATGAACTATCTAGTTTATATTGAACACTCGGCGGAAAACCTACAGTTCTTCCTCTGGCACCGCGATTATGAGAAACGCTTCCATGAGGCCCAGACAAGGGATAAGTTCTTGGCACCGGAGTGGACCCAGACAATGGAGGACGGGACACTGGCAAAAATCATGAAGGATGCTGCCGACAAGATCAGAAAAGAGCCACCTGCGGCGATAATCTTTCGAGGTACTGATTTCGAGAAAAATGCGGGCGAACAGATTTCTGAAAGCAGAGATCCCTTCACAACGCCGCCACGGACCCCTGGTGGCAGCAACGACGATGCATCAACTGTATTCTCCTCTCACGGGACGTACCGCTCGCAAGTGGAGGAAACTTTCTCGGCCGCGGGAGCTAAGCAGCCATGTAAGTCTGAGACATACAGGAACAAACATCTGGACAGCGTTTTTAACCTTTCACCAGTCACCATTCAACCTTTTAGGGCTGAGATCGATCGCGTCATCGCCACATATCTTGCAGCCAATGCCGCGCGGCAACTCAACCTTTCGGGCCGCGAGCTTCAGGCCACCATGCAGGCGCTCGCATACACCACACACCCGTCGGCATTCCGGCTGATCGTCAAGACCACGGAGAACATTCTCCGCAAGCAAGCGCACCCCAACTTCGTTCGGTGGTCGATTTGTAATAGCAACCCGGCTCGTGTCTGCTTCGCCCGTGTTCTCGGCTACCTTACCATTGTCCTGGCCACGATCGGCGCCATTATTCTGACCTTGAGCCATGTCGGTCGAGGCTACCGCGCGCTCTTTGCCATCGGCTGGGTCATTGGCGTCGCGACCCTCGTCGCGTCCTACAAGGGCATGTGTATTGTGCTGCACGGTCTCCACCACAGGCATATCCGGCCCTGGGAGCTGTTCGTCGACGAGGAGGGCGAGGACCTCGGCAAGCACAGCTTCGAGTCGCTCGGTACCGTCAACAGCTATGAGGAGCAGCCCTGGATTGTCAAGTACGAGAAGCGGAGCCTGGTGCGCAAGGTCTTTGACCGCCAGGTCTGGATCCAAGAGCCCGCGCTTCGGCAGATCCAGGACACCATCTTCGTACAGAGCGTCATGATCGGTCTCGTTGCGAGCGCCGTGTTGTCCGCTGTTTTTGTCGCGGTCCCTGCCGGCGGCTTCTTCTAGGATGTGACGTTCGTTTTCAGCGGTAGTGTATGCCCCCTGTTCTCATTGTTGTTTATTTATACTAGCGCTTGGTGGAGTCTTACTTCACAGTCATTTGGGTCTTTTACGTGTTACGAAGGGTAGGTTTGAATAGGAGTCTTGCGCTTTGGGTTTGGTGTTTGTGGGACTTGGACAAATGACTACTTATATTTGATACCACTTTTGAGGGAAACTTCGGTATCTCGACCTTATCATTCACGGATATTATTTACGTTGATAGACGTTGGGGGGAATCTACAATATTTGTAATGCTATACATAAAATATTTCAACTGTGCACTCTCGTTGTGATATGATCAGAGACCATCAAGGGTAGAAATGGGATAAAAGTGGAGGCAGGTTCAGTCATCCCTCCCCGTGTTTGAGATATTCCCATAGAATGCAGATCGATCACAACTGAACTCATCAGCACATAATCCAGGAGCGATTACGCACAGCTGGCTTGTAACACTCTCATATATATAGCTAGACGTATATCATGCTTGCTTGTAACGACAGAAGTCTTACCTTTGCGCAACATGCAAGTGATACTGTGATCTGATTACCCCCCTTTACTTATGTGCTATGTTTGATTTCCTATTTCAAAACGAGGAGCATAGGCCGCAGTACGTATACCGATCCGGACGAAATCCCGCGCATGGGAGCAAACCCAAGGAACCACAGCAATACATATTCCTCATGATTTAGTACTTAAAATTAACTGCTCGATAGTAACTCCTCAGTTAGATTATGTGTAACCGTTGACTCCAACTGAAAGGATAGGCAGTCTGCTGCTAGGTACAATGGCTAGGGTGAAGATAAGGAACTTCGAATCGTTTGGCGTAAACCACAGGGAATGTTTCTAACCCTAGGCCCGCAGCGATGATGCTCTTCGTAGTCGTGTGAAATGACAAGACTTTTAGGACTCCTAAACAGCATCAGCAGGATAACATGGACCATCCCACGTAATCAGTGGTTCAACGAGAGGGATGTTACATTATGACCGGTCTCATGATTGGATACATCTATTATTTAGGACGCCGCGTCGTCTTCATGAGTTATGGGATCATATATCCTATGCTTGCCATTGGTGGACGGACTTGTGTCATTAGACTACTGTGCCTTCGATGCACTTAAAAGCTGGAGCCGTGCTCGCCATCACATGATCTGCTATGGTTATTGTGAATATACCTGAGACCTCGGGACGGACCGTTCCAAGTGCCTTGGTGATACGCCTGCTATTCTGCACAATGAACAAAGAAAAAAGAACAAGAAAGAGGCATATAAGAAGCGTCGACTGCCACACAATCTCAACCGCAACACTCGCATAAAACATTCTCATCCACGATTCCAGAACTTTCAACTCTGGAATCATCTTTCCAGCATGAAGATTCCCACATATCTCGTCTCCTTGGCCTTTCTGGCCACTCTTGTCATGTCAAGTCCCATCAGCAGTGGCGAAGTGACGGAAGCCAGAAGACAAACTGAGTAAGTTCCCTTCAGGATGAATCTTTCTTCTTCTTCTTCTTCTTCTTCTTCTTCTGCTTCTTCTGCCTATGGTCCTCTTCCATCTTTGTCGAAAATGGCCGTGCTCGGAGGAGGGCAAAAGCCGCTATGCTAGAGTGTATTGTCAAATCTGTGGATACAGAGAGTGTGTGTGAAGGGTGTTATAGAGTGCAATGATTGTGGTCTAGACGATAACATGGGATTTCTCCTTTGGCTCAACCTAGCTAATCTGAATGGTGTAGAGATTGCGGATTTTGCGAGTAGTGATATTACATGAGGTCTTGCTTTTGCTCTCGGGCATAGGAGGAGCGTGGGTTCCTTGAGGGGAAAACATCTCTCTACAAAAGGAATGTCTAGTATATTGTGCCTCAGGATTTTCGTTCTGCTGAACTGCTTGTTTTAAGTGAAGTTACTGGTCTAAAACTTGTGGTCTTGATTGAACTTTACAACCAAACAGAAATAAAAAGACGATTGGCACGAATGCACGCTTGAGGCTGTGCAGTGAACAGGGATGAGCGATTGATGGTCGCAGTTAGCATGACATATCTATCGTAGCATTTTGGACAGAGTCATAATTATATATATATATAAATATTATTCTTATGAGACTACCACATGCAGACGCTGCTGCAAGGGAAACTGGCTTCAGGTGTGTCATGGGGAGGCGGGGAGGAATGTGCAGTAGCTAAGTTACATCTTTTTACGAAACAGAAAAGGAACAGCTTTAGCACTAGGTTCGCTAGCCTAAGCTTAGACTAATGTTGAATGCTCACTACTGCAAATAAACTTGGGGTTCGGGCAGGGCAGGGCAGAGCGCTGAGCGTTATCGATAGAAGCTGCTAAGTTGGGGGTAGACGGGGATTTGCCGGCCATGATGTACACCAGTGCGACGCTGCAGATGCGCTCTGCTGCAAAAGGGGAGAAATAAACGACATGTTCATTAAATACCACAGCATGCAGCTGTTATGACAGTCGGCAATGCCAACCTCCCCCCCAAACTCAATGCCGCATGTCGCGTGTCGCATGCCGTATGCCGTATGCCGTAACCCGTGAGACAAGACCCCGAACTCCACAACGTTCAATGGACCTGCTTACCCCGTACTGTAATCCACTGCGCGGAAATCATCATGTGCTTGCGCTTGTGCTTGTGTTTGCCAGTTGCGACCGAGACACAATTTCATGAACATTGCCCCAAGATCTGAGGTTCCGATCAACTGTGCTTTCTCTCTACCTCCCTCTCCCTCTCCCTCTTACTCGTTCACTCACTTGCTCACTCACTCGAAAACCTCGACTTCTGATGCATTCATAAACGAGGGATTTACTGGCTGTCACAGCCGAACACTTTTTAACAAAGCCCCCTAATCTGTACTTGGCGACCTCCCTGCACCTGAGAAATACCCCTCCAAAAACCCCCCCAAAAAAATAGGTGTCAGGACCTCCGACCCCGCGATGCCGAACGAAACCAATCAGGCCGATCGCGCCGAGGCTGCCATTGTAGGCGCGACCCCGGCAGCGACAGACGAGCAGAAAGACAAAGAGGCACGAGCAGAGGCACATGCAGACACGAGCAGCACAGAAGAGCCAGTCTTTCGTCGCAGGCCGCGCACCGAAACCAACACCGCAGAGATAGACAGCACCATCGTGCGCCCCGGTTCAGTGCGCATCAACGTCAAGGGCGCATTCATAGTAGACACGCCTGAGGGCTCCCCAACTGGAAATGGCGCACCTCTCGAAGCTACCAGGTCGTATGAGACCAAAGACATCAGGCTGCCAAATCATACAGCTGTTGTTAGTCACATAGCTGTCGATGTAAGTACCGCATTCAACCCGTTGGGTCGCGTGCCTCGCCTCTATAGGGCTGCTCAGCTCTCGGGTTGGGATTAGCTGCTGACTTCGACTTGGTACACCATGTAGATTGGAGGCTCCCTGGCCAAGCTCGTCTACTTCTCGCGCGAGGCCCATTCCAAAGAACCCGGCGGTCGGCTCAACTTCCTTAACTTCGAGACTGATCGCATCGATGATTGTATCGAGTTCATGAAGCACCTCCAAGACAAGCAATTGGCCCTCAATGAGTCTAGATCTGGCGACCTGCTTGTCATGGCCACAGGAGGGGGCGCGTACAAGTTCTACGACAAGATCCGAGAAAGGCTAGGTGTGGATGTCGTGAGGGAGGATGAAATGGGGTGTTTGATAATAGGTAAGTCTGTCTCGACAATCAAACCATGGCCCGTTGCGAGACAGGAAAGCGAAGCTCACGCATGCTCCTCCAGGTCTTGACTTCTTCATTACCGAGATCCCCCGCGAAGTTTTTACCTACTCCGAGACCGACCCGATGCACTTCAAAGAGCCCAAAGAGAACATCTACCCGTACATGCTAGTCAACATCGGCTCCGGTGTAAGCATGCTCAAGGTTTCCGGCCCAAGAACGTACGAGCGCGTCGGCGGTACATCGCTTGGAGGGGGCACACTCTGGGGTCTCCTATCCCTGCTTACGCCTGCCGAGTCGTTCGATGACATGCTTGAGATGGCCGCCCAGGGCGACAACTCCAAGGTCGACATGCTCGTGGGAGACATATACGGAACAGACTACGGCAAAATTGGCCTCAAGAGCACGGCAATTGCTTCTTCCTTCGGAAAGGTTTTCAAGATGAAACGTGAGGCCGAATCCGAAGCTGAAGACAGCGGTGGCTTGGCAAATGGAGATGACCACCATCACCACTCCTCCCGACATGCTAACCGTCCGTCGTCAGCCACGCATGCAGTCGAGTCGCGCTTCTCAGCAGCTGACGTGTCGAGGTCACTCCTCTACGCCGTGTCCAACAATATTGGCCAGATCGCATACCTGCAGTCCCAGATACACAACCTGTCCAACATATATTTTGGAGGCTCGTTTATCAGAGGCCATCCACAGACTATGAACACGCTCAGCTACGCCATCAAATTCTGGAGTAAAGGAGAAAAGCAAGCATACTTCCTCAGGCATGAGGGCTACTTGGGGTCCGTGGGCGCATTTTTGAAGAGGCAACCCAGAAACTGGGGACGTAGAGGTAGTTTCGAAGAAGGCAGCGGCCTGGAAGCGAGGATGAAGGAGCGCGTCGCAGCAGATAACACTGAAAGAGTAGAAGAAGCTGTGATATAGAGTTAGAGACGCATAAGCAGAAGTGAATTTTGTGGTTTAGGACCGCCCCAGCTGCGGGTGGAATATACCGGCGTTTGAGGCGCTTCCCCGATTGTACTGGCATAGCTAATTTATTCCACATTGAATCCTCCTTTGTTTTTTTATGTTTTTTTTTTATGTCTATACCCTTCCGAAGGTTAGATTTCTTCACAGGAACTACCTGGATTCTCCTCTTTCAGCTCACTCTATTTGTATTTTCTCGTGCTTATTGCAAGAGGCTTAATATAGTGCTCCCAAAAGAAGATTTCGCATGAATGTGGTAATCGCACAGTTTGGACATGCTAGTGCAAAATGAATCTCATCAAATCCCAATCTGTTCACATCACATACCCAGTTGAATGGAGCATACCGGTGCGCTCACTCGTAAACCTGCATCCGTTTCTCTGCTTATGAGAGGTGTTCCTAGCCTTTAGACTAACTAGAACAAACTGCTGGCGAACAATTTCTCCTGCGGCAAGTTTCTCAATGGACCGCTATCTATCCAATTGCAGTTGGATTTTCAGTATGAGAGTATTGCCTCTGGCTTCTGTAAAGGGGTTTTTGTTAAAAATTTTTTTTTTACAAGTTGCCATCTCCATGACACTGGATGTTAAGCCATCTCAATCCATGCTATTCCGTATGTCCCCAAATTACATGACCTTCAGAACCGCCAACGTAATGATCTCATTGCTGTACAATATAAGAGCTTATGGTTTGGGATCAACGTCCTTAGGGCATATTATGTCCTTTTTCAGGCTTATGCCCAAAGCTTGTTTTGTCTGGCAAGGAGTTACAGCTTTCCCTCTCGTCTGAGGCCCTCCCACAGAGCAACGGCCGCCAAGCATTTCGCATCACGCCTTCCCTCCTTCCAAAGGTCCTTCATCTTCACCAGCTTCAACGTGATCTTCTCCCCATGATCTCTCAGCCCGGTGAGCTTACCGGTCCATTCGTCCAGACTCTTCCTGTCCACGCGGCGCTCGTGCATGAAAATCGGGATGAACTCGTCGCAGCCACCTGCAGACGGATACATAGCATCGGGAAGGCCCTCACCGCCCGCTGGCTCCTGCCGTTCCCCTCCTCCCGCCAGGTCGCTCAGGGACCTGAGCTCCGACTCCTGGATGACCAGGTCCAGCTCCTCGTGGATCTCCTTGGCCGCCGCGCCGGAGAACGTGCCGCCATCCACCATGCCGGCGGGCAGCTCGACGAACTCCAGGCTCCCGGCGGGCACGCGGGGCTGCACGGTCAGGACCACGTGCCTCTCGTCCTCCTCCTCCCGACTCCCCGGCGCGACGTCGTCGGGCACCAGCATCACCAGCATCGCGACGCTCGGGCCGCGCAGGAAGATGGCCCCCGGCAGCGTCTCGCCCTGGTCGTTCGACACGTCCGCCTTGAGCTTCAGGAACCCCAGGCGCTCGCCGCCGAACAGGTCGTACGACTGGATCGTTATGCCGCGCAGCGCATATGGCTCCTCATGAAAGGGGTGCGATTGGTTTGTGTGTTGTAGCTTTAGGGAACTTGTCAGTTTATCGAGCCAACGCTGCGTTTTCCTGTTAGCAGATAATGACGTCAGTGAAACTTTGTTGTTCGTGGAGGGATGGCCTCACGTTGAAAGGCGAGAAGTCTTGCAGCGTTTGCTGCGAGAGGCCGTCCGGCAGGGTCACCGGAGTACCTGAGGATGGTAGTTTTATTGTCGTCATGTTGCGCGTTGTAAAGTTCAGAGTTCTGACCTCTATGGGGGGAAGCACGCGCGGGTAGAGACTTGAAGGAGGAGGGCAGGTGCGTTTTATAACACTGGTTTGAGAGAACCTCAAGAACCGAAGGCAGAATCGTGACTTGTTCATCTCTTTCAGCCTGGGCAGTCTGCCCATGAAGTCATCCAATTGTCTTACATGCGTGCGCATGTTCGCCCAGTCACTGGGACTAGGTGCGCCTAACCGTTTATCTCAGATCTCATACCAGTTGTCCCAGTATAGTGGTCCCGGCTCACAACCAAGTAGGTACGAGGTAAAGGTATGGACATTGGCGCAATCTCAACCCTGTGCTAATTCTGCCTTGCCAACCTAGAACTTCAGCGAAGAGCAGAGCATACAGTTACGAGGGAGCCGTTGAACGAGAAAGCAGCTGCCCCGGTTGCTAAAACGCATAGGCCGCATCAGAATAGAGTATATTACATACGATGTGGTAATGCTATTAGGAATTGCGTGTTTACAATTGTATCCCAACACGCTTTCTTGACCTTCTATGGCAGGTGATGTAGCATGACGATGTGCCGCAATTACCACTTACAAAGCCAAGATGGAGGTTAAAAAAGAAAAAGCGTGAAACCCGGGGAGATTAGAGAGCAAAAGATTGCGCTGCCAGAGGCGCTTCAACTCCGAATCGGGGAATCGAACCCCGAGCTCCGCGGTATATGATCTTGAAGAAGTATCATGAAAACGCGAAATGTTGACCGTTACACCAATTCGGATGAGTTGGTTGTTGCTCGATGAAAATCTGGTGTTTGCAACAGACTATATTACCTAATTCAAAGGCGGATGCTTGGCAATCCACAGTCTCACTCCACTACGCTAGAAAACGCCTAACCTAGGAACGAAATACTGTGGCGTTTTACTGCACGAGTGTTTCCTTCCTGAGAGTTTTTCATATACACGGAAATGGAGAAATGGAATGAGTTAGCTCAATACTTATCTCGAAGCATATCATAGTCGAACTAGCCCTGAACAGAGTATATTCAAGACCGATGGCTGGGAATTGATGACTTCGGAGTGCCACATTTAGCGTATGGCCTCGATGTGGAGTACGCTCAAGAGATCAATGTTCGCTTTTATCCTAACCACTGGGAAGTCGCGGTATAAAATCAATGATTGTATGAGGTGTCATACAAGTCGACTCGCTCCATTATTGAATATATAAACCAGATTCGCTCTTGTGGCTCGAACGGTCAGAACCTCACAAGGTTGTTCCCGACAGTGACAATGAATCCGACTCCATGTCCCAACGGAGGGTCACTCTCTAAAGTCATACATACCTAACAGTATTAATAACAATTGTTGATGATAGCCAGGGTAATATTGACTTATGATGCCCAACATTTCTCGTCCCCAATCTACGGTGGGAAGCGTATCACAGGACTCGGTACCATCCCAGGTCCAGAAACGCATCTTCAGGACCGCTGATCCAGTCCTGCTGCAGCGCGAATCATCCTAGAAAACCTCGTTTCAGTGCATCCACCTCGATTGTATTTCTTGTTTATGGAAATTCGGTTTCGGATAGACAGTAAACCGCCGGTCATTGAACCACGTCGATCCTCTGAAGAAACCAGTCTGGGCAGGGGGCCACAGAAAGGGAACACCAAGGCCGTAACGAATCAGAATTTCTCGACACCCTGAGAGTCTATATGTAGACAAGACAGCCGATATCATATCCCCCGGTGTCTGGCGGTAAATACGCAGGTACGGAATCGACTAAAAAGCTATCCTAGCGTTGCTCCTGCACCCGAAGTACAGCGAGCGTAGGCGATGCCGTCGCGCGCCGAAGCGGACCCGAGTTTCGAGGTGCTTAGGTCGAAATTTGCGATGCTGGACCCGCAGGTGTTTATTGCGGAGACGGGCGTACCGGAGATGTGCGACGTGTCGTAAAGGGCAATGATGTGGCCAGATGTTGGGTTGAGGCCGAACAGTACCTCGGTGAACTCATTGGGGGTTCTGTAATCTAGTTACGCAACCGTTGGTTATTTTAGTCTTTCCAATGAATAATCCTTGTTTCTAGTACAGAAATCTGTGAAATCCAATCCGTCATAGACGTCAACTTTATATTTATATCTATCGAGAGAGGTGTTGAGATCGTTGAACCGTGCGGTGGAAGTATGGCCTACGACCGGAGTTGCGATGATGACAACTACCAGAGCGAGGCGTTTCAGCACATTGGCGGCGGGTTCATTTATAGGAAATCTAAGGTTGGAATAGTGGTAGAAAAGTGGATCGTGGATCGTGGATCGACATGGGAATATACCAGGGACGGGACCTATGAGGCACTTATTAATTTTGGATGAGTTGAACTATATGATCAGAACGCGTCACACCACGTTTCAAAATCGTTCGGATAGCCTATTCAGAACGGTATCGTCCCTTCTCTACAATTTTAAACCAATTTCGTCCGCCGTGGAAGTCCTGTCAGGAGAAATCAGCTGTTGCTTTTCGTCTATGGCGGTTATTATGCCATTAGTGAGAATAGCGTGTACTAGATTACCTGGCACGCATGAATGGGACTACTAGACTTAATTGCACCATTGGTGAATGCCGGACATATAAGTTTGTATAGTCTAATTATCAGCTACATAACCACTGTTCTGGGCGTACCTCACAGCTGGCAGGGCTCATAGAAACCCGCTGGCGTCTAGACCTTTCGATGAATTGTTGGATAAGAGATTGTATCTTGCATCCCAAAAATTTCTTCAAGTTTATTGTAAGGGTATTAAAGCGTCTTAGGTGCGGTCAGAATTATAGGGACATGAGAAGAATATTGTATCGATAATGCTATTACCATGACTGCAACGGTCTCTTGATTTTGAGTTCTATAGTTCCATGTATCCCCCATCAGGGCACGATAATTTATTCGCAGAGTTCAGATAGGGAGTGACGACATTTAGAAGTATCCAAGCTCGTACAACTGCTGCCTCGGAGGCGTTTGCTATCTTAGCAAGCAACCACTTAGATCAAATGCGCCCCGCTCCTCGTCTTGATCACCTCGCCCGTGCAGTCACGGTCCTTCATAGTATACAGGTGAGCCTCGGCAACGTCTTCGGCGAGCGCGATCGAACCTGTCGGGAACTTGTCGGCGAGCGTCTTGAACAGTGCCTCCTTCGTACCACACGGAAATCATGGAGATTGCAAATTGTGACGCAATTATCCAGTATACTTCGGGCTATGGAGTTAGCACTACGCACCCGGGGCGTATGGGCATGGTCAGAACGCCGGGGTTAGCCAAATGCCGTTGATAGTTACAGACGTGGGTAGTTTAACCACATATTGAGTTGAGCTAGATTATAAAATCACACTGGACACTTCATCCGGCTTACTTTCTTCAAACCCCGTATTTACAATACAATCGCTTAAATCAAATCACCATGACCTGAAAGGGATTCAAAGAAGCCGAAATCATACGGATCAAAGCTTTATTGTACGCTGTTATTATGCAGGGCCGCTAACCACGGATTATTCCGACCATTCCGCTTGCTGGTCTCTGTCATCTTGCTACCTCTCATGCAGGATTTGCTGCAGCGGCGAGCAGCAGTTCCATGAAACCAGCTCCCGTCTCCAGAATACTCTGCTTGTATTGTGCAGCAGTGGGATAGAATCCACAAGAAGCCTGGCTGTTACTGAAACCAAACTCAACAGTAAAGGCATGAACCGGGCTCAGGCTGGGGTCGACAAAATGCCGTGAGTAGGAGTAGTCATCGCTTGCACCTGAAGTCGGGTAAAGTTCTGATGCTTGTTCCACCGAGTACTTGCGGCCGGTAGTGGCGATCATAGACTGGCCTATGGACTGTGCAGTCTCGAGGTTCAAGGCCCAGTCAGCCGCTGGTGTGTATTCTGAGTAGACGTAGCCACTACGGTCTGGAGAGACACCGCGAGCCTTGTTATATGTCGAGTTCAGGAAGTTCATCTTGGGGTCTGTGCTCTGATTATCATCACTACCCCAGCTGTAGAGAACAGTGCCTGCGTCGGAGTGAAGGTCGAGAAACCAACCAAGGTTTGGGTGCTCGTCCAAAATCCACTTGATTCCCTGCGTCTCTGGCTCCGAGAAGGCAGCCTTGCCATGGTAGTCCTCTGCGGCCGGCCTCTTTGAGGCAGTACCCGAGGCGACAGAAGTTGCGAAAAGACTTGGAAAGTCCCACAGGAAATCAAAGTTTCTATTCAGATCAACACCAATGGTGGCGGCCTGTCCGGATGTAGCAGATGCAGTATTGCGATTCTTTCTCCAGCAGCTGTTTGAGGATTGGTCGTAGGCAACTCCATCAGGGTTACTCAATGGGACAAAGACAATTCCGGTTGCCAGAGCGGTCTTGACCTGGGCGGCTGTGTAGCTCTTGCTACCATATGTCAACGCGACGTTGTTCTTGTTCGCGTACAGCAGGTCGGAGATGAAGTAAAGCAGATTATCTGGACCACCACGCTCTCGTGCGTGGATACCGGCGTTGATGTAGACACTAATCGCATCCGTGTCATTTCCAGTCTTCCCACCGTGAATGCTTCTTTTCTCGAATGTCTGATAGGGAGTCGTGAAAGTTTCAAGACCGTACTCTTTGGCCAATCCGGAGAGGGCGCTCTCAATCTCTTGAACGTTTAAGATCAAACCTGGGTCCGTAGAGGCTGCCTGTGTGCCCAAACCCCGAGGAAATTTGGACCCTGCCGAGAACCGATCGCCTGTGCCGATTGCCAGTCCTGTATTTGCACGACGGTCAATACGCCCACTACGTCTGACAACACCAGCTCGCTCATCCTCCGTGAGGCAAGCTTGGGAGAGCGAGGCCAGGCTCAGGAGGCCCAAAGTCCGTGAGTACTTCATGATTCCGGCTTGCGTGACAACGAATATTCAGGGTGAACACCTATGCACGGGGTTGACAGCACAGCTGTTCGAACTGCTTGTACTCGTAGAAGATGACTGTAGACAAGGTGCAGTCAATTTGAGCAGAGGACATCAGGTGGTATAATATTGAAGCGGCATTGACCAGGGCAGGCTACGACCACCGAAGTGAGATTGACGAGCTGTCCTGCTAGCGAAGAGCTCGGCCGGCTCTTATGTCTCCCATCAGAGGGCTTCTACTATAAGTATAGAAGACGCCCCAGCAAACCCAAAACCTTTTCGCAGGGAAACTTAGACTTTCTTACATTAGTACCACCTCACTTAGTAGATAAGCTCAGGCGTCAAATTTGCCAGAGCTTGGTTGCACTCCATCGCTTGTTTGCCATATTGGCCCAATGAATGATCTTGAGGAATAGGCTGCCGATAGTTCGTCATTGGCTCAATTAGGATGGTGCTCTTGTATCCCGATGCTCCTGCCTAGACCTCTAACCGCATGGTAGTCTCCTGGGTCGTTTGGCAATTTACAATACGCTTTATGTAAGCCACTGCACCCCGCGGAATGCTATGATGAACCAGGAAGGTAGCATTGTTGCTTGTGGACAACCACCAATCAAGTGATGGCCTAGTTACCCCTTTTTCGGATGTGAAAGTCTTGGTGACTACGCGGCATTGAATCTCTGGGTTAGCAGTTCTCATCTCCAGATAATTGTGTCCAAGCGCCATAGAAAATAAGGTTATGCCACGAACAGGTTGATTAAGAATCAATTCTGTCGACGAAAACCAATGGGCATCTCGTATGGCGTCTTGTAAGGTATTCATTGACGTATGTGATTGTCTAAATGCCAACTCAATGCTCCACAAAAGACAAAAAAAAAAAAAGGAAGGGAAGAGAAAAAAAGGCCAGAATGCAGGCTGGCCAAGAATGCTAACACCCATCATCTATATTTCTCATACTTGGCCGCTTCTTTGAGTAGCCCTTCTACCTTGTCTATCGTCTCTTGGTCGTATATATCTGCTAGTGCTTTGTCGCCCTTCAGGATCTCCTTCTCGTGTCGTGCGGATTCGTCCTTGGTCATGCAAACCAGGTCACTGAGTTTGACATTGCTGGATTTCTGACCCTCAATATTGATGAGGGTGGGACTTGTGGGCTTACGCCACCTGAGAAGTTGCAGTCTTGTCGAAAGTCCCGTTACAACACTTCTTCCCCTGTAGATCTCTTCTGTCAAAAACGAGATATCACCAATGGTGATAGGAACCTTCAGACCAAGCGCGACACTGAAATCATGACCTGGAGTCATGTGCCGAAGGAGTTTTTCTTCACTACCTTGCAGGGCGGCCAGGATACCGTCATGCATCTTGTCTCTGCCCTTGGCTGGAGCATAGTCTATTGGGTATCCTATACGAAATAAGCTTGGTAATTGCAATAGTGAAAAGCACGAGACTTACCTGTAACTGAAAGTATGACATGGTTCGCGACTGTGTATCCGAAGACCGCAGGCATAGTTCCCAATACCGGCAGAATGCGAACTCTGAAGTCTGGCATGACTCCAAGATCGCCAACTGAGCCCTTTTGGAACTCATCGTCAGGCAGAGGCAGCAATTCGGCTTTACCCTCGCCAGACTTCTCTGTAGAAAACACGGTGGGAATTCCCTTGGTGATGCCCTTGATCTTTAACCGTCTCCTCGTAGCCCTAGACAACCTATCGTCGGTGCTAGTTCCAATGTCACCGACCATGATCCTGGTGGGGTCACTCTTGCAGCCAGCGCCCATAGATGCTATGACGGGGATGTCACGCTTGTAGCAGTATTCCAATAGTGATACTTTGGTGTCAATGTTGTCGATGGCATCGATGACAAAATCGGGCTTTTGTCCGTTCTCTTCCCACGGCTGTAACAGTCTATCGGCAGACTGGTCCCAGTACTTTTCCAATCTCAGGTCGAACCTGGTCCACGGTGTGATGGCATTGAGCCTTCTGCTCAGACACTGTACTTTCGCAGTTCCCACATCCGCTAGCGTGGCGACCGCATGCCGGTTGAGAGAGCTGAGCGTCACCTGGTCGAAGTCCACCAGGCGGATCTTGGACACGCCGGATCGAGCCAGGGCGGCCGTGGCGTGGGAGCCGACACCGCCGCAACCGACGACTATCACAAAGGCGTCCCGTAACCTGTCCAGGCCCTCAGGCCCCAGGAAGACCTTGTTTCGTGCCAGCTGCTCGAGGATCAGCTCGTCGTCGAAGTCGCCGGCCTGCGCCCTCCGGGCTAGTTCTTCGTTCCGTCGGTCTTCGTCGTCGGCCAGGTTCGTCGAGGCGCCGCCAAAGCTATTTATCTAGTCTTGCAAGTCAGCGAGGGAGCGAGCTAGCGAGCAAGCTTTGCGAAATCGCTCGCTGGCGGGGACTCGGTAGGGCCCAACGTACTTCGCGGATGGCATCGTCGTTCTCAAGCTCGGGAATGGAGTCTTTGAGGCGATGGATGCGCGACTCTCGCTGCAGCCGCTGGAGGCCGAGGATTGTGCCTGCGACCACTGCTCCGGACACAATGGCGGTTGTCGCAAACTGGATCTTGGTGTCCGATGCCGCTCGCGAGAGGAACGACGACATAGTCGCGAGCTTGGAGGAAAGTGCTTGTTCTCTCTTTCGAGTTATTTATTGGAAATAAAGCACCTTGCAGCCAGAGTCCTGTAGGAAAACAAAGTACCTATATCTGGGACATGGCGGATTTGTCACGATTCTAAACATGCACCAGCCGTCGAACTAGATGTTACGATTCAAGCTCGGAATAAAAATAAAAAGATTTTAGAGCGCTGGACCGCATGGCTCCGGATGCCCAAAGGCCCCCCAAGGCCCCACTATGCAACAGTGGCGTCATTCAGCTATGTATAAGTACGCGATCAGCGCTGCACTATCTCGAACTGTTGGGTACTGCACAACACAACGTGTACATGAGGAGTACGCAAGTAGTTACCAGAAATAAAAGTATTCAACACACTACTCTAAGTTAGTCTAACCTCCGATCCGCTTTCACTGCTTACAAGATTTGTGAAAGCGGTATGTCTCTTATGTATTTGGTCTTGGGCCATCTCTAAATTACACTTCTAAATTATTCTTGCTCGCTCGCAAGCATGCTTACGATAATTATCCAGCCAACACATCGCCTTATTCAACATGATTATGAAAGGATGTACATAGTAGCACAGGGCTGATTCGCAACTCCGGGCCCAGCATCTGCAGATCCACCCGTGTACGCAACATGGCCGTTACACGACAGTAGCATTCTTGGAAAATGTGCCAGCAGCGAATGACAAGACATTCGGCTCTCCGAGCGCATTTTGTGTGATTCTGCGGTTGAACTTGACCACGTTGCTTACACGGTGCAGAGTAGCTGGCGACACCTTGAGCCTCTGAGTAGCCACCATCCAGTTCACACCTTCGCTACATGGAGGCGTCGTCAACGAACCCGAGTACCTATCATGAGAAGTTAGTACGATCAAAGCATCCGCGTATCTGAAGAGCACCACTTACGTCTGGAAGGTGCCAGCCTTGAGAGCGGCAACGTATTCAGAAAACACCAGTGGCTTGGTAGTCGCCTTGGTGCCCGGCGTGGCGATCTCTTCGACGGATTCGAAGACTGTTTCGAGCATGGGCGATGACACGGCGTTGGTCTGAGGCAAGGCCGAGGACGGCATGATGGTAAAGTTGGTTCCCGCGATTGCCTCAGCAAGTACGTTGCGCCGGCGTCTCGCCGCAACCGTCAACGCCGTTCCCACGTCGGCTTCGACATATACACCAACGACCGCCAGCTCGCCAGCAGCACTCTCGAAGACGTTGTGGATTTCCACTGCAGGGCTTGGGTCAGCATCCAGACACTACAATGCAGTGGTGATCATGTAGAAGCTTACTCTCAGCAAAATTGCCATTGTCCAGGTGTTCCGAGGGGTTGTGGACATGGAACTGCTTGAGTTCATATTCGATACCTCCCAACTCCAATATCCCTCCCTTGCCTTCCATTACAACCTCAACCGTCGTTCCCAGGTTCTCAAATTCGGTTCCCTCCGGCTGATCAGGAATTTCGAGAACAATATCGGCCGCGTCGAGCACATGGAACTGGCCTTCGACCATATCGATTGGAGACTGACGAGTGCCCGTGGCACATAAGCCATTCTTCGCCGTGTCTAGAGCGAACCAGTTCTCAGGCCCCTAGCGCAGGTATTAGTTACCGGCCCTTAATCATATCAGAATCCACTCGGGCTCACAATTGCACCGGCATAACCAAAGGTGTTGATTTTGACTTCACCATCTTCCGCTCGAGTGGAAAGATGCGTACGCGATCCACAAGACCCAAGCACTGGCATAGCAATGGCTGCCAGCACAAGGAGCTTCGACATTGTCGAGTCCATTGTTCTATGTCCTTTGCTTATTTGCGGGAAACTCTTTTTTAAGTAATGATTGCGAGAGGCTGCTCGGCACGGAACAGTATGAGTAAATTCACTTCGCTCGAAGATGTCTGCCAAACCACAATACAGACCGTTTTTCAAAGTCCTCTTTTCGACAAGACTCAGTAGGGAGAGGACACGAATAAAGAAAAGATGAAGATGCTCAAGTACTACACGTAGGCTGAATGAATGATAATGAAATAGACGATAACGATTGAACTCAAGCTCACAGAGCGAGATAAAATATATGGACAGTCGAATGGAGAAAGGTATGGCAGTGTTTTAGTGCTCCAAACAGGGCGTGCCTCTTACCTTACTGCGGCGCAGGCTCTTTATAAGAGTAAGCGGTCGTATAACTGCCAGGGGGAATATGGTCATTGTGGTTATACCAGGATGAGGGTGAGCTTGGCGTCACTGTTGACGGTAGGGGTTAAGTTGAGGCTACCGACTCAAACCTCTACGTAACGAGCCATTCATCTAACTTAAAATTTGTCCGGGGGTTCTCAATATTCTGCAGGGCTTGTGAGAACCTCCTGTGGCAAATCAGGACTTCGACAGGCGTCTATCAGGATGGACTCGCGCCTGAGGCTAGATCCGTAGCCGTGGTCACCATTGAGGATTATACCAAGTCAAACAATCCCATGGCCGTCGTGGCGGCTGAACATAAGCATACGTGATTCCTTAAGCACACGTCACCATGCCCTGTAGAGGAGGCAGTCAAAAATCGTACGACATTGATACATCGCGGTTCTTGGACGGAGTAAGGCACCCACTGGATTGGGTTCCCCCTCAGCAGCCGTTTGCTTGGCTTTGGCTCGGCAGCCATATGAGCCCCCTGACACCGCAAGGGACGACTGTAATTTGCATCCATAATTCATAACTAGTTGGCAGACTTGGAATAGATCTTCTGGTAGGATGGGGGGGTGTCGGGGACTGAACAAAGCAATGGGCTTGACAATCTCTAACGGTCGCATCAGCGTCAATTTGGTCTGCTGCCATCACCTCAAGACAAGAAATTCGAGAGTTAGTATCGGCAGAGGGAGTACTGGGTCCATGGTCAGCAAAGTAAGCTGCCAGTTTCCCAGCAAAGACTGACTGGAAAGACGCTGAAAATATGACCAGCCAAGACACTACATCCCCAATAAGCTGTTCCCCGCTGGCACAAGCGACAAGTGCCAAGTAAAAAAGGCCCCTAGCGACCGTTACAGCATGCTAAGCCCGCTAAGCAATGCGCTGGAGCCTCCTGAGAGATCTTGGCGAGCTTCTTTGCGACTGTGAAAGGCTCGGCGGCATGTCAGGAGTTGTTTTTGGGTCTCAGATCAGCGCAATTTCTTTTGGGAGAGCTTGGCTGCACCGAGGTCCGGACTGGCCTTTGGTGATTCCATTGCAAATGAAGGATTGTGAGATCCCAAGTCAGGCGCTGACCCCAGGAAATATTCGAGGCTTGGCCGGCATGTGTAGCCAGCGAAGAAGAAAAAACCCCCCAATGTGCTATTCATAACACTCACACCACCGCAACAAGCTTCAGTAATCAAATATGAAAGGGAGTGATTGAATGGTCCGAACTGTCAACAGTGGTCAGTGCAGCGCTGATCCGGTCGTTACCGAAGATAGAGTTCAGATGACAGATTCACTTCCAAATCATTTGGGACCGACCCCATCAGCCTTCTGGAGTCTCCCCCAGTAAACGCCGAGCCTATTGACCTAGGACGGGTGCTCGTTGTTTCAAACATCCGTGCGACATCCCCCGGATAACTCCTGCGTCGCACCTTTCAGCGACACCTGTTGTACCCATGGGTTTGGAGAAACCAGCCCTTCTCGACTCTGCCGTTGGTCGTATTCTTACACTTGGCAATTACGCGTATCGCTCAGCGAAGCCTGCGCTACGGTAGAGTTTTGTTTTCGAAATTGCCTTCATTTGAATAACTCCAATTGGGGCTCATGCCAATGGTCTTGCCAAGTAGCCTCAGTCACTTGTACGTGCACAGGCCTATAGCCAGGTAGATATATCCACTTACTCACAACTTCAATCTGGATGCTGCCGCTTTTCTCTTCTGTTGCCATCGGCTTGCTCTTGACTCGCGAGGAAAAGAAGATAAAGAAAGAAGAAACGAAGAAGAAAACCCTAATTTCTGTATGAGTTGACTAAATAACTGCCTAACGAGATTCAGACAAATATTTGTACATCTAATCCCAAAACCCTCTGCTTGATATTGACCACGGTAGCAAGGGTGGTCATGCCTGGGTTGGCAATGTGGTCTAGTCCATCGTGATCACACAACTCTCCGTCTGAACCTGTCGCCTTTGCTGCTCATTCAATCCCACAACCACCACAACGGTCACAGTGAAGGCGACCTTCCGAGTGTACAGCCGAAACAACGAAGGACCCCGTAGTCATGAGGCGATCGCTAATCTGTTGGCGCAGCCCAGCCGTGAACTCTTTCATACTACTGAAGTCTAGACTAGAGGGTGGCCGTCCTGCCTAGACACGAGTTAATAATTGATTTAATCTTCAATGCGGGCAAATTTTTCCTCCAATTTGTTCAAAGGGCTACGCGAAACGAGGGGCATAGCAATTTGTACAGTCGAAAGCAGTAGTAGTGGTTGATAAGTTAGTGGGTAGCTCAAATGGCGCTTCCTGTATGTAGACACTTCAAAGTCTCCACACTCTCACTATAATCGTCCTCAATACAACCTGCCTCTTGAGAAGCGGCTGCGGTGTGGTTGGCTACAACTTCTAATTTTATATTCAACCTTAAATCAGGAGCACCGGACGTCAAACTAGTAAGGCGAAATCAACTCAAGACCTTCGGTCACCTCATTACGAAAATTCACATTGCTTAATAAGACGAAGCGCCAAACTCGCCCCCACATGCCATCATTTGCAAACTAATGTCGCTGGCTCCTACACTTTGACCGGTCGTAATGATTATTATAAACATTAATCAATGACTTTGGAAAGACAGCAATGATGACCTTAGGCGGAATTCCTATTTCTCTTTGGATCACCACTAAAGGCCTCGATATTATCACAAACCTTTATATACTAGTTTATAAACTTAGTAATAGCTAGACTATTATCGTTACCACGTACACTTAATTGTCTAAACGCTGATCACGTAGGCCCTAGCGTCACGATGATAGGGTCAGTTTTCTATATTACATCTCGAAACAGACCGAGGTGAACGATTAGGAGCGCAAGAAGCAACGCTACCAGACGAAGACACCAATGAAAGAGACGGTTAGACACGGTTGACGTGCCAAAGAAAATGAACTCGCCTCAGAGCCTTCATCAAGGAACCCATCATTTGATTCAACAATCTGAAATCCAAGCCTGCGCTACCCGTGTTGTTGGTGGCCATTTAGAGAACTCGGGCTTTCATTATTTAAGAGTGTGGCAGTAAGGCGGCGCAGCTGCAGCCGTTACGGCGTTGAGTGACAGCACCTCTGCTATCGTTGTAATGCTCTCGGTGCAATGCCATCTTTTTGCTCTCGTATGCCTTGGCGCTCCCTGGTCCATAATAAGCGGGATTCCTGAATGGAATCATAACCGCTTATACGCTCCATAACCTCGTCATACTTTGCTTCTTCGACGCCCGGATTCTCAAAGGGGTATGCCGGTAATGCGTAGCAACTTGGCTCCCAAGCATAGGCACAGCAAGTCCAGAATGTACACCAAGTCGTTGCCGCAGGTAAGTGCGGGCTTTGATTACCATACCAGGTCCTTTTCGGTCCTTTTCAACGGCACAATCCAATCTAAATGGCCGAAAACAGACACCACCCTTGTCTGGGGAAGAGAAAGGTGTTCGGATAGCTATACAATTATACTGAGTCCATGATGAATACTACTATATCCCATGCACTCTGATACTGAAGACACTGGCATACCGAGAGACCAATCATCAGTGTTGAGGAAACTGCGTAAACTGACATATGAGGTTCTAAACTAAACACCACCAGTGATGTACTCCTATTGTTGTGCCACTAAGCAGGATTACACTGACGTCTTCTCTTCAGAGGCTTTGATGATTGATTGTGTTGAAGAATTTCCACACATTGAATAACCGTATATCTTTCCAGCATATGGGCTCTCGGGGTAGTCGACCGATTTTTTGAATTCCTGCCATGGAGCCAGCAGTAACCATTGTATATTGACCCCACTGATCTATTGGGACAGGTTGACCGGGACGAAGCTCTCTCAGGATCTGTGTGCAGACCTCGTCAATGTCACTGCGTTGCATGCCTCGATAGTTGGGCTGTGGGAGTAACCATTTAGATGATGCTGTTGAGATGTCAATGTGATTGTTGAAAGTCTGGAGATCAATATGCTTTCCAGGTCATCTTCGAGCTTGTAGGCTATGTCGTATAGTCCAGATTCCCGGTGGAGTGAAGGATTCCGAGCAACACAAAGGTCTCTCTAGGAGCTACCGTGTGCTCCTAAGGAAAATGCTGTAGAATGGCATGGATGCGTACCGCAGCTTCTTACTTCAACTGCGGTTTGGGCCCTCAAAGACCTTTGTAAAAATATTTTACCACTGTGCAAAATGCAAATATACTGATAGATATCTGGACACGGACTTTGTGATGATAATAAGAACAGTACAATTTGAGAATTCCAAAATTGCCTTCAATTTGAATAAGAATAGTTTTAAGTAACCAAGTCATGGCGTTATTTGCCATACACAGCCCACATGCAAGACTCAAGACGGGATGATAGCTAGCTCCGGGTAACAACAATGCACTGGAATGTCTCGTAGATTGGGGTTAATAACAGATAGGCTCACAATTGCGTGTTATCCTGTAGAGACCTCTGATAGTGCCTACTGTAACAGGAAAGCTCCCAAGTCCCATTGAGAGACTGCAACAGTACGAGTAGCACCAGCGTCCCTCATCAAATCTGCATGTGATAAATTATACAGCTTTCCAGTAAACCTTCAGTTCAACTCTCTTGATCTGATTATGCCATGCTCCAAACCTGGCCCTGCCCCATACTGTAACAACGTCACCCAGCTTCAAGTTTCTGACAAACTCTCCGTTGCCAGTAGCACGTCCACGACCAGCCGCTTCTAACTCATCGGCCGCTGAGAACTCAGGGTCAATATCGTCTGTATAACGCCATTCAACCACATGATCTTGGGTGCCGCGTGTCGCAGTCTTGTTGCACTGTATTTTGTGGTCTGGTTGGGCATGAAGACCATGGTCATATGTAGTTGAGCCGGGGCTGTCCTCGGTTATGGTTGGCCAGATTGGTCGTAATGCATTGACCGGAATGCTGAGTGAGTGTTTAGAGTCACTTGTTGACTCTGTGGTGGATTCGAAACGTTCGAGGCCAGCATCGAACCAGGTCCATGATCCTCTATAAGTCCCACGATCTTCATGATTACCTCCCCAGCCTTGGTCAGTGGATTGGATTTTGAAGACAATCTTGCGACACGGGCTTCCAAGGACAGCATCGAGACGCTTGTCAACGTATTGTTCAAGGATCTCGCGAGGCAGTTCATGCTGAAGAGGCTGTGGAATGGCCTGCAGTCGCCAAGCCTCCTGTTGATCAGGCGCCCAGGACGTCATGCCCAATGGCTCACTGCGTACCAGGAATTGGTTCTCATTTGGCCTGCCTCCTCGGATAACCAAGTGCTTTTGTGGCAAGTTCGTATAATCAATAGTTGTCGAAGAACAAGCCCAATACTCGGCACTATCCAGGATCATCAATGCTATCTCATCTGGAAGACTGCCGGCACGCTTGAGTAGGTCTTTCACTGCGAGGACATCGTCAAGATCTGGGTCGAACTCCTCCGAGTCCGTAGTGGTGCTTGATGATGATTGTTCGCCTTCAACCGACTTGTCGTCCTGTGGAGGTATTGGTACCCTCGGCCTACCCAATAGCCCTCCAGGTCCACCACGCAGGCCGGGAATGACACGGCCGCCTCTGCGGTTGATCATGACAGGTATGTTTGATGTGCTTGGCGTAGGTGAGATTTGGCGGGCTATATGTCTGCTAACAAAGTGTATCACAAATATAGCAATGATAAAGTAAAACGATAGTGGCATGTCCAACATGTTGGCTAAATTTTCTTGATGTAAGGAAGAAGAATATACGGGGTTTAGCGTTAATGACGTTGAACGATGGCCAATTCGTAGCCAAGGTGGAAGGTGGGTGTGGCTAGTTCTACTCTGGCGAATCACGCGTCAGAGATTGCAGTATGTGTCTCTGAATTCCAGGATAAGTTTGAATCATATGCAGCAAGTCAACGCGCTCGTTTCGAGTAAGGCACTTGTTCATGTACGTCAGGAGGGATGGTGGCTTCGCAGGTGCAGGCGGGGCAACAAAAAGACCAATGACGGGGGAGAGCAAAGACAACCGTAATCGTACTGCGGTGCAAGCCAGTCGTGCAACGGTACTCCTACTACTGTATATTAGATATTGCCTGCCAGAAACATTAGCTGGAGCTCGACGGATATTGGTTGGCGTTGACGATCCGCTGGTAATCTGCAGGGGCTGGAAGAAAGCTGGAGCTCGAACTGGTGACGTAAGTGGGGTCTGAGCGATGCGTTCGACCCCCGCTTGGCTAAATGGGCAGCAAATCCCCCGTATTTTGTGCTCCGTCCGGATCCCTATCTGGCGAAGGGATAGATAACAGCTTTATCATCACGTGGGATAGCCTCATTTGCCCCGACACGCTCCGATCGGAGGTTCCACTTTGTCCTCGACACTCCAGAGTAGGGCCGCTGGCTGACAAACCCGGACAAAGACGAAGTCATGTATATGATCAGTCGCAGTCCATTGTGGGCTGGCCAGCGTCGTCTCTGATATTTTGGACTGCGCAACAGACCAACGGCTCCCACAAGCTTCTGCCACCACGATGCGAACGCAAAGGCTCAGCGCTGCGGCGCTGCAACGGCTTCCCGCTTCGGTGCGGCCGGCCAACTTTGACCTGGTGCCGGCCTGGAGTACGAGAGCCTCAGCTTCCGTAGGGACACTTGGTAGACGGGGCAGCCGATTTCTGCATTCGCAACCCGCGCGACGAAATGATACCAGTTTGGGCGAGGCTTCAAACCCTGCCATGGCCTTCCCGTGTCTAGACGCCCTCGAGAGCCGATCCGCTACCCTCAGGGCGAAATCTCACGCTTCCGGCCCCGAGCCGACCTACACTGCCGGCGCGACTGAATTATATCACTGCAAAGACCCCTTACTACTTGATTGGGGTGGTGTGCTGCCTGAGTTCGACATTGCATACGAAACATGGGGAAAGCTGAACGAGGACAAATCCAACGTTATACTGCTGTATACCGGCCTCTCTGCTTCTTCCCATGCGCATTCAACCCCCAGCAACCCCCAGCCAGGCTGGTGGGAAAAGTTTATTGGCCCAGGCGGTTGCCTGGATACGGATAAATACTTTATAATATGTACAAATGTCATTGGAGGTTGTTTCGGTTCCACCGGGCCCAGCAGCATTGACCCAGCTGATGGCCAGCGCTATGCCACACGCTTCCCGGTTGTCACGATTGAGGACATGGTTCGGGCTCAGTTTCGCCTCCTCGATGGGTTGGGCGTGGACAAACTATATGCCAGTGTGGGCTCTAGTATGGGTGGCATGCTGTCGTTGGCATCGGGAGCCTTGTTTCCCTCACGAGTTGGGCGCATAGTCTCCATCAGTGGTGCTGCACGAAGTCACCCCTACAGTATTGCTATGCGACACACCCAGCGCCAAGTCTTGATGATGGACCCAAACTGGAACCGTGGCTATTACTATGATAAAGTACCTCCCCACGCCGGCATGAAGCTAGCCAGAGAAATCGCGACTGTCACCTATCGATCTGGTCCGGAGTGGGAGCAACGATTTGGCCGTCGCAGGGCTGATCCCGAAAAGCCACCGGCGCTGTGTCCCGATTTCCTTATCGAGACATACCTCGATCACGCTGGGGAGAAATTCTGCCTCACCTACGATCCTAACAGCTTGCTTTACGTGAGCAAGGGCATGGACTTGTTTGATCTTGGCAGAGACACTCAAGTAGCTGCTGCTGCCCGACGCGCAGAAAGACAACAGGCCATGGATTCAGGCTCGGAAGTAAGGGCAAATGATCCATCCTGTAGCCTTACGCTGCCAGATGCACCATATTCTGAGCAAGCAGATGTCGATTTAGAGGGCTCGGTATCGGCAGTGAAGGTGACCTCGAGGCCACCGGATGATCTCATATCTGGACTCTCTCCACTGAGAGATATCCCAACTTTGGTCATGGGTGTCGCCAGCGACATTCTGTTCCCTGCTTGGCAACAACGCGAAGTCGCAGAAGCCATTCGTCTGGGAGGAAACAGGAATGTATCCCATGTTGAACTCAGCGAGGAACAAAGTATGTTTGGTCATGACACATTCCTATTAGATTTAAAGAATGTCGGAGGGAACGTCCAGAACTTCCTTGATTAAACCACGAGCCATTATGATTGGCGGGCTGTATCTTACACTGCATCAAACGGAGTTGGTTCATGGCGAGGGAGAGGTTCTTGTACAATTGATCAATGAGGGCAGACATGGGGAAAATAAACGCTCAGACAAAGCTCATATCGCAAAACTCAGCGCACTTCGAATCAATGTGTTGTTTCATCGGGTGACACGGTTCTCAGGCTCACAAGGAATGGAGATGGGCGGATGTGCCACTAGGCGCCCAGGCAACTCCGCATCCCCCGCAGTAGACATCGCTAACCACGGCATCGCGTTTACGAATACGATAACGATCCTGTTGAGTCCACGGCGATATGCATCCTGAGCAAGCTAGTATTTCCAGTTCTAGCAGCACGCTACGACTGTTTACATTCGCAACAGTGTTTAATTGTACGGGTCTCTGACCGAATACGACTACCCATTCATTTTCATCTCCAGACTTCACACTTTATAAACCCATCTTTCCGCAGCTACTAATAACGGCCACTCATATTGACAAGTATTTCTCGGCAGATTAATTGACTTCGTCGTTCATTTAATTTCTCACATTTTCAATTATGACTTCTTTGCAAGGTACCACTGTCCTCGTGACCGGTGCAGCTGGCGGCCTGGGCAAAGTCATCGCCGCCACGTACCTCGAAGCAGGCGCCAATGTCGCAATCTGCGACATCAATGAAGCCCGTCTATCTGCCACCAAGGAGGAGTTTGAGCCCACCGGCCGGTTCGCCGCCTTCAAGACGGACATCACAGACGAGGCCGCTGTAACGTCGCTTGTCTCAGACGTCGTCTCCAAGTTCGGCCGTCTGGACATCCTGGTCAACAACGCCGGCCTCATGGACGTGTTCGACCCCGTTGGCGAGCTGAAGAAGGAGACATGGGACAAGCTCCTAAACGTCAACCTGACGGGGAGCTTCCTCTGCATGAAGGCAGCGGTCAACACGTTCCAGAAGCAGGAACCCAGGGGCGGTACTATCATCCAGATCGGCAGCAACGCCTCGTACATGGGCTTCTGCGCGGGCACGGCATACACCGTCAGCAAGCACGGCGTGGCGGCGCTGGTCAAGAGCACCGCTGGGTTCTATGGGGACGAGGGCATCTACGCCATTGGGCTCATGCTGGGAGGTATGATCGACACCAACATTGCCGAGAGCGTTGGCGGGCTGGGCGGCTTTAACCAGGCAGGATACGGGAAGACGGCGGCGGATTCCCCGTTCAAACCCGAGTCCGCAGTCCAGTTGAAGGACGTTGCCAAGTACTGTATCTTCCTCGCCGATAGGTCCATCGCAGCGACGGCAAACGGCAGTTGCGTACCGTTCAACAAGAATTGGCCGAAGGCGTAGAAAAGAGAAAACGCGTGTTATGAAGCAATAGTATTAGTGAGGTTATGGGAAAGTGTGGGGAGCGAAACAAATTGTGATTCGTCAAAAAACGTCTTGGGCGTCGTGGAACAGAGCGTGATCATGTCGTGATTGTTTCGCAACATTTATCACAAAACCTGGTAATCAATCGCATCTCCCACACACCACCTTTCTTAGAGAGACGGAAGCTAAAGCATCCCACATGCAACACTGAAAACGCCGAGAGGCGGGCAAACGGTGGTTTTGGATCGCGCTTCTGACAACATGGCGTGGCATGACAGAAATGCCTGATATGGTGATTATATGTCTACGACAGTTTATATCTCCTATGACGGTACAAATTGCATGATGCGACGCATCTCCGATGACAACCCTGTACCGTCTCAAATGTGCTGTTGCAAATGTAAAGCAGATGGTTCATATGGTTGCTTACTAACGCACCAACCACGACCGAGGACAAAGAACCAGTGGTAAAAGGGAATGGACATTGGCACATGGTGTACGTGTACAACTTCCACTGGTCCATTATCTTTCCAGAGCAGGCTATTGGCTTCCTGTGAAGCTTGCATAAGGTAAGACAGCAGAAAGCAACTGTGTTTGTACAGTAGTTTGCGATTCTGTGCAACAGCTAAAATGTCATCGCCGGACTAAGGAGTGACATCGACTGAGGTTGAGCACTGTACTGATCCTGATTAAACATACAATTCGTACACCTTGTAGGGGTATGAATCTTTAGCGTGATGCTGGTATTTGTACGTGTATGCAATAGAACGTCCTATATACATTGTTAGGCTCAATCAGGGCCTCGAGGGTTATAGGAGTAAAAAGGGATGAGCTTATAATAAGCCCATATTTAAAAACACTGAACAAGAAATATAGCGAATTATCTTTTAGATTACTTGCTTCTTTAGACATTATATAATTCGGGTTTTCCTAAGGAAAATTAACTATTAAGGAGGGATTAAATAGTTGTCTTTCTCTTGGAACTAACGAGAAAGTCTGCCAAAGTAGTCTGTTAATGCCTATGCTTGGTTCAAATCGATCAGGGTTGTGGCTGCATATAATTCTCACACTAACGGTTCATACCCCTACAAGGTGTATATCCCAAACGCTACTGCCCTTAGCCTGACTTGGTACAATCCATGAATAGTGGCGTCAGCCATCACGGCCCAGAACGCCACGCCGGAGCAGCAGGATGATTGATTGCACACCACACCGGAGCTATAGGATAATTGATTGGTGATACAGCTCTGCCAACTTTGGTGGCTCAGATGGTTGACCAGCCTTTCATTGGGCCGCCTGGGACGACCATACACACCTAACTGCAGAACAGATGCCAACAACCTTGGTACTCTCGGCCGACATGCTTACCTTCGCTTAGATCTGGCGATTTAAAGAGAATATGAAATCCAGGTAACCTTCCCGGCGTCCCTCTCCTGACAAATCCTGGCGTTCGACGTGCTGAATTGTTGCCACTCGCGAAGATGCCGGCTCTTGATCAATTACACAGCATGCTCCCCGACGTCTCTTCCGGCGTGATCCTCGCCTTTGTGTCGACCCTCTTCATCATAGGGTCATACATATACTCCTGGAACCGTCTCAGACACATTCCCGGTCCCGTGCTGGCGAGGTGGTCGTATCTCTGGATCTCGGTGCAAAGCCAAACCGGTCACCAAGGCGCTCGGTACCAGGCCGTCAGCGAAAAGTACGGGCATCTTACCCGTATCGGGCCCAACGATCTGATCACCGACGACCCGGACATCATCCGCCGGATGAGCGCTGCCCGGTCCGCCTACAAGCGCTCCAGCTGGTACGATGCCATGCGCCTGAACCCGCTCCAGCACAGCCTGTTCAGCCTGACGGACACGGCGACGCACGACCGGCTCAAGGCGCAGATGTCGCACGGGTACGGCGGCAAAGAGAACCCGACCCTCGAGGACGAGATCGACGAGCAGCTCGCGAATCTGCTGGGGCTCATCCGGCGCAAGTACATCTCGTCCGAGAAGGTGTACAGGCCCATCGACCTGGCCACCGCGGTTCAGTATTTTACGCTCGACTCGCTGACCAGAATCGCGTACGGGAAGGAGTTTGGGTATCTTGAGACGGATTCGGACGTCCACTCGTATATCAAGACTTCTGAGAGTTTTCTGCCGATCATAGTTTTCTTTGCAGAACTCCCTTTCTTTTCCCGCATATTTTTCTCTCCTTCTGCACTTAAATTGTATGGACCAAAGGCGACAGACAAAGAGGGTATAGGAAGATTGATCGGGTAAACAGCCCAGCCCGGTTTGTGATTTGGAAATGCTAACCTCCCAAGTATTGCCAAAGAGGTCGTCAACAAGCGGTTCGAAAATAACGCCGAAGACCAACAAGATATGCTGGTGAGTTCTCTTACTAGCAACGTTCTTTTTCGGGAATAGAAGTATTGACGATTATTGTTATTAGGGCTCATTCATCAGACATGGGGTGCCGCAGGAGCTTCTAGAGGGTGAAGTACCATTCCAGATCATCGCAGGTTCTGACACAACGGCCACGACAATCCGTGGTACAATGCTGAACCTGATGACTACGCCGCATGCATACCAAGCCCTGCAGAAGGAGATCGATGCAGCGATTGCCCAAGGTCTGCTCTCGAATCCCGCGAGGGCAGACGAGGGGAGGCAGCTCGAATATCTGCAGGTATTTAGCCTCTAGTAATATGGTCCTTCAGATATCATGAACATTAACGAGAGCCTAGGCGGTCATATACGAGGGTTTACGTATTAACATCCCATTTACGGGTCTTGCCATGAAAGAGGTGCCCCCCGAAGGAGACACGATCCACGGCCACTTTGTCCCCGGGGGTACGCGGATTGCTTGGAGTATTACAGCCATTGAGAGATCGAAAGAATTATTCGGAGAAGACGCAGAACTGTTCCGCCCTGAGCGTTGGTTGAATATCGAGCCTAACAAAAAGCGAGAAATGGTGCAGACAGTCGAGCTCGTGTTCGGGTATGGACGTTGGGGATGTGCTGGTAAACCCGTTGCTTTTATGGAATTGAACAAGGTCTATATTGAGGTGAGCGTATTCGCTGAGCCCCCACTATTTGGAAATGTCGTATTGATTAAGTTGTTCAGCTATTGCGACACTTCGACTTTCAGCTGGTCGATGCAAATCACCCAGTACATTCGGTAAATGTCAACATTTGGTTCCAGAAATATATGTGGGTACGAGTCACAGAAAGATATGTCAATGCATGAGCCAGCCCCCAACACACCAAACAGAAGAGAAGTCATGCTATTTCGTGTAATATTGTGGTTGGTAGGACACAGCATGGCGTAGAATTAAAGACTCTAAAAGAAAAGCTTGCATAAATGTACGTGTTGTAGAAACTACGGTAAATTCAGAAAAATAATGATGTAACAGCCTTAAGAATGATTTTGAAGCTCAATAGCAAAGACGGCGTACAGAAAAGCTTGAACTAACACTGCTGTGTTCTTGATAGAACATCTAGGTATCGTTGTGCAAATGACTACCGCTAACTGACTTCCACTTATCAAAAAGCACAACAAACTTTTACAACAGGGTCGTCCATGTCGCTTCAGCAAAACAATAAACACTGATCAGATATAGTACAGTTTCTCTCGTCTCAGGATCCCGGGCGAGACATGAACAGACTGGGGCAGAGGTAGGAATTAGTCCTCGCCTGCAGCAGCGCTGTTTCGTGCGTTAACGCTATACTTTGGTTATGAGCGGTGGGATGACTTACGACTTTCTCCCACGACCTCGCTTGGGCCTAGCAGGAGCGGCGTCTGCGTCTGTGACGGCTTTGGACTTGCGACCCCCTTTGCCTTTGGGTTTTGGGGCAGGCTCCTCCTCTGCCTCCTCTCCTTCAGTCTCTTCCTCCTCGGGGGTGGGCTCCTTCTTCACAGCAGGCTTTCGACCTCGTGTCTTCTTGACAGGAGTAGGTTCCTCTTCGGCCTCCGCTTCCTCTTCAGATTCCTCCTTGGCAACAGCCTTCTTAGCACCCCTTTTGGGTCTGGCTTTGACGGCTGGCTTCTCGTCGTCATCATCGTCCTTGGCAGCGGCCTTCTTGCCTCTTCCCTTTGCAGCTGGCTTCTCAGGCTCCTCTTCTTCATCCTTGACAATGGCCATCTTGGCCTTCTTCTTTGGGTTGACCTTCTCTTCATCTTCGTCGGCATCCGCCTTCTTGCGGCCACGCTTGTTGGACTTGGGAGCTGAGCTTGAGGGCTCTCCATTCTCATTCTCAGGTTTGGCCTTCTTGGCTCGACTGTGGATACCCTTCTGACCAGGCTTGTTCATCTCTGGGTCCTGTGACAACGTTAGTGCAGGTGCTTGGTTTAGTATTCAAACGACTCACACCATTGAAGTCCTCGGGATCAATGTGTCCCTGCTTAAGGACGCGTTGGATCTTCTCTCGGATCTCCGGGTGATCCCTTTTGAAGTTGGCATTAGTAGCTTTTGGTTCAACTCCAAGTGAGACAGCTTACTCCAGGTCCTCCCAGCCATCAATCATGTCATAATCGTGGCTGCCATTACGCTCAACGTTTTCCTTGAGGTTCTTGATCTGTTCACCAGACACGCAACCCCTGAAATAAGATATCAGTATCAGGAGAATAAGAACAAGTCGAGGAAGAACCTGGCATCGGTGAACGAAGAGACGTACCAATGGCGCCATTGCCAGCTGGCATGTTCCATAATGGTGACCCATGTACCAAAGCGAATCTCGCCCTTGGTGATCTTCACGCCTTCCTTCTTGCACACGGAATCCTTGCAACCGGCACGGTTGTTTGGGGATATCTCTGAATGCAATGGTTAGTAACACAATCAGACGATGCTGCGCGCGTGGGGTTGGTGACGTGAGGGGCTTGAGATGGGAGCTGTCACAGAGAACGGCAGACTCAAAAGGGCATACCTATGCGATAAGACATGGTGTCCCGTCTCGTCAATAGTTGTTCTTGCTGAAGTTTTGCTGTGCAAAAAAAAACCCCCGATGAGATCTCAGGTGGTGGGTGGTGTATGACGGTCGGGGTGCAAAGCTCCTAACCTAGTCTAAAGAAAGTTTGATGTTTGGCTTTCTTGGTGCTGTGAACGCGACCAGTTGTTCCTGCTGGCAGCAAGTCGCGTCATAAAATTGGGGGAGATTAGGCATGTCAGGCACCAGCCCAGGCGCTTTGGCCATGGATAGTGCAGCGAGCCAGATCAATTCAGCGAAACAGCTGTTATCCTATACTGTCCACTGGCCGATAGCGTTTGAACTCTTTGTTGTGGACAGTTTTCTTCAATGGTAATTCTCATATCGTGCCTTTTATTTTTGATTTCTTTTCATATGATAGAAACCCTTACTTTTGTCTCTCTGACGAAACGATCCAAGGTTAGCCTATTTCAGCGCCTCCTAGGGGTCTGGATTGTCTCCCCACACCAGTTTCATAGAGCCTGTAATGTCCTCTCATTGGGTGCATTTGAATATATCCTGCGGCATGCAGGCGCTACGCCTTCTCCTATGTTCCCTTTCCAGCCAGAACACTATCAATTCCATATCCAAATCTCCAGCCATAGTTTCCTTGTGGAGCCTGGGTTACGTCAGCAACGTTTGGCAAGTGACGACGTATTCTAACGTTAGATTACTTACGACAGAACGTCATCTGCTGACGCCACAAAATGCGACACGTCAATGACCTTAATGAGAGTATCCAGGTCTAGAAATTATGCTTTGAGAAAAGCTTTGCATACCGCTGACCTACACCATCTCTTTCATAAATATAACAAGAAACGACTTGTCCACCGTTTGATGGACATATTATCTTGCTTTCGACACCTTCACGGACCACAAGTGCCGTTAACGTGAGCAGGTTGAAGGAAGCCACAACTACGAGATTCGCAACAAGCGGATGATAAAACTGCTAACATATAGCTTATCTCTCAATTGATCAGCGAAAGCCTCTAAGACCGTCTACCCAGAGTGGTCGGCCAAGTATTGAAAGTAAAGTCAGGTAACCTGTGTTCATGCTACGGGTAAAAGAGAAATTTAAAATAAAATAAAATAAAATAAACAGTAAAGAGAGATAGAGAAAAAAGACAAGGGCATCCTGCAATATGCTTATTACATTATTCTTCTTCTTAGCTGGCAGATGCTAAGATATGGAGGGGGGAGTAGAAATAAGTAAATAAAGCACATACTGTAGGTTGATTTTCGGGTGTGATCTACCGCTGGTGGAAGAGCTCCATGTCAGAAATGGTGCCCACACGTTCGGAGTCATCGCATAGAATCGTCAACTACATGTATATAGCCGCAGATACTTTGACTTTTAGATCATGGTGTGGGTGGTGACAAGAAAATCACAAGGGCGAGACACGACGAAACATCGATACCCTGAACCAGGATGACCGGAGCCGTTCGTATTTCGGTGCGTTTTTTGTAGTCGCCAGGTGAGATGATCGGTGAGGGCGGCTTGTCAGATTGCGTCGATATAGATTCATCAGCTTTCAGCCATCCAGCAGCCAAGTTCTTCGTCAAACCTCAATACTAGCGCCAGGGATACGGGACAGAGTTATGTAAAGCTACTATATTAGACAAAATCAAACAAAAATGTAAAAATATGCAGCCCCGGGGATTCCCAGTGGTCGTTCGCCTGAGTACTAATCCAGCGCTTCAAAGGGTATACCTACCCGGTGAGAGTGGACCACTTTCCTTACGGCCTGTGACATGGTAACGTGTACGGATCGTAGTCTGCTTATCACGCTAGAGTGTGGATCCCGCCCTCCGTTTCATACGCTTCATAACCAAGAGCAAATACGGATATATATCGTAAGGCGTTGGTTTCTTGGATCCAGAAGCTAATTCAACGAGGCACTACATTCAGCAAATTAGAATCTACAACCTGGCACTCTCTGTATCTTTTAAGTTCGGTGCCTGGGCATAACAGTACTTAGAGGCCTATAAACCTAAAATGATTTGGGCTCTAAGAAGGGTGACATCATAGAATCTGCTACGGGCTTTTGCGCCTTATTCTGTTGCCCCCATCGGCCAAGGTGGAACGAAATCAAAGCTGTCTAGTTGTTAAATTGCACGAAGTATACGATACTGCTAAAGCGGAAGCGCTAATGATCCATGCCATCCAAGGTTGCATATGCTATTTTAAGCTATATCCGTTCTACTATTTTGAAGTAGAAGTGATGGTATAAGAGTGGTGGGTTGGTTTTCTTATCACGCGGTGCTTACGTCGTAAGTCGCAACGATTGGCTACGAACGTGAATCCTTACAGCTAAAGGCAGATAAAAGGAGAACAGTGACCGAACAGCCGATTATGACGAAAGCCAGCCAAACCGTGCGATGATACATTCTCCTCATTACTTTACAAACATTGCAAGTCTCCCACAGCTTTCCGCATCGTTTCTTGGCAGTCATAACTTTATGCCCTCGCAGTAATCATTCTTTGGATCTGTTTGCACTTCAAGATGTCTAGCACCGAACTTCATATCGGCTATCCAGGGCTTTACGAAGCTCTAGGTAGTGCTGAAATCAGATTGTTGCATTTTTTCCCCAGTCCAGAACCGTCCTCGAACATTTATTGTCAACTAGAAAGATACAGTCTTTTGGATTTGATAAACCCTACCACATTTCAGGCATTCGAAGCATTATCATATACGTGGGGCGACCCATCGGCCGTAGAAGATATCTTTGTTAACAATCAAGGCTTCACAGTTACCTCCAATCTTGGAGCGTTCTTGCGACAACGACGTGAGCCAAATAGCACGGTTACTCTATGGATTGACGCCGTCTGCATCAACCAGACTGATTTTCAAGAGAAAAACCAGCAAATCCCAATGATGAGTATGATATATGCTGGTGCGGCAAGATTAACAATCTGGCTTGGATCAGCTTCCGAGGATAGCCACTTGGCAATTGACCAGCTCCGCCTCCTTGGATCTGGTTCTCCGTATGATAAGATGCTACGATTAGGAGAAACTCAAGTGCAGCAAATACAGCGCCTTTTGAAACGCCCTTGGTGGACGAGGATATGGATAGTACAAGAATTAGTTCTCGGAGGCGCATTTTGCGAATTTGATAAAATAATGGTTTTTTGCGGTCCTGAGGTCTTGTCATGGCCGAATCTTGTCATTGCCGCGGCTCGATTGAAAGCGCATGAGGATGACCAGCGAGAAGTCTTGCCTGTCATTTCGACTATCCTCGAACTGGATAGCCTGAGGGAAAGCGCTCGTCACTATCTCCATCGTCCAGATGCTCTAGTCGCTTCGTTCGACTTACTTTGTCGGTTTCGAAACTTCTTGGCGACTAACCCCAGGGATAAGATCTACGCGATATACAATATGTTCTCAACTAGTCCGGCCGAGAGCCTTCGGCCGCGTTACGAGGCAGAGGTCTATGATGTCTATCTCGACTTTGCCATAGCTACTATCTCCTCTGAGATTGGACTGGAGATTCTACGACATTGTGGGGAGAGTGGCCCGGCTATGCCGTCATGGGTACCGGATTGGTCGATACCACTCACATGTGAACCACTACCGATCAGAAGAATTCCCCGATATTTCGATGTGCCGTGGTGGGCTGAACCAAAAAGGTCAATATCTGATGGAGAAAATAATCAATGGGAAGAACCGTGCCTTTCCCAAGTTACGTTTACCTCGCCAGTCTATTCTTTGGATCCGTCAATTGCCAACAAAGAGCGTAGGAACCGACTGAATCGATTAGCAATAGGAGCCAGAGGATCTGGACAAGTCACTTCTCTCGAGGAAATTCCATCTGGTTTCACATTTCACCGATTTAGTGACGAAGTTAAATCAAGTCTCGGAGACCTATTGCAGAATAACCAGATACTTCTATTCGTCGAAGATGAGCGTTGCGCGAAATCGAAATTGCTTGCTGGAAATGTCGCTAAGCCAGCGCACCCTGTGAGGCAGGGGGAGATCATAACAGAACGTCGAACAAAAAAATGGCTTCTCAGGGAGCTCAATCATCTGAGCTGCAATACAACAATTACTCCACCACAACCCAATCAAAGAAAACTTTCATTTAATAGAGATGAGAAGACGTTGAGCCTTGATGGTGTTTTGTGGGACACCATTGAAATTACTCATGATGAATTCGTTGGTGATGTTGCAGAAGACTGGTTGAACGCAACAAGATTTATGGTGGCAGTTGGGTGCTGCAAGAGATTGGCCGTCAACAGCAAACCAGCGCAAAAGCGGCATCCTTCCATAGAAAGGCTTCTCGAGAGTTTTTAGCTCACGCTTTTTGCCGGACAAACTACTCATTTCGGAAGTTCGTCAGACACCAAAGAGGACGGAAGACGACTTCGGTACGCAGAATGGTTACCGGAAATACCATTCGGATGGACGCCTGCTCCGCCACGTACAACTATCAGTAATACCGGTCACCTTCTTGTGGTTGAAGGAATGCAAATCCTTCGTAAAGTTTGTGAAGTACTGGCAATCAAGTTTTCAGGGACGACGAGTAATTATGCAGCTACGTCTCAACCAGGCTTCAAGGGCTTTATACCGGAAGACTGGACAGAAAGGGACAGGAAACAGTTGGAAGCAGATACCAGCTACTTAGCCTCCTTGTGGTAACAGCAGCCTTATGATCTCTATCATAAACCGTTTCATTTGCCACATGTCGTTCCTGATCCCTACTGGGAGGCTCGGAACCAGGCAGACGATCTGGCAATGCGTTTGATGCGCGAGAGCCCTCTCCCGTACATTGTGGGTCCGGGCTCGTCATCCGAAGAAGGTCAAAAATTCAAGTTCGCTGTCGTAGAAGCAGAAAGATGTTGGAGAAGTAAACTAAGCATTGTGCCTCAAGGAACACTGGATCCATGCATCGAGCAGTTCGCTCTTGGACGGAAATTTTTCATCACCCCGAAAGGATATTTTGGCCTTGGCCCAAAAAACACAAAGCCCGGAGACCGAATAATAGCTTTACCAGGGTCACAAGTTCCTTTTGTGATGAGAGAAGAGTCAACTAAGAACTTCCAACATGCTTGGAGATTGATCGGAGAAAGCTTTGTGCATGGAGTAATGAACGGAGAGATAATTGCGCAGTGGAAATCTGGAGTATTGAAATCAGAAACCATCGTCTTGGTGTAGAGGAAAAAACTCGATCCTGTTTCCTTGGGTTCCTCGATTGTTGCCAAGTGAATACCGGCTGGTACGATTATTTTGATTTTGGCTGTTACGGGACGTCTCTCGATTAGGCTTATCTCTACTTCTCTGCTCCTCAGATATAAAAGATCATGGTCGTAGTAATGAGGACCAAGTGCCAGACCATGCCGAAACTAGCTAGCTTGAGTAGTACCTATATCCACGTTAAATCTCTACACCCTTCTCATACCCCAACGGTCCGACAATCATCTGCTACTAGGTAACCCGGCAGGGAGGAGTGTATGTTGGAACTAGGGTAGTCTTTAGTCTCTAACGGGATGGGGAGGCCCCTCCCCTCTTGATAGAAATTCATCACTCTTCCGCCGGAGTTACTTTCCTCAACTGACCAAGCAGTGATCGGCAAAAAGAACATATGTACAACACCGGGGATTTCCAGTGATCACCCATCAGCCACCTGAGTACCAATGCAGCGCTTCTCAGTTTATCTAGGGCAGAGCGGACGGGATGCCGAGTTTTCTAAGAGCTATGGTCGTATGTGTACTGAATCACAACAATCTGCAGATATAATATTGACACACGATCCCGATCAAGTATACATAATCAAGCACCAAATCGATGTTAGATTCATATTGTTAATAAATATACATAAGCTATATTTTACGAATCGGAGTAGAATATAAGGTTATACAATAGTCTTCTTTATAGCATAACGAAGGGGGAAACTCTCCACTCTATATCGAGGAACATAGAAAAGAACAAGTCTTGCACCTTATCGCGTGACTCAAAACAGTCGTAAAATACTAGGAAAGGCTGATGTTTATTAATAAGCTGGTTAAGGCTTTCGAACGACACCTGGGACATGGCTTGTAAGGCCCCCAAGAGCTAAGCTGAACATTTTTTATACTATAAGATTATTGATTCATAGTAAAGTTTGCCTCGAGAGTGAAGAAGGCGATAGCTAAACTCTTCTGTAGCTCCTGGGAAAGATCCAGGTGACGAGAGGGTGTCGTGTATCAGTGGGAAGAGGGCAACTCAGCGATACGATCATTTTTTACCGTTGTCCTTTCACAGACACCAGTCTGCGCAGAAGGCGGCCTCAAAAGGATCAATATGCGGAGAGGGAGAGAAGCAAATCTAATACGGTGGGCCAGTAATCTAAACCTGAATCCAAGACAGCCGACGGATTGGGAGAACATTTGCAGATCATCACGAGTTACGTCTCATGCTCATAGAACACCCATGCAAGATGGTAGACAGCAGCAGAGAGCGAGAATGATCAGCAAACAGAAATTTGTTGAATAAAAGTTATCCTCGTCAACCGATTTTTGGGGACTTCTGAGTCTTCCCTAAAACTACAAGAAAGGACACCATCCGATGTACATAGCAGCCAAATTCCTCGGGTTGACTGCTTGCTTCACGAGCTCCTCAACCTGACCTTCCACGCTGAGGGGGATGCTTTCATTTGGCAGCAAGCCCTTCACCTTCCGCTTGATATTTTCTACCACAGCGGGCGGGCTCATCTTGACGATCTCATGCTTCCGCTTTTTATCCTTCTGCAAGTCCAGTGTCGGGTCATATATGAAAGCCTCCAAGATGGTCATCAAAGTCTCTTCTTGTTGTCTGAGAATGCTCAAAGTCAGCTCGGAGCACTTCCTGAAAGGCCCCTCGTAACCGTGAACACCCATAGCGGCTACCATGTTGTGTGTAAGACGGAATGGAACTCGTTCCGGTTGGGCAAAAGTCAGGCCTTTGTCGAAAAGACAATTGAAATCCACATGGAATACACCACCGTTGCCCTCTTCTAGAAGCACGTTCTCACCATGCCGGTCTCCCAATCCCAAGATTGTGCCGACCATTGACATGACAGCGCAGGAACGGGTGTACCTCAGCCTAGCAGCGAACCAAGCCGAGGAATTGGGAAATTGTGAGATGAACCAGTAAGGGAGAACAGGAGGGAACATCCCAAGCACTGAGTCAGTGAAAATTTTGGTGTTCTTCTCGTTCATGGCCGCATCCTTCATCATCTGGGCAAGAGAGTTGTAATTAGGAACAATCCCGCGTGACCGGTAGATGTTCAGGAGGATATCCCGAAGGGTTTTTAGACCATCGATCCACTCAATAATACCGCACTCTTCATTAAGCGGTGTTACTGCATAAGTCTTGATGTATAACTGCCGTCTACTGGACTCGGCGTCTCGCTTGAGAGAGCGATTGATCATGCCATTGAATTCCATTAGACGTTGGTCTGTTCTCAGGTCATCTTTTGGCTTGATTAACAACATGTAATTTTTGCCATCCGAACCCCGAGCCGTAAGTCGCCGGGGTTTGGCCAGTGACCCCAAGACCAGGACTTCATCCAAGAAACTATCAATGGTGACGACATCTCGCGAGAAAGCTTTGTGCTTCTTGACATTGTCCGTAAGCGTGGGCAATGTGGCTGTAAGACAAGCCTCTACGGGCACGACCAGCGGACACGGACAGCAATTGTGGTTGAAATTCAGATCTCGCGTAATGCTGGCATGTGTCGTTCTGTTGCTTTGAAAGTCACCGTTGTTGCAGGCCAGAAGTAATTGATGTGCAAGCTTCTCACCCTTCCGCAGCAGTGACTTGAGATCTCCCAACCCGCCTTCCACTTGCTTCGATTGGCCTTTAAGCTTCTGTAAGATCTGTTGTCCGCGAACTTTGCGTTCAGTTGTTGTCTGTTTGGACGTCAAAATAGCGAACAGGCTCCACAGAGCTTGCCGAGGATGAGCCTCAACCACCTTGATGATGATTTGTTCTAAGAGTTGGAAAACACTCTCATTCGGATGAGCAATACGAGCGACGATTTGCGGGAGTGCCGTGTAAAATATGTAGGCCGGCAGGCGTTGCAAATACTTGTACAGGTATGTGTGCAGCGAATTGAGTTGTGTCTTTCTTCGATGATAGAGCTCGCGCGACAAGGAAACTTTGCCTTCGGGTGCTTTATCAAGTTGAGCGCCGAATTCCAGCCAGAGTGTCAAAATTCTCGGCAGGGTTTGATAAAGATATTTGGTGCCGTAGTTGAGCGATCGGATGTAGTTCTCGATCACTAGCTTCACTGTTTCACCTGACAGGTACTCGTCGCTTTGGTTGTCTGGGTCCAATGCCTTTTCTGACTCCAATACCTTCTTGTAGTGCCGTCCAAGGTAATAGTGCCCCTTTTCCCACTGGCCAAAATTCTTGGGAACATTCTGATACTGTTGTCTCAGAGCGCCAGCATGGGTTTGCCCAGCATTGTCGAGCCATTTTGCTAGTAACAATTGCGCTCTGGCTATAGTCATGTTCTGTTGCGACTCGGCATTCCTTTCAGATGAATCCCCGTCGTTGCCGAAACTTCGACCGGATAGAGTGCTGGAAGATATGGCACTCCGGAGTGTTTGAATGGCTTTTCGATTATGGCCCTGTTTCCATAGTATTCGTGCGTTCTCAATTGTAGCATTACTGTCTCCAAGCTGAGATGCATGAATCACTGCGTTAAAAGACTGGTGTAGCGAGTTCGATTTTCTGGCAAGTCGTGCGCTGGTTAACCACAAAGAAGATATGTCTAAATCACTGAATCGTGACCTGTAGACTGTAAGCGGAAAAGCTGAGAACTTCACTGTTCTTTGATGACTTACCTGCATAATTCCATAGCTGCCCGCCTGATACTGAGGACATATTGTTTATCATTGACATAGGATCCGAGCATCTCGAGTCGTCTTTCCAGCGACTTCAACACTTCTTGTGGATGCTGGCTTCCCTCGTTATTGAGACCCGCTATAAGCTCAAGATCGGTGAGTACATGACATCTGAGCAGTGCTTCATGGCAGGCATGTAATGATGATGTTGCAGTAAAGGTCATAGTTGAGCTGATACGATCGCGCATGATGAGCAACTCTTCAATAAATGCCTTGGTTGAGCCCTTGTCCAGGTGGCTCAGTGCTCGAGCCACAGCCACATTGAAATTTTCGGTAGGGTCGCCTTGATATCTAGCGATAAATTTCCTCATGGTCTGCCATCTACCAGTAGCCCACGATGCTTCTACAGCATACGGTACTATCCGGTTAATTGTGGTTACAGCAGTGTGCTTTTCGATGCCCTCAACGTAGTTCAACAGAACATCTGCACAAAGTTAGACTAATTTTGAGTTGCCAAGAGAGGGTGGATACTACTGACCATGTTGTCCTGATTCCTTGAGACATGTTAAAAGCTCGATCTGCACATCGACATTCTCAGGATCTTCGGCCAGTCTAACTTCGTACCATGTCTGTGCTGCAGTCCATCTACCGGCCTTGCGATGACTCAAAATCTGTTGATTTATGTCAACTACGCGTAGATGGGCCGAGATGCCTTCTAGCCCATCCGGTTCATCAATCTGCGCATAAATATCCTGAAGTCGAAGTAGTAGGCGCTCCCTTTCGTTGCTATTTCCCTTCACTTGATCAACCTCGCGAATATGCTGCTCAAGATGGAACAAAGCTCTCGAGTATGATTTACAATCAACTGCCCGCTGTGAGATAAGCTCTGCTGGAATCGAGTTGAGAAGAATCTGCACTCGATCGATCCAGGCGACATCTTGGGGTGTTTGACTTTGTCTACTTCGCTTAATCTGAAGCCACCGTGTGGCATAGTCAAGAACGCGAAAAACGGCCTGGGCCTAGTTAGTTAACTCTTTCTTGTGATGGGTCGGCTTCTTACCTCGTAGTACAACTTCGTATCTTCTCTTTCGCCGTATGAAGCTTCTTTAGGAGGTTCGTATTGCAAGACCTTAAATAATTCACCAAGGATGTTCGCCTTTACGTCTTCCGTGCTTTCGTCTCCCATAATCACATGGAGAACAAGAAATGGAAACAAGAACTCGGCTATGGAGAGGTCCTTCAACTTAATGACACGACAAAGCGGATCGAACACATAATGTGTAAATCCACTCTGCGGTCTCTGAAGCATGTCAAGTGTGAAGTTGCGCATCCAGACTCCATAGGGCCTCCCTGATCGGAAAATTGGATATTCTGCGTACTGCCGCGGCATAGATTGCAGCTTATACCTAGAGGTCAAAAAAGGGTATAGAACCTCTCGCGCGCCCTCTGAAATTTGGGTGTAGCGACGGTAAATACGATCGGCATCTGTCTGTTTGGGATCGCCTCTGACTGGGTGTTGATTCATTTTGATCGCCGCAGGTATGTCGATCCTATCTAACAACTCCTGCATTGCATAGGACAGAAGGCCTTGGAAGCTACTTTCGGTTGCGGAAAGGAACGCATTCACCATGACATCCTCCAAAAGGACCATGACAAAATCACTAACCTCGTGAGCCTGGCAAAAGTTGTGTTCAACTAGGATTTGTCTCTCGGTCCTGACCGTCTCTACGCGGTTTGGGTCGAGACAGCCGAGAAGCCCTAAGCTCTGTGTACAAAGACGACTGATCTCGCCTCCATCTGTAGCGTACTTGGAGGAGCAATCGAGCAGAGCGCGGGCCAGTGTTGATACTACCGAGTCCGGCTGCTCACTAATGGCTGAAGCTTGAAGATACGCTTGTTGTCTCTGTAGATAAGCAGCAAGCTCTCGTAAAGCTTGGAGTACAACGCCGGAGTTTTCATGGCCCACTCTCTCAGCAAGAAGATGAAAAGCTGTTCTGCTATCGACGGGTTTCCGAAGCTCGTTGAGCTTCTTCTCCACATCGGACAAAGCATTTATGTGACCAAGAGAAGGTAGTTTGCTGATCATATCTGCCAAAAGTACTTTGTACTTCTCCACTAAAAACTCGATTAACTTCCGGCAGCGCAGGTGTGTTGTGTCATCGAAGGCACTCCAGTAGTGGCTGATAATGAAGAACGTCGTCTCAATTAAAGCTTCAACATCATCCTCATCAAGATAGAACACCATCGCCGCCCAGCAAGAGAAGGCCGCTGTACGTAGTTCATCGTGCGACATACACGACAAGATACAGGCAGATATCTATGGCAATGTCAACCCACAAACCATTTAGCAAAAGAAAAGAAGAAATAAACTCACCTGGGGCCTGACCATTCGTATGTTCTTCCTTCCCATTCGGATCAGCTCTTCCATTGCTTTGATGGCACGCTTTTGTTCCTCAAGAACGGAACGACCGTCAGGAGACTGGTTGAAAATCTCAGTGAGAGAAGAGACCAAGCCGAGAACCTGGTCTGTAAGAAATATACTGGTAAGTTGATTCTTTTTCTGTTTGGCTTCGCCCGTTGCGTGGTAGTATAGCTTGACCATCAGATCAAAAGCGTTTCGTATCTGAGCATTGAGTTAATCGAAGTGTTTTTTTACATATTCAAGATTCCTTACATGAGTCTTATGGATTTCCTCTGCCTCGCCAGCAGCTTTCAGGAGTTCCAGACCTATTAGAACAGGTTCCAACAAGATCAGCTCACCAAGACTGAATCCCTCGAAGTGTTGAGATATTTTTCGGAGAAGTGCAATAGCATTTGCTTCGACATCTGGTACTTCCTGGATAAGCAGTAGAGCCATGATAGGTCCGATATTGTTCCTGTCCAAGCATGGTTGCCAGGAAGCTTGCTCCATTCGCGCTAGGGCGATTTCGTGTATGGCATCCTGCTTCTCTCGGAGCACGAGCCACGGAAGTGCTTCTCTTTGGATTGACCTTAGAAATTCGGGAATAGACAGCTCGAGTAAATCGGCAAGCAAACGTGTAGATCTCGGTTTCGTGGGGAGGTCTTTCGTGGCTGAGAAAGCTATACTTTTCCAAAAAGGTTCAAACAACTCCCTTGGAGATACGTTTCGGGCACGGGAGAGATTGGAGATCTATGCCATAGTGTAAGTATACGCACATACATATTTTCACATAACCTACCTCATCGAAGGTTGCTGCTGGAATCATTGCACTGCCGTGGCTTAAGTAGTCAACCAGTTTGACGAGGACGAGATTGAGTTGATCATCAGGGACCACACTATTCTCTGTTAGCTAATATTGTTAAGGCAGAGGGCCCATGCTTACCGTCCTACATGAGACCATGCCATGATACATGTTTCAGCAAGATGAGGCAAGTTCTGATCCGAGACAGAGCTGAGAGCTTGGAGTACAAATGCTCGGTTTCTGTGGATAATGCTGGCAAGAGAGTCGTCCCCTGTGGAGCTTCGAAGAAATGATGGTAACGTCCGGCTATATAACATTTAGTAGAGTCTTCCGCATGTATTTGCAAAGATGGTTCGACAAACCTTGCTGCTATTCTGAGATCGCGATTCGAGCTTGAAAGAGATTTCATACACCAAAGACCCACGCTCGATGTCTCCATGTCCAGCAAGACCGGATCGTGCGAATGCGCTGCAATCCGTCTTAATGCATGCATAGCTATGATGCGTGGACGTCGCAGCCCGTTGAAGTTCGGGGTTTCCACCAGGATCTTGAAAATATCAAGCTGTGCTGATTTGACTGCGTGATCGAGACATATTGGCTTTTGTTGCCACAGAACTCCGGTTGTACAAAACACACAATCGAGCCTAGAGGCGTCTACTGTCCCTGGCGAGCGATCTAATGATAACGTCCCGTCTATAGCACAAGAAGCATATCCTACAAGGTCGACCACGGAGCACTGTTCCACTTCGCTTAACTGAGAGAACTTATTACTGGTCCCTGTTAGCACTAGGCAATACAACGAGCTCGATTAACACACTTAATAGCAGTTCCCAGTTTTTCATAATTTTCACTATGCTCTTCTCCGAGAAGTCGCCATAGAGTGCTTAATATGTGTTTCAGAGGTTGCTGGATTGGTTGGACTTTCCGACGCTTGGCCGACTGGTCGACAGTCGGCGGTACAGAAGAGGAAATTCCAAGTTCCCCAAAGAGGCTACATAAGTTTTCGTTCTGAAAGGAATTTGAAGGGTTGGGATCAGCTTCATCCGGCGAAATTCCGTGCGAGCCACGCCGTAAATAGTTGAAGCATTTCTGTAGCTTAGTTAGCATAATGCCCAGCGATCTGCTTCAAGAATCACACTATACCCATAGATCAGTTTCCGGCACTACAAGCTCGCCTTGCGCTGCTAGTTTCTCTAAGGTAGGAATCAACCGCAGTGCAACTAAGTTTGCAGTGGGCCTATGTTCAAGAGACAAGGCGGCCAGGGTAAGCAGGACGGAGCAGAGCAGTTCGCTGGCCACCTCAGGATCCTGAACTACTAGAAGCAAGCGGCCGAAACGCTCTGTCGCTTCGATCGCTAGGGAAACAAGCAGTGATAGTCCTTTCCGCCTGAGGCTCGCATCGAAATCTGGGTAACAGCGAAGGACTGCAGTCAGGCGCAAGGTAGTTTGGAGAGTAGAAGGCAAGATGCTAAGGCAGACAGCTTCCCATTTGATCCGGTTCTCATATAAAGCTAAATACGAGTCTAAAAGCCATGGAATATGTTCCGTAGGTGAGATCATATTCTGTACAGAGTGTTGAGAGCAAGCGATATTGGCCACAATAGTGAGGAGACTCGACGCATGCCGGATGGCATCTGAAGCTGTGTATAACTCAAAAATACACTGTTGGTGAAGATTTTGTGGTTGTTTTTTTATCAAGGTCTCCAGGAATGAGTCCCGCGGAATAGGCAGGTGGATGATACCATCTCTTTTAGGCGAGGAAGACCGAAGGACAAGCAGATGGTCCGAGATGGCTAGTTACCAAGTTGGTTAGTTACACAGACCCTGCTTAGGCCAATGCCACTTACCTCTGATGATGTGCCGAATATATCGCAGCAAGTCTGAGAAAAGTGGCCATAGTGATGTAGTCTGAGAGATGACAATGCATATGTCCTGTAGCAGCCCTTCAATAACTCCAGTAAGTGCTAAACACCGCTCGCGGCCGAGCATCTTCAGCACTTTTGGCAGAATCCATAACCATAGTGGCTCCTGGCCGCGGAAAATAAATACTTGTTCGGATGAACAATACAAGAGCACTGTAGGTGTTTCCTTAATCGTTACTCGTAGGAAGTTAACGGCCCTCAAAGCTTCCGTGTTCAAGAGGGATGTGTCAGCAAAGGGGTCATCCCATCGGAGGCTTTCAAGAACCACACGAGCATAGACATATATCAACATGTGATTATGCTCGATGCGTTCAGCAGCAGTAGCCAACAGCTCAGGTTGATCTTTGACTTTCTCAATCGTAGCGAACAACTTCTTTAGCTCGGCTGTTTCATCAGGCCGTGAGGATCTTGTGGATGCTGAGATGTTCTCCACCAGTTGTGCAGCAAGTGTCGATGGCGGGGGGCCATTTAAGAAGGAGCCATTGACAGCATTGTCTCGATCATGGAGAAGACTTCGTCCATGTGAAGTAGGAGCCATCTTCGTCTTTAAGGGTCATCACCCACAAGGTAAGATGCGAGAGGCAAGGATATTCTATCGTGTAGAGATCAATGTGCTTGCTTGGGCGCGTGTGATTTGCATTACGCGCCTTTGGCACATATTCTTGCCTCGCGAAGTCACGTGGTGTTTCTACTTTTCGTCTTCCAGTGCCTACTTTGTACGGAGTACGGATTAGGTAAAGTTTAATGGCGGGGCGGTTCACTCTTAGCTAGCTCGCTCTCTTAGCGCGCTCGCGGCATCCGGCCTCATACAAGAGCCGTCGGCCGGACTCGCTGGATCCGGAGAGACCTCAGCTTCTCCCTTGCGAAAGAAAGCTACCTAATCGTCTCTGTCCATAATGGTACGAGCTCCAAGCTGATGTCACCAAAGGAGCGCGACCAAAACCTCGACATCCTACAAAGCACAAGCACGTCTCCAAGCGCCATCAATCACTCTGTAAAGCACTACTGTTACTACGACTACGGCATCGTCTCTCAAGGGCCTAGAGATCTGGTGCCACGCAACCGCAATCTACACATACGTAAATCTCGTTCCATCGCAATGACTGTTTTTCAGAACAAGAAATTCCGCGGCGCATCGGACGCCGGCACATTCGCAGCCAAATACCGTGCTGCAATGGCGAAGCGCCCTTTTCTCCTCTTCGGCCTACCGTTCATGTCTGTCATTGTCGCCGGTTCCTTTGTCCTTACCCCCGCCGCCGCTGTTCGCTACGAGAAACACGACCGCAGGGTCCGGCAGATGACTCGGGACGAGGAGCTTGGCGTAGGGAAAGGAGGTCGCAAGGTCAATATGAAGGATGAATATTATGTGAGTTCGCGGCGCAACATGTCCAATGTGCTTGCTCGTCAACTAATTTTGGATTTTCTTTTCCACTTACAGAGGCTGGCTGCAAAGGATTTAGACGAGTGGGAACAGAAGCGTGTCAAGCGACTCCCCGGAGAAAACGACGGTCTCCTCTGAGTCCTTTGGGTTTACAGATCAAACAGCACTAGAATACATCATGAACGAATCTTACAGTACGACAGCTCAACACTACAATAGCTACGTTGGTCATGAATCATGTTCCGCTGCGGATGCCGCCGATATGACAACTTAGAGCCGCCAAGCGTATGGCTCGCAGCAGCATCAACCTTGTTCTCATCCGAACAATTCCGTGCACGACGCAGGCAGGCAAGTCGTAGGGAGACCAATCAGTGTCGAACTCGATCTCAGCCTTCGGGGCCGATCCACATACTATGTTGAAGAAATAGGGCTGATTAGAGATTTGACGCCAGGCCGATCGACACGCAACCAACCACCACCGGCTGCACTTGCTCCTACACTCACTCCTGCGCATCCTGTGCCTGCCGATTTTGTCGGGAAAATGAAGATGTCAGAGTTTGGAACTACAGTGAGCGTATGGAGCCAGGCTAGACCGTTGAGTGGATTGGAGAGGTTTGTAATCAGTTTTGGGGATGAAATCTGGCGAATGTGCGGTGTTAAGTTCATTACGAAGATGTCTTCATGGGAGTAAGTTATTCGATAGTTTCATGTTTTTCTGAAACATTACCGCGCGTGGGGATTTTTGACGACTATAGGTTGTAATGTCGACAAATAATCCATTACAATGTCAACAGAAACCCTATAACATGCCACGCCACGCATGTTTCGCAACAACTTCACATTTCCTGGGTTGAACTCAGAACCACGTGCTTCCCCGAGAAGGTTCGTGGCCAGTCGCCTGATCGCGGCTTGACTTCCGTGCCTCCTGTTTTGTGCAAGTTGTTCCATAGTTTACTGTTAAAAACCATGTCTCAAAATGAAACCAAACGGACGGAAATCGTAATAGATCTAGATATCACTTTAATCGTAGTGTTGACGGTTCGCTATCCTACACATCTCCAGGCTCTAGACTCCCAAGGACTGCGCAGCTAATCGACACGTTTTTCCGTCTTCGCACCATCGTACGAGTCAAGTCGTATCTACGAGGTCATGATGAGTAAGATCTCGGTTTGACATGCCCTACAGTTATGCCATGCAGTCTGTACTTGGTACGTGCAGTAACTGTTAACGCAATGCACGATTTATCGTTCGCAAGAATGCAAACACCGTGGGGAGCATTGGTCTAGACTAGGTGTCAAACTAGCTGCCGCAGCGCTAGACCATATCTTGTATGGCTCAATTAAGATTGACTTTGGGCTTTTCTTTTACTTTTTGTCTTTGCTAGGGGCGTTTTCAGCTCTTTGATCCATTGGAAGTTATGTGCCACGCCGCAACTACTCGGTTCTCCGGCGCGGGACGCTGGAATCTTTTAGCCACAGAGATGCCGTGAGTGTCGAGTCCAAGCCTGGCATCTTGGGCAGCAGGGCAGAAGGCCAAACTCTGATTCTTCGTATCGACTTAGCAAACGTGACATGCCTACTAGATTACGAGCAATGCCTAGTTCGTCGTAATTATTCAGCAACAAAACAGCCAGTCAAAGCGTTGGAATTCTACCCTCTACAATTAGTATACGAAACCATGTGGGTATGTTCTGTTACTATACCTATGTAGTAAGAATCCGGCTCCAGGTAGCTGGAGATTTCGGCTTAGAGTCACGCCGGTACTTGTGCAGGCTCAGGTTGTCAGCAAATCAGGCTTGCGTTAAGAAAAGACAAGGGTAAACCGGGAAGCATGGAAGAAAAAAAAGCAAACGATTCCATACCCCATGACTTCGTACCCAGGACACATGATTGCACAGAACAAAGCAACCAAGAATAAATCCCTGTCATCCGGAGATCTGGGCGGAATGCAGGTTCGCTTACCACGCGTCCGCGCTTTGCATTGCATCCTCATCAACCGCTCACAAATTTCTGCACAAGCATTTGTCGTCCGAAATCTGGGAAGATTTTATGACGGTAAAGTTTATGATATGACTTCTGTTAATTGAAGTGACGCAACAGTAACCTCCGATCTTTCCTGCTTAGCTCATTTACGAAGGATTCTTGTTTCATCAGCCATTGGCTTGCCTTGTACGGATTGTGGCTTGAAGCAACTGCCCTGAATAGACTTGATCGCCACCCCGCCATGCGATTCCTGATCTACAGATCAACCAAGCCGATGGAATCATAGGTGTTTGCTCATCACCCCCTCGGAGCGGCAATCCTGCCTTGTTCTGCCTGCCCAACACTGTCAGACTTGATCAATTTCTTCATCAGATTTGTGTCAAGGCCTCCGGAGGTTTGGCACCCTCATGCTGTCGAGCTACGACTTACTCCGTCCTTAGCTCGTTCACCGTGTTGCATCACGAACGGCGAATCCCTACTCCGCCCCTCTCCGAGGTACTTAGAGGAAATCTTATGACCCAATCACGGCGTGCAGGGACCTAGGTAAAGCTTGGTGCCTGGCATTCTATCGGGCGCTCCTGTGAGATTTTTCACTTTCGCGCGAAAAGAAAACCCACTCTCACATTCCACTCTGCACACCATCAGCAACGTTCCGGCCTTGGTGCTGAGACGCTAGGTCTTATTCAATGACAGGCCGGTGACAGACTGTTGCACGACTACTACTGCGCACAACGTTATCCATTTCCTGGACTGGGCGCAAGTCACTGCAAGTATGACGCATGCGTTCGTGGGGTGACCGGGTACTATGCCGTGAATTGAGTACATGCTCTCCGTCGGTGCATTAAGCTTTTGCCTTAGGCAAAGTGCGAACCGAATCTGCAAGGCACCGGGTCCAATGTACTATATCTTGCTTATTGAGGATCTCTGATCTTCAGGGACGACGCAAGCCTCGTCGATATTAATAATGCGGCCAGTGCCCTGCTCCGTTCAATCTTCCAGAAATTCCTGTTTGAAGTTTTTTTCGTCCCAAGTCTCTCTTGATCCAGAAATACCTTGACTAGTGGTATCCACCCTTGCCGTGCAAGCCTCATATATTACTTATCAAACTTCACAACAACAATTTTTCACGACAGTCTTTATTCTCAATTCGGGAAACAGCCTGATTTAATAAGCCACGATGGGGCCATTACTCTCTCATAGGAAGTCGAAAACCAGCTTGAAGGCAAAAATATCAGCACCGCTTCCTCAAGTGAAGCACTCTAGAAGCATGAGTACGACAAGCACAATTTCATCGTCGTCATCGACAGTATCACACCCAGAACCACACTCATTCAACCCCCTCTCATGTCATCCACCACTATCGTTCAATACGGCACCGGTTCTCGAAGAAAATGAGGATGAACTACACCAAGAACAACAACAATCTGGCAGCGACTATGATGACCCAGATTCGGCACTAGACTACTATTTCAACCAGGATAGTCGTAGGAGGACATACATTTACGACCAGCAATCCCAATGGCCGCTCAAGGACTGGCAAACGGTACTACCCAACCCAGCCGATCCTAAGGAGCAGGACCTTAAGAGGCACACATTGCCACGCACCAACACATCATCATCCAACTCAAGTCAGAGAAGGCCACAAAGGGATTTCGAAACTCCACTTGAATCATTTGTCAAGCGCGGCGAATGGAAACGTCGCGGCATCGTCTTTGGTCTTGACTCCGACGCCGAAGACGAGCAAACACGGCACTTCGAGGTCAACCCTTTCGAGCTTGTTGGATAAAGCTCTTTCATCTCTTATCACGATCACGATTTTTACGTTCTGTGGAGGGGAATTCGAGATATACACTATGTCTGCAAAGACACACTATTGGTAATACCTACAACTATTTCATGTAATTATACACTTGGGACCCGGTTTAGCCGGGGGCGTACGTGTGGGGAAAGATACCAATTTGATTTGCATTCAATTCAATTAACCAAAATTCTTTACTATACCTTCCGCTTCAATCGTAAAAACTCGTTTGTGTGCATCTCGTCATTTACAAGATGTCCAATTTCGCCGGCACACATCAGACGGACCCAATTAGTATCTCCAACGAACCCCCCAGCGGGCTGGTCAATCCTGGCAGGGCTGGACACAGAATCGGCATAGTGATGTAATCCTCTGGTAGCTACTTATGTAGGCGACATCCATGCGTAAATCAGGCCCGCCCTTTTGGAGACCCTGGTTTCTGTGGGCATCGCAATATTACACGTTCAGCCGCAGACATCAACTCCATTTCAACAGCATGCCATTGAAACTGCCGTCCGCCTTGCCCCTGTACTGTATGGCAGGTGACATAAAGATTTGTTTACTTACGATGACAAACTCCTACTATTTCCAGGGACTTGTAATGACACTGTCTAAAACACTGGCAATATTTCAGGGGAAGACACGGGAAAATTCAAGCTGCTGGACAGGGGCGGCCTGTCCGGGGTGCTGGAGCTGTTGCTGATGCTGGGAACAGCGGTTCCCTCACCTCGAAATTCATAGCACCCGGACGCTGCCGGCACATGCAAGGTTTGCTGCTAATGCAGTCACTTTTCTCAGCCTGCGAGTGGGCTGCGAGCACTTAAACCTTAAAACTATCGCCGGATTGCCGAATCGAAAGCCTCGTGGAGAGCGTCTCGGGTCCAAACCGGCAACAAAAATAGCGGAATCGTGTTTGGTGTTGAGACATTAAACTTTGAATCTAGTACTTGAAATGCAGCACCGTCTTTATGCCTTACGTCCGTAGAGGGGTATTTCACGCATGTAATCCAGAGGTCTAGATGAGGCCATTCAACGGAGCGTCCAGAATACTGTGGTGGAAATAGCAACCCCCGCGATGTTTATTTCATGCTCGCCAATTCTGCACAGACTGTCCACTATTGAGGTTTCCACGGTCATGGGACTGGCTAGGATACGGACTATTGAGGTGTTCCTGAGCTGCAACGATCCCGGTACCCAAGTCTGACACCTATGCACCTTGTACATAGCACACCTCGGCTGCACGCCACACTGCCTGACCCCCTCAACACCAAGACTTGACTATCTTTAGTTGCTATCAAAATACCTCGCAGCAATCGACGATCATGGCAGCTGTAGCTGAGCGCCGCACGCCACGCCCTCTAGCCGTTGAGGTCTAAACGATGCTAAGAACCCCTCCTCAGCGTGACGCTGTTCCCAGCGTACTGTACCACAATAAGTCACAAACGAATGTTTGTGTGCATGGTCGTGTAGCCAGCTGGAGCGACACTAACATGATTCACGCCCAACTTCCAGTACATGGCTATGTTCCCGAGAATATGTCCAGGATATGGTACATCGTAAGGATTGCAAGCCCGCATACACACCATGGGCTAATGAACTGTATATAGACTGCATGATTGCAGGGGGATTAATATCTCTCTTAGTCACAAGAAAGAGGCAATATATGTAGAAATAATAGGATAACGTCCAAGACAAAGAATTGGGGATGCTTGGATATTCCACGTAGACGACATCTATATGAACTATACCAGCAGTATTGTAGCTGACTCTCACGAACCCATCAATCATACGCTCCAACGTTTACAGGTTGAATGCACGAGATTTCCGACTTAGCAGCGTAAAAATTAGGTCATGTAATCACCTCTCGGGTAACTCTGCAACCTGTATAATGTGCACAACTACTCCATTAATATCCATTCAATCCTAGTCTTGAGACATCTGCACTCAGTGACCTCCCTTGAACCATCTCAGCTAACACCTTTCCAGTGCCTAGGCACAAAGATATACCCCACGGCCCGTGACCAGCCGCCAAATACACGCCTCCATCTGCGCCGGGTCTTGTGGCCATTCCCGCACCCAGTGCATTATCTGGTATCCTACCGATGATGGGCAATCCGCTAGTCGTTACAGGTCTGAAACAAAGCCCTTCTTTCACGATCTCAAGGTCATGCTCTTCTTCTCCCTGGCCTATCACTTCTCTCGCTGTTGCTAGTAGCTGCTCGATCGCCGACTTGGAGATCTTGCCCTTCGAATCGGTTGCCAATGGTGGTAGAGGCTCAGTAGCAGAGTTCAAGCCTGCAATGTATATATGCCCACCTATCCTCGAGAAGACCTCCGGAGAATACCCTGACTGGCTTGCCATGAAAATAGCATGGCAGCCATGCTCGTCGTGCTCTTTGACCCAGTGTGGTGATTTGACCACCAACGAGTATCCAGCTAAACTCGATAATGGGATGTTCAAATTAGACGTCGGGAACAGCGTCTTGAAAACCTGTGGTGACCAAGCACCGGCCGTTATTATGATAGTGGTGCAAGGCACATCTGTTTCCGTGCCTGACGTCGCGTCTTCTATGCGAATGCTCGAGACCTCGTTTCGCATATCTGTCTGAACGGACGTTGCCCTTGCCGGGTGATGCAGATGTACACCGATTCCTACGCACTTACTTAAGAGAGACTGTGACAATCGCAATGGATCCCTACCCAAGGACATTAGGACAAATATTTCCCCACAACTCTCACACCACTCTGACTTACACCTGTGCGACCGTACCCTCCTCACCAATCATGTCTACAGTATCACCCTCGCCCCTTCGCAACCAGGGAGGAGCCACACATTCCTTCCTGTCACCACCAGCCGCCTCGGTCCTACTCGTGCCCTCCCGAGACCAGGCGTCAACCCTATTGCCATCTTTTGGCCCTGGACTTAGACTGATCGAAGTGCTCTTCGTATAACCCCACCTACTGGCGCCATCCCCTTTCTCCGCGAGTTTGCGGTGCTCATCAAAGCTCAGGGCGCCGAGCGAGGCCGAAGCCGCCTGAAACCAGTCTTTTGCCAGGAACCCGCCGGCGTACCCTGAGGCGGACGCGAAGAGTTCTGGCGAGGGCTCTACGAGGTGGATGGATGAGGGAGGCTGGTGTTTTGAGAGATAATACGCTGTCGAGACACCAATAATACCGGAGCCGAGGACGACCGTCGCGGACATGTTATAACTGCAACCAATATCGAGAGTTGCTCAGGATGCTTTGACCAGAGCCAGGTGAGTGTCGTTGATATCCTTGGCTTTTAACCTAGGTCGTTCTTATTACAACCTAATTATTAATCGACGAAGAAACAATGCTGCACACTAGCAATACAGCTCAGTATATCGACATATAACTCCATCATATGACCTTGATATAATTATGATATAACTGCGATAGAATTGATGTTTGACACAGTTATGTCAAAGGTGGTCGTCTGTCAAAACTCATTACGCCATAGGTAATGCAACTTTGCCCCTCATAGCCCCACTATACTTAGAGTTGTAGCGATCCATGGATAAGTTTTGCTGCCCACTTAACGTACCGAAGTTTCCAGATGCCGTGTACAATCTTATTACATTCTGCCCCCCAAGCAGAGGGAATTCACAATTGCTCACACGAAACTTTTTGACACGCAAACTCAACTGCCTTCCACTGGAAGACAAAATGTCGTCCAAAGCCTTCATCGTGACCGGCGCCAGCCGTGGACTTGGTCTAGCAATTGCTCACTTGCTGTTACGGGCTTCGCACAAGGTGTTTCTTGTAGCCAGGTCAGAAGCTGGACTGCAGAAGATCAAAGCCGAGAACCCCTCGAACGTCGAGTATCTACCTGCCGATGTGACCGACTTCAGTGTATGTCTACACGAATTACAAGAGAGTTGTGTGAAATGCTGAAGCTCACATAAACATTACAGACAGCACCAAAGATAGTCGAAGCGGCGGTCAAGGCATTCGGAAAGGTGGATGGGATCATAATCAATCACGGTGTATTGACGCCATTATCTAAGATTGCTGATGTTGATATCGAGGAATGGAGACATTCTTACGATGTTAACGTAACGAGCGCAGTTGCTTTGGTACGTTTTATCTCACGTCTCGCCTCGTTCAACACAATGTACTTATTATCACGCCATCCCCACAGGTCAAGGCAGCTATTCCTGAGCTGAGAAAATCTCAAGGACGCATCATTTTTGTTTCGTCTGGAGCATCTGTTGGTGCTTACACTGCCTGGGGGGCTTACGGCACAGCCAAGGCAGCCATGAATCACATTTGTGCACATCTCGCAGTTGAGGAACCCGATATTACTAGTGTGGCTATCTCGCCAGGCAAGGTCGACACAGACATGCAAGGGGTCATCAGGGAACTAGGTGGAAAGTCAATGACTGAGAAGGACCACGCGAGTTTCATCGAGGAATTTGCGAGCGGCAAATTACTGAAGCCGGAGCAACCTGGATCTGTGATCGCTAACCTTGTGGTAGGTGCCACCAAGGAACTAAGTGGCAAGCATTTAAGGTATGTCAAGCATAATCATGAGCACTTACCAGTACTAACAAGTAACTAGATGGAATGCGAAGGAGCTGAGTAGCTTCCAGGGAAAGTAGTGTTGTGAGGTACTAGATCATCCTTGAATTCTTATTAGCATAGATTCTTAGAACATAAACATAAAAATATAAGAATTTGATAAGCTTCAGTCGAAAGATGAAAAGGCTCTATATCGTATCCACATGGAAAATTCGGCTTTAGCATGGAATATGAGTTCGTCATCATAAGCAGTGATAGGAATAATAAGAAAAAATTGGTTGCCTACCTCATACGAACATGGAACAACACATCATATCAGAATTTCAACTGAACTGTTCATTGTGTCTCGTGACAATCGAGCAGTGTTGGGCAATCATAGCATCGGATTTTCGAAAAATTATTCCCGAAGTCGAATACCCCCAACTTGATAGTGTTTGAGAATGACCGTCGTACAAGTATGTTGGGCTGGAGAATCGGTCTGGAGGGGGTTGCCGCGTGTAAGATGACAAGGCCATGAACTAGGAAACACCAATTAGCAATGCGTTCCAGCACTCAGAATGCATGTTTGTGCGTGTTGTTATTGTATCAGATCATGTCAATTGGCTATGACTGTCGATCACCATTATACCCTTGTCGGAGGTATGTAAGACTGGGGCGACAACATGTTCATCATGTAAGGAGGTTTTTGGTGCGAATATGTGACTTACCATTGCATAAATCATAGATAATGTCCAGCCAGACGCAGTGTCCGGGTCAACGCCAAATAGCAAACATGTTGCTGGCTGTTGCGGCTCCCATGAGGATGCTGTTGGCAGCTTCGTGGGTTGGCATGAACAAATTCTGGAGTTGAATAGTTTTTTTGTTGTGTGAGAGAGAAGCAGAGATTTCGAGAATACAAATTTCAGTGGAGTTGAACTTTTGAAGCTCGAAACTGCTGCGCCACAAAAGGCAGAAAGTCACTGCAGGTGAGGAAAATTAGCCACAATTGGTAGCCTCAAATGCTGCAGGGGTGCTCCGCAGTTGGAGGAACCTCCAGGTACATAAACGCCAGTTGATCCACTGGTAGCTGCGCGCTTGGGTACAGGTTCACTCTCAATTTAGACTTCACTTTTGATATTGAGATGACAATTTAATATTACTTGCCAACACCACGCATTTCAACTTTGTTGCTTCATCACCCACTCACGACGTAACTCAATTCATCACACGGTACTAGGCCTTGTTTCGCAGGACTTTCACCCATTCGTTTCTCGTCAATTCTCTTTGCTGAGACGCGTCTCATCCCTTTGTCCAAAAATGTCCGATCACGAATATGGAGGTGAGTTAGCAAACATCCCTTTGTTCTAATCCAGAAACATGACCGGAAATATTTGCACCCTGATGAAGTAGTACGTACCAACTGCAGCACATTTGCAAGTGAATTGTGACTGCCTGGAAAGAAATCAGTTGCCAGGCACTGCTTGGGCGAGCAAGTATTCGCATAATGGCCACCTCTCCATACTTGGTCCCAGAGTTGTATTTGATGGCTTCTATGTTTTTCAACAGACATAGAAGCCACTTATATCTTCTGGCAAAACAACGATTACTGCACCCGTTATCACTGCCTTTGTCCTATGAATCATATTGGCCCCCAACTTTTCTTTGAGGCCCCTAGCCTAATATGCCACACAGCGCTCAGAATCGCTACTGGGCGCAGATTGATTCCGGCTTTGATGGTAACTATTTTACGCTTGATTTTTGAAACTTGTTGTTGGCATATTAGCTCTGACACAAAATGCTGATTTTTGGTGCAGGAAATGACGATCTGTCTCTCCCCAAAGGTATGACCTCTCAAAATGTATGAACCTGGCGTGTGCTTTGCTGACCACATACAGCCACCGTCCAGAAGATTGTTACAGAAATCCTTCCGTCCTCGACAGGGCTGAGCTTTTCCAAGGAGGCTAGAGATCTTCTGATAGAGTGCTGTGTGGAGTTCATCACGTTGATCTCGTCGGAAGCAAATGAGATCTCTGAGAAGGAAGCCAAGAAGACGATTGCATGCGACCATATCACCAAGGCTCTGGACACGCTTGGATTTGGTGAATACGTTCCGGCAGTCATGGAAGCGGCAGCTCAGCACAAGGAGACACAAAAGGTTATCAAGAACATTGTGGGTACTCCAATCCCCTCATGGTGGGCACATGCTAATATCAAGTCTTAGCGAACAAACAAGTTTGAAGATAGCGGCATGTCTTTGGAGGAACTGGAGCGATTGCAGGCTGAACAGTTTGCTCAAGCAGCAGCAAGGCACAACTAGCATATCAGTAATCTGATCATTCGAATTCATCTTTCGGCAAGGCATGGCAAGGCGTTCTTAGGGGTATGGACTTGAGGTAGCTACAGCATCGGCGTTGAGAGGCTCATTGATGAACTGAAGCAATTGAATGATTCGCCTCAAAAGAGAGGTCATGTGAATAGTAGTTTCCCTGGGAGTACAAAACCAGTTGTGCACTGTCAGCTGAACACCGGTCTTGCGATTGTTATTCCAGGGATTTCGTATACCGAAGATGGTATGGCCGCCATTGACCAAGCTGTGTGAGGACACCAAGGGGCGACAATCCTGTAAGTCTTATTGTGAAGGGTGAGCTGTGAGTGAATGCCAATAAAAAGCATGCCTCGGTTGGACAAGAAGCTGGAGAATCAAGGAGGCATTGGCCCGGCACCCCACAACTTTGAGAAGATCGCCGAGCCATAACCATCAGATTCATGGACTTTTCGGAACATGGCACCACCAGCCAAACAGATTTCAAGGATTGCGCATAGCCAGGCAGCCTCAGTCCCCACCAGGTGCTCGTTTACCAAAGTTTATCAAAGCATGCGCTTATTGGTTTCAGAGATGTAGGGCAACATTTCACCACAGTACAGTTGGACCCTGCGCGAATTATCGTCATAATTTCAATCTCGTCATTGGTTGCCAAATGCTGATATTGTTAGGGCTCATCAACAACGGAGACAGCGGATGCCCATGTGGGGGTCCTGTATTTGGTCCTATTGCAGTCGGTTTCAAGACCTCCCTGCAAACGCGGTAGAGACAGTTGAGAGTTCCGTTGAGCTTCACTGTTGTTTAATTATTCTTGACTATCCTGCAGACACAGCCGGGGTGAAGTAACACGATTTGAGCTTGTAGTCGTACAGTCACAGACATGTTTGCCTGGGAACTGGAGGCAATCTATTTTCCAACCCCTGGCACATTTCACGACTCGAGCAGTGCAACGTCAATGAGGGGCACAAGAGTCTTGGAGCTGGGCTGCGACTTGCATTTTTGCAGGCAAGCTCCCCGCAATTGATAGCGATAAGGAGGGACAATGCGGTAAAATCACTGCAAGACCGCTAAAAAAAGGTAAAAACGGGGACAACTGCGTCACACTTGTACGCCAAACTCAACTGCAATCGGACCTTTCGCAGACGGTCAGCTCCAACCAGGCGAGCTGCGTGCTTTGGACTGAGAGTGTAAAGTAGTTAACCAAATCCCGCTCTCTCCATCTCCTCTTTGACCTAAAACTCACCAGTTGAACGTACGTTATCTTACACCATTTGTCCCTTGAAAGATATTCGTAGTACACCTGCCTGTAGACCGACCTTCGCGGGGTCTTGTAACACTCGGCTGCTTACTTACACCAAAGACCCCTCCAAATATCAGACTTTTGCTTCGGTCTCCCCCAACTCAAGACCGCCGCCTCTTCTGATTCTCGAGCACATCTTCTTTTCATGACACCTTGGACTGGTCGATAACCCACGTTACGCATCCCAGTCACCCAATCGACACTATGGCGTCGGTCAACATGACGCCGAAGAAGAAGATCGCTGTCATGACCTCTGGTGGTGACTCCCCAGGCATGAACGCAGTGGTCCGCGCCGTGGTCCGTATGGCCATCCACCTGGGGTGCGACGCCTATTGCGTCTACGAAGGTTACCAGGGACTTGTCACCGGTGACATCCGCCAGACCGAATGGAACGATGTGCGAGGCTATCTCTCGGAGGGTGGCACACTTATCGGAACTGCCAGATGTATGGAGTTTTACGAGCGACCCGGCCGACTCCTTGCCGCCAAGCACATGATCCTGAAGGGCATCGATGCTCTGGCCATCTGCGGTGGTGATGGCTCCCTAACAGGTGCAGACAAGTTCCGGTCGGAGTGGCCTTCCTTGGTCGATGAGCTCGTCTCCAAAGGCGAGCTCAAGGAGGAGCAAGTTGCTCCTTACAGACACTTGAACATTGTCGGTCTTGTTGGATCCATTGACAATGACCTTTCTGGTACCGACAACACAATTGGTGCCGCTTCAGCTCTATCTCGCATCTGCGAGATGGTAGACTACATCGAGGCGACTGCAAGTTCTCACCAACGTGCGTTTGTTATCGAGGTCATGGGCCGCCACTGTGGTTACCTAGCTTTGATGGCTGGTGTAGCTACAGGTGCGGATTTCATCTTCATTCCCGAAAAGCCCCGAGAGGACAACTGGCAAGAGGATATGGTCAAGATTGTTAAAAAGGTATGACACTATACAAGTTAACACTGTGATGAAGAATTTCGCACTGACAATATCCAGCACCGAGAGCTCGGAAAGCGAAAGACGATCGTTATTATTGCCGAAGGTGCCAAAGACAGGCATGGCGCGAAGATCTCATCCGAGATGGTTGTGAATCTTCTTAAGGACCCCAACGGTCTTAAGCTGGATACTCGTGCCACTATCCTTGGCCATGTTCAGCGTGGTGGCCCTGCAGTCGCACAGGACCGTATTCTAGCAACATTGCAAGGTGTCGAGGCTGTCAAGACCTTGCTCGAAGCTACACCAGAGTCGGAAACCTGCTTTATCGCAATCAAGGAGAACAAAATTGTTCGAGAGCCTCTGATGGAAGCTGTGAAAGCGACACAGGAGGTAGCCAAAGCCATCGAGGCTCAAGACTTCGCCAAGGCTATGTCTTTACGAGATACAGAGTTCGCGGAGATGTATAACTGCTACAATCTCACAACAACTGTTGGGCAGGATGAAAGTTCCAAACTACCCCAGGACAAGGTACGTTCTGATGCCACTTTTGACCAGGATTTTGTTTTGACTCTTTGCAGCGTATGAGAATTGGCTTCATAAACGTCGGAGCTCCTGCTGGTGGTATGAACGCTGCAATCCGAGCTGGCGTTGCGTACTGCCTGAACCGCGGACATGAACCCCTCGCTATCTATAATGGTTTTGCAGGCTACGTGCGACACCATGATGATGAAGTTGGCGCAGTCCGACCGTTCGATTGGGTGGACGTAGACGACTGGGGCCGCAAGGGAGGTTCGGAGATAGGAACAAATCGTGAACTTCCCGAAGAGTCTGGCATGAAGGAAGTCGCCGGCTACATCAAGAAGGACAAGTTCGACGCGCTCTTCCTCATCGGTGGTTTTGAAGCATACCACGCACTGTCCCAATTACGCAAAGCCAGGAGTCAATATCCTGAGCTTCGCATTCCGCTCGTACTCTTGCCAGCAACTATTTCCAACAACGTTCCTGGATCAGAGTATTCGCTCGGAACAGACACCTGCCTGAACGAACTGGTTGAGTTTTGCGATAAGATTAAACAATCTGCATCCGCCACCAGAAGACGCGTATTCGTCATTGAAACTCAAGGTGGCCGATCTGGTTACATTGCCGTCTTAGCAAGCTTGGGTGTGGGTGCCAGTGCTGTTTATATTCCCGAAGAAGGTATCAGCTTGAGCATGGTCGTTGGTGACATCAACCACTTGAAAGAAGTCTTCAAACATGACAAGGGACAATCCCGTGCCGGCCGTTTGATCCTGGTCAACGAGAAGGCTGACAAATTATTGTCAGCCAAACTGATCGCGGATCTAATTCGTCATGAATCTGAAGATCGTTTTGAGGCTCGTGACAGCATTCCCGGTCACGTCCAGCAAGGTGGTGTGCCCTCGCCCTTGGACAGGCATAGAGCTGTGAGACTTGCAATCAGATGCATGCAACATCTTGAGAAATTTGGTCCCAGATCTTCAAGTACCCTGATGAACGACGCTCAAAATGCATCTGTCATCGGTATTCAGGGTGCGGCAGTCGTGTTTACTCCGGTTGTGACCCTAGAACAGAAGGACACTGATTGGAAGAACCGCCGCCCCCTCAGTGCCCACTGGCGTGATATGAAGGAGATTTCTGATATACTCGGCGGGCGGCCGAAATATGAAAAGCCACAAGAAGCCCTCCATGGTGCCACTGCCAAAGATGTGAAGCGTGGGCTGATCCCGGAGAACTAGAGCATGCTTTGAAGGTGTCTAGGGATTCATGGGCGTAACGAGGGGTCTGGACTGAATGATTTAAAGGTATTAAAATGGTTTTTAGCGATTACGGGGCTATAACGCCGAATGATGACTCTTCTTAAGTTTACTCTCGCATGTTGTATGGACTCGTGTATTAATCCCTAAGACCTAACGTAAACCAAAATGGTGATGTCGTTCCGTTACGCCTTTCGCGCCTCTATGTTAATCATGAATGTTTGTTTCAATATTAGACCAAGAACTCTTTGAACGATATGATCTGTTGGAAATCTTGGTCAAACAGAAGAAAGCATCCATCATAATCCTTCGTGATCTGTCGAGTATACAAAAACAGTAACTAAATTTGATCCAGCCATGTATTATGCCAACCCTGATATCTTCCGGTGGATAACCCCCATTTCCCCCTACATTGGTTATCATACGACTTCCTTTGCTATCACTGAAACAATAGCATGTAGACTGGGAGCTGTCAAGTTTGTCAACGGCAGACCGGTCATCACATTTATAGTGCGCGTTTTTGACGACTTCGTGCAAGTATTAGAACCGCACTGCAACAACATCAAGATGGCAACCCAAGTGATACCATTATGGACCCCAGAATTCGAACGTGATCTCTTACTGGCCATGATCAGTACCCCAAAGGACGTCTTTGGTATGTACAACTGGAAGACTGCTCTCCGAAAGCTGCACATTGTTGGGCATGGAAAGGGCCTCAACGAGCAAGACATCGAGTAAGTGCAAACCCAAGCCGTATTACCATGTTCGTGGGGAAAGAACTCCGCCAATTTGGAGACACTGTGTCTTTTCTTTCTTTCTTTTATCTCTAATGGGCTGCTGTATATTTACCAGTTGGCATACCAGGATCAAATCTTTCATCATGATGAGAGACTTCAACGACAAAGTTCAGAAGAACCCACAACCGAACATCATCATCAGTGGACCCCCTGGGTCCATTCAGCCGGCACTCCCGTTCATCCAATTGATCCCGCCGACACTACTAGGAAAACGGCTCCCAGGCCCAAGCTCAGCCGGCTCGGACCTTCGCCAGGTATATCAAGTACGAGGTGATCCAAGCAACGAGATCATCAAGGAGGAGGATGTCAGTGCTTCCACGGGAATCCAGCGCCCACAATCTCAAATCGCACTCTTCGAAACCGCGGGCACGACAAGTCAGCAGAGTGGAATCAAAGAAGACGTACCGCAGGGCCGTGATGAGGATGCAGAGGGTGCAAAAAAGAATGCAAGCGATGAAGATGAGGTAATCTTCACCGGAAGACGTGGCAGGTACCGTGGAAGACCCTTCGAGGACAGCCACTGGACGTGGAGTGCGTAACACCCTCCACCATGTCACGATGGGAAGTGGCAGGCAACGGTGCATGATCCGCAATGCATTTGATCCTCAAACCGCATCATCAAGCTATCAACAACATGGCCATACCGTCAATTAACCCGGGAGGATGATACCTGGCAATGGCGAAACATAGATACCGGCTTTAGCGCTCGCCCTCGGTACCGAGCAAATCAAGAAATCCTGAGCGTTGGTGACCTTCATTTCGAGTGATACAGCACGCATCAGAAGTGCATTGGCAACATGATCGAAAGACTAGCAGTTTGTTTGCAGAGGCTGCCTGCCACCTACTTCGCTCACTTTCACATGTGACGCATGTAGTTTTGCAATTACGGTACGTGGCACTAAATGCTGTCAGGAACACAAGCGATCATCTATATAGTTATTAGCAGTTCGAAACCATGCTTGGCCAGCCCCAACCCGCCTGCCCTTGACCATCAATCATGAAACCTCCTTTCGTACGACAGCATTCGGTTACTACTCTTGAACGGAGATTCATTCCTAGGTTGGAGAAAATTTGTAAAAGCCTTCATGCTTTGCGAAGGAAACCCCCCTAACCCGCCGGGGAAAAAAAAAAAAAAAAGGTTACTTGATACTATATTCGCCTATTTACTTTTCTCGCTAGCTTAGCGACCCAGGGATACCCTCAACCGTACGAGACGGGCATGGCTGCGATGTTGCTGAGCCCAGCATCTTACTGTGCCACCATTTTGCATCGAATCAGCGGGCTCGATCTCAAGCTTGATTACCCATGCTGCCATGTGTGTGGAGAGGCGGCATGGGCCAGGTGGAACGCTGATTGAGACGTGCTGACGGTCTTGTTCTAGGATAACACTCCACGGCGATATGGTGAACTCAAGAAAGAACAAAAAACCCGAGTAAAGTCGGGCCATGACAAATGCTTCAAACTGGCATGTTTGGATGTTGTCGCTTGAGAACACGCTGATTATGCTGCGTTGGTTTTGAGACAATTCGAAATGCATGTCGTTCTAAACCCGTTTCCATCGGGACCGATAGGCGACCTTTCCCATGGCTACATAAATTCGTATCTATCGGGACCGATAGACAACCCTGTCCACAGCCGCAGTGTTTGGAGTCGACGGGCTGAACTTGAGTGCTACATTATACTTGAGTACATTGCTGGTTGCTAGTGTTCTTTATTTGCATGATTTTAAAACAAACCAGAAACTTTTCTTTCTCCTTTTCCCAATGGATTATTTGTGCTTCATTATGTAGATACGATTGATCGGGATTACCCGTCTTGTCGTATGAGTAGCCAATAGTAGGGTGGCATTGCTATATCAAGCTTAATTTTCAAGAGGACCCCCGGGCCAATTTCTGGAAAAGCTCAGGCTGAGGGAGACTCCACCATTAAGGTGTGATCTGGTTGCATCGCTTGGTGCATCAAATACCAACCAGTCATTTTCATATCAAAATTGCATCTTCCAGAAGGAACTTTTGGACAACGGCGAGATCTACAGCGCTATTGTCAGGTCAAAGCAACAGGATCATGGGTAGCCCCGGGAACTACTCTGCCGCACTGCGAAATGAATCTAACGATGCACCGGTCTCGAACTAGGTTAGTACCATGTACGGTAGGAGACGTTCCAACTTGAATCGCAATGGCGGCAGTCACAAAACCGATAGGATCTCATGTTTCTTCCTACCTTGCAGGTCTAGGCGCCGAATTGGCGAAACGTTCAACGAGTATTCCTCGAGGTCGCCGAGGGGACAAAAGTAGACGAAGGATTCATCGACTGAACGTGTAAAGGATCAATCATCCCCACACGCACCGTGGAGCAGCCGCAATGAAGCCGTGCAAAGCCAAGGCGTCCCCCTGCAAACTTCCCTGAATGAAGATTGCCAGCGAGGTGGCATTGGCTCAGCCTGGGGTCTTCTTCCTCGGACTTGTCTCCAATATCCTGGATCTGGACCCTGGTTGGGGGCTATTTTCTGTAATAAGCAGCACAGAGACCCTAATCTTGCGAAACAAATGCTGGCTGCAGCCTGCATATTCCGTATGCATTGCTCGATTGGACTACGGCGGGACAAGGATTGAGGGGGATGATTAAGCGTCGTGACAAGACACTTCGCTTTTTTCTTCTTCAACCTGTGATCAGCTTATTCTTCGTCGGAAATTTCTTCGTTTTCTTTTCGATGTTCTTCTCTTCTTGTTTGCAATCATAGGGCTGATTTATCGTGATCCGGCCCCTCCTGTGTCTCTCCTAGCTTGTTTACACGAGCGCTCGGCTTGAGACGCACGGGAGCGCTGCGTAGCGTCTAATTGCTTTTCTCAATCCTTCTGCGGAGAGACAACCGCGCTGTAGAGCGCCGCAACCACAATGGCCTTCATACGGAGTATAATACCAACAGCACTATGCATGCTCGCGACTCAGGTGTCGGCAGCCTCGATGGCCGCATGGTGGACGGATTTGGGACCAAGTCTGTTGGTCCAGGACGACGAAAGTGGAGGAATTCGATATAGTCTATGTACAAGCCAAGATACGCCCATCTTACCAGAGGATAAAACCATCACGGCGCCGCTCTATAAGTTCAAACCCAAGAACGGGACTGCTATAGCAGGAACTGGTTGGTGGGACACTAAGATCACCTGGGTAGGTCTACCGACAAGGCGCCCGTGTTTAACCCTCGTCTCAATGATGATATGGCTAACACCAGACAGGCATCCGTCTTTTATCAAGATGAGAGTGACAACTTGATTAACTCCTATCTGAAATGCGACCCCAATACTGGCTATTGGTTGAACCAGGGTGACTGGATCATTTCAGGTGATGCCCCGTCCGTCTCATCGAGCACAGGCCTCGCAGCTGTGCTCCTCGGGGCCACTGGCGGCTATCGCGTTTATTATCACGACGCAAATATGACAATACGGCAGCTTGGATATACATCAGATACAAACTGGGCCGACAAGGGTCCTGTTTCTCAAGACGAAGGACTGGGCAATGCCATTGGAGCCATTTGGGTCCAGAAAACCAACAATATCACTGTTGCCACAGCCAAGGACAACGAGAACATCGAGATTAGCCGCTGGATGTCGGATGATTCGTGGCATGTCTGTAAGTCAACAATCACCAATTTATCGCCTGGAGACAGCCCGCATCTTGGGCATTGAGTGTGATGGTGCTGACATATTCAATTCCAGCGACCTTCCCGCGCCCGCTTGCCGGTAACTTGACTACAGACTCAACCAATGCAACCTCCATCTCCCTCAACGAGACCAGCACCCTGAATTTCACCCTCCCTGCCTGGGACGGCAACCCCTCTTCGCTTGGTGTAACTTGCGACAAGGCCTATACGCGGTCCGTTTTCTACATCGGAACGGACTCGGAGCTCTATCAAATCGCCAACGTGGGCTACAATTGGCGTGAATACGCCCGCCCAAACTCGACCCTTTGGCCCACAGCCGACAATGCTAAAGGCCAGTTGGCTGTGGCCTCCAAGTTCGAAACCAGCCAGTTGCGCGTATACTATGAAAGCGGCGGTCAGGTGATGGAGTTGAACGGTGACAACAACGAGTGGACAGCAGCCGCCGTTCTGCCAAACGACAACTCAACTGCAATGAGCACCTCGACACCCAGCAGTAGCGCAAATTCGAGTGCAAGCGCCAGTTCCTCCACAGATGCGAGTGATGGGTTATCCACTGGGGCGAAAGTTGGCGTCGGCGTCGGTGTAAGCTTGGGTGTTGTTGCGCTCGGTGGCATGTTGGGAGCCCTGTTTCTGCTGCGCCGGCGGCAGCGACGTCGCGATGCGGCGACTGCAGGAGGCGCATCGACAGTTGGGGGTAGCACGATTATAGGAGGTTCCAGTGTCGTTCAAACGCCCGCGACGGGATATTCCACGGTTGGTGGATACTCGGAATATGGGGCACACAACGCTGGTTATCAACAATACGGTGGAGGATACGAACATCAAGGATATGAACAACAAGTGCAGCAAGGCTGGAGTGGCTACAAACCGATTGAGAAACCTAATCCCGGCGAATTGGATAGTGGCATACCGGTTGTACACGAGATGCCGGAAGGCCGATATCATCACGAAATGATGGGAGAAGGGCACTATCGCGAGGCCCCGTAGATATGATGTTGACAATGTACACAGCGAAAACATGATCGTTAAGTGCTCAAGTCTTGCCATGGTGCCATCGAATATGTTCATGTCTAAAACTGTAAAAAGAGGAAGAAAGAAAAGGCTGTACTGGAGCTGCCTTCCTACCTATGGCCAACTTAAGCCAGGCATCGCCTTCTAACACGATTTATTGATTACACATCGAAGTAGTGCGTTATTGTCGTTGATGGGTTTGGGGTAACCTCCATGGAATAACATGATTTCCTTGTTCCGTTTGATGCGAGTTGTTCGCGACTGGCAAGTTCATCAAGGAGTCGGATGGATGTAATGGGATTATTTTTATTTTTATTTTTATTATAAACCAGCAAGGTATCCTCTACGTAGGAAGACACCTCTGCCGAGCTCTTTTGTATCTTTTGTACCACTCTTTCGTTGCGGGTAGCCCACCACCTGATGGATTGCCTTCCTATGAACCTAGAACGATTCGGTTTATCTCTGTCTTCCTCGTGTTGAGGCGTAAGGGAAAAGGCTAATGTTCGGAATTGGGCTGTCTTCTGTGTAAGCAGAGGTTTGATATTATGGATGAATCTGAGATGGATGCTACTGAGAAGTTTCTAGCCTACATATACGGATGGCATTCGCTGTACTACTGCCTAAAAACGGTGTCTTCTTCGTTCAAAGAGGCATATTTCCTTTCACCTACAGCTCACTACACTAAACGAAATTACAGATGTTTTTACATTTATCCCCGGCAGGGCGGTCCCAGAAAATAAGGGGGGGTTTTTTTTTTTGAGAGTCTCTGACAACTGTTTTATAAGACACCACCTTGCAAGCCGCCTTCGTCACGCTGTCATATCCCACTGTCATTCGAGTAAGTGCGGAGCTGGCTTGCGATTCATGGTAAGATGATGGGATATGAACGGGTACACTATAATAACGACTGCGATAGCCTTGGCACACATATGCTCAGTACCTAGCTATACTTCGACTGGCGCCATCCATCCCGTGACCTGTAGTAATGCGAGGGTTTCACCTGGACGAGCGGAGTTGGATGCACCTCGTCGAGCAGATTACTTGACACAGGCAATTGCCTGGTTTAATTGATCAAATATTCCATTGATATGAACAATAGATAGAATTGCAAATTGATACATTGACAACGTTGTAGGTACATGTATCTTCTTGTTCCACAAATTCCCACGAATCCAGGACATCTGGAATTGATGAAAACCGGCATCGAACCAGCCTCTCTTGGAAGTAATCCGTAGTAACTTAACTTAGCGGGGTATGATTGCTTCAGACCGCCGCCGGGCATGAACTTATAGCGGGGCTTCGTGTAGGCGAATTGCTCATGTAGGTAAAGCAGGGCGACTCTGCAGCCAATGTCCCTATGACGTAATGGTTGCTAGACCTTGGAGGCAGTCCTGCCTGTCACAGCCCCCGTGGGCCGCTGCCAACTACCCAGGCTTCACAGTTGAGACTACTGCGGTATTCGAAGTGCCGCAATGCCTGCTTTGGTTGCTACATTATTGGTATATCCAAGTAACCTTAGTGTAGTTGCATCGCACGGAACAATATCAACCTTAGCAACGTCCTGATCCTAAATGTAAGCCTTCCGGGAATACTGCTGATGTTAGGTTCTTGTTGCTTATCCGCTAACTCGGTATGTACTCTGTACTAAGCGTTGCTCAGGCGAATCGATATTGTGCTTATTACCTGCTTAGTGCTAAAGTTAGGCCATCCATCAGTTGACCGAGTATAAGCACGAGGTTTGTGCAAAATTATGCTTTTGGACTTATTGCACAGAAACAGAAGAAGGATTGCATGTGCCATTCAAATGTTTAATTTTCTTCTTTTCTCTCTCGCGTTTGTAACTACTTTAGTTTTGTCAATATGATTAAAGCAACAAATGTGTTGTCTGCAGCTCAGTGTCGTAGCAGCCTACCTCTCTGGATGGCAGGCTATGGATCTGGCTCCCTCCTTTCGTCCTCTGTGCCCAATCACCTACAAAGTGTCAATCTTAGAGTCAGTCTCCAGTCTCTTGAGGCGGCACACACCGAACTCAGCCTGCTGCAGAAGTCTGCATTGGGAGAAGTCATGAGAGGCGTGGATCACACATGGAACCACCACCGCCTTCGGGCCATCTGTGTTCGTCATGGCTCACACGGGCTCGACACGAGTTCAATTTGACCACAAGATCCTCATTCCGCTCGGCTGTCAACGCGCAAAAATGTTATGGGAAGACAAAACCATTCCACAGTCAATCACTATGCAACTAACGCCCCTCTCGTTAACGCACCCCGTCTTCTCTTGACAGTACCTCGTCTATCCAATCGGTGTTTCTACCCAAAGACAGGGCCTGTTCCCTGGTTACATGAAGGCCAGCCCCTCTGTTATTTGTCGCTGCCCTATAGCACGCTATCTTGTTAGAGCCCCAACCATAGCCGGGCTCCTCACTGCAAGCCGCTGTGGGATGACGACGTCTGTTTCTCATGTATGTCGCTCGCTGCCCAGCCCAGTCCAATCTGGATTAAATCCCGTACCAGAATCTGACCTCTCTATCCGTAATCCTCCAAGGATATCCCATTTCAAGCCTGTTTGGTTTTTTCTTGTTTGTCGGACGTTCGAACACATCTTGCATTCAGCCTTCTTCGACTCACTGGCTTAGAAGAGAAGGGCCCTCCCTTTTCCTTTCGGCCTTTCCGAGTTGTCTGTTTGGCTTGTGATTCTCAAGTCGTCGCTGTCGCATGACGCTATTTCAACCGTCGATCCCTCCCGCCAGCCTAAAACTACCCCGCTACACCACGACAGCTGTCAAGCGCTCGTGAAGACTTCACCCATCTGACCGCCGCTTGAGCTTAGGCGCTTGCCAAAGTTCAGGGACCAGTCTTGGACCTTTAGACTTTTTTGACTTTGATTTGACAGTAAATATCAAGCATCATGTCTTACCGCGTTGGTGGTGGCCGTGCCAGCGACGTCGACGACCGCAGCTACTATCGCGACGAACCCCGCCGCGGGCCCCCTCGTCGTGAATATGACGATGTCACCGAGGTTTACGAGAGACGTGAGGAGCGCCGAAGTCCACCGAGACGAGCCCCTGTGCGCGAATACGAGGAGACCGACATCTCTATTAGAGAGCGAGAGAGCCGCACTCCAGCATTCCTTCGCGAAGAACCAAGACGAGGCGAGGCAGGGCCACTTGTCCTTCGTTCGCGCGAGATAGAAACGATTGATCGTCGTCGCCCTCGCAGCCCCAGCCCTGTGCGTGCAGAAGAACGCATCATGATCCGCCGACGGAGTATATCTCCTCCTCCTCGTAGGGAGAGGGAGAGGGATCCATTGCCCGCACCCATGCCTGAGATCAGGAGGCCCAGGTTTATTGAGCGCTCGCCCTCTCCAGGCCCAGAAGTACGTGTGGACACACGTATCATTGAAAGGAGGAGAGAGCGATCACCTACTCCCCCACCAGAGAGGGAGCGAGAAATTCGCATCATAGACCGTGAGAGACGCAGAGTGCCTTCTCCAAGCCCCTCTCCGCCTCCTGCACCCCCGACTCCCCAACCGCAAGTTATTCGTGGCCCAACGATAGAGAGAGAGGTGATTACCCATTATCGCGATATAGATCATGGTACGTCTCCAAAAACCCCATTGTAATGTCTGCAATGTTTATTTGCTAACAAAAAGCTCAGGCGTTGAACGGGCACCACGCCCTCCTTCTCCGCCACCACCTCCGCGCCGGGAGCGCCCAAGAGAACGTGAGCGTGAGATCGATATCGGCATTTATGATTCACGAGGCGAAACAGAGGTTGACATTCATCAACGTACTCGCTCTAGGTCGCGACCTAGAGCACGACCAGTACCTCCGCCGAGGGGTCCCTCCTACTATGATGATGAGGTTATCGTACGAAGCGACCGAGACCGTCTAAAGATCGATATAGAGCATGATCACAGACGCTCCCGCTCAGTAGCACCGCCGGCACCGTCACGGCCGGACTACTCCGACGAGGCGGAATATATCACCAGCAAGATCGATTCACGAGGTCAAATGGGTGAGGCATGGCATGGAGCCACCAAAGACTGGACAATCGTCGATGTTCCTCCGGGAACCGAACGTGTGAAGATGGATGGTGTTGGAGGTGGTGGGGCTGAAGTTACCTGGCAGCGATACAACGGTGTGCGCAGAGCCAAATTTCTTCCCGAGCGAGATGGGACCGTCGTCTCTTCAAGTAGCACAAGCCTTGCTCCAGAACCAGCCCGAGAGTCAGTCTCTGACCGGGATCGACTAAGCGTCCAAATCTACGACAAACATCGCGACTCGTCTCGGGATAGGACAGTTGTTGAAGACGTGCACGACACTCGCATCTCGATTCGCGACCGAGATCGCGAACGACGGCCTGTGAAGAAACAACAGGAAATGTGGACAGAGATCACCAAGGACCTGGTTGTTCGTGAGGCAGTCGAGCGGATGGGATATGAGTATGAAGAAACCGAGTTCTTCTTTTACGTGATGGAATATCTCCGTTATGTAAGTTTTCCAAAAACGCAACGGCGTTTTTTTTTTAAACCCAAGCCGATCACTAACTGGTATTACCGTATAGGAAGATGTATTGCAGCTGGTTAATATGTCTGATTCGATCCGAAAGGCACGCAAGGAGAGAGCCCGGGAGATCGAATGGGAGCGCGAGGCCAGAGAGCGATGGGAGCGACGACATAGACATCCCAGACACAGAGATCACTTTGACGACGAAAGAATTGTCGAGCATGAGGTCATCTACGAGCGTGACCGCAAGGGCTCGCGCCAATACCTCCACTAAGCGCCCATCCTCTGTATCATCTGTCCTCGATCCCCGGCACAAAAGCACGCGCCATCAACGTTAGATGATGCCTTTATCAATGATAACGATTTGTATGTGATTTAAGATACCACGAATTAGGATTATCAAAGCTTGTTGGTGGCTGGTCTCGTTTTCCGCCGAGTTTCAGCATGGACTAGAATCATATCGTGGGAGGAAAATTTTTGCTACTATTTCCTTGCTCATCTCTCGTGCCCATCCTTTGTGGCATAGCTAGGCGATTGGCAACTGACGGGAACGTTTGTAACTAGACAGTGAGAGATGCAACCAGAATTTATGATTTATGAACTATCGTCTATCTTCTGTACTTCATTAATGAACTGTTTATTGTGCTCCGGTATTTTGATGGAAATTTTCGGCATACGTAACAGCCTATGAGGGCTTTTAACTAGGAACACGCATAGTATCCTATTCATTAATTAGAAAAGTGTTCTTACCTTTTGACATAAAATCGGTTCATGCTTGGATCAAATACGTCAGCAACACTGTTGCAATAAACCCCACCGACACATGTTAACATCGCCCCACACCAGTTGTTAGCCAATTCAACATTACATAAATTGGTCCAAACACCACAAAGCATTCCCAATTTCACACCTTAACTAGAGCCTCTAGAGCCCATCTTGACCATAGATCTAAAAAATCTGAACTGTAATATTCAGACATGTCAGGCGAAGATGCGAAGGTGCTCTCCACGGCACCGCTGGTCAGTTGCCCGTTTCCGCATTTTTCGTTTGCTGCACTGGAATGGCCAAAACTGATTTATAAATGCCTTGTGTAGTCAAATAATGAATCAAGGTGGATCAAGCTCCTCAAGATTAATTACCAGGACCCTGCTGGCACGAATCGAACATGGGAGAGTGCTGAGCGACTCACGAGGCCCAAAGGCGGTGATATTGACGGAGTCGGCATCTTTGCCGTCTTGGAGAAGGAGACTGGTAAGTGGTTGATTCGAAACTTTTGCCCCTTTTTGAACTTCTTTTTCCCCCCAGGCTGATGGCTAATTCCTCTCTCTGGGCAGGACCGGAGATCATCCTGCAGAAGCAGTTCCGCCCGCCCATCGACAAGGTCACCATTGAAGTGCCCGCCGGCCTGGTAGACGAGGGCGAGACGGCCGAGGAGGCTGCGGTGCGCGAGCTGAGGGAGGAGACGGGATATGTGGGCAAGGCGACGATGACGACCCCGGTCATGTTCAATGGTGAGAAAATCCCATCATCTTCTCCCTCTGTGGACTCTTGCTGATTGGATGCCCTGCCTCCTTAGACCCCGGGTTCTGCAACACGAATCTGCGCATGGTTCATGTGAGCATTGATATGAGTCTGCCCGAGAACCAGAACCTCAAACCTGAACTTGAGGATAGTGAGTTTATCGAGGTCTTTACGGTCAAGCTTACGAACCTGTATGCGGAGTGCAAAAAGCTGGAAGAGCAGGGTTACGCCATAGACGCCCGGGTTGGCACGCTGGCGGAGGGAATCGAAGTCGCTAAGAAGTTTAAGTTGTGATTGTTTTGACTCCGTTTGTAGGTTCTCACATCACCTAAACTTATGAATAGAATTCTTGTGAACCTGTCGTCTCTTATCATGATGGTTACAGTAGTTTACAGGCACGGCAAAGGGTCACAAAGCAAATATATGTACATATAAGTACAATTTTTCTGTGGTGCGGAAATAGTGACCGGAAAACATATGGCCCTTTTGTTAAACCCAGTTGTCCATCTGAGTCAGAATGTTACTCAAGATCGCAATGAAGACTCACGCCTAACTGTATGGCTGACAATAGGGAAACAGGAGCACATAATCTCAGCCAAGGAGCTGCGGCGTAGAGACTGGCTGGACTTGCTTACATTTCTAATAATGCGGTGGTACAAGGGCTGGAAAATATGCTTATTCATGTATCGCGGTTTCGTATCATTTCTCGAGACAGCAATTCCTGGGTGTCCCAATGACCGTACGGCGTAATCGGCCGGTTGTTAAGGTTTAACCTAGATCATTGTCGATCACATACTTCTCAGGGCCGGATGGTCTTAGGGCGGAGACCAATGAGACTAACCAAAGATGATTCGCTTCCACGTACTCCCGGTCTCCTGTTGCGATACGCAGAATCCATTGAACGCTGGAGCCTTTCAAGTGCTGTCGACAACAATAATCTTTGGTAGTAACTAAATTCGGGAACTCGTGTCTTCGGTTGAACGACGCTACATGCTTTCTGAAAGAAAAGCTGCACATATGTCGTGGAAATATCCTGTAAAAACAGGTGCCCTGTTTGCTTTTCGGCCGCGCCAATGATTACTTACATGGCGCTGTGCCATGTTGGATATGCTTTAATAAAGCAAGTATACTTGATGTGCGGCCGCTAAGCCTACTTGTTTCACTTCGTACTTCGTGGGAAAACGAATTGCGTTTCCCGACTTCGTTGACTGATGGTATGTTTAGCACGACCAGAGCATGATCTGATTCAATCTGGTTCGACCTGTAAGACCTAAACTAGGCAATCAATGTCCCAAAGTAAGCACTTTGGGAGAATAGAGATTCTATCTTTCTTGCAAAAACGGTAGTAAAAGGCTCCACACTGCTTCGTAAAGACTAAAACGTGCTATAATTTTATATAGCTGGGCCCATGGATTGACGAGAGAGCTTTTGATTATATCACCAACCAAGCGGATCCTTATTTTCACCAATTCTGAACATGGCTAAGCCAACGTCCACTTGGCAGCGGCTTATGCTCTTGCACGGCAGGATTCAGCCACAGAGTTGCACGTTGCTAGATTTACACGATTGAGCAGCTTCGTAAATTAGGTATAAGATTTCGTTGTCAGGACAGTCTCAGGAGTCAAGCCACTTCAGTTTCACGGGGGAGACTTATGCAGACTGCATTTTGACCAAAGACATCGACTTTTTTCCCCTCGCGAAAATAGCTTCAAACAATTCTAAGTCTTGGGAGTTTGTAAACAGGTTAAAAGGAATATCCCAGGCTGTTACCGCTTGAAACGTAGCGTAATTCCTCGAGATTCAAAGAGGCGGGGTTGGTGTAATCGAGCAAGTAGTTCCAACCATAGTTACGATGAACAGCATCTTCTATCCATGTCTCCCGGCATGCCAGAATATTGTGCGGAATCGGCTGGGCTTGAGCACGAACTCTCTGAAAAGCCTCACAGAATTTCATCAACCAAACCCAGGTAGATTGTGGAAGTATCTCAGGTGAGAGCCCAAACCAGAATGAGATATCCCACCAAACGGTGCTATTCGTGCGTCATTAAACAGCAAAAGTCCAGCTGACAATTTTAAGGTTTAGATTACTCGGGAGTTCCCGGTTCCGTGGTATCGGCGACCATTGAACACATTTAGGGGATTCTCGAAGCAACCATCATGGCGACCGATGACTATATCAACAAGATTAGACAGCTGATGAAGACTGAGGCTGACAAAGACCAGTTGTTAGCATCCGGCCTCCCGAGTTCTCCACCAGATGATCTGATAATATTGATAGATACTCTCCCCGAGCTTGATTCCCCTGTGATCATGGTACCTGATATAGTGAGATGTGGACTAGTTGCCCGATCTTCTCCTTCAGTCCCAAACGCTGACCACCAAAGTATTCACATAGCTGGCTGCTGGCCCAACAGTATACAACAATTTGGGCACATATTGCCTGAATAATGAACATTTGGCAGTCGAAACGGTCAAGTTTCTTCAAACGGTGTTCAACACAGCTTGTGAGAGATCACCACTATTGGACATCAGAGTCCTGTGGAAGCGGAAGCAGCCGTTGGATGCATCTTATAGCCTCGAGCCGAAGTCGTTAGTTGACGAGATTCTAGTCAACGAGATCGATGATGACCTCCTGAGGGCTCGAAAGTGCATGTAGAATGCTCAATGAAGCTCAAGAGCTGGCAGCTTAGCCGGGAGAGTTCTAAAGGATCTGAAAAAAGGTTTTGCAGCTCGCTTCATTCTCGAAAGGATTTAGTGAGGATTCTTCGGCCAGACAAATTGTAGACAAAAGAATTTGTGGATTGGGTGCAAGAACATCAACCCAGTTTTCCATCGAGGTCTTCAGCGGAGCTTGAATATGCACATGAAATCGGTTGCCTCATTAGCGAATAGGTCCGCCACCTGCCGAGTTCCTTTCGACCCAAGACTGATTTGAAGTATTGTAGTTCAGTGGGTAGAATACAAGTAACCTTTACCGATTGTTTGGACGACGGGTGACAGCATGCAACACCCTAACAAAAGCGTCTTGGCATGGCTTCTGGAACTGTGTGAGGTTGCTAAAAAGAACAAATAATGTCTAAATCTAAGATACACAGTAGTTATTAACAACGCGACCGGAAAACTATGATACCACCAGATTACATATGGTGTAGCCATTATTATCTAATGCTTCTGTCTTCTTCAACTTCAGCGTACCTCCCGCGCTAGTAGAAGCACGTGTACAGCTAGACTAACCTTAGTCTAGTACCAAAGCGGTTTTAATTTTTAATTTTTAGCTTGTTTAGTCACCCGTGAAAAGGAATCCCTAGAAGAACCGCAGAACCCGTAGGTAGCTAGCGGGAAAACAAAGTGCTTGCATCAAAGCCCCATGCGGCAATGGCAATGACGCGCATTGACACGACGTGGTTGCTACAGTTGCCATAATCAGACATTCTCAATGCCTCCTCGTTCAATGTCCAACACCACGAATCAGTTTGTTGGCACGTTGTATATGAGGCGCAAAATCCCTTGATGGCAGCATATGAATGAAATAAAGTCAGACACGCGAAAGCTGGATGGAGTTTACAGCTTTCACTCATGTGGTTCAGTTTGTGCATCAATGCCACTGCCAAAGTTTAATGCTGAGCTGCAATCTACCAGACCATCAGGATTTATTTTTAGGCAGAAAAGTCCTGTGCGTCCCCGCCCTTGTGCCTTTCAGACAATTTGTTCAAATAAGACCGGACGACCAAGCTCAGCCTTACACTTCGGATCGGTAGCAAAACTTTTGTTTCCAAGGTTCTTTGTCTTCGTTGTCAAGCTCGTCAGTTGTCCGTCGCTGTTGAGCGAATCATTCCAGAAATTGCAGGCGGCTTCGAGAACCATGCCAACAGACTCCTGGCTTATATGATTTAAGATATACCCGCCAACTCATAGACGTACCACACCGACCACATCTCAGCTATATACTTCAGAATAACAACAGATATACAAACGGAGATTTACATTGCCGTAGACTAGCTCATTAATTTGTTTGTCAGGTCTGCAGGGAAACTGTTGCCCGACATGGCTTCGCAGCCTGAGGAAGTCTTTGTGCGACCCTCTACCTCGCATGAGGCTGAGATACGTCAGAAATGGGGAGACCTCATGGAAGAATTGCAACTACAAGAAATTTTCCTGGAATCGTTGCTCGATACACCAGAAGACACGCCAGAGCAGAGGGCCGAGTTCTTAACGGCCATTAAATCAATCAAAGGGGAGCTTAAAAAGCTCCACAAACAACGTGGTAAGGCATCGAATTTCGATTCCTCATGGGCCTTCAATCCGATTCTTATTTCAATGGAACATTGTTTATCACACAATTCACTCTCCTCACTACAATCACATCACATTGCTCAATCCTCCCAACACAGGAATCGTTGAACTAGGTTAGAGCCACTTGTGACCACATCCATACATTTCACGTGTTCGAATGTTTATTTACCTTTGAACTCCCATCCTTCAACACATTCATCCCGTTACAGATCCTGAGCGGCAGACGCTTGCGAGTATGGATGACAGCCCAGGTAGCTGCTTTCCCCACCCCAGCAACATCATATCACAGCATCAAACAAACTGCACACTCCATCCATGTTCTCCTGCACTCACCCTATGTCTTCGTACCTCCCTGACTAACTTTTCTTCAGGCTTTGGCCAGTCGTCTTCCTCAAGATCGAACGAGAACAAAAGCAGCAGCAACAACATTAACAACCACAACAGAAGCAGCAGAAGTAAGTAATCCTTGTTTCATAGCTGGAACTTTTGGCTGGCAAAATTTGTACGATCCGTTCTTTCAGACTTGGCCATTTGCAAAGCTCTACGAACCCTCGCTCCTTCACAAAATCTACTGTTTTTCCCTAGCTCCAGTTCTGTCATTTTCTCTTACGCGTCTTGGAAAATGTGCCTACCAGCAAAGCAGATGCGACTGGTGTCGACGTGTTCGACAACAAAGGAACACACATTAGCCTCCGTCTATCACCTTAGGAGAATTACCATCTCAAACATCATCCAGTCTCTCGCACGCTCAACCAATTCATCTATCCGTACAAATTCGCTAATCTCAATTCTACTTCAGACCAGCCCTCATCAGCCATGTCGGGTTTGAAGCGTCCGGGTATTGTGGGTAAGTTCATTTGATCCCAGCACCAAGAGGTGTGTTGATCTTATAATTATTAACGGTGGAATTAGGCGCCTTACAAATGACCCCCACAGCCAGAAATACTATTGGTACGCTATTAATTCCTGAGACCAGCCCAAAAACTTTCTTTCTAAACCTATGACTCATTTTGGTTGAGCTAATTTGTTTTCAGATGAGACTGGCTCGAATACGCTTGCTTCTCGTGTCTACCCTCAGCTTGGTGATCAGTCTAGAGGAGCAACGGACTCCACGAACGGCAATTCTGAAGGCAGAATCAGAGATCGCAAGCGTTCATTCGCTTCGCATCTTGGTGTCAAGGATCTGTCTCTGCCTGACAACAAGTCTAGAAGAACGACCCCGAATCCACATGGAAGCTTTTCAAATACTGCCATCGATGGATTGTCTGGATATAGCGACTCAAGCTCAACTATCGACCTTAGTGGGGATGAGAGTGGTGAGGCAACCTGGAAAATCCAGTACAGAGAAGAGGAGGAGAGGCTGCGCCGTCGTAAGGAGCAAGAAGAAGATGATGCGTACTGGGCTCGACAGCTCCAAACAGTGGAGGACGAGCGTGGTTTCCCTGATCAACAGCCTGCACATCCTGGATTCAGCGCTTTTGATCGCGTTCGGAATCTGACATCTCAAACTTCCCCAGCGAGTGAAGGACAACCCTTTACGGGGTTTTCCAACATTGCAGGTGCCTTCCCAAGCTCTGTTGATACTGGTTCATTTAGTACCGGAATCCCATCCCACATCAAAGCCGTACCTTTGTCCTTCACTGCTGGTACTGGCCTGTCTTTGACTAGTCAGCCACCCGGTTGGATAAGCCCGCCACCTGGCTTTGAAGGTTTGTCCCTCAAAAAGGGTGCTTGGGACACTGAGACGTTCGGGCCCGAACCCACTGCCAAAGAGTTGTTGGAAAATATGGAGCTCTTCGGGTTTGGAAGTGATGCCAACACTACTTCGCCCTCCGCTGTATTTGGCAATGACGCCTCTCGCTCGGGTAACTCGCTCCGTGATATTATCAATCGAACGAGCAAGTACAATTTAGCGACTGGCCGTGATCATCTGGGTAATCCTTTACCGGCTGCTACTACTAATTTCTTACAAGGGTTGGACTCTATGGAGTCGTCTCATGGGGTTGGGTCCACTGCAAAGACAGAACTCAAGAATCTCCTTGCCAATATTCCAGCCACTACTGGCGCAGACAATCAAGCTGGTACACCGGAGGGCTTTTTATATCCTCTCTACCCGCATCAGAAAATTGCTTTGAAGTGGATGCAAACAATGGAGGCCGATGAGAACAAGAAGGGTGGCATTCTCGCGGACGACATGGGCCTTGGCAAAACCATATCGACACTGGCACTGATTCTTACACGCCCAGCACCTCTCCCTCTAGGATGTCGTTATCCAAATGTGAGTGACACCATTCTCCTCGACGACTGAAATATTTCTGACAGTTCCAGCCTACCCTTATTGTCGCGCCGGTCTCGCTCATCAAACAGTGGGAACGTGAGGCAATGACCAAGATCAAAGAGGGGCGCCACTCACTTGCCGTGCTCAATGCTCACGATTCTTCCAACAAGAACATGACTTATACGGACTTCAAGAAGTTTGACATCGTCTTAACTACATATGACAAGCTTAGTCGAGAGGCAAAGGCGTTTGACGAGTACGTCAAGAAGCAGGCAGGCAAGAATGAACCCGTGGACGATGACTTTATCCTGAAGCACTTCTCGTTCATGGGTACAAGGAGCATGTTTCATCGCATTGTCCTTGATGAAGCCCAAGCAATCAAGAGTTCCAAATCGCTGAGATTCAAAGCTGTTCGCAGGCTCCAAGCTACATACCGATGGGTTCTCACCGGCACGCCCATGATGAATAGTGTCGGTGAGCTCGCTTCGCTGATTTCATTCCTACGAATCAAGCCGTACAATGACCTCTCACATTTCGAGCATACATTCGGCATCCTTAATCCTAGGGCATCAGGACGAGGTGGCAGGGGAGATGTCGCCATGAAAAAGATGCAAGCTCTCCTTAAGGCTATCATGCTTCGTCGCACCAAAAAATCAAAGATCGACGGCAAACCAATTATCCAGTTGAAGCCGAAGAAAGAGTTGACCAAGCATGTTGTATTTGGTCAAGATGAAGAGGATTATTACCGCTCTCTGGAAAAAGATGCCCAGGTCAAAATGTCCAAGTTTCTCCGGGAAGGATCGGTCGGAAAGCATTACCAGGTTGCCTTGGTTTTACTTTTGCGTCTGCGTCAAGCCTGCTGCCACCCATTCCTCCACATCACTGATTTGGAGTTCGTTAACAACGACACTCCCATCCAAGACATGCTGGCGTATGCTGGAAATCTCAAAGCTGATGCCGTGCAGCGTATAGTTACTCGCATCACTGACAAGGAGCTGTTCGAGTGCCCAATATGCTATGAACCAACTGAAAACCCGAGCATCCTCCTCTGTGGTCACAATACCTGCACCGATTGTCTGACTCAGCTAAGACAGACTGCCGAGGCTGCGAATATTCAGGCTGGAAACGAAGCTCTCGGTGCCAAGTCAACCTGCCCAGAGTGTCGTGAAGAAATTGACTTCAGTGCTTACGTGACTTGCGACGTTTTCAAGCGAGTGCACATGAAGGAGCAATGGGACACTGAGCAGGCGTCCAACACCAAAGCTGAGGCACTTGTTGATGAAGATGGGACAGAGAGCGGGGTATCAGATGATGAAGAGACATCATCAGATGATGGCGGTGATGTGGACAACCGAGGTAATCTCATTGATTTCATCGTCAACGACGACGACGATGATGATGACTTCTCCATTGTGACGAAAAAGGCGAAGCACAAGAGGTCCAAGGGAGAGAGCAAGAAGAAAGACGAACCAGTCCAGCCTCATGAGCTAGCAAAACTCCGTAAGGTTGCTGGCAGAAATGTAGTGGCCCGCAGACGCTACTTTAACTACCTCGAACGCATTTGGCTAGATTCAGCGAAAATCACCATGTGTACAGAGCTCATTGCAGACATTCAAGCTTCAGGCGAGAAAATACTCATCTTCTCGCAGTGGACTATGCTCCTTGACCTTATTGAGGTCCAAGTCACCAGCAAGTTAAAGATTGGATATCGTCGCTATGATGGCGCCATGAACTCGAAGCAACGTGATTCAGCAGTCACGGATTTCACCAACGATGACGACGTTAAGCTCATGCTTGTCTCTTTGAAAGCCGGCAATGCAGGTCTCAACTTGACAGTGGCATCACATGTCGTTATCATGGACCCTTTCTGGAACCCTTTCATTGAGACTCAAGCAGTCGATCGAGCTCACCGTATCGGTCAGACAAAGGAGGTCAAAGTACACCGAATTCTGATCAAAGACACTGTCGAGGACCGTATCATTGCTCTACAGGAGGAGAAGCGCGAGGTAGTGAATGCTGCTCTAGATGAGAACGCTGCCCGCGAGGTTGGTCGTCTCAGTGTCAATGATCTGGCTTTCCTCTTCGGTATTGGCAACAGATAAGGGATGGTTGTGCTTCACTACCATTTCTCTATACAGAGGAGTGCACTCAACTCTGTTGTTAGCTCATTGGATTCCTTGTGCATATCCTTTCGTAAGGTCGTTAATGGTTGACCATAACTGAGAACGGTTGGGTGATTGAGAGATATTGGCAATGGCCGGAAATATCAGCAAAGAATTTTGGCAAGTATTGAGAATACTCGGCGAATATTCTCGGCGAATGTTGAGATACTGAGCAAAGATTGAGTGTGTTTGGCGATGACTTCAATGGCGATCGATGATGCCTTTTGCACTGCTTTTCACAAATGTGGGTACGATACATCACATTGATTTTCACGACCTGCGAGATCATGGACACAAAGTGTTTTGCATCATGCAAGGAGTAAGCTATTTTGGCTGAAACTTTCGGCATAATTTTTCTTGGAATGAGTTAAGCGTGGCTTGATGGGATGGTTTTGGTGAGATGAGCAGTCAATAGCTCCATGGAACCTCTATATGGCTAAAAAGGAGAAGAAGAAAAAAAAACCAAAAAGAGAGCAATTTGAGTTAGATAGAGATGTAGCATTTAATGCACCTGAATCGACCAATCCTAAGTATTTGATATAACTTGTAACTCATTCCAAGTGGGAGGAGTAGTCTGTCATCAAACATCTATAAGCAGCCTGATCCAGGATCCTGATTGCAACCAGGGCTATACCAGAAGCAGCTCATAGTGCTCGGTATTGACTAATCACCTCAGGGATTTGTCAAATACAAGCGCCATTTTCAACAACAATGGCATAACACATGGAGGTAAACGATTTTTCTTTTTCTTTTTCTTTTCCTTTCTCGAGAAAGCTCTATCTTCACCATCTTAGTAAACTTGAGCTTCTATTAGTAAATCCTCATGCAATCAGAAAACATTATTTTTCCTGCTTGCATATTCAATAAACTGCCCTTTCAGGGGATCTTGTGGTTACTCTTCAGGTAAACATCCACAGAGTGTGGGTGCCTGTGGCACATCCCATGCTCGTAGATTTGTGTTCAACCGAACAGCTTCACTTGCAGTGATGATTCCTCCTCTCCTTGTTCGTTCTCTCTAGCATGTGCAACATGGACAAATTGTCGCAAAGCTCCGACTCGCCCTTGACATAGATTCCCAGCGTGATATACGCCAGCACATGGGCAGTCTGGGTCGGGGTGTAGTTCCAGGCTCAATAGCGCATTTCTATAGCACGCGTTGTGCCCCTCCGTCTTGCCGGATCTCCTGCCCCCTCTGAATCGACTGCGCGGCGACCTGCCTGAGCTCGGCCCACCGTCCTTGAACAACATCAATCACCCAGGCCATGACGGTCGTGTCGTCGTCGAAGAGCTCCTCGCCGGAATCACGGAACAGGTCTTTCGTCTCCTCGCTCAGCCCGAGCACCTCAAAGAGCGCCTCTGCCTCCTCGGAGCGCCCCGGCTCCGCGACGTCTGGTTGCGGGCAGTGGGTGAGCACACCCCAGGCGACCTGGCGGAAATCCCACCGCGCTCGTTGTTGGGACTGGAATTCTGAAAGGAAAATGTAGGACAGGGCGGTCGCCATCTCTCGGGAGAACCCGAGGAACTCGAAGCAGGCGATGGACCCCAGCATCGCGGGGTACTCATGGCCTGATGGCCTGTCGGAGGGTGACCGCGTGTCTATTTGCGTGAGGATGAAAGACTCGCCATGCTGTATTGATGCCAGCTTCCCAGCAGCCTTGAGAAGGTTCTCGTCATCGACGTCGATGAGACGGAGGGCCTGCTCCCGGGGCTTGGAGAGGTCGTGATCGGGCGGCGAGCACGTTGAGTCGAGGTAGTGTCGGAGGCAGGGCGAGGGTTGACGGGTGAGGCTGACTGGTCTAAGCTTTGGTTTACGCTTTGTTTGATGCTTCCTGGTAGCCATGGTGAAGAAAATGATTCCTTGAATTTATCATTACAGCGGTTGATGTGTCCGTGGCGAGGTGATGATGACTTCTGAGTACTTAGTTAATGGATGTTATAGCAACTGCGCAATTAGGATTGCAATTAGGATTGATGATGACCGTGGCTCTTCTGGAGCCGCATGCGATTTAGATGATGAAAACTTATTACTGCCATGTGAAGAAAGTTGCGGGAAGGTGTGACTTACGGAAATAGATTTTGACCTAGAATCGGGCTAGTCTGTTGTGGGTGGGTAGTCTTTGTGAGCAGATATCCTCAAGTCCAGTGTGGAATGCTCTCTCCATGAACTCTCTCGTCTTTGACAATATGTACTAGATTTCGATCATTGCTGCTCTTTTGGTTTTCTCATTGCCGCTTCGGCACTCAGTGGCCTTCCATCTCCAGATGTTTCATGTACAGCCATGAGGCGCGCACCACCTTCTCCAGTAGTTTGGGTATTTACTTCACTGACGTTCGTAAGACACTGTTTTTGTTAACAACTACGAAGAACAAGTGGACAGGAAATCTATCCACATGAGACGATATCTGGATTCCCCTCACCATGGCACCCGCAAGATTTCTAGTGAAAAAAAGAAAAGAAAAAAAAGACCATCCAACTGTTAGATATAGTTGTGCTTTACATAGCTTGTATCAATGATGGTTAGACCTGATCCGGTCTCCAGGCCATCCATTCCTGTCCACTATCGAAAGAACTCCAGCACAACCTCCTCAAGTTTCTCGGGGACTTCTTCTCCCGCCGTCCAAGCCAATTTTCGTACCTTCAAAGACTTGCCCTCGACCCACTGCATATGCAAGGTTAATGCAAGAACAGGTGAGTCTGTGATCTCAATCTTCAAATCTTTACCACCACGAGCCGTAATTAGAGGGCCAGTTGGTGTCTCTGACCAGTTAATGTCGTCCCGGTCGAGTTTGTCTGCAACAAAGTCTGTGGTCCAGTCCGTGACAGCCCTGATCGATGCCTGGCGGATATAGTAGAGGGCCTCGTCGACATTGGGGTAGGAATCTGTCATGAATGGGGGGTACGCGTCTTCTAGAGGGTTGGGAACTTGTTGTGATTGTTCTTGGGCTTGACTTTGTCCCTGGGTTGCCGGGTTGGTATTCAATGGCTCCAAGAGCTTAACCATGAACTGTGTTGTAGCCAACGGCGTGACGAAACTTCTACCACGCAGTGCTATGCGGGCTTGAGGCGTGATTGTGAGCTCGACAGTGAGCTCTAGAAGTTGCGCCATGTTGATCATGAGTGCTTCGGACGGTGACGCACGCCAAATCTGCTGCAGCGCCAGCTGGCTGATCTGTGCAGGTGCCAGCTGTGGAACAGGAGGTATTGTAGATTGAGCGAAGTCTACACTAGGCAAACCCGCGTTCTGAAGAATAGTTTTCAACCCCGTCAGGAAGTACGTCAGCTTGCTGCAAGCGTTGTCAAAGGTGAGACGTGAGATAAGCGGTCGAAGAATGCTCAGTGGCGCGTTGTTGCGGCTAGTGTTTGTCTGTGTTGACTGGGTACGCTTGAAGTAGTTTAGGCGGTGGCTGAACAGTAACAAGAAATGTAGACCAAGAACAATGGTGTTTGCCATCTGGTCGTCATGGCTCTCACCGCCTGCATCAGCCTTGTCCAAATCCTCTACTGTGAGAACAACTTTTGTGTCGGCGTCTACATGGTAGATGATACGGTCATCAATAGGCTGAATATTCAAGGACAGGAGAGTGCGTGCTTCTCTGTTGATCTCAAACCACAGTTCCTGCGACAAGATGGTGTTGCGCGCCTCGAGAACACGGTCCTGGAGGGGAGCATCATCAGGCACTCGGCCTGGCAAATGGGATTTGCCGATTATCAGTCCGTCTCGCTCTACAACAGCACGTACTCTCTTCGACCCTCCATTAGCAAGACCACGCTCGATCCGTACAGTTCCATCGTCGTTTCTACGTAGAGGCGCAATGCTACTGTTTCTGTACTCGGGGGCCGACTCGGCGAACCCATATCGGACGCCCAGACTATGAGGTTCGTAAGGCAGAGATGCGACAGTCCAGCCGTTGTCGCTAACAGCAAGCACATCGGCCCAGTACTTGGTCTCCAAGCTGATCTCTTTCTCGAGCCGTTCAGCAGCTTCAAGGACAGAATCGACCATCTTGTTCGTTCCCATGAGCCTCCACCCCGTCGCAACAGTCAGATCATCTTGGATGCGTGCTGGAGTGAGATTCGACTCGTGAAGCCTTGAAGCTCCCAAGACACCGAAGCCAACGAGGTCGCGCAGTGCAGGCGATAAAGTCATGTTGGCCTGGTTAGGCATCTCCTTGGAGAGCAGAAGTGATATGAAATCTAGGCTTAGCATTGCAGACTGGTGAGCGAATTCGATGTTCCTCAAGAATTCTTCACGCGCCTCGATGATGGTCTTCGGCTTCTCTCCATCTGCAGCGTCGTCGTCGGAATCTGCTTCACCGTCCGGACTGCTATTGCTGCCATCCATGCGACCTTCATCCTTGGCCTGCACTTCTTCGCGCAGCTCTGCTTCAGTCACATTACGAAACCCGCCCCTCTCAGCATTTACGCGTGTTATGAATTCACCAAGGCTCTTAGGTTTCTTGTCGCCCGTTGGCCATGGCCGTAATGAGAAGGGCGACGCGCTGATCGACGCCATTGTGAGATGATGTTGCTTTTTGACGATGCCGCAGTCTTATGGAGATGAAAACAAGGTCAAGCTGGAGTGAAGGGTCTTGAAGAATCGGAACAAGTCTCCGACATAAGAGCTTGCAGGTTTGTGGGTCTCTTGTATTGAAAAGAAGAACAATTCGTGATCACGATGTTGAGGGTCTCGAGTGACTTCCAGACTGATGTGCATTCCAGTCGACCGTGGGATAAGTTGCGATAGGTGGGGTCCACTATCCACTAGACTAGGGGCGCTAAGACCACTGGCCGCGCTAGATGAGGCTTGGGACGCCATTTCTACAGAAAAGAAACAATGCCGAGATTGTGAAATGGGCTGTTCCCGCTCAACTCATTGGCTTCGACAGATTGATGCTGCTGCCGGGCGACAGGGACGAACTAGTCAATGGATACTTGACAAAGTGCCGTTTCAACAATGACTAGAGAACAGACAGAGACATCTTCTGTGTTATGGGATGGGTAAGTGAGCAGAGTTGCATAATTAAACTACTGCTGAAGGATTGATAGCCGGAGCTGGAAAATCAATATTGGTATAAGTCATTACTTTAGAGGGGGTTGCTGTCATGAAACACTCATCCTCCTAGAAGCTACATTATTGACTCTCTTCGCGGGCCAAAACAGAATGGCGGCCTTCAAAGCCCAGTGCTGTCTGTATACTTCAAATACAAAATTCCACAACAGTCTACCGTCAACTTGGACGAGTAGGCAGATTCTCGCGTAATATTAGTCACCTGGAGAGCAGATTGGAGCCTACTAAGTGGCCGGCACAAGAGTTTAGAACCATTATACCTGCTTCTACTGGACCTTACTGGTATGATATGAAATGACACAATAGCCATTTGACTTTAAAAGTTACTGAGTGGAGAGCTAGCAGTATACATAGGACAGAATATGTTATCATGTTTATCTTAGTAGATAATCGATTAATGTGGCTGCGTAGGTTCCTATCGGCATGGCTTGTCTGATCCGAGATTTCAACTGGTCTATCTAGCTGAATGTATCGTTTGACCACATCAAGCACTAAAACCACTGAGCTATATGATGACATTCCTTTCAAGCACTCACGTTCCCGAACCTGTATTGACTCCATCCCATACTAACTTCGTGTAACGTCCATGTTCTCTTGCCTTGATCCTCGCCGGCAGCACCAGCTGCGACATAGACGGGCATCAAGTGGTCCATCCACTGGGAAATGCATTAGTAAGTTCACTGGTAGCGCCTATTTAGGGACTTACTGGATGCGCCTGCTTCGCATCAGGTCGTCGAGTAACTTCCGCCATCCGAGCCTGTCGCTCCGCCGGCGCGGCTTCGGTAGCATCCTTCAATGCCTCGTCAAACGACACCGTGTACGGCAGCGGCCGCGGGTCACCACGAGTCGCAAACATGTCTCTTATGTTATGCACCGACATGCCAGCGCCAATGATCACAATATTGTCGTCTCTCAGTGATGCGACTGCTTGGCCAAGACGATAGTGCATGTCAGGGTCCTCGCTATGATACAAGCTGACCTGCACAAGCGGTACACCTAGGGGGTTCTTCTCCGGGTCGAATGCTGCGTATTGGTAAGGAACAGTGCCCCAATAGCCATGACATCTGGGTCTTAAAACTCACCGACGTTGAACCCAGACCAGACTCCATGGTCAAGGCCTCGCGTCACGCCTTTAGCCTTGATGCCGGCGTCGCCTAGAAGACCGAGGATTCTGTTGGCTAATTCTGGGCTGCCTCTGCTGGGGTATTTGGCCTCATACATGTATGAAGGAAAACCATAGAAGCTGAGAACTTTTATTAGTAGGGGAACTCGCAGCAAAAGAAGAACTAGGCATACTCATATATGAGGTCGGTATGCTCCGCAGTGTTGACCTCAATGGTGTCGCGCGATCCTTCCCAATGACCGGAAAAGACCACAACAGCCGATGGCTTTACCTTCTTAGTGATTTCTTGGCCGATGTTCTGCAGCACCGAGTATGCCGGATGCTTTGTCTCATATTGGACAGTTGGCTACATGAGGTCAGAAGGTGCTCACTACTATTAATGTTACATGCCACTTACGCCGCCGTGGCTGAAGAAGTATACAGGAGCTTTAGCCGGCATTGTATTTGTCGATGTCTGTTTGGTCGAGTATAACGCTGCAAAAAACTTCGATACTGCTGGTTTGAAAGGCCAAGTCGACATCAATTCAGTAGTATTCTGCGTAGACAAGAGAAATGCCAAACCAAGAATGGCGACAGAAGTTATGATTATAGATCTGAAAGACGGAAGGGGTGCCATCAAGTTCTAGGGGTCGCTGTAGTCGGAAAGCTTGGGGAATATGTAGGTGGTGTAATAGCGCTTCGGCTTTTGTAAGTGTACTGCAACCCATCACTAATTCTGGCGTTTTTCAGCGGCTCATGGGTGATTACCAAGGATTTGTAATTGATTTCAATTGGCTCGTGGTACTTGCCCAATAGTCCACTTTCCGCGCTCGGGGCCGAACCGTGGCAGTGACCGCCAGGTGTCAGCGCGCGCGGGAACGCGACTGAGGGGCCATTGCGAAGTCCCGCCGACTGATTATCTTCGTTCTACGGTTAAGTTAGTTACTGTCATCTTGGGCAAGAACCAGCGAATGAATGACGAGGACGCTATTTCCGGCTAACTCTATTCTACCCCTTGCACTCCTATATTGCGTTGTGCTTGCATTATTCCTGTGTCCTCTTACTTTTGTTCAAGCGCTCAAGTCAGACCCGCCCACCATGAGCGGCGCTCTTCAACGTCTGGCGCCTCTGCTGTTCCCACCTGCTGGTCGGCATACAGCTACTGTGATCTTCGTTCACGGTCTTGGCGACACTGGCCACGGATGGGCAGATGCAGTTCAGAATTGGAGACGGAGATCAAAGCTCAATGAAGTCAAGTTCATCTTGCCTCATGCTCCTAGAATTCCTATTACTTGCGTAAGTAGACACTTGCTGATCCTCGTCGGTGCCGACAAGACTAACAGCATTCAAGAATATGGGCATGGAAATGCCAGGTTGGTATGACATTGTAAGCAGCTATTTTCCTGCCAAGGGCGCACATGACTGACTAAATCATCAGGTCGCGCTGTCAGGTTCTCCCGACGATCTTCGTCGTCAACAAGACGAGGCGGGCATGCTCATCAGCCGTGCCTATCTCAGTGGCTTGATCCAGGCCGAGATCGACAACGGGGTCCCATCGGAGAGAATTGTGCTCGGTGGCTTCTCGCAAGGTGGCGCGATGTCTCTATTCACGGGTCTCACCACAAAGTTCAAGCTTGCTGGCATTGTTGGCATGTCCTCCTACCTGCCACTGGACACCAAGCTTCCAGAGTTCTTGAACGAAGCCAACTTCAACCAGAAGACGCCCATCCTTATGTGCCATGGCAATATGGATCAGGTTGTTCCATATGTGGTTGGTAAGGGCAGCTATGACCTTCTCAAGAAGACAGGCTTCGACGTCACATGGAAGGAGTACGATGGTATGGGCCACAGTGCCTGCTTGGAAGAGATAAACGAGGTAGAGTCATTCTTGGTGCGTCAACTACCGCTTCAAGGCGAGGAGAAGAAGTCTGAGCTGTAAGGTCATAGAGAGCTCGTTTCTAGAGGAAAGGATGTTCACATTCAGACATGGATATCTACTACGCTGTAACATTCGGTAAAGAAATACTGGTATCATAGGAAAAATCACCTTTCCGGCACCCACTTCATAGTGCACATCCTGTACTCTGTAATGTTTACACTGAGTTCTACTCGAGTGACTCTGAGAACCTAGGACGCAGGTAACTCGGCCAATACAGGTTTCCTTGAGATTGAATGCCGCCGGGTATCCAGCTCATGCACCAACAGCGACGAACTTGCAAGCTCGAACCGGCTCTTCACGTCACCCAGCTCACACGTGGGCTTGAGCTTGTTATCGGCCTCGACTCGAGGTTTGGAGGCCAGGCGGCCATCTATCTCTGGCACTGCCTTTGAGTAGCCATGCACTTCCGCTACCCTTGAAACCGAGCCCTGCTGCCATCGCTCGAGGACTGCCTTGGTCCCGGGATAATCAGCGAGCGTCGTGTTACCAACCCTCCTCTGATAGCCTAGCTCCTGTGTTTCTTGGAATGGGGTGGTGCCTTTCTTGTCTTTGATATTGATATTTGCCCCCCTCTGACACAAAACTTCGGCTACATCGGCACGGCCCCATAAAACAGCCAGGTGAAGTGTTGTCTGCCCGATCGCATTTTGCAAGTCCACCCGACCTCCTACATCAAGCAGAACTTTGATGAGAGCGGCAGAATGCGGGTAGCCGCCCTTCTCCAAAGCCAAGTGTGCTGTCATAATGCCCAGTGCGTTTGCGGCTGGCGCAGGCTTTGCGTTCAGCGAGAATAGGAAAGATACCATATCCACATCGCACTTTTTGATATACTTATAGAGTAAGGTTTCTTGGGCGGAGTCGCGCATATCGATGTTGGCACCCGCTTGCACGAGTAGCGCCAGTATTTCCCGCGATTTCAAAGAGGCAAGAGCAAGAGTATCGAAACTCTCTCCTGGGTTACCACCTCTTTGCAGAACGGCTTCGACCACTTCGATATTTCCGGACCCGACAGCGGCATAGAGCACTGTCTCCTGTGGCGTGCTGCTATGTGTATATACGTGAGCTCCAAAACTAAGCAAGGCCTGCACTGCTTCTAGGTTGCCTCTCTTCGCTGCATAAAAGAGAGCTGTCTTGACATGTGTTTTTGGTGAGTCGAGATCCGACCGTCCATTGGCAAGGGCGAGAATGCGTAGACAGCCGGCACACCCAAAATCAGCGGCGTAGTGCATCGCTGTTGCGCCGTACTTGTCTGGGTGATTTGCGCTTGCTCCCAGTGAAACCAGAATCTGAACGATACTACAAAGACCCAAAGAGGCTGCGAGAAGTAGTGCTGTAGTGCGGTCTCGCTTCTCCACAACAAGATTGTCTGTCCAGCGGTGTTCCATAGTTCTGCGGACTTTCTCGACTTCCCTATTCACGATTGCGTCCCATAACTTCCTCTCTGTGACTTTGAATTGGGACTGCAACTTTTCCGGGGAAAGGTCGTCGGAATGTTCTCTTGTGAATCGATTGCGATAGATTTGCTTTGTTCCTTTCTTTTTAGATGGTACTGTCGTAGGTTCCCAGATTGGCGAGATTCCACGGGCATAATCCGAGACCCTTTTCTTGAATTCTGCAGGATAGGCTTCGTCACCCTGTACCTTGACGCCTTGCGTCGCTGCTGCTTCTATAGGCGCTTTTTGCAACATGGCCACGGATTTGATTTTCCTGGCAGATGGTATGTTGATGCTACTTTTATTCTTGAGAGCATCGAGCCAGTAGTTGTTCCTTCGGCCCGCTCCCACGGTCAACTGGCTCATAGATGCTGGGAGCATTACTGAGTGTGATAGCGCGGTGTAATTCGCCGCTTGGGAATCTGACGACTCTGTTTGATCGGTTGCTGAGCTGTAAGCCACGGATGGGGTGCTTTGTGAGGAGCGGCTAGTTGGAGTGGCTGGACCGTCATTCTCAACAACACTGTTCATAGGACTGATCGGCCTATCGACGCTGACCATGGGATTTGATGGTCGAGCCGTGTCGATCGTGGGTGACGCATATGTTGGTGGGGCCATATACATTGCCGCATCGTCCCATGCAGCAATCAGACAAGCCTTGTCTTCCATATTTGTGATCTCGATAAGCCTCTGAGCCTCGGACTCTGGCCTTGTAACCTTGAGATAGACCTCTAAACCACCCAGTTGCCTGTCTAATCTTGCCCCACTTTCTCCAATGTCCTCGTTTGTCCATATGTGCTGAAATGAAGTCCAGTTTGGAAATGGACTTGATCTCGCCTCCTCCAAAGCTGCAACGTGATCCTGCACATCCCGGACCAGAAAAGCGATGGCATTGAAGTGTAGATCAAGAGCCTCGATGTCGTTGGCGTGCTGAAATGCCGGCTCATCACGATCCAACCATGGCAGCAACCGATCTAAAGTCTGTTTGCTTGTTGCAATCTGCCGTTGGAGTTCTCGAAGTTCTGCGGGCATGTCGCGATAAACCCTTAACAACTGGTTCAGCTTGACGGCCGATGATCCGGTTGCGCCGACGAGCTCAGCGCAAGTGGCTGCAAGGTCTAGCGGTGTGGTCGTGTCCATTTTCTGCTATCGCTCAACTCGGGTTCATCTGTGCTGTGACACAAGTGACAAAGGCAATCAATTGCCAATGATGGCGACAAGAGTCTTCCATATTTAAGGTGGGAATGCCTCCTAAACAGGAGACTCAACCTAAAACTTATTTACGACGTGTAATCCATGGCTCAGACTAGGGATCGACGCCGGCGGCTTGAAACCCAACATATCATAGGGCGCGTCAGCCTCAAAATTGCGAAGGATTTAACTGTGCCGCACAAGCGCAAAGAGCTAAGCCTGGGGTCGAGCATGCCATATGGGTCCAGTCCGAGCAGGCAACAGAACTGGTCTGTTTCTGGGATATGATTTACCTAAACGGAGCCAAATGTCTTTGAGGATTGCAAATTGTTAACTTATGTAGTTTAGTTTATTGCCAGCCAGCCATTTTTCACCTTGATCATATACGAGAATACAATGCTATCATGATCTATCAAACTGGGGCAGGTCCTGGATAAGCCCTTGCAGACCAAAGATTGCCCCTGGTTGGATGGACTGAATCAGGAACCAACAACACAAAGTTGGCTGACTTTGTCATGTCTCCGACTTGACAATAGTTCTTGATACCCACTCATGTCATATACAAACCGAGCCTTCTGTGACAATGCCAACTATAAACCTTAGCACAATGCAGCGGATACTGTTATCCGTGATCTACCTACTGTGTAACACCGGGGTCCATGGCTTAAGTCCGCATAACGCCGCCTCACAGCTGGGACGATAAAGCTATTGTCCACCCCGCCAAACGCATAAGGGATCATTGGATCCGATGGTGTCGTCATGAAACAAACCAACGTTAAATATCACTGCTTTGTTCGCTTACATCAAATGCCTAAATGCTCGGGTAGAACCTAGTTACTTCCCTGCGCCGGTTGTATTTGATGCCTTTGTAGGATACAGTCAATGACCTCGACGTCATTGCCATCGTAGCTTATCGGCATAGCTTCCGGCTTACAAAGATAACGAACCCCGTACTTACCGACCGCGATGAGTGCCTCACGATCCGGCTCAGAAGACAATGAGCAGGTGTACCAAGATCTGTTCATGGACGCTGAGACTGGCTTGGACGAAGATGATGCCGACTTTGAGCCCGATGACGACGACGAAGATGCAGAAGACGATGGGTTGATGGCCGACATATTCGAGGACGGCGACGAGTTTCATGGTACATAGGGAACCCCCCATATGTCACAACCTCGAACAGACCACCTGACCTGTGATAGATACGGAAGAAGGCAACGTCGAATTCGTAGTCGAAGTGGAAGATGCTGCTGCTGATGCCGATGCAGCTGGAGGCGACAACGCCGAAGATGATGACGCCCCACAGCGGACGATTCGGCTGATAGGCAACCCGCGAATTGCACTTACTCAAAGACAACTCCTGGCGTTTCTACGAGGCACACATATGGGACACCTGCTGTTCGACAACGATGACGAAGAAGAAGGTATCTGGGGCCAAAGGCGACAGCGGCGCCGGTCACGCGATCCCAACCGATTTCCAAAGGTGCCCAGCGACAAAGGTATGGAACTTATGAACTCCGGAACATTCGGGGCGACTGGTTACGGCGGTTCTCTAAAGGCCAAGAAGCGCATTGCCAGGAGGATACTAGACCGGGAGATGGGACTCGGAAACTCAACAGCCAGGAAGATCAATCAGGGGCTAGTGGCGCAGTCCTTGTTACCGACCACGGACGCAGAGATGCAGATCAACTACGACGAACCTGTCTACTCAGGGCAGTTCTCGGATGACGGAAACTTCTTCTACTCTTGTGTCAAAGACTTCAAGGTACGGATGTACGACACATCAAATCCCTACAATTGGAGGCATTACAAGACTGTGGCGTTTCCCGGCGGCTCCTGGACTCTGACGGATGCTTCGTTAAGTCCTGACAACAAGTGGTTGGCATATACGTCTATCGAGAGCAGGGTATGTCTAGCACCGACAGACCCGAATGACACGGGTGACCCTTACATGCTTAATCTCGCTGGGGATGGGAGAACTCGTTCCACATATGGCTGGCGGGGTGGCGGTTTTGGTATCTGGTCAATCCGATTCTCAGGGGACGGGAAGGAGCTTGTCGCCGGTACCAATGCAAACTCGATAGTCGTATACGACATCGAGACGCGGCAGGTGCTGCATTCGATCGAAGGACATGGCGATCATGTCAACGCAGTCTGCTTTGCCGACAAGTTGTCCCCGCACATCTTGTACTCCGGTTCCGACGATGCGACCATCAAGGTCTGGGACAGACGGTCAATGGGCGACGGCCGCGAAGCAGGCGCATTTGTGGGCCACGTCGAGGGCCTCACGTACATTGACAGCAAAGGCGACGGGCGATACATTCTGAGTAACGGAAAGGATCAGAGTATGAAGCTCTGGGATCTGAAGATGATGTACACCACAGCGGAGTTCCGCGAGAAGAACCCGACCCAGCACACGGGTTACTCGAACTTCGACTATCGCTGGGGGCCGTACGACGACAACGACTGGTTCCCACATCCGGACGATAACTCCGTGGTGACGTTCCGTGGACACAAAGTGCTGAGAACGCTCATCCGCTGCCATTTCTCGCCGCCTGGCAGCACGGATAGCAGATACGTCTATTCTGGCAGCCATGACGGGAAAGTATGGGTCTACAACATGGACGCGACTGTGGCGGCCAAGATTGATGTGCGCAAAGCAAGCATGAATGCCCACGCTTTACCTCCCAGATGGAGGGCACATCACCAGAGTAGGGGCTTCCGCGGCTGGTCAACTGTCGTTCGAGACGCCAGTTGGCATCCTAATGCGCCGTTCATTGCTGGTAAGTGTGCTCGCTTCCCTACCTGCCTTCAAGCATCTTGATAGCTAACCCAACCACTTCAGCATCCTCTTTAAACGGCTGGGACCATCACGTGGGCACTGTCACTGTACACTCATTCAACGAGAACAATAATGATGAAGGGGAACCGCGAATGGGATCAGGATATACCGACAAGCTCAAGCCGGTCAATGCAGATCACGGCTCTGAATCTTCGGGGCAATGGGAAGACGAGGATGAGGAGGAAGAAGAAGAGGAGGAGGAGGATGAAGATGATGATGATGAGGATGGCGGGCTCGGTATTTGAGAAATGACGACTTATTCTCTAACAATCCAACACCGATACTGCATGGCCCTGTGAGCAATCTTGAGATAGAGAAGATTGCAATAAACAAACGAGAAGCGGGCTGGTTCAAATGTCTCATACTGCGGTTGCACTGTATCGACGCTGAACTCTTATCATTGGGTTTGAGGCTGCTGGAAGCCCAACTCCCACCATAGTGAATATACAACTTTCGGATAAACATAGGCGCTTGATAGGGCCGGTAGATTCATTTGCTGTCCAGCATACCGGAACATATTTTTGTACATAGGTCTCATACTAAAAGCAATGGACAATTGGCGGTTACAACCGCCATTCCGTGCCCATTTCGCAGTTCCCGACTTGGTGATAGAGTAGTGCTTCACGACCCGTCCGTTTGAGAATTATTGTGTCGGGTATGGTGTCCTTTTGTTGCCGTTTTCGGCATCGTGCGTTCTACCTCCCCATTTCCATGCTGAGAACCATTTACTCCTTTTGGTATACCCCAAGCCTTCAAATGCATTGCTCAAATCGCCCCTCGCCCCTTGCCCCTCCGGCGCGGTATCTTCTTGTCCCTCGCGAGTCTATGCGCCACCGACGAGGATGTTGTTGACGGGGATGTGGATGAGCTTGACGATGTAGCCGACGGCGCCCATGATCAAGAAGCCAACACCGACAGCCTGGCAGATCTTGACCTGTGGTGGGGAGGCCCATGTTAGCAAGGAGTGTCAAATTGAAGGCGCGTGTCTAAGCAAGGGAGTCCCGTACAAATTCCTGGCGGTCAGGCTTTGTGCACCTGTTGATGAATAGCGAACCCTCCCGGACGAAGTCCTTGGGGAGGTCGAGGATCTCTGATACTTGGTCGCTCATGTTGACGGTGGGTTGTGTGTGCGGTGGGTGGGGTATTATTATCTTGTAAGAGAAACGAGGTCGCGCGGTGTCGCAGGAGTTCTCTCGTGGGATGGCGAAAGAGGAACTGGGTCGTGGGAGCGATTGGGTTGACTGAGCAGAGAGGAACGGAAAGGAATGATGGCCGTTGAATTGAATCGGGAGGCGCCTCTGGGGTGGCTGCAACTTTAGGGGAGGCGTGCTGGATTATTAGATGCGGCCAGATTGCTCAGTAGAGTTCAAGGCAGGGATCCTCGGGGTCTGGAGGCTTCTCTTGACAAGTGGCATTCCGTCCCTTGACGCGTAGCTGTGCTGAAGCTCTCAGCTGCCAGAATTCCCGGGGTTGCAGTCTCCAGTCTCTCACTTAGTCACCGGTCAGGGGTGTTGGAGCTGAGCCAGGGATAGGATTAATTAGCCCCGACAGCCCGTGCCACTCCTGCCAGGGGGGGGGGGAGACTCAGCACAGACAGGTGCTCTCTTTCAGGTGCCCTCCAGGTGGATCCCCATGTTAAACCCCCCAGAGCGTGCCTGAGAGCTTCCAAACGCTTGAGACACTACGAGGCCGAGCTCCGGGGCTTTTAACTTCGAAACCATTGCCGGGCGTCTTTGCATCTGCTCGTAAACGCGTTGGGCCGCTTCTCTATTGCCTGCCTTGACTGTAGCTTCACTCTACAGGCTCAAAAACACATCGGTTTACTTTGCCTTGCTCTAACCAGGTACAAGTACAGCACTCTTCCGCATCTTGCAAGCCTGCCTCCCCGTTTCCCTACCTCCCTCGTCCCATTACAGCTTGTCACATCTCACCTTGTTGTCTGCGTTTGACCTCGAGAGTCGCAGACCACCGACCGAACAATCGACGAGCCAATCCCTTTGTTGACATTTGAAATAAGAGGCAGAGTTAATCGTTGTTGTCGTCGTCGTCATTTGGAGAGCACCTTTCTTTTGCCTGTACCAATCATACTCTACGCACCCAGCAAGACTACAAGCACAGAGCTTCGTCTGCTGCTACGCATTCAAGGAAGGGTTCCTTATTTGTGGCATCTGGAACATCTGTTCGTCGAGATCAAACGTTGATACTGTAAGACGAGTCTGTTCGTCAATCACATATCTCAAGAAACCATCTCGAGGAGGATATCAGGACTGTACGTATAGCTTTCGCAAGCTCGTGAGGCTTGCTTCTGTCTTTTGTCTCTGGTTTGATTCGAACTCGATTCGACTGCGCTTGCTTGTTTGTCTTTTTTCTTTGCTATCCTTGCGCCTTTCCATGTACATACGTTCCGTTTGACTGATATCATGGCTTGGACGAGAATAGGGAACGTGTATTTATCCAAAGAATACACGCCATTTTTGACACTGTCAGATATATGCCAATCCTTGAGCTTATATCTGCTCTGTGACTTCAGTATCTTAGACTGGGAGGCACAACGAAGAATCTACGACACTAATACAATACAAAACCCCCCCAGGCGACGGAGCCCCTGCGTCGATTAACGGTAATCTACGTGAAAGCATTCGCTTTGTTGACGAGCGGGCTGTCCTTCCATACGAACGTCGCAAGCAGGAACTGCCTCACATTGTCTTTACCCGATACCTAGCTTCTGTTCAGTCGATCCCAGGAAGTCACATCTCCACATTCTCGTCGCTCTGCAATACGGCATTTTCACGAACTGATCAGCCGTAACAAAGGCACACTAAAAAATATCACCAAAGTCGTCGACACACTTACGCTTGTTCGTCTCCGTGGAAAGCAGCAAGATGGCTGACGAGGAGTTTGAGATCGACATTTACGGCTCGGCCGACAACGAGGCGCATAATAGCTCGAACCAAGAAAACAATGCTCAGGCTTATGACAACAACACCTCGATCACGGTTGCCAATGGCTCGAATAACTCAACCCATCCTCATTCTGTTCGCCACGATGATTATGGCACTGAAGATCAAAACGGCCACGGTGCCGGCACAGGTCATCACGAAGAGGACAGATCACGATCGGTTTCGCAGCAGCCGCATCAAGGCGTCAAGCGCAAGGAGGGTTCCGACGATCGTCCCATTGATCCAGGTGCTACCAGCTGCTTGATGATCTCGGATCTGAGCTGGTGGAACACCGACGACGATATTCGCAAATATATCGTCCAAGCTGGTTGCGAAGATGAGCTGAAAGACATTACTTTCAGTGAGCATAAGGTGAACGGTAAAAGCAAAGGGTAAGTTTTGCGGTCTTCTTTCTTGTGTACCCGATGACTCTGGTCTCTCAAATCCAGCGGCAATATTTTTCGACGCGCGACAATTATCGAAGATACACATGTGTTGTGGGAACGGTCTAGCCTACACTCTTCAAGATGAGGTTACTTGCAAGTCATACATCTTGCTAATGCATTTCAATAGCCAAGCTTATGTTGACTTCACGTCTCAACAAGCTGCCACTGCAACAAAACACCACATTGACACTGGTGATGCTCCTCCTGCCAGCAAGAAGCCAAGTGCAGTCTATTCAACACCCCACAGTAATCCCTTCAAGACTCTGCCCAAGGACGCACCTGCCCGAGGCAAACAAGACCAGGTTACTCGAGGAGGTGCCAACCCTGGTGGCTTCAATAATCGTGGTGGTAACTTCAACAACAACTACCGAGGTCGCGGCAGCTTTGGCGGTGGCCCACGGGGTGGTTTCAACAACAACTTCTCTGGCGGAAACATGGGGTTCAACAACAACATGGGTGGGGGGTTCAACCCGTCTATGGGTGGTGGTGGTGGCTTCAACGGCGGCTATAACAACCGCGGGGGAGGCATGATGCGTGGTGGCCCCGGCGGCTTCAGAGGCCGTGGTGGCATGAACAACATGATGGGCAATATGGGCAACATGGGTATGTCAGGTGAGTCCTTACGTTTTCTTTTTACAACGTGGCGTCGCAAACCTGCCGCTGGGCCCTCTAGCCTGCAAGCAATCACCACGGACTGGAACAACAAGAACCAAGTAGTTCACATTCGTTTTCTGTGACTAGTCAGCTCCTGGCTGAGATTCTGTCCTCTTGCATAATCCCCGTCAGCAATCAACGGTCGCCCTCATAACATACACTGCATAATTCATGATGATTCTAACTGTATTTTTCAGCAGGATTTACCGGTATGCCCATGGGAGGTATGCCCGGCAACATGGGAATGGGCATGATGGGCAGCGGTATGCAGTCCAACTTCAATCCCAACTTCTTTGGTGGTAACCAAGGCGGCAACGACTGGCAGCAGAACCCTCATGGTGCTAAGCGTCCGCGGGGAGAATAGGATTCTCGCCCGCCGGTGTTTAACACCACTGGTTGTCATGACCTTCCGCCGCAACCGCAACTACAGGCGCCAGCAGCTCATGGTTCGGCCGGCCTTAACAGAGGCCAACAGTGGCCAAACGTCCCGCCGCCAGGGCGAGGCTGATACTAGATTATCCCCAGCAAGATGATCTACGCCATGCTTATCATAGCACATTTGGGCTGTATTCGTCCTTGCCGTATTTTGATGATGGCAAGATCTCAACACCGGCTTGTGCCGTCAAGCTATTCTCCGCTTGTCGCTGGCGACTGGGAAGTATCATGTTCAATCGTTGTACCAGTATGTCCCCTATTCCAGCCGTTCTAGGGTCTCAACCCTCTCAATTACTAGCTATGTATGACTCAATCGGGTCCTCTCGTTCACGGCAAACATCCGAAAGTGCGAAATGGAATTCAACAAAAAATCAATAAAAGAAAACTCTGAATTTGCTTGTGACATTCTGATTTATGCAGTGCAATCAATCAATTGAGGGTCAAAAGACATGTTCTGCTCTGATCCCACGGGGATGATGATATGCAGTGACCACATAATTCTTGCTTCCACAGGGGACAACTGTAACCTTCCCCCCTCTGAACTATGCCGCCTGTGATATATAGCTTAGACAGTAATAGCTCATGGGTGAGAGCCTCAAGTTACATTGGGTTAGAGCAGCGGCATAATCTAGCAGACTGTGTCAATGGGGCATAGGGAGGAACAAAACTGGAGGACGTGGGCAGTGGTTAAATGTGTAGGGCTCTGTCATAGCTTCGTGGATCTGGGCAAAGGGGTTGGTTACATATATCATCACCAGAGGTTATGTTCGTACCTTGTGCCAAGCTATGGCCAGTTATATAACAGAGTTTGGTCATCTTATATATTTTGGTAATTCTGTCCGTAAAGGGAGCGACCTCTCGAGGAAATCTTAACATACCTCAATAGGGAGAAGCCAATTGAAGTGCGTGATAGCTAGTTTTGAATAATGCTAGAACCAGTGGGATATTTGTACTAAGTAAACTACAATGTCATCAAGCTTTCCTATCTTTGTCCGGGAAGCGCTCTTGCATGAGGTTGTAGCTAATTGGCTAACACGAAGCTCACACAATCTATGCTACAGTACGAAAATTGAGTAGCCAGACATATTTCAGATTACCGCGAAAACATCATTACAAAATGAGCTAAGAATTACTACGCGGCATCGTGGAGGATGGTATATCATTTGCGGCTGGTTTTCGTGGTACAGGTGCCGTCGGCTGCTTATAGCCTTGTGTTCACAACTTGGTAGGTGATCTCAGTATCGTTAGAGCTGATGACTGGAAGATTTTGACTTCAAATTTCAGTTGATTCTTTGGTCTAACGCTGAGCATAATCTGGCATATAAATATATATATATAAAAGAAAAAGTAGAAAGGATAATTGGGGGGCAGACTTGCGTAGGAATGCCGGCTGGTCACGGCTTTGAGTGTGGGGTCTTTCGCCGGGCGTTGAGGCGGGGTTATAATTGGCGTTTGACCGTCATATCCAACACCAAATTCCAGAGCAACACCGACCTATAACGAAGCTAGCTTGCATTGCCAAAAACACCACTTCTGCTAGCTGTGCCACCCCACAAGATAACCATGGCGCCAATCTACCCCAAGTTCGATGTCACCAAGTCAGGCTATCTCCAGGTCTCCTCGGTCCACTCCATCTACTGGGAAGACTGCGGTGCCCCCTCGGGTGTCCCGATCATCTATCTCCACGGTGGACCGGGCGGTGGCATAGAAGACTCGGACAGGCAGTACTTCGATCCGTCACACTACCGGAGCATCCTCTTCGACCAGCGCGGCAGCGGCAAGAGCACCCCCCACGCGTCGCTAGAGGACAATACCACCTGGCACCTCGTGGAGGACATCGAGAAGCTCCGCAAGCATCTCGGCATCGAGAAGTGGATCGTCTTTGGCGGGTCATGGGGCTCTACGCTCGCGCTCGCCTACTCGGAGAAGCACCCCGATCAATGTCTCGGCTTGATCATCAGGGGCATCTTCACGCTGAGGCGGGAGGAGCTGTTGTGGTACTACCAGCAGGGAGCAAACTTCCTGTTCCCGGAGTACTTTGAGCCCTACGAGGCCTGCATCCCCGAGGAGGAGAGGGGCGATATGATGCAGGCTTACTACAAGAGACTCACAGGAGACAATGAGGAGGAAAAACTTAAGTGGTACGGTGCTTCTTCAGTTGCAGCAGCATCTTATTGGTATTGGGGCTAACCCGCTCGGACAGTGCCGATAACTGGAGTCGCTGGGAGGTGTCCACAAGCAGACTGATCATCAACCAGGAATATATTGCCAAGGCGAATGATCCCAAGTGGTAAGAAAAACATATCGTCTCTCGAGACATTGTCACTGATGTTCTTTCTTAGGGCTCTGGCATTCGCACGAATTGAGTCTCATTACTTCGTCAACGGAGGTTGGATGAAGGACGGTCAGCTCGTTGACGACGTCCACAAGATCAAGCACCTACCCATTGTCATCATCCAGGGTCGATACGATGTGGTGTGCCCGGCAAAGACAAGTTGGGACCTGTACAAGGCCCTTGGAGGAAAGGAGAACAAGAATGTAGAGTATACGATCGTCGGTGACGCCGGCCACAGTGCTCACGAGCCGAGTATCGAGGAAGCTCTGGTGGACGCTCTTGAGAAGTTCAAGTCCATCAAGGCCTGAGCGTGCTATGGGTTCGCCACGGAACGCACCAATGGAGATCACGATAATTTCAGACAAAAAGGGGGGGCACCACTAGTGTATGTTTATCATTGGCCGATATTATATAAGATCGTAGCCCTATGTTACATGCTCTGTCTTGCAGACTTCACTGCAATTTTAACCATCCCAAGGAGTATACTGAAAACTCCCCGAACCCACATGCATATTACAGGGTGCGGAAGCTAATGCTGCCACCCGTTCTTTTTCACTGCAGTTTTAACCCACACAAAAGGCAGCTGCCGCTAAATCAGTCGCGGAGAAATATGGTTGGTAGATCCAGAATGAACTATAACGATCATATTTCCCATCACCATTCGTTCGTTCCTTCGGAACAGGCCATCTGGTTTCCAGCCTCTCCCGAAGGTTTCTTGACCTTTGCTGACTGAAGCCCCGCCGTGTAGGCTCGAAAAAAAACACTACACTCCTGACCGATCCCCATTCCGGCTATGCATGAAGCGCCAGCTGGGTCTGTCATGGGGGTAAGATCTTGCAATTGCACTGTTTACCACACTTGATCGAGAGCCGCTACTTTGTCTCGCCAAACTACATCGCACTCGGCCTTTCTCTTTGTCTGCGTTATATCGGGTTCCAGATCTCGGGATAGTATCCACACGACGTCTCTGAGCTTGAACAGTGCTTCAAGGCGAACTTTTGTCAGTCTTTCTGCACCTGTATCTTATACTGGCGTGATATTTGCAAGATCCTGATGATGAAAATCGAGAGTCGATGCAGCATTGATAATTGTTCATGACAATAAACGCATTCAACGTGGTACCGCGTGCCCAGAATACGTGTGTTTCAAATGTGAATTCATTTTCCTGCCCCTTTCCTAAATTCAGGCGAACTTGATCGACTTAGAGCACCGAACTAACGTAGCTTCAAGGCAATCCCGTGGTATCATGAGCTAGACTCCAGGTCCAATCTTCTCCCTTCTTCTTCTTTTTTTGTCTCGTTCATCATGTTTCAGACTCAGTACGCCGTGGTGATGCACTAGGAGATAATGGTACAAAATCCATGAGTATACTATACAATACATGTGACCACACAGCAAGCATTACTCCGGTTGTTGTGATAAAACAAAAGCAAAGAGTAATAAAAAAAAGAAAACGCTCAACACTGTTTTCTGCCTGACGATACGTAAAGCAGAAAATCAAATATCAGATGTCTGCAAACGGGTCATCTCGCTGTCCAGTAGGGACATTTTCATCTTTGACAGAAAGATGAGCGCCCATAGAAGGCATGGAGTTCTGCCGAGAAAAGTCGGGTCGGCTGCGGAATAACCACATATTCCGCAGCGACGATTTTCTCGGTGGGAATTCCACACTCTCCAGGTTTTGTTGCTGAGGAGTTCTGAGTATCTGGGCGCTCTACATCACAGAGCACTCTCCCTCCTGTTGCTTGCCGATCTTGCTTCGCGAGATGCGTTCGCGTTGACGTGGGCCTCCGTTCTTACCGGAGCGCTTGAGATCCTCAAGGCGTTCCCGAGCTTTTGGGAAGTTTTGAGCTGTTGAAAGTTAGCGAATTGTTATTAGCAGTTGAAGTTGGAGGCGTGACACTCACCAGCTGCGCGCCAGTACCAACGCTTCGCATCTTCCAGGTTGGCAGCAATACCAATGCCAACCTCCGTAAAGTAGCCCATGGCATACTCCGCCTTTGCCAGCCCAGCTTGAGCTGCCTTTCTTGCCCAAAGGTATGCCTCAGTATCACTCTGCTGTAGGACTCCTTCGGTACCAGTCAGGTACCAGCCACTCAATGCCAACTCAGACTGGTGCTCTTCCTGGGTCGCTGCCCTTGAATACCACATAATGGAGGCTCGCGGATCGATCGGACAACCCATAAGACCATACTCATACGCACATCCCATTCTAAATTGACTGAACTTGTAGCCTAGATTGGCGGCTTGTTCGAACAATTGCAGGGCATAGGGTTCGTCTCGGAGGATGACGTCATTCGGTTGCGCGGACTCGTATAGTAGACCAAGCTCATGTAACGCATGAGGGTTCTCGGCGTCGGCACGCTCGGCTGCCCTCTTCAGCCATCCAACAGCTTCGCGAGGATTCTTAGGCTGACCAAGCAGTCCTTTGAGCAAGATCATTCCAACCTTATACATCGCGGGTGTGTCCCCCAGCGTCGCAGCTCTCTTATACCACTGGATCGCTTTTAAGGGATCTTTGCGCGTCCCACCACCGTCATCATTGCCTAGTTCGCAACACACAGCTGTTCGATAAGCTGCCGCTGCATGACCGAGCTTTGCGGCGGATTGGTAAAGGGTGAATGCCTCTTTGTTGTCCGGCTCGAAGCCTAGGGCACCACGTCCCATGCAGTCTGCCAAGAAGAACATCGCATCGGAATTCTGTGCGCTAACGAGCTTCTTGAGAATCTTGTGAGCATCCATTACATAGCGCTCCCGTGATCGAGCGCGAGCTTTCGGGTCAGGTAGCCGGGGGACCAAAACATCAGCTGCTTCGACTAGCTTCTTTGCAAGCGTAAGGGCGGATTGTTGATCGTTGGGCTCATTTTTAATAACAGCACGCAATTGCTCCAGTTCTTCTACAGTTACTGGGACATGCTCGATGGAACTAGGTCGACCATTGGGCTGTGCTGACGGCTGTGGTCTGCCTTGGGCAAGTTTCGCCCCCGGAGGTGGGCCACTGTACTGTCGCAGAGGTGTAGGCTTGTCTTGCATGTCTACCATGGAATTTGGTAAGAGACCTGGACGTACTGGTACGGGGTGTCTGGTCGCCGGTCCAGGTTGATGTACGTTTGTTGCAGGAAGATTGGGTAGCACGCCAGGTGGGGGGCCTGGCTGTGCGGGATTGTACGCCTGGAAACCTCCAGCTGGAACTGGAGGCATATCTGCAGCCATTTCAAAAACTGCTGCTTGTGGCTCGCGTAGATTTGGCTGCGATTTTGTCCTGCTCAGCTCCGCGACGCGCGCTGGGCCCTGTTGCGGCATCCCGGGGTTTGGGCCTGGCCGTATATGCTGGTCAAAGGAACCTCTGGGTCCTTGATTTGGCGGCTCATCATATTCGGGTATATCGTTTGACCGTCTTCCAGCAGGATACTGGTTATCACTATTCCTAGGGTGGTAGTAAGCATCGTAGAAGTCGCCAAACGAGGCTCTAACTGGTTGCTGAGACCACGGTGCTTGCTTGGGTGGTTCGTAGTTATCCCACTCCTCAGGTCCTGCAGGTCCAGGCGGCCCGGGTGGTCCTTGAGGCGGGTACATCCTTTGTGGCGGAGGGCGGTTGCCCGACGCCGTTGATGGCCTTAGAGGCATACCCCGTACTGGTGGACCGTAGCCAGGAGCCGCGCTATCTGCTCGGGGAGGTTGCCGCATGCCCATGTTCATCGGTGGTTCTGGGTTGTTCGGCATCGTCATACTTCGTCCTGGCGGTCCAAAGTTGTCTCTTGGCGGCATGTCGCCTCCGTATCCGTCGTCGTAGCCACCATAAGCAGGTCCCGGTCCCGGTCCTGGTGGCGGACCACGTCTATCGGGTAATCCTTGCGGCGGTGGGCCTCGCTGTCCGCCTCTTTGACTGTCCATGGATGGCCTCCCGCCATATGTGTCATCCATTGTTGGGCGTCTTTGTGGGGGGCCTTGCTGCGAACCAACACTACCATTGGTGGGCCTCCGTGGCGGTGGGCGCCTGCCTCCACCATCCATGCTCATGGATTCCATTCCATCTAGTATACGCTGCTCCTCATCGAGATCTGATCTTCTGTTCTGTCCGGGGAACGATGGGAATGGGTTACCGAAGCCCTGTTCTTGTGGACTTATCATGTTCGGCGGCGCACGGTTTCCTGTCCCAATTAGCTTCACAACCCTGAGCGATCATGGCGCAGCAAAGCTGTAAATGTGTTTACCTAAGGGACCTGAGCTACCAGCGCGATCGAGAGGACCAGGTCGACCTCCGGGGCCTGGGCCATATCCACCTCGCCCTGGGCCGGGCGCTGGGCCCCCGCGCCCTCGCATCATGGGTCCTCCTCTTGCGTTCTGGGGAGGCGGGCGACCACCTCTACCAGGTCCAGGTCCGGGTCCATATCCGTCTTGGGGCGGGTAGCTGCCACCCGGCGGCGGCGGGGGCCTGCCTCTTCCATAACCCATATCCTGTGGAGGGGGCGCATAGCCTTGATCGTAGCCGTCATTGTCATATCCGTCGAAGCCATAAGCATAGTCGTCTTGGTACTGATCATACTGTTGCGGCGCGGGAGGCATGTTGCTTCCAGGAGCTGGTCTTCGCGCCGCCGGTCCAGCATAGGGACGCTGCTGCTCGGGGAACCCTCCTCCGTTGTACGCCATGTCGCGCGTGGGTTTCTCGGCGGCAATCGCCGGTCGTGATGTCGTGATAAGGGCAAGCGCGTAGCCTCTCGCTGCAGCAGCAGAGCATCAACTTCTTTTCTTACGCTTTCTGCCTTTGTCTCTGCAAGTGATTCGTTGTATTCGTGGGGGGGATCATAGACAAGCCATTGGCCAAAAGGTGGGGGGGGCTGGTTGTGTTTGGCTTGGCTGTAAGTCAACGGGAGGAATGGAACTGAACGACTTTCCAGGAAGTGAGTGCTGTAGGACTCGTGCAAGATGACCCAAACTCCGGTCGTCCCAAGTGCAAGCCCCGGAGTGCTGTCAGCTCTGCTGTTACAACACTGTTGCAGTGGTAGGAGAGAAGGCGCAAGTGTGATGTTGTTCTAAAATTGGAGGGGACTGTTTCGGCTCGGTGCTGATCGCCAGTTTCGGCACCCCCAAGTTTGGTCCACGCCTCCGACTCCACGTACTGTAGGGAACGTCGCAGGGAACGTCGCAGGTACTTTATCACCGTAAGTTTGCATCAAGGGCAACTGATAACTAATTAGGTTGACGTGAGCAGAACGTTGTCCGGCCTGGCTCACTTGCTTAGCTTGCTTAGCGCATGACCAGACAGTGGAAACAAACCCCGCTGCACTACCAACTTGGGGCCCTGGTTCGCGGGTCTAGCGGCGCCACGGCGTGCGGCGTACCTTAAATGCAACCGAGGAATCGTAAGCCGCTGGAAATGCCTGTACAGCCGGCTACGAGCAAGCACAAGAGACAATGAGACAAGTCAATAACTCAGTAATCGCGCCTGCGCCAGATGCTAAAACAGATGGTCTTTTAGTTGCACTGCAAGCAGACTACGGCCAAACTGTTTAAGACAACCTTGGACTTGAGATTCACCAGCTGACACCAGCTCGAATACCACATGAGAAACAGTACAGTACGGTCAGGCGGCTGAGTGGTCACAGCGAAGGCTGTACAGCGCATGTCCCGGCATCCCAGTATCTGTGGTTCATAGTAAGGCTCTTGAATGTAGCTCTTCTTCTCCCAGCCCAACAATATATATCTACCAATCTACAATTATGTTGAAGGTATTGGTCTACCTACAGCTTGCTCGTCGACAACCCCTGTCTTGTCTTTTCTCGGGTAAGACGCGAAAAAGAAACTACACCACCTCAGTCGCTTAACATCATAGCCAGCGAGCGAGCCTGGCGAGCCTGGTAAAGGGCGGGCTGGCGGTTCAGCTAGAAACGTCTGAACTTCTCGGAATGCACCATCACAGGAGGCGCCCTAGATCCCCTAGGATCGTCGCATGAAATTGACCCTCAACGGCATTTGGCCACGTTATCGTCGTACCAAAGCGTTGTGTCAAATCAATCAGGGGTCGGCGGGATTGAACCACTGATTGGATGCCTGACATTCTTGAATATCTTGGCATTCTTCCAGCACTTGCTGCGAACATTCCGAAGACCCGGGCTGGTGCAGTAAGCCCAATCTCTTTTGCCGCTCTGTGCGAGGGTTGCTTGAGTACTTAGGATCGCGTGTCTTTTTTCGCCTCAATTTTGCCTTGGTAGTTGATCCTCACGACTTGCAAAAGGAGGAAAGCCGAACGGCTGTCCTGTGGGTAGACCGAGAACTAAGAGCAAAGTATGGTATGCAATGTGTCATGCCTTATAGGTGGGGGCATTGAAATCTAATTAGGGCGAAGCACTCAATGCTGTCTGAGCTCTGCGGGTACATAGTACTATTTGTTTGTTACGGCGATTCTGGCGCTGGGCTTGGGCTGAAACTTTGACAAACAATGCTTGCTTAGCCTCCCATAGGTAGGATTTAAGATGATTCGTAGTCAAGGCCAACCAGGCTGCCAGGTATTATCTACAACTCTAGAGATCATGTTACTTACGCGAGGCCAATGATTGAGCAGTATCGGCTGTGCAAACCAAGTCATGGGGGCTGAAGGTGAAAGCGGCAAGTTCGAGACCGGGAACGGCCTTACCAGTACTCATGCTTCAGCTCCAAGCACGGAGGCTGCAAACCCTTTACATAATACAAGCATCATATCACGCGCTAAAACAAGGATGTCTTGAAGCCGATCCCAAGCAAGTCATATACACAAGACCCAGTTGCCGCATACTATACGTGAGCCCTCGACAAATAAGCATCCAGTGTTTTGGCCATCTGAGATTCGCCGTATGTGTTTTATCGGTGCGAAGGAGCCGAAGTATACTCGTGATATGCTCCAGCCAAGCGACGGCAAACATCTGACTATAGTTAGTTTCCAAGTGGTGTTATTGCACGTTTTTCGGCCTTCGGCACTTACAATAGTCTCCATCTTGTAGGGTTACTGTGCGAGTTTGTTGCAGCTACGTACTCAAAGAAAGCTGTATGTATGGTGTCGTTACAACTCTCTGACATTTCTACATTGGAGGGCACCACAAAGTGTACTTGTCATCGTCAAGCTAGTATATGCACCAGGAAACGTGCAAATGGCTAGACAAGTTTGAGGACTAAGACCGGCTCAGAAAGCCTGTCTCACTATAATTGGCACCAACCCGACTTTGTCTCTATGCATGCCTGGTAATGTGTAGCTGTAGGGGCATTTGCTCATGGGACCGAGTGGTGCATTTGCGGGGAAATGGCGCGCTGCTCTTCTACCAGCTTTGTCATGACGCCCAGACTGATTGATTACGCTTCTAAAACTGCAGTGATTTGTAGACGGGCTACGATGGGATGGGACTCTTATGACAAGGTCCTTGACGATAGGTACGACCTATGCGATTACTAGTACCTGGGCCGGTTTCGTGTTCAACTTCGTATTCAATCTGTCGCATAGTCGTCAATTTCGCTGACCCAACATTTACTGCCCCGTTCTCTTAGTTTGCGCTTGCTACTTTCGAGTGTCGCATATTCTATGTCAGATAGTGTAGGTTTATGGATGAACTCCAGGCGTTCGTAGCTTGCTATATGCAATTCCATATCGCCTCAATGATAAAGCCAGTGTGCCGTGGTTATCACTAAGAAGATCAAATCTCACAAAATGCGTAAAGGTACTGTTTTTACCTCAAATCAAGTCATCGTATCTATTTTGAGGTGACTATACGCAAGTCTATCTCAATATTTCTACTTTATCGTACTCGACAGTACTGCCGAAATGCCACCGTACGTAGTGACCGGGTAAGCTGGCATTCGACCCGCTCTATGCTTAAGGCATGAGAACCGGCTGACAATAATCGTTCAAAAGATTCTCAACGTCTCGGTCAGCAGATCCATGCTGTATTCACCATACCATAGAGCCGTCGTTGATCTCGAGCAAAGAGGGCGCTGATGGATCCGTAAAGGGCACCGAGTAAGGAGGCAAATGACAATGGACTTGCTGAGCCCAAATTACATGACTAGTTATGCGACACATCCAACGAAGAGGACCTGGGAAAAGAGAATTAAGGAATTTAACACAGTTGGTATTCTCGTCACAAAACGCCGACATCACTGGTGGTGGACCAGCGGAAGACTACCGTTTCGAAGATTTCACGAATATGATCAACATCATACTCGACGGCACCTTTCTGTTTGCCAGGATGGCTTGTAAGTGATGGATCAACAACAAGGTAGAAGAACATGCCCTCATGGCCCCTCCACTTCCGAAAACATCGTCCACAGGCCGCATAAGTAGTCGGCATACAACGTGGCGAAAGCGATTGCAGGCCATCTCATGAAGTCTCTTGCCGTTGACTGCCTTTGAGTGGGCACCTCACAGTATTCGCGTCAACGCCATCTTACCTACCTCGTTTTGTTGCACAAATGTAAAATCGCAATGATGGAGGGGAATAGGTAGTGAATAAGTGCCACATTTGCACCGCCACAGGCACTCCACCATGCGCTAGCTAAGGACCCTGGATAATCGTCATTGAATCTTTTGGCGCGACCCGAAGATCCATGACTGGTAGAGAGTAGGAGAAGTTATGTAACACTACTCCCTCTTCCAATTTTAAGAATACAGCAAACTCAAGATGGCGGCAAAGTCAAAGATCGGAACCTGGGTCAAAATGTTGGGCGTGTGAGTCCCCTCCCCATGACCAATTTCATCCCGCCTCCTGTCGCAAACATGTACTAACAATGCCATTCGATTGCAGCGGCGCAGTAGTCTGCGTAGGCGGTCCGGCGTTCGTTTTCTGGGTCCAGCCGACCGACGAGGAACTCTTCAAGCGTTACAATCCCGACCTACAGAAGAAGAGCTTGGAGAGACGCTTTGAGAGGCAGCAGGAGTTCGACGACTTTGTCAACCAGCTCAAGGACTTCTCCAAGGACGACAGACCCAGTATGTCGATACATGCTTCGCCCCCGACCTAATCCCAGAGATACTGATAGAGCCGCAGTATGGACAGTGCAAGAGGAAGCCGCAAGGGCATATAAGCAAGAGAGATTAGCGGACGACGCGAAGAGGGCCGAAGAAGCTAGGGCTTTGAAGGAAGCAATGAGGAGGGAATCGGGGCTTTCAAGATAGACTGGATCCGTGGAAAATTCTCTGAATGTAAGATTGACTTCTGTGTAAACTGGGGAAAATCATATGTATGCATAGGGAGATATGGCGTTCTGGTGCAGCTGTTTTTTCGACCAAATACCAATTCAGTCCTGGGTGTTGCTTCTGTCACTTTTTGTTCCAGGCAAGGATGAAATATCAGAGGACCACGTTATTACTCTCACTCTCCAGTTACGATATTGATGTTTCCTCTTGCCGTCGCAATGCCCGGTTCGAAGCTTCAGGATCGTGCTTTGTCTACACGGCGGGCGTTGATTTAACAGGCGCGGAATTTTGCCAACGACTCCATAAAAAACTCCACCACCAATCGCAGTCTCGGGATTAACAAATCGGGCAACTCACAATAGCGCAATGTTTGCGATCATTGACATTCGGAGAAGGATGGAAGCGAGCACGCTCATTTGATTAGGACCACTCCGTGCTTTAAAGCATGGAATTGAGCTTTGACAGAACCCTCCTGATCACATCGCGCCTCCACCCACCTTGACCCTGCTGAAAAATTTGGCCTTTTACTTATATCCCAAGATGGACGCCGTGGAAGAGCTTCTCGACTGGGCCAGGAGCAAGGGTATTGAGTTCAATGGCTTAATTCCGAAACGCCTTCCTGGGCGCGGTGTTGGTGTCATCGCAACCCGTCCAATCAAGGTTTGTACGTTCTTTTCCCCATATGCGTTCCCGGCTTTACCAACATAGTCTCAGCCTGATGAGGTAATCCTCGAGGTTCCTACGTCCTGCCTCCGAAGTATCGACACTGTTCCCACAGCTGTTCGTTCTAAGCTTCCAAAGGACATATCAGTGCACGGTCTGCTGGCTGCAGATCTAGCGCTAGATACTTCAGACAAGTACAGCATCTGGAACGCGGTTTGCCCTCGTCCAGAAGATTTCACGTCCATGCCTCTGCTCTGGCCTGTTCCTTTGCAATCCTTGCTCCCAGGCCCGGCAAAGAAGCTTCTCTCCAAGCAGCAAGTAAAGTTGGCCAAGGAGTGGGTAGCTGTTAATGCTGCTTTCCCTGACCTGAATCGGGACAGATTTACGTACGGCTGGCTTCTGGCAAACACGCGAACGTTCTATTATCTGAACCCGAGCCTGAAGAGAAGGAGGAAGGAAGACCGCATGGTGCTCCAGCCTGTTGCGGACTTGTTCAATCACGCTGATGAGGGTTGCAACGTTAATTTTGATGCCCAGTCTTTTATAGTCCGCGCGCACAAGTCGTATGAAATGGGCGAGGAGATCAGGATTTGCTACGGACGGCATGGAGGTGATTTTTTGATGGTCGAGTACGGTTTTGTCATGAACCCGAACCAGTGGGATGAGGTCGGGCTGGACGAAGTGGTCATGCCACTGCTCAACGACAAGCAGAGGGAGATGCTAGATGACCGTGGCTTCCTAGGTAGCTACGTGCTGGACCGAAACCAGGTGTGCTACCGGACACAGGTTGCCATGAGGACGCTATGCTGCAACACAAGAGAATGGGCAAGATTTGTAGACGGGATGGATGATGGTGACCGCAGTCAGAGGGATGTCGATCAGCGATTGATTGAGGTGCTGGGAAAATACAGATCCTCAATCTCAGAGACACTGGTCAATATCAGAGAGCTACACGAAGGCGAACAATGTCAAAGAGAATTGTTGGTGGCACGATGGATTCACATAGACTGCCTCATCGAAAACACTGTCGAGCGGTTACAGAACGAGATAGCCTAAGCTCTTGGCGTATGGAATATTCGGGGTTGTGACGTATATCATAACGATATTATTGATTCCATTCTCTCTACCTTGTGTCGATCGATTTCTGCCTATACCAGTAAGTACTTTTTATGCCATTCTTAATCCGGAGCGATAGTTGCATTATACACTATGCGTTTGAATAACTCGTATGTGCCCTGCTACCCGGCTGCATGTTTTAGCACAATTCGAAGGATCTTGGTCATCCATTGGCTCTTCTGCTGCAGATGTAAACTTTGAGGATTGGTGAATGCTGGGATCGTCGTGTAGCCTAAGGCAGCATTAGGCACCTCAGCCCCATGCCCCTGTTACTATGCGGCCGATGAGACCACGAATGGCGCCGAAAAGACTATAATAAAGCGTAGAGTTCCCAAATTAATTCTCTCTGAATCTCTTTTTGATTAGTGGCATCGCAGTTCTATGTCTAGTTAGGTGTGTCTCATCCTCTATACTGCACAGACTGCTCCCGCCTGACCTGTCGCCGAACCCCTGTCATCTCTCCACACCGTTCCTTCACCTTAGCGGCCATGGCCCCGCCAGCTTCCGTCCTCTCACGCACTCTGCAGTCTATATCCGTAACCAAGATTCATGAGATTGAGAAGCAACGTGCCAGATATGAGGAGAGGAAGAATGAAGTCCTCAAGCAGGCAGACAGATATCCCAACGAGCCTCACAAGAGGATAACCACGCTCTCGCAGGGACTGGCTGACCTCTATCCTGAAGCGTTGCAAGACCGCAAAGTCAAGAACATCAAGTACTGGCTCCAACAAGCTCGCTACGATGCATCGGTACCAGCTAACATGATTGAGTCCTGGGAGGATGTACTCCGCTCAAAGCTCGAAGTTCAGAGCCGCAAGCTCGGGCTGGCGCACTTGTACTCACAGCTGGTAACGGAGTGGATGAATCCCACCAGTCCCATCGGAGAAGTACCGGTTGCTGACGATGCCTCCTTCGAGGTTGTAGATCGGCAGAAGGAGAGGTTACAAGAGTTGTGCGATAAGTTTGAGAAAGTTGTCTTCGTACCACTTGAGACTGACGAGGTTGAAATTGACCTATTCATGAAGGACTTGTTCGAGGGTGACAAGGAATGGCAGAGTCTCGAAGGCCTTCGAGAGCAAGTCAAAGACTCTGGAGAGTCGCTAATGCGCCAGAAGAATCCATTTGATACAGATACCCTGAAGTGGTGTCTGCGTGGCCTCCTTGCAGAGGACCTCCTCAGTGACGAAAAGCAGGTCATACTTCGAGATTTCCTCGACAACGAGGTGGCCCTGAAAGAGATTGGTGATGTTTTAAACATGAGATACGCCGACTTTGACTCTTGGCAATGGCAAGCTGGTGCAGATGGAATCCCGATCCTTCCACGCCAGCAGTTGAATGGCAAATACCGTATCTGGATGGACGAGGATGTTCTTCAGGCGATATTCATCGAGTATGTCGGCATTCAATGCTGCATAATGACGAAGTCCCTGTTAAAGGCATTTGTTGAGTCTTCTCCGAGCTGGGAGTGGACTTCCGGCGCCAAAATAAGTCCTCTTGACCGGCTGCGGCGCCAATACTACACCGCTGAGAGCATCCCCACTCATAACAGTGTCGACATAGAGCGGAAAAAGCGTTTTATTAATCAGTTCTTTCTGTCGCAATTACCGGGAACGGTAGATGCACTTGGAGCTGGGACCTATGTCAATGACGGCGCAGCAAATGACGACGAGGATGGAGGTGAAATGAGGGCTGTTCAAAACATCAAGCAGTCGCTCCTTAGAACTATTGCTACGGAAACTCTCTTTAATCGTACTCTCAACGGCGAAGCCGCAGTTCTACAGTCGGATCTGCAATGGTATGCAACCGGGCTCTCGCACACAACCATTTTCGCTGTGATGCGATTCTTCGGCTTTCCTCTCAAGCTAATTGAGTTTTACAAAAAGGTTCTTGAAGCACCATTGAACATGACCCCAGCAACTGAGGGAGAAGAACCTAAAGGGCCAAAGATCCGTAGGCGCGGCGTTCCGATGGCTCATGCGACGGAGAAATTCATTGGAGAACTTGTTCTTTTTGTGATGGACCTCGTGGTCAACAGAGAAACAGGACTGCTGTTGTATCGGCTCCATGACGATCTATTTCTTTGTGGCCGGCCCCATAGCTGTGCCCGCGCATGGAAGGCAATGCAGGAATTTGCTAAAGTTATGGGACTTGACTTCAACAAACACAAAACTGGCTCTGTCTACCTCGTAAGCGACGACAAACTCCGAGATCCTCTGATCGAGTCTACATTGCCAAAAGGCACAGTCGAGATTGGTCATCTGTTGCTTGATCCCGCGAGCGGTGACTGGACCATTGACCAGGAACAAGTCAATACCCACATTCTTCAGCTCGGAAAGCAGCTTGCTGCATGCGACAGCATTCTGAGTTGGGTCCAGACTTGGAATAGTTGCATCGGCCGATTCTTCAGTCACACTTTTGGAGAACCGGCATTTTGCTTGGGAACCAAGCACCTCGATAGTATATTGGAGACGTACGAACGTATGCAATCCGTCCTGTTCGGCAATCCGGTTGGTTCTGTGGCCAAGGGATACAGCGAACCAGAGCCCGGGGAGCCTGGCAATGTGGTGCAATATCTGAAGGTGAAGATACAAGAGCGTTTCGGAGTATCTGACGTCTCTAACTCATTCATCTTCTTACCCGAACAACTTGGAGGACTTGGCGTACGAAATCCATTCATCCCCATGCTGACACTTCGTGAGGATCTCTCCAAAACCTACAAGACTCCCCAAGACATCATTCGAGAATGGTCCAAAGAAGATCAGGACGTATACCATCGGCTTGAAGAGGAATTTAGAGAGATAACCACGGTCGAGGATCGCCTGCGACGACTTCGTGAACTCTACTCTTTAACGGACAAGTACGAACAAGCGAAGGAAGCGACGCGAGCACATCTGAGCCGCGAAGATCTGGATACGTTCTACTCCTACGAAGAACATTCGAGATGGCGTGAAACGACTAGCAGTGCTCTTTTCGGAACCTACCTAAAGCTTGTCGACACGCCCAGGTCGAGGGAGCCCACTCTTCATGAGGATGTTGCTATGACACTGAGTGATCTGAACCTAACATCTAGCGGTGGCCGCACAATCGCCCAAGAAGGTAATGCCAAAGCGAAAGCTGGAGAAATAAAGTGGGCGCTGCAAATGTTCCGCGATGAGCTCCTGGATAGGTATGGTGGATTGAGGTTGGTGGACGAGAAGTTCCTGACTCTTGGACTTTTGACCATGATGAGGAGCAAGGCGATACGATGGAACATGGTTCTCTGAACGGCCCCAGCTTGAACAAGTATCAAGTTGCATATGCCACTCCATTCTCGCTCCCGTACGGCGAGGTTTTCATGACCGTATGGCGTAGAACCAGCAATACTGTTGTCAAGATATGGTCACGAGAAGGACGTCTCTAAACGAACGATGTGTTATCTGACTAATATATTACATAATTTTAAGTGGTCAAAACAGTGAGACGAGACACCGTAGTACGAAAGCAGTTCACGAAGCACTTCACGACAATACTCCAAAGCGGCAGAAGCCGGTAAATCGGTGAAGACTGGACCGGAGATCAGCGGTGGTGACGGTAGTGCGGCAAACAATCCCTGCTCGGCACTGTTGTGACCACCAAGAATTTTACACAATCCCGGAAAACAGGACAACTCTAAGCACCCGCTTTTCCCCCGCATACTCCAAACTACTCCTTGATTCTAAATCTGCCTTCCCCGCAAACCCTCTTTTAGGAAGTTGTAACCACCTTATAGCACGACTTAGACCTATTATGAGAGACGGTTCCGTAAGATATGCTGTATGCAACATGCCATTGCATGTGTAGCGCTTCTTTTAAACATGAAAATGACGCGGTTGGTCATGCCGCTTCGCCTGCAGAAAGCCGACTGACTCAGGCGCTCTATATAACATGATCCAAGCGCAGTCTTCAACAAGATGGCTTGAGTTATCGTTGATCTTTTTCGGTCTCGGACCTTTGGCAATATGGCGGAGAAAGCAGAGCACGAGCCCTCTACCGTCGGCCATGAAGTGGCTCCGGGCGCTGTCCACGCCGATGAGGCAGTCACGGCGGACTGGAGAGTCCAAGCAGCCGTCAAGGACAGATGGCACTCTATCAAGGCCAACCCGAAGATTCTTTTCATAGCTCTGTTTGCTTCGTAAGTCTCATTTCCATACTGGCTGGGGCACGGTCGTTGGGCGGATGCTAAATCGTGACGTCAACAGGTTCGGCGGTTTCGAATATGGCTATCAGCAGGGTATTCTCTCCCAGTCATTGGTCATGACACGATTTACAGAGAACTTTCCCTCGGTCGTCGAATCCTCAACTGCACAAGGCTGGCTCACATCGGTTCTCCAACTCGGCGGCATCGTGGGTTCCTTGACCTCTGGCCTCCTCGGGGAGATGTTCTCGCGCAAGTACACAATGTTTTCCGCCTGCTGCTGGGTCATACTCGGATCGTACCTCTATGTTGGCGCATCGGCTGGTAACCCTTCGTTGTTGTATGCGGGCAGGTTCTTTACCGGTCTCGGTGTCGGCACGTTCTCGGGCGTCGGCCCGCTATACAACGCCGAGATCTCTGCGCCGGAGACTCGAGGCTTCATTGTTTCGTTCTACCAGCTCGCTACAATCCTCGGCATCTTCCTCAGTTTTTGGATCGGGTATGGGTGCAATTACATTGGCGGCACCGGAGAGACGCAGACGGATCTTGCTTGGCGGCTGCCCTCCATCATCCAGGGCATCCCTTCCGTCCTGCTGGCGATAGGCATATGGTGGATGCCCTTCTCGCCGCGCTGGCTTGTGAAGGTCGGGCGGTATGACGAAGCGAAAAAGACTTTGGCCTGGTTGAGGAAACGCGACGTTGAGGATCCCCTCATTCATGCCGAGTATTTAGAGATCAGGGCCGAGGCTCTTTTCGAGGATCGCGTTTTTTCCAAGAGCTTTCCGAAGCTCGCAGCCAAGGTTAGCAGCATCTACTCCACCTAACCTTGTAATATCACTGACACCGCTATGCTAGGAGAAGCAAAGCACCTTCATGCGCGAAATATCAGGCTATGTCCATCTATTTAGGACTTGGGATAACTTCAAGCGTGTTTCAACTGCTTGGATGATTAGTAAGAAAATCTCTGGACTGTTTTCAACCCTTTTCAGCATGCCCACGGAGCGTAGATTGCCCATTAGAGGCATCTGGTTCTATGCCACGATTCCACAACGCTCCCGAAGACCCACCTCCCCTTCTACGACCCTCATCAAGAAGTAAGACTGACTCCAAATGATGTAGTGATGTGGCAACAATGGTCTGGCATTGACGCCAGTAAGTTTTTTTCCTGTCCATATACTTTCATGTGTCTTGCCAGGTGCTGTGTATTAACAGGAGTATAGTTATCTACTATGCCTCCAATGTCTTCCAAAGTTACGGTTTCTCGGATGGCACCATTGCCATGCTGGCAACTGGCGTGACTGGCAGTGTATTTCTAGTTAGCACACTTCCTGCCATGTTCTTGATTGATAAGCTCGGTCGCAAGTTTATGCTGAAATCCGGATCTATCGTCATGTTCCTCTGCATGGTCACAGTCGGCATCATCGTTGCTAAATTCCGACACGACTGGCCTCACCACACTGATGCGGGTTGGGCCGCCGTGGTTCTCATCTGGATCTACATTGGGGCTTTTGGTTTTGGATGGGGTCCAGCTTCATGGGTCCTGGTCTCTGAGATCTTCCCCCTCTCCATCCGCGCCCGTGGCGCGTCGATTGGCGCGAGCTCCAACTGGGTCAACAACTTTGCCATTGCCTTTATGGTCCCTCCCATGTTTGAGGCGTGGGCCTGGGGTACTTACATTTTCTTCGCGGTATTCTTGTTCTGTGGCTTCTTTTGGGTCTGGTTCGTGCTGCCCGAGACGAAGAATGCCACACTCGAAGACATGGACAGGGTGTTCAAGAGTCACACGGGCGCTGAAGACGCGAGGATGTTGCTGGATGCTCAAAGAGACGTCGGATTGTTGGACTTCTTGAGGGTCACCGAGGTTGACATGCAGAAGGCTCAGAACGTTTGATGTAAAGGGGTGTAGGGATTTCCCTCATTACCAAGTTGCATTATCGAACGTAGATCAGATTGGCAGCTAGCGCCCATATTTCTGTTACAGCCATAAACATAGCCGGAAGTGAAGTGACACCCTGAAGTCCAAACCGTCTGGTTGATGCTTCATGAATCGTCCCCGCATGCCGTCACGCTTCTCCCTCATCCTATGCTGCTTAAGTCTCAAGACCAGCAAGTCCAACACGGGCCATGCAGGCTCTGTATTTATCATCAATGCAGAGGTACACTACAAGATATTTTCTTGTCGTGGTCGAGAACCTCGACTCTCTTCTAAAATTGTTCTTTTGAACATTAAATATACGGAACGTTTTGTTGAGAAATCAAGTTCGTTCGATCTAGAATTATGAGAGACATGCGAATACGGTTGTGAAGTTAAGACGTATCCTGGTATGATTGCCTGTCTAAACAAGGTTGGGTGAACATATAAAATAATGTACACTCAGATCTTTTTCTCTCTCACTTGATTATCCTATCTTCAAAATAACCAAAAAGCCATTTGTTCGAGATAAGAGGCTCGCAGGATCAAATTATGATCGTAGTTACGGTAATTTTGAAATGTATCTTGCCCATAAGAAGCCACCGAGTTGCCCTGCGCGCTAGTCATTGCTCCAGCGTTGAGATACGTTGCGTCTCTACTATATTTCGCATGCTGCCAAACTCATGAATTATGTCCGAACCACCCGTTATGCACTTTCCCCTGGTCTATCAAATATTCCAAAGTATCTTCACCCGCGAGTCGAACGTGCTCCACCGGGCTTTTGATCCATCCTTCCAACAGCACCTTTGTCCTTTCCACTACTTCTTTTTCCTGTGTGGTGGCTTGTTGTTCGAACAGATTCTCAGCAAGCTCCATCATCAGGTAGTCTGCCAACTTGGGAACTTGTGCGTCAGCAGCTTCTGCGATTGTTACAGCAGCCCGAGGATAATTATCGCGGTCAAACATGGTTTCAACCTTGCTGAGAACGCGACGCCATTCCATGTGATAAGGCTCTTCACCTGCTACGAGATCTTGTACCATCGCATATAGATCTGTCACGAATTCACTGATCTCCGTCTGTGCGGGCACATCACCAACACCTGGGTCCCGATGCTTGTCGCCTAGGATTTTCAGCTTGATCGAGAACGTCTCGGGTAGTCTCGCTGGAGCCCGGTGTGGATCGCGCTGCCAGGCTTCTGTCCTCAACCTGTCGATGTCCCTAATGACACGTCCGAGGAGCGGCAGGCAGTTTGTGGTCCATCTTGCCTTGTTGTCGCGAGTGGTATTGGCGAAGCAGGTCATGAGACGATTGAAAAAGCGAACATCGGCCTTGGCGGTGAGGTCGGCCACAATGTAGGAAATAAAGTCTTGCACTTCTGTAACCGTAAGGTCATTCTGGCTGGTGTTGTCCATTCTGAGCAGGCAGTTGACAATAGGGGTGATTCCGCAATCATTGAACGCTGCATAATCCGGGTTGTCCCAAAGATAAAGCCAATGTTTGCCTGCATTTGATCTGAGAAAGTCCCCGTCCTTTTTCACAGCGTCGTTAGCGGCACGAAGCTTGTGATGCGGTTTAAAGTTGACCATGAAGTAACATTTGAGAGTTTCGAAATTAGCTTTGGTAAGTGCCTGTGGGACTGAGCTCCAGTAATCAAGGAGGAGTTTCCGCTTGGCGGGCAGGGCGGGGAGATAATGCTCAGGCATTTCGAACTCATGGCGTTTGGCGAATAGAGCAACCCATCGTACGTTCTCCGCCGCAGATCTCTCAATGATGGGGATCAAAACACGTGTCAACCACTCTTGATACTCTGGAGTATCATCCTTCCATTGTGCTCTAGTCATCCACAGGAGCGACATGATTGGTGGCAAAGTGTCCATGGTATTACCTTCATAGATCTCAGGGATGTCGCCAACCCCAGTCTCGGCTGAGAGCCACTCTTTCTCCTTTGGCGGGCGACGCTCATTGATTGATGACACGATGGGAATGACCGTTTTCTCCAGAATTTCGTAAACATGCTCGCGCACAGAAGACTTCTTTGAGTGCACCAGTGAGGATACCAAACCGTCCACTATCGCAAATTGAACGTCAGGATGCGAGGAACTATTTAGCAATTTCTCAAGAATGTCACAAGCGAATTTCTGATCGATAAAGTCGGCACCGCGAAGCAACTGGGCGATCATCTTAATCGTGCTCACCTTGATCATAAGTGTAGCGGATTGCGATTCACCCTCTGCCTGCTTCGGAGGTGGTTCAGAATCCGATGGATCGCTTCGTCGCTCATGTCTTTCCGCCTTCCGTTTAACCTGGTCTGCCGCAAATTGGGCTTGTCGCTGTTGGATTTCTGCACAGATATCTGCAATAAACTCCTTCGCGTGCTCAACTGATAAACTCTTCAGAAATCTGATATTGACCAGATGACGATGCCACGAGCTGTCGTCTTGCCGGTCAAGTACAACATACTGTACCAAGTGGCGCGCAATTTCCGGTCGATCACTACGCACAAGTTGTTTGATAATCGCCATGGCCGCCTCGCGCACAATCGGGTCTTCTTTGTCGCTCCCGTTCAGACGTCCCAGAAGTGATTTGGCAAGTTGAGAAATTGTGGGTAGAGGAATTCGCGACGAAAAGCGAGACAAGATCTCCATTTGCCAGTTAGCGTTAGGAGTCCCGTGTGCTTCGAGGAACTCGGTATCCAGATACAAAGCAGGGATCCGTATATCCGTCTCAGAGGGAAATGGTTTGAGTAACAATGAAGAGTCTGAGCCATATTTGGTGTTGATATAGGAAATGCAGGCAGTGATCAATGCGTCTCGTGTTGCCCCTGGAAGGGGTGTTTCGTAACTCCCAGGAATTTGCCAGATACGGGGGTGACGTCTTCCAGGTGTTTTGACTTCACGATGGCGCAATGGCGTAGAAATTCTTTTCGAATTAAGCAAGTACGTCCGCCCGGGGACAAGCAAACAATCAATAGTTGTCTTGGGCAAATCTCGGGATTTGTTTTCGGACATGATCCAGTTCGGCCAGGGATTCCACTCGACAGGCGAAGCGTCATCTGGTTCGGGCAGTTCTGGCATGATAGGCTTTCGTTCCGGCACAAGCCCCAAACGCTCAAGGCCATCTTTGAGGCCTAGGCAGCACTGGATTGAACAGAACGCATTCTCTACCCAGAAAGCCACGGCTTCTTCAGCACTCATTCGAGTTCCAGTAAGCGTTGTAGTGGCGTGCGCCCAAGCCTTGTTCAGGCGAAGGTCCCGCTCTTGCTTATCCTCGGCGCTCAATAGATAGATTCGAAGAGCGTATGTATAGCTGTCGACGAAAACCCCAATCGCTTCTCGAGTAGCCTCATCGTCAGGCGGAGGGCTGAGGAGTGATGAGTCGGAAAAAACGACAGCTTCACAACGGGGTTGGAGATATGGCATTTTGTGAAGACCAAATGTTGCCAAGTCCACCCTGGGGCACAATATTTGTATGGGCAAGCCAGTAGGCCAAGGCTGTCGGAGGGTCGTGGTGGTCGGGTAAGCAGTACGGCGGACCTTCGTCCAGATCTCGTTTCGTCTTTCTGCCAACCTGTCTAAGAAGAAGCATGTAGATTTTGTTGGCTTGACGGCTGCCCAACCTTCAAGCGGACCAGAAACCGAATTGAGATGCAGTCGTTCATTCTCTGGTGACAGTCCGAACTGTTCCATCTTGACCAAAAATTCTATGGTAGGCTCCCAGATTGCGCTTATCACACTATCGTCTGACCAGCCATACTTTTCCTGCATCAATTGAGTCCGTTCTAGGCGTCTATACAAAACATCCGCTGGGAAAGTTTTGACCGCAGCCCAGTTCCTTTCAACGAATGACGGTTCCTTGATTGACATGCCCGCTGTTTCTAAAGCACCATAAATGTCAGCGTCGAAGTCAGATTTTCTCAGCAGAATGATGCTCCCCATAGAAAGACAGGGGATTTTGCGGCGTAGTGCCATGTAACTTCATGTGGAATATTTCTTCTACTTACCCAAAAGCTCGAACATGATATCATTACTCTTAGAAACTGCCGTTCTGGCCACTTCCAGGGACGGTAGTTTATGTTTGAGCTTGTTCGTTGGAATTCCACTCAACAGATCTAGCCCTTCTTCGGTGCTGATGTGTTGTGATACGTACAGCCGCCCAACGGTCTGGGCGTCACGATTGAATCGCCGAGCCCAAAGGAGGGTATCGGCGTAGAGCCCCAGCGAACTCGTGGCTATGGCGAGCTTCAGGGCGGACGTCGCCCAATCAGCACGTTCTTCCCATTCTCGTGAGTTCGATGCTTTATTCTTCCTCTCGGAGAGTCCCTTCTTTGCTCGGCTGAACCAATTTGATTCCTCGTCCACAGTCGTCGCAACCCGAGATTCCAGATACGCTGCCATGATATCAGGATCTACTGAGTTACCTCCGATTGATAAGGCTGTAATAACTCTTCTTTCAAGGAGTGGTGAAGTTGTCGAAATGAAATTGCCGTCTGGGCGAGCGTTGGCAATTATCTTGAATAGGCGCAAGGCCGCAGGTGCGTGAAGATCCAGGAAGAACTCGACTGGCCAGCGCTCGTCCGTTTCTTCCGAGAGTTTCGTCTCAACGCTTTTAGTTTCGGCGCTGATATCTATACCCCACCATCTCGCATTCAGCAAAAACAGACGTAGAAGAGGATATCTCAGGACAGGCTCGACTGTCTGTGCTAAACTGGCGACACTATTGAGAGAAGCCAGTTGTCTCTCAGGCACAACGGCGATGAGACCACTCAGTAGCTTCTCAGCATCTTGCCGGCCGGGGGAACGCTTCCAATGTCGGGTTGCATAAAAAATCACGGTTTTATGCTCGGGAGCAAATCTAGCATCAACCACTATAGCTTTGGCGACATTTGCCTCCTTCTGTGCACACTGTAAAGTCAAAATTAGGACACGATTCGTGTCATCATGGTTATGAACATTGTGTAGACGTCTCAACAAAGGAATGATGAGGTCTTTGACGAGCACGTCACCATTAAATTGTAGAGCTTTCGAATCTGTCGTAATGCGTGTCAACACGCTGAGTGCAAATCGGCGGTCGCGGTTCAAAAGACAAGTGCAATCGGAGATTTTCTTTGCCTCGCCTTTACTGGGGAAGAGCTGTTGCATAGCTTTCATCTCGTAAGCCGCTGAATGCGCATCCGCGACTCTTCGTCCTGGGCCGCGGTCCTTTGTGTATGCCAGCGCGGTTTCGACATTGCAAGCGGGGATGAGTTGTCGATAGAGATGCTCTAATGGTCGTGTGTCTGGGTTGGATATTTCACCATTCCCGCACAGCGTATTGTACAGCTTAGAAATAGCACTCTGCCGAGGTGATAAGGCTCCAGTGGCTTTGCAGGACAGGGAAATAGTCTCGCATAGAGTGCTGATATGATGAACGCTGAATGTTGACATCAACTCAACAACGCCTCGAACATCGCCTATTGCTTTCCAGATGGCGGAAAAGCCGGCATCCGTACGTAACCATTTCCCAAACCGTCTGATAGCGACATGACGTGCCAGAATCGAAACCGTTTGGCGAATAGCAGCTACAATAGCATCTGCATCTTTGCAGACTGCTAGCCAGACTTGAAATACATCCGGGGGGATAGCACCGGTTTCAACTGAAGAGATAAGTTGATTCGAAATGGTTCGCCAGTTGGCACTCCTGAGCTGCGTTTGGAAGTACCGTGCCAGCTCGGGTGGAGAGCTGTCACGAATGACCTTGTTGTTTAATTGAGAATACATACCCAATGCTGAATCTCAATTATACCCCATTGCGCACCGAGTAGACTGGATGTGAGAAGTTGTGTTACCTGCTAAGATAACTGGCTTAAAAGTAAGTGATATTTCAGCAGACGATGATGACTCTTACCGTGCAAATGTTATCCTAAGGCAAACACAGCGGGCGAGCTGAATCCTTTTAGTGGAGACCTGACATCAGTGCCCAGCGGTGAGACACAATGGGTTTGGACACGGTATGTACTCGGCGAAACAGGCACAGAAAATATGATTTAGTATCATGACTTCTGGAATTGAACCCGAGGGAATACCTCGAGATCTTCAGTGGTGGCATGTTAGGAAATAATCACCGCGCACCATAATGATGATAAATATGACTAACCTAGTAAACTTTGCATGCTGCTCAAACGCTGTGCCGCTGCAGGCAATGCAGCAAAGGCCACACTAATCAACTGCCGGTCCTTGTGAAAACTGCTCAGTTATACGTCATCTCGTTGGGTTTTCTCGAAAGCAATAGAGTATTATTCTGTGCAGTTGTGCTTTGTGCTTGGGGCTGATTGTTGTCAATTATAGAAAGCCACAACCACTGACACCAAGTGGAATATTCTACCGAGCGGCTTGAAGGGACGGGATGTTTAGTGTGATCATCAATAAATCGCATTGCGCCTTCCGTCTATGGTTGTGGTCATAACGCCTCTATACCCATGCTTCTATCTGGAAGCGATATCGTTCTAACATGGATGCGGCTTCATCTAAGCCCAAAGCAATCGCTTTTAAAACCAGAGTTTTCACAAGAAATATCATGTCAAGTCCAGACCCTACTACCGGTCTTTGAGCTCGCATCCTTTTAAGCAATCCGTTTTGCCATCCTTCAATCCTCCTCATCATCCGTATCCTTGGGGTGAGGAGTACCCTTGGGACTGTTGAGCCATTCAATGTGTCTCAGGCGTCTTCTGACCTCCTGCTCCTTCAAATCCTTCTTGGTCTTCTTCTTCTTCTTCTTGGCACGGAACTTCAGAGGTATATTATCTTCCGCGCCACTGTTGACTGCACTGCTGACGTTGCTGCTAGCCGCAGTGCTTGCGACAGCACTGGAAATACCAGATCCGGGGCGGGACTCTTCAAGGGAAAGCATGGTAGCACCTCTGACAGTCATCTTGCCGTCATTGACGAGCCATTGCTCGTTTGAAAGAGCGCCAACGAACTCTTCGTTGTGGGAAATCATGACAACACCACCCTTGAAAGTACGGATAGCCATAGCAAGACCACCCATAGAATCTCTGTCCAAGAAATTGGTAGGTTCGTCAAGCACGAGCAAATGCGGGTTGTTCCACATGGCACCTGCAATGACGACCTTGACTTTTTGACCTCCTGACAGAGAGCCGATCTCATTGTGGTTAGCGATTTCCGGGTCTAGGCCGAGATCCTCGAAGTGCTGAGAAATAACCTTTGGCTGCAGGTCACGGTATCCCAAACCCTCACGAGACGCCTCGTGGTCATCGAATTCTTGGACAAGCTTATCGAATCCCCACTCCAACAATGTCTCACGAGAAACCTGCGAGTTGTACTTCGGGAGCATCAACTTCCATTTGCTGTAAGAGATTAGCGACATGATACCAATTGGTGTTGGCGATAGGGCTTGCTTACACTTCATATTGGAAGGACTTCTTCCACTTTTGTCTACCAACCAGAGCCTCAACCTGTCGTGGTGGGCTTCCATCGCCCAGTTCGATAGGCTTCTCCATCTGTGCCTTGTCCTTGTCTGAAAGAATACGAGTCTGCTTCATGAAAACTTCTCGGTCATCACCATTGGCGTACCGCCACTGAAGATACTGGTTGGGTGTTTTCTCTAGATGCATTTCAACGTGCTCCAAAGCGTGTTGCTTGATGTAACCAATACGCAGATTGGGATGTTTCTCTACTCTGCCAGTAGTAGGAATGGTCTCGCCCGTCAGCATCTTAACAAGGGTCGACTTGCCAGCACCGTTAGGACCAATGACAGCAATTCTAGACGACAGCGTAAGCCTGCATGAGCAGTCGGTGAGCTGGGGCTTGTTGGCACCCGGGTACTGGTAGGAACAGTTGCTCATGCGAATGATGGCTGCGCTTTGGGACTTGACACCACTCAGAATACCTGGTGGCGGGAACTTGAACTGCACGGTGGTTGCGGCGAGCTCGTAATAGGCCTTGGCCTCTGGTCGTACCTTGACGAAGTCTGCAAGGTTACCCTTGAAGTGACCAAGCTTCTTGCCGGGCTCATAGTGGTAAACATCCGTGCAAACATTGTCCAAGAAGCCCGAGTCGTGGGAAACGATAAGACTGGTAATGTCCGTGTGAGTCTTGAGATAATTCTCTAACCATGCGATATTGGCGACATCCAAGTGATTAGTAGGTTCGTCCAACAAGAGGACATCGGCCTTCTGAAGCATGGCTCTGGCCAGGGCAAGCTTCATCTTCCATCCTCCGGATAGAGATCCAACCTTCTCAGACTGTCGGCCCTCAGGACCAGCAGTGAATCCAAACTCAGCCAGGACCTCAGAGATACGATCACGACCCTCAGTAGCGATTGTAGCGTCCTTGCACATGAAGTCCAGGATGGTGATATCAGCGTCTTCACCCTGGTTGTGCTCGACGTAACAAGTTCGCAGAACATCCTGGGGAGGGAAACCTTCCAGCTTGCCGCCAGCAATACTCTTCATGAGCGTAGATTTGCCGGCACCGTTGCGACCGCAGAGACCGTATCGGTGACCCTTGAGGAGGCGCAAGTTTGTGTGCGAAAGAAGAAGCATTCCACCATAGGCAAGAGAGAAGTCGGCGTTGACAATCTCGGTCTCGCCATCATCTTCCTTCTCTGGCACGCCGTACTTGCGCTGGTCTTCCTGAATGAAGTGCTGCTGTACTGCAGCCCCAACAGGTTCGCTAGCCTCGTTCTTCATGACATCCTTCAAGTATGGTGTGAGTCTGTCCTCAATGCGGTGAACAAAGCGATGGTTGACATCCTCAGCTACCATAGAAGAGAGGTAGAGATGCTCGTCTTCAGCAAGAATATCAAGACCGCCAGTGGTCTTTCTCAGCTCGGCTTCGAGAACCATCCAAACATCGGCGGCGCTCACCTTCTCGATGACGGCCTCCTCGTTGCCCATGGCCTTGTCCATGACATCGAGAGCGCGCTGTGCCAGGTCGCGAACCTCAGGGAGTGAGGCGCGTCCCAAGACGCCCTTGATACCAGGTTGCAGTTTGGGCAAAAAGGTACGGGCTTCAATGGGGTCGTGGACCAACTTGGTCAAGTTCTCGGTGATGACCACACTCTGTCGCAGAACTTCTTGACTGGTGGAAGGGTTGTTGAGGGTGCGCTCCAAGAAGGGGGTAAGAAGTGCAAGTACAGGAGATGTCACGATGGCGACAAAGGTAGTCTGCGAAAGGGCGTGGATGGCCTTCTGGAGGGTTTGGGTCGAGGGATGATGCAAAGTCTCAATGAGCAGAGGGATTCTGGGAGCAACATCGTCGTTGGAGAGGAGCGTAGTGAGCGACGTCATGGTTGCGAGGGCTTGTTTCTCAACCTCTGCCTTCAAGTCGTGCATGTCTCCCTCGACGATGGGGAAAAGGGTGGCGAGCTTGGCGCCCATGGCCTCTCGAAGCAGATCCTTCTCATGGGCCTCCTCCTTGGTGCATCCAATCTCCATCTTGGCCTTCTCTGCCGTCTTCTGCATCAGCTTGAGAGCGCCGACTCGTCCCTGCCACTTGCCTGTCTTCTTGGACAGGTACGTGACGAGAGCGGGAAGCAGACCGACGACGAGCGCCTCAGCGCTCAGACCCCTGAAGAGCGCATCCAGGCCATATTGAGCAGCATCGCGCACGACGGCGCCCTTGTCAGACAGGGCATCAAAGGCGACGCCGATCATGCCATCCTGGCGAAGCAGGAAAGCAACCTCGCTCAAGCGCTGCTTTGGGGCGATCCTCTCGAAGAGGGCCCCCAGCAGGTTTTGGGCCGACTCTCGCTCAAGGCCGCTCTTCTTGTTGGCTGCTGCGCTTCGGACTCTGTTCAGGACACCGTAGTCGTAGAGACCCTGGTATCCGACGGTGGAAAGCAGCTCGTCGCAGAGAGCGTAGGCGCGTTGAACGGATTCGTCAGACGTCTTTGCATTGAAGATGCTCTCAAGGAGTTCGAAGAATGGCGGGGGAGGGGCAGAGCCCGATTTGGAGACCATTATCGGCGGCGATACGGGGTGAGGCATGGTGAAATGAAGAGAATGACAAGAAAAGCGACGAGACAAACAGAACAGAACAGAAGCACCTGAGTCTGACGGGAAGACTCACGCTGTGTACCAAAGATACGATCAGCAAGCGCCCAAAAACTGCCCTTTGTTCAGGCGTGGAAAAAGTGAGTTGTAGCAGAAAGGGCGAGATCTCACTGCGCGGATTGTCAGAAATCCTAGGTAATGTGGCGGACGACGCTTATCTGACAAGTGGGAGAGCCTGCCCCTCAGAGATTTTTTTTTCCTTATCTGTTTTGGTTTGGGGGAAGAGAAAAAAAATACCCCCCCCCCCCCGAAATCCCTTTCAAGCCTTTCCGCGCCTTTCTCCATCAATCCCATCCCCCCCATGCCCAAAAAGCCTGCATCTGCGCTAGTTCTGAATAAGCGCCTGCTGCAATAGGTGGCCTTTGCCAGAGTTACCCACTATTAAAAAAAGAACCTTTTTAACCCAACAACATTGACGGAGGAGACATGTGCTAATTCCCTGAAAGCTGGTACGAGAGTATATTTCCACCCGCGAAGGCTTTGCCACCGTACGCAATATCGTGTTACAGTAGTGTCGTTATGGTACAGTACGCTCCCCAAGTCAGTCGTCTCATGACTCTGTCCAAGTTGCAATCACAGCACGCCCCCGCTTCCTTTGCCGTGCCCGCTTACTGCCGTCATTTCATTCCTCCCCTATTGAACCCGTTGTGCGCACCAGATTCGTCCCGGTCCTCAACGCCAGTGCCCGCAGATACCTGCCCTGCCCCTCCCCCTCTCTATGTGTCCCTCTCTTAATGCCGCTTCCGGTTATAGTACAATACCTCATCTAAATGCCAAGTTCGTTCCCAATCCGTGCCCAAATCATTTCAAGTTGCTTCTCACACCAACTGTCTAACCATGTTATTGCCTTCAACTTCATGGTCAAGACGTCCCTGTTCAAAATGCCTCGGTTTAAGCAGTACTTTCTCAGGGAACTGAGAAAGAAACTACGGCAATCGGTCGAGCTTTCAAAACTATCCCACGCGTGAGAAGGTGGGACCCGAGCACAAGACCCAATGAACAGTATCCATAAAAGTATGTCTTCGTGAAGCTCGTCATTGGAATCTTCCTTCAAAGAATCTGGCGTACCATACGAGGACTCAGGATACTCTGTCCCTGGGGCGAGCCAACCTTCCGTTGGCGGCCTGCCGATCATGGCGCCGTTGTTGTATTGTCCCGTGGCATTGAAAGAAGCCGTCGGCCACGCATCTGACAGTAAATTCAAGGTAATGACTACACCGCAGAGGCTTCCCATCAAGGCTTCTACGAGCAGCCTGTGGCCTCTGGCCTGAGGTGGTTGTCCCCTCAACGCCATATGCAGATATAGGTGGCTGGCATAGACCAACGCATCTGACAGGTCTGTTGGGCTGCGATAGCTCGTCATGGCTTGATTGTTGAAAACGTCTGCGGCGTGGAATGCCAACGAGTTACCGCTGCGCGATCTGATCATTTCCTCGAGGTGACATAGCCTATACTCGACAAAATAAACGCTGTCGCTCATTTGGCCCCGCTCAGCTCGGAGACTCTCCAACTTCTCGAACTCGAAGGTATTTACAGCCTGCGTCGTTGAATAGATGATTTCAAAGAGCTCGATCGTTTCGCGGTCTCGAATGGTCAGCCGGTTATGACACCGGCCCAACGAAGAAGTGTTGAGCATCATGGAGCGCGACAAGAACCGGTCCTGTATGTCGAGAGCGGAGGCCAGCGTCGGGATAAATGGGAACGACAATGCACTCTGTGAAGCCGTAGCATAAGCAAAGTCTGCCCATGCCAGAGCACGCTGGAGCAGGGTGCTGTGTCGGAAACCATCGAGTAATCCACCGCGCATCTCAATCATTTTCTTCAAACCCATCAGGTGTGCTCTAGCTGCAGGGAGCGAACCTATGAATGCTTCAACGTGAACAAGGAGAGATACAGAGACGATTACCCCGTCTGATACCGTAGCGTTGTCTCTGCCTTCTAGGTTTAATCTTTCGTTAATATGCTTGAGCGCTTCATAGCGATGGAAGTCTATTGTTGTCATGTCATTCCATTCGGCCAGAGCGCAGTGCATTGCGGCAACAAGGCCCATGAATCCGTGAGTCATGGCCGGATCGACTGTGATCTGCATGAGCATTAGCCAGGACCCAAAATATCACATACCAGAGCTTGCAATGTTACTCACATAATCGAACCAGTCTCCTTGAGGGTTCATGGCAAATGACAAGGCAATGAAACTGGAGTGGTAAGTGCTGAAGTATGATGGCGCACCGTTGCTATCAAACCACTTCTGCACGAATTTCTCCTGTGGTGAGAGACAGACACATATCATCCATTTGAACAGCTTCTCCGTCAACGGCGTAGTCCGAATTGGCAAGACAGAAAACGAGGGCAGTTCAGCAGCGACCACGAACGCGAGTTCATTGGTAATCATGTCACTTCGCAAATCATCCTGAGTTCTCTCGATTTTGATGTCTTCAATGGGTCCATCGAAGGTCGTTGGCGATGAATCATTCTGCGACGAAATACTGTTCGGTGAAGCAGACTTCGGCGGCGTATGTGTTTGTCTATTGACCGGTGCCTGAGATTTTGTTGTATTTAATCGGAATTTTGACACCCGCTCTTTCTGCGAAGCCCTCTTCTGCGCCGGTTGTTTTATCGCTGGCTCATTTGGTAGCTTCTGCCTCCGTGCATGAGACCGTACTCTTTTCCGTGTTTCGTCATCACGCTTGATTGTGTTTACCGACGTTATGAACTGGAAGCCCGTGACTCCCACTGTTGTTGGCGAACCCATCTTGATCAGTCGAACATGGCCCGTAACAATAGTTCGGCGTGCAAACGGTTCAAGATCGCGTGTCTCTCCACACATATGGAGAAGGCGGCTCGGGATATTTGAAGGTGCTGAAAATAGAAGCGCCTACAGATCCCCCCAATTGTTTCCAGGGTACCCTATTGGCTGATTATGACCTCCTCGTCATGGTAGAGGCACCGCCTCGATTTTTATGCATGCTGAACTCACGAGTGGCATTTGTCAGATTCAACGGGAATGCAAGGATCGGGCGCTCCCCCATGTCACGACTCACGCTTCCCTGGACTCCGGGCTACCGACGTGTTTATTGATCCGTTTCCATGAACTGGGGCACATCAGCTCGGTAAGAAAAGCCAACGAATAGTGGATGGTCCCCACTAGCGGACGGTATAACCACCCCGAAGCTAAGTTAGCGAGGTGCGGTCTCACATGCTCCAAGGGTCGATTTATGACAACTTTCAGGGCAGTTGCCATGTTGGTTCATATGTTGTTTCAGTGCTGTAGTATTTACACTGCACTTTGCAATCCTTCCAGCCCATGGATTTCTCTAAATGAGGCTTTTAACATGTTGCCGACATATATGTAACAGCAAGGTTCTCCTTCCTTACGGGGAGCCCGAGCCAATCAGCAATATTCGAATCCCCAATATAGATCATACCCAGCACTCAATTTCAACCTACGATACTGCGAACTCGATTTGACCAAGGCAGGATGCTGTCTCTTCCTACAAACTGTCGATATTCAGTGTACGCTCAGGGGATGCAACTACAGCCGTCTGTGACACGCCAAGTAGTTACCCGTAACAGGGGAGGCCCTACGGTCATCTTCGGTAATGACAATCTCATTATCCCAATGAGGAATATTCCGGCCAAATGTGCCGTTGCGCTAAGAAGTGCACAGCCTCGCTCCGTGGTCGATTCGCGAATCGGCTATCGCTGTAGATCAGAGTTAATTTTACTTGCACGATTGATTTTGATAACCAATTTATTTCATTTAACGGGAACTCTACTATCCGCTTCTACCTGCATTCAAGCCAGGTCAAGTGCAAGACTATCGAACAGCAAAAGCTCACACATCGCAACAACCTAACCTTCAAGCGCTACGGCAAAGACAGCTCACGCGATCAACCGGTAGATTCTCGCAGAAGCAACACGAAATCATCACATCCCAAAAGCTATGGATAAAAAGGGTTGGCGGTCATTCATCTGTGTTCCCTGAAGATTGCAAACAATTCAATAAATTCCCAATGACGTCTCGTCCTGTCGATGGAAGCATACCAGCTTGCTCAGGAGGTGGCGCATTACATCACGTGAGAACTATCACCATTTCTGAGGCCAACAAAGATAAGTTGTGACTGGTAGTCTAGACATGCATTTTTGCAGGATCTTAAAGTTAAGCTATGCTCATTACTCTAGAAGTGGTGCAAGGAAACAGAGGCGCTCGGTTTCGGAATTTGTGCAACGGTGCAAGTTGACAGACAGCATACAGTTAATTGAGTCTAAGGATGCTACATAACAGACTCAGTTGTCACCTACCTCACCTAAAGTTCCGTGAACATCTATGGCAGAGCAGCCATGTTGGTTGCACCCTTCAGCCGCTGTGAACGTCCAAGGTGTCAAGCCTCAGGGCCACTGTGGTACAACTGATCCAACAATGAATACAATCAGCAGAGATAGGACTGGATTCGCGTCTGTCAATCAAATGGAAAGCGTATAGAGCTTGAACCTTACAAAATAGGTTGAACTGTGGTTTACGAGCAACAAAGGCACAAGGCACATTTGGAAGTATCAAGAAGAGATATGTCTCGCCTCCAGGGCGTAGAACCTAGACCCCATAATCCACAACAACGCCGCCTTTCGCTATGCAAATGCTAGAAGCCGAATACCCACAACGCCTCACTTCGTGCAAACAACCCCCATTGAGACCACTGCGCAGCGCAGATGAAGGAAGAACATCTAGTACCACGTGGGAGGTGTGTCTCGCCAGTGCCGAAGCATACTCTCGATGGCTTGGCGCCACTCCCACTCGAAACACTGACCGAGTTGGTCAGCCTCCTCTTGAGATGGGTCTCGGCCTCCCCACATCTCCTTCTTCCATGCCTCGTTGTTCGCATAACGAGGCACGAGTCCACTGCATGTGAACGTGAGCCGACCTGGCTTTCTGTACTTCAGGAATAAATAACACTTACTCGTCTCGTATCTTGGTCAGGCACAGCCAGGCCAGATTCCAGCTCCTGTTGGATTCCGGATCGTTGCGCACCCGGCGGACCGCCTCGTTCACAACCTCGGCGCTCAGGGGGTAGTTCGGCGTCAGTCCGCGCAGTTCGGCCAAGAATTGGTTGTTGACATAGTACGACCAAGCCGAAGTCATCGGTTCTTGGAACGCCAGCGCTTCCTCTTCGCTTTCGCACTTTGCCGCAACTTTTTCGATGCGACATAGTTCCGTCAATGTGTTTACGCGGTGCGTACGCAATGACTCGATGAGTTGCTGATTAGAACACTAACCCGGCACCTCAAGGTCAGTGTACATTCTTCACATATCATAAAATGGGGGTTGACAAGCAGCATTATGTGACTGGAAAGGAGAAATGGTAGGGTAGCGCTGAGGACAGGGGCAGGATTACGAAATAAAACCCAGTATGCAATTGGCTTACTCGGTTCTTTTTACTGCTCTTTGAGTTACGACTGGACTCATCTGAGCGATTTGAACGAGACGACATGGCCGGTTGGAAGTGGCAGGACCGTGATGGTGACTGTGAAAACAAAACGAGGTTCACAAGATCGTCCGTTTGGAGTCTGAATGGTTCGACCCTGACTATGTCGGCCTTCGAGCGCATACGATACTTATAGTATGCCTGAGCTTCCCTTTGGAATTTTCGAGTTCTCAACCCAATAGGGTTGTGTGAGTTGGTATCAAGGATATGCTCTGAGGACTTGAGCAGAGATTGGAGTTACGATTCTGTCTGGCTAAGTTTTGGCTGATGACTAGATAGGATTTAGCAATCGACCTATCTATCCACAAGAATTTATCTGGAATACGTGAGCATACCATCAGGGCCTCAAGCTCGCTGTTCAGGGACTGAAATATAGAATTATATTGTCGAAACTAATAACTGGCTGATCGACATCCAGTGTTGACATATATACTTCCGGATCAAAGCCAGCAGTGAATAGCACCAGAATGTTGTTAAATCTGACCATACGAAATTTAGAACGAGTGAGCATCAATAAGAACACTACGAAACAACAATATTGAGATTGTATTGTGACACAGCTGAACGCTGACATACATTTTTAAATATATCCTGATGAGCAAACAGAACTGAGCTGCACCTACTATGATGTCTCTTGTTCGATAGCACATGCTGACTATGCAGCGGAGGCTCCATCTTGACACTGACCAGCTCCTGCTGATGAGCATTGGCAATGGAGTCATGGAGTTGAGGCTGAAAGCTATGCTGTCCCGGAAGCTTGGTGTGCCGTTGAGATGCATGCAGCTGGGAGGGACAATGGAGTAATTCTGATTGTGCAGCAATGGTAGCCCGGCATGGTCTATCTATCATTGGTGGCATTTTCTTCTAACAGAAATATGGTGCTGACGTGCAGTATTTTGGGCAAAGCAGGCAGGGGTCGACGCATGGAGCAGAGGTGGCATCTAAAGCATTTGGTAATCGAAGCTTAACATGTATGAACCAAATGATCCGCGCGCGGGATAGCTGTTCATATGCAACCAAAGTCGGGCAGGCCGTAGGTAACTCCTGAAAGACCCACTATCCGTGAGATCTTAGGCGTATAGGGCTGTGCCTGCATCTGGTGGTTTTCGGGACGCCTCTCACCTAGTGAACCCACACTTCCGAGGACGCTTATGCAGTGACTGCGTCTGGAAGGACAATGTAGATGCCCCCGCAGTTAGATCTACTACGGACACTACTGCGTGCCACCCAGCTTCGCCGACAGAGAGCTCCTGCAAAACTGACGTTGTGCAGCATACTGCAAATCTGGAACATGCTGGATTATATAGTCATTAGCAAGCCGAACATCCACTTTTGGATTGTACCTTGACAATAGACGGACACTCGGGCGCAATCCACAGCGACAGTCAAGATCTATAGAATATGCCTGTTGACCTGCCGGGGTCCGGACACTCCATGGTGCGATCACGGTGGATTGGGAGGCCTCTTTAAAAAACAATCATTCTGGAGGGTCATCAGTAATAAACACGCTCGTGGAAGCTCACGAGGTCGCTGTGAAATGACTCTGGAACGAAGTTTGCTGAGTTAGACTTGTGGCATTGTTGCCGGATGTTTCTCTTCCAGTGGTCTTAGTGCTGATGGTAACTGAACTACGCCGAAAAAATAGCTGGCTGGAAGGTCACCAAGCCAAGACCTTGGCTGTTAATTACATTGGTCAATGGTGACAAGTTCGTTCAATAAGCCAATACCGCACGTCGTCTGTGACAGCTTGTTCCCTGCCACTTTTCATACTTGATCCGTTGTCCAAAAACCTGGTCCAGGAGGCTATTGTGCTGTCTACTATTACAGGATGACTGTATTGGGTATGTGGGCATTTGACTTCAGCTTCCCACTATCAACCTTATTCCGATTCGAGCACCACCCTGGGCCCAACGAATAGGGTTTGAGAGTATAACGCCCATCAGGATATGCAGCCCTGTGACAAGTATTGACGCTATACTGGGGCCTCCAATCCAGTAAGTTATAATGCTCATTCGGGCGGTGGTCCGGATCCTGGTTTCATGGAATAGACATGATTCTAATTTTTTTTTTTGCATTCCCGATCTGATCTGATCCAAGCATTCAATGCTGAAGTCATCTTCAACTCATCATTGGCGACTCCACGTCATCACTCAATGCTCAATTGGGAGATTCTTGCATGGCATAGGCGCCGCCATGCTCTTGGGATCCTTCGGCATACTATGGCTACGGTGGCGTTCCTCATAGGTGCGCACTTCCCTGCTTTGATGGTCTTCCATGACATGTTCCAGGGTTTGTATTAGTAACAAAGCGCCGGGGTCAGTCACTCAATACCTGGGAGCTGCTTCTTCGTCATCAGACATATCCTCTTCGTCTTCTTCATAGCCATCATCAGTGCTCTCCAACCCTTCTGCGTGGATAGCATAGCTTCCTAGCCACCCAGCAAGTGAGATACCTGCAAACAGGCCCCATGCCAATGCTTCTCCTTTGGGCTGGACGTGTACTGATAGAGAGAAGAGACTTCCGGATACGAAGGGACCAAAGCTTCGGCCTGCTGCAGACAATGTTTGAGCAACACCTTGCAATGTTCCTAGACTAGCATGGGATGGCGCAGAGTTCGTAATCTGAGCGAGTATTAGCAAGTAGGAATCATGACACAGCCAACAAGCTTACCAGTAACATGACACTGGATAACCCTCCAACAGCGCATATGTTCTTGATGACCAAAATGATGCCCAGCTCTGCATATAGCCAGATTTTGCTGCTTCCAACACCAAATGGAGGCGCAGAGTCCTTGTACCCGACCCATGGCATTAGCGCCATGCTGATGGCAAGCCCAAGCAGCGATCCTCGGTAGGTACCCAGATTCCCCAGTTTGGCCTTGATCGGCCTGAATGCGAAAAGTTGGAACAAGATTGTGAATATGCCCGCGATTGATAGCGAAATGCCGATGACATCTGCGGGTAAACCCCGGCCTGTCGGCTTTGGCCCGGACGCAAAGAGCGGGTATAAGCTGCTGAATGAGATGTTTGATACTTGAAATACGAGATACGTGGTCAACAGTAGCAAAGTGGTGCGGTTGAGAAGCTGCCGCCATGTCGCAGCGTCGGACGGACTTTTGGCGCCGTCTTCGTCGTCGTCTGACCCAAGAAGTCCACGTTCCTCGTTTTCCTCGTCTTCTTCTTCCAACGTGTCTGTGGTACCATACACTGTTGAGCGGTCCCGCCGGCGCTTCAGTTTGTTCTTGGTCCTCTTTAGGCAAGAGCATAGAGAGCCAAGCTTTTCGCGAAAATCGAATGGCTTGCCCTTCTCCTCCAGCGTTTCGTCAAACCAGATCAACAAGACAATGACACTCGCTGCAAGTAGAGATGAGCCCAGAATGTTGGGGGCGAGGAAGGGGTATCTGTCGCCGGCTACCTTGCCCACCAACAAGCCACCAAGGGCCGGTCCGGTGATACTGCCCAGGCTGTAAACCACTGGCAGCCACGTGAAAGCCTTGCTCTGGTTGCTCCGATCCGTCAACTCCCCAAGGCAGGTTGGCACAACTGCTGCATTGCCGTTGAGCAAGCCCATGGCCACGTGCACAAGCACAATATGCCAGTACTGTGTGCAGAAACCGAAGAGGGCGAAGCACAAGCAAAGCAGCGATGTGCCCAGAAGCATGACGGGTTTCCGGCCGATGATGTCAGAGAGGTATCCCCACATGAGATTCGTCGTGAGCTGCGCCAATGCGAATGAAGATGCAAGCAGACCAACGTATACGCCCACTTTTTCACTGTCTACTCCCGGAAACGAGGCAACCATCTCTGGTAGATAGGGCGATATCGAATTCAAGGCAGTCTGCTCCGCCAACGAAAGCAACGCGAGCAGCGCTAATTGTGCCGCTGGCAACGGTGTGGCCGAGTGATGCTCGTTGCTCGCAACAGACTCCCCAGAAGAAGAGCCGGAGCCGGAGCTACGGCCGCGGTAGCCCGCTGTTCTCGGTGGTGGTGTCGGAAAGGTTTGGTAGTGCTGGTTCGTCGATTGTCTTCGCAGGGCACCGGTTCGACCGCGAGAAGACCTCAGAGTCGGCAACGGTGAGCCAGCGCGGAACGAGCCACGAGACGTGTAGGGCATGCGCGCCGGCGGTCGAGCTGACCTTCGAGTGTCCATGTCTGCTGTATCAGCCTGTCCCTTCACTGCAGCAGCCAATTGTCCCGTGTGCACCATGGAGAGCTCTGCAAGCTCCGAGTCGTCGCTCTGGGCATGAAAGTGCTGCCGTAACGTGCTGAGACCGTATCGTCAAATGACGATGCTGAGGTTGACCAGATGTGGAGAGCCGGGGACGGTCGATATTTGGACGCGGGGGGTACGTCACAGGTACTTTGAGCGATAAAGTCTGGTCACTAACCATAGACCTATTTACTGGTGACGGGGTATCCGTACACGCGATTCAATGCCTGGACTACTCGATCTCAGTCTCGCGCCATGCGTACAACTTTTTCATCAATGACTCATTGCCCAAGATAGCACCAGCCTCGACACGAAAATAAAACAATACAAGATAAATCAAAACGAGTGAATGAAGATGGGAGGGGCCAAAGAAAGCCGAGAAAACTTCGCGGATGCTAATCCACTGCTTGCCCACTCCCCAGCCTTCCAGTTGCAGTACTCCGTAAAGAACAATGGAAAGCGTACGACGCAGCGCGGCGTCAATGCAGCAGGCGGGGAACTGCAGAAGGCTTGGCGCCACGCGGGATAGGGGGGAATACTGATGACCCACGCAATTGGGATGTGCTTCTTTTTGGCTGTGGAGTTTTGTTTGGACATGTCCTCCGTTCGTGGTACAATAATCTTCCAGGCACATCCTATCACCGCTTTATCGCCGAGCTTAAGAGATCCGACATTTGCTCCGTCTGCGCTCTTTGATTCGTTGCGAATGTCTCTCATTCAATTGCCCGCTGCGGCTGGTCCGCCATCATCAAGAAGATCCAGCCCATCTACGACGCGGAAACCGTTCACCATTCGATCCCAGCTCTCTCCACAGATTCCGCTAGCGGCGAGTGTGCCTGTTTCCCCTAACTAACCTTAGTTAGCTTGTTTGCTTGTCTACAACATTTCCTGTCAGCAACTGAAGGCTGGCACATCGTATTTTCCGACAGCCTCTTACCTTTCTTGATGTCCTGGAAACCGTACAATAATGCTCCTAGCCATGGTATCGAGTTTACTCATCTCCGATTTCAGACGATGGATGGCCTGTAATGTTCCAGTACCTGCTCGCGCGTAGAAATCTCGCTTCGTTCGAAGTCTGCTAAAATCATGCGCATGTTCCCAACGTCTGTCTCTGAGTAAATCCCTGGAGGCCTAATTGAAGTTCCTGGACCTGTACCTGAAGACGACAACTCTCCAAAAAAATAAATTTCAGATTCCAGTGGGTGTGACTATCAACAAGTGCTACGTCAAGTGACTCCTTCGTTACAGATATTTCGGGATCGTGGTCGGTGAAGTCTGGCACAAAACTCGTATTGTCTCGTTCTAAAGAACTCTGCAGTGGCCTCTCGTAGCTTCTAAGTACGAGCGCTCCGGCTTTGTTGTTAACTTTGTGGCTTGTGGCGAAAGATGACTGCTGGCCGCAAGATGTTCCACTTGAGATCCCTGATAGTGTGCGACTTTGTCTATCGTCGCTGTGCTTGACCCCGATATCCGCTGATGTTGATACAGCTGCGCCTACTTGGGGCCCTGCGCCTAGATATGGTCCGATTAGTGATCTAAATAGAACATAGGTAAGCTTTGCCTACTGGGATAGATCAAAATCCATCTGGAAGAGACCTATATTACCGGTTTATAATTACCGAGCGGTCTGTCCGTCGCACACATGATAGAATTTTAAGAGTGATTATCGTAATGAGATGATTGTATGAGACTCCTCATGTCCTAGCCGGAGAGTACTAAATCTCGGAGATCAACATAAGTCTTCCAGAGTCAATGCCAACTCACAAAATCATGAGACAGTTATATCTCCGCGGCCTCTCGCACTCGCACACCATACACGTTACCAGAGTCCAAAAGTCTGTCCAATCCCAGAGCAAACTGGCCTTTGGAGCTTGAGCATAAATAGTAATGACTGGACGCTATTATATCAAAATGCACACCACCCTGTGGAAAAAGGCCATGTGCCCGTCTCAGACGTCTGAGTTAGACATAATAGCGTTTAATTTGCAATTTGAGATACCATACATCGTGTGAGAATGGCTCAACTACTGTGATACACCGGACTCGCACTGCCGTAATGGAGTCACGTTCTTCTTACTCATGGCTACCAACACATGTATACGCCGTTAGAATGTCGTGAACACCCCCATTGGAGTGCCAGTCAAAGACAGCATCTCATTTTAGTTGAGTTCTGAAGCAGTACCTACTTATTGATAAGCTAGCAACGAGATGTAACTCCATCTATTATGGATTTTGACGGGTTTACACGGGGCAATCGGATCGATTTTGAGGTTAGACACTCAAGGTCAATGATCTAGTTTTTTGCCCATGATCAAATCCTGCTCTGCAATAGTCGTGCCGCCGAATACATTAAGCGGGTTGGATCTTAATGTGTTCTAATTTCTCGTTCGGCGTTTGTTACTGCACCTTCCAGTGCCTCACAGGTTGACTCACAAATTGATTCAACATTCTCAGTCAGATTCTAAATATCAAACAACCTCAACTGTTTCCAACAACAAATTAAGCATCTTAGATAAATGGAATAACGCCAGACTCATAGGATAGTTACTCAAATGTGATAAACCAATGCGTCCTGGTGGTCACAAGATCCCAAACTTGTAGATGCTAGCACTCTTTTTCCTCTTCTTTGCTTTTTTCTCGTGGTCACGACGTGAGAAATGAGAACGGGGTACGTTTGGGCTAATACTACTTTACTGACTAGGGTCTACTAATGTACCACGCACTGCAACAAGAGTCGTATCAAGTCTATTCAATTCGCGAGAAAAGTATCAAATTTCGAATGGTATGTTATCACTCAAGTTCAAACCATACAAGGTCCCAGATTTGAAGCATTGCACGACCATGTAGTGTAAAAGAGCTTTCAATTCATCGTTCACGTTCCACTGATATGTGGAAATATGTTTAGGATTTCTTTACTCCATTGCCGTCATTCTTTACCGATGATTCCTTTATTACCAGCTGCATAATATTACGCGATGAGCAATTCGTCCCAATGCACAGAACCCCTGCTGTGGATTTCATAAGATCAACTGGATTTCACCTTTGATATTGCACTAGTGTTAAACAGTGTCCGCCATCCCATACGTTGGAGTATCTCTGGGGCAGTCATAACTATCCGATCATTTGTTGAACCTATGCCGAAGGCCACCATCACTGGCAGGCATATCAAATAGTTTGGCTTCGGTGACACATTGCCCTTAGACGAGGTTGTGTTACTACTTTAAATGATCGGCTATCGTCCATCATGCGAGATTCACTCAGCGAATCTTATATGCGCTACAAAGTTGTTAGTGATAAAGCTTAGTATATCTATAGCAACTCACTCATAGATGACCTCGGAGCCGCGCCAAAGACAAGTCCCAACCCAAAGTTCGAAATTCACCTTCTCGGCATAACGTGGATCATTCGTCTTCATTGTAATAACAACTCTGTGTCTATATTGTCTCGGATCGATTGCTAGAGATTGTGCTGTGTCTTTGAGGGCTGTCATAATGTCATCGGGCCCAGTCCGAAATCCACGTGTTTTACATTCGATCCTGAATCAAAGTCAGCCAATAGATAATGGATATTTTGTGAAATACTCACATAGCCGGCGGTTCATCAATGGTTCTCAGCTTGAAGGTAGATTCAATCTGTGTGCCCTGCGATTTACCAAACTCCATGTCGATACTATCTTGTCCACCACCCTGACTGAAACTTTAGCTCAACATTCATGTCCAAATTATCTTTCCTCATTACTTACAACAACACTTCCCGTACCGAGACTGCCCGACCACGCTCCTTCGGTAAATGTTGTCCAATTTTTAGAGCCAGCCCCTACTGCCATTGTTGCCACATTAGGGTTCATCACAACTCTTAGGCGAAACCCCTCCTCCAACTGCGGTGGTGGTAATGATAAACCAGGGTGTAACGTGCTCAAAATATCTGCAGACTCTCTGGACATAGGCCTGCGAGTCTGTATTAGTTATTTCACCTTTTCTGTATAATTTTACACTTGCGTCGTCTCTTTTTCGGCTGTCGATTGCGGTTGACTTGCTGCCCACTGCTTCTCAACGGCGGCCCACCCGCTATGTCTCCGCTCAGCCCCCAGATGACCGGATCCCAACGCATAATGTCCAGCGAAAAAGTTCGTATCCCAATCCGTATTCTCTTCTAAAGGAAGTGCAGGCACTAATGGCGGGAGTTGTCCTCTGACTGTTTGCTTATGCCACAGAGATCCAGGCGCAATATTATCCGCCGGATTCATGGCTGATGGAGGGACTCGGCACCAACTGGTGACACTATCGCTTCTGCAATTCTGCAATTCTGCAATTCTGCAATGTTGCAGTGTTCAATGATGCAAGAGCCCGCGCGAAATTTTTGAAGCCATATACAACTACTACTACGGGCAGCGGCTTATGGGTCAGACCGTTGTGGTACAAACGGCCTGACTATGCGTTGGCAATCGGCGCAACTTCTGACCGCGCCATACTAATTCGGACTGTTAGATTATGGTTGATTCCGAGAATTCGCACTCGCCGACAACTGCGGTCTCGGACAAAATTGTTGTAATGACAAACATGAATACATTTTCCGTACTTGTAATTTATCTTGAACGGAGCATCGACTGTTGAAAAATACTTCCGAGCCTTGTTTGCTAATGATGCTTGACTGGAAGAAGTATTCAACGACGAAGGTCAAGCTATCGGCCGAAACAGATCTGCTTCGGGTATGGCTCGCCGCCATGAGGATGCAGTGCCTGCATGTCTTTGGGGACGTTTGGGACATTGGGGCTTCTTTTTGGTTGGGGGGGGGGGGGGGGGGGGGGGGGGTCGGTCGCAGAACATTACATCGCACTGAGAGACTTTCGTCCGCCGGCTACATTTGTAAGTGGCGCCGACTTAACTGTAAGTGGATTCAACTTTCGAGCTTCTCCTAGACTAGTCTAGAGCAAGATATAGCATTTTGATTTCATCCGACACGGGTGGACCTGTAGAATGTCCTCCTTGTTTAGGGAGTATCTGACTGTTCTCTGGCTCAGGATTGGACAGTCCTGACGGCTAGTTATGTACAGTATAGTCTATAACCTTACGATAATTACAGAAGCACTAAGTTAGTGAAGCTTGCGAAGCAACAGCCATGTATCTTATCCAGCATTTATTTTCATTCCACCAAAGTACAGCCCCCTAATAGACTCTGTGTTTTGCTCAATGCCGCTCTTATTCAAACCATCATTGTAGACACATGCAAGTATGAGGATGTCGTCATTCAATCGGTTTAAAAGCCGCGGTTGCTTTAGCTTTCGCTACTATGTGTGTAGTCATGGTAGGTGACGGGCTTCTTCAGCCTATTACTGAACTGCCACAAACGCGTATTGAAGCGCGTATTGAGTATAATTACCATATTGGTCTTAGCAACTCAGGGATGCTACCTCAAGGTTGAAAATGTAGGTTCGTGATGAGAAAGCAAGCAAGCCCACGGTTTGTGCATGACCTCCTATATAATGCTAGTATCTAATCCTTCCGTTAACTAGCATACCATCCTCTTGTATTAAGTCGGAACCTAGATTAAATCGTGGGGACAAGGTGGATACCTCGAACTACAGAGTATCGTCGCCAATGTACGGATCCGTACTATTAACACAACAGCTCGCAGGAGGTCCGATCTTTGCTTCCTTACCGAGGGACATATTATAGTACCGCAGATAGTCCTAGCCGGAATGCTAATACTGTACTGCAATGTTTCTTATTGGATGAAGTCGCTTCGATGTTGCTGCTGCTCCAACGAATACGAGCTCTCCTGAACCACGCTTTGTTCGTTTGCATTGCTGATTTCTATGCATTATTCTAGGTGAGGCTTATGGAATCGGATTCGAAGCATATTTTTGACCGCAGGTCTGAGCAACCAAAATGCGGTATATCCGAATGTGGACACTGCGCATCAGAGCTTCAATTACCAACAAATGCTTTAATAAGTCTTTTTGCTTCTCTAGAACGTTTTAAACGAATATTGGTTGCTCGAGCTTGCTCCTAATTTAGGTTTGGTGTATTCCAAGATCTGATCTTTTTCTACATTGTCAGGTTTATTCAACCTTCTTTTGACCTCTCAACCTACGCAATAAAGCCCGTAGTTTCACGATGATAAGGTATGCATCATGATGTAAGATGCGCAATGGCTTGGCTTGCCCGAAGCGGTCCAAGAGATAAGCGAAGCCACACCGTCGAGCCCTTTTATTCCGTAATGGTGGACGGCATGCCTCTTTCAGCCTCTCAAAGTAAAAATTGGCATGCATGATGGAATTTACAATGTCAAAGTCCCTGCATATGCGGTTTACGATAGGGGTCTTTGCCCCGGCTTTCGTCATAGGTCGTCGCTGATTGGTTTTTGTGTCTCAGCTGCGAACCCTCATTGGTTGTGGGGCTACGTCATTCGCAATGATCTACAAACCAGCTTCCCCAACACCATCACCAAAACCGGTTTGCGAGATGGACTGTCTCATCGCAGCTGCAAGGGAGCATGGCAGGGTCATCAGGTCAAATAGAGCAGTTCGCCCATTGAGAGAAGCCGAATATCCGGAGTTATTTTTCCAACAACGGTGAACTTTTTGCCATACTCTGCAATTCCAAGCCTTTAAGACCTAGTAAACTTATACTCCACAACCGCCAAGACCTCACAACAACCAATAACCAAACCTCAAAATGCCATTTTTCTCCAGTCGCAAGCCCGAAGAGGAGGTCGTCGAGCCTACCCCGGTCTACCATGAGGAGCCAAAACGCTCTCATGGCCTTTTCGGCAGCAGACGAGAGCGCTCGCCGTCGCCCTCGTCCACAGTCCGGACCTCCACAACATCCCATTCGCACCAATCTGGTACCTCATACCATACCTCGCCAAGCACCCATGGTGGCGGCGGCGGCGTCTTCCGCAGATCGACTGACGCGAGCTCAGGCCGGAGATCCCTGTTGTCCCGATCGTTCGGACACGGCAACAACGTTGAGATGGACCCGTCGATCGTGCAGGCCCGAGAGCGGGTGTTGAGCGCCGAGACTGCGGAGCGCGAGGCTGACCGCGCAATGGAGGCTGCTCGACTCCGTGTAAGGGAAGCTAGGGAAGAGGTTAAGAGACTTGAGCTTGAGGCCGCTGAGGAGGCCAAGCGTGCCAAGATCAAGCAGTACCATGCTCGCGAGGTCTCGAAGCGTGGCAAGCAACTTGGTCGTACGTATCGCTGACAAATAACTTCTCATCTTCATCTGCTAACATTTTCCAGGTCACGATCTGTAAACGACCTTCTTGTCTAATTTGGTGTGAAAGATGGCAGTTATGATCTACGACTTATGATATCAGTTTCACCTGATGTATTATCCTTTTAGCGAAGCATATGATTTTAGTTGCCTGGCGCTTGGTGTGTATAAATAGGCCATAAATATGATATAATATCCCTTAGGCTTCGATGATTGTACCGTTTCTTGCATGTCTCTAGCCATATACATCCAAACTCCAAGCAGCTCAATGTAAGCATTATCATCGCATCCCTGCGGTTGTGTTGTTGATGGTTCACCTGATCTATACCTTAACGTTATGGTTTCCTCTAATACATTTCGGACAGAACAATCGCAGACTAGGCCTCTTCTGTTCTTCGGCTACCATCCTTTTATCGTTTTGACACAGCGCGATGCCATAGTGCGACAGTTCAGCTGTCGGAAACTGGGTTCTTGATAGCGCACTGACCGAATCAGACGACTTTTCTATGACCTTGTTTGTGTCGGCACCTATAGGTGGTACTACAGGTCTATGAAAAGGCTCGGGCGATGGTGCTGCTGACCTTCGGAACCGCTCCGCATCACCTATCCTGGTGTGAAGACCAAACAACCATCTAATCGACGCCATTCTTGGACATCTAGTGCGAATAAGGCACCAAGCTTGAACTTTGTGAAGCTGACCAAGCTTGAATTATGGTATTCAACTCATCCTTTGTCAACAGACAGTTGTTTGCAGCGACTCAGGACATATATACAAAGACTAGCATGATTACTTCACAAAGAAGTAGGAAATTGGCCATGACCAACTATAGTTTTCCGCAATGGCACATGATAGCCGCGGCAGCTTTCTCAAAGATACATGTCTTACTACCGGACTATGTCAGATCAGTCAAAGTATTGATAAAGGCGCCAAAAGAAACCGTGGATGTTCCGCGATGGAGAGCTCCACTCACTTCACTTAAGGGACTTACACAGTTTGAGAAACACGATGAAAGACCTTGGGCTACATGCCAGCGGCTAAGACAATCACCCACAGGCACCATGCTATAATTCCTGAGAACTTGTCCAAAGAAGTCGTGCAGTTAAATAGCTAGTCTAGATGAAAGAACTCATAAGACTTAACCCAAATTCCGTTCAGTGCCGCATAGTCAAGATATCTTGGAAATAATTGAGTTTACCATGTTAGCATAGTAGAATGTCTACGACAACAAACGCTACGGTCAATGGGGATTCCTTCAGAAGGCGTACCTTCGAAACCAGAATCATGAAATTGGTGTCATAATTGGAAGTCATGTTCTTTTGTATTCATTCCATGCATGCTCCCATCATATACATACTTGTACAGATAGACACACAAGTATCCAACACTGGTAGACCGCAAATTCACGACCAGGCGGCTGGGGGTTGGTGCATTTGGTGGGGTTTCCCAGCATACCAACGTCATTTTTGTCGGGAGCAGCCGACGCACATGATCACAGTAGCCATGAAAGCATTTCTCTCGTGTTTCCTCATCACATGAAGCATTGTTCAACTCATTTGTTTAATTTCAAAATCAAATATTTCACTGCTTCAAGTCTCTATACCTTATTTAACAATAGTTATTCTCCTTTTCTAGCATAGCCTGCTACTCTATTATACTAGGTAACAGCCCCCCGCTAACCCCTCACTACTGTACCTTAAGTGGACAACTGCAATATAACAGCTGGGACAAACATTTCAATACCAACGACGGTAGTGTTCAGTGTTTCTCAGTACCATCAGAGAAGCTGGTTACCATGCACAGGTGAATAATTATCATGTCGACTTATCAAGATAATCCCAGCGGAAGTGTTGATCAAGCTCACCCTTCTGCCTCAACGCCTCTTCTAGCATCCGCCTCAGAGGTTCCGGTTGATCATTTCGCACGTGGCGATCCCGAAAACCCTCGTAACTGGCCCGTATGGAGGAAATGGCTTATCGTCGCCGTCATCACGCCTATTGATCTTTCTGTGTCATGGGGAGCATCGGGGTTCTCGCCAGCTACCGCAAGCTTTCGAGCCGAGTTCGGGCTCTCAGAGACTGTGGCAACACTTGGGTTGAGCCTCTACATTCTGGGACTTGCACTTGGCCCTATGTCTCTTGCGCCTCTCAGTGAATTTTTTGGTCGAAGCGTGATTTATATAGGATCATACGCAGTTTTTCTTCTACTTTTAGCTGCGACTGCTCTGGTGCAAACCGTTGGTGGATTCATGGTCCTACGATTTTTCAGCGGGCTATTCGCTGCAGTCACCATTGGTATGTTCTGATGCCTGCCTTTCCTATACTGGCCATTATGACTTATAGGATGATGCGTGTCGACTAACTCTGAGCTAGCGAACTTCGGCGGATCCATTGCAGACATGTGGACTCATCATGAGACAGGTATCGCTATGTCGATCTACCTTTGGGCCGCAACATGTGGTAGTCCATCAGGCTTCTTCGCAATGTCAATCGTAGCTGAACACAGAGGGTGGAGGGAGGTATTCTGGGCCCTGCTCGGGGTGTGCGGAGCATTTTGGCTCATTATGGCGCTCACTCTACGTGAAACAAGGCACACAACTATTCTTCGGAGACGAGTCAAAGCTCTCAAAAAAGCAAACAGCTCTCTTAATCATGCTTACAAGCCAGGGACACTTCAGCGCAGGTCTGCAAACGAACTCTTCAGAGTGGCTCTAACTAGGCCCTTCCGCTTTCTGTTCACAGAAGCCATCATCATTTTCGCAGCACTTTACAATGGCTATCTATATGGCTTAAGTTTTCTATTCAATGGAGCCTTTAGGATGGTATTTGGTGAAGGGCACGGTTTCAACACGTTTGAGGTTGGCTGCGCCTTCTTAGGTATAGCTATTGGTATATCTGTCGGCCCATTTACCAATCTATGGCAGGAGAGGTACTATCAACGACGCTTGACCTCAAGCGGTTCTGGAGCAGCGCCGGAAGCAAGGTTACAATTGGCCATGGTGGCTGCAGTCGGTAAGTGCTTTCACCTTTAAGGGTGTCAGATATATTGACCCGAACGTCAGTTTTTCCAATCTCTTTATTCTGCTTTGCTTGGACTACAGGCGCCAGCATTCCGCCTATTATGCCTATCATTGCGTCAGCTTTTTGGGGTTGGTCCTTCTACACATTAATACTCATGACTTTCCAATACACCGAAGATGCATACAGGGTAAGCTTCAATACTTGACATATATACCAAATATGCTAACATGACAAGGTCTTCTCTGCGTCTGCCCTGGCCGGAATTGGGTTGGTTCGCAACATTGCTGGCGCAGCTTTTCCACTGTTTGGTAGAAACCTCTTCCAGACGTTAGGCTATCAATGGGGTGCTAGCCTGTTGGCTTTTCTGAGCATTGCTTTGATTCCTATTCCATTTGTTTTAGCGCGCTTTGGGCCAACTCTCCGCCGCAAAAGCCCCTGGGCTAGGCAGCATATGGACGATGCTGAAGAGTAATAGCTGTTGTGGCTCAGGATATTATAAGCTTTTGACGTATGGGTATATATCTTGGGCAACAACCGCGCTCGAATATGTAGCTATACAATGACGGAAAACCTTGACATTTGATTATCACCCACGTTGCTAGGAAGCACCGCATTCGGTCTTGTTTCTTTGTTCTTCAAATACTCACAGAATACTGCACAGCGAATTCACTCAATATATCACGCTTTTTGGGTGAAAACTTATGGTATGGATCAACACATATGAGACCGGCCGTAAATCAACGAATATTTCCCAAATCGCTGATCCGAAGCCAGGTCCATTTTTTGAAGTCAACATTAGAATTCAGGGTCTTCATCAGCTTATAGTTGATAGACGTGCGGAAGCCTAGATAACTAAGATCGAGAATAAGATAGACGCTCTAAAAATGGTAGGTTCAATAGGCCTACATCTCAGCTCTATTCTAATTTCGAGTGGTTCAGAACGTCCAATCCGTAAGGAAATTTAATAGGAAACAGCACATCCCCACCAGGGAGAGGATTTAATTAAGCGCGGCCTTAACTGGACATCAGTACCCGGAAAGTACTTCCTTTCAATACCAAATATTGTGTATACGAACGGCTACTAGAAACTAGTAAGAAAAAGGCAGTTATAAAGGCGGCCTTGAAGTAACATAGCTACTTCGAAATCGACAAGAACACATACGTGGAGGAGCAAGAGAAGACCAGTATTTACGAAGACGGCCTAATTCAAGAAACCCACGATCCCCAAAAAACTGATTACATCAAGGGACAAAAAATCCCTTCCCAGCCAATCAACCGGTGGATAGGTTTGCTACTAGCAAAACTAGATTCAATGGAGTAATATTCGTAGAAGGCTTTCCGATATACTAAAGAATTATTCAGTAGGGAATGTGGGACCGTCAGCACCGTACTTAGATCTACAATCCTACCGTGAAGGAAGCTATCGTCTTTAATATCGCCATACACGATTCCATTCTGGTCAAGTTCTTTGACCATTATAATTTTCTTGGTGGTGCTGCGGCAAGCATATCAGACAAAATTATCGCAGATCTTGTAATTATTGCACCCGCCACCAAAAGATATGGCATTCCGAAAAATAGAATAACGCAAAAGAGTCTATAAAAACCACGGCGCAGTCATCAGCCAAATGATGTGCTACATTTTATCATTCGACGCAGAGATTAGAGGTCTCCACCGACCAATTCCGCAGGCGGCGAAACTCTAGGCAATTGTACCCTGTTGAGCGAAGCACCAGATAGTACCGGTGAAATTGGCGATATGGTCATCTAGTATCATTCAGTGATCTGAGCGACAGCCAAACTCTGAATAAACGGAACTGCTACCTACTCAAGTTGATAGTGAAGGTGTTGGCAAGGGCGTCGCCGATCCAACATACCAGATCCTGCTCATGGTGCGGGTTCCAGCTCCTGCGGCAACCACAGCGATTGCCGCCCTTCGAGTTCGGATCGCCCTTGATGTCATACCAGAATTCGCCACTATAGATGTGGTATGTTAGAAAAGCGCCTGCTAAGCAGGACCCTAGCCATGATTGGGCCACTAACTACTCCTTCCAAACCAACTGATTGTTGCCTGCGTATCCAAGGCACTGGTTTAAGTCTAAGGTGGTCGGTCTTTGTCCGGGTCTTCCAGAGTAGCTTGAGGAGGCCGAAATGGTGTAATTGGCGTCGACGGCCCACGTACAGGTGGAAGCGAAATCGCCATTGGGGCCGAAGAGTTCCGGAGCGGGCAGTGCGGCTGCAATTGTGATGCAAAAAGTGACGAAAGGCTTGTGATTAATGGTGAACATCATGTTGTGTGGTGTATTCTAAAGAAAATAAAAATGGTGTGCAAAGTTGGGGTTGGATGAGATTGTTTTTTGTGGTCTGCCCAGTTGGCAACAATACCCGAAAGTAGGATCAAGGGTGAGTGAAATATAGTCTCCTGAATGAGCATTTGGGAAGAATATTCGGTTTTATGACAATCACTAATTACCAGTGAGTGAATAGAACAACCACCGAGTAAAAGTCTTGCCTCTTCACATCTCAATTTGAGACGATTTTCAACGGCCACAGCAAGAACAACCTAGAAAGAAAAGATGAAATGTTTTAAACTCATCACTACATCGGATTAGAAATTATTGTTTCTTTCAAAAGAATCGATGACAGTCTCCATAAAACCACGCTCTTTCCTTGTCGTGTACTAGTCTTTCCCATTATTTTGTCACACAAGATCCAACTAACAGACATGATACATTACACCAGAAATAATACTTGGGTTCATGAGCATGTGTGGTCATTTGATGATAATACTTCCAAGGGCCACCGAGACCATGATGGCAATGACTGCAGTTGCACCCCAACCCATACATATGTGCAGTGACGAAATGCGATATTATACAAAAGACTCATGAGAATTCTGGATAGTATTGCTGTTAGGCTAACAAGAAGGAGGAAATCATGATGTCGGCAAAATGCTGATGCGATGCCAGTAGAAGCGTTCGTAGCAGGCGACAGCAATATTGAGTTCCCAGTCAACTGGTATCGATTTGAGAGAAGCTGATAGAGGGACACAATTACAGTGCCTGAAGCAGTTCAGCAGCATCACGCAACTCACGAAACAAGTGAGTGTTTACTCTTTACAAAAGAATGATGACCAGAACAATGTGATGACAACTCCGCCGCTATTAAAGAGGAATTTTACTCCAAAAGACTGACTGTCCATGAATCTTGCAAATGCTGAATTAACACAAGTATTTCTTTTTAATAATACAAGATTAATGCCATTAACCTAACCAGGATGGATAAGCACATCAGTCTTACAAGATAGCTTAAAATGGAGAACAGAAAGTGGTGACAGTCTTCTCGTGCATTCCAGCCAGTGGTTTCCCACTCATTACTGTGCCTTGGACAGGATGGGCAGCTTTGGTGATACTGCTCTTTCATCACAACGCTGTATCCAATCAGATCCTTTCCATTTTCGAACCAATCTGAGTGGAATCGTCTTTTACCAAGGACAAAATTCGTCATTATTTCTGCCGTCTTGCCATTATCCGTATCATTCAACAAGGTTGATGTTAACATCCTCTTCACTTCCTGGTCCTGACACATTGCTGCCATGCCACAAATTCTCCAAGGGTTTGTACTTACACCACTGTTAGACTTCTAAAAACGAACAAAGAAACAGTATCATTGCCATGGTCATGAAACACACTAGGTAGATACTTCCCTTGGCTAGAAGAGCGAAAACTCCCAGTTGATAGGTCCAACAATTGCAGATTCTGTCGTACAGATTATTCGAAATGTTAAGGGAATAGTCTCGGCTGGAATCGGGGCGAAGATAGAACAGCAGAACAACAGAGAAATTGTGAAAAGACAGCGGGGAGTCCATCAAATATAGAGCGCATAAAATTGTTTGTGGCACTCCATCCTCCAGTTGGGAAGCAGGGGAACGGGGAATCTGTCATCCTGCCAGCTCTGGTAAGTTTGTGCCACGGACGAAAAGTTTTGGCATTAAGATCAAGGATGCGGAGTGGTATTGCCAATACGGTGGGAACGCGAAACCCAACGACATACTCGGCAGAGCTGATGTAGAATACATGTTGATGTACAGCACCTAGAGCATTTGTGAGTGTGCTGACAACGAGAGTCATAAGAACGATCACGACTTTGGTCGTCGTGGGAGTGCCAAGGTCATTGATCAGAATTATAGAAGTTGGTATCGAAATTACTACAGGTAGTTAGTACGTATTATCAGTGATGCACTGATTGATTATTCCATAAGTATACATGATATTGGCCGCGTTTCATGTAGAACTCACCGAGCCATTAACACTGTTACCAGAAATTCGAAGACGTAGATTGTGAAATGCACGCATGTACCAGTATATGTTTTAGCATGTAGTTAGCTTGTCACTACAAAGTATATTATCGTTCGGAGAACACAGTTGAGGTATCCAAATCCTCAACTAAGGGTATATGAAAGTCGCAAGACATCAGTCCCACCAAAGTGACCAGGGCAAGCAGAATAATGGTCAAAAACGGTCAATATGAAGGCCGACGAGGTTTGTAGTTATGTTTCCCTGTGAAAATTCGATATCCGGTAAGGGGACTTGCTCTTGGTAATCACCAGATTCATCTGGCCGAAGATGATGCCCGTTCGTACCGACGAACGGAAGATCTTTTGGCATGAATGAAGCATGCTTTAATGGAAAAGTCCTTATTTGAAAATCCAGGTTCTTCATAGGTTACCATGATTGGACGCTCCAATATGCTAGCGAATCCTCGACATCTGAGAAACATCCTGGTCTTGAAAAAGGTGCTGACGTACAGGTCTACGATGCGCGGCGCCCGCTATTTGAGGTGGGAGGTTGGTGGCATTTTGTTCAGCTACATAAGCCCCTACTCAGCCGGCTTCAAAAATGGCTAAGTATCTGGAGATTTATCAACTGTGTTGTCTGCAAAGTTTGCTTTCACTCATCTCGAATATACAAGCGAACGTATCATTTGGAGTCACGCACAATTGAAGATGATCATACACGTGAGTTAATGTTCACATTGGAGCAAGCGCGCATGTGACATAAATATGATAAAACTTTTCGTCAATTGCGCCGTGTTTCTAAATGAGCGTTGTCCTTTTGAACGTGAATCACCGTGCCAGTTCGATTATCCCCTTTGACCCACAGCACCCAAGTTTCTATACGCCGTTGATCCTTGCCACGATTGCCTAGAACAGTCGATTCATAATTTGCTGGGAAAGGCGAGAGAAAGGGTTTGGAAGCAGGACTGTTCGTGAATCGCATGTAGCAGAAGGGTGGTGTAAGGATTGGGGAAGCGGCACACTGTAAAATCAAGAGACAAAACAATGCCATGTTATACAAAATCCAACGAGTTCCATCAGCATGTTCGTGCGACCCAACAATGTCTCCGCAAATTTTCAAGACGCAGTTCGTCGCTGCAAAGTTCAACTTCCACCGTTTCATCTTTGTCATGTTGTTCTTCATGTCCCATCAGCGGGATTGCTGGCTCCTGACCCAGCACCGGCATACCAGTCCACGTTGTTGTCGATACAACAACGCAGTAGACTTCCATTAACCCATCCTCCCATCGCCAGTCCATCGCCAGTCTAGCCAGCCAGCATCGCGCCTGCCATCTATTGATGTGCATATGCGTCATAACAGCGTAACCATCGTAAAAGGGATCCTCCAAGTGAATCGCCCATCAGAGTGGTGCTCGAGGTCGAAGAGAAATCCCAGAAGGGTATAAGAAGGGGAATCGTGATACCATAAATGGTTGCCCATAAGACGCGTGTATGGTGTATCCAGAGCAGATTGGCGTTCAATGTTAGCGTCAGTCATTGTTGAGGGGTATATAAAACGGATCGCGAGCGTCGTTCTCGTCCAAATGCTCCACAACTGTTCTTGTCACAAAACTGTCTCTGAAAGATATTTGTTTTCCTCGACTTCAAGATTTCCCCAACGGAAAAAAAAAATTTGGCAATATCAAAACTGAATTCCAGAAACACAAATAGCATGATGTGATATTACAGGGGATTATTAGATTGGTTCTAGCGCCATGACGATGAGCAAGATCGATTTTCGCCGGGTAGTGGTTCTGTATTTGGCTTGAGATAGTTGGCGCCAAATCTTGAGTTTTCGGGTAATGAAAACATCAATTGTCTATGTCGTAATTCGTCTCTCATTGATCAGATTTCGTGAGATTTCGGTGGTACATATTGACGGCTTAAGTGGTGTGTAAATCGCCTCAATGGAATCGAGAAGCGGCAGAGCTTCTGCCAGCATCCGAGGAATCTGCAGCACGGTCAGTCAAATAATCGCCATTGTATGTGTCATGATTAGCTCCTTACCACTGTTCCTTTGTACATGACCGCGGCTACGGTTGTTGAAAGCCTCGCCCCATTCAGGCCCACGAGGCTGTCTGTCAGGAGCATTACGACCAGGTGCGGATGTGTTGCTTGCACCAGGTCTCTGGCTGCCAATAGCGCCTGGAGCATTGCGAGATTGAAGGTGGGCTGCAGTCGGATCGAAACCACTCAGGCTCAATGAGCCGATTCCACCAGACAACAAAGCATCGGTGCTAGAAGCAGCAGCCTGAGCAGAGGTAGGCGTCAGGTTGGGGGGCGTCGCCAGGGAGCCATAGTCGCCGTATCGAGAACCAAGGCCGTTACCAAGCCCAACGTAGCTTGACCCAGAGGGCGCGGGACTAGGACTATGCGTTCGCAGATCTGCAAAGCTCTTGGCGGCACGGAGATTGTTCGGAATACCACTCTCGAGGTGGCCAGGCAACTCTAGAGTCGGACCTTGTCTTCCGATGGTGTGGTAAGCATTCCCCGCCCCAATCCTGGACTCGGCAAAGTCAAAAGTAGCAGCACGGCTGAGACCCCTTCGGTGGTCCTCCCAGGAAACATTAGGAGGCAGTTGGTGAGGCACATGAGCCGGGGGAGATTGCTGAGGCTTCTTGGAAATCTGCAGCTGACGCCGGTCATTCTCTCCAATTGAATGATGCTCTAGACCCATGTTGTGAGCAAGGATGTGAATCTGGCGCCGATCCTCTGGAGAGATGTCGGCGGGGAAGATGTAGGTTTCGCGGGTGGTGTCGCGCTGGAACATGGTGAGTTCTGTGTAGAACTCTAGGGTCTTGGGGTTATTCAAGTCGATATCTCCTGACGTATGTAAGCCGGCATTCTCACACGTGTTCATGTGCCATAGCGGTGTAACTCACGGATTGGGGAGCCACTTGGTTGCTTGTTGACACTAACTCCTAGAGCATGGAGGGCATTCTGCTGGTGACTAGGCAAAGGAGAGCGGTGCTGCTCCTCCAACTGTCCACGCTTCTCACGCTTTTCGCGGTCGATCCGGTCGCGCTCTTCTTGTGGCAACATTTTCTTGTACTCGACGCGCAGCTTGCGGCCCATGACTTCCAGGCCATTCATTTTCTGGATGACAATGTGCGTATCCTCAGCCGTGGAGAAGTTCGCAAAAGCGAGCCCTCTAAAGACGCCCTTGTCAAAATGGTAGTTGAAGGCGTAAGGCTGCGGCAAGTTCATGGACGCCATGAGGCCCTGTAGGATCTCCTTCCTGCATTGAAACTGAATATTCTTGATCACGATTGCCGTAGGAATGAGCTGGTCATCATTTGAACCGGGCGTGTTGAGGCTACGCCCGTCCATGCTCGCAAGATCGTATTCACTACCGTTCATGGGATCATGATACTGGTTCATTGAGGGCACACCGAGCTCAGGCTGGCCAGTCCAGTTCTACCAGTCGTCATCATTAGCCAGGGATCACTGTGAGAATAAGGGCCTACTTCGTTCAGGGGTACACACTTGGGGAAGACCAGGTCTTCGAGCTCCACCTCGTGAGCCGATTCTACTGTTGCCGTTGAGAGGGCCGTTCATGGTGGCTACACCTCCATTATAGCCCCACGTTTGAGTGTTCTCTAGCATGTAGTTTGAGTTAGGCGCCAAACGATCCAGCCTGGACACGTTATCATAGCCGCCGGCTGCGCCTCCAAAGCGATCGTCATTGTAAAGGGATGCGTTCTGGGCTATCGCATCCAGGCCGGGCCTCTGGCCACGCGAGGCTCCCAAACCCCCAAGACCGACCGTCGCATAGCCTTGTCTCGTCGTGCTCGGCGACCGGTTCGCTGGCGGGTAATCGTAAAACATCTCGTGCTGCTGGTTCATGATTGCAATCCGCTAATTCTTTCGCAGTCGTGAGGACCTCGAGGGACAGGGACCCTGGACGCGTGCAGCTGCTAGAACGTACCAGCAAGCTGCAGATCCCCTTTTGCTTTTAAACAGGTTTCAGCCGGCAAATGCCACAACTGTCTGGCAAGTGAATGCAAGACGTGCAGGATCGCAAGATATTGCAGGGAGTTTTGGAATGCGGTTGCGCGACTGGGTTTGACGCAAACAAATGCAAGGAGAGGTCTCTGCTCGACTGTCCCTTATCATGAAATAACAAGGCGTTATGCGATGCAGCGCAGTTGCAGTAGATGGAGGGAAAGGATCGCCCAGAGAGCGTGCACTGGGCAGGTCGTTGAAAATGGCTATGCCGCAGGAGCAGCTGGCTGGTAAGTGGGCTGGGAAATGATGCAGGGAGCCGAGAGTCACGTCGTACTTCGTCACGGAGGGCCCAGGCCAGATAGGTCAAAGCCTCCGGGTGTTGAAAGGATGTGTGGGAACGCAGCAGAGCTGAGGAAAGGGTTGGAGAGGGAAGAGGCAGAAGGATCACGAAGACCTTGGTCCAAGCAATAGAGTAGTTACGAAGATCACCTCGGAATAGGGATCTCGCCAGTAAGGTGTGAAGAGGATTCCCAACACAGGTGAGCGGAAGGGTTTAAGTCAAGTAGAAGAAAATTTGGTTGGCGACCAAAGAGGTTTGGGCGGAGAAGGAAAGATTGAGTTGAACCCTGTACTGGGATGGGGTCACTGGCGAGTGGACTCCCGGGCTGGGTGTTGGAGACCAGGATTAGGACTGGAATTGGGATTGCGATTGGGATTGCGATTGGAACTGCTGCTGCACGACCATGTGCTGTAGCTACTGTACGGAGAGTATTGCGAATGGGCCTGGCACTGGCACTGGCACTGGTACTGACATGACACTGAGGGGGGCACCCCTCTGATTGATTTTTTTCCTTCCTCCCTTGCCGGCTTTACTTGGCTGTGTCTGGTCTGCTCGGAAGTGGTTCGCGGGCCATGAAAGGAACAGCTTCAGTCCCGTGCAGATTGACGTGCAGCTCATGTTTAGCATGTCAAGTCAGTGACAATGTTCATGGCTGCATGACTCCCTTGTGCTCGATCGCATGGTGTCATGAGGCGACGGTTTTAATGTTTAAAAGGGGTGTGAAGACTCAGACTGCTACAGTGTACATGCTCTTAGGTCCAATCGATGGCTCTAACCTCAGCGCAAATTGAGGATTTAGGGGGGGTGGCAATGGAAAGGGCTTGCTGGCTGGGGCGGGCGCCGGTGTGGTTGACTGTCGACCATTGATTGTGGGTTCAGCAGTGTTATGTGTGGATTGCAGAGCAAGGCTACGGTAAATTGAGGGCATTGGGCCAACAACAAATAAAGAGTCTTGGAAGCTAACAGCGTACTCGGCAACGCAGCCTAGCGTGCCTACTAGCCACACATAGCCCGTCACTTTGTCAGTAGTCTAGCTCAAGCTCCAGCTTGCAGTTCTGATGGGAGGGGGAAGCAATGCAGTTAGTTGGTGGAAAGCTCGAAATAGGAAATCCAGCGGATAGTCCAACACTACGGCTCGTTCCTACGGTGAACCTATTCTCACCACAGTCTAAAAGGCCGGTCTGGCACGAGTGTCGAGCATGAGACCAACATCCTTCCTATGCTATTGGACGGCAGGCAAAGACATAAATACATGGTACTCATCAGACAGGGTTGGACCGATTCTAGAAGGCCGCTGTCAATCCGGCTGGGCGGGAGGAGAGATCCTGGGTAGGTTTGCACAGTTCACTGTACTGTAACCATTATCAACCAGCGAATCGTGGACATATTATGAAGACTTGTTTTCTTTTCTTTTCTTTTGAATTTGACAAGACTGTTTCTGGCTGATGATCAAAAATGCAGCCACAGTCTGACACTGGTGGCAGAGGGGGGAAGAAAGTCTGATTGACGCGCATCTGTCCAACTTAAGATTGACCTCTTAATCGAACAAGCAATGGTAGTCGACAGACAGACATACTGTAACTTCTGTTGTGTGTACAGTAGTGGTGTCTTAAAAGATACTTTTTTGCACAACAATGTTACTACTTGTCAGAATTAGAGCACAACGCTAAGTGTCGTGCGGAACGGCCCACGTGGCACTGTGCTTCTAGGGGCTTGAGTTGCTTGAGATTTACAAGGTGTGCATCGTGGGTTGTAGAAAACCACCGTGACTTGAGGCCTATCCAGAGGGAGACAAGCTACTACAGTACGCAGTTATCTCATCATGCCAAAGGCCCTTGAAAAGGAAAGCGATAATGAGCATTTCCGAGCCTACTGTTATGCACAACGTCTAGCTACGAACACAGTGCCTTTTTGACAAGGCCATTTTGCTGCACGTTTAATAGTCTCGAACCCAAAAAATGTCCTACGGCGCACAGGGCAACGACACGCGGGAGCCGGAGCTAAACCCTGTTGGCCACGCCGTTCAGCCGGTTTGGTAACAAGCTTGCTTTGCCCTGTGTTTCCAGCTTTCTGGGTTTAATGGATACAATGATGCAACCTGTCTTTGTGACGGGATACATATGTAATTCCAAGGATACGAGGTTCTTATATTGTATGTACTTTTGGAATCATTCGAAAGGAGAAGATCGATTCACGAGCCATGCCACTTAGTTGGAGAAATCGGGTTGCCTTCACAAGACCCCTCCTATATTTCAATGAATTAATCCATGCTAAGAGAGGCCCCAACCCCGAAATACTTGTCAGCCTCGTTTGCAGGGGTTACCTGGCTGGTTCACACATTTCCAGCCTTGTAATCAGATCTTCTCGAGATCCTCATGCAACACCAGCATTCGTGCATCACGGTCCTTGGTTCATAATAAACAAGAGCTGCAGTTATGTTGGAACCAGTCTTCGCGAAATTCCAAGGTGATGAAACATGTTGGTTGCCCGCCGCGTTGTTTTGAGAAAGCAATGCTTGACCGCTCCTTCGAGTTTCCGCGATCGGCTGCTCCGCGTATTGAACCCTGGTAAATTTTTTTATTTTTTTTTGGTGAACAGGCTCATCGCGAAAGCAATACCGAAATCCCGTTCCCTCGCGCAATGAGAACTTACGATGCTGATATCCTTCCTCCTGCCAACCCCGAGGGAACGCGGTACTGTGACGGCTCGGGACACTACGTTCACGAAGTGACCAATCGCCAGACCCCATGACTCTGACACCGCGGCATGTCACCGAGTTACAACCGCTTGTCATGGCAGGCTGCCGGTCACCTCAAGTAACAGACAAGCGCATTGGCCACGGAGACTGAGAAATAGTGTCCTCCCAATCTTTTATACCATTTTGGAGGTTGTGCCTGCACCCCAAGCTTACTCACATAACCATCGATCAGATAGGTATCAATGCTCAAAATCATTGCAGACAACTGACCCACATTCCTAGGTTAGCGCATTAGCGGTTGGACCTGTGGAATGAGACGAAATCGATCATACCATGATTCAGAACCTCGCACAAGTGCAAAACCCGACTTGCAGCAGCTCTGTAACGTCATTATTGAAGGATAAAAATCTGCTCACAATATTCTCCATAACAAACATGGTTGGTTTGGTCCCAATCAACTCGCTACTCTGTACCATGATCGTCATCTCCGTCCACGACCCCTCACTAGAACCTCAACCCCTGAAATCCTACACTCTAGCGGTCTCTGACTAGCCCCTCTCCAAGTCTAGGATTTTGAACCCCTATTTTGACCAACTTCGTCATCACCCGTTCTGTACTGAAGAACATTTATGTCGAATTTGTGCAAACGAAAAATTCCTGCAACGCATTTGTACAAGGTTGACATTTTCTTGATCGGTTTTGCCATACGTGTGCTAACATATTGCTGCCCAGCTCGGCCAGATTGTATCAATAATTCTGTATGTCATCAGTATGCCTGGGAGTACGGATTACAGAGACATATATCACGAAAGAACCCTGAGTTCCTAATCACTGTGCTACACTAACGTCATTAGCAATGGTCACCGGGGCTCGTGGCGGACGTGGCAGTAGCGGCTCGTGCATCACCTAGATAACTTCTAGTTCGTCTTCCAGAACATATCTGTGATACGACGTCAATCTATTGAACCGTGGCAGTCCAGGGACAATCTGGGCCATCTCAATAAAATCGATGTCTCATTTCAAAATGGTCCACTTGGGACTGGATGGGGTCGCCCGGAATTGAGACTACTTGTTCCCCTTGATAGCCGATATTCGTCCATTGGATGTCTTGCTACGTGATGACTGAGGCTCACAGGCATTTCGCACCACAGCCACCGCCGTGTCCTCAAAGGGGGCGAAGTTTTAATTGAGAAACGAGTCTCATCCGATTTCCACTCGACGTCGGTGATGATCATGGTGGGCTACAGTGTTCTGTGGTTTGATTGCGTTGCCGCTCAGCACTTCGGGATGTACGGAATGGCTCCTTTCTCGTAGAGCCTGGTGAAGCAAAGCGGTGATGTACAAAGATCGTCTCTGCAATCTCCAGGTACGTAATGATGTGAAAGGACAAAAATGGCATCAAAGCTTGTTGCGATACGGGCTACTTGAGCCTCTTGCATTATTTTTTGTATTGGAAATCGACATGAGACCTTCGCGAGTTGAAGGAAGCGCCACTATAGTCATGACTCGAGCGCAACGCATGTCAGAGGAAATGAAAGCTTATTGCACTGAATCGATCGATAAGTTGCAATTGTTTGTGATGTCCTGTCCACCTTCGAATGCACAATAGCACACATGTACAAAGTATCCTGGCCATGTCTCATTCTACCCGGCGGCTCAACATTGCATCTCTTGAGGTGAAGTCATTTACTCAAAGTTTCTCAAGGGCGTTTTTATAAGTATTATAATTGTTCTATGTCTTCCGTCTACGACACTGCTTCTGATTGAGTTCCAAAGTACCGCCACGTCTCGGATTCTTACAGCTACGGCCGCCACGATAGGTTCGATCACGGGGGCATGTCTCAAGCCGTCAATGCTAATTTGCCATGATGCCTGTGCACATATACGACACGTCTAAACTTGACCTGAGTCCTTCTGCACCTGTGGAAAGATTCTAAAATTCAAGCATTTCAGACAATTATAAGGCAGTCCAATCAGAAGGCAGCCCAATCAGAAGGCAGTCCAATCAGAAGGCAGTCGACCAAAAGGTCGCACAAATTCATCTCAACAAAATGCCACAAAATCTTAACAGTTACGAGAAGCGTGATCTCGATCGGCTATGCAAAATTCCGCATGCTGCCTGCAGATTGCCGAGTTGGCTACGATGCGTGTCTCGCGTGCTTGCATATTAGGCTCCCGTCAGTTCGGTGGCCGCATGGTGGCAAGCAAGCTGATATCCAATCTTCCATAATCCTCCACGGCTACTTCAGACAGGCGACAATATTAACCGGGAAAGAAAAAAAAAAGGAAAAAGAAAGAGGAGAAAAAAAAAGGCAACTGGGGTATGAGGCTCTTTATTGAACGGAATGGGTTATCATCATTGTCGCTGCTAGCCATATATAGAAAGACTTATTCATAACTTCAACACAACAATGCATAAGCGGCCAGGGAGATATAAATCGTCTTCTTTCATAACAATTTGCTATGCTTCAGTACACTAATTCAGCTTCGCTTTCTCTCGTTTCCATGCCATTCCCAGGTCTTCAATTTCCTTATTGATCTTCTCGATATGTTTTCGAGCCCCGTTCCATGGCTTTCTGCCTCTGCCCATGTCAAACAAGCGATACACTGCCGGGACACTGGCACCATCCATGAGCAAATTATAGAAATGTCTATCGGTCCACCATAGTTTACAGGCTGCTATACTAAAGTTGCCGAGAAGGTCGGTCACTCCTGTACCTGCTGCTTCATTCATCCAATTGTATGTTGCCTTGCCGTTGATGCGCACTCCTGGGTGCGGAACACGGTCATTATGCAATGCTTTCACGATGAAGTCGTAGTGGGCATTAATATCCCGGCTCATCGCAGTGTCTGTCGGCATAGGTGCGTTGCCACTCCAAATAGATGCCAATGCCATCGTGGCAAGATCGTAAATCACGAACGGTGGCCCCAAGACCAACATATGACCGAGGAAAGCCAATGATTCAGGATATTGCTCGGATATGTAGCCCTGGTAGAGTCGCGGAAATGGGCTTTCTGGCTCGTAATACGGCGCTGCCTGAATCCGCCGGTAGTTGTCGGGCGCTTTGGTGGCATCAATAGGATTACCAGCCCCCGAGACCACAGAAAAGTCGTAGTGGTATCCTGAACAAATGACAATGGCATCAATGTCGGAAAGAACAGAGCCATCGGTTAGCATGACTGTACGAGGTCCGTTGATTTCGTGGACGCCGACAACCGACTTCACAGACCCATCTCTCAAGTTCTGTGCTAGGTCGTCCGAGAAGATCGGGACGCGATGCAGCATTGGAGCTGTGGGTGGCACACGCGGCGAGGAGAAAGAGTTGTGGCTTTTCAGCCAAGGAAATGCCTTGAACTGGGCAGTTCGCAATGCCTTTGTCAACATAGTCGCCCATGCCCATGGCGACCAGCTAGCTAGCTGCCTCGTGATGCATCCCACTCTGTAGGACATTGAATGATCGAAGGCTTTGCCGTCCATAACTCGAGGCAGCTGATGAATAATTAGCACTATACGAAAAACATGTGGGAAACTTGTATAGGCGTACTAGGTAAGTCTGGCCGCGATGGCTGATGTAGATATTGGCTGCCCCAGCTTTTTTCAAGAAGGATGTGGTGTCGGCACCTGTAGCTCCAATTCCTACCACGAGGACGTTCTTCCCGGAAAACCGGTAAGCATCCTTGAATTCTTGAGAGTGAAGTACTTCACCATCAAATTGATTTACGCCTGGGATCTTGACCACGTTTCGTGCACTGAGGATGCCAGTAGCAACGACCAATCGGTCAAATACATGACGCGATGAGTCTGTGTTTCCATTTTGAGATGCATTCACAGTGTAAACAATCCACTTTCTTGACTCATCATCTCGCTCAACTCTCGTTACCTGAGACGAGTATCTGATGTGCTGTAAAAGACCAAAATGCTTGGCGTAGGATTCAAGATACTCATGAATACTTTTAGCTGGCGGGTGCATCGAGACATCTATATCACTTGTCAGCCAAGAACCAGTAGAGCTATGGGAGATAATCCTACCATCTGTATAAGGAAAATCTGTGAAACAGCTCTGGTCTGAAGTCAGATCATCTTGAATCATAACATGTTGAACCATAAGACTAGGTGCTCCGCTTACAGTATGCTTTGATGTGTTCGCCGTTGTCATAGACGTTGCAGTGACCTGATCTTGGTTGTCCGAGACGTGCCAGAGACCTCCAATATGCTCATTCCGTTCAAATGCAGTGACCTGAAGACCTTGTTCCTTGAGGTTCTTGATAGCCACCAAGCCGAGAACCCCAGTGCCGACCACACACACATGGTCACCTGTCGAAGCATGAAGATCAGGTGCCATTTTGGCGTCCGCAAATTGTCCTTTGAGCTCGACAGAAGCCTATATTGAACATGTTGATTTCAAGAATACCACAAACCCGAGTAACTTGCCTGGACTTCTTAACCAACATTTTGGGCCCCTAGCCACCAATCTCGGAGACATTTCTCGGGTACTTTGTCTGACAGACCTTTGCTGGCTCTAAATCCATCAGACTGAACTGATTGGTACCGCCCACCCTCATTGGTCGAACTATTCCGATTCTAGTGATAGATTGATGAAAGTCGGCCGCAAGTGCCAACGCAATTGCCACGCAAACGGCTGTTGAGCCCGCAAACAACTCTACGTTTAGAACTCATTGAGCAAGGGGGTTTCTCAGTGCGCAATCTAGGCTGGGTGAATCTTGGCACAAGCTCACATAGACACTTCAGGATAAATTTGTTTGTCGGCTTCTGAACCGAGGATAGACTGGCTCTATGGAGTATTATATGGCCTCATCGTCTAGGGTAAAATCACCCACAACGTCGGGGCTTTTTTCCTCAGGCATCATCTGCATATATGAGTCCATGGATCCGCCTCAGACTACTGCGGTCACAAGAGGCACAACCATATTGAGACGAGATTCTTGACGTTACAATGAGTGACATGGAGAAGTGTTCGATTCTTGACGCTGATACAGGTTTTAGTGCCGGGAACATGAGCGATGCCTATAGCACTATTCACGGCTCATTTGTCAATCTTACCTTATATAATAAATAAGTAAGTAATTTTGTAAAATATACTATAATTATCTCGACCCTGTCTGTTGGCAATGGTAACAACCGAGATCTTGAAATCGCTTGACTGGTATGTCCCGCCATAACATCCCTTTGAAGCTTACTGGGACCAGATTGCTTTGGCTGTTCAATGCTTCAGTTATAAATTAGTTAGTTCAATAGCGACGATGCCAAAATAGCAACTTTAAACCACAAGCTGTGGATTGCTAAATACATTCCTAATGCAAATATTACCGGTTTCGTAGATCCTAGAGATTAGCCTGCCTTGTGTGGAGTATATTAGTTGAATTCCATGTCCCGGCATTACAGTTTTAAAGGATTTACAGAATTTCATATCCCAATACAATTATGATACTAACAAGTCAAATAAAATCGACATCGCTTAATTTGAAACTAGAACTACCATTTTCGTCGCAGAACTCCAGCTCATCGATTATCTGAAAGAAATTCCCTCGGATTTCTCGAAAGCATATGGCACACTAGGAGTGGACCATCTTGGCGTGCTCTCAGCGTCGCTCAGGCTCACAATTGGTTTCAGAATGCTCAGTTTCTTGCCCTCGTATGCACTCCCTTCGAAGCTCTGGAACCATCCACTGGACTCCTCGAGATGGTCGCCAAGAACACGTTTCCAGCCGCCCCACACGGTCATCAACAGATCTAGGACGTGGTGTGATCCGCGCATCTCAGTCCATTGGAAACGCTCTGCGCACTTTGCAACAGTCTCGGGAGAGTAGAGACCAACCTCCGGCTTGAGGGCAAATGTGTTGACAGCAGTGAGAGAAGAGTGCACCGCATAGCTTCCGCCTTTAGTGGCACGGTCTCGCAAGGCGATCAATGTACCAAGAGCGCCGAGGACACCTGTAGTCATGTCGCTGATGGGCAAGGATGGCAGCACGGCTTCATTGTTTGGTAGGTTCAACGAACGCCCAGTGACGTAGGCAGCACCAGAAGCCGCGTCTGCGATTTGCTGCCAGCCAGGACGTTCGGCGTAGTAGCCGTCAGGGCCATAGCAGTTCTCGGACACATATACGATGCCACGACCACGTTCACCCGCAAGCTTGAGAATATCGTTCAGACCAAGACCGTACTTGGGCAACTTGTTAAGTCTAAATCCTTGAATGAAGACGTCTGCGTCTGCAATAAGAGACTGTAGAATTGCGGCTTCGTCTGGTTTCCTCAGATCGATGGCAATAGTACGCTTACCCGCATTGAGTGTAAGCTGCATGATATTGATATCGGGCAGATGCGGTGGGTTGACACGAATAACATCCGCGCCGAAGCTGGCCAGCATAGTACCAATCTGTGGACCAGCAATGACACGGGTCATCTCCACAACCTTGACACCTGCCAAAGGGCGTTTGTCGCTGGCGTCCACAGGAGGGAATGCCACTGGTGGGGTAGGAATAGCCTGGGGTTGGGGCTTGACGTTAACAAAAGGGTGAGCAGCAAGCGACTTGCCCATCTCACTCTCGTTCCACTGCTTAGGGCTGAAGCATACACTACCACAGAAGCCGTTCAGAAGATTGGTGAACTCCAATTTCTCGGGAGTGAGTTGGCTAGTGTGTTTGGCAATCAGTTCAGCTGCCTCCTGATTTGAAGTAACAGGTGTCGAGGGATCAATGCCGATTGACTTGAGGACAGGATCGGCATTCATGGAGCCATGTAGCGAGTACCAAGTCTCGGGATCTGAAGTAGGATAAAGGCCCGTCGTACGGTATTTCAGTGGCGTGCTCGTCCAGCCTTGCTCCCAATCAGGGACAAGCTTCTTAAGCTCTCCGTTCTTAGTAAGAGTAACAACATCTTTGCCATCAAGGTAGGCTGTAGCGATGCAACCGAACCAGAAAGCCGCTTGGGTTGTGTTGATCGTGATTTGGCGGTCCTTGTTCTCAGCTCCGCGAATTGTGAGGATCTCGTCAGCGACGACACCGGCCATAGCATGTAAAGCTGCCGCTACAGACGTCGCCTTGAGAGGGCCCGGAATGACAGGGAAGTCCTCTCCGACGAACTTGACTTTTGAGAGAAGCCTTTCATCTTGAGTGAAGCCTGGCGTTTGCGATGCAATCAGTCTGAATATACGCTCCGTATCCTGCTGTACTGGAACGAAAGTCCGATCGGTGTAGGTCCCAGGACCGTAGACGTCAGGGATTCTGGGTTCTTGGGACATATTGAAAGAGAAGGAAGGGTGGGTATGTAGAGTTATGGGTTTAGAAAGAAAATGAATCTGTCAATGAAGCAGGTTGGGGAACATAGGTCAAGCTATATCTGGGCATCAGAAGATATTTCTACTACTCCAACTATGGAACATATGGAGACTAGTGATCTGCAATATCTGGAGACTCCTCCGATGGGACATATCTCGGCCGGTTGTGCGGCTTCGTGGCGATAAACCAACCAGATCAATATCGGTAGCCTTTCAAACCGTGACTACGCACCACTGCGAACTGATACAATGACCAGGCCGGCATTCGCGAGGGCTTCGTGTGCCGAAAAGCGAGATACTGGCGGTGTCGTTGAAGTTAAAACGTGGTGAATGAAACATGCTCTTCTGTGCCGGGGCCTCGTCGATATCCACATAAAATCGCGGAATTGTAGAACGTGTTAAACATAGTAGGCGGTAAAACCGAGTATTGAGCGCTATTTGTGGCATTTAGAGGCTATTGATCAGGTCCTGAAGCGGCTCGCAATGATAGGTGGAAACCTTGCTGTCCATGACGAGAAACGACAACATGGTAAGTGCTGCCAACAACGTTGATACTACATAGTACTTTAGACCACTAAGAACATTTTCCAGGCGGGAGTGGCGCTCTGGAGCCGTGGATTCCACTAAAGCGGTTTCTTTCCGCTCTAACGGTGATCTCGGACCTCCAAGTGTGCCTCCAGGCCCAGACGGAAATGCTAGCAAGTGCGTAGCAGATGCTTAAGGCTGAAGAGCTCTTCTAACCTTAGAAAAACAAGGCTGCCTGCCACCGGCATTTGGCGTCATTCTGCATGGAATAGTTCCTGGAATGTCCAGTTTTCACAATTTGAGCCATAGCAAACTGAGTCGCGACCCCTGATTAGCGTCGATTCTAGCAGCGGAAATGGCGCCGGACTTTTTGAAATAACATTTTGGTTGCGCCTGTTTCTTGAAATCAGATACGGGTCCGCCCAGCATGAATGACCAAAGCCGATCGATGTATGTATCGGCGCATGAGGTGTCCCATTGCAGGCTGAAGGTCATGCGTTGTCGAGCATTGACTTATTGTCGCCATCGAACAATGCCCGGACTGTCCCGGACAATCCGGCGCCGCCGATGTGAACCTCCGGTCAAGCTCATTACCTCATATTGAATGGTCGTCAAATATCCTCCCGCGCACTGAAGCTGTGTGTCGCAGCTCCTAGCTATTCGTACCACTCAGATACGCTATAAGTGTAGAGCTCGTCCAGCGCACGAAAAAGTTTACCTTGCACGCAAAACATACCCATTCTTAATCCCTTGGATACTTTCTTCACATTTGTTCAGTCCACGAGAGTCCAATATTGTGTCAAACGATAGCCAGTAGTAATGTCATCCATTCAGAACGTTGCTATTATTGGTTGTGGCGCTATTGGCGCTTCTTGGGCAGCTTTATATGTTGCCCAAGGGCTGACGGTCAAGGTATTTGACGTCAATCCAGCATCGGAGGAATCTATGCGTAGACTGGTCCAGAATGCGCTTCCAGTCCTAGCATCAATCGGCCTTGTTAAGAAACAAGATGCCAAAGCCGAGGATATTACATTTACCACAGACATGGTAGACGCCCTGCAAGACGCCGACTTCGTGCAAGAGAACGGCCCAGAGCGCCTGGACTTTAAGCGCAAGCTGCTTAACGACATGGCTTTGCACATCAGACCAGATACCATCATTGCATCGAGTTCAAGCGGACTCACCTGCTCATCGATGCAAGAAGGTATGAAAGACGATGCGAGACCACAACGCCTCGTGATTGGCCACCCTTTCAACCCTCCGCATTTGATGCCGTTGGTGGAAGTGGTTGGTGGCAGCCAGACAGATCCGGACACCATTGAGAAGACATTGGCATTCTACAAAAACATGGGCAAGAAGGCCATCCATGTCAAGAAGGAAGCGCCCGGTCACGTCGCAAACAGGCTCCAAGCCGCTCTAATCAGAGAAGTGATGTACGTGCTTCAGGAGGGGATCTGTGATGTTAGCGATATCGACGACGCGGTATCATACGGACCTGGTCTTAGATGGGGCATTATGGGCCCTAGTCTGCTGATGCATCTTGGAGGAGGCGAAGGCGGCATTGAGCACTTCGCAGATCACCTCCTAGGGCCTCTACAAACTTGGTGGGCACCTAAGGACCCTGTCGTCGACGAAGAGCTCAAGAAGAAATATATCGACGGAACTTGGGAAGCTCTCGCAGGTCGAGAATACAAGGATTTGGCAAAGCAAAGGGATGAAGAACTCGTGAGGCTTCTGAATATACGGAGGGAATGGGACTCGTACGCGCAAGAGGCCAAGAACGATGCAAGCTCGTAATTGAAATCAACATACAACTCGTCATCCAAGCGGTTACTTGTAAACTATACTCCTGTGACAGTGTGCTGGATTCCTACGTGTCATGTCTTCTTGTTGATCGATGACAATTCAAATGACAGTCACACCATCAATGGGCATGACTGAGAGTATTATATCCTGTTAATGAGATATAATAGGGTGACGCTGTAGATATGGTCTGTTGCATCGAACAACCCAATGATAACCATATCGGTTATGATTTTGATCAGAATAATTTTCTATGGCTTTATCTGAATAGGTCTCGTTTGCGTCACAAGTGGTCGGTGCAGTTTTTTAATCTTGTGTGGTCTGTACGGAGGCAAGAGTTACCAGCAGGGAATGACATACTGTACAACGATCGATAATCAGTTCTTATTGTTGCAAGGACCTGAAGACATGCGTCCAGAGTTCAGTGAGCCTAGAATAGAAAGTTCAATATCCCTGCACACCATTTGTTGCGGGAGCTTCCGGAGGCAAACAATTCCGCTGTGGACCAAACCTCAATACCTAGCTTAGCTACCTACTCCACACCCCATCGCTGAGAACCACATTTTACGATGATGCGACAACCACAAATTTAGTCGTCGCCATCATGGCAGCATGGCAACAAAAACTAGTGATCGGATGGCTCGGGCGAATCTCGCGCGAACAATGATCACCTTTGAAATGTTCAGCCACTGTCCTTGGCTTTGTTCGTGTCGGAGCCGCCGCCGCTTAGAAAGATCGTTGAGTTGACTGAGTTTCTAGGGTCCTTAAAAGGCGTCGTTGAGTATCGTCAATTGGGTAATTTTCTATTAATCTCAATTGCCAAGACTCTCTTCAACCGCCAAGACTTCTAGAAACCTTCAAAGCATATCTTTAACCTCTATCGTCACCATTGACCCCCTCAACATAATACTTCAAAGATGGGTTCACTAGCTCAACCCCGTCTTTATGTACTAGACACAGATCTATCACAGTTTCCTCACCAAGACAATGGTCGCATACTGTCATGCTATACCGATGGCAGTGACCTCAAAACAGTGGTTGGAAACATGAAGACGATGCCTGACGGCGTTATCGTCGATAATGAGAATGGTCACATATACTGGACGAACATGGGTCCTACTTTCAAGTCCAATGATGGCTCCATCGAGCGCGCAAATCTGGATGGAACAGAAAGGAAGACGATAGTCCCTTCGGGAACCGTTGGAGTCTTCACACCCAAGCAGATCACGATTGCATCCAGAAGCCGCAAGCTATACTGGTGTGATCGTGAGGGTATGAAGGTCATGAGATGCAACCTCGACGGTTCTAATGTTGAGGTTCTGGTCTCGACAGGTTTGACAGCAGACGATCGCCTGGAGATGTCCAGGTGGTGCGTTGGTATCACGGTGGACGAGACGAGTGGCTATTTCTACTGGACACAAAAGGGGCCTTCCAAGGGAAACAAGGGCAGAATCTTCAGAGCTAAGATCGACGAGCCGAGAGATATTGAAGTTGTGCTTGAGGGTTTGCCTGAACCCATCGACCTAGAATTTGAGGAAACCTCCCAAACGCTGTACTGGACGGACAGGGGTGACCCGCCCAAGGGCAACTCCCTCAACCGGGCATTTATAGGATCAGATGTGCAGTTAAAGGATCTCCAGCGCGAAATTCTTGCCACAAGGCTACACGAGACTATTGGTCTTGCACTTGATCACAGGAGTCATAGGGCATATGTTACCGATCTGTCGGGAGGAGTATACGCGATCGACTTGAAGACCAGAGTCAAGAAGGTGCTGTTCCCAGAGCTGGGAGATATCACAGGTATTGCCATATCGACATGATAATTAAAGAAGAAAAGCTCAATGATATACCACATCAACCACGATTTACTTATCGCCAACTCCCTGCCCAGTAGTGTGCCAATGAACTCCACACGTATGGTTTAACACACCAAGCCACTTTGGTGGGTACGTGAGTGAGATGTTCCCATATTCATTCACGTAGCAGCAAATTTCAACTTATACGCTGTTACTGAAAAACCCAAGCACATATGACCATATCTGTTGGCCAAACTCCTCATCTTGTCCGTTCTCCCGTCAAAGCAGTTAAAGAACGCCTCGACGAGATTAAATAAGCCCTGAAATAAGTATCCTTTTGGGGTTGAGTTTGACCGCCAAGTCATCAAAATTCTTTGTTGAAGAAACAAAGCTTCCACATTATGTAGCCAGTTCTCTTGTTGAGAAATAATTTTGACCTTGGCCGTATCTCTCAATCCAAACACTTGCCATGTTGCATCCCACAGACTGTTTAATCTAAAACAAAATGGATGTATGTCGCGGGTGGCCAGCATTTTATGAAGCACATCTTCAGATCCACAGAGTGCGGTGATACTCGAATGGTCGTGCTCATAGTTTGTCTAGTCGGCTCGTGTAATATGGTAATCAGGGCCATGTGATTGAGCAAGTCAAATTCACAGGCTTGTGGATTATGGGTTGCAAAGTTTCGTAAAATCAGAGAATGGTGGTAGGGCTTCTATAGCGACAGCGGCGAAGTGAGTGGTTTAGAGATAAGATACTCACGTGGACAGACCACCGCAGCCACGATCTACGGGGTTGAAGTTAGCAAATTCCTCTTCCTGCTTATCTAGTTCCTGAAGGTTTGCTGTATTTTCTTCATCATCATTTAGGTGCTCTGTTTCTTCATTGTCGAAGCCATCGAGATTGGGTAGCTCGCCTAAGGCATATATGTATTCTGTGGGCTTTCAAAGAACAACGACCAGAGAATAATGACCTGTGACCCCCTTAAAATCTCTACGGTGCTAATTTTTCTTTTTTCCTGGTAATGACAGCTACAGCTCATCCCAGAACTCCCCTGGTCACATTATACACCGACTGGTTGACTGCCTTGGTCTTTTGGAGGAATGTCCCTCGAATCGCTTCGCTGTCTGTTGAATGGGTAAGAAATTCGTACCCGCAGGCCGCCACTGGAATCGCTGCGTCGTATCAGAGGAGCGGACCGGACAGCCGGCCATTTTGATGGATCAAGGGATCTCATTTTATTGTTCTGACATTGTCAATTTTGAAGTTGACTATTTACAGGCGGGAGCAGAACTTTGAGGGGTCTTGCTGACATCGGCTGTAAGACATCATATCTTTGTCACTCGCCTCCCGGTCTCTCCCCCTTTACAACAGCAAATTACAGTTACCTTGAATGAGTTTTGTAACAGCTCGGATGTAGCCAGGAATTATGCTCTGCTTAGGTCGTCAGCATTACCGATTTCTCAAAATTGGCATTTTATACTATATAACACCACAGGTCTTCAAATGTGATATACTTTTTTAATTTCGTATTACTGTATTACTTTAATGAGAATTTTTAACATTTGCCTTATGCTTTTATTAGAAATAATATTTTTCCTTCTTCAACTTGTTTTATCATTCACCATTATATGTAGACTTGATTTGACCTAATCATACGTCGATGAAAATTTCCTAAGCTAGCAATAGTAAGGTTTACTGGGCACTCAAAACTGACGGCTTATTTCTGTATATTACAAATTGTGAGCCGTCATCTGTGAACAAGTTTCTCACTTATGAGGGCACGGATTGGTATCAGAGAGGGATCTCCTTAGCAAGCCAGGTGCTACATCATACCACGGTTCTTTCCTGAGAAAAAAAGCGGTCCAAGAAAGAAGTTAAACTGAATTATCATGTACTCCTAGAATGACATGGAGGCAGTCAATTGCCTCATGAATGAGACCAGTTGCAGAGAGAAGTTTCATGGCTCAACTATAAAAATGGCATTGCCTGTTTTATTTCATATACTTATCATGAGTCCACTATATTCCCACTCCGTTTCGAATGCAGCTTATCAGTAACGCAAACAACTGGCCAGCGATTAAACCGAGCGCCAAACTCACTGGTCTTGGTGTGTTTACCTTCTGACAGGTATACAGGATAGTTACGAAATGCTGGTGCAAAGTAAACGTGGTATGTTAATACGGACAACTTCTAGCGCCGGATCCGCAACCTATCAGTTGGTATGACTAGTACCAGAGCGCCGGGCATCAAGAGTCTCTTTGTAATAACATTGCATGTCTGTGCCTCTCTTAGATCGAAAATGATACCTTTGCTACCGCTCTCGGTGAAGATGCCCTGTTCAATATCGCTTCTGACTGTTGCGATTGGCTCTACGCGTGGATGTTGTTGGCTTCAGCTGCTTGCTGGTATACACAGGCGACATTTTCGGACTGACCTGACCATAAAACCTGTGATTATATATGCTATAGTATACATTGAATTCATATTGAAATAGCCGAAGCAAGTCGTTTCTTTAAAAAAAAAAAAAAAAAAAAAGGTCGTGGCATTAGATGTGCTTACCCGCGCACCAAAACTTCTTACGATCTGCTATTTAGGGCATTTAAGTATAGTGTTGCCAAGTTTTAAAAAGAAATGTTGTGTAAGATAAATATGAGAAAAGGCTATGGGCATAAATCGGGCTAGTTAAATTGCTCCAACCCAAATAAGACGTTATAGCAATCCTGCCGGCCGAAGTACATCATAGTTCGATCAGGAAACGGTTCAATTTTAAGAAGTGGGTAGTTGTGTATCTTGTTGAAAATAGAGTGGTGCGAGCAAGCTATGTACATGAAGGGAGACATTTGCCGTCAAGTCGACTAATGAGTGAAGCTACAGGATTGATAAGTTCCCCGAAAACTAATACGACGAATCATACCACGCCTGGCTGGCGTAGGAGCTGCCAAGTACAGTAGACATGGATACAGCTGAGGAAAGTTTCTTAGCCCAGCTGACTCTTGTTCCAGTGGCGCCGTCACCTGAGTTGTTGTACTCTGCATAATAGACCGTGGAGGTATCGGTATCCGAGTTCCAGACCACCCAGCCTTCGCTGCGGATAACAGAGCTCATGGCTGTGTTCTGGAAAACGACCCGAGCATAAGTGCGCCAAGGACGGCCAAGATAGTAGGTACTGCTAGAGACAGACTCTCCTGATGCAGCAGCAATGTTGCAATTGTTGAAAAGATAATAAGACGGGTTGCTGGAGGAGTCACGGCCATTTGCTGTGATGCGAATATCAGTGTCGTTGCAGTTCATTAGCCTTGGGTTGATCATACCAGTAATGTAGTAGCCCCCGTTGCGGACTCTGATGTCACATTTCTCGAACCAGGCTTGTGCTCGTTGACCGAAGATGAAGTCTGTTGCACCGGTGATTTGGCTGTTCTTGTAGTATTGCTGGTCTTCATTGGCTAGCAGTGTGTCTTGGAAGCCGTACAAGGAAACGCCGTAATAACCGCCCGAGCTCTGGGCACTCAAGGCAAGAGCCTGAGAGCCCTTTCCGTCTGAATGCATTGGTGGTTAATACCATATTTCCATGCGCAAATTCTATGATGGAAGTAGGGAAACACTATTGACCTCAAGACTAATCCTGACTTACATGAGTTGATGATGTTCAAATTGTACATCTTGAAGTTGTCCGACCAGACACGCACGGTGGCGCTGGCGTCATTATTTCCAGCACTGGCGGCATTGTTATTGTAGGTGATGATAGCTTGGTTGCCCGTGTATGAAGTGGTGTCTGTGGTGTAGCCGTAGACGGTCAGTTTTGCTGCACGAGCTGGTATGTACACCTGTTCAGTATATGTGCCCTGGTTGATGAAGATGCATTGGTCTGAAGTCGATGTAGTTGATAAAGCATTGACTGCCGCTTGGAACGTCGTATAAGTGCCACCTGACTTGGCGACATGCAAGCAGCCTGAAGGTGGACTGGTGCGGCTTGCAGCCAGTGCCACGGTGGCATAAGTGATGATGTTGAGAAAGGCTTTCATTTTGATTGTATACGCTCTGCAGATGTTAATCACACGCTTTACAAGTTGATCATGGAATGCAGCAGCGTGTATTTATACTTCCCATTCTTCTTGGCGTCGCCATCGTTGCCAAGATGCAGATCTTGTTTTCGGAGGATGCAGATCCATTTGGGCTTTCGGAGATTTAAATCTGGGGTATTGTCTGGGGTAACAGGGGAACAACGGCAGGCAATCTAGTCGCCCGTTTAAAAGTCATCGGCGGACTAAATGAGGCCTTCTTGGCGTGATCGTGGGGTTTCTACTTGTCTCGCTCTTCGTTGGTGGAAAAAAGCGTACTTTTTGCTTTGGGCATCATCTATTCTGAATACAGCCAAGCTAAAAGCAATGTTGTGTTAGTCAGATAAAGCATCAAGATGAGGACAAGGGGCACTAGACTCGGCAGATAACGCGCTACCAGACATGCGTAGGTTTGATCTGCAATGTATTATATTGACGAATAAGAAGACTCTTTGCTGCTATTTCAGTAGAACTTTGAATTGAGGACGTGGCGAATTCAAGTGTGTGGAACACTGCAACGGAGACCAATTTCCATGGCATAAACCAGCACCAGTTATCACTCGAAAATGCATGTCGCTTGATACTGGATCAAAAGTCCAATCACATTGTGTGCTCCATTAGGAAGTCTTCCAGTCAAGTACTGAACCGGGCCATGAGGTGGCAGTCTTGTCTTTGAGTCAATCAATTGTGCAATAACTGGACAAATGTCTTTCACAAGCCGAAGAGATGTGTTTGGTTTAGTTGATTCACTAAGCACAATTCCCACTCAAATATTATGTCATATTGCTTTTGACAGTCTGAAACGGAATTCTGTGGCCAGTGCATACCATCAACATACAGAAGCAACGCCAAGCCTGTATCAATATACCATCTCTAGAACCTTCCATCTGGGGAAAGAGAACGTATCAAATTAGAGTCGGCAAGCCAGGAGTCCCATTGATCCCAAGAAATACCATGCGTAGTACTGCCTTTTGCATCATGATCTTGATCAAGCATGAAATCAAAGTCCATGCCTACCGCATCATTCGTATGATCAAAGTGGGAATCATCAAACCCTTGGTTAAACCAAAACAGTTCGGTCTCAGAAAGTACAGACGTACCGTTAGTTTGGTCAAAGCCCAAAGTTTCGGACGCGGTATTGCGTGGAGTGGTCGCAGACTTCGAGGTTTCGTCCACAAAAACGTCGTCAATATCAGTTGCCGGGCGAGTTCGAGAAACTCTTGCCTGGCCATCATCAACAAGGTTCGGGAGCTGACTGCTCTTGGTAGAGCGCGCTTGTCTCCTATCCTGAGCCTTTTCGCGTTGTTGGCGCAGCTGCACGATGAAAGGTGGTAACGCGGGAGGACCTATGTTACTATTCCGCATTGCGGTTTCACGGGCGGCGTATGCTTTTAAGCAGAGATTGCCTACAGCAGCATGAATTGGTTTGCGCATGTCAAAGGTCATCTCAGCCGCGTTATCGTACATACTGCCGATAAGTCTCCATGCTTTTTCGGCATCAACCATGAGTGGACTTGTTCGGAGGGATTCCAGCACATGAATGATGGCATGCCATTGTTGGAAGTACGCTCCATACCACGCGAATCGTTTGAGTTGGGGGTTGCACTGAAGCATGTTGTGCTGCTCGAGTATCCTAACACAGATCTCCCAGACCCATTGACGTTCAGACTGTGGTGTCTGCTCTAGGCTAGACCATTTTCGTGGGTGGCGTGAAAGGAAGCGCATAGTGTTTATAGAACATCGGACCATTAGCATGGCCATGAGATGTAATGGCTGCGAAGGGTCACAGTAGCGCAAGTACTTAGTTTCGAGAAGTTGTTCTATCTCTCCAAAAGAAGTATCCATCTCTGCTGTGTCGCTCTCGGGGGCATGGAGTTCCCATTGACTAGAAGGCTTTCCTTGCCGACTAAAGTTATCAATGCGTCTTCCAATGAAATCAACAAACTCGCATTTCAAGCACACAAATAAAGCATCTGTGATGGTATTTGTATCGGAAACGAGTGAGGGCATGCCAGGATGGAGCTGGTCATCGTTGATATTGGTCGGCCATTTTGCTTTTTCGGCACTAAACTGAAGGCTTTGAAATTTGGCGATGCCACAAAGCTCAGCAGCACGAAAGTCGTGAGTCTGAAGTAGCCACCAAATCCTTCGCCGTATTTCGGTTTCAAAGGGAGGCAAGCCCAGAGTTGTACCGTCTCGATCAAGTCCCATGCCTTGTGCTACCCGAACAGCCACGCCCATCAGAGACCAGAAAGCACGAGGCTCATATATTTCTCTCGTCGAAATGAGATGAAGAACCAAAGCCTGAAGAACGACAAGATTTGTACTTCCCATAAAGTTGGCTCGCGATAATGCCCTTTTGGTGGCGGTTACATATCGCGATAACAGGATCTTGCGTCGCTCATGTAGTCTCTGGTTGCACTCATCATCATTCAGTGACATAATGGCCGCACTGTAGATGGCAAACAAAAGTGCTTCGAAGCTCCGCGGTATAACTTCTGTATTGCTAGCAGCTTTCTCTATCGTCGGCTGTAGTGTGAGAACGTGTAGGACTTTGGTTAGGGGATCGACATTTTCGATGAAGATTTGCCATAACTGAAGTATGCCTTGTGGCAAAGGATGGCGAGATCTATGAGATTCTTTGAGTCTGCCGCCAAGAACGAATCCGAAATCATTTTCGGACTCTTCTGCATCGCTCACATCATTCGAAAAGTTCTCCCATGCATGTTGGCGATCGGGAAGCTGTCGGGGTTGTTAGTATGCATGCTGCAACATTTGCTCGGATAAGAAACGTAGGAAATCACCTCTTCTACCATCCTTTCCCACAATATACTGAGACGAATTTAGTGTGACAACACGTAGATACCAATGAGCTCTACACACTTATCAATGATCTTGGCTTGCCCATGATCCTGGTTTACGCGCCCATCATGAACATTTCGGTTCAATTCTGCCTCTTCGGAGGAACAAGTGGCCAATCGGGTCTCATCTAAACCAGTAACGTTGACATGTATGGATCTCTGAAGTTGTATAGTGTCGGGAGTGTCTGGCAGTTTGCACGGATCAATGCCTTTCTCTCGGAGTAGGGCTTCATAAACTTTAAGCCGATCCGTCAGGGCTTGGTCTTTGACACGTTTGTGTCTATTTCGCGGTGGTTTTGAGGACTTATAAATGCAATCAACGTTGTGCCTAACACACTGAAGCATTCGGGATCAGCAACTGTTCTTCTAGAATACGTAGGGGCTTTGGTAGTAATGTGAAACAGTCAAAGAGAGATCAAGTGCCATAATAGGCATTGTCGGCTCTGAAACCATGCTACAAATGGTAGGAAATGATTCTGGAAATTGCTTACTGCACCACAAGGAATGTTGCGATCACATCTTTGAATAAATTATTAGTAACCACATGAAGGATTCTTCTAGTTTCGTTTTTGAGAAATAGGGCTGAGATTAGGTTGATATGAATTAATACATGCTGACGCTGGAACTATTTTGACTCATGTGACATTATCAGCCGGGTATGAAATAACTAGTACTCCACGTACTTGACTTTACGATCAGCACAGCGTATGCATGAATAGGTAGGCCTGTTGGGGATGCTGGGAGCGGTGGTTACGGTCGCCATGGTGTACTTATGAATAAATAGCGCCGTTTTGCAATGTTGCACAGAATGATACGTCGAGGTAGACAGGCCTACAAGATGGTACGGAGGGAGGAAAGCATGATTGCATTCTCGTAACTTTTAGTCGTTCTTCATTGAGATGAATGGTGCGTTCTGATTCATGGCTTTGCTCGGGGCCGACGACGCCCGAGCTGCAAGATCCCGAACTCAGGGTACAAACCGTAGGTAGCTCACCTAACCTAGTGGCTTGATCCACTAACAACAACCTGCTTGCGAAGGACGTGTCTCGTCTACCTCGGACTTCATCAACACCAATCCTTATTACCAGACTTCTCTATCAGGTCCGGTCAATCAAGACAGTTGTTGCCTGCCATAATTTGTAATCCGAACCCGAGGTCTCTTTTCCTTATCACAAGCTAGCTGGGTGCTATTTAACAACTGTCGTACTCGTTTCTCATTCACAATGGACAACCGTTCAGGACAATCAAATTATCCATCGCTTTGGAGCCTGATATTTACTCCATGCTCACAACCAGCTTGAATCTTACAACATCTTTTACTATGCGCGTCTTAATCAGTGGAGCCGGGATTGCTGGGTCTACACTGGCCTGGTTCCTAGCCAACACCGGTTCTTACGTCACAATTGTCGAGAAGAGCCAGTCTTTACTTCCTCATGGGCAGAATGTTGATCTGAAAGGCGACGCCATCACCATTATAAGAAAAATGGGGCTTATGGAGCAACTTCGACAGTTCAATACGACAGAAGAGGGTACCCAGTTTGTTGATTCGAAGGGGCAGCCGTTTGCACGCTTTCCTGTCAAGGAGGGTTACTTGAATAGTTTCACATCAGAGTTCGAGATACTTCGTGGAGACTTGGCCATGCTACTCTACGAAGCTACAAAAGGCCATCCGAATGCAAACTACTTGTTCGGTACCACCGTCAGGGAAGTCCTTTCGAACGACGAGGCCGCTGCTAAGGTCGAATTGAGCAACGGAGAGGTCCGCGAGTTTGATCTCATAGTCGCTGCGGACGGTCAATGGTCTAAGCTGCGGAAGCAGTGCTTCCATTCGGCGGATGTTCACATTGTCCATTTGGGCATGTACAGCGCCTACTATACGATCCCACGCATACCCAGTGACAATGACTGGTGGAACATCTTTTTGGGGCTTGAATCCAGGACGATTAGCCTTCGGCCTGACCCCCATGGCAGCATCAGAGCAATGTTTACCCGTATGCCCCGTAATGATGCCCAGGAGAATGTTTGGCTGGCCGCATCCAAGAGCGGCAGACTCTCCCAGATAGAGCTCTTGAAAGGGGAATTTGCTGACGCCGGATGGCAAGCGCAGAGACTCCTAGACGCTATAGATCAGGCACCCGACTTCTACTTCCATGTCATCGAACAAATACAGATGTCCAGATGGTCGAACGGACGTGTCGTCTGCCTGGGAGATACAGCATATGCACCGTCGCCGCTCACCGGGATGGGAACGTCATTAGCTATGATCGGGGCCTATGTGCTTGCAGGCGAACTGAGCAGTCTCGGAGAAGGTGAATCTCCCGCGAAGGCACTCCAGACTTACGAAACCAAACTTCGTCCGTTTGTTGCAGATTCGCAGAAAATTCCATTTTTTGTTCCGGGCATCGCGCATCCTGAGGCGGCATGGACGCGATGGTTATACCAAAGCATAGGATGGGCACTGTCTAAAGCTGCAGGATTTAGGTGGTTGGCTAACAAGTTCCCTGATGTCGAAAGCCAACACGACAATTTCAGGTGGCCGGAGTACCAGAAACTTGATGCCTAAGTACGATAATGAGGAGGAGGAAAATTTACCATCGGACTTCGGTACTCCAGTGTAAAACGTTACATGATATAAATTCTGGCTAGGTTCATATTTCTATATTGTGACCGAAGGACATATTTGTACGCTGGTAATTCCAAGACATTGGTACATGTACCTGAACCCTTTCGGATAAACCTCAGATGCTCATGCAAACTATTACAAACGTTCTAATCGTCCAGATTGACATGGCTTGTTAAAGACTCACTGCTCTTCATCAACGTGAATAATTCCTTATCAACCGACGCCCGGTCATATGCGAAACATCTTGAAGCTGGGCCGTCAAATCGCATCATCCTAGTTTGTCCGAATCATTGATAACAGCTTTGGATAGTGTTCTTCTATAGCGTCGAGCCAGCAGTCAATCTCTTTGATAATCTTGTCTAGGGTGTCATCTGCAGTCTCACGAAACACCAAGGCCCTTTCGGTCATGATAGGGTCTAGGTACGCATTTCTGGGTGCCATGAGCCGCGAGGGATGGTACTTGCCCCTATGCTGGTCCAATTCTTTTTCAAGACACAACATCTTTTTAAAAGCAGAACTATACTCCTTCCAACACGCTTCTCTGTCCTTCTCGGCTTGTTCGATATCCGATTGTAACATTGGCAGTAAAGCGGCGGTATCATTGGAGCCAGTGGTTTTTTCGTCATCCAATATTCGTGGTGCCATGCTCTCGTTCTCAGCTAGGCGCCGCAGGTAGTTTGATTCTTGATCCATAACAACTGATCCCAGTTGCTGCGCTCTTTTGATGAGCTTCTCTGCCGCGCAATCTGCTGCTTTGTGGTTCGTCGCTTCTCCGTATGCGACCATTTCGCGTCTTAGGTCTACGATGTGCAACCGTCGCACAGCCCACATGGAGGGATTCATGAGAGGCCCTACTAGAATCTCCCCTCTTGCTATGTGGTTCCCCTTGTCGATATCCCGTCGGATCCATTCCCGTCCCTTCAGTCCAGGATATGCCCCCGCACGTGCTGGGTATATATGTTCGAAATGCCTAACGAGCCCCTGGGTAGCACGGTGGTTCCTTCGGACGAACCCCAAGGACCGTAAATTGCCTGCTTCAACCAGCCAAACAGGCCAGATAGGCTTAATAGCCACTTCCATGATTTCCTCCACGAACCACACGATGAACTTTTCCTCGTTAGGCTCCTCGTTATCCTTCAGCAGCCTGATGTTGTTTATACCATTCGTCGATTGTCGAGCCCACTCAAGCACTTCTGGTGGATGCCTTGCTTCCCCGGCGAGCCACAACACAATTTGTATTGGCGGCTGCCGTTCTTGGTTGATCCATCTGTTAATATCATTGATATTGAATTTACCCGGGCACGCCTCGTAACATTTACCCTTCACCGAATCGGCCGTGATCATGTTGCCAGCTCTTATTTGACCATGAATATCATGGCCGCAGGCATATTCAGGCCCTATTCTCCGACACATTGGGCAGAGTTTATTGAAATGGGGGTCATTGAGCCACTTTTTCAGACATTTGTAGTAGAATCTATGTCCGCATGGGAGGCAGGTGAATGTGGATTTAGGCCGAAAGTCCCGGCAAATACCACAGGTAGCCTGAGGAATATCGCTGGGCGAAGCGAAATCATACTCCATTAAGTCCATCTCCTCCTGCTTATAATCGGAAAGAGGGAAATGCCGTGGTCCGCCATTTTCAGGTACAGGCTCTTTCACTTTGTGGTCGTGCCAAAATTCATATTCCGTTGTCAGCCACTCTTGGTACTTAGAACTGATGGGCTGGTTCTGTGAACTGTTGTTTACCGACATGGCGCTTGGTTTTGCTTGAATCGGAAGATCGTCGAGAAAGTCTAAAGGCATACCACAAAATCTTATGAAGGACAATATGATGGCTTTTAGAACCCCTGTGGAGGTTCTTATCATCCGTCAATCTCCATCTCCGTCACATGGTTGTGGGTTTCGGACTTGGTTAGAGGGTATATGAGCATTTTACACATCCTCCCCAACAACAAAAACGGTGGTATTCCCCCGCCCCTTTTTCGTTTAGCTTCTTCTGAGCCATGTGTTAATTGACGTTCAAGACTTGCAGTAGGAGATAAGCTGCTTCTTGATCCAAACTTACGCACTATACATCGTGAAGTACATACTGCGCAATTCAGGACCGTCCGTTTCACTCCATAACGCAAGCTTATGACGCACATGGAAGTGACACTACGCAGTGCAATTAATTGTACAAGAACTAGCAAGTAATTCTTGTCTTCTCATCGACATGCTGATGGTGTTCTCGATTCTAACGCTTTCGCCAACCACGCACTGGCCTGTTCGTAGATGGGCTCGCACTTCTCCATCCTCTTCCTTTTATTCTCCGGCTTCTGCCCAAAGTGATGAGTGAACCCATGAGAGCACCCCCTAGCTAGTGTCCATTTGTACCGACCTTGTTCAAAATCTTCGTCGTTATTCTTTGTACCGAGCCCCGCAAGATTGTGAATCATCTCCTGACTCTCCAGCCTCAACATGTCCCACTCCGCTCCGATGACGTAAATCCAAGGTGGAAGATCCTCTCCCCTCGCATAGCACGGACTAAGCAAAGGGTCGCGACGATTCTGGCCAGACGAGACATATGCCCAGTCAAACCAGTAGCTGGAAGCCTCCAGCGAGTCTTTCGGCCCGTCCGTATAAGGTCGTCCGTCTAGTTTCTCTTGTTGAGTATGGCTCCAATCCACGATTGGGTAGAATGTCAACGCGGCCTTGATAGTGCCCTTCAGTCCCGCCAGTTGGCTCGCACAGAGGGCAAGATTGCCGCCTGCGCTGAATCCTCCCATTGAGACTCTAGTCTTATCGATGGGTAGACTGGCATCGGCAATAACAGCGCCAGCAAGAGCACCTACGTCGAAGACTGCGACGGGAAAGGGATGTAGCGGCGCTTTGGAGTAGTCGAGGGAAACGACCAGCATACCGGTACGCTTTGCCCACATGACGCAGAACTCGTCATCGTGCTGGGGGTCGCAGAGTGCAAACCCGCCGCCATGGATATTTAGGTACAACGGCAACAAGGCCCCTGATTTATAGACTGGTGGGTAGAAAACCCGAGTGTGGAGAGCTGGACGACATGGATAGCGCTTTATGAGAGTAGGACGTAGGGACGGCGGTGCTGGATGTAGCAATCTATCGACTGCGAAAACGATGAATACAAGAAATTTGAATATCCAAAGTTTTAGGAAGCAGTCCAGTCGGTGAGGAAGTGGAAGACGGATTTTTAGCAGGGGCGGAGCGCCTTCGTGGTCAAGAGCAGCTAGAGTTTCGCACATCTTGAGAGCATAAATATAACCTAACAAAAAGTGACATCAACGAAACACTGTCGTCATGAAAATAGGCAATTGAAAACTGTACACTATACCCAACTGTGGATATTTAAGCAGGATCTTGGTTATACCAATGCCACGGTGCACACCTTGTTGGTAGAATCCCGCAATCCAATAAGAAGCTTGAATATAGAACATGGCAAACCGATCTTTGTCGAGTATTTGAGAGAAATATCGGTAGGCGCTGAATATTAGTGGTACCTTATCTAGGTAAGCGGTAACGCCAAGTTGATAACCGAGGCATGAATACATAGTGAGCACTAGTGCTGCTAATAGTTTGGATATTCAGAAATGTCCTCAACAAGCGCTTTGCGCGCCTTCTTACTGGTAAAGACTGTAATGGTTCTTGAGGGGACTTGATTGAGTTGTGCTGTTTATAATTAGATTATTGTACGCCTAAGGTCTGAATTGGAGTTTGCAATCTGTGATTCTTGGGTTGAGGATGAGTTGAGGATAAGTTGAGGATCAGTTGAGGATGAGTCAAGACTGCTTGTTTTCTGTCTCCGTCGAATACTAGAGCTGCTGCAAGAAAGTTAGCATCTTCTTGGCCCCGACTCTCCATTGAACATCGTTCTGCACGTGGTGCCCTGCGCCTGGTACGAAAGCAAGGGTTACACCGTGGCCAGAATCATCCATTTCTCCTTCACCTTCCAGCTTCTTAATTTCCTTTACTGTGACATCAATCTTCTTTTCGTTCACCATGTTCGTAAAAGCTTCGCGGTATGTTTGAGCCGCTTTCCTTTGCACTTCGCCCGTCATCAACTTATCAGCTGCGCCGGCCATAATAAAGATTCTGTCACCACCGTTTCTCCAGTTTATAATATTAATGAGAACCCTCTTGGCATCGATGAACGGGTACAACATGCCGAGAGGCCAAAGAAAGCTCTCATAGCGATTGCAGTGACGTTGGAATTCGACGAGCTCTGTCACTGGCAACTCATCGCTAAAAAAGGCCTGCCTTGTGAGGGAAGGATGCGAAAGGGGGGAATTGGGATGCCAGCCATGAAATATCAAGCGGATGGTGAACCACGGATCAAAGCATGCCCAGTTGTAGTAGACGCGATACCTGGGTCTGGTCAATATACCGTCGAGCAGATGAGGTCTAGATAATACTTACGATCCTGTACCTGGCACACTACAGCACTTGGAGTCAGTGATAGCTTCTTCATGATGGGGGGTTTTTCTTTGGGAGAGGGGTCTTCGGGAGTATTGTGAAGCATTCATAGAGAACTCAATACCTTTAGGAGGCAGTATACGCTTCACGGACATGCTGGGAATAGTAGAAAGTAAATCCGAAACTCGCTTACGCGTCGAGTAGACCAAGAGCCTTGACCTTGACATCGCCTTGGTTGACGATGAATTGACTCAAACCACCGCCACTGGAATGTCCAACGAGAACCACTTCGCTACCCTCTTTCTCCTCCACTGCTTTAATTCCCGCCACCAGATCGTCGCTAAGCATGCGCTTGGTCGTGGCGTATAACATGCGAAAGAAAGTCGGATGCCAGCTTTCGCCATGACCGCGTGTCGACACAGCGTATGAGGTGACGCCATGCTCTTTGAGATAACTCATATATGGAATCCAAACCCATGCAGAACCCATGCCACCATGGGCAAAAAATACGGGAGTTGTCAATGTAGGTTTCAAGGGCTTCGCGGAGAGCAACTCAATCCGTCCACCAGGCGTTGACACAAAAGTTCGCTCAATGCCATCAGGTAAACCGGAAGGTGGACCACTGGGTCGCGTCCAGTGAAGCCACTGGTAGCTGAGACATAAGCTGACACCCATACTCAAGGTTAGTGGCTCGCACGGAGGCAGATGATAGCTATAAAAATAAAAATAAAATAGATGAATAGCTGCCGTGTCGTATGGAGCCACATACGTAGTAGCGACTGTCATCGGTCGAAATGGAGAGGTTATGGATGATATATACCCATGATAATTGATATGGCACTATGCGCAGCTCCTCATGCTTCATTAAGATTTTTCATGGTAAGTCTTCTGACCTTCAAAGTTTTACCAAGCTTACTCCAAAGATTACGGGAAATGTAGGAGTAGCAGGTGAGCTGGAATGCTCGCAAGACTTGGCATTCAGCCTCATGTCTCCATGCAGGATAGCGCTTTACTGCTAGCAGTCGTAACGTCACCGCAGGGTTCTTCTACGCTGGAAAGTTGGGATCATGGCAGTTGTAGAACTGCCAAGGTCGCATGGTCGCTCAAGCAGAGTTATGTTGAAGTCTTGGCTTGTCGTACTCTGTACATTGACACAAAACGTTTGTCGCAGTCAAGGACATACTTTGTTTCCCAGCTCATGATTTTCTTGGTCCTGAAGAAAGGCTCTGAACTAACTAGTCCCCTATTTTCCAGATGATGGGGAAAATCCTGGCGACTCATCAAATTGTCCCTCGAAAGGGTTCAATGGTTAAGATCGTTGATTCTTTTAGGTTAACTTTGTGGATATGAGCACGGACCAGTAATGCGAAAATTACTTAGAACCCCGAGAGTTCATTCACTTTGTTGATTAGTGCTGCTAATTGTGGTATTATATTTGTCTTGACCTGCACGTGTCGTTCAGCTCGCATGAATGTAGTGCTGGCAACTGTCTTCTATGCACATTCAAAATGGCTGCTAATGAGACTCTCACAGCGAGTCTCAGCTTTATGACTGATGCTGCTCATCTACTTGCGCAAGTAGCTCCAGAGACATCGGCACACCTTATGTCCCAGCGCAATGCCTTGATGTTCCACAACAACCTAGAGCAGTCAGAGACTCAGCGACAGCATGTATGTGGCTCATGTGGGCACATTATGATTCCTGGCCGAGGCAGCCTCATCAAACTAGAAGGCGAGAAGGCATCTCGCAAGCACAACAACCGAAAGGGTGCCAAAAAGCAGCCCCGGCCATCGGAAACCACGAAGCACAAAGTCTTGACATGTGGAAACTGTGGGCAATATACCAATATTAGCTTCCTGTCACCGCCTAGTGTCAGTCGCAGTCGTAACAAACTTAAACAGAATGCTCGTCGCCTGAGAAGTCGGAACCAGGCCGGACCACCGTCACCAGCTGTTCGCCCTCCACCCCTGATTTCTGCGCCAGAGCCGGCCAAGGCATCGGTGAATGCAAACAGCAAGAAGAGAGCCAAGAATCGAAAGCAAGGGCTTCAGGCGCTACTCCAGCAATCCCAAGCCTCGACGACCAAGTCAGGCCTCGGTTTGAGCCTAACGGATTTCATGAAGAAGTAGGCTATCGGGAATGACTCAGACCGACTGCGCTCAGAAGAAGAGAACATGATGCAAATCCAACGGCTATAGTCCAAAAAATGGCCACATGGACGTCCGGTTCCCGCGGCATCAATAACACGATCCATATGATAAATCAGCGCCCAAGCTCAAGTTTTGATTAGACTAGTCGCGAGAATATTCTGGAACAAACTATTCTAACCGCCCACCCGATCGTGCCAGCGCCAGCGCCAGGACCAGACTGAGACTGCAGCGACGATGTCATAAGCCAATAAGTGACAACCCCGCTGCGGTTAATGCGTTCAGCCCAGCTGGCTGACTGGCCCAAATTTGACCCCTCCATTTGCCCCTCCAAATTTTTTAGCATAGGTCAGGTTCAAGCAAAAGGTGATAAGATTTATAATAACCACCAAACACGCCGCTTTCTTCTGCGACAACCTCAATGAAGAGAACTTTCACAGACATGTCCGCTCCCGAGAACAACGTTTCCATAGAGGGCGCATCTGCCCCTGAGTTTTTCGAATCCATCGGCAAAAAGGCTAACCTGCTCGGCAACGCAAACGATGATGGCGGCCAGGATGATGAGCCCAAGGCCGTCGAACAAATCGAGTCGTTGTGCATGAACTGCCACGAGAATGTATGTCTTCCTCCCTCAGAACCCAGGACGGTTGCGGTGTGAACAGAAGGCAGTACTGATATTCCGCTTCAACTCACAGGGCACCACCAGAATGATGCTCACTATGATTCCCTACTTCCGCGAAGTCATCGTCATGTCTTTCTCTTGCGACAAGTGCGGTTTCTCTAACTCCGAGATCCAATCAGCCGGTATCATCCAACCCAAGGGTGCGCGATACGAACTCCGCCTCACCAGTAACGACGACTTCCAACGTACGGTTGTCAAGTCCGATTCGGCGGTCGTCAAGTTCATCGAGCTCGACGTCGAGGTGCCCGCCGGTCGCGGCCAGCTTACAAACGTAGAGGGCCTTCTCAGGACCATCATTGACGACCTCGACCTCGGACAAGAGGCGCGTAAGGAGCAGCTGCCCGAAATCTATCCCAAGGTGGCAGAGATTATTGCTAAGGGGCGATCGATGCTTCTGGGAGAATCGTTTCCTTTCAGAGTCTCCATGGATGATCCCGCCGGCAACTCATGGATCTCTCCTGATATGAAAGACGGCGTTGGAAAGTGGGCTAAGCGAGACTACATCCGGACACCTGACCAAAACGAAGCTCTCGGTCTTGGGCACGTCGAATCCGTCATTGATGCTACCCAGACAACCCCTGAAGAGGACATCATCCCCGACCAGGTATACGCCTTCCCTGCCACATGTCCTGGCTGCATGCACCCTTGCACGACAAACATGAAGATGGTCGATATTCCTCACTTCAAGTCCGTCGTTCTCATGTCGACTGTGTGCGACGAGTGCGGCTACCGATCCAACGACGTCAAGACCGGAGGAGAGATCCCTGCCTTGGGAAAGAAGATCACCTTGAAGGTTGAATCAAACATTGACTTGGCACGTGATATTCTCAAGAGCGAGAGCTGCGCCCTTGAATGCCCGGAGCTCAGTCTGCAGGTGAACCCTGGTACTCTCGGTGGCCGCTTTACCACTGTCGAAGGTCTTCTCACCCAAGTTCGAAACGACTTACACAATCAAATCTTCCAGACAGGAGATGGTGGTGATTCTTTGGCTTCGCCCGAGAAGACAAGGTGGACCGAGTTCTTTGAGGGGTTGGACGCTGCCATTGCAGGCGACAGGAAATTCACTATCGTGCTGACAGATCCTCTTGCATCGAGTTACGTACAGAAATTGGTGGATCCCGACCAGGAAGATCCTCAAATGACTACTGAGGACTACCAGAGAACTGATGAGGAGGAAGAGGACCTTGGCCTGAAAGACATGAAGACTGAGGGATATGAGCAGGATCACCAGGACGCCATTGCCAACGGCACTTCATGATTACCACGTTTACCGGGTGGCACGACGAAGAAGTATGAGCATGAGTTTCAGAGCATAGATACCTGGGTAGATTTGGGTGATTAATCAATGGCGTTTGGATGTTCAACGTTTGTGCTAATTCCAGAAACTCGGCTGGAGAAACCAGCTAAGGCGTAAAAGCACCTCTCGAAATGATGTGTCTGAATAAATAGTCTTATTTGCCTCTTACAAACACTATCGACATCACAAGCATTATTCATCTCGACATATAATTAATGGCGCCGAACAACCACTCGATCGTCTACCATCAACCACTAGCGGGCCGACGCGTTACCATGGAATTCTGGTTTGAGTCTGCGATGTTACATACCCCGATGAAAAAGGGCAACAGACCGAAATATAGGCGCTGCTATGCTACATGTCTATACACGTTGAAGTTGTAGTTATGCCTGACGCTAACGCTATACGTTGAAGTTTTACGTGATGATCTGCGACTTACCACCATGGCCCCTGAAGATCTGGGCGACGGTCGTCCGTTGGGGTCACTCGGGGTTACTTACCGTATCCACATCCAACGTTCCGCTCTCCATTCCGACTCTATCTATGAGTGAAACTCCTCGCATTACCGCATCCGCAGCAGGGGTAATTGTGTTTTGTGTACGTGTCCATTCTCGTGAGGTTGCCGGATTGCGCGCCGAAAAAGACCGATCTTGGCTCGGACTGACCTGCTACTTCCACCGCATCGTGCCACTCCCACTTGTTCATGTTGCCTATCGCCCAAATAACCCAATCGTGCCTAAGTCGTCACAGTACATGAACATCCCCGCGCGTTTTGTAGACGGCTGCTCGAGGAGAACAATAGTTCCGTGACACATCAAGCAAACGTATACTCGCCATGCCGGTCCAAGACCCGTTGCGTGTAACGATTGTGGGCGGGGGCATAGCGGGCCTCGCGACCGCACTTGCCCTCCGCCGGGCCGGCCACGTCGTCCATATATACGAGCGGTCGGCATTGAACAACGAGGTCGGTGCTGCGATGCACATCCCGCCCAACGCAACTCGTGCCCTGCTGGCATGGGGGCTGGATCCTACTCGAGCGAAGATGGTCAAGGTAAAGGCGAGTTTCCGTGCCAAAGCGAGCACGCTCGAGAAGTTCCACGTCGGAACTACGGAGTCGTCGATCCCACATGCTTACGGGGCTCCGTGGTTCTTTGTGCACAGGGTCGATTTCCATGATGAACTGAAGAGGTTGGCCATGGGAAGCGATGGGGTGGGCTTACCAGCGACTATCCATTTGAAGTCCAAGGTGGTTGGATATGTATGCATCTCAACTTATAAATTCATCACTGGGTGAGTAGGGATTGACAGTGCATCACAGGATACTGAGGGGCCATCCATCACCTTGAGCGACGGGTCTATTGTTAGATCCGACGTCGTGATAGGCGCAGATGGTATTCACAGCACAGCAGTTGAAGCCATTTTGGGCAGGGTCAATGAGCCTGTGCCTTCGAAAGACCTGTACAACTTCTGCTACCGTTTTCTCATATCCGCCGCAGATATCGAGAAAGATCCAGAGACCCGATTCTGGAATCTGAATGATGACGGGCAGATGAAGTTCTTCGTGAGCGATATGAAACGACTTGTGTCGTATCCATGTCGAAAGTAAGTGTTCGACGCTATTATTGGGAGGAAAGTCTAATACAGTTAGTAACGAGATTCACAACTTCATCGGTCTATTCCACCAGGACGATTTGAGCATGATGAAGGAAGAAGGTATTGATGTTCTAATTCTAAGGTCGTTGATTTCCTAATTGCTTACCAAAATACTAGACTGGCAGGCTTCGGTTGATAAATCCACGTTGATGGAGAGGTTTTCTGATCTACACCCGAAGCTCAAAGCCGTTATCGACAAGGCCACCGACGTCAAGCAATGGGCTCTTCTTTATAGGGAACCTCTTCCAACATGGACGAAAGGTAGACTAGGACTAGCTGGTGATGCTTGCCACCCGATGTTGCCCCGTAAGTAGAACCATTCAGACCAAGCTTCGCAGATATCTAACAATAGCAGACCAAGGGCAGGGTGGCGCACAAGGTATCGAGGACAGCGTAGTTCTTGGTCTCGCTTTCTGTGGCGCAGAGAAGCAACACGTCCAGACAAGACTTCGGCTATATGAGCAAATCAGACGCAACCGTGCGAGCTTGGCGCAAGTATTTAGCAACGCTGGACAGGACGAGCCGGAGCTGATCCAGATGGAAGCATCAAAATACATACCACTGGAAGAAGTCCCTAGTCAGTATATTCACAAATGCCAGTGCTTCCAATGAGAGGCTAACTTTAAGCCTACAGAAACGCCCGAAGAGTTCTTCGACTACAACTTTGGATATGATGTGATTAGGGACACCTTGAATCATCTCAAGCGTCTTGATCCTGCTTTCGAGCTTCCAGGATCTTTTTTCCAGAATGAACCCGGGAAAGGCGTATACCCCAAGGAAGTTCTATATGAAGCGCCGCTGGTGCAGCTCAACGATACAAACAGAACAACCTAAAGAACTTTGCCGACAATCCAATCGCTGTAGGTGGAGAAGTTGCATGATTCGGTATCGCAGGGAACCTGAAAATTTTTTTTTTATCAAAGTTATCAGGGTCGCAGGCGCCTGTCAAGGACTAAATGATATGTATGCAAGTGTGTGTTTTTGCTGTCCTTGCAAAAGGGTCAACGGAGAGGAGAACTTCTGCACGTAGAGTAATGTGAAAATCTCTCAATGTACAGAAATTATATATGGTTTTCAGCGTCTGATGATAATTGCATTGTACAGTTTTACTGTTTGGCCTACCGACTGTTGGAAAAAGAAAGAGAGAAAAAGAGGAAGAAATGAAAGCAGCAAACCTCAAAAGCGTTGACAGTTTCCAGGGGCAGCTGTGAGTTGGCAACAAGCTTTGCACCAGCTGGAGAAGCGCGTGCACAGATCATTTTGAGGACAGCCCGGTCTGACTCCCTCTTCACTACAACATATTCCCCATAAACCAATAGTAGTGCTGAACTCGAAAGCAGGTGTCAGCTTAATCCGTCTTTCTGCACAGCAACATGCAGAGTCAAGATCCCTCCCTTATTGAGACAGGTGGTGTGAGAGTCGCCATCGAAGGCTGTGTAAGTTATTTCATCCGCACCCCAATCAGATGGTAGCTTAACGGGCAGATTAGGCGCTCACAGTGCTATGATAGCACAAGTTAGCGCTCTTCAACTTGCTGAAACAGAAAGCCACCCCGGCACCCAGCAAAATCTGCCTTGTCCACTGTCGCCCGCATCAAACAATGAACATGTTAAGACAACCTGAACTGACTATTCTCAGGGCCATGGAACTCTGCATTCAATCTATGCGACAGTGCAAAATGCTGCTCGCATCAGAGGCTGGAGTGGTGTTGACCTCCTGATCATTGGAGGTGACTTCCAAGCAGTCCGCAACGCAGCAGACCTCACTGTCATGTCAGTGCCTGCTAAATATCGTGAACTTGGCGACTTTCCAGAATACTACAGTGGACGCGTTACAGCGCCAATCCTTACAATATTTATTGGAGGCAATCATGAGGCCAGCTCACATCTATGGGAGCTTTACTATGGTGGCTGGGTCGCACCAAACATCTATTATCTAGGATTCGCCAATGTTCTTCGCTTTGGGCCCATCCGCATAGCTGGCATGAGTGGCATTTGGAAGGGCTTTGACTATAACAAACCACACATCGAGCGGTTACCTTTCAATCAAGATGACATTAAGGGTTTCTATCATATTCGCGAGTTTGATGTGCGGAAATTGCTGCTCCTCCGTGAGCAGGTCGACGTGGGCCTTAGCCACGACTGGCCCAGAGCCGTTGAAAAGTCTGGGGATGAAAAGGCCTTATGGAGGATGAAACCCGATTTTCGACAGGAAAGCAAAGACGGAACCCTTGGTAACCCAGCAGCGGCCTATGTCATGGACCGATTACGCCCAGCATATTGGTTCTCTGCGCATCTACACTGCAAGTTCTCGGTAATCAAGAAGTACGAAGCAACGGCTCCTGCATCTACAATTGCGGATGATGCATCAAAGCTTGCCCCACAAGAGTTTGCTCCCTCAACACAATCAAAAAAGGCCGATAATCCGGATGAGATCGATCTCGATGCGGATGACGACGAGACACCTGCTGCACTTCCTGATTCAGAATCTGTGAGCAATTCAAATGCCATCTCCGACGAGTTGCGTGCTCAGCTTCCTGCTTCTTTCGCAAAACCAGCAGAGAAACCTCGTGGAATACCGGGTCAGCCAGTACCCCCTACCATCTTCAATACGGAAACACGATTTCTGGCGCTCGACAAGTGCTTGCCTGGACGTAAATTCATCCAGCTCTCGTACATCAAGCCTGTTACATCAGTTGACCCTGTAACGGCACCAGATCACTCTCTACAGTATGATCCCGAATGGTTAGCAATAACTCGCGTCTTCCACAACTTTCTCAGTGTAGGGGATCGCAATGCGAAGACACCGACCAATGAGGGCGAGGCTGCCTATGTCGAAATGATTGACAAGGAGCGCGTCTGGGTCGAGGAAAATGTTGTCGCCAAGGATAAACTCGCAGTACCGCTGAATTTTGAGACAACAGCCCCGCCCCATAACCCCGGCGATCCTGAGTCAGCAAACGAGCAGCCAGAGGAATACACCAGCCCACAGACTGCTGCCTTCTGCGAGCTCCTAGGACTGAAGAACATATGGGACGCGACGCCTGAGGACAGAGCCGCGCGCAAAGCACAAGGCCCACCCCCGGAAGAGCCCAGAGCCAACAATCGTAGTGGAGGATTTCGGGGTGGCGGTAGAGGCGGAGGTCGTGGCGGTGGCTTCGGACGGGGACGGGGAAGAGGAAGAGGGCGTGGAAGAGGCTAATAAGGTGAGGTTTGCGACTAGATATATAGGGGTACAGTTCGGCGAGAGGTGGATTATCAACTCTGTACAAAGGTAGTCAGTAATGCCACGACTTGCTTATCGCAAACTTCAGACTCACCGCTAGCCATTGATTCGTTACGTACCTCAACAGTCTCTGGGAAACCTTTCGAGCAAATACATCATTGTCGGGTAAGCGAAGACTACGAATATTTTATTACGCGAGACTGTCATTGAACCTCTACAAACATCATGTGAAATGGCAAAGACGCAGGGGATTGAATGCATGGGGTGCCTATTAGTACACGACAGCATGACGTGGTCGATAAATTACCTCAATATTACCAGTGATGGTCAGCATTCAGGTTACAGCGTGGATGTGTCTGCAATAGTTTGACGAACCTCTAGCATTTAAAAACTTAAACAAAAATCTACCATCTAGGTTTCTCTGTATCTTCTCGGTCTTGGGTAATAATCATCTCTCTATCATCTCCGGGAATCCAATCATCGCCGCCTCTAATCCATAGCGCCATGGCCACAATGAACGAGGCAGTGCTGTTTTCTACTTCTTATATATATATATGCATACTTTACTCCACACCCTCCTTTCAGGATGAATCTCCCGCGCTATCCAGATCGCCCTCATCTTCCGAGTCCGGAAAAGCGCCAATGATATCCAACCGAACGCCTCCCATCTTGCAAGCAGCAGCAACCTCCTTCGGCACACCATTGTCGCCCGGAACAACGACCATGGTCTTTAGCTTGCTGTTCGTGACGTTGGCAACCTGCAGGGTGTACTCCAACAACTCGGTGACCTCCCCGTCCGTGCCAAGCTCGTTGAAGAACTCCAGCACCTCCAGCTGGGGCGGCAGGCCCACCGTGTGCAGGCGCGGCTTCTTGGACGACTTGCCGAATAGCTGGTAATCCCAATTCATGCGGAGCGAACTCAGCACCTCGTAGTTCCTCATGCGCAAGGGCTTTCGACCAGTGAGGGTCGGGTGGTCGATGGTGATGGACTCCATGGAGTGAGCCTGGGATTTCAGCGCCATGATGTAATCGCTGAAGTTGTCTGAGCTCTCCTCCAGCTCGGGGGCAGGCTCCGCGGCTTGCGTCATGACGAACTCCCGCAGCCCTTCCGGGAACTCCAGGACATCCGACAAGGCGTCATCGCTGATGTCACACTCGATGAGGTGCAGCTTCTGCAGCGTTGTCTCGTGCGGGCGTTCGATAAAGTCAAAGCCGCGATAGTCCAGCTTCGCGCGTCTGATGGTGAGGGTCTCCAGCGTAGGGTGGGCAAAGATGTGGATGTTCTCCCGCAGATCCCAATACGCGTCGTCCGGGCACTGGTAGAACAGGGTGCAGGTCTTCAAGCAGGCCAGGTCAAACGGTCCGTTGAACAGCGCGCCGATGCCATGGAGCATAGTGACCGGCACCGACACCTCCAAGGTCTCGAGGTTGCTCATGGTGCTGATCGTTCTCGACAACGCCTCGAAGCGATCTGGCGCATAGTGAGAGCCATGGATGTGGCCGTCAAGTCTCAGGTGCGAGAGCTCATGCGTGGGGTATTCAAGACTAATATCCTGGATAGCAGAGCCACGTCGCATGCGACGGCTCAGGGATGTACTGAAGACTAAGTGCTGCTCCGGGTTGTCGAAGCGGATGCTCTTGTAGAGGGTGGCGTCGGCGAGCTCGTGCCAGCTCTTGTTGACGAGAGAGACGGCACAAAGATCACGGCGCGAGCTTTGGCCTACGGCCTGGAAGATCTGAAGAAGCAACTCCTCCGGCAACACGGCAAGCCGTTTACTAACTGCTGCCGATTGAACTTGAGAAGAAGACCCGGCTTGCGGGTCGGCAGCTCCACCTGTAATCGAATCGCGCGACATCCTAGGGTCCCGCGATGAGTTGATGAATGTGGATCCGAGGATGAGTTTCGATGCGTGTCCGAACAGATGTTGATAAGCAAGAGAACTAGCCTGAAGCGGTAAAAGTTTGTGTTCGTTTTCAGTTAGTCCAAGCCGCCACAATGTCTACCAATCACCGAAAGAACACAGCTGGGATTTGTCCAAGGACGATGCGCCAGCAGAAGCATGAATATGGGAATGGCCTGACTTGAGTGTCTTTGTTTCGAGGGGTGTGATGTGTGGACTGAAGAAGGTAGCCCGGACGTAACAGCGCAACCATGCTCGTGTGATCACTTTTAACAAATTCTGTCTGGTAATTAAATCGGTCTTACGACTATGATATGACACGTGCGCCGGTCCATTTGCTTAATGACGAGGGACAAAGGAGCCACATTTGAGCACGCCAAAGATAACCTGAACCCGAGGAGCACGCTGTGCTCGCATGATTTCGCATTCATCTCATAGATATTGCTATACACTACGTGAAAGAGGGTTGGGGAGGAAGTCATCTTGCAGAGTTCAGTGAGCATCGAAAAGTATGTCTCCCTTGAATAAAAGCATGGTCTCCACAGAGAAAGCAGACCACGCAGAGTGTCGGGGATAAAATGGTATTCTCCCATTCAATATAGACGGACATCCCATGGGAGAGCAAGGAGATGAGCGCATATGCTAGAATGGTGCAAGGCAGTCCGAAGATATAGGCGACAACGCACAAATCACGTGGCATCAGGTGGCAATACTTACAGTAGACAGATGCATGTCTATTTGGACGATATTGAAATGCCTTGGACGAACAGATGAAACAGCTCGACCTGGTCCGATGGCATCACATCCCTTCCCTTGGTATGGCCCCGTGTATATTTCTAAAGCAAATCCTCAAACGCCAGGACATCGAAGTCGTACATCCGTTAGATCATGTCGGCTCTTGAGTAGGTGTGAGCGGAGTTTCAATGCAACATCTTGTGTTGTTTGGATGGAGCGTCGTTCTTACTGTCAAGCTGCAGGTAGTCTGCCGCCATCAAGAGCTCCAGGCAGAGCTCGACAGGGATATCCATATCGGGAACGTCTTCCCTGTCCCGGTTCTTGTACCAGTAGTGGAAGTACTCGACTACCTTCTCCAGCACTTGGCCACTGTTCAGCGGTTAGTTCATAGGAACAAAACGACTAGACGAGTAGAAGTATGGCGACCAGCGGGTTCTCAGATCAAGTGTAGTTGGCTGTCACTCAGACCCACGGTTGGGGTCTGTCTGTAAGAACAGAGCGAAATAAAGCTATTTCATCGTCGGGCGACTGAGTGGTAATGGAAGTAGAGATGGTCAACTCACCTGATCTCGGGAAAGGCACAACGTCCAGTCTGGGCTTCCACAAGACTGCCAGTACCTGGAGACATACACTCAGCATCGAATTGAGGGTAAGGCACGGGATCAGTCCTTACCCCGTATCTCCAACATGCTCTTGATCATGGGGCTGATGGTAGCTGCCTCTCGTAGCACAACAAACTCGAACTCGTCGGCCGAGACGAGAGTGATGTACTTGGAAGGAGCGAAATCTGCCATGTTGATGTGGCACGTTGGTGTTGAAGGTCAGGTGGTGAAGGTTGGACAAAGACGCGGGTCGCGCTTTTTGACGGGCACAGATTTTTCGTTGAGCTTGAGCTCCAGTCTGCCAGCTGGGGGAGGGTCCGCTGTGCGTAATGCGTCCAATGGGTTCCGCAGGGCCGCAGGGTGAGAATGACAGCACCGAACAGCACGGTTCAGCTGGGTTCAGGTTTGGGGGGGCTCAAAATCAAGGTTCGCTGAATGGGGTCAGGTCTGGTCAGGCTTGGTCAGGATCTTCCAGTGGTCTCGATGGGCTAGTCTAGAGCCAAGAAAAGAAGTGGCAGGTGTGCTAAAGCGCTGTTTGGAACCTTGAAACCTTGGAAGCTGAAAAGCCATGTATCGGTGGGGTTGGCGGGAGCTGCCAGGGCACTGGCCAAGGCATCCAATCAGCGCGGGGGCGCCCTTATAGCGCCTGGTTATTAGCTTGCCTGAGATCATGGCAACGCCCACGTCCCGCAAAAGCTGCCGATTGCGATCGTGTTGCCCCGCCAACCGCGTTGAAGCAGGCGCATGATTGTTCACCGCCAACCAGAACACAGCATTCATGCAGGAAAGCAAGCAAAGTCCACAGTTGCGACCTGGAGACAGCCTTTAAACAACATTGCGCCATTCATCTTGGGGCTTCCCGTCTCTATCGACTTGTTCCCTCCCATTAATTAACTTAATGCCCGGTCGACTTGTCCAGGAAGGAATTCAATTCAGTCACCCGTCCGAACACATCAGTCTAATTAATTCTGCCATATCTCAGCAATCAGCCACACTCCCCCTACGAACTGCTCTGTTGGATCAGCAGACCTACGCATAGGCTACAAGCCAGTCTTTTGTTTGTCATTTGAGCATCACTGTTTGCCGTCCACCATGGCGTACTACCAGAACCAGAACCACAATCAAAATCGCACCTCTTACTTCGGCGGCAATGAGAAGCACGATGTTGGTATCCAGCGCAGGCCGACCAGCGACCGCAGCAGTCGTGAGCGCAACACGCGGTCTAGCGAAGGCACCGTCAGCACAGTCATGAGCAACTCGACAGGTAGAGAGTCGTCGGGAACACACGTCACAGAAGCACCGGCCTACTCCAAAAAGATCGTCGTCGTCGGAGACGGTGGTTGTGGCAAGACTTGTTTGTTGATCAGCTACAGCCAAGGATACTTCCCAGAGGTATGTCCCTGTCCTCAAATCGCGCATTCGTCGAACTGCCACAGCTGACCATGCGCTTAGAAATATGTCCCGACAGTCTTTGAGAACTACATCACATATCCAACACATCCACCAAGTGGCAAGACCGTGGAGCTGGCGCTGTGGGACACCGCCGGTCAAGAAGAATACGACAGATTGCGACCGCTGTCATATCCAGAGACGGACTTGATCTTCGTGTGTTTCGCCATCGATTGCCCAAACTCACTCGAGAATGTCATGGACAAGGTACGTGCACAGCCCAATATGAGCTCTCCACCCGCGCGACACCTTACGTAAAAACACAAAACTCACTCCATCTTATCTTAGTGGTACCCAGAGGTCCTCCACTTCTGCCCGTACACCCCATTGATCCTTGTAGGGTTGAAGTCCGACCTACGCCACAAGAAGACATGTATTGAGATGCTCAAGACGCAAGGTCTTACGCCAGTCTCTACCGAACAGGGCATGACCGTCGCAAGGAAAATGGGCGCTCACTACATGGAGTGCAGCAGTAAAGAGATGAAGGGTGTCGACGAGATCTTCGACCAGGCTATCCTAACTGTCGTCGGTAACGACCGTCGCAATCTCGAAGCCGCCATGGCCGCAGCTCCCAACTCATCGTCAGGCCGTCCAGCGACAAAGCAAGCGGGCTCAGCATTTACTCCAGTCGTTCCTAAGAAGAAGAAGAAGAGGAACTGTATCCACCTCTAGAGCACAGAGGTCGGTGGTGATGTGCCGGTGTTCCTGAGTGTCATGCGGATGGATGCCTGGTTTTGAATGAGTATTCTGCATGATATTGTGCCACGACTTGTACGAACTCGAACGGCATTTCTATGAAGCATTTCGTATCGTCCTGAAGACCATGATGGCGAGATTGGACAGGATCTTGTCTCGCAACATGGACCTTCAAACAGTGGCGTTTCTCGTGCTTCTCACATTTAGGGGGTTCTTACTTACGAGGACTTCAACGGGTTTATTGATACCATATTTCATGTTGTACGAGACAGCATTGTAGTTGCATGGAGGAGTATAGGAAGGGTAATGAGTAGCCTTTCGTGGATCGAGGAGCCTGTATTACTGGAAACAGCATGTTCAAGAGGGTTGGTTTCCTTTTTTGTATTTGATCATAGGGTGTTGGGTCTCCTTTTCAACGCACAGCATACTGGTCCGGGATAAGAAATAAAACACATTCGTCATCATCGCCTCCCTGGTCTACATCAAATCTTGTTCTCGTATATTCGTGGCCCCGTGACAATGATAGACCGCTTGAACCAGTCCAAATGATATTTGTGCCGTTTCGGCAGGCTGCCTCTATCATCGCCCGTCGAGTTGCTCTTCCTCGTGTGGCTTTTGCGTAAGGTACCAGAGATGAACAATCCGAGGTCTGTCATGTGCTTACATACGACTGCCACATGATATGATGTCCGCTGCTAGCACTTTGCCTTCCGTGGGGTGCCACTTTCTAGGAGGAGGCGTATCATAGCCATAAATAATAGCCGGGTTCGCGGCTTGGCCTCAGCAGGTCATAACATGCTCCAACTGGGTTTTGCCCGTGGGCATGCTGCAGTAACCTTTTCATTTGTTTATTCTTCCTTCTTGGGTGTCTTCTCTTCATCACCTTCGTCGCCAGCCTCCGTCTTGTTCCCTTCCTCTTCCGAATCTTTAGCCATGACGTTTTCGAATTGAGACCAGAGTGCTTCGACCGAGGAGAATTCGTTGCCGACCTGACGCATCTCGAGTTAGCTTGGCTGTTCGTGTCTTATTGTAGCCATACCGGAGGCATCTGCCGTGTGCGGTTCACGGAAGTGGTCGTGACAGTGATAAAGGACAGGCCATCACGACAGAAAGATGCACATACAGCAATTACAGCCTCGAGGTTCCGGTTCAGTTTGTTGATGTTGGCGAGGACGTGCTCGAAGTTCTACATGGCAAATAATATCAGCTCCCCAATGATCAAACCCTCGTCGGAGCTCCCATGCTGCAGCTGGGACTTTCGAGACTCCATCGTGTGGTTCATACCATAGCGATCTCACCAATCAATGCCTCCCTTTGCAACTCGAAATAGCTCTTCTCTCTACCTCCCGCGTCAACCGCCCCGAAGCCACCGCCCATGGCGGACATTGGTCGCTGGTTCGACGCCATCGCAGTCTACCGGCAACTCGGATACGCCACCTCGAACCGTCTGGGGTATATTAGGCACTTGAGGCTCTGCGCGGCCGCGAGAGAAATGCCCCGAGTAGAGTGGACAGCGAATATGTTGGAGACGCGGGTGACGTGATGTTGGTGCCTTTGGGTGTGGCGGGGCAGTCCGCTTGGGGAGAACGCATGAATTATGCGGGGCAGCGTTGACGCAGGCGTTCTCGGCGATGTTTTTTTTGGCCTGTGCTGCCTCTCCAGTCGGGCTCGGCTTTTGAGTTCAGCCCATGTGGGCACCCACGCAGGTCCAGACGGCATGCGCTGAAAATAAAGATCTGTCACTCGATAAGATTTGCGTTGATCAACACGCCAAGCATGGCGCAAATCAGAGTTTTACACATACTATGGGACGGGCCATGGAGATGCGCGAAAAAGCGGCGAATCCTGTTCTGCAGGAGACCACCAATGACTGATGGATGCGGTTGCTTGACTTGGTTGACTCAATGTAAATCAATGGCTTGGTCTGCTGACTTGTGCACTTGTACATCACAGACCAAAATTCTCCGGATCTTGGCGGCTACGCCTCCAAGCATTGATCTACTCTCTTGGAAGGCTTGCGATATGTGACGGCACTTGCTCCCGCGCCTCGGATGTCTGCTTTTGATGTCTTGGCATGCTTGTATTGGGTGGGGCGTCATGGCACAGGAATGGCCAGACACGAGGTGTGGAAGCTTGTCTCTCTGTCTATCCCGCGTATTCATCTTCGGCAGCGCTCTCTATACTACGGATCCGTATGTGCTAACTGAACGCGTCCTATTCATTGGCTTCGGGCCTAATCCAGGAACCCCCTTAATTGCGCAGCTTTCCCCATTCGGACCCCATTTCTTTTGCGCCCCGGGGCAAGACTTTGTCTTTGTAGTGGCTCATGCGAGTCACTCCCTGCTGCGCAAGTGACAGACGTGGACAGGGCAGATTCTGTTTGTTTCACTGAGTCGGCCATGTATATGAGTGGTTGAAGAGTCTTGACTGCCCACATTTTGAAACACCACTAACGCCCGCTAAGCAGGGGTGCGGCAATCAATTGACGACGCCCGTTTATTTGCGGCGAATGCTAGGGCCATGAGGCTCATTTTGATTGTTCTTCGACACTGCAACGCAAGGCGACGTAATCGCTGGTTTCCATGTTGGCTCATTGCCATCGAACCGAACTAGATACACCCTGGTATGGAGCCATAGTTCTTTTTTTTGTCACGGACAAATGATCCATCCCTCTAATGGGGATCGCCCGGCCCATCATGCGGACAATGGCCTCTCTGCCGCATGGGTTTGCGCATCCTTATGAATAAGTCGCTGTTCGCTTCCATTCTAGATGTAGGTCTTTCTCTCTTCCTCAGTTCTATACTCTAGTGTCACGATCTTTTTTCTACACTTTCACAACAGGTCTTCATTCCTTCATTGAGACCTTTTTCTTCTCTTTTTTCCTTTCCTTCATAACCACTATCTTCGTTGTCAGGGAGTGCTGGCACACCCACATTCACTACCCACCAACTTACCGATCCACCTTCCACCAAAATGGTTTCATCCGTTCTTCTGACAGCCGCCTTGGCTGCTGGAGCCGTTGCCGCTCCGGCCTCTTCTATGCCTGGACATCGCAAGGCGGGATTCTCCGTGGCTCAAGTCCGTTCCAATAACTTTGCTCGCCATGGCCCAACCCAGATGGCCAAGACTTTGCTCAAGTTTGGCAAGACTGTTCCCGATGAGCTTCAGGCCACCATCAAGGCCTGGAAGGCAGCGCGCATATCACTGATGAAGAGGACCAACGGCTCTGCTGTTACCACCCCTGAACAGTACGATACTGAATATCTCACTCCCGTATCGATTGGTACACCGGCTCAAACCCTCAACTTGGACTTCGATTCCGGTTCGTCTGATCTGTGGGTCTTCTCGTCCGAGACTGCTAGCAGTGATGTTTCTGGTCAGAGTATCTACACGCCTTCCGACTCCAGCACATCGAAGGAGCTCAGCGGCCAGTCATGGGACATCTCTTACGGTGATGGCTCCACCTCCTCAGGCACTGTTTACACCGATCTTGTCACGGTTGGTGGCGTTTCCTTCGACAGCCAGGCAGTTGAGACCGCCGAGACTGTATCCAGCTCCTTCACCTCTGACGCCAACAACGATGGTCTCCTAGGTCTCGCCTTCAGCACCCTGAACACAGTCACTCCTACTGCCCAGAAGACTTTCTTCGATAACATCAAGGACACTCTCGACCAGAGCCTGTGGACTTGTGACCTGAAGGCTGGCGAGCCGGGTACCTATAACTTCGGTTGGATCGATGAGTCTCTCTACACTGGCGATATTGCATACACCGATGTCGACACCAGTGATGGTTTCTGGATGTTCACAGCAGACAGCTGGGCCGTCGGCTCCAGCACCAGCAACTCTACCACTGGCTCTGGTTCTACCACTGGTTCTGGTTCTACCAATACCGGCTCATCTGGCTCAGCCACGTCCGCTGCGCCCTCCCCTAGCAGCTCTTCCGGCCCTGGCTCTGGACATGGCGGTGGCCACGGCTCTGGCCCTGACTCTAACTCTGCCTCCGGAGGTCCTGGTGGCTTTGGTGCTGCCAGTGATGCTTTCGCTGGGATCTTCGGCCGCAACCCCAAGAAGCACTCCAGCTCTTCGTCTTCGTCTTCCAGCAAAGCATCCGGCTCTTCATCTTCCTCTGCCTCGACTACTCTGAGCGGCATTGCTGACACCGGCACAACCCTCGCCCTCTTCCCCGAGTCTGTCTGCGAGGAATACTACGCCTCTGTCTCCGGTGCTTCTTACTCCAACAGCATCGGAGGCTACGTCTTCTCTTGTGATGCCGACCTTCCCGAGTTCAGCTACACTGTTGGCGATGTCACCGTCACCATTCCCTCGGACTACCTCAACTACTCTCCTGTTAACACCGCCGGTACTCAGTGCTACGGTGGAATTCAGCCTAACACTGACATTGGTTTCTCCATCTTCGGTGATGTCGCTCTCAAGGCTGCTTTCGTCGTCTTCAAGGATGACGGCTCGGCGCCCCAACTTGGTTTCGCCCAGAAGGACTTGTAAAAGCACGAGGTCATGTGGCGGTTGTTGGGTCGAGCGATGCTTTATTTCTCTTAGTGTACATAAATTAGATCGAGTATAGAATATCGAATGATATCCCAGGTCCTGCTTATACGCAGACTTAATACGACTTCAATCTTGTTGTCTGTGTCGCAACCGAATATTTATGAGCGGTGTAGTTGGTCGTTTTACCCACTACTTGCCAAGTTTCATCAGTCGTGATACATTGATCCCCATCGGATAATATGCGTGTTCTGGTTGCCGACGATAGGGATTCGTACTTTGCAATGTAAGCCCACAGTCCGCAAATCATCAGGCTGGCATCTTGGACTTTAACCTTCCAGGCGTGGATAATGGACGTATATAGTTTCCCAGGCACCACTGAATATATCACGGTGACAGCCTCTCAATGAAAATGATTACGCCCTTGTCATGCTGATGACTCCATTGAAACATAAGCAAAATCACTTCTATTACTATGATGATGCTGGGCAAACTAGCTTCACCATCTAGTATTTACCTCGACGAATGACATCCTGCAAAAGCCCAACGCCAATCTGGGGAAAGTCATCCAGTAGTGTGTCAAAATCAGGCTCATCCATGACTAAGTTTCGCACCCTGTATACCGCGGCGATTGCTCTTTGACGAAACAGATCACCTGCACGAGTGTTCCGAGTATACACGGCTCGAAGGGCGCTGATTGTAGTCTGTCCAACTGCGCTTGTGGAGTGGTCTCCATCTGGCTGGATGCCAGTTGTCTCGTTTTCGATAAATCGATCAAAAGTCTTGTCGCCTAAAAATCGTAGACTATCGTTAGAGAAGAAGTCGCCCAAATCAAAAACGTCCATACACTTCTCATACAGCGGGATCTCCGGGTTGAGCTTTTCGATGTCGAGAGGTGCGGATGTTGCAGTCAGCCTCGTGTGTGTGTGTGTGTGTGTGTGCTCTAGAAAGCGTGATTTGAATTTTCTTACAATTTGTGTAGATCCATTCCAATAGCCAGCCAACCTGTGTTTCGTTGAAAGCGGTGATCGTGACTACTCCTGTCGCTGCCTCCTGGTACGGGTTAGCTGGGAGGGGGAGTTGCTGAATCGTATGGCGATGCTCACTGCAAAATTGCTGCAAAGTGCTTTCTTGAACCAATTGCAACGAGTGGCAGGAACACAACGATGGACGTTCCATGACTTCTCTCCGCATACCACGCGTACGTCGGAGAAGAGTCCCGTTTGGAAAAGCCTGGCTGATAGTAAGTAACAACAACTAGAGTGCGAAATCGAGGAATGATCACTCTCGGTCTTGCTCGATCTGTGGACAGGAACAAGACATGTTTTTCAGCGTCAGCAGCCTACTTGGTTATCGCAGATTGTCGGAATGAGCATCTGAAAAATCTCTTCTGGATCTGGATCATTTAGCCTTGAGTGAATCGTTGCGAAACATAAATATGACTTCCCTAAAACTTTTAAACACCTTTTTGAGCGACCGCCCAAATAGGTGCCTAAGGAATCTGCACAAGTAATCCATGTGAAAAATTTGACCATGTTCCGAATAATCTGAGACGCGCATCCTGTTCAAATCCGGGGGTATGATCTCTAACGACCACCAAAAGCAACTCCCAGATAGCAAGTGAGGAGATTTTATGAGGTCTACATGACCACTCGAACAAATAACAGTAGTCTCTACCTTACTCTTGTTATTCATTGATCTACCGGTAAGTATCTGCCTGAGCGCCTGTACACCGTCTGATACTCTCATGGATCCGCAAGGATTCAACCGCTATCCAAATTGACAAGGTGGATTAATGGCATTTCATGTATGTTCAGTGTGGCTTTAGACTTCGCAGGATTAATGTAGTATATACTATGCATGACCATCCATCTTGGCTATAATATGTATAAAAGTTTTGACCAGAGGTGCTCGGTTTCGGCGCAGCATTTAAAGGTACTATCGGCCACGAATGTCTTTCATGGTTTATAAGACCGCCAAGTATCTTTGTGGTATAAAATCTTATATAGTCTAATAATTGTTCAGCATATCTCCTGAGGGTCTTGCACGCCACGCCCCCGGTGTCGTTCGGAGACCCCGGCTGGCTTATTGATCGCTGTGTACCAAAATTGAGTGTGACTAAAAGCGTTCTTGTACGAAACCGTAGAAGTTAGGCCGGCATCTTTCATTGCCATTCATGTCCATCCAGTGCCCTTTGATGCCGTCCGGAGTCGTTAGGGGTCGCTTAACCCTCATCGCCGTCATCAGCATTATCGTCATCATCATAATTATTCTCGAGGGTGTCCAGAACCATCAAGGCTAGGTAGTCATCGTCTAGTCATTCACAAAGGTGTCTAGAAGAGATCATTACAGATAGCTTTGGCCTAATTGCGGTTTAGAGTCTAAATCAACTTTTTGTAGTTCTTCGGAGTGACCTTGGACGGTAGCGTACCGTGGTTGGAATATCGGTGATTTATGTAGCCATCTGAACCGCTCCAGGTGGACTAGACTGAACTAATCAGAACGGCGAAGAACGGGAGCAAACGGTCATGTACCTACCAACACAGCTGGGGAAAGTGCGGTAGCATGCCATATTGCCTCGCAGGTTTATACACAAGAATTAGTGCACTGGCAGGTAGTTCAGATATAGTGGCCGCCGCGCCAATTGTTGTGTCTACCACTTGCCTTGAGTTATGATGTTCTGTCACTTGCGCACGGGATAGCCTGTTCGGTGCCGAACATGATGCCTAAAGGCGGTGCACAGCTGCATACTGCAGCTGAGATCAATGGACTTGCTGATCTGCATCTCGCCCTTCTAAGTGGGGAGCAGATTTAGTGTGCGCAGAACCGGAAGTCACTGTACGGGATCGTGAGCTTCTGAAAGATGGCGAATAGAGCCGAATGGAACAGTACTTACCGAAGAGCCATTGGCGAGGGCCAAAACGAGCTTAAATATACAATGCCAAAACATTCTATTTTGACCCTCAAAATGGAGCTAGATCCGTTTATTTGACTTGTGCGTTATCCTGTCCATCTCACTCTTACCTTGACTTATCTTGTTGATAAGAATCAATGGAGTGAAATTTGTTGATGCAGCCAGGGCGTCTACGCGTTCATGGAAGGGATGCGGACAGTCACGTGACTGATGTTTTGGTTAGACAGCTCACACTTATGCTCCACGTAGCTTCTTGCCTGATCAGGAGTAACTTTGTACGCCATGGAATTGACACGAAGGACAGTCCGGCTGATACTACTAGTCTCTCATTTTATTGCTGTGGCGCATTGCAGGGACCAACTTGACGTAGATGACCATATTCCATTCCAGCTCAACGACGATAATGCGAGGCGTCATCCTGAGCTTCCCGTGTTAGGCTACGTCACGCCATGGAACCCACGCGGAAAAGACCTGGTCGAGGAGCATCGACAGAAGTTTGATATCGTGTGTCCAGTGTGGTACACGGTCCATCCTAGCAGCAATGATGTTGAAGTGTACGAGGTCAGAGGTGGTCCCCCAGCGGACGAGGACAGAGACTGGTACAAACGCCTCCAAACGCCATCAGATACAAAGCCAAAAGCAATTCAAGTGACTCCGCGCTTCATACTGGATGGGTGGAGTCAGGATGACTATAGACAGTTGATGTTCAATGAGACACGATGGCATCGACTTGCGACCGAAATCACACAGGTTGTCGAAGATATGGCATATAACGGCATAGTATTCGAATCTGGTGCCACGCATGCCTTATCTGGCCCGCTTGGAGTGCTGTCCGACCATCTGAAAGAAAACGGCAAGACCTTGGTGTTAGTGATGCCGCCGATCCGAACGACTTTGGGCATGGGCGATGCAGCTGCTTTGAACTCTCACAATGCAATGATGCTCCAATCCATCTCGTCACTCGCCGGCGTAGCTGACTACTTCAGCATAATGACATACGACATGACAGGGCCAGGCGGACATGAAAGTTTGCGTCAGTTCCCCAGGAGTAGCCAACTGCATGCTGCGCAGCAGCAACACAAAGTTCGCGAACCTGGGCCGAATACCAATGTTGAGTGGGTCGGCGCCAATCTTATAGCCTTCACCGACGCTGCAAAGAGCCAAGATGGCTACACGAATGAACAGCAGTTCGTTTTCAAGGACGAAGTCTCTGCCAAGTTCCTAATGGGTCTTCCATTGTACGGCTACAAGTATCCCGTGTTCTTGGCAGACGACAAGAAGGGTATAATTCTTCAAAGCACAGAAAGTGTCAACGGGTTCTCTATTCTGAGAGGTGCAGGTGAGCCGGTTGTTATGCACCAAATAGAGGAATTGATTGCGGAATACAGCCCGAAATTAGAAGAAATGGATGACGGAGAATTTTACTTCGATTATTCCGCAGAAGATGGCCTCTGGAGGGTGTTCTTGCCGACACCGGAAAGCATGTCAAACGTTCTTGGTGTCCTTGACCAAAATGAACACATTGAACTTGGCGCTGGGATCGCTTTGTGGGAAGTTGGACAGAGTTCATTAGACCTGTTGGTCACTCTTTGAACGAAGATAAGGCAACATAATTTACGGTGAAGTAGTATTTTTAATGAGACGCCTGGTCTTTGTCGTTCGAGAACCTCGCGACCATGTGGGCTTTTCCCTTGATACAGGCCTTCTCGGACTTTGTAACCAGGTCAGCACCCTGACCGGGATAGACTGGGACCAAGGTGATTTGACAATTGATTTCTACCCAAAACTCTTCGTAACCCGTGGCTACAAAACCCAACCTTTGAAAGCTTCGGGTGCCTTCTTCGGTTGCTGTCAAGGCTTCCCGATTGGATTTAGGTCAGCGAATGAATATACAGCTGCATCTTTCGGGGATGAATGAGCGCTGTTGACTTACCAGAACATCCCAACACATCCCATTGTTTTGTTCTAGCTGCGTCATGGGCGTATTTCAACGACCCAGTCGCAAAGCCTTTCAGCCTTTCGCTGAAACGCTCCACATGGAACACGTGTAAGCCGACTGCGGACGATGAATCGTCTGGTGGAAACATAACTGAGGGGTCTATATCCGTCTCTCGAAGCGTTCCGTCCAGTAAATCTCGCCATGCAGTTTCTATCAGTGGCAGCACAATAATGGCGCCTGCAACTTCGTTTCGCTCAGTGTCTTTCCCCGTGTCTGGCGGAATGGAAAAACAACGGGACAGGTCGGGGCACCCGTCAACCCAGCTCTTCAAGCGTGCATATGTCAATGGAGCAGGGTACATGTCTTGGTCTGACATGAATATCTTTTGCAACACATCCTCCGTCATTGGCTCGGACAACCATTCCGCGATATGGCCCATGCTTGTTAATGAAAGTATCCCTTAAAATTTGAAGGACTGACATGCATGCCACTATATTCGGTGAGAGTTGGGTTCGTCGCTGCAAGTTCTTCAGCCGTAAGAATAGTGGGGGTGGGGGACTTTGCCCAGCACTGAATGGGGTAGCAACAGGAAGCTGCTGGCGCTATCGAAAAGCAAGCTGCAATGTGCCGTTTGTCTAAACCACACTTGCATGTGACTATGCACCCTCAGCACCATGATTCGATGCTGCTATTTGAATTATTTCGATGCGGTCTCATTGAAACCGACGGCGCAAATCCGAAAGAGATAGAATCGTTTCTTGTTGTACTTTGGTGACGTTATTGACATATTGTACTTCTGCCCTCAAACGCCGCAAGAAATGCTCCCTTTACAGGTTCAGGTCGACACCAGAAGCCTCGAATGGACTCGCAAAAGTCCAAGGCTGCGTTCTGAAAGCACTTCCTAAGCGCGTTACATGAATGGCAGGGATCGGCTCCTCGAACAGCAAACGAACGGAAGTGCATGCAGATGTGGAAAAACATGGCGAGATATGATTGGCAATTTGGTAAAGTGCTTGCATGAGCTGGCATCCTGCACCAAACCTTGGCAATGTGGGATATCGCAATGCAGCGACAGAAGTATAAGAACATCCCTCTCCCCCCAGACCCCCCTCTCTTCTTTTCTTTGGGGGGACCATGAGGCATACCTGGTGATGGACTGCCTCCGCCATTGGCGGCAGACGTTGACCTCATCCTGCCAACGAAATGTACCGCTGCTGTATATCGGAGCCGAGGACTGCCAAAACTCGATCAATAGAATGCAAGCCTGGTGTCACAGCAAAGTAGCTTGAGCACCAGATACTTCGAGGTCTTGAGTAGGAGCCATGGAACCTGGACTTGGTCATATGTCGGCTCACTGGGGAAGCTGGGGAAGCTGCAGGAAGCTGCAAGAAGCCAAGCATGCAAAGCCGCACTTGAGTATAAGAACTGAGCACTCCCCGAAGTCTTTATCTCCAAATTCACCTCCTTCTGAAGCTTGATTTCATCAACTGGGCCCAAGTAGCTACCATCGACTGTTACTTAATTAGGTGGAGGATATTCAAAACCCAGCAGTATGACAGCGAGTAAGGCCAGAGAGTTGAGGCAAGGTAAGCTTTGTTGTCAACGAATGGTATACAGAAATGATAACCTGATCATGCTTTACAGCCAATCTCCATGAATACTTCAATGGTAGGATCGTCAAAATCATGGCCTCAGATCGGGAAAACGATTAACACCATGTAGTCAGAGGATCCACGAAAGCATTACGACAATGCAAGTACCCAAAGTGGCACCCGATGCTGATACAGTTCTGACCACTACCTCCAGCATATATTCCGGAGTACTACAATTTCAGGGAACAGGGGCGTCCTCCATCGAAAGTAGGGCCAAAACAACTGCAGCGTGCCTCGACTCCGGCTGCGGGTCCGAGTTATGACAGGGCTCCCATTACCCCATTGTCGTCAAGCACAAAAAAATGCATGTACTGCAAGCAAGGAAGTCTCCTCACTACTCCGTCTACCTCAAGGAGCAGGACGCCGACATCTAAGTGTACTAACTGCGGCCAAGTACTTCACTGGAGCAAAGAAAAAGAGCAGGAGTATCTATGGGGTTCATGCCCAGATTGCAGGAAGCATCGCGGACCTCAGGGTCATCGCCAACGTTACATCTGTCACCCAGACAATCCCAAGAATGCGTTCAGGCAATATTTCATATGCAGTCGAAGGAGCGAAGGGTGCAAATATTGGGAGTGGAAGACGTGATCAGCACAGTCGAGATTATTTCTATCCCTAACCTGCCTTTACTGTATGTTGGATGGCTAAGATACGGCGTTTTGGAACACATTGAGCACAAGTTGCTCCAACCATTGGATATTCCAATTTTTAGTTCCCAGTGACTGCTCTAGGGTTTGCTTCATCTGGTAGATGCTATCAACGAACATTTGTGATACGGAATAGTGACGAGTTGTCGACAGAAATTATACGTCAATAGTCCAAAATATCTCGTCCTAGATGGAGTTGATCTACAGATCACATGATATAAGAAAGACACTACGCTGAGTACCCTCATAGCTTCACCCCTCAACTCCCGGGCTATGACATCGAACAGGTCCTTGCTAGTTCTTTGCTGAATGTTGCGCTCACCTTGTGCTAGGCATGGGCAAAAAGTCCAGGACGGGTGCGCCGCTATCGAAGGTGGAAAAGATGCGCATCTTGATTGCAGAGGGAATCCATGGGAATATGAGCTTGACAAGGCGCGAGTACCACTTACTCATCGTCTCAAAGCCCGCAAAGACACCTGAGGCATTGCACACAAATTTGGCACGGGGTCGCTGTGAGCGTTCGTAGTTATCGAAGACTTTGACGAGTTCCGCTGTGGAGGGGTGCTCTGTATGTTCGAGCACCTCATATAAACCGTTGACGAGGCGGCATACATCATCTACGCACAGGTTTCCGCCCATGCCGAGATTTGCTGTTGCCTTGTGAACAGCGTCTCCTACCAGGACAGTCCGGCGGCCTGAGTTCCATTTCGTAGGGAGCACGCCCTCTTCCATGGAGATCATGCTGGCGCCTAACAGGCTTTGCCAGAGATCATTGAAGGTATAATCAGGCGTAACTTGGAGATGTCCCCATTTCTTAATAGCTTCGTCGATATCTGCCTATATTGAGAATCCAGGTTAGTGCCCTGCCGGGACAAATTCCATTTGCCATTTGTGACTTCCGACGTACCTGTCCATACTTGGGGCTGGGGTAAATCGCCTCGTTCTCATTAGCAATATAAATTGCCCAGAAAATCCTTCCCTTGACGCCGGCAACACTGAGACCACCAACGCCATGTTCGGGATAATATGTGTTGTTGATAACACCATCCCTAAGGAAAGGCCGTGTCGGATCACTGGCAAAGTAATTATTCGACGTGCATGTGAGAATACGATATCTGGTCTTGAAACCCTTGGCCAGGACCTCTGCTTGTTTCGGATTGGTGTCTCTAACTGTCTGAGCCATCTGTTGGCGCACCCAGCTGTGGACACCATCCGCACCAACCAGGATGCTACCCTCGACAATATTGCCCTTGTCGGTCCTGACCGTCATGCCATGATCGTGCTCGGTAATGGACTCAACGCCCTCATGAGCACGTATCTTTGACTTGGATACTTTGCTCAGGCCATCGTACAGGTTCTGTAGGTAGATTTTGCGGTCTAAGAAATACACAGGCCGCTTCTGACTTGGAATTATGAGCTAAATTCCTGCAAGCATACTCCATTAACGTGGCCGTGATTTTAATACTTACACACGCTCTAGCTGGATCAGCTCGTCCGAGGAACAGAACAAATTGCCCCGATCATCCCAGTGTTCCCGTACTCCTATGGGAATGCCAACCTCGCGGGTCTGCTTGTCGATACCAAGCTGTTCATGGATCAGGTTGGTGCAAGGAAGTACGAGGATCGACTGGCCGAGTTGTGGTGCAACATCGCGCTTTTCGAGAAGCTCGAAGTCGATGTTAGCCCGCTCAAGCGCATTGGCGAGTGTGAGGCCGGCCACCGAACCCCCTGCAATAATGACCTTGAAAGGTTGCTTAGATTCCGCCGCCATTGCTTCCTTGAATTTGACAAGTCTGGTCGAAAATTGCTAGGGAACGATCTGTGAAAGCCCTGATTCAGTAGGACGGGAATGTAGTATGCAGACCTGCATGTTGGAGACCTGCATGTTGGAGACCCTCGTCAATTGTAGCAAGCATTAATCGCACAAAAGGGCCTAGAATTCGCGATAAGATGACTGCTAGGAAGCATGGGCTAGAATGGGCTGATCTAAGTGTAATATTGTGCAATAACCTAGTATCCATTGACACGTGGATGCACCATTATCACGCGGTATCCACGTGGTGGACAAGTTCGTATCCGTTTGCAAATCATTATGGGGCGTATTACGCCTCCACTTACACCCTTTTTTGTGCATGAGCTGACACTACATCCACGCAGAGTCCGACAAAAGCTTCGGCCACATCAAATTGAGGAAAACGTTGACCAATCGAGGTATCAATCTATCGCTAGTTCTAAAGCTATCCAGTTACTCTAAGTCAGGCTATGTGCATACTCATCTGGCATACTCAACAAGGCCAAATCTCACGAATAGTATCTATATATCATTGGAGCAAAGGTGGCTGTTTGTATCTTGGTCTTACTCATATGCGACGGTGGTGGGATTATGAGCAAAGCGGTTCCAAGTCTCGTCGCGCAATAGCCGTGGCCAGGCTTCATCTGATACATCCACGAGCACTTCAGTCGTCCCACGAGGCGTGTTTGGGGGATTGGGCATGATGATTTGGAAACCAGCGCAAACACCTCCAGCCGGGAAACGTAGAGCCTTAATGTGATCCCCAAAAGCCGAGCCCCATTCAATTCCATAGTAGTCATACTCGTTCCAGTTGCTTTGCAATACGTTCTTGCCGGGCATGTCGAGGAAGGCCGTGCCAGCAAGACGGTTTACGTCGTCCATATTTTCGATGTAGTGCGCTACCTCGTCGAAGTACGTGCTACCACACTTGGCAACGCCCATGCGGATCAGACATGCCAGATCAGCCAGTGATGCCTGTTCCTTAGAAACAACCTGCGAGAGTGGCAAGACCGCAGGCGAGTAACCGATGATATTGCCCAGCGTATGAGGGTGTATGGGCACATGAGCTCGACGACGTGTATCCAGTGCGACCATGACGACGGAAGGTGCCAAGTTGCTGTCTGGGTCAACGTAGTCCGGGTTTTCGGCACGTTGGACAGACTTCCAGAGCAGTGCCGTCAGGGCATCGTTGGTAGAAATGAACGCGGGCAGCTGGTCTTGGGGGATCTGGTCCTTCAGAACACGCACATTACTCGGCGCGCACTCGGCCTTGAGTGCCTGGATCGATTCGGGCGTAAAGCGGAACACATGAGCATGGTGCCGGGCATTTATCAGACCCTCGGGTAGTCCCTCTGGTGTGAAGGGGATATGAATGAACTCCTTGTGTTGGTCGGCAAAGTTGGAACAAACGTTCTTGCCAGTGCTCTGCGACAGTTTGGCTCTGTCAGCAGTAGGTATTTCGGCTGGTCGCTCGATTGACAGGCCCTGTGCTTTTCGCACATCTTCCGCGAAGAGCTCGAGTAGCTTCCACATAGAGGTAGCATCGCCAAAAGCGTGGAAGCAAAGATGGTTAAGTAGTAACCCGCCCTTGATCAGGTTGGCCTGCATCAAATTGGTCGCAAGTCTGTCGACGGCAAAGTTGGGCCACTCCCCGCCGCGCCCGCGCAAGCAGAGCTTCTCGTTATCCATCGCAGCATTGGGGAAACCTTGTGCCTGTAGCTGCGCAAAGGATGGGATAGTATCGTCACTGCGGTGGTCTTTGACCAAGAAGTCCTCTATCTCGCCATCACTGTAAGCCTGAAGCTTGAGCATACCAGCCGGCTTCACATCAAGACCCAGTGGCACCGCTTCAACGCCCACAAGAGGCGTCCGCGACTTAAAGCTCGCCCAAGCGGTCTTGAGTATGGACGATATGTGTTCAGCATCGTAGTCCTCAGCCAATTCGAGACATGCCATATCTCGGATCCATCCCTTGGGACCTACGTGCTCGGACGCCAAAAGAGTCGGTGCCTTGTCGGTTACAGCCATTGTGAATAATTAATAAGTGTGAAAGGGTACCTGAACATCTGCTATTACGCACCGACCTACCATGGATGGGCGTGACGAGGATTAAATGCATGTCACTTTTCAACTACCGATAATACAGTGTAGATTAATTGGATAATGTTATCGAACTAGTAACGTTTAATGTCGCATGCAACACCATTAAACATCTACCCACTTATGAGCACCGTCGCTCCACATGACAATCTCCATGTCCGGATAGGGAGTCTACTATGGTATCAGGCCTTGAAAAGCGCAGTGAGGCGATTTCTTTGGCAGGGAAGGTGCAATTGGTTCAGAGCTCAACATCGTGGGAAACCACCCATGCAATCGATCCTTCACACCATAATATGATATTGCAATTCTGCGCCATGACCAAAAGGTGATCCTATTCCCGGCCCTAAGAAGCAGTAGTGAAAGCCCCAAGTGAGAAACCGTTGGCGGAACGGGTCGCAAAGCCGGACAGGCTTACCGTAGAGTTCCGCCGCCAGGCAGACCCTGAATTCGCTCAATCGAGGTGGGCGTGATCCACGGAGCGATGAAGACCAAATTTGTGAAAGAATTTCACGGCATCTGTATAGCTCCGCTTGAAGGCCTGATCAGCATGCTCACAGCCTGACAACTTCTAGGTCGAGTCATGTACCTTGGCGTATGTGAGCAATGAACATCACTGGTCTGCCGATCATGTTTAAAAAGGGGAACCCCCTGCTTTCATATAGGGCGACTCGACCGATAGTCTCATAGTTTGCGGACATCTGCTCAGTGGCTCCAAATCAAATAGGCGTACTTTTCTCCCTTTCTTTTTCTTTCTTTTCCTTGTACGATTTCTGTGTTCGGCAGGTCGAGCTCTCGGATCCAGCGGAGGACTCCGCTTAAGACTCAGAATCCCTGCCAATTTATTTGCGACCTCTTAAACCCGGTCTGATTATATCCCAGTCGATTGTAAGTGTCGAAGTCCCATGCAAAGGTACCTTGTATGTATCTTCGCATGCCAAGCGAGGCTCGTAATACCAAGGTGGTAAGTATTTACATACAATACTGTCATCAGCCAATGAGAATGCGCAGCTCGGTAGAATTGGGGGTTTGTCAGGGCGGTGCCTGAATCAGACTATGCGCATGGTACTTTGCAGCTGGGAGGGAAAATTTGACGCACCTCACACAATTTTCACAAAAAGGCTTCTCCTTCAACTTATATCAAATCACGCATGACCGTGCCAGAAGGTTATAGACGTAGAGGCTCACCATCGCATTTAGAAGGCAAACATATCTCTGCTTCCAAATGAACAGAAAACATTTATTATATTATGTTGTCACGTAAAACACAAGAGAGTATTACGCATAAATGAGCATCCGGTTTCCCTCCCAGGCTCCTAGCTACGTGCCTCGTAATCTGAGCCTGGTATGCTCCACTGTCCCAGGCGTCGAGGAAATTGTCCGTGAGCGAATGTCTAGCAATTGACTAGTCAACCGTTGGCGGCGTTGTGGGTTGATGGATGATCCGCCATTGGTCTTCGTGCCTGGGGATTTCCCCTTCCTTCGCGCTACATGGTCTGACAGTGGTCCGGCTTTCTGCGGGCTACGGGAGATGGAGAAAGGGCATCAAGATTGGAACTCGAGTCGTTAGCACCGACGATCAGCGCCTCAGCAAAAGTGCTGCTCCTCAACTTACTATTGATCAATCGATCATAGAGGAGGCCATATGAGACCTTCTCAGTGCAAAATCGTCAATGTTGGACAACACGATCACGTAGGAAGTGCACCGCGACACACTTCGAAAATTGCATTCGCCCAGTATGGCTGACGTCGATCCTATTATTGAGGCCGTATTCGGTCCTCTCCCGTCGGGAATCTCACTGGAGGACTCGATTGCTATGGGATATGATGTGGTTTCATGTGTAGTTCTGGGAGTCGCAGCAGCAGCTGTTGCTCTGCGCTTCTATGTTCGCACGATGGGCAGGGCGAGTAATCTCGGTATCGACGACTATACAGTCCTTGTTGGTTTGGTGAGTGAAGTGTTCGTTGTCACTAATACTGTCTATAACTCCTATCCCACAAAAGCAAGGAAGAACATAATTCTGACAGGCCGATATGTAACAGCTTAGTACCGGTGCCCTCGTAGCAACGACAGTTATTGGTGAGTACAACCACCAGGCGATAAGAGTAGTAGAACAATTCCAGAGGCGATGCTGACTTTATTAACAAATAGCTGGAGAATATGGATCTGGCAAACACGTATGGTCAACCACCGTACCACGTTTAATGACATTGCTGAAGGTAGGTGTATTCGCTACCCATGAAAGTATTGACATATTGACAAGAGATGTCTACAGGTAGTGTTCGCGGAGCCTTGGGTATATGCAGCAGCCGTAACGTCGACAAAGATCAGCATCCTACTTTTATATCGGCGACTATTCTACGTGGGAGACACCAAGATCGCAGAAAACAGTCGGCCTTTCGTTATAACATTCTGGACGGCCGCTTTCTTTACCTGCTCCTACCCGATAATCATGTGGATTACGATGGCGTGCGCTTGCCGTCCCATGAGCTTCTACTGGAGACAGTACGCAGGAGCTACTGATGGTAAATGTATCGACGTGTTATTGTTCTTTCTGGTATTCGGCATCATCAACATGGTGAACGACGTCGTCATTTTGGTGGTTCCCATCCCGCGTATCGTGCGACTGCACATGAACAAACGCAAGAAGGTCTCTGTCGCTGGCATTATGTTGCTCGGTAGCTTGTGAGTAGTTTGGCCCCGCCGCTACAGGAGCTCCCATAGCTAACCGTGACTGAAACTCAGTGTTTGCGTTGCCAGTATCGTCCGCATCTACTACCTGAAGAGGCTAACAATAGAAGCCGACGTCACCTGGATTCTCGGCCCAGCTTTTGGCTGGTCCAGCCTCGAACCGTCCGTGGGCATCATCGCAGCCTGCCTCCCGACCTACGCGCCGCTGTTCCGAAGCATACGCGACAAATCTACCAACAGCGGCAAGGGGACAGGCAGTAATGGCTACATGAGCGGTAATGGGACATCACGGCGGGGCAATCAAAGCCAGGCCGCAAGTTTTATGCATGGGCAGTCGCACTTTCGGATCGAGGACGATGAGATCGAGCTGACGGGGAAGAAACGCCACATGCGAGGGAACGGGAGCCAGGCAGATACGATGAGCAGGAACAGCTCCGAGAATGATCATGGTATCACAGTTAAAACACAAATACAGGTCAGGTCATCCGGGGTGTAATACATAGCCAAGATTTACGAAAGGAGAGAGCCATAATAATTGTAATAAATATCAGAAATTCAGTTTAAAGACCGTACTTGAACAAGCATGCTTACCCACGTGAGATCTGAGGTTGCCTGTCACGCTCTTGTGTATTATCATGCTATAATGCTGTCAGAACCGGGGCTAATAACGGCAAAAGCTGTTATGGTGACTGCTGTCGTGAAGGTGGCAAGACGCGACGAACCGTCCTCAAAATCGCGCGTGATGTGCGTATATATATCATCCAAATACCATAACAAACTTCAAGCATTACCTATACATATTAGTTAGTTTAGGTAGAATCCCTGTGAGCTATTTGCTTTTAGAAGCGTACTATCAAGGAGCTCGACTCCAAGCTAGTCGGTTCAGCAAAGAGGAAGCCAGCCTATATCGACCACCATCTCGCCGATTAAATTGTGCATGCCTCCAAAGCGGTGTAGGTTCGTCCGCTGTCATATGGGCATGGGGAAGACATGTCGGAGCGACCAAAGCTCGATGCGCGGTTGATCGCAGTGTCTTTTACAATCACCAACACGGCACGTTCATGATATGCACTACGGAGGACCCGTACAAAATCCAAAATAGCCCCTGAATGAGAGAAGGATAACCATCAAGCAACGATTCCTTTACAGCACACGTTGCAACGACAAAACGTGTCTGGTCCACGAGGAAGCTCCCACGTTATATGACCAATGCGGTGTCGACCAATGTCTAAGCGTAAATGTGAACTAGTCGGTTGACAAACAGTGTAAGAGTGGCAGCAAGCTCAACGTGCAGCGTGTTCCTTTCATAGATTCATAAATCTATTATCATGTCCTGTAGTATACACACGGCTTATATAACCGATTCATGAGAACATTATACCGTGCCCCATGTCTGCATTCCATCCTTCGGCAAAGCTCAGCCCCAGAACGCCGATGTTGGTATCATATCAATGCCAATGTACAAGAACCATAAAAACAAGGTCTATAGGAAATAGTCGGAGGGCCCACGCCTACCAGCAGGAACATGGCGCATGTCGTCAGGAACAGCGGAAAAGATACTGAACTTGGGATCCAGGTTCTTGTCCACCGTCATGATCGACGCTACATTACCACAGCGGTAGCAGTAGTTCGGTGCGGACCATACCGTAACGACCGAGTTTTGGGGGAAATGGAACTTGTAACCTTCGTTCACCAGTTGATGAGCTCGAGCGATGAGCTTAAGACCGTTGACATGGTTGAACTCGGTGGCGACCTTGTCTCCAAAGAGCCATCCAGCGCCACGAGGGCTGATAGCCCAAGTGTCAATATCTTCGGGATCACTCCAAACCAAATCACAGAAAGCACCCTCGTGAGGAATTTCCTGAGCACGAGCGACAACGCGGATCTGGTCGATGGTACGGATTTCGGGGGACAGACCGCCGTGTACACAAAGAACTTCGCCATCGACAATGGCAGCCAAAACTAGGAAGTCAAAGACCTGACAGCAGGCCTTCCAAACGCTGGCGTTGCCATACTTTTGTTGACACTCCTCGTAGAAGCCGTAGACTTGAGTAATCTGGCGAGACTCGTGATTGCCACGGACAAGAATGATGCGGTCAGGGTATCTGTGCATGGGATTAGTCATCAACCCGTTTCTATGTTTTAGTGATCCCAAGACTTACTTGGCTTTCAAGCACATAAGCAAAGTGAAGGTCTCCAAACTGAAATAGCCTCTGTCAACGAAGTCCCCGAGGAAAACAAATCGCATGTTTGGGTTGTTGACGGTCGGTGTCAGGTCCTGACTGGCAGGTCGGGACGAATTTTGAGCAGCAGCAGCAGCATCGGGAAGAGTATCGTCGTCGTCGTCAACCTCGGTCTCTTCGTTCTCGCCCTTGCTGTTTCGACGAGTCTTGATCTTCCTGCGCAGTCTTGGGTTTGTAATTTCAGTGGGGGGTTCGATCATGTCGGCGCTAATGACAGGTTTGGCGCTCTTGGGTGCCTCGACGGCGGTTTCGCCAGGCATGCCACCGGCAACGCGGAAAAGCTCAAGTAAATCATAAAATTGGCCATGAATATCTCCGCAGATTGTGACAGGAGTGACGACGGGTTGGATGTTGCTCTCTGGGGTTTCACAAGCGTTAGGATGCTGCTCGCATGGTCTGCCACAGTGAGACTACGTACCCTCCATCAAGACTTCCTTGACAATCTCGCAAAGCTGTTTCATAACGGGTTCGGGCAGATAGTGACACTGCTTGGCCTCTTGCAGCCACTCATCCAGGCCAGAGTTGGGGCCCAACTTGGCGGGCCCAGGCTTGGGGACAGATGATTTGGTCATCTCGAACGGTCCCCGTGGTAGCGGGGAAGAGTTATAGAGAGTGATAAGCAAAGCCTCTCAGATGGCCAGGCGTATACTGAGCAGGGTGCTGAGGCGGGGGCGGAGGGGGGGATTCGTCCCAAGGCACGGCGGATGCGAGATCGTGGAAGCTATGGCGGCGTCGCAAGGGAACTTGGGGCTCTTGGGGCTGCTGCGGCTGCTGCTGTGTCTGCAATTCCTGAAGCGTGTCTTGCGAGTTAAGCTGCCACTGCCACTGCCACTGCCACTGTTGGTGCTGTTGTAGCTGGGGTTGTTGTTGTTGTTGTTGTTGTTGTTGCTGATGCTGCTGCTGCTGCTGGTGCTGTTGACAAGCACTGGTGGTGTAGTGACCGAACCGCTGGTGGTGGAGCCAGTCCCAGATCCAGGTGCGTCCGGGAGGTCGAACTACAAGCTCAGGCTCGGGCTCGTAGACGGGGAGGGAGAAGGCGTTACTGCGTCTTCTGTGGTGCTTACGCTGGTTGGTCTGCTGGTCGGTCGGCTGGCCCTGGTGCTGCTGGCCCTCCATGTTTGTGGTCTCAACGCTAGCGCTATCGTTATCGCTGTAGCCGAGACGCTAGCTAAGACGCTTAGACGTATTTGGTGTTCTCCTTATCGTTATCACTGTATCGGTGGCGCTAGATGAGACGCTCAGACGTGTTTTGTTGGGGTGGGGATGGGGAGGGATCGTTAGCGTACCGGGACCACGAGGTGTTGCAATAAACGATGTGGTGTCCAGGTGGGCCGTGTCCGCTGGAAACCCCCCGGTTGGAGCATCTGTGCACAACAACCACCCACATGCAACAATCACATGTAGAGGGGTTTGTAGGTCATAGCTTTCATTTGACAATCACGCCTGTGTACCATATTGCCTTTCATATTGTCTTTCATTTGTCTTTCTCTACTAGACCAAGGTTAGATCCAAGTAGAACTCTGATAAAGAGTTAACAAGTATTGTTCTACATGACACTTCTGTCACAACCCTCCATGAAAAGTTCTGGCTACGTGGAGAGCGGTACAACTGAGTGCACAAACTGCTGTCATAAGAAATAGCAGATCAGATCAGATCAGAGTGTTTAATCAGCAAGTCTTCGCCTTCAGATCGGGCTGGCTGGGACCGAACCGCAAGGTTGGTGCCGTAGTAAGGTTGGTGGTGATGCCAACTTGAACCCCACTAAGCAACCACCAGCGTCGAGGTCGCATTCCTCACCCTGGGAAAGAATTACTGCATGGCGCCTTGTGCACAGTAGAATCCCGAGTGCGCATCTTGGTGAGTGACAGTAGAGAGTGCGCTCTTGTCATTTTCATTGACGACCTGTTGTCAACTCGACGACGAGCTTCCTTCCTGCACCATTCGGCGAAAAGTCCGTGAATGCGACTTCCTTCCCTAACCTTGACTTTAGACCAGATGAACAGCTTGACCCTTCGCCGCCACAAGCCCGTCAAGCTCACAACCCCCAGAGTTGGACTTCATCGCCAGATTGCTCATCGCTGCCATTTCGCCTCGTCAACCAAGTTAAGGTGTATACCATTTAGCGCGTCTTGGATCGGATATTCCTAGGTTAGCTTGCATGCTGCAACCGACATCGCACCAACGCCCGCTTTCCCATCAGTGCCAGAAGCGATAATGGTCTCTGCAACGAGCACAGCTCGCAACCAAAATGGAGTCGCGCCCACTGCACAGTCCAGTGCCGAAGGAGGCAAGAAGACAAAGGCTCAGCCGACTGGGCAGAAGCTCCTAGTTCGACATCTGCCCCCACTGATCACTGAGGAGGAAGTCCAAGCTGTACTCGGCGAGGAGTGGAAGACTGGTAACGGCAAGGTCGATTGGGCTCACTTTCAACCGGGAAAGATCTCCAAGAGGTATGCTTCTCGTCCTCCCGACCTTGCGCAAGACTTGCAAGTGCATGGTGGCAAATAGATACTGACTTGCTATGTCTTGCAGCGCTTTCAAGGAACCTAGGCCCTCGTTCTACTCATTGCACATCACCAAGGTCGAGGACGTTCCCGTCTTCAAGGATTTCGTCTTGAAGGCAACATGGCAAGACGCAAAGAACACATACACGATGTTGACCTTCCAGGCACATGCCCAGGATGTTGCTACCCGCGTCCCTCCGACCAAGCATCGAGTCGATCCGAGACAGGGAACAATCGATCAGGACCCCGAGTTTCAAGCATACCTGCACGGCCTGACCCAGCCCAAGGAGGCCCAGTCCAAGGAAACCGAGACTGCCGAGCAACTTGCATCTGCCAATGACGAGTCAAGCCGAGAAAAACAGGTCTCCCATCTCGTCAAGTTCATACAGGAGAAGAAAGCCGCCAAAGCAAAGGAAACAGCTGCCGCTAAGAGCGCAAAGCACAACCGTCAAGATTCGCAAGGTGGTAAGGCCAAAGGTGGTGACGACTCCAAGAGGAAGGGCAAGGACAGCAAAGCCGATAAATCCGACAAGGACAAGGACAAGGACAAGGCCAAAGAGCCCGCTCCCAAGCTCCTTACCAAAAAAGCGGCTGCTCAAGAAGCTGCCGCTGAAGCAGCCAAGCAAGCCGCTGGCCAGATTTCCGCAACTAAAGCTTCCGAGGAGGCCGCCCCCAAGAGCAGACGTGCTAATATTGCACAAGCTGCCAAAATTCTTCAGCGTGACCTGGGGCTCTCTCCAGGGAGTGCTCACAGACGCGCTCGACAAAATGCGGCAAAGGCAGAAGCTGCCGCTCCCACAGAGCCTTCACCTAGCACCACCAATGACAAGGATACAGCTGATACTGCCAAGGAGGCAGAAACATCCAAGACAGTCCCTACAGGACCTAAAGCTCAGGGTGCCGAAGGCTCACGGAGATCACGTGGGAAAGCGAAGGCAGCAGCTGCTGCTGCAGTCGTAAGCGAGACGACCAAGGGCAAGGCAACTGACGCCCCCGCTAAGCCTACGACTGGACCAATTATTCTGCTCAAGAAGGATAATACTAAGAAGGAAGAATCTTCTGCAGCAGCTTCTTCCCGGGTGCCGTCCACAGCTTCAAATGCACAGGCAGCTCCCACGCCACCAGCTAACCAAGCACCACCTACAGGCCCAAAGGCGACCGCAGGCAAAGCTGGTGGCACAAAGTCCAATACATCAACTCAACAGAAGAAGGGTGGTTCACAACCTGCCCCTGGCGCTATCCGTGCATTTGTGAAGCACGCAAATCCTTCTCAGGGGGTCACAGAGCCTTTACTTAAGCAAACAATGGAGACATTCGGCCCCGTCACATTTGTGGAAATTGACAAGAGGAAAGGGTTTGCATATGTCGACTTTGGCGATGCTGAAGCTCTCCGCAAGGCTATTGCTGCCAGTCCCGTGTCCATCGCCCAGGGCACTGTGCAGGTACTCGAGAGGAAAGACAAAAAGCCGGCCAGTTCGGCCCCGGCTCAACCGGCTCCAGCAGAAAAGCCAGCTGCAGAAACTCAAGTTCTTGCTGCAGCTTCTGCTGCCACCGATCGACCTAAGAGAGGAAATCGTGGTCGTGGCCGACGAGGCGGAGGTGCTAATGCCAACACCGCTACCAGCACCGATACTACGGCCGTCCAAGATACAACGACGCCAACAGCCCCCGCGGCAGGATAGTACCTACCGCGCCTCCGAGTCTATCTGAATGAATGGGCAGATGCCATCCCAGTATAGCAAACGCTCACAAACTTAAACCCCGAGAAGAGCAATCGATGAAGCTTCCGAATATAGAGCTCATCAACATTGCCAGTTCTTGAGGTTTCTTGCGATATCCCTCGATGCCTTTCTAAGTGCGGGTTTCTCTACCTCATCCGCCAGATATCAGAATAATAGCTATATTAGCATCTCAGCATGTCTTACACCAACTCAGGTGTTATGCAAGAAGCATCTTTAGCTGGGTTCTCATGCTGCCGAGGCTACTGTGCATGCGCCGCCTCAAAGAGGCATCACGTGTAGACACTACATTAGGTAGACTCTTTACAACCACAGATCTCTACGGCAACTGGGACTTCGAAGGGCGCAACTATCGATACAGCTTGAGACGTAAGTCACCAGATTATAGGCTTCGGGAAGGAGAGCTGCCCAGAATGGACATCGTTAATATAAAGGACTTCACGACCAGACTTGATTGCAGATTTTATCATTCGTACTAGGTTCTGGTGTTAGTGACGTGACAATTTCGCTAGCTTGTCTGTTTCACTCAACAGATATCATATACATACTCTGGTTCATGCTTAACTATGCGCGTCGGACCAGCTCCACACCAAACGCCCAATTGGTTGTCGAGCTAAGTGCAACTTTCTACGGTTCACCGGGCTCCAGCATCGCCAAGCCTGACGTCAGATGCCTTTTAAGTCACTATTTGATCAGCAGAGACAAATCCTTCGCTCAGCTGTGCCGCAAGGCTTGACCAATCCAAGGCTCGACCTTACTTCACTTGGCACGATACTCTGGATTGTGTTGAGACGCCAAGAGCCCGGTCAGGACATGGCGCGAGCACACTCCCCTTTTCTGCTGCCAAGTTCGTATGCTTGGGTTCATCAGGATGCCTGATCGGCGATGGCAGCTGAAGCACCCGGCGATGGAACGTTGTCCCAGATAGAAATCCTTCGTCATTGGAAGTTTGGCAGTTTACAATGGAAATTATCTCTTATAAAGAAGGGATGTTGCAGAAATGATTCTCGAGATCAGGGATAGGAAACTTCCCCATATTTCTAAACTGATCCATCGTCGAATTACCGACACAACTATACAGGGCAAAGAAAAATTACCATGCATTGCTCGAGCGCCTTAATGCTAGCTGCTGGAAGCTTCCTGTCCACAGCATCGGCTCAAAGTGTACCGCAAGCGCTGGAGGAGAACCGCGGTGGTGCATATCGCAGTGGGACAGTCAACTATATCGACGACTCAGACTTTGACACGGCATTGCAACGACCGAACGCGACTGGCGCAGTATCTTTCGTAGGCCGTAACGTCTCGGCCGCTTACCCCGGCAACGACGCCAGTGACTGGTCTCTAATTCTTAACGTCACGTCCGGTGTCGTCAAGCCCGGTGAAGACAACCGCGAGCTCACCGGCACTGCGCTCTCGATTCAGCAGCCACCCAGCTTGCCAGGCTCCGGATCGAACAACGGCACAGATGGGTTCCAGGTCTGTGTCAACTTGATGCGGATCGTGCCGAACGCGACGGTCAACTATACTCGGCTGGCCGCTGACGACCGGGGGACATGTGGGAGCTACCTGAGCGAGGAATGCATCTCCCAGGTGCGAGATCTCGCGGCCGCGAACTTCAAGGAGAACGGAACGTGTGCGTTTATCGACGAGCCTCCGGTGTCCTGTGGGAATACGACCGTCTACCGTGGCTATTCGGGACCCGCATTTGGTAAGTTCTTTGCTCTGACTACGTCGCCTTTGCACGTCCAGGTTCTAGGCTTTTCTTTTCTGCAATCTCTTTTGAGAATCTAAAATATTACAACAGGTCTTCCGGCTCCCTTCTATCAGCAGGACTGGACTGCATTTACATATGGGTCGGACCCACCCGTCAGCTCGAACAACCGGACCGCAGTCGACTTGGACTACGACGAGCAGGTCAAGGCCGTCTGGCCGGTCCTCCTAACGTGGGGTTACACCAACACGAGCACTCAGTTCAACGATACTGCACCTGCGACGAGCTTGGCCTGTGTGAGCGCAACGGACTTCACGCAGGGAAGCCGGGTTCCTAATGCTACAGAAGACGGATCGGGCAATGGCACGAACTCGGGCGGGAGAATGGGTGTAGATAAGACATTGATTGGCATCACGATCTTTGCGACGGCGTTTGCAGTTCTGACGTAATATACAAGAGAAGGGACTTATCCAGCTATGCAATCATTAGATAATCTGGCTCAATGTAATGCTTGATGGCCGCTCTTCATAGAAGATTGATTATGATCAGGAGAATCACAGAGATCTTGAGACTCGCCGCCGAGCTGCAAGAGGCACATCGCTCGAGTGAGCCGACCGGTGATGTGGTATTGGATGAATTTTGCGAAAAATCCACCGCCACATTTCCACTCCGTGACACCCTTCGCCTATATCCTCGACAGCGCCTACATTTTCACGTAAGACCATCTCATCCACTAGACAAAAGCGACCATGAGGTGGTTGTTATTACCTGCACCACCATTTCCCGAAGCTAGGACATCTGGACTTGGAAATTGCTACGTGCCGATGGCGAAAGCGCTGTGTCTCTAGTTGGGTGAATTAGGTTAGCCTTGATCTGGACGAATATCTGACCCAATTTTAGCGATTCTCTCGGAACTTCATGGAGACAAGGTGGATCGAACCCTTGCTTTTCGGGTAAGTAATGTTACTTAAAGTTGGACTTGGATATTTTGACGGCTTGGTGAATCTTCAAATTATCTTGCTACCAGGTCGCCCGTTTGGGAAGTTGCCCCCATCCCCACGAAGTGCACTTGTGTACTAAAAAACCTTGACAGCTCAACAAACTAGGCAAAAACCCAAAGTTATTATTGAAATAGATTAGATATTCAATAATAGTGCGATGTTCTTGGATATGTATTTTATAATCGTTTGAGCGACTTATAGGCTGCGCAAAGATATCTAGTTCTGGTGGACTTGTCCTATCACACCTTCGAGCTGAATGAAGTATACTTGATACTCTCTCTACGGGGCGGGGCCACCCGGTGGGGCGATCAACCACACAAGGTGGAGTGCCAAGTGGCGCATATAAAAGTCCACGAAGAATACCATTGACCTTGGTGGTTTTGCACTGGTATAATGTGGAATATACTCGAACATCATTAAAATCGGTACTAGTTTCCAATATGTAGTTAAAGGTTAAATATGGAAAAGATGGTTTGTCTCCACTAGACTAATAAACGCTCAAATTATTGTGCCTTCGTGATTCTTATATCAGCAGCTTGAGTGTATGTATTGTTCTCTGCTCACCGGAACCGCAATTAGTCGAGCGTCGATAAAAAGACCATCCGCAAGATCTACAAACATCGGCCAACGGCTTTTTTTGCGTCACGTACCCACCATCCATGTTATTCTGCTGTTGTGTTACTTCTCATTTAGGCCAAATGCCTTGCATGAACCCCTCTCGCGGCGGGGAAGCATTGATAACAATCTGTGGTATTGATTCGCTGCATGTACCTCAATCTTTTACGGAGCAGCCATTGGTCTTGTTATCTTTCGGATCGATCGCTTTCGTTATTTCTGTGGTTGTAGACTGTACTCAATTTGGACATTGATTACGCCGTAGAAATCACCCTGCACTGCAACGATCTTATGTCTAAACCTTTGGCACTTCAGGAACCGAACCAGAACGTGAACATGTCTACGCAAAAGACCTGGCAGGATCGAGTACTGGAAGCCCAAGAATTTCGCCATCAAGGCCTCGGCCTAGTTCAACCAGCCCTGTCAGGACTACCGGATGTTTTACCACAAAACTCTACAAGTTTGCCCGTTGCAGTCCTAACACCAAGGGAGCTAGAACTCACAGAGAAGTATACCGCTGTTGAGCTTCTGGAGAGGCTGCGATCCCGGGAGGTTTCCTCCGAGGAAGTGACACGCGCTTTCCTGCGCCGAGCAGCTCTCGCCCAATCTGCTGTACGTATTCATATTACTGGGTTATATCGTTCACGCGTTGCTGACCAGTCTCAGACTAATTGTCTCACCGACTTACTCTGGGATGAGGCGATCGAGAGAGCGCGTTATCTCGACTCCCTGCCGGAGCCGTGTGGACCGTTACACGGGCTGCCGATCTCCACGAAAGAGCACCATGGTTCAAAATCCGCCAACGGCACGGCTAACGCTTCGTATGTAGCTTGGATCGGCAAACCACAGGGCTCAAATGTGCTCTACGACATTCTCTGGGACTCTGGCTGCGTTTTTTACGCCCGCACCACGCAGCCACAGACAGTCATGCATTTGGAGACGAACAATAACATTTTTGGTCGCACAATCAACCCGTACAACCGGAATCTTACCAGTGGCGGCAGCAGTGGAGGTGAAGCTGCATTGATTGGCATGCGTGGTAGTCTCTTGGTATGTACTCTGGAGCTCCGACTGGACAATTCAACTGAACGGGAAAGGGTATAGGAGGAGACATCGGTGGCAGCATCCGTTGTCCAGCTGCACATTGTGGCATATATGGGTTCAAGTCAGTGCTGGTAATCGACGTATAGCGGTCGTGCTCTAACATCTACCAGACCATCAACGCACCGCTTGCCATGCGCTGGCGTCGACGCAATACACATGATCGGAACGGAGGCCATCCTGCCCACCTTGGGACCTATGGCAACTGATCGCGATTCACTAGAATTGTTCATGCGCACAGTGATTGGGATGAAACCATGGCGGCTAGACCCGTCACTCTTTGTCAAAGAATGGAGCCCACACAGCTTTGACCGCCCGCTGAAGATCGCGGTGCAGTGGTGGGACGGTGTGGTCAAGCCCCATCCTCCAATGACGAGAGCGCTTCGTGAAGTTGCGGACGCGTGTATTTCCGCAGGCATGGAAGTTGTTGACTGGGACTGTGAAGAATTGGACCATCAGTTGGCTTGGGAGCTCACAGCAGCCCTGTACTGGCCAGATGGAGGCGAAGAGGTACTTCGCCTCTTAGAGGAGAGTGGGGAGCCAATATTGCCTTTGACGAAATTCATCATCCAAGAGCAGAAGAGTGTTGCCAAATTAGATATGGCTGGGCTTTTCCAGGTGAGTATCATCTTTAATTCAACCGATGCGGAGGGTGACGCTAATATCATGGTTCAATTGACAGCTCTGCGCCAGGCGGGAAGAATATCGAGCGCGATATGCGAGCCACTGGAATAATCTAGGCGGTAAAAATGGAAGGGAGGTTGATGTTATCTTGTGCCCTCCTTCATTTGGGGCCGCAACCCCCCATGATCAATCGCGGTACTGGGGTTACACTTCGCAGTGGAATCTCCTGGATTACCCAGCTGTCGTTTTCCCCGTTTCCACGGTGGACCCCGAAAAGGACAAAAAGGACGATGGATATAAGCCGAAGAATGAACAAGACAGGTTCTGCTACGAGCTTTATAGTCCTGAAAAATATCTAGATGCACCAATCAGTCTGCAAATAGTTGGCCGGAGATATCACGATGAGAAGGTTATTGCTGCTTTAGCCGAGGTCGAACGCGCTTTAGGGAGGAAATAAACAGCTAAGAGCAGCGTTTGGTAGTGTAATTCGGCACTTTGAACTTTTCAGATTGACTTCATTGAGAAATCGAGCAATTAATTCAAGTGACAAAAGCACTGTGGTTGTCCCCCAAACGCGTCGGAAATTGAGGCTCTGGCCTGGAAAGAGCTTGAAGACCACCTTGATGCCGGTGGCGGAGTGGATTTTCGTTCATAGTCGTGTAAGCAGTACACCAAGACCGTGCCAGTGTTGCAAGTAAGGTTCGAGGTAGAGCATGTACCAAAATAAAACTAAGAATAGCCAAGCAAGCCACGAATTTTGATCACGATAAGAAGCGACAATCTTCTACCCCTTAATCACATGATATCGTTGTGATCCCATAACGTGTCAGCCGAGTTCCTGCGAGCAGCTTTACTCGACTGGTTGTGTAGCTAGTCAGAAACGCCGAATCTAGCTAATAGAACAGGCGATTGTCCCTAATTGGTCGCGCAAATGTCGTCTGTAGCTCGAAGGCTCTGAAATGCAGTTACGACTGGGTAAGCGATACCAACGCCAAAATCAAAACGGTCAGTGACGGTAACAGATTTTTATTTTTCATCTACACAGATAATGACAAACTAAACTGTGTGAGTCCGTATCGACAACAGTTGTTTTATCAGAATTATATCGTATTCGAAATACGCTCGTTGGCGGCTCTAAATGTAAGAGCCATAAAGGAATTCCTGGAGATTACCTTTGGCGGCTGGCCTAACCAATAACCTTCATGCAAACTATATGCATCGCCTGACCAATGATTGAAGCATGTCTTCATGAGCACTACGCCGAACACCGAAGGCAACTAGCCAACATTGGCCAAGAATAGATCGTTTAGGCTCGCAAAGCTTAAACAAATTTTGTTTTAATACCTAATTTGGATCCATCAGGGTCGCGTTTGGAGAAATTCTAATCCTCAACTGCCTCACTTAACTACACTTCATAATGATAGAGGTGAGAGAATGGGAATGCTTCGAAGCAATATAGCGCCAGACGATGCTGAGCCCCCGCCAGAAGGAAATGCTCTTTCTCCTTCGCATGCAGGTCTCGTTAAAACTCTAGGTTAGAATATTTTCTGCCGATGTGGACTGAGTCTGTAGTGGGCCCTGTCATCGAATAGACAGTGTCTCCTCCCTAAGCTGGGCGGTTCAGGATTGCTCTGTAACCGTTTGGCTCGAAACGACTCGATGTGGTGTATGCCCGAGGTCGTATCAACCGAAATATCACTTATCTTAGTGTAATATTCAATGTAATCCTATGTTATACTGCTGGTCCTCAACAGAAGCACCGACCAAGTTTGATAGCTTTCGAGACCATTCCTCGTTATCTTGGAGGAAATCCAACCAGAAATCAAGTGCAACCTCCGTGAATCTCTGTATACGTTACATATCACTCGTTGTGCAGAATTTTTACCGCTATCCTCTGTGCTTATACCATTATTTCTTCTATGTGTGTCTCCCTCAATGGCTTTCTTCACCCAACTTTATGTCTTTCGAGTCAAATTCAGACATAATGTGCGATCTTTGACTTAATCTATCTTCACTCAGCCCGACTGCGTTCCTGGTTTCTCAAATTACAGCGACACAACACCAGAGCAATACACAGTGCATTATGCCCATGGGAACCACCGTTAACTAGGAAGCGCGACTTAGTGTCTATCAATAAAGAATAAAACCACCTATAGATGTGTTTGAGTAGGAGTTGTATGGTTGGTACCCTGAGCGGTCGAGCTGGATAAATTCTGAAAGTTGGAATGATCCCATGTCAAGTTGGTGGATCCGACTGAACTTGCATTGTTGCTGTTATGGTTCGTCATCATGGCTGCATGATATGGCCTGATGTTGTTTTACTCTGTGAACTCCAGATGTGAGGTGGTGAACCATGCCATAACCCTTCCACTTGCTTCGTGTCAGGTGCAATGAGCTAGCATTTACCTTCGGAACTTGAACAGCACATCGCAGCGGCTGGAGGAATTCACCTAACATTTGCGTCTGTCCATGAAATGAAAACATTGAGGAGGAAGGCGAGCCAGACGAGATCTACACTTGAATGTCGGAACATTTGGGCTCTTCTAGTTGGATTGTTGATATTATGATATGGCATAATGGGGGATGTGGATGTGTGGGGTATTTACTAACCAAGTAAAGATGATGGTAATTTGAGAACGAAGAAATGGTTGACTTGCATTTGAAAGAATTCAGGTTGATTTGCTATTTTGATGGTGGAAGTTGCTGCATGGGTAAATAATTGAGATGCGTGCCCTGTTAGCGATGGCTAGCCACATAAACTTGAGTTGATGTGCTTTACATGAACGTGCCAGAAACATTTCCATTTCTTGACCTTTGGAAACCTCCCATATTACTCATAGTGAAAGTATTTGTCAATGACGACTTCCATGGCCACTGACAAGTTGCACCCCGCATAGTTTTTACAAGTCACCCAAGTCACCAGACGGCTTCCCCGACTTCGCCGAGGCCCATCCCCGAGATGCGGAGTCAATATCCGGGGAAGGCAAGGGTGCCACAAATCATATGCTTTTCCGTTATTCTTGGGCGTGAAACCACTGTCGATCTATTGCTCCGGAAATATAGAAGCTTGAGGGGTTGAATCATCAAGATATTTTCAGCCAATTGGCTCCCTTCGATTACCGATTCCCTCACCCACTGAGAATTAATATAACCAAGGGAACCAAGCAGCTGCGGTCCGGACTCGGAAATGTCCTCCGGGTCCCCACAATTTTATATTCCATACATAAGATCATGTCATTTCCCTGGATATAGCGGTTCGAGTACGCTAATTACAGATCATGTATGCTTGTATTTTTGAACTGCTCAGCCAAGATGAGACTACTCGTAAGCAGCGTGATTCGACTAGCGATTTACACGACAGTATTGTCACTGGTAGATACTGCTATTGCAACTTACGCCGCGACGACTAACTTCACGGAATGGTACAACGTGACAGACTTTCCTAATGAACAGGCCGCGAATGTTTCGCGGTACGTTTATGAGGCATTGAAGACGGCGGGCAAAGATCTCTACCCGTTTTTCGAGCATCGCTGCATTCGCTCGCAGATCTACGACAAGTTAGGCGATCTAGCGCAAGCGGATGGTTTCGTACAACCAACCCAGCCGTTCGATTCGGTCTTCTTCGTCGGTTCCTCTTATGTGTCCTCTTGGGCTATCGACACAGGCGCCGGACTAGTACTGATTGACACCCAAGATAATCCGCAAGAGGCCGCACGGGTTGTTTTATCGGGCCTGGAATATTTTGGTTACAATGGCTCTGAAATTGCTGCCGTGATCATCACACATGAACACGCTGATCACTATGGCGGTGCACGTTTTCTTCAAGATACCTTCGGCATGCCTATTTATGCTTCGTCGGTAGCTTGGGACACCATGGCTGATGATCCTATTGCGCCCCAAGGACTCGTACCTCCAGAGAGAAACATAACCATTGAGGATGGACAGGATCTGACCATTGGCAACACTACTTTTAGCTTTATCGCCACGCCCGGCCACACGCCGGGGACTGTAAGCTTCTTCTTCAATGTATATGATCACGGATCACCTCATGTAGCCGCGATTTACGGCGGCGGCGGGGTTCCAAGCAATGCGTCGGCGAAAGAAGAGCAGATCGGGTCCTATGAAAAGTTCTCGAATCATGCTATTCTAAGGGGAGCGGACACGTTGATTGCAAACCACCAAACTCAAGACAAGTCGCTATACAACTTTGATCTCTTGAGACATCGTCCATGCGGGCCCTCTAATTGCGATGAGGCGAACCCTTTCGTCATTGGGGATGAGGCGTATCTAAGATATCTCAAGACAATGGCACTGTGTGTGAGAGTCCAGGCGGCACGAGAGGGCCAGATTTTGTCGCTGTAGCTTATGTCAACAGGGCTTGCGGCTGTCGATCTTCAGCGTTGTCATAATCGCAAGAGGATATATTCGCACTTTAGAGTCGAGCAATAATGTTTGTGGTTGTTTTTAAGTGCAATGCTATGCCAGGAATTCATGAGTGCAGACGCGCCATACGCTGGTGGCCGAAAATGGGCTTTCGGCGTTTGACCTTCAGGCGTCATAACTAGACCCTTGAAGTGATATCACTCCTGAAAAAAAATCGGAAGGCTGTCAAAGAGATGTTCAATATTGTAACTCGCGGGATGGCCATTCAATACAGCCCTCTGGTTGTATAGACAAATGGAGTGGGGAAAACTGAAAAGGAAAAAGATGAAGAAAATAAGCCAATTTCTATCTGCTATGAAGCTTGTGTATGACATCTGTAGAACTTGGCAGATGGTTTGGTTCTGCCTATTGGGGCTGCTGCGAAGTCACATATGACACGACTGGATCCTAAAAAGTCCAGCAGGTATATTCGAAATGAACGAATTGACATTCATGGCAGACTTCACTTCTTTGTTCCCAAAGATGCCTCAATGGCGCCCACTGCCTTCGATCCGCCTGATTATCTACTCTTCGGTCTTCTGGCTAGAACATTTCATGATGCCTAGTCATCCGATAAATGCTCGATACGGTGTTTTCAGTGTTCCCCAGGAGATCATTCAAACAATGCAGGGCCTCACAACGATCGATCCCATGGGGATTCATCAGTCCGTGTCTTATCACATCATCGTGCAGTGCTAAGCATTGGCGTCCATGAATCGAGCGACACACGACTAATGCAGCTCGAAACCCGCAGTATCAGTCTATAATTCCGAACATTTCGTTATATTAGCCTATGTAGTACTGTAGCCATGAATTCCTTACGCAGTGGCTGATCTACAATTCAACGCTACTGGGCGCCTGCTGCTCCCATCTGGCCTGAAGCAGCATCATAGAGACCTCACTATACTCGCCCTTGAGTTTGATATGGGAAACATCTTCATCTCCGGAATCTGAGCTGTCAACCATTATCCATAGTTCCCGACAGCGGAGCTTAAGCCAATCGATTAGCGATTCGATCGAATCCCAACCATTTTGATTAATATGTTGGCGCGACGCTAAGTAACGGGTTGTGATCAACAGTTTCTCGACTCTTTTCGAGTCCAGGCTACCGTTTCGACGGGTGTCACGCTTAATCAGTCGTGTTTCGTCCCTGACCATACGATTAAGCATCCGGGGGTTCTCCGCATACCGTCGCCATTCAAGTGCTGGCCCTTGTATACCCTCAACCGTCAAGGATACCATGACGATATAACGTTCCTGAGATTGATGGTAGGTTAGGATTGAAATGAGATGATCAAAATCCAGAGTTGAATTCAAACAGCATATTCAGATAGCTATTTGTATAGCTAGCTGCTTGGGTAGGTTTCTTTACCATCGATTGCGGCTTTATGTGCCGACAATGACACAAACAAAAAAGCTGCTCCTTTGTCACGGCAACACAGTGAAGGTTTACTTCCTAAGTAATGAAATTTATGGCTACTTGCCCAATTCTTGTTCGTACACTATTTAAAAAATGACACTTTAAAAGTTATCCGGCAGGAGAAGTGTGACTACTACTAAATCTACATCATGATATACCAATCCGTCATTGTATGTGTCGGTAGTATATTCCCTTAAATCACTGACGCAAAACGACGAGCAATTGATGAACAAATTGACGGGGTTCAGTCCACATTTCTTTAAAACATATCTCATACTCATGGGATTGCCGAATTGTATCCGTGATTCGTATCACCGGCCTCCTGGGGACACTAGAAATACGCTAGATGTATTTATCAACATGCAAAATTCAATTGCCTGCCAGAGCTGCTGTTATCCGGAGGAACTCCCCGATCGCTCGATTAGCGTGCATGATGTAGGGGCGGAAAGAAAACCATGCAACTCCCAGCGCCGCATCCAACACTAAACTCGGGTCGCCGAAGCTTAAGTCCCCCTGTTGTGCTCTGTGAATGGGCAAAGCTTGAAACCGGAGGACTGGACCACCCACTAGCAGAAATGTTCTCCATGCACTACCAACCGGCTACATCATCAAGATCAGTAGCAAGCAGCCGTTCGTCATGGATACGTTTATTGGGGGGGCACCAATACGGGTCTATCTTATAGAAAGCAATACAAATGGTGTACCATCGACTCCAGATTTTGACATCTTCCTATAGAAACATAGGAAAAGGCTCGTCATATAGCACGCCTACTTGTGTTTGAAAACCGTAATCTTTGGATTATACTAAAAGCAGCAAATATAGCCTTGCAATAATCATCATGGACGGTCATGAGATGAAGCGAAGGGCTCGTTGGGAGGATCGCAAAAGTCGTATTCGACATCAAAAGCAGTGGCATCTTACCACTCTACAGACACATCTCGTGGCAGCTTCCGGCGAGTTCGTGGGCACTTTCTTCTTTCTCTTCTTTGGTTATGCTGGCCACCTTATGGTCGTTAATCAGTCCAACACCTCCCAAGTCGAGACACCAGGAGTCATACAGACAGTATGTGTAGCCTATGCATATGGGTTCTCGTTGTTGGTCACAGTGTGGGCTTTTTATCGAATCAGTGGAGGCCTATTCAACCCAGCTGTAAGTTTTGACATGCCAAGATGTAGCAATCGATGACTAATTCTCTGCAAAGGTAACGCTCGGATTATGCATAGCGGGCGCACTTCCTTGGGCTAGAGCTGCTTTCCTTGTCCCAACGCAGATCGTCGCATCTATGTGTGCCGGAGGGCTCGTAGAGGCCATGTTCACCGGGTCCATTAGCTCTGTCAACACTACTCTCATCCCGGGCATGAGCATCGCAAAGGGACTTTTCGCCGAAATGTTCTTCACGTCTTATCTCGTCTTTGTGATTCTCATGCTAGCCATCGAAAAGTCGCGAGATACTTTCATTGCTCCCGTGGGAATTGGCTTGGCTCTTTTTGTAGCTGAAGTGCCTGGTATGTGGACCTTGACGTGTTGCTTTCTTCTTGCCAGCGGAATTAAATGCTGACCACACCTAGGTGTTTACTATACTGGAGGTTCGTTGAACCCGGCCCGTAGTTTCGGATGTGCAGTAGCTGGTAGAAGTTTCCCTGGATATTTTTGGATTTATTGCTTAGGTCCAGCCATGGGGGGTGCTTTGGCTGCCGCCTACTACCGTTTTGTCAAATTGGCTCACTACGAAGAGGCGAACCCAGGACAAGATGCTTCTCAACCAGATGAAGCATAAGATACACTCAGTAGGCTGGAGCATACCAGATGACTCAACAATCAGTAGAGCCGATACACTTATACACGAAGCGATCGGAAAAGGTGAACACCGGAACGCCATGGTTTATTCGCCGACCGCATGATGGCATTAACAAAAAAGGAACAAGTAGAACCTCTACATCTATACGTTCTATGAATTACGGCACTCCCATCATTGTAAACCTGCTGGGTTCAATTTTTGACTTTGACGCTGAACACGATAATCGCAACCAAGCCAAAAAGTACTCCAGCAAAACCAAAGGGCAATCCTAGCCATTCTTGGCCCAATTTTATGCCAATGCGGAAAGCAAGTGCCATACCTGGTGCCGCCACAAGGCTCCCGATACCTTCCACGACGGAAATCACTGCATACAACCGAGCAATATCACTGGTCTTGCTCTCGTGATGAGACTCAACCAAGGAAGTTACCAGGCTGCGAAGTATTGGTGGGAAACCCGTGCCAAGAGTAAAAAGGATTAGACCTGTAACAAGTAATCAGTTACCGGGTAGAAAAAACCAATTAGGGAGACATGTACATACCACAGATCATTAGAGCCGGCGTAGGTGCGAGAAATAGAGAGAAAGCACCTAAAACCATGAAAATGATACTCCCTCGAGCGACAAGAAGATCTTTCCGTGCAGCACCCCATCTGGAAAGAGCTAAAGTTGCAATTGATGGAAGTATGACAGTGAACAGCACAATGTTTACTGCCGCGCGCAAAGATAAGAGCATGCCCGCCTGTTTCAAAGATATGGTCAGAATAGACTACGCGCGAGCGGTTGTGACATCCTTACCTGGGATAAACTCCACCCGTATCTTTTAGACACATACTGGAAGAGGATATTGCTGGCCTGCCGTCCAACTTTAGATATCATAAATGTAAAAACTAAGGCAGCCACAGTAGCATCCCGTGTGAGGAAAACAAATGAATCGCTTGCCTTGCGCACTTGCTCCTGCCATTTCTCATATAGAGTTCCTACACCAGCTATTTGCCGAACACTGGTAGCAGATTGGGAGTCCGCAGTCTCCGAGCTGTGGTCTTGTGCATAAGGGACTGGCAACGTCTCTGGTACAGCGACTGCCATCATCAAGACGGCGACGGCTTGAAAAGCCAAGGCTAGCAAGAGTGGAGACCATAAACTCTTGGCCATCAATGCAGAGGCTACAGGAGGCGCAACGAGTTCCGCTACTAAGTCTGCGCAAAATCGATAGAAGAACGCAGTACTCCTACGTAACTAACGTTAGTATGCACTGTTCTGGCACGGGTTGCAAGCACAAAACTATGATCGGGGGAATAAGAGGCTATATACCTGAAATCCGATGGCACGACATCCGCCACAATGGTAGTGAGCATAGTCGTTGCTATAGTCGGTCCACCACAGATGAGGAAGAAGAGTGAGGATGCCCACACAGAACGCAAAGACAAGTGGAGCACGCCCAACTGATAAGCATGATGTCAGTTGATCAAATCATAGGAGGAGTTTTCAGACAGGATTGTTGAAACATACGGCGAACAGTGGCCATGCACAAGAAAGTAAATAGCCCATCATTGCTAGGGTCATGATCCATTTCCGGCCATATTGGTCGGCGAGATAGCCAAAGGGCACAGGAAGTAGGATTGCCGGCAGACTGTCAAAGAAAAACTGCCATCCGAGTATTGAAGCGACCTTATCTTGCACCGGATCGACCTTGCATAGACGTTCAGGAACTTGGCCATCTCTGCCAATCAACGACGGGTCCACCGTTGAGTAATAATCGGTGCACGCGACAGACTCGAAGAGGCGGACTCTGGGCGCAGCAAAGAGCGACTCCCCTATATCAGATATCACAGCGACACCTATGCACAAGGAGATGACATATATCCATGGCCAACTGCAGCGCGAGACATGACGGGTTGGGGACGCGTCCGTTGGGCTGCTCGGCCGCACTTCGTCAGATGACGAAAGTAGAGGCCGGCCCTCAATAGCATCGTCGCGCCCTTTCGCAGTATGTTGGCCCATTATAGCACAGATTCTAGAAAGTAACAATGCAGAGCCCTAAAAGAATACAGTTAAAAATCGCGTAGCAGCAACCTTGGTTACTACTTGAGCTTGTCAGCATTCTAAACGCGCGGGTGCCTGTCGCAAAACTCCTTGTCGCAATCCCGAACTCCGTCATGGCCCCCAACCCACTAAACCGAGGCGGGATGATGATGTGACCAGGTCGGCTATCAATCAACGTCATTTAAATGGACCCAAACAAGACAGACGAGTGATTCTGTAGATAACAGTCAGTAGATGAATTTGTGTGAAACATATAGCGGACTTAATCCTGCATAAAGCAATATAACAATGGAAGCAAGTGGCGCTCCTAAACGCTCCACGTTCGCTACAATTGATTCCGGATAGGCCTCCGCTAGTATGAGATGGAATAACCTCGAAACCACTGAAGTCGGCCAGTTGAGTCTTAATAGAACAGCCAATAGACCAATAGTGGATAACATGGGGTAATAGAGTTGCGTCAGTTCATGTCTAAGTTAATGCGACTTCGAATTTCTGTATCGATGGCTTGGGCAGATTCGACTATTCGATTGATTGAATGAACGTAGACGCCAGTTATTGCGATGAACTGTTGACAGACCCACAGTTTTCATCCCTCTGTTTACTCCGGTCCATCAAACTATCAACAGCCGATGCGTCTCTCATACACAAGTATGAAGTGGATTGTGCGATTTATATCGCAGAAGATATGATGACGAGTCACGACGACAAGTCTCATACAAGCCTGAACGTCATTGGATGATGGCTTCTTTGACCTCTTCGCACCCTGTCCACAAGATGACCGTTCATCAGATCCGAGTTGTGCACATACGTGTCTCCTATATACAGCCAGTCGTCGCCGGTAGGTCTGAGTACGAACGGCAGGCTGCCCCCATATAGCACGACCAGGATATCCCCATCTCTCATAGCGTTCGGTCCAAGTCCGAGCCAGCCCGCGCGGGTACGGTACAGCCTTCTGTTGAGGAGCATACTCCAGGAACCACGGTGGTAGCTGTCGGCATCGCCCATGGCTTGCTCAAAATTCGATACGCCTGAAGGTAGTAGGTCTTGGTATGTGCTGACCGGATATCCACGCGATTGAAACAGCCAGCGCACAATGTTGTTTCTGCCGAGCTGAGTCAAATATTCGATGCTTTCAAGCCTCTCATGTTCCAATCCGGCTTTGCGGATTTGGTCGCTCAAATTGAGCGCGGGTCCGAATGCTCCAGCCGATAGGGTGGCAAAGAAGGCGGCATCAGCTTGCTCTTTCCCATCCGCGTATCGCAACCCGGACCGAGGAAACAGCGGCACCCCAAAAAGTTGGCTCCACATATTCTCCACTGGTGTATCATCATGGAGTGTATAGTTGGTCGGCGCTGTTACTGCAACCACTTGGTCGAATATGAATCCATCCAGTTGCAATACATTCGGCTCCACCGCTTCGCCCCTCAATGGGCAGTCATGTAACTCCGCGAAATAGCGATAATGGCCCGTATAAGGCACCCCAGCCAGGTAGAGCTGTTGCGGGAAATAGCTAACAGATCTGGGAGTGTCAAACTTTGGCACCCAGGATGGATACGGCTCTCCATTGGGGTCTTTTGTGTGTTGAACATGTGACAGAATGTCCAGTAAACGTGGTTGCTTACGGACCATATATCGAGTGAAGTTTCGGTATATTTCCATCGCCGGTTTGGTATAACAGGGCTTCAAAGCTGGGTTCCGACCGAAATCTATACCCGGTCTGCTTGAGTTCGCTTTGTCAGCAACCCAAGCGACAGCTTTGTGCATCATGCCCAACCTTTTCGCATTGGGCCGACCCATAACTTCCATGTTGGCAAGGACTGGCTGGAGACCCTCGTCTGTGATACCTAAGATAGCAAACAACCGATCCCTAGGATCTGTGGACTGAAAATCTCGTATACCCATGAGGACATTGAGCATCTTGCCCAAGGAGTTTTCGACCTTCAGAGCGTTTGGGTAATACGAACGGTCTCGTTGGATAAGCACCGTAACCCAGAACTGCAAAGTGTTGGGTGGGAAGGCCGGTCCACGACGATCAACGATCTGCTTCGTGAGGATGAGTTTGATGATGGATAAGAGCTCATAAAAATCCATTTCCATATCACCGCTTTTCGCAATGGCGGAACGCGATGCCACGACCTCCTGGATGCACCACACGCGTTTGAAGTAATCGCTCTCGAAAAGCTGCATTAGTGCTTCCGCCGACGCATGTTCTGATTCGGCGTTCAAGGCATCCAGCAAAATAACTTCAATCTCGGGCGTTACCGAGGGGGACTCGCCAACATGATTCGAATCCGGAAATGTGGTCTCCATCAGCATCGCACGGAAAGCACATAATTCCTGAGCCCGCATGATCGCTCGGCTACGAATGCCATCCAATGGTCCCAACCACACAACGACCCTGCGAGCATGTTTATAGACTTGTCTCATGTACGCGACTTGTCGTGCACGTTCATCCAGATCCTTCTGGTTGGTGCAAAGAGCGTCTACCCATAGTGGCCGTGTCTGATGCGGCACTCGCAGATCCTTCAGAGCTCGCTCCAAGTTTAGTGTAATTCCAATGATTCCATTGCCACATCTAATTGGCGTCGGCGCTCTTTCAGTCCCCCACTACAACCATGAACATTAGATACCAGGTGGCTATTCGAGAAGGGCAACGCTGTTCGTTGGCAAACCTCAACACAGATTCGCTTGTTGGCGAAGTCGTCTGCCATTGAACCACTCTGATAGTCAAGCTGTCATGCGGTATATAGGCAGCCTACACTAGGAGATATAACGAAATGAAACCAAAACTCTTACAACATAAGACAATGCCTCATATTGCAGAGGGCTATTCGCCGGATCAATCACGATCAAGCTGCATTCCAGTGGATGATCACCGATACCGGGAGCGAGTAACATAAGGCGTGTGAATGAAGGAGTCTGGCCAACCTCATTGATGGGCGGCAGAGGCTCGTAAGAATAGTCCATAATAGAGAATGGTATCCCACAGCATGTTCAAGCCGACACTTCAAGAAGAAACAATATGACTTGCTGGCCTGCACAAATCCCAAACTTTTTCTATGAGCAAGTCTTAGGAAGAGATCGTGGCTTAGCTAGTGTGCAATTCTGAAGCACTCGTGACAGTGGTACAGTACCCGCGCAAGTGGCGCAAACAAAAGTTCGCGAAGGGTGTGCAAGAAATCATTTGACAATCTTCCACCGATACGACATAGAATAATCCTAAACTTACCAGATTTAGCACGTCCTGTCAGGAAGTAGTCATCAGCATAATATATAATAAGAAGGATTCTGGCAGTGAGGCTAGTGAATACTTGAACTTGTGCGACTTCGTGAATTTTTGTATCGACGGCTTACCGCGCAACGGTGCTCAGCTTGTTCTTGCGCCCGTGTACTACTGTAAGCTGAGCTCAGTCTAGCCCAAACCAGGAAAAAGACTAGACTAGGTTACTTAATTATCAATCTGGCGGGGAAATTCCCTTGCATAGATCAGTGTGCAGCCCGACAAGATATCGTGGAGACTAAGGGAATTGTATACAATTTATTCATTTTTGGTAGAGTCTATCCAAAATGAGCAAAGAAGGTAAAGCTAACTTGGACAGAAAAACGTGTTTTCTAATCCTTAGTAAGCAATACTGCTCGAAAACAATGGAGCCTGATGTCCGACGCCCAAAATCATTCCTTATCACATGACCTTGCAAAGCCAGTTCCGTTCTCATGCGCCGTTGACCTTGATGCGCCGTTGAAATATTTTAACAGAAACCACTTATCAGAGAAGAAATCAGAAAGGGAGTTTGTTGTGGGGGTATACTGCAGGGCAGGCGCGAGCCGTGTTGATGGTGTATAAGAAAACGTGTTATTCAGTGTATTGCAGTACATGTTAAATGTTCAGACGCCGCGGTGTGATGAGTGCTTGTATCGATCGGACGAAACGAGTTGGGAAGGACGCTTGTGTTCGCTATGATGATATAGTCCCAATAAGTGGAGCGCACACAGGGCTGACGTCGATTTAGTGGTGACGTCTGCCACGCTCGCTGTGGTGCTTTTCTGGCGACAAAGGCTGAGGGAAGTAGTCACCTGTAGTTTGAGTGGGCTTATAAATAGAAGTAGTTGCTTGGCTTGATCTGGGTGCCATGATCGATGAACTCAGTCGCGACGATATAGGAGACCCAATTCCAGAGGTTGTGGTGTAATTGCCTTCATAAGCCCTTGTGGTTACTGGTGGCCTCGTCTTGTCTCTCAGCTGACGGTCTGCAGGTGGCTCCTCGTAGGACCTGCGAGTCTTGCTTTCACTGCGACGATGTTCTTTCTTCTTCTCAGGATCCTTGCGGGACTTCGAAGAAGATGCTTCGGATTCAGGGTTGCCTTTGTTGATTCGCTCCTTCAAACGATCTGTCATGTTTTTGTTCCCGTGCTTGCTGTGGTGCCTCTTGCTCCTAGATCTCTCCAGGTTATTTAGAGACTCTCCTGATCCGCTTGTCATCATGTAGTCAGAATCGGCCGGTCCCAATGACTGTTGACGCAGATCGAAGTTTTCTTGCGACAGATCATCGTAATCATTCCTCAGCTCTGTGAGTTGATGTTGCAACAAGACTTTGTCGTCCTTCAAAGTGCTATTCTCTGTCACGAGGCCTCGTATTGTTGCCTCCTGTTCACGAACAGTTCTCCTGGCTGTGGACAAATCTTTGTCCAACTCTGCAGATTTCTTTTTGTACTTGTCGACGGTCTCATTGGAAGCACCCAAAGCTTCTTGCAAGGCGTGGACACTGAACCGTTGATGGTCGAAGTCTTGAGCTGTGAACAACCGATCAGATCTTCCCCCTACATGAGCCTGTTCGGTCGACGAACCAAGTCCTGAATCTTGACTTCGAGGTGAAGCCCCGAACCGGAGGTTTCTGCCGGGCGTAGACATTGTGTTAATATGTAAGCTGGTTTGATGGTCACACCGAGATAGCTGTAGCGGCGCCCAATAACTATGAGATGATTGGGAGCAGGGCGGATGTGATGTAAACGAATCGAAGGTGGAAATGTGGTAAGGCTATAGGCAGATGTGGGATGAGATCACCGGGGGCCAGGCTTGGTGTGGGCTGTGGAGAGTATAAATATTAGAGACAAATGACACTCCAAAAATGCGCAACGGAGCATAACGATAATTGGGATTGGTCACGAAAGACAAATGCGAGAAATGAGAAATGAGAAGAAACTAGAAAGTCATGCTCATATGCGAGCCAGGCATGTATTCTTATTTGATCAATCAGTGGAGGAAGGAGAACTGCTGCCTTCACACTCTGGTTACTATGGGTAGGTTAGTCCACAGTCCGCACTGTGATGTGACAGCATATTCCCAAAGGAAAGTAATGTAGATAATCCAGGTATCAGTACTCTGTACCGACATCGATTAATGCTGGTTGGCTGCCTCTTACCCACCTGGGAAGTATGGCTGAGAAGCTTTGTCTGTAAGATAGCGCATCCTTCCGCGGGAATGAGCCTCAATACCTACCCAGACATATTCACGGAATCTAGGTGTAAGTGTACAAGCCCCACTATCCCCGAGAGCGGTGCAGGAAAATGGTCTCCAGAACCATCTGAAAATGACGCCGCGGTTGCTTGCACAACAGCGAGCGTGACAGCATGAATGGCAAGGCATCTGGAAAAGGCGGGAGTAGAAGCAGAGCGACACTTGATTCTGCCCACCAACTCGGATCAAGGAACTGACGATACCATTCCCTTCACCGAAAACCACCTAGATAGGGTTGCCTTGTCCGCCTCGAATCTTGGGGGTTTCGGCCCCCAAATGGTTCGCAATTGATCGCATTGGCGACGGGTTTGTCCTTCGGGTGCAACACGCCGGCTTTTAGTGGTCGCATGAACCAGTGGAGCTCCGTCACAAAGTCTCGCGCAGCTGTCGCGTAGGTGAGTCGCGCATTCATTTGATTTCGCATTGGCGAGACTCACGACAAACGGGCAGAATTGCGTGCAGTGACTTCATTCTACGACTTCGACCACTCAAATTCACCGACAACAAACGAGGCCCAGATGCCGTCAGGAAAAGCAATGCTGTGTATCCTTCACAATGAAATGGACGTTTTGTGGCTTGATGACTCACGAAGATGGACATGCTAGCCGCATGCAAGTTCATGCGTTCCATGCAAATGGCCTCAGAGGCGTCGATCGTTTCGTGCATCACGTCCAGAAAAATTGCCAGATTCAAAAGTTTCTGTTACCCAGCGAGGCTGAAGAGGCATGCGAAAACCGAGAGAAATTCATGATTGCATTGGAAGTGGAAAAACACCCGGCACGCCAGTTGACAGGGGTGCATCGTCACAAACCCTGGTAGGCTTGCACTAACTTTAGGCTGATAGTAGGCGGGCTATGCAATGTTGCGGCTGCCACTTGTGCAGTGGAAGCTCAAGCGAATTGGTTGCAATGTTTTATTAACGGCATATAATATTAGTCCCCAAGACCGTAGTTCATTATGGATTCAAAAGTCGTCATAACAAGAAATGAACTAAGCCATTCATATATGCAAAGTGCCGCAAGACATTTGTTTAGGTTTGTTATTTCTCTTGCATGCGACCAGAATATGACATTGACGCAGATTTAGAAGATGGTGGTCAAGAGCATGTATGACCCGATGTATCCTACCCTAGGCCTCATCGCATTTGCGCAACGTGTTCGTGCAACCACGATCAAATAGTTGGCACTGCGGTGGTCGTTACGACACAACATAAGACGTGCATAACATTCGGCGCCGCCGTTGAAGAAATCTCTCGCAACTTCTAGAAACAATAGGCCTCAAGAGTTCCGACGTTCCTGAGTGCAATGTTTGACTTGAGACTCCTTCAAACATTACGATGATGAGAGGATTAGGTGCTGAGAACAGGACGCGACCGCTAGCCAATATCACCTAGGATTCCTTAGAGGGAACCTATGGCAGAATCGTCAATTGGATTTGACGCCGAAGAAAGCACTGGATTCATAAATGTTCTCGTGAATTGAGATGCTTATCGCCTGTCGGCCTTATTGCCAAGCAGCATTTTGATTAGTAAGTGTAGTTGTGCCTTGAACAAAAGTGCAAACAGCCGGCAATGGAATTGACATCTGACTGCATATTCGCCCTGTCTGCCCATCGGGCATATGCATGGGCCGAGTCTGAGCGGACAAGTGTTCTCGACGACGATCAGATATCACCTCTCCGCTCAAGTAGACGGACACAAAAATTCAGTTGGTTTTCAGCCGGCTGCCACTATAATAATGCAGACTAACCCCGAGTGCCACTAAAGTCAAACCGCTCTTGTCATGGAAAGCGAGGAGGACGATATCGGATACGATAGGTAGTTGCAGGGTGGCCAGTGAATCCACGAGTTAATCAACTTCGCAACTTTCTATATCGATAACTTGCCACGTCAGCACTAACAAACGTGCCGCTGCCATGCAGATGAGCCGTAACTTGACTTCGGGTTTCATTACTAAGAACTCATCCAAAATTAGATGATAGTATTTGATCTATGTTTTGTAGTGTACATCCTACGTTGAGCGCCTGACAAGTAAGGCTGACTTTGTGCGCGGCAAATACGCCAAGCGGTTCAGCCTAGACTAGGTGGCAAAAACCCTCAAGAGGTCGATAAGGGGTGTGAAACATGCATATATTTTTAGGCGCCAACATGATCCCTACGCGACGCGCTTGGGATCCGATATGTGTACTCGTGATTGATGAACTCATCCGCGCGGCATCATGGGAATTATTTCCAACACCTTCAATCGTGGAAACGGGGTGCGTCCATGAACATTTCACATGACCGAAAGTTTCGCATGCGGCGGTGCATCGAGCCGTGACCATTCTCACGTAATAAAGGAGGAATCATTGACTCCAAGAAATGAGGCTGAAATCCTAGGCCATTAACACTCTATACTTGACGATCAGTTCCCGAGATGATGCCAATGTTTGCAATCTGCCCACACGATATGTAAATAGTGTCGTGCGATAACTTCCTCCGTCCCAGATAATTCATAAAATAAAGGATTGCTTTGGGTCCCTTGGGATGACCATACTATGGAGTTGTACGTTCATGTCGTAAATATATCGATGTGATGATGGGTCGAGCATTCAGCTGACCTCATCACAGTTCCTCATGCTGCCCCCCATAATCATGATCGTGAAATAAGACCGCAAAAGTTTGGTCTACATCAGATTAGAATTTATCTTTCTTGGCTGACAAGGTAAAGACTTACCGTAAGGAATCTCACGAAGTACTTCAATGCCCTTCTGGAAATTCATGACCCGCCCCAAACATGAAATGATTCCATGAACACCAGTAAAGCTCGAATGGCAAAACTTCGTTTACCAGCCTCGGTACCTCTCCAACAAATCCTTTAAGCGACGAATTGTATGCGATTGCTCTTGGATAATCTCACCCCTTCTTTCAAGCTGTGCATCACGTTCAAAGATCTGTCGCCGAGTGCTGTCTCTGATGCTATCGTAGAGACGTTTCAACTCGTCGTATTTGCGTTTCCACTGGCTAGCAACATCATTGGACTTCTTGACATCCTCCTTAAGACCGCGAATTTCTGCGCTGAAGGTTTTCTCCTGATCTCTGAGTTCGTGTTCAAGTGCTTTGATCCGCCTCTTGAATCCGTGGATCTGGTGGTCGTCAGCTGGAGACCATGAGCGCCTGCATCGGGCAAGCTCGTCTTGAAGAATGTGTATTTCTCCTGATAATCGTTCAACTTCTCCGGAAAGTCGTCCGTTGACTTCATTCCAACGTACGGCATCCTCGGACCATGCTTTATTGGCTTGAGTAGCCCTATTCAGGTCCGCCTTCAAGGTATCCTTCTCTTGTGAAAGTTCTTCGTTTTGTTGGCTGAACTTGCGGTTTTGCTCCAGTAAATTATTGTAGTCTGTCCAAGAGACTCCACAACAATCATCGTGGCATCTAGAGCGTCGGTGATGGTGGTGGTGTCGATATGAGAATGAGTTGGACCGGACGATCTCAGGAACATGGCCGGAACGAACTCTGATATACTCAGTTGGCATCGAAAAGGCGTACACTATCCAAAGCCCGTATAGGGCCCAGGAAAACGATTCGTGTTTATTCGCGGTGATTTAGTAGTACGGGCTTTCGTGCAGCCAAGCAATGATAATTTGATAACTTAAAATTGTCGAGATGTAAGTGGACTGATGCACGAGCAAATAGGCACTTGTATCTGCACGTAATACGGGAACTAAGCAAAAGCACGAATAGAAGGAGGAGTATCAAACGAAGATCCGATCGAGACTGCGGGAGAGTTTTGCTACTTTAAGCATAGACAAGGTAGGCATCTGCTTTCCAATAGGCCTCCCCATAGGATCGGCAGGTGGCTAGGACGAAGTAGAGAAACGACTGGCACGAGGGCCCTGAGTCCGAGCTCGTGGGAACGTCCACTTGACGTACTCCAGGCGCACTCTGAGAGAGGGCCGTTGGCTGAGCCTCAACCATTGCCGCCGGATAGAGTATGGCGCGTGAGCAACATTAAGGAAAGACCTCAAAAACCGACGCAGTGGAAAATCAGTTTCACACTCCGTATGGAGGTAACTAATAGTAAGGGTCAGTCATTACGCGTGTCATTCGGTATAGACCACGTTAGCCGTTGGCACATAACAATGTCGACTTTTGTCTTAGAGTCATGATCATTTGAGATACGTCCAAAAAATGTGTACTTTTAGCGCCAATACATCAACACACAGTATACCGCACAGGACTGGCCACGGTTGCCACGATTGCCGGCGCCACTCATCAAATGTGAACGAATTGGGGTTGAACATTCGTCTGTACCATGCAAATTCAGTGACAACGAATGTTAGAAAATCGGGCTTGAGATGCACAGCTTTTCTTGAAAGGATTGAGGGAGCTCATGTAGAGAAAGGCACAGCCCTATCAGCTCCTTGGTGAAGCTTATCAGATGCTCCACCAGCTCTTATCACTCGCTTCCGCCGACTTCCATCACGACCCCACCTGGGCATGCTCCAAAGTCCGAGGGCATGTCCCAAAATTACCCATGGCCTAATTCATCAACACCTGATCCGTCTCGTGACGGTTGGCTGCTCACCTGCTCTTGGACGTAGCACCCACCATTACTCACCTCCCCATCCCAGGGGTCTAATTCAGCCCTGTGAAATGAGGCAAGGCTGATCTTTTAGAAGGCCTATTTAGTTCACAGTCACAAGAACGTGTGCTTCCACTATTCTTCATGCGGCCCCCAAACCTAGAAGCATAGATACGTCCAGGCATCCGATCCTTCTTCAGCTGTCTGGTACCCTCCATTGCAAATGTAATGAACCATACGCCTCATAATCTTCAACCATCCTCAGTTTGTAAGTTCCCTTCCGCCGCAACTGCCTTTTACTCGTGTGTAACAGCGTCTTCGGCAACGGTGTGAGGCACTTTGGATGACCTCCAGAACCTCCAGAACCTGATTGCCACTTGGCACCATTTTAGAACTACAGAAACAAAAGATTCCCATTGTTGCAGAATAGCAAGTTTAGTTTAACTCCTATGTCGGCCAAGTGGCGTATACACAAAAGTGTACGGAGGGTATAAATGGTTTCTAGTAGTCATCCAATGACATGCAGTGGGTCCTTGGGCAAAAGTCTCCGCACGTTGGTGCTTTCCCCACCAAAACTTATCACTTTTATAACGTTACCACAAATTAGGTAGAAATGGTAGAAATATTTGGTCTTGATTTTTATATATTGTATTAGTAAGTTTGTTGTTTCTAGTATTATTTAGTATTATCCCACTTACCGGAAGCTTTGTGGCAAACTTTCGAAACAAAGCCTCCTTCCCGCATTCCCTGCGTATAGGCACTAATCTGACGTACGGAAGCTTTTTGTTCGATCAGAGTGATATAGATCACCACGAAATTCGAAATTCGTTACATGATTCAAGTCTGAAGCCATTCAGGTAGTGTATTCATCGCAACTTGACTGATACATGGTCGAGTTCGTATAGCTTGGTGAATTTTGGTATCAACCGCCTGGTCAGCCTGATTAGATACTATTTCTCTATATGTAGATGTGGTGTATCAATTCCATCGCAATTGTCCCGCAAACCATAATAAGCTCTTCGCAGAGTATATTGATCACAGTCCACAGAACCATATATACCTTTTGATGTGTTTTGTTCATTTCTGTCTGGTCTCAAATAAGACTAGTATCTTGGTAGGATACATGGTGATGTTATACCTTCGCCATTTCATTCCGTCATTACAAGCCCATGATAGTACACTTCCCTCAAGTGCTATCCACAAGTTTCAAGTACTTCTTTCACTTCCTTTGCCATCAAAAAGAGAGACGTGACTAAAAAATAGCCCCAGCTAGACGGATGGATACTGACTTGTTCTGAGTATAGTTTGCCAGAGCAGCCTCACCAAGTTCACGACCAATACCACTCTCTTTGAACCCACCAAAAGGCACTTGGTGAGACAATACTAAAGCACCAGAAGCGTGGTCAGCGTTGTAAGTTCCATGATAATTTGTGGTATTTGTGAAGTTTTGGTGGAGTTTCAGGGACAACAGGCGAATTTTGCCCATGGCAGGCAATGTGGATCGCACAAATATGCTGAGAAGGGTAGGAAGTGAATACAGGATAGGAAATGATTTAAAACAAAAGAAACCATGTTGTTGTAGCAGCTTGTTGTTGTTTGTCAAGTATTATGGAAGGTTTGGTGTCGTTTACGGGCATGGTAAAACAGGGATCAAAAGGCAGGTTATCCATAACCGGCAACGTGGACCCACAGACATGCTGAAAAGGGGAAGACATGATTAAGGATCGTAGATAATTTAGAGATTTGCTTACGGTTGTATGAGTTGACCCAAACGGTTCCAGCGCGAAGCGCATTGCTGACTCGGATGGCGGTGTTGAGGTCCGTGGTGTGGACGGCAGCAGCCAAACCGTATGTGGTGTCGTGGGCATGGCTAATGACCTCATCCTCATCCTTGAACTTGGCAATAGTGCATACGGGTCCGAAGATCTCCTCTTGCATAATCTTCATGTCGGGGCTAACACCAGAGAAGATAGTCGGCTGAATGAAATAGCCCTTGTCACCGTGGCGGGCACCACCGGTCTCAAGCTTGGCACCCTCCTTCTTACCCTCCTCAATGTAGCCCATAATGCGGTCGTATTGCAGTTGACTGACTTGAGGGCCCTGGAAGGTGTTCTCATCGAAGGGGTCACCAACGGCATTTTGCTGAGCTCGCTCCTTGAATGCCTCTATGAACTTGTCGTAAATACCTTCTTGGACGTAGATACGCGAACCAGCACAACAACATTGTCCGTGGTTATAGTAAATACCGAAGTTGACCCAGGAAATCGTTTGCTCGATATCTGCATCGTTGAAGACGATGTTGGGGGATTTTCCACCCAACTCGAGGGTTACTTTTTTCAGGTTGGACGAGGCTGCAGCCTTCATGATGGTGCGGCCAACAACCGTCGAGCCAGTGAACGCAATCTTATCGACGTCCATATGCGAGGATAGAGCAGCACCGGCAGTCTTACCGAACCCAGAGATAACATTGAGGACACCGGGAGGAAATCCGGCTTCCTTAATCAAGTTTGCGAAGACAAGAGCGCTGAGTGGCGTTTGCTCAGCAGACTTCATGATGACGGTGTTGCCAGTTGCCAAAGCGGGACCGATCTTCCAGGCAAACATGAGCAGAGGGAAGTTCCAAGGAATAATTTGTGCACAAACACCGATCTGATTCGTGTTATTTAACATTTCCATTGTCAGGTGAAGGTAATCACTTACGGGCTCCTGTCTTGTGTATGTGAAAGTATCAGGGTTGACGTCGATGGTCTTGCCAGTGATCTTGTCGGCCCAGCCACCATAGTATCTGATGCATGATACAACAGCACCAACATCTCCCTTAGCCATGGTGATGGACTTGCCGTTGTCGAGAGACTCCACGGCAGCCAAAAGGTCTAGATTTTTCTCGGCCAAATCAGCCAGCTTCAGAAGAAGCTCGCTACGCCTTTGAGGTGTAGTCTCTCTCCATACACCGTCGAAAGCCTTTCGGGCGGCCGAGACGGCAATGTCAACATCTTTCTCGGTGGCCTCGGCGACAGAGCAGATAACCTCCTCGGTTGTTGGGTTAATAACTTCAAACGTCTTCTTGTCTACACCTTCGACCCACTCATTGTTGATGAAGCTAGTATAAATAAAATTAGCCGCAGTTCCAACGACATTTCAAAAATATGCAAACAGTAGAAATAGGCAGATCGCCACATACAGTCCAGTAGGTTGTTGATAGGGGCCAGTGACCGGCGTCTTGAGCTCGACAGTCAAAGACATGATGCGGATGGCTATAGTCGTTCCGGAGGATATAGTATCAATTATTTAACACGGGGTCGACAGTCCGAACTCAATTTAATAGTTCAGAACGTAGGATATAATAGGGACAAGGAGCAATGATATGGGAAGAGTGTAGCACAGAATGAGATCAGGGAGAGGACATCAAGGTTAATAAACGTCCCGAGGGGCGGGGTAGAGTGGAAGGGTGCGTGTTAGTCAGGTTGGAACTGTATCCCGAATCTGTAGTGGTGTGGAGAGACCGTCTCTTAGTACGGGGTCTCGTGGGGTCCTGCGGGGTCTTGCGGGAGACAACAATATGCCGAGCACACTCTCAAGCTCTAATCTTTACTCTTTCCGTTTCACTGCTAATACTCGAAACGGTGCACAACATAAAGGCCAACTAGAGGCACACCGCCATTGGTCTGATCTGCTATAGCTCCATCAGATTGGTGGGGGGCCAAGCAGGATAGTTGACCTGGCCATTCCCCAACGCAGGACGTTCCGCTCGGAATTGAGGAATGTCTTGAAGACAGCGAACCAGAGAGGCTTGTTAGAAGAGCTGAAGCATCTCACAGATGCAACAAAACCCTTCTTTCCCGCCCTAATCATCTCCAACTTATTAAACCTCCTTGCGTACTATGACTATTTCTTGACACAGCCTGTAATTTTAGATGCCACTATTGCTGGTGTCTCGATGCGAAACTCCCTTAGCCCTTCAATGCTGATTTCCCCGCATTTGTGGGAATGGCCGGGCAATGGGCTACTACTACAAAGTTTGCCTATCAGGATCTCCCCTGACATGACAAATGCATGCTAAAGATCCGTTCACCCTTTAGTTTCACGGGCAGAAACGGGATAGGTACTTGAAAACGCATTTTAAGATTCCAGTATGCTCGTTCGGTTCTGTTCAAGGGGTTCTGAAGGTACACTGAAAAGAGATCATAGGAGGTCTTTCAATTCTAGGGTGTTGATCCCCGCTTCCCACCGTATTGGAGTCTGGAATCTGGGGTACTCCAGCCTGAGGATACTGCACCGCAACATACCCAACAAAAAGCTTCACCAAATTTCACTCTTTTTGCGCCGTCTTCATTGCTCCTAGATAGTCGGTCCATAATTTTATTCTCTGGAGATGAGCCGAGTGATCGGTCATTGTTTGTCCATAATCCCAAGATTGTAGAAATCTTTAGGAGATAAGCGTAGGTGATAAGATGACCCCGCAAGTGCTACTCCAACTTTGAGAGCCGAAGTACCAGTTGGTACTCTGTAGTGCGGGACTAGCCCGCATCAGCGGTACGCCCCATCATTGACCTTTCCAGGACCGGCAGAACGGCGTCAAGCAATGTTGGCAAGATCTGCGAGTTCTTTCGAGGTCCAAAAGCAGATATTGAAGGCCGGATTTATATGAGACGCTTCACGATCAACTTTCTTCAATGGACTCAAATCTGATCCTCGCAAGTAATGACACAGTCACGAACATAGGCTATCAGAACCATTCCTCTAGCCTGGATCTCGGATACGTCATGCTCGGGATATCTCTGAGCGAGTTCATTGGTGGCAGTTCCGGGTCAAAATTGCTCCTCGAAAAAAGCTGATGTCAGTAGCAACCCAATCGCCAATTTTGAATCACAGTAACCGTTTGCTTTCAATCTTTGAATTTCAGCACTCGTGGTTGATTCCAAAGCTGTATCGTACGATATGTAGATCCTTAGGCCGTACGGAATAGACAACGAGTTAGTCTGTCATGCAATCTTGCCACATGGGGCTCCGGCCAAACGGATGCACAGCGCTGACTCAAGTCCTTCCCGTCAGCCCTGCGAAGAAACGGCAGGTTGGCGATCTAACGCTCTAATCTAAACCGGCTGCCATTCTATACATAGGGAGGATTATCATAACCTCGTTTGCGTGCGCTATGCAGTAAAACTTATGATGATGGGCTGTTTTTCGGGTTGAGGGATCCGCAGCTCCGAATCCGATGCAATGGGGAAAAGGGCAAAATATTGCTTGAGTCTTCATTGGTCACCCATCGACGTATCACCTATCGAGCATTGGGCTATCAATAGGGATGGATTTCTTATATAATTTCTCTTCTTCTTATCACCGTTGGTACTAGACCAGTCTAAGCCAAAATTTATTCCCGCTAGAAAGCGGAATGTTTATACTTGAGCCCATTTTCATAATATACATAACCTCATCCTGCAAAAGGATATAATGAGTGGAAACTACTTAGGTATGCAACGACCCTGGCTGTACCCGGCACGGAAATCACAAGTAAGACTTCCCAGGCTTATGGTTCACTTGTTGATACGAGTATCGAATATGGACATGGACTTGTATGAATATAAATGCTTCGGGGAAAGCAAAAAGGAGAAAGAAAGAAAAAAATGGCACAACTGCTCCCTGGCATGTTCTGATTCATTTCAATTGAGCAGATCAACTACACATAACTGGGATATGGCTTGATTTTCTCACATTTAAAACGCTGCATAGTTAGATAGATTTGCGGCCGAAGCGATTAAGTAGAGGTTGTGACTTGTGTATCGTATCTTATCTTATCGCGGGGCAAGTTTTCAGGGCATCGCGATCGGCGCTACGGCCAAATTTTTGGTTGCTGTTCAACCTCAATCGTCCATACGTGTAGCGAGGCAGCGGCAGCGTCGCATTGTTCGTGAGAGTGTCTAAATGGCTTCTCTATGACCTATTTAGTTATTGATATACCTGCGACATGGATGAACTCAGTGCTGCCATTGAGGCGGCTGCCGCGGCAGCGGCAGCATCATCGCAGTCCCCGCCAAAAAGTAAGTACGACAGAGAGCGACTTTCACAAGCACTGTTATAAGCGCAGGTGCCCATGGCCTTGCCTGGCAATGGTTTGCTTTTGATTCTCTATATGTCTTGTATCGTCAGACCTATTGGACTCGGGCTAACTCGTTACCAATGTCAGGCCCAGAGGTCAAGCTGGAGATTAAACATGAGGCGCCTTCGCCTGAATTTACTCCTCCGTCACCGTTGAAGCGTGCTCGATCGCCACTCGACGATACTGGTCCGAATGACGAGAAGCGACTGAAGCTGGATGGAGTAGAAAGCCCATCGAATGAGATCCAAACGCCCCAGTCCGAGCCTGAGCCTGAGCTTGAAGCAACAATGGTGGTTCAACCTGAGCCTGAAGCAGAAACAGCGCCCCAGCCTGAGGTGGAAGCAGATATGGTACCGCGAGACGAACCGAAAGCAAAAACGGTGCCATTTATCGAATCAGAAGCTAATGCGAATGTTTCTCAGCCGCAGACTCAGTCTGAACAGGCGCAGGCACATGAGCAGGCACATGAAGAAGAATATGAGCAGGAACACGAGCAGGTACAGGCACATGAGCAAGCCCAAGAGCAAGCCCAGGAGCAAGCACAGGGGAAGGCACAGGAGCAGGCACAGGGGCAGGCTCAGGAGCAGGCTCAGGAGCAGGCTCAGGAGCAGGCACAGGGGCAGGCTCAGGAGCAGGCACAGGAGCAGTTGCAGGAGTCCAACCCAATGATTGAAATGCCAGAAGGTTTGGCTGATCTAGACGAAATCACCAAAATGATTCAAGCCGCACAAGAAGCTGCGTTAGGAACGGATGGTGTGTCAGAAGATCACCCTATGCCCGATTTCCATGTGGAAGTCAACGGGCTCAACGAACTCAACGGACTCAACGGGCTCAACGGGCTCAGCGGCGATCATGGACCTGATATCGATATCAACAGTATCATGGCAAGCATCGCAAGTAGTCTTGAGACCGGTGGAAATGGCGATGGTCATGGGCATTCCAGTCACGATATCCACGCTGATGTTCTTACAATGCCGGACTTGACTGCGCCTGCGCAAGCGACACCAAAAAGGGCATCTATATGGAGCCATCGGGCACAGTATACGCGACAGACCTACATATTACCGACCTTAGGGAAGGTGGCCGTTGATATACTCATAGCTTTATGTGATCAAGAGTTGGAAGAAACGATTACTTGTCTCACTGATGCCGACAATGGCCATAGTGTCGGCAAGGAATACGCAGTGCTGAGATCGTTTTTCGACGCCCTGAGGAAGCAACTATCAGAAGACTTCCCATTGTTGTATCCCGACCAGCTGGATATCAGCAGCTCTGAGGATCGGGAAATTATCAGAATAGCCAACCTGGCTACGTCTTGCGCTAGCATGTTCGGTGCTAATGAACTTGGCTGGCCGGACTTGAATGCAAGCTTCCTGAGCACGTTCGTGGCCGATGGGCAGCAAATGCCGTCTGATGAGGCCGAACTATACCTAGGGCTCAAGACACAGATGTTCTTGACCTTGCTGGAGTCCGAACAGTCTAAGCCGAGAGCTCATATACTTGACGAATTGTTTGTATCCGGTCAAGAGGAGGCTCTCAAGAAACATCATCCCGGCTTGCCTCTTGCTCTTTCAGAAACCAGGTTTCTGGCTGACGCCGAAGCAAGGAAAATCATGCTCCTGAACGAGTCACATGATTCCGCTAGCATTCGTAAGTGAATCCTTTCCCATTCAGTGTAAAAATCCTGACGCGTGTATAGAGGCTCTAAGCACGCAGTATACCTATGAGTCATTTCTTGAGGAGTTGAGCGGTTATCTTTCCAGACACATGACAAATATTGAAAAGCTAGGTTCAAGCCCGACTAGCGTGTCGACAGATGCAGAAAGCTCGGGTCTGTTTGATGGTATTAGTGGCCTTGACAACTTTGACATCGACGCTGCTATCGCAGAAGCAGCGAAAGCAGCTCAGGAGGCTTCCGCAGATAATGGAACAACAAGCCATGTCGCAGATGATCTCGCAGCACTCATTTCATTTGCTTCGGAACAAGCGCAGGGCCAATCTGTGCCTAGTGAATTGCCGTCGACCGTCCTATCCACGAGCGAGAGCGCCATGCGGGCTACGAACTTGGCACTACAGACAATGCAACGAAACCAGTATCACCCAACCACAGTCCAACAAGCAAATAACCCGTCACCCAACGGCCATCATCAAACGCACCAACCACAACAACCACCACAACAGCCAACGCAACAACAACAGTATTATGCTTATCCTCAGCAACCTAATACTCCTTCGCAACAGGCGCAAAGTTCTGACAGAGTAGAATTACCACCAGGTCAGCATGCTTCTTCGGAGATCCTGTACGAAAGAGCAAGACAAGCGGCCGCAGCTCGGTCAAGTACACATGCCAGGAGGGAGGGCTCTCATTCTACTAGGCGTCCATGGAGCCCTGAAGAGGAAAAGGCTTTGATGATGGGGCTTGACATGGTCAAAGGGCCTCATTGGTCACAAATCTTGAGTCTCTTCGGGCAACAGGGAAGGATGAGTAATATTCTCGCAGATCGGACACAAGTACAGCTCAAGGACAAGGCACGAAATTTGAAGTTGTTCTTTCTGAAAACCAATTCGGAAATGCCATATTATCTCCAGTGTGTCACCGGTGAGCTCAAGACAAGGGCACCCACTCAAGCAGCCAGGAAAGAGGCTGAGGAGCGTGCGAGACTTACCTCCGAAGATGAGAAAGCTCACGTAAGCGCCACGATGGCACTCGGGAACATGCACAACGGAAATGGGCAGAGGCCTCAGCCAAAACCTTCCCCGTCAAAGAACACAATCCCGGGGCAAGTAGCCGCCCACGGTCAGTCGCATCCTGGATCGCCGCATGGCGCCCATCTCCAGCGGACAGCTTCTGGTCATGGCGGTGCACCAGCATCAGTACAATCTACCCTACCCAATGGGCAACATGTGCATCTCGCTCAAGCCAGTCAGAAGTCACAGGTACCTCTGCAGCCTCAGCAGCCTCAGCAGCATGCTCAGCAGCATGCTCAGCAAATGCAACAAGTGGCCCCTCGTCCAACTACACAGCCGCAAAACCAGGTCCCATTGAAGCCTCATCAGCAACATGCTTCACTGCAACAACAACCTTCCTTGCAGCTGCATGTTTCACAGCAGCAAAATTTGCAGAATCATCAGCGGCAAGGTATATCCCAGCAGCTTCCACCCCATCTGCAACAGCACCAGCAACAAAAGCCACTGCACCCACAGCCTCAACAACAATCTCATGCCCAACCACAACATGCCTCAATGCAAATACAATCTCAGGCACAGACACATACACAAGCTCCACCTCAGGTCAACGCTCCTCACACACCCGTTCCAACCAAGGCCGAAGACTCTGCAGTCAAACATGAGCCTCTCAATGATGAGGAAGCCGGGCTTATGGAGTTGAAACGCTTTATGAGCCAAGAAAATAGCGTTGAACAAGATCAAAGCATTGAAGCTGCCCTGGCTGCCGCATCTGCTGCTGCTGCTGCTGTTGCTTCTCAGCCTGCGGCCTGACGCGCGCGATGATAGACAAAGTTCTCCCGAGGTGACCGCGCAGGGTGTCAATGGTTGGATTGTTTCCCTTTGGAGTCACTTATGATGATGTGTAATGTAAATGATACCCTAGTGCCATGACGTACGTGCGTGGTGTGCTTGACCCAGGAGTAAATCAAATTATATCGGTCATATGAAACAAAACGAAGTCTCATCTGTTCTGATTTGCCCTCCCAACATTTTAGTGTCACTTATATCTGTTTCCTGTTTGTGGTCTCAATAAGTCAGCGCATATAACGGCAAGCACATATCGTGACTTGTGTTGTATGTTCAGCCGAACGTGCCTCGCTGTACGACTCTAGTAGCTGGACCGCCAAATTGGGCCAACATTTATACCGCTGTGGCCAGAGACCTTGGTCGTTTGACGAACTTCGAGGTGCAATATTTGACTCAAGTTGGTACATCTGAGGCCGGCATGTATTGCTCAGCCTTTCGAAAAAGTATCTTAGTCGTTGTTAGTTGTTTGCTTGACACAAAGCCAGTGACCTTGTCTCGCTAGCCTCATTCTTTTAAATCACACGTCATGTTTGACAAGCTATCTTTCTTCTTTTTGTCACGTTGCCCAATCTGGTTATTTCCGTCAGTCGAGTGGGAGCTCTGACAACATCTCAATTCTTTTTCCACTCTCTTCTTTTCATGTACCCTTAGTTCACACACTGTCTTGGCCGTACTGGTGAAACTGAGTGTGACGTGGTCCCATCCCGCCCGCATCTGCTGGAAATATCCAGGATGGTACGTCATAACGGTCTCTTCAGTCAGTTTGGCAGTGCTCTTCGGCAGTCGAATCATCGCCGGCACGTACTGTTCCCCGAAACCGACAGGGAAAAGAGTAAGAAAGACACTATATGCCTCCGGCAAAGAAGCAAGAACAAGATCGGCCAAAGAGGTCCGAATCATCCTTTCTACTTATCAAGCTACTGTTCCGAACATCAATGTCAAGCGTCCGTCCATGGACGACCTTGCGTAAACTTCAAGAAGAGAGATGCGGCTGCGTGCGATGATCGTAAGTTCACAAGGCCAATCGCCTTTGCGCCAAGGCCTAGTTGTTTACGACTCCCAAATCCAGACTTGCAGTGCGGGTCTCTATCCTGCCACAAGTGCCCGAAGACCGCAGGAAAGAAGAAGTCTAAGTGGTGTTCAGAGCGTATGTTGTGCTCACTAACATGTCCTGTTTACTTTTTCTTTTTTTTCTTTTTTCTTTTTGCCGAAGTCGGCTGATGTACGTATAGATGGCTGTCAACGCACAGATTGTACAGAAGAGAAGAAGATCAAAGCTAGCAACTTCAATTCCATGTATTGCTTGAATCATACGTGTAAAGAAAAGGAATGTCTGGGATTTGCAGACGCCGGTCGATGCGCCACACACACATGTGCATATCCTACTTGTACCGAAGGCTTGACTCCCAAGGTCACTCCCGACTTTGGCGATAAGAACTGCAAAAAGCACAAGAAATGCGACGTCGATGGCTGTGAGAGATACGTCAAGGTCACTGAAGATACCGACAAGTCTCTGAAGCACTGTAAGGAGCATTACTGCGAATGGGGACACGAATGCGACAATAAGCGCGAGCAGCCAGGGAACGCATGCGAGGCGCACACTTGTAAATCGATATCTTGCAACAAAAAGATATCCAGCAAAAAAATGCCCTTTTTTGCTGCGACGGAGACGATGCCGACCCTCCCCATGAGTGCAAGAGTGCCGGTTGTACCCGAGACAGGTTTGGTCATGCGCGTTCGGCTTACTGTGCAGCACATGCTTGCAAGGAGTGCTTCACGACCATCGCTTGCACGGAGGAAGGAACTGCGCAGAGAGGAGGCTATTGTGAGAAGCACGAAAGGTGTGCTGAGAATGGGTGCGCCAAGCTGCGGTTTGTGAACGGCGAGGGCAATCGTGAAACAAAATGCTCAGAACGTAGGAACAAAACGCCAAAGGAACTCGTGGTTGCTCTTACTGAAACTTCACAGATATGCGTCCTTGTGGAGCACACGGGTGCAACTATGCCAGGTTAGAAGGGGGGCAACGCTGCGCGAAGCAAATTTGCACGGCAACTCCTGACTGCCCGGGCTATCGTATGTTTCCGATATCGACGCTTTGCAACGCGCACAAGTGCAACGCAGTAGACTATCCCAGCCAGAGGCGTATGATCGAGTCTGCCATCCCACTGGGAACATTATTTGCCATGGACCCAACAAGCACTGCGGCTCAGTTGGCTTTGTGCTATAGCCCGTATTGTGCCAAGCATACGTGCGCTCAAAGTGACTGCAACGATAGACCATACAAAGACAGCAGATTCTGCGCCTCACACACTTGTCAATATAAAGGTTGTTCCAACGGCTCACGGGGAAAGGACTACTGCGCTGATGATGTCGTGGATCATGGTGAATATTGCAAGGACCACACGTGCGAAGCCAGAGACTGCATCGAGGAAGCTGCGACAAGAGGCAAATACAAAGGGCGAAGTCGTCGCCACGAAGATCAATCCGACTCTGAGGAAGATAGCGAAGACGACTGGAATGACTGGCCGGGCTTGGGCTTCAGTGGAGGTGGTGCATATGGCGGTGGTCGAAGTCGGCGCGGGGGAGGTAGGCGCAGGCAGACTGCCGTTGGGTTTCCTCCGGTAAATTATTCGTACGAACCCATACTTTCGATCGTCGAAACTGACAAACGGCAGGCTCCTTTCGGCCTTGCGTGGTAATTTGTCTTTGTAATAATATAACTATGGAGAGTCTTACGCAGTCTCGCCTGTCAACATGTTCACGGTTGTGCGGCCTCAATCTTATGTACATCGAAAGAATCAATCTATTTATTCACTCGCCTGACAAAAAGATTCAGCCTTGGCCCCGAGCCCAACCAAAACAAACAGAAGATTGGGCATGGATTTTGGCCGCAACCTTTGTACCTGTGAGAACTATCGCATCATCAATCTCACTGGCGTAAATGCAATGCTTTCATTGGAGCATCACTCCTGCATTAGTGGTATTGAGGCCAATTTTCAACCCGTGCTAACAGGCAATCCTGGACAGAGGGTGGCGTTCCTGATCCTGGTGTCCTAAACTATCGAGTACAGCTCTAATGTGGTATAGGAAATTCACAAATCACAGAAAATGAATAGCAAATCAAGAAAACAGCAACAGACTTAAACGAGTAGAGTAAATAAAAAGTTTCTGATCAAGCGAATGTAGTAGAACAGTAACTCAAGGTATTTTGATGCAAAAAGGCGGGGAAATTCTTGCTAATTATGTGCTGCATGTCTATTGACCAGGCAGTTCGGACACTACGGGTTCTCACACTTAACACTTGGTTGGACGCTGCAATGTTCTCGAGGATCCAATGGAGAATGCATTCCGGCTGGCACTAATTCGCCCGAGGCAGAAGTCACCGTTGGTGCGCGGCTTTCCAAGGCGTCCATGCCTTACTGCGGCCAATTTCGTAGATGACTAAGAAAATTGCCGTTGCCAGCAGTATATAGATAACCAGTTCACTTCGTCCTTGGTGAGGTATGTTCTGTTGAACAGACGTTGGTGCTGTTCTCGGTATAGATCAGTCTGATATGGGGGACGGCATTTCGTGCGTCACAAAAAGAACTCCCATTGGTACAATCTCTACTGACTATCATGACAGATCATCAGGTCGCAGTATGTGTACTGGTACTGAGTGCATCAGATATCGTGTCAACGATTGCTCTATATGCCGAGGTCCCCACAACTACTCGCCACAACCAAACGTGACGTTTGATTGTTTATTGCCTAATGCGGCAGTATTGAGTCTGTGCTGCTGTGCATACAAACCACCCTAACAATCACCCGGGTTGAAGCCCGGGCCGGGGTAAATTCGGAGGTGCGGCCAAAGTGATCAGCAAGTAAACACTGGTCATCCTTATTCTGGCAATAGTAGTGAGACTTTTGCCTTCTCAAGATCCGAAAACACATTTTACGACCTTGATTTCGACTCTCTTCTCCGTCGCTACGAGGCAATTCCTGGGTTTGTACCCTTCAGTCTTGATTTCCTCAACATCTCAGATACCATTCCAAACTCAGAACCTGAACAAGGTGTTTCTGGTTCTACAGCAAGTGGGAATTCCGCTCGGCAGGTGCTCGGTAATTCTAATACTCCGAGCAAGGATAGCTGGACACAATCAACCGATACTTCAGCCCAACTCGCGTCTTCAGTAGCATCCAAACAGCCAGGATATAGCCCGGCATCTCTAGCGGGCGGTTCCGTGGCAGCGCGGTTGATAAAGGAAACTATCGGGGTCTCTCAACCTCTCGAAACAGCAAGTCAACGATGCCCCTTTTGCTCTGGGAACTTCAGCGGCCCAGGACTTAGGTTCGTACAAGCTCTTCTATCACAACAAGTAGAAGTGAATCTCATATTCAATAGGCGTCATCTTGTTTCGAGGCACAGGTACAGGTGCGAGAAGGGCTGTTCGCACCGTGCCTTCGAGAGCCAACGGGACCTTGATCGTCACTACAACACACAAGAGCACTCCGAAGATGCATCGTCTGAAACCCGCCCACCAAGCTATGTCTGCAGTTGCAACAAACGAGATCACCGCAAAGATCTACACAGGCGCCACGTCCGCTCCTGCAAATACCATGGACATGGGAATTTCGTTTGCTCGAGCTGCAGACACGGAACACCAGACAAGGGGACCCATTTAATTCACTTGGCACAATGCGTGAAACAGAGAGGTAGGAAGAAAAGGAGGTGAAGCACTGATAAGTTTGAGGCTTCCATGACAACACTGTTCGTTTTCGGTCGAGAAGGTTGGGTAAACCCGTTGCTTCCGTCGGTTTCTCACTGGCACGGTTAAGTGTGTAGCCATTGAGGATCGACGGCGACGGCGGTCATTTCTATGTTGGATATGGATGCATTGCTTCTTGAAGGTCATTCAGTGAGAGGAGGTAGGGAAAGTTTCATTTGTTCGTTTTTTGTTGTTGTTATGCGCGTAGAAAGATGCTCTACCTCAAGTTTGATATTGACTGGTCCATCCACTTCTGCTGAGACGGATTGACGTCCATTTGTTGTACTATACTCAACGTATTGGCAACAGGACTCGAGCGATATTTCAACAATACCGCAATTCGTCGTTGGTGCGCCCAGCTTATACCCAGTCCATCTTTCACATAGAAAATTATAAAAGCCCACTTGACCGAAGTTATCAATTGCTACCAGCTGTGATCTTTATCGATTTGACGACGAAGCATCCATCAGGACTTGGCAACCAGCCAAAGTTGTCGCTTGGAACTGGGAGTAAGTCAGCGAAAATTTTTTTGAGAAGGTCAGAATGCCAGGGGCGTCTTGCATCTATGAGTGTCGGTGTAGAAACCAGGGCTATGGGTAATGTCAAGCACCCACGTATGTCTTTGTACCTTCAGTCTGGCCTTTTTGGGAGTATATAATCTCTGCTCTTGATGATGGCTCTGATACGTACCATGCCAGCGCTTGTACCTACAATGCTAGCGATAGACCATATCGCCAGAAGCCGTTTATATAAAGACAAATAACTGCCAAGAAAAATAAGAAAAAAGAAAAGAAAAATAAGAAGAAAAAACTCAGAACGTCTGGCTGGGCCTAATCATAGACGCTGAGCAATGACTCAGCATTGTGCATTCTACGTACACCATCACAGCACCGCTTGTTCTACAGTTTTCTGAATTCTCTGTTGACATAATAGGCATGTGGATATAGGATTTTGCAGTCGCCTAACTCTGTTGGCTTAGCTTCTGGTCAATGATTCTGCTCGAGAGTCTAGTCCCTATCATTTGAACCTGTCCCCCCATAGCCCTAGGTTTTGGATCGGTTTCGGCTGGCGACCTGGCTCCTCGCAGCGTGGTTAAATCATCAATATATCGCGAGAGCGCCCCAGTGTACGATTCCGCAATCAATGTATCAACCCCGATTTGCATTTCGGCCTCCGTCGAAGTTTCATTCTACTAGTCTAGGGGTTGTTCAATGACTTTTCAAGGAGAGTATGACTGCTTCAAGATGTGCGACTGTATCAAACAGATCTTCGATATTCATTCTGCCATCTGTGACCTGGTTGACAATGCGGGTCTTGCACAAGGATGCTTTTTGCTGATGATGCTAATGTCGCTGAAGTATGAAGAACTGTTGCATTGATAGGGTTAAAACGGGAAAGTGGTAAGCAAAACAAAGTGAAACAACGCAGAAATAGAGACATGATCGATCATGTATAACAATCACGATACGAAACAAAAAGTTCGTTCCCTGACTGAGCCAGGGCCACTGAATTGTATGCATTGACCGGGAGTCGAACCCGGAGCTAAAGCAAGATCATGAAGACCAAGTGGGAAGCTTTAATGTTACCGCTACACCATCAATGCCGATGGACGATTTTAAGCTGTTGAGGAGAAAGCAGCTTACCGGCTCTTATGTGGCGTAGCTGCATGATGCGGGGGGTGTAAGCAGGCGGACAGATTTGTAAAGTTATGCAAAGAGTTCGAAACCGAATAATGTCGACAAGGTGTGAGCATAGCCAGAATGTGTATAGTAGTATAAGATACACAAGGATCACAGGATATCTGTATAGTTGAGAAGAAAAAGGTTAAGTTGGTGACAAGGGAAAAAAAATCTGTCAGTGCCCGAAAATTCATGTTTTAAAAGACTAAAATTTTTGTTTGAGTCAGGGCGACGAATGATAGCTGTGCTGAACAAACAAATGCAATGCAGCAAGTGGTGCACTCGGTATTAAAGATATGAATGCACACCTGCTATATAGAACAGTTCCGCTTTTTTAATTATATTTTTATATCTTTATATTTCAAACAGAAGCGATGCTGACATCTGTACACTACCAGCGAACAGATGCAAGAGTCCATTCTTAGGGCCAATCAGCAGTGCAAGCAGATCGATTTATAGACTCGACCTGGAGTGTCTAGTGCAGCCAGTTCGTGAACACCTACTTCGAACAACCCCACGAATCAGTAATGAAGCGGTATTGGGATGCTAGGCAGCATCAAAGGTAGCACTGAATACTAGGCTAAACATTCGGCCTATGCCGTGCGTGTGTTCCAAGCGAAAGTGCGCAGCTTGCAGACACAGGTACAATTTCCAGTTCCATTTCCATTTACAGTGGCTGGCAGGCCTGTGCGACTGACTTGCTTACGGCGTTAACGCCTACAAATACAAGCGAGCGTCTGTCGTCACCAAAATGGCTCCGCATCCCACCTCGCCTGCAGAAAACAAGCACAACAACCAAGCTTGACCTTGACAGGCTTGATTCTCCCCGCCATTACTTAGCCTCATCTGCTACGCCTACCCTCCATCTCGTCACCACATCACAACCAGCTCTCTTCCCCGTCTTCTCCCCTCTCCCTCCTTTTCTCAAACCACCTCCATATTCTCCTCTGCACGCCAGCCACAAGAGCCTCCACCATGGCGACCTCGAAATCCGACAAGATCGAAAAGATCATCACCCGCCTGCAGTCGCGCATCGGGGAGGGGTCCTACTACGAGGCCCAGCAGCAGTGCCGGGTCGTCGCCGCCCGGTACACCAAGGCCGCCAACTGGGACGCCGCCATCGACATCCTGTACAACGTCGCCCAGTCGCTGCTCAAGGCCGGCCAGGGGGGCAGCGGAGGCGACCTCTGCGTCCTGCTGGTCGACACGTACAAGCAGGCGGAGCTCAAGCCCGACGCGAGCAACAAGGGCAAGCTGCTGACGTGCCTCCGGTTGTTTGAGGCCGGGGAGCCGACGAGGAAGAAGTTTGTCGGCGAGATGATTGGGTAAGTCCCTACTCGGCTGATTCTGTTACGCGGGCCCTTTTACGGGAAGACATTGGGGGGATGCGTTTGCTGACCCTTGGCTATACAGTTGGTCTTCCAAGTTTGGCGAATTTCCTGCGGGCGACCCCGAGCTTCATCATGTGGCTGGCTCGCTCTACGCCGAAGAGCACGAGACGTCCGACGCAGAGCGACACCTGGTACTAGGCACAAAAGACTCGGCCGAAGTATTGGCAAAAATGGAATATGAGTGGTTCAAGGAGGACGATGCGCACACTGCAGCTCTCTATGCCAGCCGAGCTATTCTACCCTATCTATTGACCGCCAACGTCCGAGCGGCCAACACAGCCTACCGGTACTTCACGAGCTCTCTCAACCAGGACAAGGGCAGTGCTATCGGCGTGCAGGACGTCAGCAGCAACAGCGCCGACATCAGAATCTTCCCCAGCATTCCCCTTCTCAATTTCCTCGGCCTTCTCCTGCTTGCGGTACAACGGGGCAGCGCCGACTTATACAAGCAGTTGACTACCAAGTATGCTTCGCACATCAAGGAGGTTGAGATATGGCATGAGCCGCTGGAAATGATCGCAGAGATGTATTTCGGCATCCAGAGACCGAGACAGAGCAACCCGCTCATGGACATGATGAGCGGACTGCTGGGTGGAGGTGGCGGCGGTGCTGCTGCGGCTGGTTCGAGAAGACCGGCTGTCAAGGCGCCCACTCCCCTGCCTACCGCAGAAGGTCTGGACTAACTTGGGCTCTGTCCTTTGCGGAGTCTCTGATAGCAAGCAAGTACTATACCCTGAATATGAGTAAATAGGCGTGAACAATAGAGGATACCATGCATGTCCTGTATTTTGTTCATTGCGGCCGCGGCTGGTCTTCTGGCTCGTACATCCAATTGTCGTCAGCAAGGGCTGTGACCTGTGCTCGCATGCTGGCCCTCAAGGCTTCAAGAATTTCTGTTGTTTTTAGAGTCAATCTTCGAGCAACACAGCTTCGGATCTCATGTTCCTACCTTCGGGCTGCGCAGGGCTCTTCTGGTGATGCCTTACGATCTCGGCAAGCTTACGTCGCTCTCCTGCAGACTCGTTAGCCACTACCTCCACCGTGACCCAGTGCAGGGCAAAGTCGACGCACGCTCATGTTCTCCATCCTCGTCAACTGCGCCCGCTTCCGAACCCTCATCCATCGGCGGCGTGGGTGGGTCGCCGACTTCGAACTCGCCGTTCTTGTCCCGAATCACAATCTCTGAGGCCTCCGAGTCCAGGACGTCGACATCGAGCCTCAGCGTCTCGCCGGAATTCGAGGACGTCGGCGTCGGTCGGCGTGTCAGCTGCGACTGGAAGAGGTTGCGTCGTACGTTGCCGTTGCCGTTGCCGCTGCCGTTGCCGGTGGAGGAAGAAGTGCTCGCTATCGTCGGTCCTGCGCTGCGGACGGGGCGGGCAGCGGCGGGTCGCTGAAGGGGTGGGGGGTTGCTCGACATTGTGTTTGGGTCGGTGGTGCGATATCTCGAGAAACTGGAGGTCTGCATGCAGTAATCGTACAATACAAGGCGCACTGTAGCTCTAGCCGAGAGAATGGAGAGCTTGCTGGGCTGTGGCTGGGTTGCTCATAGGTATCTAAGGTTAATCTAGTCTACGTTGTTGGGGAGGTCAAAATGGGAGTCATTGTTTACTTGCTGCTCACAGCAAAGGGCAACTGCTGATTCAAATGGCAAAGCGCCGACGAGCTAATGGCGGGGTGCAGATCGCCAGGCGAGTGACAGGGGAGGTGCAGCGGAACCCCTGCGGCCAGCTTGGAAATGTTGCTCTGCTCTGCTCTGCTCTGCTTTGCTTTGCTTTGGCTTGCAGCTTTGCTCTGCAGCTTTGCTTTTTTTTTTGTAGGACCCGTAGCCATTTTATTAGCGGCTTTGGAGCTCTCACGTCGTAAATAAATCTCATAAAGAAATTGAGTTTCACCTTACTCCGTCCAACCTCTGCAGTGCACCTTGGTTCAGAGAGGGGGATGCGCAGATTCACTTTTACCAATTGTCTAAAGATCACCCGAACATGACAGCGAGGTATCATGTCAGGGACATTCGACATTCAACCCATCGGCCGCTTCAGCGGTGATAGCCAAGCTGTCAAACGCCCCAAAGTAGGTCTTCTCAACCTTTTTACTATACCATCATGCGTTGTATCATGGACGCCATCGAATCACCACCCATATCGATTCGCATGCTATAACTTGCTGATCGTCTTTTCCAGGAAATCGCTTGTTTCTCATACGATGACAACCATGAATTCCATCTGGGTGACTCTTCCTTGAGATGGTACTACCCGCCTGAGCTAGGCACAGATTTGTCAGGCGGCTTCGAGAGCTTCGACAAGCACGATGATTCTGCTGATGAGCACTTGGACAGTCTGTTGAGGACGATCATCGCCCATGAGCAGAAAGACGGAAAGAAGATTGACGCCCAAGTCGTCACGTGGCGCGGCATGATGACAAAGGTTAGCCCTCATAGCACTCCATGTCTAAATTATGCTCACAATGCCATAGATCATGTCAACTCTGTTTGATGACAGAGATGGGTATGGATCGATGAACCTATTGCATCTTCCGGGCAAGCGCTGATTCTTACATTTGGCAGCTTCGAGATGAATGCAACTCTATATCAAGTACGCCATGCTGTTACCCCTAGTTGAGGATATCTGGACTGACAGGGGAAAAGGACTGCGTGTAGGCGATAATGCCCATAGATCAACCCATATCCTCAACTGACATCTACCACAGCTTCATCGAGGAGAACCATGCGTATAAGCAGGCTTCACAACAGAAACAACGGCACCAGAACAGCAAGCCTAAGCGCTGGAACAACAGAGGACGGGATAATCAACCGCCACCTCCGCAATTTTCGCCCGATGTCATGACCTACTGGGGCAAGTGCACACGTCCAGCCATGTATCGCGTCTAGTTTTACTAACTGGACGGCTAGGCTACAAGTTCGAGACTCTGTCCACCATACCTGCAACCTGGGCCGAAACCAGCAGAGAATACATCGAGAACCGCGACAAGGAGGTTGTGAGCAACAAGGCTCAGTACTGCTCAGTAGTGCGCACAGGACTTGGCAAAACCGTCCTTTGCATTGGAGGTGAAGTCGACGCTGGTATGTTTCCTATCACATGGGGAGGTTGAATTACTTTTAATGTTTGCACATCAATTCGGTTCGCTCACATGATCACAGTATGGGACACGAAACCTATGGTGCCCGGCGCACCTACGAATTGGGTCGAGCTCAAGACTAGTGCCTCCATCCGCGACGACCGTGACATGAACAACTTCGAGCGCAAGCTCATGAAGTTCTGGATACAGTCCTTTCTGCTCGGCGTTCCTAAGATCATCGTAGGGTTCCGGTCACAGGGCGGTATTCTCGAGAAGATCGAGGAAATAAAGACGGAGAGCATTCCTGTCACTGCTGCTCAGAGAGGCGTGAAAACATGGAACGCGAACATGTGTATTAACTTCGGTGCTGGCTTCTTGGAATGTAAGGTGATATCCCGATTAGCATTTATGCCTGAGAGCTGACCACTTGTTAGGGTTGAGACGAACAATCAATGATGAGGGTGTCTGGAGGATCCGGAGACAACCCAAGTCAGGCACAATTGATGTGTTCAGAGTGGAGGAGGCTGGCCACGGTAGAATTTTGACGGATGAGTTCATCAACTGGCGCATCAAGCTCAGTCTGAAAAGCAGCAGTAACGACGATGCGTAAATGGTTTAGCGTGTCATTGGATCAGTGCCATACAGAATTGATTTACCTCACTCTATCCCAAACCATAAGATCACCTTTTGTTCTAGCTCTAGATACCCAGTGTAGCTGTTCTATGTACAATTATCCCCTCAAGCGAACGGTCTAACTCTATTTATATCATGTTATACATTGCCAGTGCTTGGGCAGCGGTCCAACGACTCCTTTGCATATCCCGCCCTCCCTACTCCCGGGGTACGTCCATCTTCCGGCGCATAGGGTCAAACTCCGCACCTGCATGGTAGATTTTACCATTATCGGTCGCGTTGGTCTTGATGTCGTCCAGCTTGGCCTCGAACGCCATGTAGTTCATGAACCTGGCCACCGGGCGGCTGTGCCAGCGTCCACCACCTGGCTCGAACCATCCCAGATGTCCGCCCATCGATGTCGTGCACAACACCGCATAGGGGTTTGATCTGATCTCTCCGTACGGGAGTGCTTCCTCTGCCGAGATCTGTTGTTTTCGGGCCATGAGTACAAAACTCGCGGCGAAATGACGTGGGGTGGAGCGTGATGAAGACTTACCGGATCGTCCGTCGCGTTGATCGCCAGGTAGGGAATCCTGATTGCCATGACGGCGTCCACGGATGACGCGTCCCTGTAGTACGCGTTCTCGGTCGGGTACCCCCAGGCCTTGCACTGCACCTCCCTGTCGAACTCGTACAGATGTGTGAGCCCGGCGATCTTCTCCAGATCGAAGTCTGTGTATTTCCTGATCTCCTCTGCGTGGGTCTCGGCGAGTTTCCTCATTGCGGCTGGCCCCCAGGTTAGTGCGTTCCTCAACATGATTCAAGCTGGTATTGAGCAGCGGGAGGGGATCTGAAGAGAGTAAAAACTCACTGCCGAGGACTTTGGAGTATAGGTTGTGGCCCATGAACGTCCGCTTGAGCGCATTGTTCGACACCTCGAGGTTCCAGGGGTTCGCGCAAGCCACCGCGGCTTTCAGCTGACAGTTTGAGCCTTCCTCACCGAGGTACTATATCGATCGGTCAGCATTGCTCCTAGACACACAGCCCTAAAAAGGATAAAAAGAAAATAATGAGAAAAGAGCAAAGAAAAACTATGAGAAAAAGAAGAAGAAAAAAAGATCCCGCTACATACATTAGTCAGAATACAAGCACCCAACGAGAACCCGATGCCGAAAAGCGGCCGGTTCGGGAACGTCATCCGGAGCCACTTGACCGTCTGTCTCGTATCCCAGGTCGCGCGCGCGTTGTACAGGATGCCCGTGGTGATCTTGCTCTTGGCGCACCCGCGCGAGTTGACAACGCAGGCCTCCCACTTGCCGCTCTCGAGGAGCGGCGCGATGGCGTGCCGGAGGTAGACCTCGTGGGAGCCGCCCGAGAGCCCGTGCAGCACGACGAGCATAGGCCTGTCGTCGTCGCTGCCCCGGGCCTCGAGGCGCGCCAGCTCCTCCGCGCTGAAGTACGCGGTGCGCGGGGGCAGGGACCCGTCGGCCTCCTCCTCGGGCGCGGCCTCCCCGGGCGGCACGTAGAAGTCCACCACGAAGGACCCCGTGTACGAGCTGTGCTCCGCCTCGAAGACCCGCCGCCGGTAGTGCACGGGCGGCGCCTCCTTGTTCACCGCCGTCCAGCACGTCTGCAGGTGCCCATTGAAGAGCAGCGGGTTCAGCTGGCACGCGGGCGTCGACTCCTTCACCACGTCCAGCAGGGTCTTGGGCCCGTCCTCCTGCGTCTCGAAGGAGATGGGAGACGAGGAGGCATGGAAGTCTAGGGAGGCGCGGCCGAGCCAGTCCATGGTGAAAATCTTTTCTTGGTTCGTAACGGACTCCGAGGTAAGAATCTTGTATATATTTAAAATGACCAGCTCCTTGAAATTGCAAACGAAATCTATATCTATAAATTCAAAGAATTGTTCACAAGCCGACCGCCGACCATGCGCAAATCGCCGTCGGGCTTTTGGCAGACCTGGTGATGTTACTGGTGCATTTTGTGGGGCCAGTTGCTGACAGGTGACAGTGCTTTTGGGAGACCACGAATCAAGTGACCCAACGGTCCCATTCGTTGTGCTCTCAACATTGTCACCTACAAATGTATGAGCAATAGACATAATGAAGAAGAATCTCAGACTTGGCAGACGAGGTCATGAAAGATTAATAATAATAAAAAAACCGCTTCTACCGGTCTCTCAGCCTGCTGCCACATAATCTCTTCAAAGAAGAAGAAGAAGAAGAATAAGGAACCAAAGTTCTATTTAATAGTGACTCGCACAAACAATGAAGCTCTACTGTTTTATAACCACTGAAAACTGCCGGGTACCGCATGAGCAAGAACAGAAGACGACAATAGGTTATTGCCATAACTTAAGGTTATGAGGTTACGGATCACCGATAGGGTTATGAAATATCTTGGAAAGCTATTGATATAACTCCGAATACCCCATCGATAACCCGTAATGCATTTTAAGACCAGCAGAAACCCCTTGGATTTTGAAGGAGGCAGGCTTTAGTGAATTGACCGATCCACTCAAACATTACATTACCACTGTCACTCTAAACCGTCCGTGAATCTTACAATTATAGAGAAAAGCGTTAGAACAGTATCGACTAATTCACGACGTCGTGCTTGGGTAATCGCAGAGTCTAGTCAAGGTGTACGCTTAGGTTAGCTGTGTCTCATTCTTTACGTTCTTTTCGGTTGAATTGATCCAACGTGTGGAACTTGTAGTCCCGTTGACCCCCTTCCGTATGAGTGGCTAGGAGTATTATTGCTAGGCCATTGCGCAATTTGGCACATCTACGTCGGCTTAACCTATCTTCGTGGACTTAGAACTACACAAGGTACTACCGCTTATCGACTACAAGAATACATGAGCTGGGTTAAATCAGTCGTGAGACATTTGGTTTCTGTGTTCTAGAGGGAATTAGAATATGGCAGGGAATAACCTGTGTACGAAGGTAGCTTGTAATGTTTGTTTCTTAATATTAAAACAATAGAATTACTTAGTTTGCCTGGGGCTCCATGCATGGGGAAACAAAGTGCTCAGCCTCTGATAGAGCGTGATCGATCCGAAGGTACGTTATAAAGATGGTTGTATCTAATGGGCAATGCCTTGAAGGAATGTCGCCATAAAATCGAACTATACGAATGCGGTCTGCCTATTGATCCGAGATTGTTCCGAATTTGTTAATGAAAGACAAAATAAATTCAAGCGAAGGCCATACATGCTATGTAACGATACGCTGTACGCGGGTCATGTAGCGTAGTAAAGGGTGAAACGCCGACCAGAGACCAGCCAGTAGTCCATGATGCTGACTATGTGACACATGATGTAGCCGGAAGCGTTCATAGATATCAGAAATTGCGTGGCAGTGCCGACCAGGTACCAAGGCACCACGGCCCCAAGACTCAATGGCGAGTCAAATGAGCGGTCCTAATTTCATCGTTGTCAAACGGTGCGGCGTTGGCGGACCCTTTGTTAGAGATCTGGGAGAGAATTCAGGGGCATCCGCCCAAAAAAGAAAAACCCCCAGATAACGGCGGCCGGACTCGGTCCATTTTGGACGCAGACTCGACGGGGCACTAGATGTCCCGGTCATATAAAACTCTCCCTGCGCCACTATCGCAAGCATTTGTGGTTGAACTGAAAGCTGAGAGCCATAACCATGCTCTTGTCGACCTCGATACCTGGGCCGGTCGTTGAAACACCGCGTGTTCGTCTCCTGCCTTCGCACAAATTCATATAACTGTCGCGATGGAGACTCGAACGAGAAGAATTGCTTTTAACCTGAAGAGGATCCTTGGCCTTGGTTCACGACTAAGTCTCTGGAAAATACCAACAATGTCTCTAACCTCAGGTGATAATAAGCTGGGATACCGAATTTGCAGAGAGATTGGACCAACAAATCACACGTGTCGAAATAACTTTTCTTTCCTTCTTTCCTTCTTTCCTTCTTTCCTTCTTTCCTTCTTTCCTTCTTTCCTTCTTTCCTTCTTTCCTTCTTTCCTTCTTTCCTTCTTTCCTTCTTTCCTTCTTTCCTTCTTTCCTTCTTTCCTTCTTTCCTTCTTTCCTTCTTTGCTTATTTGCTTAATGCTTGGCGCCATTTTGTTTCGGCACCAATCCTCTTCGAACCAGTTAATCAACCACATTATGAAAATTCTAGCTATTGACCATCCAGGCGAATCTACACTGTCGCGTAAAAAGAAAAGGGCCAAACATTTCGTTAAGGAATTTAAGGCAGAAGGCTTACCTCTCATATAGCGGCGTTTGGCTCCGACAATGTATCAGAGTGAAACCTGATTCATCAACTCCGAGACGCTTATTAAAGTCATGGCTTCTTCCATATCGTCAACCACAGCGTCTCTCAAAACTTACTCGACGCAGCTATCAAGCAATGCCAGAGCTTCTTCTTACTTCCAATTGAGGTGGAGGAAAAAAAAAAACCCCCCGAATAGTAAGAGTAAGGTGTTTTGTATATCAGTAAACGAGTACACTGACTGACATTTTATTCTAGCAGATATCAGAGGTATCAAACGCAGCTACAAGCGATTGCACACACAGAACTTTAAGAAGCGGGTCACAGAGCGGACCAAAAGGAAGAACAGCATCTCATACTCGACTTACCATGTGACCATCTGAGCGTCATAGCACGGAAATTCAATCTAGGACCAAACAAGTATCCTGCTGACGTTTCTGGCGCGAGAAAGTTCAAGAGTGTCATCAACATGTGCTACTCCACCATGACAAAGCTGACGGAAACCACTATACAGCTCCTGTACCAGACATTGGACACTAGCGACGGATGGTTTTCGGAACTTTTACAACCGCCAACTACAGTACTGAGACTGTAAAAATTTCCACCCCAACTAGTAGAGGCCTGGGAATTCGAGAGAGGTGGGCCGCTGGTGAATGCAACGGTAAAATGTCGTTAAACTAACTTATCACAAATGGGCATCGGGGATCACAGCGATTCTGGTTCGATTACAGTTCTTTTACATAACATAGCCGTAGGCCTTGGATATCAGGAGCGGGAAACTTCTCAGTGGTCGAATGTGGAGGTCTTTCTTCATTGTGATCCGGATGGTGTTCAGACTTCACGATATACCGGCAGCTAGCGTGGGTAAGGGTTGTGAGGGTGCGATGAAAGCTACAAGGAAGTAACTTACAGGGGTCTCAGAGATGAATGGACTTTCTGTGGCAGACCTGAGACTTGCACTCTTCTTTTGAATTGATGGTAAAGTTTTCGGGTATTCCTTTCTTTCATTTTCTTTTTGCACATAAATTTCATATTTATGGCCATGAAGAGAATAAAATTCGCAACATGATTTGACTTGATCTGCTTGCTTGCCCCCTGTAATTACACATGCAGTGAGATGGATTAGACGGAGGTAGCGTCTAAGTTAGCAGCCCGCGCTTGGACCTGTTGTCAGGTGATCGATGCCGATCCCCCAACGTTAGTCATGTAAGACGCTGGAGTGTAAACTTGGGCGCGGCGCACGCGATGTTAGTTTTGCGATTCCACGCAGCATCATAATCCATTCGCATTTCACCAAACCTGCATATCGAGGTATTGCCTGCGTGATCTCGACTGCCGAATCGATCCGATCGCGATGTGTTGGTCTTGAGAAAGTGGTGCGCAAAAGAGTAGGGACGAGATAGAAAAACACAAGACATGGTTGTTGCCCTCAGACTATGAACCTGAGATGACATATCGAGGTTCCTTGCCCGGGTCAGGGTACGGCCAAAATCCTGGCCAACAATGGCCTCAGCAACAAAATATGCAGAACGGCTTTGATGCCTACGGAAACCCGCACCCGCAGTATCCCCAGTACTCGAATAATCAGTTCAACCAATATCAAAATGCCGTCTTCTCCTCTCCGGTTGGCTACCCGCAGCAGCAGACGGCGCAGAACACCAACTACCCTGGTGTCCACGCACCCCCATATCAGAGTTACGATCCGAGTTTTGATCAGAGGCCGCAACAGTCATCACAGTACAACGGGGCATATGGAGCGCAGATGGGGCAGATGCACAGCGTGGCTCAACCGCCAGCCCAACAACCGGTGCAGCAACCGAGTAACCAATACATGCCGCAGGTTCAGCAGCAGCAGCAGCAGCCACAACAACGACCACAACAACGACCACAACCACAACAGCAACATCAACAGCAACAACACCACCGGCAGCAACACCAACACCACCACCACCAACAACAACAACAGCAGCAGCAGCAGCAGCAGCAATACCACCAACCGCAAACACATGCGCATTCCTACAGTCCGCATCAAGCCCGGCAGGTCCATCAACACCAACAGATCCCTCAGAACCACCAAACACCCCAACAAGCCCAGCATGTGATGGATTGGCAGCAAATGCCGCCCCCGACTCAGTCGCCGGTGCCGCAGTACCAGCCTGCCCCCCAGCCCACGATACCTCAACAGAAGCAAACGCCCCAGCAGCAAATCCAACAGCAGCACCGACAAAAGCCCCTGTCGAGTCATGCCAACTCCCCACGCATCAACTCCCCGCACACGAATTCTCCGATCTTGGCACAGTCACCTCAGCTACCTCATCAGAACGTCCAGGCCAAGAGTAGGAGCACTAGCTTAGCCAGCGTCAAGATAGAGCATGCCGGCCGGGTCTCTGCAAGCCCCCGTCTCATGACACAAGGTCTTACCAGGAGTCCTAGTGTGAGCTCCGTGAGATCTCCTGCCCCGGCGCCGGGCTTGATACCGCATCATCAAGACACCAATTCGTTGTTGGTCTGCGTGGCCGAGGAGATGTTCGCCAAGGCGCGGAAAGAAGTGCTGCGACTTGCGGACAATCTCGACCCCCAAGGTGTGCAGGAATATCAGAAGATGGTTGCAACGGGCCTGGGCTGCTTAGAGACAGTGCTGGGCAGCAATAAGCTTGCGCCAAGGTTGGAAGCCAAATTGCAACTTCGATATGCCAGTATCCTGTGTGAGGAGACGAACAATATCATGGAGGCCGAGACGGCGTTGACAAAGGGTATCACGCTATGCGAGAAGGTAGGATCTGTCCATGTCACGACGTTGCAGTCGCACCACAGGGTAAACTGACAACAAGACAACAGTACCGATTTGCTGATCTGGGGTATCTGATGCAATTCCTGCAGCTGAGAATGCTGTCACAGAGGAAAGGAAAGGCGGCCATGATCGCTGTCGACCAGAAGATTAACGATGCAGAGCTGTACGCAACCCGAAGTCTGTTTACACATTCCGGACGTCGCTAACATCAGATGAATCAGGTTGAAACACACGCACTGGGTCTATGCTCTTCGCTTCTTCAAGGCATCGTTATACCTGCAATCTCCAAATCCTTCGGACATACACGCTCTTGAGAATCTCAGATGCATCACCACGTTGTCCATACTGAGGGGCGACATCATCATCTTTGTGGTCGCATCCTTGTTGGAAGGTCTCAGTCTTTTGAAAAATATGAAAGACGATGCTGTGGTAAAAATACAAAACTGCCTTGCGCAGTCGCAAAAATACCAGTTGGATCCCTCGACACATGTCCCACAGGTGGACATACTAGCACTCATGTTGGACTTTGCCTGCAGCTTACATCAAAAGTCTCCCCAGATGATTATGCAGAAGTTGAAGCTTCTCCAGTCGCGGATGGATAATACCCTTCAAGACCATAGCTGGAGCCTTAATGAAACTGAAGTCTTGCTTCCCATCAAGAAGCAGACAGGCAACAATCAGGTCTTTAGTGAAGATACCCGCGCCATCATCCGATTGGGTGGCGAAAACGAGAGCTGCGATTATCTTGTTATGTCGTTTTGGACCAAGATAGAGGCTTTCATTATGACGTAGGTCAATCTCAGCTGTCCTTTCGAGCCAGAAGACTAATTCCCGGTAGATATACTTACAGTGGCCTTGGTCTCCTCTACTCGAGTCCTCGGAACGATAAGAGGATATTTGAGATCTGGGACGAGGCCCTGGGCTCGCTAACAAGGAGTATGCTCAGCTGCCCCAAATCGATGCGATGACTTACACTGACTGTGTTTGCAGACGCGCATAAGATGCGTACGAACCCAGCGTCCCTTCAAGAAGCCATGAAAAGCGCAGATTGGCGAAGAGAGCTGAAATGCTATCTGCAAATAGTGAGGGGCCTGCACCTAGCGACAATTAGCCGGTGGCAAGATGTCTGGAAATGTGTCGAAGAACTAGAGAGCCTCGTCCAACCGCCCATAGAAGGCGTCGTCGGTCTGTACTCGTGCTATCTCTCTGGCGTCTATCACCAAGGCACAGGTGATCTCACTGCTGCCAAGTCCATCTACGAAGGGCCCCTCCTGAGCCTCGAGAGCAACCTCGACGCCAATGGGAACATCATCGGCTTGGCCTCCACAAGACAGGGCCACGCCGAGTTCGAAGTCCGCGTGCTCTCGGCCTTCAACCGTCTCTGGATCATGCAGCACCCGGACCACCGCGACGACCGCCTGACAGCCGAGCTCATCGACCTCCTCCGCCCCCTCTGCACCGAGCACCCGAACCTCGAGATCCGCATCGCCTTCAACCTGATCCTAGCCGCCACCCAGACCAGCCCGCCCCTGGGCATCGGCGCCGCCAAAACTCATCTCTCCATCGCCCTCAACGGCGCCAGGACTCTAGGTGATGTGCACACGCTCTCCATCGCCCTCAACCTGATGCGCGCCAAGCTGTTCCAGAACATCGTGGGCGACCAGGCCCTGAAGAGTGCCAAGGCTGGCGCGGCGCAGGCCCGCAAGGCGGGCAACAGGCTCTGGATGAGCGTCGCGGAGGGGTTGCTGGCGCAGAGCTATGAGGTCCAGGGCCAGATGGCCGAGGCGAGGCACTCGTGGGACCAGGGCGCCGCGTTCGCCGGCGATGCCCTGGGAGGTGGTGTGCCAGCCCCCACGTGAACATGTCGGTCGTGGGATAACGAGTTGTACGAGTGACTGCATGTGCTTTTTCTTTTCTGGATTTGTGATAGACTAGCTGGTGGGTTGAGGATACATCGATCTACATTACAGAAAATTGCCAGCTAGCACTAGGTCACGAATGGCGTTGCGCAGATCTAGGGATGAAGTACCATGCAAGGGTTCTCGACCAGGCCTTGGGTTTGCTGCTAGGTTGCAATGGTCATGGAGTACACGGGCATGGACGTGCTGCTGATATACCCTGGCTAGCTTGTGTGCGTAGTGCAGCAGTCAACATCGTTAGCCCGACATGGTTTCTAAAATATAAGGCTGCAAGTGACGTGGTATCAGAGGCTAGCATGGAAGAGAAGTGAGCGTAAACGGGTCACACACTGGTCGTTCAACGGTGTACGCTGGCAGTGCAGAAGAGTTGCCTGCAGTCGAGACACGCAAGGCACGTGGCGAAAGGGACACGAGCATGGACAGGTAGCGAGGAGCGGCAATATTACAAGTATCATATCACATGGTATCAATTCGTGAAACTGCGGGAAGTCATGAATTAACTCGACCTAACCCGAGTCTGTACAGCCTGTACGCCTCTCGATTAGTCCCTTTCATAACAAATATAACGCAAAGCTCTCTCGCTTCCTTGACAATGCTGTCTCACCAAGCAATTGCCACACAATCCTCACACCGAAGAATGTCCTCGAACTTAAAGCTCAAGAGCGTTCTCAAGGAACTCGACGGGAGTAGCCTTGGGCTTGCCGGCCTCAGCCTTCTGCTCACCAAGCTTCTCCTTGACGAAGGTGGCGTGGTAAGGGTTGAGGCGAAGGCGAACCTGCTTGTTCTTGAGAGGGTTCTTCTTCTGGACGGAAGCACGCTTGGTAAGAGCAGTGCCCTTGGGGGCGTTGAGGACGCTCTGGATTTCGCTGCTGTTGATCAGACGGGTGAGGTCGGCGTTGGAGACAACGTTGGAAGGCAGGAGGAAGTCCTTCTTGAGCTGAGAAGGCTCGGTGGTGGAACCGTAGATGGTGTTGAGAGCCTTGAAGGCGTTGGAGGTCCAGACGATGAAACGACCAAGGTGACCACCAGGGGCGAGCTGGAGGAGGTTCAAGGCGTAGACGTCGCAGGTCTCACAGCCGGGCAGGTTGCGGAAACCCTTGATGAGCTCAGTGCCATCGGTCTTGGGGTCGTAGATGACGAGAGGACCACGGCGCTGGCGGTGGCGGCGGCCACGGAGCTTGCCCTTACCGGCACGGACCTTCTTGGACTTCTTGGCCTTCTCGATATCCTCGGCGGCACCGACCTCGTTCAAGAGCTTGAGAGCGGCGGCGGTCTTGGCAACAGCGGCACCCTCAACCTTGGAGGAGTCGATGACCAAGGGGACCTCGGGGACCTTGGAGATGGCGTGACCACGGGCGAGCAGGAGAGGAGCAACAGCCGAGGCGGCAACAGCAGAGGCAACAGCGAATCGCTTCTGGCCCTGGTTGATCTTGACGTGCCACTTGCGCCAGATCTTGGTGGGAGCGAACATGCGACCGGATCGGCACATGTTACCGAAAGCAGCCTGACCGGCACGGTGGGTACCGCCACCGGAGACACGAGGAATACGGGCAACAGCACGACCTGCAAGAAATCATCAGAAACTTGTCCCATCACGTGTCGAGTCCGTATGGGAGCCATCGGGAAGAGATAGGTTGTACTGACCGGTACCCCATGACTCAGCACTGGTCTGGTGACCTGCCTTCTCGCTGTTTGCTCACTTGTTAGTCGTGCTTGCTCTGCGGGCGTTGAAATAAATCGTCTCGAATCTATCGGTCACTTACGAAACGGAGTCTGTTACAAGTTAGCAGTGAAAGATTCAACACAGTCGGGAGTACTGACAAGGTTGTCTCTTGTTCTTGGCCTGAGCGGTGTGGCAGAAGTTGACAACGTCCTGTTTTAGAAAGATATGTGAGCTTCGGTGTTCGTAGACTCTGCGATATTTGTTGTTGTACTGACAGGTCTGATGGGGGCCGAGAAAACGGTGGGAAGGGCAAGGCTCTCGCCTCCCTGTACAGTGACCGATGGTGGTGCCATTGCGAAGTCGAGTCTGCAGGTGGTGTTGTTAGCCCTCTGTCTTGGGTGAGATCTCAATTCGTGTGTTTGAAGCGAAAATTCGAAAATTCGAGGGGCCCAACTCGAGCGACTTCAACCCCGGGAAATTGCAGAAACGTCGATTCGAGTGACAATTGAGCTTTCTGGCAACAAGGAAATGGTAGAGCCTTACCTTTGCTGTTGGGTTAGTAATTCTCCAAGAGACTGCGACGGGTTGGTTGAGAATCAAGTCCAAAGTAGTAAAACTTTCGGGATGGAAAAAAAATGTGCGATGCCTGGGGGAGGTACGTAAAAGAGTGGGTCCAAAGAGGGTTGCTTCCCTCAGACTTTTCCAACCAAGCAAAGTTGGTTGTCGAGTTTGTCCCACTACCACACTGAAGTTTACCTCCCCCCACCACGTCGGTGAGAGCTATGTATCTGTGATTGCATTATCCATTGTTCAACGATGGAATAATAAAGCATCAGACGAGATGACTTGTGTTTTCGTAACTATTTCATTGCCTTTCTTCTGCAATATGATTGTATAACAACGGCTTGACCCAGTGTATGCTTATTTCATCCTTTTTGGCGATAATATTCAGGCACGGCGCAGATGTGTGCCAAGCATTTTCGACAGAGTATTTGGACACGTAAATCACAGCAGTTCACTGAGTGTGTAAGGAATACACACTAACCTAACCTAGCACCGGCGCCAAGCCTTTATAGGCCGGAACCTCATCTCCAGTCTCAGGTTCATTTCCAAGAATCTCCAGACACCAGCTTTTCTGTGCGCACCATCTAAAGATGGTTGATGGGCTCACGGTGATATTCTTGCACTTGAGTAGGTGCTTGAAGTGGAATATCTCAATCGAGTTCCTCAGCCAAAGTTTTTGGTGAGGTCCAACCAACTTTCCAATGCACCTCGAAAGTCCTGCTTAGCCGGAAACCATCACTTAAGAAGGCATCATACCTCAACCGAATCAATACGTTTCCTGCAACCTTCCCAACCATCTATCAAGATTGTAATCTTGTCAAGTAGAAGCTGGATAATATTATTGAGGCATAGCCTTCAGTCTCGAGCAGCTTCACCCACACCCATGAAAGTAGACGTGCACCATCAATCTAATCAAGCTAATATATTCTTGATTTTTCTCAGCGTTTATCCTGACGCCAAATCCAACAAACTAGTTTTTTTTTTACTTTATTTAATGCATTGATTGGGTATAATATGATTTCGGTCCTGAAAACAATCGAGCTGATTCGCTATCGGTCAAGGACATCCTCCCTGCTTTCAAATATGACTGGTTACACCTAATCAGCACATGCGAAAGCTTAGAAATCCTCAATAGCCTCTCGCATATTACCAAATATCCAGTTCAAAGCGTTTACATACAGTGTAAGCGGATATCGGATAGCTGTCGCGCAAGGGCTCATTAGTTCCATTCCCTAATCTGGCGCCAGGGAGATAATTTTATAGGATCTCGATTCCCCTCCTCCCCCGCTAGTTTTGCACGCTGTAGGTGTAATTATACACATAAAGTGACGATCTAATCCTATATAGACACACCAGGACGAATTCGTAAGGGTGGGAAGGGCTGAGCAACACAAATTTTCCGACGCGTGACTTGTCCGGCGGTGCCGCTCTGCATGGGAACTCGTACTAAATTTGTCACCATCGTAACTTCCGACCATCTGCAAGGCGAGTTACCCGTAAAAATGGTTGTCTTAACCCGAGAGTGGCTGTGGGTAATAGGCAGTATCACTCGGTCACCAAGATCAGGTTGACTTGGTGGTTATACGAGGTGTGGTCTCTTCTACTCATGTAGCAAACCGCATTGAGATGGTCGCCAACCCCTGCTATTCTTGCCAGAACAATCCAACGCGCTCTCCAATAGTTCTTTTGCAGGGTCTTCCATGTCATCGAACGCTTTCCGGATCGGGCATCTTGAGCCATACGGCAATTTGTATCACTAATAACATATCCTGCGCGGCATATCAAGCACATATGGCCATAGCTCTTAGAAACCTCGGCATCCCATCCTCTTTGCCCTAGATAAAGCTAATATCTCACTTACCCGCCCGGTGCGGTGGCTTTTTGCTGACTCGCCCTATGATCCCCTCGTGCTATAGTGAGTGGCAGCCCGGTGAGGCATAGTAGTTTTCCATTGGCTTTATCTGCGCGAAGAAGCAAGGGTCTAGAAACTGGTATTTTTCGCCGTCAAAAATATAAGACAGCCTTGCATTTTTGCGTATGAAAACGCCTTTCCGCACCATTTGACGTTAATGTAGTAGTCGCTGTTCTCCCATATGAAAATAATTACTCTATGTCAGAAACCGTGTGATGGGAACTTCGAAAATAAGACGAGGCGATATGGATCCTCATCTTCTATATAAAAAATCGCCAATAATAGTAATTCACTGCGCCTACTTATTCCCATAACGTTTAGTGGTTGGCACACTGGCATGAAATTATGGCATTCAGATTGTATATGTCGGGACAATTGACAGACCGTCTAACAGTCCGATCTAACATTTCCCGTTCTTCGGGCGTGGTCTTCATAGCTTTATAGCATTAAGTGAACGGTCGCTTCAAGTAGATATAGTTTCCCAGACACCAGACGAGGGCTAGTATTCCCATTTTCAACGACATGGGTATATGGAGCGCAATCGAAACCAATTACCCACTGTGATAGATCAAGGTATACTGCAGCAATGCGGTACCACATGATTCATCGACTGATTGTTATTATCTGTTCTGGGCCCATTTCGTATAGCTTACCAGAGCCTCAAGCCGCACGATAGCATTGTGGCCAGGGGCCGACCCAGCATTACACATCGTCCAAGCCTTATTGAGTAAACTGCTCCGGCCGCCAAGTGAAATATGGCTTGTCAACAACCTCGGGAATTGAGCCGGTAACAAGAAATCCTGCACTCGCTGCTATTGGAGCATGCGTTCAACCGTCGCCTTTAGTTGGCACGACAAGGTCAGTAATGGAGACGGCGGATAAATTTCCCCGTCCCTGCGTTCAATCAAGGCATTTCAGCCAATTCCATTATTTATCGCAGCGCAGTACCAATTAGCAAGTGAGAAGGGAGGCTTGAGGATTGGCTACCGTCGGCAAAGGTGTTCTACCACTTACAATTCCGTCAGACCAGCTTCGACACTTCTAACTATTTCTTCAAGCACAAATGGGTGATCGCCATTTGCGGGTCGACCGTAGCTGACTGGTTAAATGAACAAAGACATAATTAGTGCATGTTCTGGTATTTAACATCATGAAGCCGGGGCTGATCTATATTCAAGGACGCTTTGTAAATGATTATTGATTAGTACGCATCGGCTTGCGCGTGATAAAGACAGCCCAGCGACGGTAGCGACGATTCACGGAAGCATCCATCGATTACCGACCCAATCATCCTGCCATTTCCACAGTCCAGAGGGTGATTCAACTTACTTGTTCTTGTGGCCCTTTGCAATCTGTTTCTAGTCTTGCTTAACTAGTGACTCGGCATTAGCCGTATGCCCCGGCCTTATCACTTCTCCTGTAAGCTAGACATGGGTAATAGTGGAATACCAATACATAGTATTTCTGAGACAGCCCCAGCTTGCCCGCAATAAATTTGTGACTCCACCGCGCGAGCCAGCAAGCATACGTAGTGGATGCGAGTAAACGAGAACCGCATGGTTCCAAGGAGCCCTTGGAGTCGACTGGGAACGGAATCGAAGAGCAAAGGCTCATATAAGCATAGGTATCTGTCTCTTCGCTCATTGGTGGCATATCCGGTCACTATCCTACTCATTTGTTCTTCTCAAGATTCCTTCGTTCACCGGGATGCATTGTCAGGGGCTCTGTACGGCTCTGTCGCTTGTGGCCGCAGCCACTTCTCTTGCGTATGCGGAGGGTGTGACGAATGCAACAGTTGCCGGTAAGAAACGTAGCATGCGCATGAATGCTCCTATTCACACGTGGTAATCGTAGTATGCTGATACTGCCAGTGGTCATCAGCCATAGGACCTGCGGAAGAACAGGTCGCGACGGACTCGTCGGCATCGGGCATTGACTACTTTGGCTTCGAAGCAACCCAGCTCACCGACATTGTCATTTCGAACTTGTCAAATTCTGTTCAAAACATCACGGATGCAGATCTCTTCAGCTTTGGTAACTCAGATGATGTCGCTTTACAAAAACGCGGTTCTACCTCATGCAAGCTTCATCCCAGCGATCGACTGTGGCCGTCCAGAATCATCTGGACGCTACTTAACAATGTGCTGGGTGGTAGGCTTATTGAAGCCGTCCCGCTCTCAGCCGTTTGCTACCCAGATTGGGATCAGTATGATGAGGGCCAATGTGAAGCAGTGACCGCGAACTGGAATGATCCTGCATATCTGTATGTGCCCTTTTGATACATCACAAGTGCTATCTTTGGTAACTCAAACAAAGGGCTGCTGATCCCACTGCAATTGACTGGCCCATCAACGAGGGTGTTACGTGCATACCACCGTCCTTCGCTAGGCCCAACGCAACCTGCACCGACGGCGGTATGCCTGCATACGTCGTCAACGTTACCAATGGTAAGTTGATATCTCATCCCTTTTCTCCCGTGTTGCCATTCCCAAGTTGAACCAACAATAAGCTGCCTCTTGTATTTGCTGACCATTATATTCTAGTTGCCCAGATCCAACTCGCAGTGAACTTTGCCCGCAATCTCAACTTGCGTCTCAATGTCAAAAACAGCGGACATGACTTCAATGCGAAGTCCACCGGTGGCGGAGCCCTGTCTATTTGGACACACTTTCTGACAGATATTGAATTCCTCGGCGAAGCTAACAAGTATGGCGGTCCTGCTTTCAAGATTGGCTCCGGAGTCAGCACCGAGCAACTCTTCAAGGCGGCTGAAGCCCATGGGTTGCAAGTCGTCGGGCCCCTTGCCCGGGTACGTTCACAAATCTTTCCCCATCGCACCATATGGCCAGAAAAAGCCCTACCAGAAGCATAAGCTAACGATATGAGCCAGACTGTTGGTATTGCCGGTGGTTTCTTCCTTGGCGGTGGCAATTCGCCCTTGATGCCAAAATACGGCATGGGTGCTGACCAAATCCTCAGCATGGAAGTTGTCCTTCCAGATGGAAGATTCGTCTCTGTTGACGAGAAGTCTCATCCAGACCTGTTCTTCGCATTGCGTGGTGCCGGACCTTCTACCTACGGTATCGTCACGTCCGTCGTGTACCGCGCATGGCCCAAGACCCCAATCACCCGACTTACGTACACCTTCTCGAGAGGAAACGTCACAGCCGATGAGTTCTGGGAGGGCATGGATTCTTTCCACGCTCTGGCACCCGCATGGACGGAGGCCGGAATTTTCACTTACTGGTCTGTTGCCTGCACTGACACAATCGACTGTACTCTATCAATGGCTCCCCAAATTGCCCCTGGTTTGAGCATGGAGGAACTCAAAGCCATTAACGCCCCCCTCTTCAACAACCTCAGTTCCATTGGAGTGGTTGTTGAGAACCTCAACTACACCACATTTGACGGGTATCTTGCCGCTTACGAAGATACCTGGACAACCGATTCCAACACCGCCGGATACTGGTTCTTCCATACCACCTCCCGCATCTTCCCCGAAAGTAACTGGAAGAACGCCGAGAAGCTCGCCGCCCAGAGTGCCGTGCTGCGCGGCACCGCCGAGGCTGGCGGCATGGTCACAATTTACTACGTCAAGCCCCCAATCAACTCAGCCCTGAACCAGAGCAACGCTGTTCTTCCGGCATGGCGCACAGGTCTCGCATTTGCCATGTCCAACGTCGTCTACGGCGCAAACTACACTGGCGAGCAGATTGCCGAGGCCAACAGGGCAGCAGTCAAGGCTCTGCAGCCGTGGCGTGATGTGAGTCCGGGCTCTGGCACCTACCTGAACGAATGTGACATCAATGAGCCCGACTTCCAGCACGCACTTTACGGTGACAACTATGCTTATTTGTACATGCTGAAAAAGAAGTATGACCCCTGGGGTCTTTTATACGCTACTCAAGCTGTGGGTTCTGAGGACTGGTATATAACGGGTCAGATCGAGTACTACCCGACCCAGAACGGGCGGTTATGTCCTGCTTAGTGTACTATGGAAGACGTGTTTCATCGATATAATATTAACCTGGATTAAACTGACGAAGGGTAGCGTGCCCGTTTACCAAACGTAAATATTAAGCCTCTTGATGGTTAACCAGCCACAAACAGTTAGTGGTTTGGGACAGATCTAACCGATCTCACTATAAACAAACAGTGGCTTCCAGTATGATCTAACACACTCATGTGGTTATGCCTATCTCCCCTATTATACTAGACTTTATTTTAGATTGAGGCTCTACATAGTGCCGCCGATTAATGCATCGAACCACATGCAAGACTTTATAGTACGCCAATAGTTGTGTATAATGTCAAGACATAGCCACTGTTACCCGCGTATCTTTACCTGTGCATTCACTCAATCTACGGTAGGGGCATATGCGTGGATTCAGAACAAGCATTCGCTCTCTACTCACGTAACGAATACAATTTTGTATTATGGCCGGTTCTCGTTCATCGCCGCTGGACGTAAAGGAACATTTGCCCTTTTCTCTAGGACGGAAACTAACTAATAATCAGAATCGGTCACGGCAGTCTGGCTAAAGAGGGAACAGGGGTCACTGGATAAGTGTCGGTTATGTATAACGTAACGGTTTTAGCCCGTCGTTAGTCTACGAACTTAATACTACCACCTGTTGTAGTTGGTGGTTTGACTTGGACACTATGCAGGCTTGTTCTAGTCTCTTCTATATAACCTTATTACTCTAGGCACCTTCCGTAGATGGGTAAGCGAAGCAAAACTCGTCTTTCAGATATTGCATTGACTTCATGGGCAGAATCATTTTATGACGTGAAATTGCGGGAATCTGCTGGTTAGCCACTCTTATTGCGTCGAAGCATTTTATGAGCTTGGGTACAAGCACTACCTTTACGTTTGCTCCCTCTTCGTCGAAAGTAGCCAAACATGTTCCACGATTAAGAGTTTATGTTATAAGCGTTGCCTGATCCAAGTAGTGGAGCCCTACGATGAACGTTAATTGAATTGTAATGGTCTTAAGCTTTAATACCAAGTTTTACATATTTCACACAAGCCTTTCGGAACATATATGAAGCACATGTGGCTAGCTTCTTCTTAATATACCTTTCCAGACTGGGAATTTGGAATCGATCCCGTGGAGTCGACAATCGACTTAACGACTCGGCCTATTCTATTTAGCTATTCACTAAATTTAGTAACAATTTGCTAGTCTTCGCTAACCGTGAACCTCAAGTTACGCAGTGTATAGCTATAAAGACAGCCTTCATTGTAGAGCTTTCAACTTCCTTGGAGTCATTGTCCTTTCTTCCGCCTCAACCTTTCTTATTTACAAAGATTCTATGATAGAACTTCTTGTCTTCAGCACCATCAAGTCCGTCGTCGAAGGGGGCAGTTTTGATTATCATAATTCGAATCGATACTCTTGACCGGGTTTCATATCTGACGACTAGTCATTTTATTAGTCTGCGATATATCCACACACAAAATAGGTCTGAAAAGTCCAAGTACATCTGTTTTCAAACTATAGTCGAGCAATCTCCGAGCCGTCAAGCCATGTGAAACGCTGAACTCGCCCTTTCCCACAGTTGGGCTACGGCAGAAGTGCTCCAACTTGTCGTGTCGCAAGTCGGAATTTTAATTTCCAACGTGGGCTGCCGGTTTGGTAGACACATTATTATAATTTTCGTGGTAGGAATACTGAAAGGCTAACTAGTGTGAATCAAAGTTTAAAGAGTAATATGCAATGTCTTATACCGTGCCAAGTATTGATGTTCAGTTTGCAAAGTGGTGGATTCAATTAATGATAACGAATGTGAACCTAGGTATGTAGATCAAACATGAAATGATTTACGTTAGAGGGAAATAGGTTTGTGAGATTTCTTTGAGAGAAAAACTACGTAGCACCGCGTTCAGCAGGTCCAGTCACGTGGATCGTATAGGACTGATTTCTCATTAAATGGCGGCGTTAATTGTCGAGAATAGCAATTTAATGAGAAGATTCCTATTCCTGATCACCGATAATCTGATCGAGTGGTATTACAAGGAGGCGAGCTGCGATTATTTTGCACTGGTTTTAGTGTGTTTTATTACCACCGCCAGGAAATCCTTGATATCGTTCGTTATGTGTCTTGAGTAATATAGTGAAGTCCGTTTAGACGAATGCTATAATGTGATAGAAGCATACATTTAGATTGACTGGTTTTACGTTGTATAAATAAGGACAAATATTCTTGTGTATAATCTCGTTGCTAGTTTCGAACTAACATGCCAACAAAGTTGGCACGCCCGTCGTGGCGTAGTCTCTAACGCTGCACTTATCCATAACAGCCCCCAACTATGCCTTATTATCATCATCTATCCATTACATAATGAGTAAAGTGGTCTTAATGGTTCCGTATAAGATTTGCTTCGTGAAATCGTTCAAAAAGATTAGCTCCGAGTTGTACGGCGAAATGAACATTTGATCCTTGAGCCCCTAGAGGTTAGATACAAGAGACAACTAACAGATCTGATCCTAAAAGTATAAAGCAATTTTCATAATGATAAGTGATTGCTGACCATTCCAATGAGTCTACCGAACCTGCATAGTTTCCCTACGATTGTATTGGTCTACTTTCGGCCAAGGAGAAGAAAGGTTGGTTATAGCGAAATGAAGGTTGACGTGGAAAGCTAGGCATATAAAAACATAGAACTACAGCTTTATAACCCGCAACTTCTTAGATTGTAAATCAGTATAGTTACCAAAATCGACTGGAATGTTCTACGATTTTGACAGCAATCCAGGTAACTAATACACTCTTTTACAACGAAGCAAAATGGATTTTTATGGCCATATCGGTCGATAAGTGGTTTTGTACTTCAGTACAGATTTGGAATTTCCTTGCGCCAACATGGGGCGCACATATATATGAAGAAAGAAAAAAGAAAAAAAGAACTGAAAAGAAGAAAATATCGACTCTATTTGGGTATCGCCATGAAAGCAAACCTGTGTTTCATTTTTCAACAGCGCATAAACATTGATTCATATCTCCTTTCTCATGACCTCGTGTATCATCCCATCGAAACTAGTCAGAATTCTGTATCCCATCCGTGATCAACCCGCAATCCCACAATCATGCACTCTATGCACTCAAATCGTAATATATGCATTTTTTCGTCCTGAAGTTGTAGACGAATGCATGCTTACTCCCATTCTTCATTTGGTAGCTGTTGCGCCATGTCAGCAGCATGCCGTGGATCTCGCGCATGTAATTGCGCTCCTTCACCTCGACCGACTGCTCGGCTTTGCGCCAGCTATCACCATCAGACAGGACGGTATCCTCAATAAGATCCAGCACCACATCAGAAGCCTCAACGGCAGCAATAGGTCCATCGAGGAAGTTCTCTAACAGGCTTGCCGCATTCGCTTGCGCGTGCTCCACGACCATGCGACGATTAAACTTCTTCGATTTCGTCCCAGCGACTAAAACGTGTACTTTCTGCTCCGGGTTTGCAAAATTGCTTGTCTTGTCGAGCGAGGTGGAGCCACTTGTGAAATCGGATGCTCGAGAAGCAAGATGTCGATCACGTTCTCTTAGCTCAGCTCTTAACCAGCTCAGAAGCTGAGGTGTGGGAACTTCAGCGTCGGGGACGTCCTTGCGGCCCATCGTCTTGACCTTAAGGACAGCATCTTGCTTGACAAAAATGATCCAGGAGTAGCTCTCATCACGGTATTTTGCCAACAAGTCTTCTGGTGATCGCGCATCTTTTGCTAATTCAGCACTAATATCATGTGCCCAGAGTGTTTGTAGGATTTCGACGGCATCTGTGCGTAGTATGCCGGAATCAAAACTTGCAACGAGAGCATCACACTGTCACAATTAGTAATCGCCTCATTCAACGGAGAGAGAAATAACACCAACCCTCTTGGTATTGAACATGCCCTGATGTTCGACCTCAGTCTTCTTCAAGAAAGCCTTGCCTGCAGCTCTTGGTATTCTCGCCAGTTTCTCCCATGCGAGACTGAACCCTACAGCATGTGGTTGTTGGCTTTGGTTGCCCACTCGAGGTCGATGTTCCTTGATCAAGCTATCATATCTTCCACCTACTGCGAACACGTCCTTGAACTTTTTGTCGTACACGCACTGGAAGAGCATGCCTTCCTTGAAGAAGTCCTCTCTGAAGCTGCTCAGTGGAGTGATGTAAATCTTACTGTGAACGCCAAGCCGTTTTGCGAAGCTGATAACTTCTCGGAGATGACTTATTGTCGGCTGGGCCCTATCATACATCTTGCTTCCTTCCAGCACATTCTTCAATTTCGAGAAGGCTTTTGTTGGCGTATCTGCATCACAATGTTATATTCGAAGCTTCCATGGCACAGTTTCTTGAAAGGTGCTTACCTCGAAAATCAAAGCGTTGTAGCTCATCAATACTCGTCACTGTCAAGCCCGACAAGCGAAGCTCAGCCCGGATTTTCTGCCATGTGAAGGTATGAATATTGAGTTTGCTCAATATTTCCGCTGCAGCCTTCCTAACACTGCGATCTACGTCGCAGAAATCGAATATCAGCTGCAAGAGATCGGAATGTCCCACATGGAAGCACATCTGACTGAGTGATGGGAAGGCATCAACAACCTCATCTAGTACTTTCAAAACCTCAGCCTCCTTCAAGGCAAGATCTAGGGTATCTGTTGACATCATGTCAAACCCAACTTCCCCAAAGACATCAGGCTGGCCTCCGCTGTACCGGTCGCGGTAGATATTCCCAAAGGTGAAGGTCTTTGGGACAATAGAAGAATCGGTGTGTTTAGCAAGAGCTCTGGCATTGCCCAGCATTAGATCATAAGGCAGTTGCAATACACTACCTCCTCGATCTAGCAGCTCGAATACGTTCTGGGTGTAATGTGCAGACCGTGGATAAATCGGATTTGTATTGGCCTCGACGGCTCCATGACGACGAAAAATCGAAATGAGCTCATCTTTGACAATACCTTGGAAGAGCAACTCCGTCGATGACGCCTTAGATATCGACATGTCCCAGGTATAATCTTTCGTCTTGTCAACGGGCTTTGAGAACATTGCTGTAACCAGTTTTTGGTGATGTGTAGACAACGGATCGGAGATCTCGGCAAGAGCTCTTTGTAGAGTCTCGCTTTCCATGGGCATTGGTACTTTGCCACCACGAAGTAGTTCCGAACTGGAAGGTCGTTGATTTGCGCTATGCGTAACAAGGGACAGGACAATTTCAGTTTGCACCTTGTCAGACGGCTTGAAATCAGTGGGGAAGGTCGGCTGTTTTGCTCTAAGATTATTCAAAACTGTGATGCGTTCATGACCACCCATAGGCTTATACAGCATTTCAAAGAAAATGATGCCGAGCGCATACATCTGCGGAAATTAGCTTGGAATGCCAATACAGCACGGGCTGGGACTCACATCAAGTTTCCGGGAGTCGTCGATCTTAAAGGGCCCGTCATCTGGTCCATTGCTGCGGTCCAGCTCAGGAGCCGAGTATAAAGCGGTGCCGACATTACTCATTCCACTAGAATCCGCCAGCCCAGCAGCTCGGTTCTCTGCAACGACCTGTCCGCCTGTGGCTAGGCCAAAGTCTCCGATCTTGACATGCGCAACACCGTCTGTACCTCTGCTGATAAAGATGTTCTCTGGTTTCAGATCACGATGCACGATATTGTGGAAAGTATGCATGTAATTGAGACCATCTAAGATCTCACGGAACAAACGCCATACTTCTTCGTCATTCTCATAGAGGTTTTGCGTTATGAGATCGCGTAGAGTCTATGAGTGGTAGGATTAGCAACGAATTAATGATGCATCGAGATGATAATAGCCTACCTTCTTCTCACAGTATTCCATCAGGATGTAGAGCACTTTGTAGCCAGAATGAGTGTGACTTCTGGTTCGCCTGGGTATGATAGGTAATTGATTTTTGACTGACGAATCATCGTTGGCAGTGGACACTTCAAATACAATGCCAACGTTGTCGTCGTTCTCTTCTTCTTCTTCGTCTTCTTCTTCGTCGTCATCCGCCGTATCTTCGTCATCATCATCGTCATCCGAATCATCATCGTCATCATGGTAATATCCATCGTTTATGTTGGCCGACGACATAAAGTCTAACCCACCCGTACTCGTGGCAAACTGTATATCCATTTCGTTCGATGTGGTACCAAGAGACTGCTGAGTGCTAAATCCCTCTGTGGATGTCTCTCCTTCCGTGTCTGCAGGCTCAGCAAGTTGCTCTGTCCAGGCGTCATAATATCGCACGATTGAGGGATGACTGAGGGCAGACAGCGTGGAGACTTCTTTCAGCAGGGAAGTCAGACTCTTTGTGGCCTTGGTCACCACCTTTTTGATGGCATAAGTTTGACCATCAATCTTCTTGCGAACCTTGATGACCTCACCAAAGCCACCCTTTCCGAGACGGCCTTCTTCGTGGAATTCGCTCTTGAATCTCGAGAACGACGGCGCTAATGCTGATGAGTCAAGTCTACGCCTGAACTCATCTGTTTTCGGAAGCGATGTGAACGATTGTGACGGTGACAGGGGATTGTGGCCATCATCGGCATAGATAGGCGCGTCTGTTGCCAAGAATTCACTTGAGCGCAAGTCTGCAGCGCGAGGGCGCCGCCCCGGATCATGTTTAAAAAATTTGGACACAAGTTCGTGCAGAGACGGTGCAAGTCTAGACATAAGAATTGAAGGTTTCTCATACTTCTCAAAAATGTCCAGACCAAATACCATTTGCAGGAAGACCACACCAAAGTCCCAGATGTCTGTCTTCTGGTTGAGGGGCCCTAATCCGCTATCTAGTTCTGGTGGATGCCAATAGGTCGATCTTGCCGAATTGAGTATAGAGACAGCGCGGGACTTGCGACAAACTGTGTGCAGTTCGCGTTGATAGGAAGCATCAGCAAGCCTAGGCACCACGTGACCGGAACTCTCTCTGAAAAGAAGAATATTCGCAGGATGGATGTCTTCATGTACCAAACCTTGACTGTGAAGAAATCCTAATGCAGAAAGCAGGTCTGTAGTCCAGGATCTGACTTTGCTGATTGCTACTTGACCTGTGAGTTCCAGAAGCTCGTCAAGCGAACCTTTATCGGCCAGTGGAGTAAGCACTCGCACCATGCGAGTTTGCGACGCCTCATTTTCTCGAGTGTCACGGTCAATGCGGAAATCAATCACATTGAGTAGGTTCGGATGTGCCAACTGCTTGACTGACTTGAGCTTACTCTCTAAGCTCAGAAGGTGCTTCTTGAACGAAGACGGATCCTTGGGGTTTGGCTTCAACTCAACCTCCTTGAGAGCAAGTGAAGGGAAATTTCGGTTATCCACCAATACCGCGCGGACAGTGTAAGTTGATGCAATCAAACCTTGGCGATACTCTGATCTTCCTGTCACGGTTGTGAAGTAAGCATCATTGCCTGACAAACCTGTGATCCTGCAAGGCTCATCGAAGCTAACATTATCAGCTTCATGCACTTGCGAGTCTTCGGAGTGCATCATGGCCAGGGATGGTGGTTTACCCCTTTTCTTGGACTCCTTTTCCTTGGCACGTTGTCGCCTGATCTCTTCCAGTATCATGTTATGCATCACACGTTCCTCTTCTGCACTTTTCTCTTTGCTCTTGCGCTCTTCCTCGGATTGCTGTTCCTGAGCCAGTCGAGCCACCTCGGCTTCATGAGCAGCTCGCTCTTCCTCCAGGGATGGGAGTTCCGAGCCTTGTGCTTTGGCCTGTGCAGCATCTTCAAGAATTTCTTGGAGACCGGAAGCAATTTCATGTATCATGGGCTCATTCTGGCCAGCCTCGGCCAAAATTCGTGGCTTAGATGCGATGAACTTCTGAACCTTGAATTTTGTGGAGTCACTGAGGCTGCTGTCATCCTTTAAGCTGAGTAGCGGAACTGACTTGGGGTAAGTGGCAGTGAGCACAATGCCAAGTGTGACAGCAACTTCTTCATCAGAAAAAGCTTTGATACGGATATCGAAGGCAGGCTCTGAGCGCTGCCAAGCGGTGTTTGCAGCCTTGTGCTCAATGAAGTCATCACCATAGATGGCCTGCAGAACCATCATCTCTTCTTGTTGAGTCTCTGTGTACTGGGTTTTGGCCATGGCAACTGGTTCTGGGCTCATGGGTTTGAGCCCAGGATAGGTTGAGTCATCGTTGCTTTTGGCGGTTTGCAGGGGGGGCTTTCTTTGCCCTGTGGTTTTCCAGGCGGTAGGCATGGTAGCTTGTTATTGTCGTCCGAAGTTTGGATGGACGAATGAGTAAGATCACAGCCGAAGCTGTGAGTCTTTACCGAGATGAAGCCATACTGCAATATTATATCAGGACTGGTTGCAAGGTGAAATGGTGGTTACATGGAAGAAAGATGATCGTCAACCTGAACCTTCAGCTGAATCAAGTACTTTGGGCAGTAGTGGGGCGCTATGCTATGCCAAGCTTCAACTGCGAAGTGGCGGTAACGTAGCCCCGGCAAAATGTGGCGCCGAGAACCGGTCCACTGCTTCTGCGCTGGCAGTTCAGCACGTTCAGCACGTTCTTCAGCACCCCAGGCACTGCGATCCAGCTAACTCTGCGGATCCGTAAGCTGGCTCTGAGCTTTTGACAGCGGGACAAGCCCCAATCCTAAACAGGCAGTGAGTAAATAGCAACTCGCGCTTCGTTCCACATCGCATGCATCGCCGGCCGCCATTGGTAGTTCGCATGTTTTGATAATACATCGCAACCACACGCTGTGCTATGCTTTGAAGAACACCACCCTGAGCTTCGGTTTTTGAATTTTGGCCAGCATGTTGGGCTGGGCTCTGAAGAAAGGCATTCAAGGTGCCACCGGCGCAAGAGACGCGCCGCCGGAGGATGGTAAAGTCGCGTCATAACTCCAAAACACTCCATTGTTGTCGCTGACACCTCATAGGCGATACTACCCAGATTGAGGCTCCTGACACCCCGGCGCCCGTCTTTGCTGCTCGCGCCATCCAACGTGCCATCTTCGGCACGCCTGCACCCCGAAAAGAAACAAATGCGCCTGCGCAGCGCGATCTGGTAAACAGCAGGGACGATGACGCCTTGTTGAGGGATACGAGATCGCCCGCAAAACCTACTGGCATTCTCCTCACGCCGGGCACGGCAACAGCTCGCCGAAAGCGCGTTTCATTCGACCACGATACGAAAGCTGGCACTAATGGTGACCCGAACTCATTGGCCGCGAAATCCACCAGCGCAAGCGCACGAAAGAAGACTCTCCAGCAGAGACTTGAGGAGGCCAGATCGAACAAGTCTAAGAAACTTGGGGCCGAGACCAAAAGCGATAGCACCAAGGAAACCGCCGCCGCCACCCGAGAAACAGAGCCAGCTCAGGATGTATCGGATGAGGAATGGGAAGACGATGCTTGCAACCATGACGTGACAGTGGATCTTAATGAGCCTCACTCCAGGTCTGGCAAGTATTGGAAATCCGAGTTCAATAAATATAGCGACGATGCCAGGGCAGAAATGGAGAGGCTTGTCAAATACAAGCACTTAGCTAAGATCTATGCTCAGAAAAAGGATGCTGAAGCTATAGAGTTGAATCAACGGCTCAAAGAGGAGCAGGAGAAAGTGAAGCAAATGGAGGAGCAGTTAAGGGAGTCAGGCTTGCAGACGACCAGCAAACGAAGAAAGGCTTCCGACACTGATGACACCACGTTGATGGAGAAACTTGCAGAGAAGACTGCTTTGGCCATCCGATACAGGGACAGGATCAAGGAGTTAGAGTCATCGATAAGGGATCAGGACGACGGCAAGTTGCAGCATCCCCGCATGGATGCATCGCCGCGTACTGAGAAGACGTTGCTGGAGACCAATCGAGAACTGCGTCGGGCAAGAAATGAGCTCAAAGAGATGAAAAGAATGCGCGAAGATAACGAACGCCTCAAGTCCGACTTGATCCTTGCAGAACAAAGAGCCACGAAAATCGGAGACGAGAACAAGCGAATCGTGGCAGACTCTTCGCGACCCCCGTCAGTCAAGAAGCTTGAGAAGCAACTGCGCGACGCAAAGGAAGAGGCAGAGCGCAAAGATGACGAGCTCAAGAAACTCCAAAGGGAGTTCGACACTCTTAAGGAGAACGCGAAGTCATCACGGAGTCAAGCGCTGCAAGTTCTAAAGGAGAAGAACGATAGAATTGCCGAACTCGAGCAGGAAGTCAAACTACTCAAGCAGAGCAATGCCTCTTCGAGTCGCCCGAAGAGCCTGGATGCTGCCTTGGCCCGGCACAACAAGATCACACAGGATCTCAAGGCAGATATGGCGTCTATAAATAAGCCTTCGATCCATGAAAAGGCTAAACTCACACGCCCACAGCGCTCGATGTCTGCTGAAGACCTCACGCTCGACTTTACCTTGCAATCTCTTGCTGATAGTCCGAGTCAAAGATTAGGTACCCAGCGCTTCCCCTCAGATTTGACGGATAGCTTGCGGGATATCGAGGAGCAACTTAGAAAGGAGAGACGAGATCGCATGGAGAGCAGGAGGCGTGATCATGATTTGGCTACAGGTGAACTGGACGTGCCGCCTTTGGGTACGGTGGCAAATATCAGCACAAACAAGATATTGAAACCCGTGGCTGGTTCCCGCAGAGTTATGTCTGACAAAGTCAACGAGGCTGCACCAGACAAATACCAGGCCAGCGGAAAGCCCTCTATTTCTCGTCAAATTATCAGTACTGGCGAAAGGGCGATCATGCGAGATGCCTTGGACAATCTCACGAACTCTCGTTATACGGCGAACTCTCGCACAGCTCGCGCACACTCGCCCAATTTCGAGCTGCCCGGCTTCGATCTTCTCCAAAACCGCTTCGCCAAACTCGGTGGGCCTAATCGCGACGATACCATTCTTACTGCGAATGCGTCTCGATGTACACTTCCCGCGGACCGTCAAGCTGCAGCGAGAGCAAGATTGGAACAGAAGCGGCGAAGTAGGCAGAGATTAGGCGGCAAAGAAAACATGCGGCCTTGACGTACGGTATGACTGGAGCGCGATAAAGGTGACGGAATAGCCCCTTGGGTAGATTGTATGACTTGAATCCGGATATCCATGAATTTGGACTAGTATGTCATGAATGCGGTGGTGGAGTTTGGTAGGCAATTATGAAATTAAGCGGTGTATCGCCGCCAAGCATCTCCATTATCTCGTCTCCAACTTCACATTTATGACCATCCAAACGTGTCGACTGTCGCAACATGAGCTTCGCGAATGATGACGAGCCTCGCGAAGCCATTGAAAACGAGATCGCCGAGCTAGAGGCTCGCCTTTCACGGGCGAAGCAGCGCCTACATGCCTCCAGGCCATCAAATCCCGCTCGCCCAGAACCAGCGCCCGCCCACAACCAGCGCAATGGCACACCCACCTCCTCTATCCCTCCCGCCATAGACGCTATTTCAAACTCAGCACACCACTACCTCCTCCTGCTCTCGGACTCGGCCCTCCCCCTGGGCTCCTTCGCCTTCTCCTCGGGCCTGGAATCCTACAAGACCCACACCCATAGCAACACCGGAGGATCCTCATCCTCCTTCCATGCCTTCCTGCCCCTCTCCCTGTCCTCCTACGCCTCCACCACGCTGCCGTTCGTGCTGGCGGCGCACCGCCACTCGTCCACGGCGTCGGTCGCCTCGCTCGACGACCTGTACGACGCGGCCGTGATCTGCACGGTGGGCCGGCGGGCGTCGGTGGCGCAGGGCCGGGCCCTGCTGGGGGTGTGGGACAAGAGCTTCATGGGCGCCGTGCCCGCGGAGTCGCACCGGGTGATATCGGGTCTCAAATCTCTCACCACTACCAAACCTGCCCCTACTTCTACTTCTACTTCGTCTTCTTCCCCGGCGGCGGCGGCATCGGATCTCCCGCCGTACAGCGCGCACCTCGCGCCGCTGTTCGGGGCCATCTGCGACCTGCTGGGTCTGAGCTGCCGGCAGGCGGCGTACGTGTTCATGCTGTCGCACGTCAAGGCCTTGGTGTCGGCCGGGGTGCGGGCGGCCATGATGGGGCCGTACGTCGCGCAGCGGATCCTGGCGAGTCGCGAGGTGCAGGATATGATCGCGGCCATGATCGATCGGGAGTGGGAGACGAGGGTTGAGGAGGCGGGGCAGAGTGTGCCGGTCATGGATCTGTGGATCGGGAGGCATGAGATGCTGTATTCAAGGATTTTCAATAGCTGAGTGAGCTCAGACGGCTTAGGGCTTCGGGGTTGGAAAACAGCTTATGGGACAACATTTCTAACAATACATTTTCAGATCATGACTGTAAGTAATGGGAAGGTCCTCAAGGATATAATCGGTTATGTGCAGTTTGTGCCTACGTCAGGCATGGATATCATTTTTGCGGCCCTTTCAATCATCGTCCTCATCGTCGCTACCGTACGCTACTAAAGGTCCCGAGGATTGTTTTGCTGCCGCTTTTGGTGCGGTTGCGATGTGTGCTCCTCTGAGCGCAGCCAGGGTGTTGCTAGAGAAAATGCCTGCTTTCTCTTCTACCTTTTCCTCGGGAGCAGGCAGTGCTGCCATGTGGGAGCCTCCGTCCACCTCGCCATTTTCAATCATTAGTCGCTGTTCATGCTCCAGCTCATAGCCGTCCCGTCCGGCCGGATTTACAGCCTGCGTGCCCCGTGCGAAGTAAACATCATCAGGCGCCTCGTAGCCCTCTAATCCGTAGCTACTTTCGATTTTCCTTCGTTTCCTCGACTCTGGATCCTTGCCCTCAATCTCGGCAATAAAGGATTCCGGCAACGCTCTCCGTATAGCTTCCGCAGCCTGCTCTTCTATGCGTCTGGCTTCTCGTGCTTGCGCCATCGGGTTCGGGTCTGCTGTCGCCCACCTCACATTGAGGACTTCACTGTGATCGAGAGCCTGATGCGCCATAGCCTCCTTTGCGAATTGAGCATTTGCTACACAATCAAGGTCAGCATTACGCTATTTGTATAGAGGCGAAGGCGGTTTCGAGTTGCCTCTGAGACAATCAAACGAAATAGCTGAGAAGAGTGACGGAGCGACATACCTTCGTTGCTGTACGTGATGAACGCTACACCCCTGGTGTTGAGTACTCGAATACGTTCAACCGATCCAAATTCAGCAAAATGTCTGGCCACAATCTCCTCGATGCTAATTATAGTGTAAGCATTGATTCCTCCAAAGTAGTGATGGAACCGGCGATGAAACTCACTCGTCTGTAACGTGTATTCGTCCGACTGCGTCATGGAAGTCCAGTTAGTCAGTGTCTCCATAAAGATGAGGATATCCACCAGGGTTATGTGTTGTTCGAGACGACCACTGTCGTTTCTCGAAAGCCTAGACGCAAATTGTTTGTTTTCTTTTTTGTACGTACCATAAATCGTGCGGTTTTGCCTCATGAATGAACCTGTTCCACCCATGTCATCGCGGTAATCGGAATGTTTGTCTCTAGTCGTAGGGATGTCACAGTTAGCTCAGTCTTGCATGACGACAAAGAGTCTTCCTCGGGGTCCTTGTTTTTCGAGGGACAGGGGGAAAATAAAATGAAAGCATTACCTTCCAAAACAATCGACTTTGGGGTTAAACATGTCGTGAATGCCCGGCAACCGGTGAAGGTATTGGCAATCCTGGCCCTTGGGGCATAAACCACGGGCAAACCAGAGACAGAAGTAGGATCCCGGGATCTTGTCGGCTTTCGTATATCCGGCATCTTTGGCTATGTTGCAACGGCCCTTGGCGGCGGTCTTGGATAGATATTTGTCCTCACGATCGCCACCACTCCATTTATTGTACCACTACTTCGCAATCAGTATCTGTTTCGTTTGGGCGATCTGGAAGGTGTTCGGGGGCGAGGAGACGGGAAGCAGGGCCGAAGATTGCTTACGATGTTGAAGATGGTACCTGTCTGGGGCGGGGGTTCGTCCTTGATAAAATCCGAGTCCTGTAATATTGAAGGTCAGTGGTTGTGGTCTTCCCAAGACACGGCCAAAGAGGGTGGGACTCACAACTTGAGGTCGCGCAGGCCTTTTCTTGCGGATGATCTTCTTGAGTTTCTTTGGGGCCGGCACTGCTACTTCTGTGGATTGCGCGACCAGAGCTTGGTCGTTGTTTTCGTCTGCCATTTTGGTGGTGTTGACGCAGTCGGACTGCGATAATTTGATGTTGTCGTAGGTCGATTGTCATTCAAAAAGTGATAGCCTTGGGAGGCAGGCTGAGGCTCTTTTGGCTTGGGCCCCACTTTCCGCAAGTTGGCCTCGATAACGCTACCGATAGGTACCCAGGTTGCATGATGGAGCCACTGTAAATACAGTGATAAATGGACTGTGTATGTAGGTAATACGCACTGTTTGAAACACTTTCTTATCTTGTCTATTTTGTATAGCTCCTGTACGGCATCAACCAACACCTCAGGACTACATATGCTGGATGGTTTCTGCAATACTCCAATCTGTCCCACCGGTATGGCACAGCCTATCTCTAACAAACAGACAGTTGTAGGAATCCCATGCGCGCAGTGGCATTGAATAATCAGACACTCAATTCAAGCCCCTCGTCGGGGTATCCCATCTAACCGTAGTCTAGTGGACATAGACTTATTGTATAATAGCACTCCGAGCTTTTAGATGCCGGATAGACATATTCAATAAGTACAGTAGCGTGGAAACGCATCCGTCGCTCGTAGCTCGTACGACGTCTGCTGATCTCCTCCCCCAGACCTCGCTTCCTCGGTGCCCAAGGGGGTTGATAGCTCGTCTACCCCAGCTTTTAGCCCTGCTAGCCCTGCTAGTCTTGCTGCACTGGCGCCCCTACCCCGCTGAATGCGGATCGTACCTCGGCCAACTCCAAGCTATTACCGGTCTCGCCGCCGTTCAAAAGGCACCGCTGTAAGCTCTCATCCAAGTATTGTTCATCACTCCTAGTTCAATTCAATCAGCGTCGTCAGTAGCCTGCCCGTCTTGTCTTATACGTATGCCATAGTAGTCAGTGCTTTTCCGGTACCATGTCTGCGCAGATCCCAGCCCTTGTGAGTTGCAACCACCGCCGCGCACGCCCCTAGGGTGCAGCAAGCTTACACGTATGGCAGGTCGCAAGTCGCGTCAGTGACAAGGCGAAGAAGACGTTAGACATTGTCGCCAAGTTTGTCGAAGAAGAGTGCATACCCGCCGACCCAGTCCTCGAGGCACAGATTGGCGAAGGATCGCAACGATGGGACCACCACCCACCTATCGTCGACGACCTGAAGGCCAAGGCTAAGAAGCTCGGGTTGTGGAACATGTTCTTCCCCAAGGGGCACTACAAGGAGTCTCCAGGATACACGAACCTGGAATATGGTCTCATGGCAGAATGGCTCGGCAAGTCCAGAGTAGCCTCGGAGGCCTGCAATTGCGCAGCCCCTGACACGGGAAATATGGAGGTTCTGGCGAAATACGGAAACGAAGAACAAAAGGCCCGGTGGTTAAAGCCATTGATGGACGGAGAGATCCGCTCTGCATTCCTCATGACAGAGCCTGAAGTGGCATCATCGGATGCCACGAATATTCAGCTCGATATCAGGAAAGAAGGCAACGAATATGTGCTGAATGGCTCCGTAAGCTGATCAGAGTCCCCATGTTCGATGTGCAAGGACACTAACTATCATCAGAAATGGTGGTCGAGCGGTGCCGGCGATCCTCGATGCCAGATTTACATTGTTATGGGCAAGACAGACGCCAACAACAAGGACGTCTACAAGCAACAATCAGTTGTGCTGGTGCCAGCCAACACTAAGGGCATCACGATCCACCGCATGCTGTCGGTGTATGGCTACGACGATGCGCCCCATGGCCACGGTCACATCAGCTTTAAAGACGTTCGGGTCCCAGCTAGTAGCATGGTTTTGGGCGAAGGTCGTGGTTTTGAGATTATTCAGGGCCGTCTGGGACCTGGACGTATTCACCACGCCATGCGAAGTATCGGAGCTGCCGAGCGTGCTTTGGAATGGATGCTGATGAGAATCAACGACCCCAGCAAGACCCCGTTCAAGAAGCAGTTGAGGGAGCATGGCGTAATCCTTGAATGGGTCGCCAAGTCTCGAATTGAGATTGATGCCGCCCGTCTGATTGTGCTCAACGCAGCCGTGAAGATGGATGACCTCGGCCCGAAGGCAACTCTAAAGGAGATTGCGGAAGCCAAGGTCTTGGTCCCACAGACGGTTTTGACGGTCATTGACCGGGCGGTGCAAGCATTTGGTGGAGCTGGTGTCAGTCAGGACACCCCCTTGGCAAACATGTGGGCACAGATCAGGACTCTCCGACTTGCAGATGGGCCAGATGAGGTACACCTCAACCAAATGGGCCGCAATGAAAACAAGAGAGGCAAAGCTGTTACGGAGAAGATCCATGCTCAGAAGCAGAAGACGGACCAACTATTAAAGCAATACGGTGTGCAGAGGTACGAGCCCGGCTCGCACATCAAGTCTCGTTTGTAGGATATAGCACTTGATTTAGCGTATGAGAAAGAGGCGATCATGTTTAGTGTATACTCCGAGACGGGGATTTATTCTTCCCCGGATCCAACAGATTGATCAGAGCCACTACGCTGTTGCCTTGAACTTAGCGTTTGACCCCATGCACTACGTGTTTGTTCTAGGTGCCAAAACATATGAGACGAACACATGAGTCATTGCAGGCATTGCACAGAAGCGATCCGGTTTTTGTGCTACTGAAATGCACCACCGTTGGTAGGACGACATTGCTGTCGATGGTATTTTAGCGCGTCTGCGGGCTTTGAGCACTGGTCAGCGGTTTAGGGGTAGTTGCGGTTGCCATGTCAACCGGCCCTCTATTGACTAGCATCCCACTTTAGCGACGGAAAGAACATTTTTTTCTGCACTTAAGCTGAAGAAACTGCCGGCGGCTCCACTGGTCTGACCTCATGCAAAAGCCTGTGCACAAATGCCCATTGATAAAAGAACGAGCCGCGTCGACTTCAACACGAGGCTGCACTCTTCATTCTCCATCAATCGCGCTGCTACCATCACAGACCACAATCTTCGTGCGTTCACGCAAAAGAGCTCTCCATCGCCGACCCCGCTCATACTCAAGACAGGCCAAACAGCAAACCTAATAGTTGCACCCTTCATTCACAATGTCCGGCAACGTCCTCTCAGAGAAGAACATCAACACCCACGCCGTGCAGCAGATGGACCCCATGGCAGCCAACGGCAAGCCCGACGTTAAGAGCATGGACTACCACCGCCAGGTCCTGCAGAACAAGATGGAGCAAGACAAGTGCGCACTCCCAACCCGCCAACTCCACCCTTTCAGACGGCAGTTCACTAACATGGTTTGCGCCGCCTCGCAGGAACGAGAACAACTACGTCTCCCCGTCAGATGGCATCATGAGCCCATGCACAGCAAAGCTCAGCGCGTTCCGTAACAAGCAGGTCGGCAAGTAAGTCTAGCGCACACGTCCATTTCTCTGCCCAACCCGTCGCATCCAGATCAGATGGCTAACGCAGCAACCACCCACAGGGCCAAGCCAAAGTCGCTCTTCGCACAAGCTTCGGCCAAGAAGCTGGACGGCGATAACGTCCTAGGCGCTAAGAGCGCATCGCCGCGGCCTTCTGGGCTTTGAGTGCGCATTATCCACCACCGGAAGACAACTTCTCTTGTACTCTTTCTGTTTACGACCGCTTTACGAAACCCAACTACACATATGCATTCTGATTTTGCCCATTGGACCACGGGCCTATAGGGAACTCTTGTTTCTTTCCTTTTCTTTTGTAACATGACATGGGGAGTTCAGGGAGGCGTTCTTCGCGAAGGGTGTGCTCTGTAATATAGGCAGGATACAGCACCGCGCTTGCAGGATACAGAGGTCTTCATCATAAGATACTTTACGACGAATAAATACTGGCATTCACCGTTTTCGACGTCATTTCATACCGTAGCTTGATTTTGTTAACTCTTCATTTTGGTGACGCTTCTACGCCTTGAAGGAGCTGACGATGTAAACAACATCCTCATCTGCCACTAAATGCCCCAAACCAACACGTTGAGGTATATGTCTTGCCGACGCTCCCCATACTAGAGCATATTTATATGTGTCCTTCAGGGTTCTGTGGATGCGATCGCACACATCCTCGATAGTGGCATCCCTCTTGACAATCAAGGCCTCGCTGAAATCAGGGTCGATACCTTTCCGCTTGGTGTAGATGCGGACCAGCTGCAGCTCCTTCCAGCACCGGTCAATGACATCCTGGACGCCCAGGTCCAGCTCACAGCTCATGACAACAGTGTGAGGTTCCCGCGCCAGTCTGTCGAGGAAGTCGAGCGACACGCTGTCGATCTTGTTGTACACGTAAAGACACTTGATGTATTTGCGATGATCCTTCATGATCACGTCAATGAGGTCGTCCACCGTCGCCTCGTCATCGCGCACCAGAACCTCGCAGTTGAGCATCTTGTAGTCGCGAAGGATGTTGTACACCATCTTGTCGTCCAGATACTTCGGAGGGTTCTGGAAGTTGATCTTCATACCGCCGGCCTTCTTGGGCTTGAGATAGATATTCGGCGGGTCCCGATTCAGCCGGATGCCCACGGCCTCCAGTTCCGCCTCGAGCAGCGCCCTCTGCTCGGCCTTCTTTGTCGCGTCCAGCACCATGAGAATCAGATCGCTCGTCTTGGCCGCCGAGATGACCTGCCGTCCTCTACCCTTGCCCTCGGCGGCACCCTCGATGATACCAGGTAAATCGAGCAGCTGGATCTCTGCTCCTCCGTACTCCAGCACACCCGGGATAGCCGTGAGGGTCGTGAAGGAGTACGACGCGACTTCCGACCTCGTCTTTGTGACTTTCGACAAGAAGGTCGATTTACCGACCGACGGGAAACCGACCAGTGCTATTCTGGCATCGCCGCTCTTGCTCACATCGAAACCGGCACCAGGGCCACCACCGGATCCTGGGCCGGGCTCGAGCAGTTGTGCTCGAAGCCGCGCAAGTTTACTGTTTCGGACTCAGCGCTGGAAAACCATTGTGGAAAGGATTGATATCAGCCATACCCTTTCAATAGACCAAGATGATATTCTACAGCGGATATTAGCATGAAGTTTAATGACCATGAAATGGATCTACTTACCTGTCGCTTTGTTCTCTGGTTGGAAAGGGCTGTCAGTAATGCAGTATCATGGTTTTCAATCGGTCCGGCGTGCATACTCTGTGTCCTCCTCATCTCATCCTCAATCCTGGATACATGTGAGCGCTATGGCCAACAAGTCATGATGGTGGGGCAATTCTCACTCCTTGATTTTTTCCGTAATGTTCACCATCTTGGCGGTTTCCACGCCACAGGCGCTGGGTGAGAACGAACTGAGTTTACAAAGGAAACAAGTCGATGATATCTAGGATCGAAGGCCTTGCAAAGTTGCTTTTCGGATTAGTTTCCCTCGTTCACAATACCTCGGACTTATGGGCAGCAAAGCGACTGAAAGGCGGGACATGGAAGGACAGTGGCAGAATCTAGAGCGTGGGGCAATTCGAGGTCCCACCGCCTTCCAGATTCTCCTACCCCAGCTGGTAAAGCTAGGCCCAACCAGCAGAAGTTCCAAAATCTTAATATCAGCTCGACCATCTTCAAGCCGCAACAATATGATCCAGGGTCCAGCGACCTGTAAATCAGTGTGCCTGATGTCTGCAAGGTCCTAGCGAATAATGCCTCGGATGGGTATCAATGGCTCACTAATGCCATCAGTTTTCAAAGACCTCGGGGGCAAGTCTTCTACTTTGCAATTCCACTCGGCGACGTACAAACTCGAGAATAACTTGATTCGGATTGCTCATACAATTTTCATATACATGACGATTAATGAGGGCTGAACACATGGAAGGATAAGAGCAAGGTGATATACGAAGCTCAGTGGAACATCATTGGTGGCCATAACACCCCAAATCTGAGAGCTCGGCAGTTGCGCAGCTTGCCATGTCTATGCCGCCATCCAAAGCTAATTCAATGAGCCTTTGACTCGCTTACGAGACCGCATTTGCCAAGTGGTCACAACAATCTTTTGGAATGAGCAATCGCATGTTTTCTCCACGTTTACTGTATGCAATGATGTCATACTAACGAAGTCCTTGCGTCAAATACCAATGCCGATGGATCCAGAGGTTAACTGGGCCACAACGCTAATAGCCCCATGCCCAGAATATCAACAGCAAGCAATGCAACTTTCTTTCAAACCGACCTATCTCCAGCATCAATCTGAAAGGACACAAAAACTTTGAATGATGACCTCGCACACAGTACAGAAGGACCACGCTGAAAAGACAAAGGACCGCCCTTCGGTCCTGCGCAGCCGCGCCTACGCCTTCTGCCAAGCCTTAGTCACACCACCTCCACCCCCTGAGCTTCTCAAGGAATTCTTCATTCCAGAAGCCGTCGGGAAGAACCCCACGATCAGAGAACACGGGCCATCGTGGGCAACCGTAAATCTTCCTTTCCTCGGACGCGACTTCGTCGGCTCCGACGCCTCAAATGAGTATTTCAAGCTCCTGTCGCAGTCCTTGAGGATGCAGCTGGACAGGGACAGCTTCCCCGGCGAGGACGGCTTCGTGGTGGATGCGGAGGCTAACAGGGTCGCCGTGGTAGGCAGGGGCAGGTTTGAGAGCGTTGCAACGGGGAGGAGCTGGGACGAGAAGTTCTCGTACGTCCTCAGTGGCTGGGACGAGGATGGCAGGATAGGGAGGTGGGATATCTGGGCTGATCCCCTGAGTGCCTGGGCAGCGGTTTCTGACCAGCAAATCGACGGCTGGAAGAAGGGTGAGCATCGCTCGCTTTTGTCAGTCGTACAGCATATACGTGAATAGCCATGCGCATGGAATTATGGAAACAAATCGTTATAATGACAAGCTTAAATCCACCTTCATTTTATATTTTTGCCGTTCCAAACTTATAGGGTTGTTGCGAAAATTCAGTTAATCATGGAATGCATTCTTATGCTGTGACAATCAACAATCAGTCAATTTGAATTATACTGTCCACTTCCGTGAATACCAACGATAGCACAGATCTTATAGTCTAAGTACCTTTTGGTATCCACTCCTTTAGTCCTATACGAAACGGTCTTAAGGTTTGTGTTTGCATGCAAGTTGCTGTGCCAAAATCGGTGGGGCCTGTCCCTGGTTTTGTCCACTCCATCGTGAGAGTTAGAGTACCCAGCTAGTTAATGTCATTGATATAGTGCCGCTACGCTATATCGTCCTAGATTCATTTCCGCGGTACAATTAGAATATGTTAAACATGGCACCACATCCAGAATAAATGCTATAGTGCAGGCACTTCAGTTTGGACCGGGCCAGATGGGCGAGTATAATTTTCAACTCCCCGATGCCTTCGAACTATTAAAACACAAAATCTTTTAAACGGAAATCACGTGCATGGGACCGATCACTCCGTGTCTGTGCTGTAAATGAACATTATATGATTGTATTTTTGAGTGGTGTCAGTATTTGATGTCCTGTGGAAGTTTAAGATATGAGATTAATTGCGAGTGAGTATAGTGGACACGTCACTTTCAATACCAAGAGATGAAAATATATGTAGAGTACTGAGTTACAGTAATCAAATTCCCAGCACTGTCAGTCTTCCTGCTCCAGATCCACCTGAATCATTAACATATCACCTCACTGAAATATGTCACTATAAGTGATCTTGAGCTGCTTACGAAGCCCCGGGATGCTTTATCCTATTGAAATACATTCTTCCACACCCACAAGCTCCTAGAGTTTGTATAGTTCTTCAATCCTTCGATGCCCCACTCCATACCGATACCACTTTCCTTGTGGCCACCGAATGGCACGTTTGGCGCCACGTCAAAGTGCGAGTTCACCCAGACACTGCCCGCACTGAGCTTTCTCGCCATCCGCTCGGCTCGCTTTAAGTCCTTACTCCAGACCGAGGCACCAAGTCCCGTCTCGAGGTTGTTGGCTCGCTCGAGGACATCATCCTCGTCGGACCACTTCAGAAGCGGTACGATTGGCGCGAAGGGCTCCTCGACCACTATGCGGGAGTCCTCGGGTGGATTGTCGATGATGACCGGCTCAGCAAAGAAGCCCTTGGATGATTCGCGGATATTGCCATCCAGCGCAATTTTCCACCCCTCCTTCTTGACGTCGGAGTATATATCTTTGGCCGATGCAAATCTGGGAAGGACATCAGCGAAAGTCATCATGTACTTCAATCACCAGGACCCACTTACTGCATCGCATTCTGAAGGGGTCCTACCAAGACGCCATCCTCAAAGCCCCCGCCAGTTTTGATATTGTTCTTGGCGAACTCTACCATTGCATCACGGAACTGATCATAGATATTCTCGTGAATGTAGAGACGTTTGATGTCCATGCAAATCTGACCGGAGTTCAGGAATGCCAACGTTGTAATCTTGGGCAGACATTTCTCGATCTCCACATCGTCGCAAATAATTGCCGCGTCATTGCCACCCAACTCCAGGACGTATCGCTTGAGCGTCTTTGCACAACTAGCCGCAACGCGCTTGCCCGTGGCAATGGACCCGGTAAAGGAAACCATGTTGATATCAGGGTGCTCTGTGATCCAAGGCCCCAGATCATCACTGCCGCTGAGGACCTGAACGACGCCAGGTGGGAAGATCGACACGCCGAGCTCGCCAAGTTTCAGATCACAATAAGGGGTAAACGGCGAGGGCTTGACGATGACGGTGTTGCCGGTGATCAGCGCCGGGCCAATCTTACCCGCAGCCAGGAGAAGCGGCCAGTTCCATGGGACTATGGCCGCGCAAACACCGAGCGGGACGCGTGTCGAGTAAATCGTCTTCTCGTCGTTGTCCTCTAGAACCTCATCCTTTAGCTCCATCTTCGTGAATGCGCGCAGCCAAGTGAGGGTCAGATCGAGTTCAGTCCGCGATAGGCTGATCGGCTTGCCAGACTCCATCGTCAGCAGCTTCTCGATCTCCGCACGGTTATTCTCAATGGCGTCGGCAAATTTGAGCAAGAGGCCAGCGCGCTCTGCGAAGGGTGTGTTGGACCATGTCTTGAAAGCGGCGCGCGAGTGCTTTACTGCGGTGTCCAAGTCGTCTTTGGTCGCAACTGGCACCTCGTACAAAGGCTCGCCGGTGGCGGGGTCGGTTCCATGTCTGGTAGATGCGGTCTTTAGGAATTCGTTGTTCACGATGTTTCCTGGGTAGGACTATGGGAAATCAGTACTTCTTTGGAATAATAAGCGCATTTTATGCTTACTTCAATATCGAAGGTACGTTGTGGCATTTTTTCTTGGATATTAATTCACTGTGACGGAGCCAGGTCACGGGCACTAATCACTAACCAAAGGGGGCCGTTCACCAAAATTAAAAGTAAAGGAATTTTTGAAACTATAGCGTGGTCTAACGAGAAGAATCATAACCCGGTATGATGAGGTGGAACGCAATGTGGGATGACCTACTCATATAAATGCTCAATGGGTATGACACATGGACATCATCACTTCCCCGCAGTACTTCACGTTTCACAAACACATATTGACTAGCTGCATGCCGCTTACGGCCGGTCATCTCTTGGTATAGTTGTTCACGTGCCTAGAGAATATGCGGAGAAATAGATATGTGGTTTGAAGTTTGGAATTCAGAGCAAGTTTCTCCTTAAACAGAACGCAAATACGACAGATGCAAAGCTCACAAAGCTGAGAGAAAAACACAAGCCGCGAAAGTACTAACGCCGAGATCCATTAGAAGCGAAAATTCAATGCCGCCTCAAGCCACTATACCGCGTAGACAAATCAGTTCCCATATGCTGGAATGACTGGTCCACAATCGGCTTGCCGAGTATAAACTTTGGTATTTTTGAGGGCGACGCGCTCGATGAGGCCAGAACCGATTCCATGCAGTTATCAAAACCAGCCCATATCCTCAATATATGTTCGATCTGCGAAACGTCGCGCTTATCAAATGGTAAGCGAATAAATTTTATCCGTTCTACCCTCCATTTGTCTCTTACCTTTCTTGTCTAGTTTTCTCGCTGAACATAACACCACAATTTACACTGTAAGCAAAACTAAGGTTTCTTTTTCGGTTTCACGATCTTCGACGGGAACGTTGTGATACCGTCTACGCTCACTGTCACGATGCCCAGAAGATACATCAACAACTTCATATCAGGGAAGTTTGTTGCCGTGGCTAATGAGGTGGCAATTTGATCTGTCCCTAGAGTACATTTGCAGCAGGGTCGCAAAAGATTACGCGGTGCCGCACTGAAGGTGAACACGCCGGACTTCAATTCTACGTATGGTGTGGAGATGCGCTCTCGCGCGACTGGTTTCAGCTGTTTGCAGTAGCACTTGCATTCTAGCCAATGTGGTATGGTCGAAAAGTCTGGGGACGAAGATGCAGAAAACTCGATGCCAATGTCTAAATTCAAAACCGAGCATTATAATCTTTGTGGCCGTCGAGCATCCAACGTGTCCACCTTTTCTTCGTAATTTTCGTGAAGCGGCTGGTCTCATCGCTCACATGACCATCGAAGCAAAGGATGGCAGTTCCTTGTCAAGTATTGGCAGTTGAACCATTTCATTCGACCTTCGCAACAAACTAGGTGACCTAGCATATCTATATCAATTTCCTCCGTGGTCGATCCCATCGGAGGTGGACTTAGTGTGCTTCAGTCAAGAGCTTATGTTAAAACAAGTACAGAAGACATTTGAGGTTTTCTGGGGTCAAGGTACCAATACGCTTGTGAAGAACCAAGAAATAGTCGGCACCTATCGTTTCACGGCAGCATCAGTGGCCGTTCGCTGTATGAAAATCATTGCCCCATGGTACTCGTGCTCACCTCTTGTGCTGCACAAGAATGTTTCAGCTGTGTCTTTCCCAGGATTTCATGGTTTCCCTTTTCATTGAAATCCCCTTCTTCGTGTTGAACGCCGTATCAGCTTGTGGCTAACTCTCTTCTACGGATGTGGAGATCTACAGAACCCTGCAGTTTGCCTGGAAAACCACATATCAGGTCTGAGAAGGGCGAGTCCTGGTATAAGGGCTGCCACTTACTTTATCCTTGTCTGCTCGGGTCGCCGAGGCCCAGGCTTTGCAGCATACCCCGGGCAATTTTTCCCTCATCTCGACAGCTGATCCGGACACCAATCATTTTGTATTGGATAAACAACAATGATAATTGTTTCGTTTTTGACTGCTTCCCTAATGCAATAAGATATATTATAAGCCGTGCGTTGCGCGTCGTAAAATGCAATTTTATACGAAACGTGGAGCTTCACCTTCACAACAACTAAATCATGATCGAAGCTTGGAAAAGTAGGCGGTGAAGAGTCTCCATATACCCACGGTTCGCTTTATGGCAAGAAGTTTGATTCATTTGCACCACTGCCCAGTCGGATAGACCATTTGAAGGGAAACATCATTCCAGAATACCTTGAGACTCAACATTTCTGGAATTAGCAATTAACCGTTCAGAAGGATATTAATAAGGCAACTCAAGTTAAATCCCGTGGTAGTGAACGGAGGAAATTCCTACAATTGTCTTTAGCAGGTGTCACATATGCGGAATGGCTTCAACGTTAACTTCAAAGCCGAAATTCAGATTGTGCACGAATAAGTTGCATAGTTTTACCTGCGATATCAAATTAATGAAGGACTCTTTCTGACTGCGCTGCCATGGGGGTGGCTCCTTCAATTCTCAGTCACCCGACTGAACGATCCAAAATATATTCCCTTGACGGGCACTGAAGATAATTTATCAAGCTCCTGACTTTAAGACTGTCCTGCCGCCCTCCAAAAGATTACCAGTGGTCATGTATAAACACACAGATCCCTATACAGGTACTTGAAGCATGGAGAGCAGGACAGATAAATTGATGTAATCGGTTCGTATGTTCCCAAGCAACAGCAGGTCTTTCATGCACGACACTGATAGTCTTACGGTGATTGGTGAGAGATGACTCCAAAACGGACTTAACATGTCTTTCCTGACCCCCAATATAGTTTGTTAAGCCATTTATGCCTTGTCAAGCTGCACTATGATCTCTGACGTCCAAGAATAGGGTTTAAATTCCACCGAGTCTAATATCTTTCCTAATTTGCGCTATTCCTCTTTAGACCAGAGGCTCACGCCGCCAGCACTCCGCAAGTGGCTGTATACTTTCGTAGTAAGAGCCTGCAATGAATTTCCGATGTCTTTTTTCTTTTCCTTCCCATGGGCCTCCTCCGGTGGGCTGATTATTGAATTCTTTACGCTGGACCTCCCTTTCTAATCAAGCACAATGGGGAGTTGCCATTGGCATACATTGTCTCAGCCGACACAAACGCCCAAAGATATCGATTTACGGCCGATTCTTGATAATGGCTAGAAATGGATCCTGCTCAATGGAGCGATGTTTTGGCAAGCCTAGCTGTGGATGTGTGTGGGAGTCACTCCGGTTAGAACATCCTTACGGCTACCTCGTGACGTTTCTCGAGCTGCGGCCTTGCTATATTATGTCGAGGATCCCTTTCTAATGTCTGTAATTGAGGCAGATCGACATTCGTGTCTTTGAGATCCTAGCAGTAACCACTCAACATGACGACCAAGAACCGAACTTTGCTGGCATTACTGGCAGCCGCTTCAGTTTCCCCTGCCCACGGATTCTGGCGCATGACTTGCGGCGTTATTCAGACTGGCCGTGTCGATCCGATAGTGAGCCCTGGAGCCGTCGCGGGCCATGTGCACAAAATTTCCGGCGCAAGTAATTTCTATTTCAACGACACCTTCAGCGATTTGTCAGCGTCCAGTTGCACCTCGTGCGAGATTCAAGAAGACAAGTCTATCTACTGGACACCACAACTCTACTATCAACATGGCAACGGCACCTTCCAAGAAGTGCCAAACGGTGGGCACGTTATTTATTACCTCGGCCGAGGTGATAACAGGAGCAGTATCGAGCCATTTCCGCCTGGATTCAAGATGCTATCCGGTGACACGACGGCCCGGTCAAATGACACCACGACTATGACCTACAACACCAATTCAGTCAGGGGTCGGCTTCGATCTGATCGTGTCAGCTTTGCTTGTCTAGATAGCTCGGGGGGCATGCCAGAGCAGAACTATATGTTCCGCACCGACTGTAATCAGGGATTGCGAGCACAGATTCATTTCCAGTCATGCTGGGATGGGCGTGATTATCAGACAGACAACAGCCACGTGGCCTACATGTCGCAGATTGACAACGGCGTCTGCCCGCCGACCCACCCTCGACTTCTCCCACATTTATTTTATGAAGTCCTGTATGGTGTCAATGATATTCAGAAGACACCCGGCGGGAAGTTTGTGTTCGCGAACGGCGACACGACTGGCTTTGGGTTCCACGGAGATTTCATGAACGGATGGAACACGGCAACCCTTGCCAGTGCTGTTACTCAGTGTGTCAATAATGACAACATAAATGGCCAAATATCACTATGTCCTCCTTTGGCTCGATCTCAAACGCCGTACGCAAGTACAAACTGCCCAGAGAGACCAGCTCTCATCAATGAGCCGGTCCACGGCCTTATTGCCAAGTTGCCTGGTTGTAACAACATCACGAGCGGACCAGCTCGTGCACCACCTGGCGTGTGTGCGACACAGCCTGCGATGAATCCTAGACCTCAAAGCTCAGGCCAAACCACGACCAGCCCGGCCGTGGGGGACAAGCTATCGGCATCTTCGCCTTGGGCATATGCTGGCTGCGCGGCCGAGGGCAGCAGTCAGAGAACGTTGACCGGCTACAGCTTCTCGGCCAACAACATGACCATCGATTACTGCACCGCAACTTGCAAGACTAAGGGCTACCCCATTGCAGGTCTAGAGTACTCCCGGGAGTGCTACTGCGCATCTGCACTTTCCACTGGCACTTCGTTCACGAACAGCGACACCTGCGCATCGACGAGCAAGATGATATGTGCGGGCAATGCCACACAATGGTGCGGAGGCCCTTCACTGTTGACCATCTGGAAGGACACCTCCATCTCTGCGACGCAGCCGACCACAAGTCCCGCCAAGGGAACCGTGGTCTACAACGGCTGCTACTCCGAGGTCAGTGGACGGCTCCTGAACAAGGACTCGTATGCCAATGCGACCGTCTCGGTCGATCAGTGCGCGGCGTACTGCCAGGCCGGCAACTATGCATACATAGGGGTCGAGTACGGCGGCGAGTGCTACTGCGGTAACACAGCGCCGCCCACGAGCCAGGCTGCGGCTGACTCGACATGTAATATGCCCTGCAAGGGTAGCGTTGCGCAGGTCTGTGGTGGAAGCGGCCGCGTGTCTGTTTATAACAACACACTTTACGCGCCTACGCGCAATGTAGCGAATGTCACCGTGAATGGCAATGTTGCATACAACTACGTGGCTTGCTACAAGGAGGGCACGTCGGGACGAGCTCTCGATAAGGGGGCGAGCACATCGAGCCCGCAGATGAGCGTAGAGACCTGCGCGTCGTTCTGCGCAGGGAAGGGGTACAAGTACATGGGTGTCGAGTACGGGCAAGAGTGCTACTGCAATAATGATGGTCTAATCAACGGCGCGGTCAAGGCGGATGAGGCGGACTGCGTAACTACTTGCAGGGGAAATAATACAGAGTGGTGTGGGGGCACTTCTAGGATCAACATTTACACACGCCCATGAGGCCGGGGCTAGGGATTGTGGGAAGTGACGGAAGTCTCTTAACGTGAAAGAGCTTCAACTTGTGACAAGGGAATCGCTGATGCGATACGCCGACAAGGCTCATGACTATGAGATTACGGGATGGAATACGTCTGGAACGTAGGTACGATCGATCATGTGAAACGACATAACACAACATAACTTGCAATGTTTAATTAAATTGATCTAAATGGAGAAGGGCGCGAACATGGGGAGTGCTTTATGACCTTTGACCAGATTCCATAAAAGGTGCCGAGAGGTCCTTGACAATTAGCCCCCGGCAAAGGACCCCCTGTCGCCAGAAACCTTATATTGAAGCCAAGCCAAGTAAGTGAGCGGAATACTCCCAGCTATCCCAAACCTATGACGACAGAGCTGTGCGGTTCACCAAGATCATCACAACTGGGAGATCAGCATCAACGGTGTATCGAGACATGACCCGACTATTCATGAAAGCTGCCCTCACGTTGTTGAGTTCTCGTCGACCTTATTGTGCTATGAACGACTGAGACCTATGTACCCACATGGGTGGAAGCTATCCGGCCGTTACACAATACAACCACCACTAAGGAAATGCCATAGTCTTAGAAATATGCCTGACAAGCCTCTTGTCTCTGGCGTTTGCTCGCGTGGGTCGCCGCTGTCAGGTAATCATCATTAACGTCATTGCAATGGGCTACGACTCAGCCCCCCGGCCATGTACGCCTCACGTACGCTAGCGGCACTGAGCCGGCAGTCGCTAGACTATGGGGTGCATATCCCCTGGAGTCTCACGATCGAATACAACGCTTGGTATGCATGATGATGTTGTTAGAGCGGCACTTGCTGCGATGGGCCTTCATTCTGTGAAGATCGTAGACTGTTTGAAATTGAGAGCACCCCAAAGCAGAGATCATGGTTGTATTCAATATCCCGGTCCTCGTCTGTGCCATGACGTTTCGTAGTCTGTTCGTCTATAGTTAAAAGAGGTCTCTGCTGCAGGCTATGTCAACCTTAGGGGGAATTTTTCTGAGTAAACGAACTGTGAAAGCACGATGGCGAGAAAACCATACTTTGGATTGAAGGGAGCATGGCTCACCTTCTGGGTCACGGTTGCATGTGCGACCGACATGACGCTTTTTGGGTACGGCCTCCCAGGAATTATACACTAGAGCCAACACACAGTAGAGCTAATACCATCCCTCAAGATACGATCAGGGTGTTTTTGGAGGCGTTATAGTTACGCCTGACTTCCTCGACCTACTGGGCATCGCGGACAATGCGACGATGCAAAGTACTGTCACTGCCATTTACGATATCGGCTGTTTCCTCGGCGCCATTTCGACCATCTGGGTTGGCGAGAGACTCGGACGCAAGAAGACCATCTTGGTTGGCACCACCATCATGAGCATCGGGGCCATCTTGCAGGTGGCTGCCTTTGGCGTGCCGCAGATGATCGTCGGGCGCATCGTCGCGGGCATCGGCAACGGCATGAACACTTCGACCGCACCGGTCTGGCAGGGCGAAACATCCAAAGCAAGTTGGCGCGGAAAACTCATCGTGATTGAGATGATTATGAACATTTTCGGGTTTATGCTAAGTAAGCACTTGTGACAGAACCTCGCCTGGCGCAAAAAGAAAAAGAAAAGGAAAATAGTGCTAACTCTGAAATAGGCAATTGGGTTACATTTGGGCTATCGTTTGCTTCAGGCTCTATTGCCTGGCGCTTACCGTTGGCGATCCAGTTCATCTTTATCTTTATCTTGTACGGCACCGTTCCTTGGCTCCCAGAAAGCCCCAGGTATGTCTCAACTCTTTGGCTGCAACGCGTCCGCTAATCTAGTCTAGATGGCTTATCGCGAAAGGACGGATTGAGGAAGCCGAAGTCATCTTAGCGGATCTCGAGGCCTTGGAGGCTGATGAACCATACATCGTCACACAGTCTAAAGATATACAATGGGCAGTGAATTATGAGAAAGAAAACACTATTCCCTGGTCAAAATTGCTTCGAGGCAAGACTGGTCCGCATGGCGGTACTAGTACAATACGACGATTGATACTCGGCATGGGCGCCCAAGCTATGCAGCGTAAGTCATCAATCCCGATCTGCTTCGTATTCCTCCTTGAAAATCCGAGAAGATATAGTACCACCTACTTACGAACACTGCGCCACTGGTTTTCTACTCTTCCAAGCGATACAAAAGGCAGGCTGACTCTAATTCTTTTAATCAGAATTCTCCGGCATCAATGTCACATCATATTACCTTCCGCTTGTACTCATACAATCTGTTGGTTTGGATGAGAAATTAGCACGCTTGCTCGCAGCGTGCAATTCCGTATCATATCTCCTGTTTAGCACGATCGGTATACCGAACGTGGAGAGATGGGGCAGAAGAAAGATGATGATGTGTAAGTCCTGCAATAACCTTTCTTCATGGACCAACGCTAAAACGACCAGATGCGGCGGCGGGACAATTTTTCTGTTACATGATCATCACCATCTGCATCCGCTACAGCGAGGATCCAGGGATCGGAAGCACGGCCAATGTCCAATGGGCCAAGGCGTCCATCGCGTTCTTCTTTCTCTACTATGTGTTCTTCGGAATCGGCTGGCAAGGTATGTGATACACGAAATCCATCGTTCTTAAAATGCATCCTGCTTACAACATCTCCCACCCTCCAGGAGTCCCATGGCTCTACCCGACCGAAATCAACAGTCTCAGCATGCGTACCAAGGGCGCGGCGCTGGGGACGGCGACGAACTGGATCATCAACTTCATGGTGGTGGAGATCACACCCATTGGAATCGCGTCCATCGGCTGGCGGTTCTACATCATCTGGACCGTCTTCAACTTTTCCTTCATCCCCATCGTCTACCTGTTCTACCCGGAGACGGCCGACCGCTCCCTCGAGGACGTCGACCGCTTCTTCCAGCACAACCAGGACATCCTAATATTCAGAGACCCGGACGCCAAGTCGTCCAAGCGCCCACAGCGGTACGTCGACCAGGAGAAGGAGCAGGTCCGGCGGAATAGCTCCATTCGCCCTGCTGATGTGCAGGGTGCCCTGCATAGAAGGAGCGCCGCGGAGCGGGCTAATACCAACGTGGACGATGAAGAGAAGGGATATGTCAACCATTCCGAATAAGAATCTCTTTGAGATGAAAGCCGTGATTTCCGGATATTATTTTTGGGGTTTGTCACGAGGATAAATAATGTTTGTAAATCACAAGGCTTGAGTAGATCTTTTCCAACACAAAAGAATATCAACGTCACTATGCCCGTATAATAAACCTAGGCTGTCTTCAACAGGTTCTTTGGATATCGTGCCAAACATTCTTGGGACTTGATACTTGTCAAAATTGAATCAAATGTTGCCTGGGCATACCTGCTATATTCCTTTCTTGGTAGGCTGGCTAGCGAGGAATGACTGCCCCGAAATGGCACTGAGGAGCAGTCTTTGATAAGAAAAGCAATAGTTTATGCTTCTACGCTGGTATTGATATTGATATCGATTGGTCTCCTAACCACATTTGAGTTCTTCAACCAATTAACTCTTCGCATCATTCCCTAAAACTCTTTCTGTGAGATTGAACATAGCCCTCTGGGCACTTTGCAAGAGGTTCATTTTGATTTTCGTCGCGGATTGATGCATACTAATGAATCGTGCCAAGAATAAACATCAGATGTACAAAGTGCTTGCAGTTTCTCCCCCGAAGCGTCAACATGGAGGTCTTTGAGAAGGCATTCGCCATTTTTCTCATGCAGTCATGTGGTATCCCCAGACCACGAGCCATGATCAGCAGCTTGCAGATGTTGTCAAAGACAATAAACAGAGGGACCCCTCCTCCCCCCTCTCCTGCCGGGGTCCGAATACCACTTTAAGGTTAGCCCGGCCGAGCTCAATTTCTTCGCAGATACTGCTTAACCGGAATTGCAACCACAAAGATACCAAAGTGTGGCTCCATAAAACAGAAAACCCCCTATGGCCGAGTAATATGCCTTGCGTTTCATTGTCGAAAGATTAATCATGGTGGCCAACCTAGATTCTGTCTATTCGTACTGGCCCTTTTCATTCCGACATAGATTGGACCATGCAAAGCGACGAGCTTGTCGATGCTTGCTTGATCGTAGAGTTTGGATTCATGTAGAAACCCGCTGGCTCTATTTGTTCAGTAATTGTAGTCTTGTGATAGTTTTCTAGTGCTGTAGAGTCTTGTGTTGCCCAAGATTCTTCTGATAGCGATGTACCATTTCACAGTATGGCGTTCTTGTGGTGGAAAATTAGCACCTTATGTAACAACTACTGAGCCGGGGGTTGGTGGGCTGTGCGAAGATACACACAAAAGTTGTTTTGGTTTCTGGATCAATATCACACGGAAACGGGTGAGGAAGTAAGAGCACGACAGTCATCGGAGCCAAGACTGTACACTGGGGGAGGCAGCTTGTTCACATTTTGTCAACTACTACTCATATATCTGAAGCTAGGTAACGTTTCTAGAGCCAACCACTTGGTTGAACAGATCCACCTTGTCTTCAAAAAAGGGGTCGAAGCGGCTGTTCAGCCACTCGGAGTAACAGCGTTCGACCACCAGGAGCCCAATGTCTTTATCACGACCGGTAAATATTCGAGTTGTCGACGCAACTAATATCCACCGACATGTTCATTGAGAAAAGCGACGCATCGTGATCTCATGACACATAGACTCAGAGGGTTGGAGCTTTCAAGCTACCATTCGATGACCCTCATTCGTACAAAACTGTTCACCTCTTCATACAGCCCCATTTGCTGTCTCACCAGGCTGGAGCTTTCAAGCTACCAAAGGACCTGTCCTCCACTCATGCCAAAAGTCATGTCTTTCCTCTTCTCGTGCCGCGGTAAAAAAACGTCGTATGGTATAGGGGTACGGGGGATGATTGCGTCGATGCTGGATGTCACTGGGAAATCTGGAGTGTTGTGGCGCATATTGCGATCCGTGATGCAAAGCTGTGCTGGGTGTCGCTTGGGAATGTAATATGTGGCGCATCTCGTGATCCGTAAGGATTTGTTGGATTACAGTCGTCGGCCCATCAGAGTATGTAATGATACAGTGGGAAGTTCGACGACGTTAAAGATCGGAATCCTGTCGTCCGTGCATAATTCCTCTGGACGGATTTCCAAAACAAGGCGTTGCAAAAGCAGACAGATTCTACATATCCATAGAGTCGCCTCCGTTGGCAAAGTTGAAGCCGCCTTGAGCACCGTTGGTGCCGAAACCGAACGTGCCGTTGGCGCCCTGTGTTTGAGGAGCCATGCCCTCTTCGGCGTTCTCGTCCTCGTCAGAGAAGTACTTCTCGATGATGTTGTACGACTTCATGTAGATCTCCTCGTTGGCGTTGGTCTGGCAGTCGTGGATCTTCTCCATGCCTCCGCACTCCTCGATGAAAAGGGCGTAGCGGTTGATAGAGTCGGGACCATCACCAGCAGCCTGCTTGTCCAAATCACCGACCTTGAGGATGTTCTCGAGGCCGTCGAGAGCGACCTGGATGATCTTGTTATCGGGGCAGCTCAGAAGGTCGCACAGGGGGCGGATGCAGTTCTGAGAGACCAGGTATCGAATTTGCTCAGGCTTCTGTAAGCCGCCGCTTGTGGCATTGCTAATGGCCCAACAAGCCTCTTTTCTGGTCTTGAGATCGCCGTTCGAGAGCAAGTGGATGAGAGGTGGGATGATGTTTGCGTCGATGACGGACTGAATCTGCTGGCTGTTACCCGCAGTGATGTTCGAGATGGTCCAGCAGGCTTCCTTTCGAATTCCATCCTTGTTTGAGCTCAAGAGCGACAGGAGGCATGGGAGGGCTCCGCAGTTGATGATGACCTGGGTCTGCACGTCGTCTCCCGTGACAATGTTACCGACGGAGCGCAGCGCAGGAGTCTGGACGGAAGTGGATGCGTGCATGAGAAGCTCTACCAGACGACGGGGGATTCCAGCCTCGATAACGGCCTGGATCTTGTCGTTGGAGCCATCGCTGAGGTACGAAATAGCCCAGCAGGCATCGATGAGAACCTCGTCGTCCAAGGAGTACACCAGCTTGGCAAGCACGGGAAGGGCGGGCGCAATCTTTTACGATGTTTTAGCAACGGTCCTTCAACGTGAGCAGTGAAGTGTAGAAGGGTGACTTACGGTGTTCCAGTCGGGTTGAGGGGTCTTGCCTCTGCAAAAGTTGCTCAAAGTCCACGTCGCATTCCGGAGCATGCTCAGCTTACGGCTGTCACCAAGAAGAGCCAGAAGAGGCTTGAGAGCGCCACAACTGAGGACGTAATCTCGGCAGGAGGGGCTGTCACCAGCGATGTTGCCAAGGGCCCAAACAGCCTGCTCTCGCACATCGGGCTCGGGGCTGGCGAGGAGCTCGACAAAGATGGGGACAGCACCGGCTTCAATGACGACCTGGGTCTGGGTGGCAGATCCAGAGGCAATGTTGGTCAAGGCCCAAGCGGCCTCGAACTGGACTAGAGTGTGCGGGGATCGCAGGAACTCTACAAATCGAGAGACGACACCAGTCTTGATGACCTCCTCGATAGGGGGGTTACGTTCTTTCGAGAGAAGCTTCCTGAACTTGGTTGTGGCCTGGATTTGGAGATCGATCTGTTCTGAGAAGACACCTTGGACCATTTGAGGGAGGTCCTCGTTGAGCTGCAGCACGGTTTTTTGGTTAGCGCCGACGAGCTTGGAGTCTGCGATTCCGTGTACGTGTCCATGGAGAAAGTAAAAATACAGACGACGTAGCCGAGAACCTCAGAAGGAACATGTCCCCGACTGAGTGTCCTGGCGAGGCGCATGCATGGTCTTCCAGCAAGACGCTAATGGAAGGTCTGGGGAATGAAGAAGGGCTGGAGAATTAGAGAGCTGAACATACCTGACTCTCGGTAGGCGCAGTGTCATCGTCGCTGTCGGGAGCAGCGCCCAAAGATGCACCAGGTCGCTGGTCACCTGTACCGATACCACGGCGCTTGGCCAGGTTCTCCTCTCTCTTGGCCTTGCGAATCTCGACTTGCTGCTCCTCGCGGCGACGTCGGAGCTCGTCAGGCTTGAAGGTGTTCTTCGCCTTGAACTGAGTTCTGCGATGCTCGGGAATGTACCGGTCAGCCATGGTTGCGATGTGGGATGCTAATATCGCAAAAAAAAAAAGTGATGCTGAACAACCGAGTGCTGTAGTGGCAGAAACTGGCAGTGGCGGTTGCTGTGAAAAAGCAGGGGATTTTGTTTTGGTTCCCTGAGGGAATCCCTAGAAAAAGGCGGGGTGGTTTGTTTTGATTAATGACGGAAAGAGTCTAGAGAAATGATCAATGAAGAATTCTTCACAAGTGGAGACAATCAAGTCTGCTTGTGAATAGTTCCAAGTGGTTACTGCTGTTGGAAATGCAGAGGCACGAGTTGGTGTGTTCAGTGTGATGGAGTAGAAAAAAACTCTAGGTTAGAGTAAGTTACCGCCGTCTCAGGGAAGAGAATACGAATATGTGAGGGGAAGGAACCTTTTGAGCTATGTACGGATCCGTATGATGCTGCAAGTGCCAGGGCGCCCAAGTATGTAGGTTCAGGTTCAGGTTCAGGTTCAGATCATTTAACAGGCCATTCAGTGCACTCCCACGCCTTCTGTTGGCTTCGGCAACGGCAACGGGAGCTGAGCAAGGAATTTGGGGGTGGGGACTCCCTAATAAAGCGAGCGTAATCCATGGAAAGGAAAGAAACGCGGTGGCAACCAACAAGAGGCACACAAAATCGGACAGTCGTCTACAGGTTAGTGCGAGTCGGAGGGGGATGTCATCGCAGAATTGTCTCACATATTTCTCCTGCAGACACGCATAATCCTTTGTAGTCTAGATGCCACAAAGGTCCTTATCGATGCCATTTGAGTCCATGTATCAGATCTCTCATGTCCTGCGACTTGGGCTCATCAGTCCTCACGCAGCTAGAGCTTTGGCTTTTGCTTTGGCCTTCGCTTCGGCTTTGGCTTTCACCTTCAGTGTCCGATCCTCCATCCCCCCGGAAGCGCCCGCCAGTCTCAATCATGGTAACTGTAACTGTAACTGCACTGACATGTGGGAGAACCAACTAAGTCTAACCCCACCTTGCTCATGGTAGAGCGGAGCACAGGCCACATGCTATTAACGAAACTTTTACCCCTCCAATCAGGAAAACGTGACAGCGCGTTCGCCAAGCACTCGCGTACTTTAATTGAATCGCGTTCAACGTGTCACAAGACCACTGCTCCATCTCTATCATCCCCTCAACGACTCTGCATGCTACCCAAAATCTTCCTTCGTATTGTCAAGGTTGGACCATGCCTCCCTATGGGCCCGTGGGCTCCTCCGCTCGCCCAAGGCGCCGATTAGCAGAAAAAGAACTTCCCAAGGGCGTAGTCAAAATTCAAGATATTCTTAATGACGAGATCCAAAAAGGCCGCTTCGTCAGTGTCATTGGCCTTGTCAAGGATATGAGGGCGCCCATGCCTACCAATGGCACAGGTAATCAATAGGCGTTCGTTGCATCTTCACGAACCATAGCTGACATGGCCACCAGACTGGAAATGCACTCTGACCCTGATGGACAAGTCCACCGAGGATGATGATAGAGGACTCATCTTCAACATTTTCTGGCCACAGGAGGACATGCCAAATCCAACCGTTGGTGATGTGATTCTCGTCTACTCCACAAAGGTCTATGAATGGGCACATCATCCCTGTATCATTGCCAACAGGGCTACCGAGATCACTATTTTCCCTGCCTCTGAGATCCCAAGACCACCAAGGTCAGCCGTTGATGCCGCAAAACCGACAAAGTCCAGACAACGGGCTCCTACAGATCAAGAGTGTAAGTACGTCTCTTGGATGTATCACGCAAGCGACAAGTACAAGCTACCCACAGCGGAAGAGTACCAGGTCAACGTCGATCGGTCTTGCAACGTCAAGGACAAGTTTGCCATCCTCAAAGATGCTCGTGAGCACCAGTTTTGTAATCTTGTTGTCCGAGTGGTCAAGGATCCGTACGATATGATGGACAAAGTGACCCTGTGGGTCACTGACTACACAGAGAATGATAACTTCTTCAGGTATACATGGGATGGGAGTGGCATCCCTCAAGGCCAAGACGGTGATCCCTTTGGCTATGTCAATGTTAATGCCAATGCGCTGTCTCGTAGTTGGCCCGGGCCATTCGGAAAGCGCTCCATGCAAGTTACCTGCTTCGAGCCGCATGCTACCCGAGTGAGGGAAGAGGTTAAGGCAGGTGACTGGGTCAAGTTGCAAAACATCCAGATCAAGTTCGGTAACAATGGAAAGAACTTGGAAGGCTATCTCAGAGAGGACAGAGGGAGCTTCGGATCCAGGAAAGCAGTTGAGGTGTTGGAAACCTCGGGTAAGGACCTAATCGACGACCGACTGAAGGAGGCAATCCGACGAAGGCGCGATTACGAAAAAACGGCCAAGGAGCAGAAGAAATCTTTCACGACAAAGGAAGGTAGCGGAAAGCGAAAAGCCGACGACAACCTCGGTGATACGAAGCAGACCGCCAAAGAACGACGAAATGCACAGCGTATGGTCAAGAACAAGCAGCTTGTTCAGGCAGAGAACAAACGGGAAGCGCTCTTAGGGCTGAATGAAGTTATCAAATGCGAAAGTCTAGACGAGCCTGTATCCCCGCTGTCCACCATTCTGGAGCCCGTTGTTTACAATACAACCTTAGACGAAGTACCAACTTCCATTTCACTACCTTTCACAAATGCGAAATACCGTACCCACGTCCGTGTGGTTGATTATCGGCCACGAAAGCTCGAGAATTTTGCCACATGGAGAAAGGTCACCGAGTACGACATGCTATCAGATTTTGGTGGTAGTTCAGCTTCAGAATCTGACGATGATCAAGGAACACTGGATGGATTCACTGGAGAGAAGGTTTGGGAATGGCATTTCGCACTTCAGCTGGAGGAAGCTGGATCCAAGGCAGGCAAAAACGGACCAGCAGGGCGACTCTGGGCAATGGTGAACAATAAGGATGCACAATGCCTGCTAAATATGGACGCTTGCGACCTCCGCGCAAATCCAGACGAGCTGTCTACTCTGACAGAGCAGCTCTTCAAGCTCTGGGGCAACCTCGAAGAACATAAAGAGCATGAGTCGAAGACACAAATCCAGTCGCGTAGACGACTGGCGGCAAATCAGGCACCACCTGACAGTTCGGATGACGAGAACATAGACGGCCGCCAAGACGGTGACCCAAAACCGGCCGCCGGGGTGCTGTCAAACAAGCCGTTTACTTGTTGTCTTAGACAATATGGTATCGAAGTTCCGGAAAGCGACCCAAAGAAGTGTGATGCAACGAAGGGAAAGCGTTACCAGCGCATGTTCGGCCTTTTCGGGACAAAGATTAGTTGATCGCGCGTTTCCCTGTTTATGTTGCGAGGTTTGAGGCGAGATGTATTACGTCTTATTCGCATGGTCAGTTCGGAGTCTGGTGCTGCAAGAAATATGTTTGATCATGGTTCGGCGACAAAGAAACTTGTATTAATGATACCCTCTATTATATTCAAGTCTCGATTTGTTCGGGATCAACGTATATTACGTCGCGCGCTGGTCGCGATTGGCGCTTATCCTTTTACGTCCCGCTGTGCGTGTAGATGGTAGTTGCGCAGTCCCTCACTGCACGTGTTGGATGATCTGGTGGATGATCTGACGAATGATCCGAGACATCTCGGTTAGCTGGTCGTGACCAATCCCGGAGCCCCTCCGCCCTGCAACACCGCGAAAGCTTGTTAGCCAGAAATGTCGACACTCCCACCCACTTTCTTCAAGATGAACGGTCATTTCTCTTCACAACCGTGAGACTATTGGGTTCTCATATTCTTTAGATTTTTTTTTTATCTTGTGTTTTTCTTTTAGATTATTGTAACATCGGATGCTATGTATCATCCAAACTTTATAATACCCGCTCATCTGAGTGAGAAAACATAAATTTTCACGGGGTATCGTCGACAAACAAATCACCCAGCGTCTGCTGCTGCTGCTTCCCTCCTTGCAATGCGCCGCCCGCCGCCTTCTCCGACCGGCCCCTCTCCATGGCATCCCTGAGCCTGGCGTCGAGCTCGCGGTCCAGCACCCCGATGCGCGCCCTCTCGTGGCCGGCGCGCTGCGGATCCCACAGCTCGCGCCAGAAGCCCCTGCGGCCGACCAGGCCCTTGCGCTCCGCCCACAGCGCCCGAAAGTCGTCGAGCCCGGCGGCCCCGGGCCCCGGGAAGCAGACCCCGTACATGCGGCAGAAGGCCTTCCACTCGACGGGGCAGTCGGTCGGCCGGCCCTCGAGGAACAGGTAGCTCCACAGCCGCTCCCAGATGCGGCCCACGATGTAGTCGCTCCAGTCCGTCTCGACGAGCCAGCGCTGCGTCTGCGCGTACGCCTCCCGGGGCCGCGACCGGATCGCCTCGCGCGTCACCGCGAACTGGCTGCAGCAGGGCCCCGCCAGGATCTCGGGCACCTCAGCCTCGTCGCCGAAGTTGGCCCGGAACGCCGCCGCCATCCACGGCTCCTCCTGCTTCACCGACTCCTCGACCGACTTGGTCGTGTTGATCCAGTCCGGGCACGCCTGGTACCAGTTGACGCGCAGGTTGGCGTAGCCGCGCTCCGCCACGGCCGCCAGGTCCAGGTTGGACAGGGTGAAGAGCATCGAGTCCCACAGCTCCGCGTCCGTGTGCCACGGCTGCTCGTCGGCGTGCACGAAGATGGACACGTCCGGCAGCGCGTCGTAGAAGTCGTGCAGGTACGTGTGGTACATGAGCGCCTCGCGGCCCTTGGGCACCGGCGGGTGGTACTGCGCCGTGGGCTCGTCCGAGACGTAGCGGACGATGTTCAGGTTCGGGATCTGCAGCCGTGAGGTCCACGATATGTCTTCCGATGCGATGGTCGCGATCACCAAGTTGACGCTGAGGTTGCTCTGCTGGCTGTAGGGGTAGGCTGCCAGGTCGATCGGTGGGACTCGATGCTCCGCGGCTATGGTGGGATCCGACGGGGGGGACAAGGCGCTGGTGATGGGCTGGAAGAGTCCGCTGCGGATGGCTGGGACGAGGTGGTACAGCCACATCAACACCGACGGCAGCAGTATGATGGTGAGCAGTAAGCTCTTCTTGTTAAAAGGGAGTAGGACGCAGGGCCCACGACGGACAAGTGACGTGATCATATTAAATCATAGTCAACATATAGGCGTCAATATTCCTGTTTGTGGCCGATTTCTACGCTGTGTCGTGAACAGCGTCGTCTGGGGAGCTGGTATCAATAACCAATCGGCCGCGCGTCCATTATCTGGGAACAGGCGAGTCTATACAATTAGGCCAAAGAGAGAGGAAAATAAAACCCAATTAAACAAAAAGAAGGAGTAACAGTAACAGCGCGAATTATCCCACTTGCTTCGTCAGGCAACAGGATTTCCTCCACACGATTACATAGCATTGACAGCGACGATCAGGGCCCAAAGAATGGATCAAGGGAAGAGGCATTGCCATGGTCGAGCTTGGTCCTCCCCAGACGGCGATCCGTACTCGTGGTCCACTCGCTCGGTCGGGAAAAGGGTGCCCATCCCCAACGTCCCACCATGGCTGAATCGTCATGCGTCAAGGAGCATCGCAATGCCCCCCTAAAGTAAAGTTCTGCTTTGGAAGGGCTTGGTGTTGAACGGTGGAGCGGGCCGTACTAGCAATTAGCAGTCACGTGACGTTCCATAGAAGTTTCTGCAAGTATCTCTTTGGAGTGCCAAGAATCAGCTACAGAAGATACACATGAATACATCACCGAATATGTACTTGCCACTACCTAGTTGTCTGACACTTGGTGCTCCGTGGACTGTTTTCTTCCCCCTGGTTGCTTGCGCTAAGTGAGGCTAGAGTGGACAACAGGCCAAGAAGTCCACTTTTAACGCATGGTCGCACTAACAACAATCAATTGAAACAAGGCACATCAATGCAATTGGTCAGAATCCCAAATAACAACGGTTAGCCATTAGGGGTCCCCATTCCACTCGACTCCATCACACATCTCGTAAAGGATCTATTTTAAGAACGATCACAAACTGCTGTCCGTGATTCTGTTGCTCTGTATGAACAACACCAGGGATTTGCACCGTGTCCGTATATATAGTGCACAACGCACGGCCAAGGCCAGCGACTGTCTCCTGAGGACTTGGTGTTTCCCAAGCTCAGCTGCCCTAGCTTGCCCAGCTCCAGCCGGCCAAGCCAATTGTAGCCGTTCTCCGCCCATACGATTCGTGCGGCTGCATTGCACAATATACGGTGCGTGCAGTTATGCGCAAGGGAAACTGCGCCGCCCTCGCATCATACAAGAGGAGGCTCTCTGAACATCACGCGACCCCGCAAGCACGTTAGGCAACCATATAAGGGCTCGCCTGTAGACAGAAGTTTGTGTTGGTTGTGGTTACAAACGGGCCAGACTTTCCCAATTGTGTAGCGACGTGCCAATGTGGTACCGCGTGATCGGGTGACAGCCCCCGAAGCATCGACGGAGAGAGGAGAGCCAAAGTGTTTGATGGTGTCAATCGTTCCTTTGTCAGGGGCATCGACAATCGGGATAAGTTTCAAAAAGCATGGCGGACCTGCGTGATATTGTCATCATTACGTCCCGCGGTGAAAGTGGTTGCTGCTTTCGCAGTCACCGGGCCCAAATCTCGTCCCGGACACAAAATGTCAAGGCTTGAGGACCTAGGTGTTTCGGTCTTCAAGAACGCAAGTAGTTATTCATACATGAAAAAATTGAGCGAGAAAAATTGCGAAGCTCGGGCTGTCATGTTAGACCAACACTATGATACGGCCCGCACCAGGCCTATCAGCAATCCGCTTCTTTACAATCCTATACTCCGTTCGTGACAGCAATAATTATTTGACAGAACTTCCAAAGCAATAAATCCCTAGTCGCCAATCACACTATCTTCATCCATGGGCTCTGGCGGCCTCTCATCATCCTCATCGTCCTCTATGGGGTCATCAAGCAATTCCCTGTTTCGTAGATCCTGTTCTGTCCCTTCTTCAGGCTCATCAGCGAAAGGGTCTTCCACATCATCATCCTCTACAACGAGTTCTGCGCTCTTCATAGGTTTCAGCGCCTCCTTCTTCCTGGAGGCAACCTTTTTCTTGTTCTCTCCCCTCACTTCCTTGAGATGATCCTCATCTAGAAAGGCAGCTACCTCCTTGAAACTATGACCCAGCTTGGTCTTGTTACGCAGAATTCGCTTTCGCAGCTTTCCGGCGTGGGGACCTGTTGCATCGAGGACCTTGGCCAGTATGCCGAGGACAAGCTTGCCAGTCAGATCGCAAAGGATCTTCTCAGCTTTGAGCTCTGCAGCTTGGCGTTCTTGCTCGGTAAGTTCTTCGTCCTCGTCATCCTCTGGTGGGGCCTCATCGTCGACTGGATCCTCGTCATCTGCCACTGGGTTTAGGTGCTTGTGAGACCGTTGAGCGTATGCACGCTCCGCAGCATCGAAAATGGGGATGACTTCGGCAGGGATGAGACCGGAAGGAAGCTCGTCCAACAAGGGCTTCAGCTTGGCATACTTGGCCGCTTGTGGCCCTTGCAGATATGGTCGAAGGAAGACGAATAGCCCACCAATGTCGCAGGCCGTTCCGGTGGCGGAGAGTCGGAGGTCGTCGTTGAAACCTCGAGAGGAAAATGTGTGGATCAGATTCTTCACAAATTCCTTGCGCAGAAGTACAAGTCGATCAGCCTCGTCATTTGGGATATCCTCCTCATTCTGCAGTGCAGTCTTTAACGATGCGACCTTCCACATAAAGTAGACCAGGCAAGACTTGATGGCAAACGCCACGACTTCATCTTCTGGATCGTCCAGGGCATCGTCAGGTTCTGTGAGCAAACCCCGATGCACGATGCCGACTAGAATCTTGATGATCGGGTCGTTGAAGTCTTCGGCAGTACCTGGTGCTTCAAGAATCTCAACACAATCGGAAATAGCTGTCAATTTGCTGACCTTTTTCAGCACATTGGCGAGCTCTGCTAATGCAGCTCGATCGAGATTCCCGCGCACGGACAACTCGCATGTCTTCTCAAAGTTCCTTAACGAATTGAGGCTGTTGTCCCAGAGACTTGTAAGTTTGCTGTCAGCAAGTTCTTCTAGCTCGTCATAGCGCCTTGCGTGCAGCAGTGCCGCCGCTGCCTCGTTCAAAACAGCTTGATCCACGTGGCGGTTGAACTGTGCAGTGACTGCATCAAGTAGCTTGTCGTATACCGCAGAATTTTGCCGTAATTGTTGGAACACATCTAGGTCGAGGTAGTGTTCTAACCGAAGTACAATGCTGGCAACATGAGGATCTGATCCGTACTTGTTCAAGAGTTTTGGTATAGCCTCCGCCAGCTGAATACCGATGTCTTCATGCCCGTCATTATCCAGCCGACCAGGTCGTCTTCTTGTACCATCGTGTTGGCCGCCTTGAGTAAGGCTCTCCTTTACAGCACTGGCGAGCACCTCGATAAGGATTGCCTCCTCCTCCGAAGAAGGAGCAACCGCTTTACGAGTTGCTGCTTCTATTGAGTTCGTCTTTGACCTGGACCTGGATTTTGAGCTGGTGGTGTGATCGAATAAGAGATAACCAGCCAAGCTCTGCCAATTGCTGATCTCCGGCATCTTCTCAAAAAGCGCTTGAGTTGCCAGCGCAATCCGTGATTCTGGAATGTTGGCGTTGACAACATCCGCGGCCACATCAATACCATGTCGTATTTCGTCTTGCTCCTGGTCTAGTTGCGCATTGTAGACTGCCAAATTCTCTGCCAAAGCCTTGATGTTGATCCAGCCTTTGTGCAGAGAGTCGTGATCTGCATCGTCGTCGTCTCCAAATACCTCGTCAATAGCATCACTGCCGCCTATTTCATCAATCTTATTGACGATCACTTCCTGTATTAGGTCTACAAAGAAAGGAACAACGGCTTTGCGGATTCTAGGCTCCGCTTCGAAGAGGAGCTTGCAGATACTATCCACCTCCTCAGGCTCAAGCATACCAGATGCGCGTAGAACATCAACGACACTGATGGCTGCGACCCGCACCGAAAGATCGTGGTCCTTGGTTGCCATCTCCACCAGTCGGGGCCGGAACCTGTCGATGAAGTGAGCTAGTTTCTCGGCATCACGTTTGAGCACGCGACCGAGCTGCTTCAGCACCTCCAGGCGTGTAGTTGGGGCTACATCGGACAGAAGCCATCCCAAGTATCTCAAGTATTCTGGCGACATGTACACTGTAGGCAATGTGCAGATCCAGTTTCCCAGAGCCTCAATGCACTCGGCGCGGATTTTGGCGTCAATATCACGGTAACGGTGGACAAAGATAATATCAAAAAACTCCTTGACCTTCTCGTCGATCAACTGACGGTTCTGATTCGCGGTGTCAAGCGCTTTCTGAGTGGTTGCGAGCAAGCCCTTGTTCTTGCCTCTCCGGTTGGACTCGGCCTCGAGCGCTTGGTTGGATTTTGTGATTCGGTCATCCAGCTGCCTGGTGACGGTGATCATGGAGCCGAGTAACGCAAGACCGATGGTTGTGGCTGTATGCCGGAAGGGTCGGAGGGAGGAGGAGGACATGATGCCCACCCAACGTTGGATGTTGTCCAGAAGCTCTTCATTGTCCTGATAGAGAGTGTCTGTCTGGTGCAGCAAACTGATGAGGGAGTCAAAAAAGGCAATCAGCTGTTGACGGAAGTCCTTGCTACTCTTGGCTCTAGAAATCAACGGGTAGTCGGATATGCTTGTCTGGAAGTCTAAGTTAGCGATCCTGGAGTCCTTGTGTTTGAGTCATGGATCTGTATACCTGTTCGTAAGCCTCTTCCAGCTCAGACAGTTTGTTTGCCGAGTTCTCCGGGTCACGAATGTCGTCCTCTGTCAGAGACTGGTCACAACCTGTCGCAAGCAAGATGCAGTTAATCAGGTCTGTGAGTGCAGCAGCATCGTTTTCGAGGTATCGCTGGAACCAATGTGCAGCAACGTCGTCGGAGGAGTCGCCAGAAGTGAAGATATCAGCTGTAGAGAGTGAAACCTTGTCAGTGCATGTTTTCTCCCCTCCAGCGTCAGGGCCTGCTCTGCCCTTTACGTTGAACAACTCACCATACAGACCATCGCCGTCCTTCCTCGCGATTGCGACGCGCACAGTCTTCTTGGGTCGGTGTTGTAATCTGATGGCTGGGGCCTGGGTTGCCGGCGCTGAAGGTTCAGCTTCGGCCGGTGCAGTGCCATTGATCTTGGGCTTCTTCGCGGCTGGCTTCTTGGACCTGGACCTGGACTTGGCCTTGGGCTTTGGGGCCAAGTCCGCCTCGCTTTCCTCAGCGGGCTCGTCGTCGCTGGCGTCTTCCAGGGAATCTTCTGGCTCTTGGTTCTCAGCATCTTCGTCGTTGTCGTCGCGTGCGCGCTTGCGTCTGGACGAGGCGGTGGCGTCGTTCTGGATCTCCTCGGTGAACTTCTTAGGAGCTCGCACGACGCGTCCGGAGCGACGGCGCGCCTCACCGGCAGAGGGCGTTGGAGTCGCGTTGTTATCTTCACTCTCCATGAGGGGCGCTCTTTCTGTCGACATCTACATGAATGTTCAGAGAAATGCGACCATATCTTTGGCGACGATAGGCCGGCAACAGTAATGACCTGGTGTGGGTGGTTGAGCGCGTTCAGGTTTCGGGGTCGGGATGTCACTGGTGGGTCAACAGCTTAGCACCAAAAGGCACGACAAGGTAACCTGTTGATCCTTGGAAGTTTGGAGTTCGTGGGTTGCGACCAGCATTGTTGGCGCGCTAGTGCTGCACGGTATTCCTTTTCATTTTCATGCCTTGTTTCTCAGGCCATAATCATGTACCACCCGACAAGAGAGACTTTCTTATGTCTTCAACCTGTGTGCGGGTCCGTAACCGACGTACGGTAGTCCACATCATGATGTTCCAGGCAGAATTGTGATTTCTGATGCCCGAGCAAAGCGATACATACCAAACTCGGCCGAGTAACTAGTCTAGTCCAAGGTTACTAGATACATTCGTTGCGAACTGCACGGCTAGCTTTCAAATAAATATGCACATATAAATCCTAAGGCGCTGGACTGCGATCTCCGAGTCCACTCGCCTTGCCTGCTCTACCTCCAGAGCGCCCATCGCGCCCACCTCTTTTGCTGCTTCTGTCGGCTCTGGAGTCGGTGCCGCGGATCTCGCTTGACTCATCGAGAGGCGGCCTGCCAGCTTTGCGCACCGCTCGCTCTTCGTCAGTCGCATCCCACAGATTCTCCACATCAAGCAGCCGGCAAAACTCGCGCGTCTGTGGATTCGTGTACTCGTCCGGCTGCCGGTCCACGCTCTCAGGGTCCCCCGGCATGTGAGGGGGCGCGGTGACGGAGAAGTTCTCGGGGATCTCCAGCCTGTCCTTCCGCACGATGTTCTCCTCGACCCACCTTCGCTCCTTGTCGACCATGGGCCGATATACGGCCTCACCCAGATCGGGCGGCGTGGGCTCACCCCGCTTCCCGATCTTGAGGGACGTATGAAGCGCGCGGGTTATGGCTAGCCACTCGGGGTCGTACTGTAACCGAAGATCGGTGCTGCGTTGCTGGGTAGGGGCCAATGTGGGTAGAATGTCAATAGCCTCTAGGAATTCACGCCCCGGGAGGGGCTTGTCCAGAGCCATGAAGCGTGTTACCGTGTTGGTGATCGTCGCGGGCACTGGAAGGACTGCGGGCTTCTGAGAAGGTGCGAAAAATGCGCGAAGTTGGGCTCGTTGTTTTCCGGATTTCGTGCTGACTTGTGCAGTATTGGAATTATCTGGGGCGGTCACAATCGCGTTCGTGTCTGCGGGCCTCGGGCCGTCGACGTTCTCCGCACGGGCTGGCAGGAGGTCAAACACAACTGGCCCGGCAGCGTTCGATTGGGTCCCACCATCGTCTAAGTGGTCGATACTCGTAGATACCGCAGCAGTATCGTCCACATCAGTAGTCGTTTCAGTGCCCGGTGGGGGATACGACTTGACTGCAGTGAATTTGCAGTGCATGTGTGCCGAGAACCAGTAAGGCGGTCTCAACCGGTCCATCAAATCAGCGGCTGCGGGATTCCCCAAGGTGCCTGTCGTGCTATCACGTCTGAATTGCGGCTTTCTTCTAAGCAGATCTTCCAAGTCCCCGAAACGTTCAATGAGATTAGGCCAGTCATGACTTATACCTATATCGACTTGATCTCTGATAAGCATCAACTTGCGTACGTCAATCTCCCGCACATGATAGAAACCCTTGATGTCACCAAGGTTGAATGGCAGGCGTTCGAAATGCGGCTTATAAAAATCAACATCCTTCCATATACCGCTTATGCCCGCGATGCGGATAGGGCCATAACGCAACACATTAGCAGCACCGAGATAGTAAATATTCGGGGCAACCCAGCCGCCGTAATAGAGCTCCCAAAGATAGGAGCTCGCTTCGTGATTACCGCCAACGAAGATGGTCCGGATCGGGGCCTTCGCCTCCCCGCTATAGTACGCAGGGAAGTCACCCAAGCGTCGGTACCTGGCCGGGACTGACATGACCGTCAAGTCGGCTGCATTGCGCGCCGCTTGGAAGTCGCCCCCGATAATCAAGAGGTCGATCTTATCCCACCCCTTCGCTTCGGCGGCCTGCTGGGCCGCTGTGTATATCAAGCTTAGCAAGCCGTGACCCTAACTTTGCGTCAGAATGAAAGGCGCAGATCGACGGGCATTGTCCTCGAGCACTTACACAGCCCGCAACTACAATCCGAACACCTCTTATTTCAACTGTTCTTCCTGGCTCCATTCTTTGCAGAAATCCCGGGCGTTTTACGCCCTGTTAGAGCAGTGACCTGGCAAGATCACTTAGACGTACGGTAGATCGCCGAAGATCGAGGTCAAGTTCTGATACAAATATTGCCTTGTCACAACTAAGTGTTACCGAAGCCGAGCTACAACTAGAACTTTGAACAAGATTATCACTCGCGTGACATATGGGTATTTATAGTATTTCCATCGCTGCCTATATGCTCAATTTCGTAATGGCTTTTCTACGCCTATGTATCGTGACTCACTGTGATCACCCCGCAGTTGAATTTGTGAATCATTCGGTTAGTCCAAATCCTCAGTTTTTACGATATAGCCTGGAGAAAGGAAATAAATAAAAGGTATAACATCAACAAGAGGTTTAATTATAAATAAATAAATAGAGGTTCTTATTATAAATAATCAGCCTTTTTATCTAGTAATATAGCCTCACCTGTAGTTTGGCGCCAAGGAATCGGGTTTGTCCCAACGGTAGGGGTCTGATTGGAGCGACGGGCGGGCCTGGTGGGGATGATTAGAGGAGTCGAAGCGGACGCCTCGACCATGGCACAAGAATTGCACGCTGTATTCTCTCTCTAATCTGCGTTTCGAGTTGATATCAATATTGTTATTCATGTCGATTGTTCTCATTTTAAGATGTTACAGCAGGAACCACTGATATAAAATGTGTCATTGTGCGACGATCTAGACCATGAACTCTCCTTTTCCCAAATCTTCGTCCGTTGCCGGAGAAGGGCGCATCGTGGTCGGGCCTTCGCCAACCAAGGTCCCCACGCTAGAGAGTATAACATATCAATACCCGCTCAAACTCATCTCGCCTTCATTCAAAGCCGACCAGAAGAGTGTTCTGGTCTTCCTGCTCTCCTACGGTGGTGGACTGGTCGGAGGCGACCAGGTCAACCTCGCGGTTGACCTGCAGCCGGACACAAGACTGTCCCTAGCTACGCAAGGCCATACCAAGATCTTCAAACCGACGTCCCCTGGCATTGTCACGGGACAGAAGATGACGGTGGAGATCCTCGACGGTGCCGGTCTGTGTCTTTTGCCCGACCCAGTGCAACCATTTGAGGGCAGCAACTACGAGCAAACTCAAGTCTTTACTCTCCAGGGCACGGCGTCCTTGTGCATGCTTGATTGGGTCACCCATGGGCGCTCGGCACGCGGTGAGAACTGGGATCTGGACAGATATACGGGGCGCAATGAGGTGTGGGTACCGAGTCCAGCCAAGAATCTTAAAAACAGGCTGTTGGTGAGAGATACCGTCATCCTTGATGGTACCCCGAAAGCGGCGCGGTCGATGCCACTTCGAGATACGATGCATCAGAATGCCGTCTTCGGTACGCTACTGCTGCGCGGCCCCCTGGTAAAGTCCTTGAGCGACTTCTTCCTGTCCGAATTCGCTGCGCTCCCGAGGTTAGGAGGAAGGGACTTTCGCACCGCAAAGGAAAAGGAGGAAGAGGCGGCACGGTCGCGGTTAGAAAAGTGGCGCGCAGCCAGAATCCGGCAGGAGGCTACAGACCGAGTTCTGTGGTCTGCGGCAAATGTCAGGGGCTGCGTGGTGGTCAAGTTCGGAGCTTCCACTGTTGAAGCTGGCCGGAGCTGGATCGGCTCAATGCTTATTCAGGAGGGCAGTATCTCTTCGAACTTCGGCGACGATGCGCTGATGTGTGTACGATGAACAAGAGGAGGGCTTATACCTTCGAGCTTGTAGACTCGATATATCTCGCTCCCTTTCAGCTTCGTCACCACCATGGTTGTTGTAAGTGAGCTTGACCAGCGCAGTTCTGCTTCATGTTCCAACCCCGCGTAATGATGTAAGTGAGCATGCAAATTGGACGTTGTCTTCGACGCGTCGGTGTTGGTTGGAAATACAGAAGCAACCTCAAATGGAAGCTCTCTGTTCTGCAATATCAAGACTTAACATACCGTCTGCTAAAAAGAAGTTGATGGAGTCTCGTAGATGGGGGAGATATACATGACAATGCTACGCAACGCTCCCCGCAACAGCGCGGCACCCGAACGGCAATACTAGCTGGATATATACGAGCAGCATAGAGCTAAATCAACAGCGACAAAAGTACACTGCATGACGCCGTATCAAGACTTGAAGGATATTTCGTCATAATTTCTGTCTTAAATCTTCAATTTGTCTACAAACCTGCTAGAAACCGGAGGCTGGTAGAACTTATGTGATGAATATGCATCGCTGGCATACCTTTGAATGCGTGTTATGTGAACCAGCCTTTGCTCCCGAACACCATGCCTGACTTCGTCGTAATACAGTCTAAAATGAATGCCGCGACTCAGATTTAATTTTAAAAGGAAAAAAAAAATTGTGAAGAAAAAAAGAAATAAGGAGGGAAAATGAAGAAATCCAAATCCAAAGGCCGGATCCGTGAACTACCCGCAATAACTTCGCAGAGGCGGTCTATAGTCCTGACTCCCGCCCTACAGGGCCAATCCTAGAATGCGCGCTGCTTTTTCGTTGTTGCCGTATTCACTAGCCCTAGTGGGCGGACTATCTGGTATAGACAATTGCTGGCCTTCCGAGTCCAAATACTCCGTGGGGTGAGCCCATTCGCCAGCCATTAGTGAGCGTCGCTTCTTCTTGATGTTTCCCTGGCTTGCCTGCTTGGCAGTGATTTCAGGTCGGGTTGTCCGTGCCTCCGGAACATTCTGAGAGATACTGTGGGTGTTCTGAGTTGCAGCCAGCGGCGACTTGACGCGGGCGACCACTTGAACTGGGAGGCTGTTAGGCTCCGTAGGCTTTGTGCGGCTGTTGGTGGGAATCAGAGGACCAAATGATCGTTTCTGTGGCTCCTGTTCCGCCGCCGGCGTCGCGAGGCCGTTGTCGGGGATAGTAGGCGCGGGTTTCTCGTTAGTGGTGAGACCTTTCTTGGTTGCGAAAGCCGAGGAACGCTTATGATAGGGGTCCTTCTCGGAAAAGCCATCTTCAATGGGGTGAACCATGACTGACTGGCGATGAATAGTCAAGATGGAGTTTGTAGGTACATTCACCCAATTCTCTGTGGCTTGATCAGTGAAAGTCAGATGGCGCATTGTTTCAGTGCTGCTTACCTCGCTCAAACGTCAGGGGCTCACTGGCGACGAGTACGACATCGGAGCCCTTGTCGCGTCGCTCCATCTGATAGTCACGGCCTTGCGAGACATCATTGGGGGATGGCTTGCTCTCCCATTGCGTTCCGGATGAATAGTACAAGCTTGCAGCTTCGTCTGTCTTACTGCTCACATATCTGGTGCAGACGACGCTGTGACCGTCGGTGACAGCAAAGTTGAGCAAACTGCGTGTATCGACATTTTCGCTTTGGACGACGCTTTCGGATATGCTCATAGTAAGCTCGTTGATGATCTCGATGGTCTGCAAAAGAGCCTTTCTCAATATAGAGGGGCTGAATCCTTCTTCAGGTTGCGAGCTGGGATCAAGGCCCAATCTTTCCAGCCTGTCGAGAAACAAGGCAAACGACCATTCGCTGTCGGTGCCTCCTTGAACGGAGAGGTACCACTTGTCGTGCAGTTTCTCGCCAAGTCTTCTCTTGATGTACTTCCATCCTCCCAGCCCACCATTGTGCATAAACATTAGGCTGCCATGGTAGAAGGGATGGCAGTTGTCCTCAGTGACAGAGCCTTCGGTGGTGGCTCGGACGTGGGCAAATACCAATCGTGATGCTGTCTTGGAGGCGATGCGGGTGAGGTTGGTGCAGTTCCATGCGGGAATGACGGAGGTGAAAAGACAGGGAGCAGCGCCTAGTTTCGGGTCTGTATACCAGCCGATGCCAAAGCCATCGGCATTGTTTTTACCTCGGGTTGTGTCCTGCATCAGCAACCATGTGTCAGCATCTGGTGCAACTTGGGTTTGGGTACGGGGCCGGGGCCGCTTACAAGTCGTAACCGCGAGTCGAATGATTGTTTGAGGATCGAATGTGTGGGATCTAAAATGAGCTTCGAGAGCAGAATCTCGTCGCTGCCTCGGTACAGCTGCAAAAGCAATGGCAATGAGCAAGTGGGCAGCGTTGGAGGGGGGAGATCGCGTGACTAGGTTGGGTACTCACCAGAAATCGACACATGGCGATGGCGGCGAGACGTGTATTTCAGCTTGGCCTTTATTTCCTCTGTTCACGGGAGACTCGTTGTCATGCTAAGATTTTCAGAGGCCCTCTTTATGTTGCCATGTGTGAGGAGAGAGTGCTGGTATTTTGCGCACTCCAATCCAGATTGTGTTGGTTGTTTTTCTTCTTCTTGGAGTGAGCTGTACTCAAGACTATCGGTCAGTTTTCGGCGAGGACCCTAAAGGTTGAGCTGATGACGCGAGATTGGCCATGGATTTGTCCTTTGTCCTTGTCCTGGTCCTGGTCCTTGTCTAAGAAGACTAAAAGACCCTCGCCTGACTAACAGTAAACCCCTGGAATGCAGCGCATGGACCATGGACCAGCACTCCGTTTCTGGACCTCCAAAGGCTGAAATGGGGCTTCAAATGCTGTCAGCTAGCTTACTTGTAAGTATGCACTTACTTAATAGTGGGGTTGGCGTCTGCTACGACCTCCAGAGCCCAGACTATTAAGAGCAGGGATCAACGGTAATATACATTGTAGGTAGGTGGTATTCATTCATTCTTTCTTTCGCCCTTTCCAGAGCACAAGCAAATCTGATTCATTCCCAAAGACCTTGCTCACTACTTCTAGTGTCGCCACCATACTACATCCCATGGCGCCGTTAGCAATCGCGACACGTGGGCGCGATTGCTGCCGATCTCGTCTGACGTTCAGCAGCATTGATTTGAAACATGATCATGGATAGCCTTGCAAAATGCGCGTACAACAAAACGTGGGCGACGGCAAATGTCTGTAGTGACCACTTTTGATTGCTTATTGCACATGGTTCAAGCTGGTTGGATAACCGCCATCCACGACACAGCCCAAGTGTTCCGGGTCTGTCCGAGGCTAGATATGCTTTTGCTCGCTGTTACACCAGGCCCTTTCATATTTCATGGCCTAACGTCCCCCTTGCTGTAAGTTGCACAGGCATTACGTGGGCCTTCTCAAAGTCAATTCTGGAGACTGGGCTTGGATTAGCTATGTATTGCTGCTTTTGCTTTTCTCGCTTATCAGGGTAGACAGCGCAGCACTGCTAGTCCCAGGTTAGCTATTCACAGCAGTGTGGCCGACAGAAACACCACAGGTGGTATGAATACGCCTGGTTCATATAAAGGCATTTGTATGGATAATGAATTAATTAAAGGGCTGAGTGTTATGACCAACTAAGCCGGTGCACTCATATGCCCAAAGCCCACCTAACAGCTGGGGCGCGGTGCTTTAGCACAAAACAACATTGTGCTGTCCCTGATCTTTTATTTCCAACCTGCCAAACACACCCGCTAAAGCCATCCGGAACTCCATATCATAAAATCACTGATCATGAAAAGAGATCACTTGCAGTAATCCAAGAACAAGCATGTTCTCCAAGCCTACAATCGTTAGCCACTTCCCAGAGCGTCGAGCTACCTTACACCGTCCCCTTCCAGAACAAACTCACCATGCTCACATCACCCGTCTCGCCAGTATATTTTCTGCCAAGCTGCTGTCCTGATGGACTCATCATTGACTTCTCTAGCCACGCAGCATATTCTTCGAAGCCACTCGTGCTGCCAGTGATCCTTGCTTTCCTTACTCCTCTGATATCCTCGAACAGCTCAAGCACGTCCCTACCAGCTCCGCGATACGCCGCCTGCCACACCTCAATCTCAACTTCATCCAGCCCGCTGAACGCCTCAGTTGCAGCCTCGCGCGTGAATCCAGGCCCGGCATCCAGTCTGACTCTCAGCTTGAAGGACCGGATGAGGGATGCCATTGTGGACGATGCGACAGGCGAATACTTCTGGCGTAGCCTAGGGAAGGAAGTCAAGAGAGACGGGTGTGCCAAGAATGCGTTGAGGCGATAGAGCATGGGATGTGCCTCGAAGTGCGTTTGCCGGCAGGCGGAGAGAATCTGTGGGTGTACTCGAGGTTTCTCAGAAGGGGTGAAACCTTTGCAAGGCTCGACCAGGCGCAGAAGATAGGCGTATATCTCCAATCTCAGCTCAACCGGCAGTGTCAGAAACGTCGGCGGGGCGTCGGCATGACAGCCGTCCTCAAATGTGTACGAAATGATGGCGTCGTTACTATCCATGATGGCGGTCACTCCTAATCGACTTGAAGATGTTGTTAAAGTGTACCAATGTTGTATATTAAGTTTTTAACAAGTTCAGATTTGTCCAGGCAGTCGTAGTAGATTTCAAAATTTATTGTTCCCGTTCAAGTGGGACCATAACACGATGGTGGTGTGTTTTGATAAAGGTCCTGCACGGAATGGCGTGACAAGAATATGGTGGATTGATAAGAAGTGGAAATTGTGAGGCTCGAGAGTCAGGGACACCCGGTCTAGATCTGCAACACCGGCAACCCGCAAGCCATTCCTGCAACGGGAACAAGATGGAGGATAGAAAAAAGACGAAAGACGAAAAATTTCCGAACTAATCGTATGTCCTATATCTGAGCGCAGTCAGACTGCCGCCGATCCCGATGCTAGAACGGAACTCAGCGAGTCATATCCGGAGTGCCAAACGATTGGAACCTGATGATTGCCGTCTAACTTAGCGCCGACGCATTGTCCTGAGCTGAGAGTCTAACAACTAATCCGTACAGTATTTAATGCCAGCTAGTCTTAGTGACGACCTCTCGGCTTATTGGCGATATTAGACAAAAGTCCAAGCACAGCCGCGTGGTTATTCGTTGGAAAGAAACTTCAAATGTCCATCCTGTTGAATAGTAAACAAACTTGCATCTCTATTCAGCAGCCTTGAAAGCAAACACGAAGTGGACCAGCGATACGACCCACCATGTAAATGCCGATGGCCCCATCATTCAGGAGAAACATCCGTAGAATTATCGAGCCGTCAGACGGGTTGGACAGGCCTGCTGCGCCTCCGGACTCAGAACTGTGACCTGTCTTGCATGTTTCATCACAACTTTACCTTCCCATCACTCTACTTGTACAACTACACCGGTCCGGGCGAGATGATGCTATGTATGTACCTACGTACATAACAGGCATGACTACTGCAACCTTGGAGGACTCCCTCCATCTTATCGGCTCTTATCGCTGGCGTGATCAATGGCGTGCCAAATTCTTGGCGCGCGGATCCGACGCCGTGGGCCCCGACAAAGCTTAAACTTGAACTTCAGCTGACCAAGTTCACACTGCACACCGGTGACGACTGCTGGCCCGAACGAGCAAACTCCCATGACCGTCTTGCTGTAGGCTGTAACGTCTGTGATCCTCACCTTCGCCTGCCTCACTTGAATGGACGAAAGGAAGCATTGGTGTTCCTCAATAAACCCGCCCAAGCCCGGACGCGACAGTTTCCTAAACGAGTATACCGCGACCCATCGGAGATCCACTGCGCCATGCAGTTCCTCGTTTTTCTCTCCGGCGTCTTTGGCTGGATCTATACCATATGTTGGTCTGCGTCCTTCTACAGCCAGCCGCTTCTTAGCTGGCGCAGGAAGTCGACATCGGGAACAACTGTGGACTTTCCGCTGATCAACACCTTCGGTATGAAAGCCCTCCCTCTTTAACACTTTATCCTTCCTTTGCGCAACACTTGTTCTACGAGGGACCAGCCATACACGTGTCGTCTAGAAGCATGCACTGACATCACATTACGTCTCAGGCTTCTGCGCATATTTCACTTCCAACGCTGCTTTCTACTGGTCACCCTTGATCCGCCATCAATATGCGCTTCGCAACGGCGAGGGCCATGCGCCGACCGTTGCATTCAACGACATCGTCTTCGCCCTACACGCCGTAATCGTCTGTGCCATTACGACGTCACAATATCTGCTACCCTCCCACTGGGGCTTCACACATGCGCCCGGCACCAAGCCCTCACGCCTGATCCTCGGCGTAATGACCGGCTCCCTCGTCGCCATCGCTATCGTCATCTTCATCGTCGCAGGCCGAGATCCCTCTGCAGATGCGGCACACGCTTGGGCATGGCTCGATGCTGTATATATGATCTCCTACGTCAAGTTGTTCGTCACCCTGATCAAGTACGCCCCACAGTTGTGGTACAATGCGAAAAACAAGAGCACAAAAGGCTGGAGCATTTGGCAGATCCTGCTGGACTTTGCCGGCGGCATTCTGAGTATTGCCCAGCTGGGCATCGACTCGTACCTCCAAGGAGATTGGAGTGGTATTACAGGTAACCCTGTGAAGTTCGCCCTCGGCAACATATCCATGCTGTATGATCTCTGCTTCATGACCCAGCACTTTATCTTGTATAGAGGCAACGATGGATCCAAGGGCGAGCGGGAGGCATTGCTTGAAAGGGGTGAGGAGGACAGGAGGTTGGATTGAGTGGAGTGAAAATGTACGTCTGATAGATGAAAGAAACTCCGGATATTTAATGTATAATTAATGTTTGCATCAAACAAGTATCTATGAAGCTGCTTCCAGTGTTATTCAACATGGTCCTTCGCAACACAACTTGGGCCAGGTAACTGACTGCGCTCCATCAATTGAAATAGATTGCACTCCGATGGCGATGCCTATCTCGTCTTCCCTCCCAAACGACCCAACCCTGGGACGACCAAACACAGGCTCTATAGTTAGAGAACCGATGCGTCAGCTAGACTGGGCAGTTTATCAGCAAGCGCAACAAAATACACAATCCCGACATGACACAGATGCTCCCAGCTATAATTTCGCTTCACTCACCAGATGAGTGCTTTGTTTTGTTTGTGCAGAGTATGTATCAGTATTTGGCTCGGTGCGGGGAGTGACCACTGTTTGGGGATATGGAGCTTTACCCCTGCAAATATGGTGAGGGTGGTGTACCTGATGAACTCATGAGAAACAGAGGTCATCGGTGATCTTTAGTCATCATCACGCTGACGGCCTCTATGGTTTCAGCTGTATTACGTTGTCGTCGCACGTGCATTCGTGTACCAAGACTTCGCCTGCACTAGGGGTCATGGGCTCAACCACTCACGGAACAGGTATTGGCACGGCTGGGTGGTTTCTGTCCGTTTTGGGGCTTTTTGGAGTCTGGCCAGAGCAATGAACCGCATACCATGCACTTGCCGTGTCAAGATCCGAACCCGCGGCTATATAAGATTTGGAGAACCTGGCTACTGCAGCCAGCACATGGCCATGTCGTACCGGCACCTCCAACCAGTTTGCCGGATGCAGATCATGTGCAACATGTGAGATCCCAGATACAGATTCAAACGACAGCAATATGTCGAATCCTCAGCTACCGAGACATATCCAAGACACCAGCAAACATGCGTTTCTGTCCGACCACTTCGCAAAGTACTAGGGTGTGGCACGTCGATAGGACTTACAGGCCGCTTCAGATGCCCAAGCAATTAAAACCCATATTGACCAGCTTTTGCCTGTAAGCTGCCATAAAGCAATAGCTTCGACCTCCACGAATAATGACATTGGGGTTCGTGGGGAAGCCTGCTAAAATCGGGTGGCTAATCGTGTCTTAGCCGCGGGGTACCCTGCTGAGAATCATAGTCGAACCAATGAGGACTAAAGATTTCAAGGATCTTTGCCAACGAGGGTCGCATTCTCCGTCTCGGCAGAACCCACGATGTGCTGGCCTATGGAACAGTATGGTGGAAATAGCCGTGGAATGTTACCTGAGGTATCTGCCGGTCGGCAATCCTCGTATGGGGGACTCTGGGGTAGTGATAAGCTAGACGAAGAGGACTGGGTGCGCCCAGGCTTTTAATGACACATACTGGACCACCCTTGCTGGACGCGTTTTTTCCTTGTGTCTTGGCATATGTACCGTTGCTCACATATTACGGCCGATCCTCCCCCAGGTCGAACTCCTTTTGTTTCTCTTATACTCTGCCCCTTAATCACGGAAATCAACCTTCAAGTCGTGGGCTCTGTGGCAAAAACCAGCATCATGTCAATTGACAAGACACCATCGCCAGTAGAGCTGGAGGCTCACGAGAAGAGCGACGGCTCCATCCAAACGCCACTATGGACTGAAGCTGAAGAGACTGCCATTAGGCATAAGCTCGACTGGCAGATCGTACCGATGGTGACCGTTCTGTACCTGCTTTGCTTTCTAGACCGGTCAGTACCGCTTCCACAGGTTGTTGGGAGAAAGCATATTAATGACTCCCCATAGTGCTAATATCGGTAATGCCCGAATTCAAGGAATGGCTGTGGAGCTTGATCTCAACCGCGACAATCGTTTCAACTGGGCCCTATCGATCTTCTACATCGTCTACATGTGCTTTGAAGTGCCAAGCAACATCCTGTTGAAGAAAATTGGACCTCGCTACTTCATCCCTGGACTGGTAGTCGGGTTTGGTTTCGTCTCCATGTGTACGGCTTTCGTCAAAACCTTTGAGCAGCTTTGCGGCATGCGAGCCTTGCTTGGTGTTTTCGAAGGCGGTGCCATGCCCGGTATCGCATTCTTCCTCAGCTCCTTCTACAAGCGAAAGGAGCTGTACTTTAGGGTTGGCATTTATGTTTCAGCAGCATCAATGGCTGGTGCTTTTGGAGGTAAGCTCTTGGCCGAGTTCTCGTGTCGTAGCTTTGGTTCGCTGACGACGAATAGGTCTTCTTGCTGCTGGGTTGTCACGAATTCCAGCCTGGGGAACAGCTTCAACGCCCATCCATTCTTGGCGCAATATTTTCTTTTTTGAAGGGCTTCTCACCATGATCATTGGAGCCCTGGCTCCCATCATCTTACCCCAGAGCCCCTCAACTTCGAAGCGACTAAATGATCGTGAAAAATGGATCGCCGAGGAACGTCTCCGACTCGAGCACAAGGGCGATTCCAACGAGGTCGTCAAGCCAAGACATGTGAAGCGCGCTATGCTTAACATTAACAACTACATCTGCGCTGGTGGCTTCTTCCTGATCAACGTCACTGTCCAGGGTTTGTCTGTTTTCATGCCCACTCTGTTAGCAGAACTAGGTTGGACCTCGACCAAGGCCCAACTCTACAGTGTGCCGCCTTATGTCCTCGCCTCGCTGGTGGCGATCGCCATTGCCTTCATTAGTGACAAGACGAGGATGCGCGGCATCTACCTCGCCGGTTTCACACTTTTGGGTATCACTGGCTTCTCGGTGCTACGGTGGAGCGACAACTCCAACTTGAAGTATATGGGCGTCTACTTTGTCGCTATCGGTGCATTTCCCGGAGGGCCGGGATTCCTGTCATGGGGCATCAACAACTCAGCTGGTCCGGCTGTACGGGCGGTCTCGAGTGGATGGATCGTCACCCTAGGCACTGCTGGCGGTATCCTGGCTGTTTGGGCATATCTCTCCACGGATGGCCCGAATTTCCCCATCGGCCACTCCATCAATCTCACTGCTCAGTTCGTTGTCTTGATTCTGGCGCTCTTCGGTATCGCGTACTGCAAGTGGGAGAACCGGATAAGAGCTAGGGGAGGCCGGGATCATAGGTTGGAAGGTTTGACTGAGCAAGAGAAGGCCGACTTGGGATACAGGCACCCTGATTTCAGATACATTGCATAATGGTGGACATCAGTTGGTTGCTGAGGTAGTGATGTAGCGGTCTTGCTACAAGGAACCTAGAAATTTCTGGGTCTTAACTGCCTCTCTAGCAGCAAATATATTTGACACGTTTTTCAACACAACGGAATTTCCAAAAAAGCAACTGAGATCATATGCACGCGTACAAAATCTTTTTGTTAGATATGGTATGAATACCCATTCAGTACTCCTGTAAACAGCACGTCTGTAGTCAGACCTCTCAATCGCTCGAATTTGCGTTGTTGAGCTTTGGTCCCCTCTCAGGATTCGACATGACCAGTCTTTGACCTTGACTTGAATGATTCACAACTCTAAAGCTTCTATATGGGCTTTGGAGTATAGATTTCAGACATGCCCTTGAGAACTCTGGCTATTACTTCTGCCATGATCGCGAACACATGAAACGGCCATGGTCGTCACTCAATGGATGAAATCAGTCTCGATTATGTGGCCTAGATCAGAGGTTGCAGAGACGATACTGTGCTCCATCCCCATAACGTAAAACACGGTGGTTATACATATTCACCGCGTCCGGCATATGAACGCTTGGATCGCTCCCGGATAGCCCACGTTGACAACACATACATCGGAGCTCACCATGTAGATATGTCATTGAGAGAAACGCAACAATCGTAAAAGGTAGCCCCCCGAAGACAGTATGTCAACACAATTGTATAATTGTCATTCGCTACCCATTAAAGTTTAATGCCGAGTTTTCCCGTCCTGATCCCAAGGGTATCATTGTCCTCTTTCATTGCGCCGCGGGCCCGGTTCCCCCATCTTGAAGCATCCCATACCATCCCAACAATTCAAGCCGGGATAAAAAAAAAAAACAAGCATTGATATATATATATATAAAACGTCTATGAAGCCGGTATTTATTCCGTACTCCGCCGCGGCGATCCCAGGCCCACTCTCCCATCGGACTGTGTGTGCACGGGCTGCATGGCCGCGAGCTCGACCTCGGAGGAGGTGGCAGAGTACGACGACGGCCAGTCGCGCTGGCTATAAAAGGCGCGGCCCGGCAGTCGCGGCGATGGCGCACCCTCTATTACGTATACTTCGCTGGGCACCTCCGATTGGCGGCGGAGACCGGCCGGCTTCAAAAAGTCATCCCCGGTCTCTCGCCCCTCCGGGGCGTCCTCGGGGGTCTCGGTGATGCGCTCTACGATTGGGCTGATCTGGGAGAGGCGCGCTCTTTTGTTCTGGTCTATGCTTGCTACCGAGGAAAAGCGGTTTGTTCCATGACCTGACTCGACGTCTGTCGAAGCCAAATTTTTCGAGCCAAAACCTGGCATAATGTTTGATCGTTGCCCGTAGGACAGCGGCCCCGTCCCAGTCTTCTTGCTGCTGGTGTTCCCGGTTGACGAGAAGCCCCTGATCTTCCAGGCCCGGAGCAGCGGCCGGATGGTAACGAGGCTGGAGGCGACAATGGCCACTCCTGGCTCTATGAGAGTCCAGACCATGGCGTCTGTCGTGGCAACTAAGTGATAAGGTTAGGTATGGTTTTGGCAAGCAACGCCCAATTTCTCATGACTCACATAAAAGGTCATCGAGATCTGTTAGATCAGCCAGGAATTTCAGCCGGATGAGCGTCGCGATACTGGCAAAGACACCCAGCCCCAGAATGACCATAACTGTCGCCTTTGCCTGCTTTGTCATCTTGACGCTCCAGACCATAGGGATCGGGATCAGGGCATAGAACCAGTCCGACAATACGGTCAAGGCGCTCAGCGAGTAAGCGGCATTGACGACTTGCGCCACGTCTACGCAGGAAGCGGTCTTGTCATTCCTAAGGATCGTGTAATCCCATTGCGCCTGAACCGGACGGCACTGAAACAGATTCCAGAAGAAGAGGACTATGCTCCACACGGCCACGACGCCTATGCTTCCGTAGATGGTGTATTTGTAACGCCTTTGAGTCGCAAGCCGCAGCAGGAATATACCGATAGAGAGTTTAATAAACATCATATTCGCAATGTAAGTGATTGTCGCCAGGGACTGAAATTTGAGCGCCTCAATTTCGTGGACTTGGTCAAGAGATTTGTTGTGTCTCCCCATGCCATAGTTGACGCCTGCGAATATGAACACGCAGCTGATTGTATAATTCGCCTTTGACGATCGATCAGTAACAAATCCGTGGGCACAAAGATATGGTTGTGGGGAAGCTTTGCATCTCACCTGTGCTATCAGCATCCACCAATCGTCTGCCTGAAAACCCTTCAACATTATTGCCCGCACATATGTTCGCAATATGACCGAGAGCCAGCTGAGTGCCAGGAAGGCCGCGGCCGTGGCCACGAGGGCGCCGCCATTGCTCTCTGTCGAGGCATTAGGATCCTGAGCTGCCATCGAAAGCAAAGACCGTAAACCTTCCAGAGGTCGGCGGCGCACGCGACACAGACAGATCTCCGACCAGGAATTAAGAAGAAAAAGAAAAGACCGAGTCACGATAGGGTGTCTACGGAAGACTTGGGACAGTATGCACGCCGATAATCATGATGAAAGACCAAGCCCAGACAAAACCACTTTCTTTCGGGGTAGCATTGGGGGGGAAAGAAGAGCTAGGCTTTCATATTATGCCCGCGCACGCAAGCGATTCTGCGCGGTCCGTCCTAGGATGGCCTCGATGCACCCTGCTTCCGTTGTGACATGCCATGCCCTGTCAAGGCCCTGCCAAGTTGCATACAGGCCGGGCTTGACCGGAAATGCATGGCGTCTGGCGTTAGAGGGCATTTTGCCTATATGCTTGCAGGGTCAATATCAGCTGTGCGCTAAACACCCATGGCCATGGTCACATCTGGATTGCGGTTGGGATGCGATATGACTGGTGCGAGGCCAGCTCCTCGGTCCACAGTCGGCTGCTCGGGAACCACCCACTGGGATGCGGCGCGATTTCGAGAAATGATTGAGCTTCCTTGTAGAGATCAGGCGAAGGATCCCTGTCGACGCCATGCAGCGCCCTTGCATGGACTTGTTTTTCTCCCGCAGTCTCACGAGTGCCTGATAGGGGCAAGCAGTGTCAGGCGTGCTCAGGGCATTTCCCATTTCAATGGTTCTATGCGGGTGAACGCCATAGTGGAAAGCCTTTTTCGTCTTCGACAGAACTCTCGGCGATTGTCAACACGGGTTCTCTGGAGAGTTTTGCCCAAATGTTAGAGTTAAATGCGGATCACATGCAAACGTCAAGTCTAATCTACGGATTGTGGGTTACTGGTGGGCCGTTCGCGGAGTGGGAGTGATGAGGTATGTATAAGTTGGCCTTGGAAGTTAATCTGGAGGTTGAAGCCACACTGCGGCTCGGTTAATAGTTCGTCGGGCAAGCTAACTCATCAAGTCTCAAACCCCGGAATTCTGGAATCCCCCTAGGCGCACATGGGCCGATTCGTCGTCAACGTTCACGCGCCGTTGTTTACACGTTGTCTCAACCAGCAAAGCTTATGGTATGTGGCTGTTTGTGTAGGCCGCATAATCCGAAGCCACCACTTCAATGGTTCAAGATAGTTGGGTCCCAAGAGGAAGTTGTGAAAAAAAACTATAAAGAGAGGGGTTAGTCTGTCCGTATCGTTTAACGCTAATCTCCAAAATCCACGCCACAAAGTAAATACATATTGTCAGTGTATGAGCTCCGCCTTTAGTGCAAGTCTGGACACTAATGCCCTTCGTTCCACATCTATGGGTCCATACTTATCAACATCTGGACGAACTTGCATGACAACCTTGAGACAAACCTCTCTTTTTGCTTGCAGCACTGAAACAGGTTGTAATGCTGAAATCAGAATACTGCTAATTGACAAATTTCTGAGCAGGGCTTGGTACGTTTCTCAGAAAACAGCTCTAGATGTGTGCGCATAATACGCACATAAGTGTCCATCTGCGAGACACGAACGGTCGCAATAGACCGGGCCACCATAATCATGAATTGTCAGAATAGCCGGCCGTTCAAGCAGCCGAGTCTAGTATGTCGGGGTTCAGCCAATGTCAAGTCGTTCTAGAATTGGGTGAACATTGCGCAATTAAACCAGTGTATCGGCGAATTAATGGATGTGTGCTGGTATCAATCAAACCCTGCCAAGCACTATAAACATATGTGATGCAGGTCCACTCGCTTGTTGTTCGCTCTCCAACTGCCACCAGGTTATTTCTGTTATCAAGCCCTGGCACACTAATCCGGGCAATTCCACACTGAATCCTTCTTTGCCTAGCGAACTCCCATGTATCGAGAGAGATGGTACTCTACTCAAAATTTCAGGATATCACGGCCATCCTAGATGGTCAGATCGCCAGAGACGATATATCAAGATTAAGAGGGGTTCCATTCTTTAGATGCAGTTCCCGATGGAGCACTTCAGTCTGCACAAGTCAGTAAAAAAGGATGATATGTTTAGCCAAGCATCATTGTTCGGAGCCTGCAGCTTCAGCACTCCCCATTCACCCCCGCCCTGTTTCATCCTACGAACCCCGGCCAGCGGACAGGTAATGATGGAAATTCCCAACAATCACCTGGGATTCTGGAACGGGCCAGGGTGGCATAAAACGTCTGAAAGCTTCTTCTGCCCTCAAACAGAACTTGAACTCTGCGCTACAGACTTTAGCGTCCACTAGATCCGGTACTAGAGATGTATCTAAGTTGATAGTACGGAGTATTGATATTGATAACAACTCAAATGCCGAGGCTCTCGCTTTCTCAGCCGCTTTTGAGGATGAGCTAGCATATCAGCTCTTGAATGGGAACGCGCGCTGTGATCAGTACATGCGGTGTATTCCGCAGCCAAGACACAGCTCGGCGAAACAAACGCATCCGGTTCCTACATACCCTCTGTGATGTCACCAGAGGAACTTTCCGCCCTTGATCTTTTGTGACCTCTGCTGGTTCAAACCAATCTTCTGCCAGATCCCCTGTAACCAATGTCTGGTCTTGTTAGTTCGCTCAAAACTCGCAGCATGCAAGTCTGAAACACCCTCCGCTATCATTCGCATGATTCTACATTTCGCCCATGTCCCGAACTTTTCGACTTAATGCTATTTCTGTCGCAGGTCACGCGCGGCCTGCAACACCATCGTCCAGAGTAATGGAATGGAATGTTGGCCAAGCCGGCACTGTTGACTGGCAACAAACTACGGCCGACTATAATGCACTACGTAGTTAATCTTGTCCAATTGCTGCATCCGCTTCCGAAAATCCGTGCTTCCGCAGATTTTGGTGGTATCGGATCCACCACGGCCGACTTTGACCCCCGCACTGCTCCGGCGCGGGACTCAGAATGAACATTTTGAAAATCGCTTAATGTCATAAGGACTTGCAGAACGGCTCGCGATGATCGACTCTGGTTTCTTCGCTCTGGGAATCATAGTCTTGGTCTTAATTCTATTTGTGACGCCGATTAGACGCCCTGCCCAGCACACGCCATTACAGCACCTTGTCGTGCAGAAAATGGCCTCAAACTTGTCCTACGAGGTCCATCACTACGCCAAGGACCATGAACTTCAAAGGGTCGGCGTCTGGAAGACGCCAGATGCAACGCAAGGGACTACAAGCCCTTGGGTCATGTAAAAAGGCTCTCCCTCAGCTCTGACTCGTGCCTCGGGAATTTTCTAACGGCGCCGCCGCAGATACATTCATGGAGGCGCCTGGCGCGACTTCCGCATAGACCACACGACCTTTAAGCCCACCATCGACGCCATCCTGTCGTCGTCCTCAGGCACCAAATCTTCGTCTTCATCACCACCACCATCGTCGTCGCCACCTATCGCGGGTTTTGCCTCCATCGACTACCGCCTAAGCCCGCACCCCAGCTTCCCGCAGGACCCAGCCACGACGCCGGCGGCGGCGTACCGCAACGCGTCACACCCGGACCACCTCGACGACGTCTGGTCGGCGCTGGCCCTCCTGCAGCGGACCTACGGCTTCGGCGGCGACTACGTGCTGGTGGGCCACTCCGCGGGCGCGACGCTGGCGCTGCAGCTGCTCATGGGGTCCGCGGCCGGCGCGGCGCCGCCCCCATCCTCCGGGGTCGAGCTGCCGAGGGCCGTTGTCGGGCTCGAGGGCATCTACGACCTGCAGGGGCTCGTGGACCGGCTGGGGCCGGCCTACGCAGAGCTCTTCATCGGTGCGTTCGGCGATGCGTCGCACTGGGCTGCTGTCTCGCCCGTGAGGTTTGCGAAGAGCTTCAGGTCTGGGTGGGAGGGGGGAGAGCTTGTGGTGCTGGGATGGGGGCCGGATGACGAGCTGATCGACGGGCCCGAGATCGAGGGCATGGCGAGGCGTCTTGATGAGGACAAGGTCAGGACGGTGGTGTTCAAGGATCTCAAGGGCACGCATGATGGCATGTGGCAGGATGGCAGGCCTTTTGCGGAGGTGATACTGCGGACCTTGGGAGCGTTGAGCAGTTAGGCACTGTTCAGGCCGCCCGCCATTCACTCAATGGATGATCATGCTGCAGTTTCTACCAGGGTCATCCACATTCCAAGGTTAGAAGGCATGGACATGCACGCGAAAGTACGCCTCTAAGGAGATCTCAATAGACGCCATCTTCACCCCGTGAATCCCGGAGACACGAGTATCTATCTAGCCTTGCCACTCCGAGGCTGTCCATTGACGGGTCGTCACATGTCTGGATTTTTCCAGACCAGATATGTTAAATAAAAGACGATATTCCATTTCCGTGTATAATGAGCCAGCTCACACATGCCCACAAGCTTGCATAAATGTCAAACATGCCCATCGACTCCTGCGGATACCGTACCGAGACCCCTGACACATTTTGTGGGCTTGCCAGGTCCGTATGAGGGAGATACCGAGCTCGGACCGGGCGAGCAAGCGGGTCTCATTACACTAGTAATTCTTCATTAGGGATAAGTCACGGGTTATGGGAAATTTTGGGCGGTGAAATTACCGGGCTACCATGTTTGACTTTTGTGGAGGTTTACAGTCGGTACATGACACTGACAAGTTCATGGACACGTGGGGTCCCGCACGAGATCTTGTTCAATCTGAAGAACCTTTGTTTATGTATTATTGGCGTTGTTTAAGAGCGGCCTAGACGGGTGTTCGCCCTGGACTAGTGGATCTGGATCCGCATATCGAGCCATCAACATGATGCATCAATTCGTGGATCTGGCCAAGGTATGCCATCTTGGTACATGATCGGCGCTTGCTGAAGAATCTGCGAAGGACGCTATCTTATGTACCACGACGTGGTAGCCTTGAAGGGAAATGTAACGGCGGTGGATGTGGTCTCCGCAAGAGCTATCAGGCTGGGCATGTTCCTCCTTATCATATCTATCATTATACGTACATACAACTTCCTTGCAGCTGGCCATTCACGTCGTCTCCACGACGGATGTCCCACGGGACCGGGATTGTCGCGCAATGTTACATGTGTAATGCTGCCAAGCATGGAACAAGTAGAGTCGTCTCGAGAGTGTCAATTGCCTGCTGAATGATAGCTGGCCCCTGCAGCTTTGCCGGCATTGTATAGCTCACGGACAGGCAACACGCGCCGTTGTCGTGGTACTTGTGCTCGCTCACACCCAGAGCCCCAAAGAGTCCAGGTCTGGATTCCAGTCCTCTTCCTCCTGGAAGACAGGAGTCGCTACAAATTTTCCGTAGACGGGTCCCATACCTGTGGCCTTGCCACTAGCCTCCCCCTCCTGCTCATCTATGATGATTGCAGTCGTTAGATAGTCTGTCTCCGTGGCGATACCCAGGTCAAGGATCCTACCACCCCAATCCAACTCGACCTTGCCCGACTTCCTCACATTGAGCCTGCCAACATAGCCGCCTTGCTGTGGAAGCGCGGAATGGGTAGAAATAGGCCCCGAGATACCTGGTTCTGACTTGATCCTGACACCGTTTGCTCCAGCACCGTCTTCGGGATCCACAACCTCACTGCCATCTTCATTGAGGTGCAGTAGAGGTGGTAGTATTGGTGGAAACTGGAACAGGAATAATTGATTGTCCTTGTCCTGTGCATCGCCCTCGTTCAGAGTCAGTGCCTCCAGCAATGTAGCGGTGTCGATGGCTGCGGACTGCAGCTCTGGGTCTTGTAACAGCTTCTCCCGCTTCTTCTCCTTGGCAATAGCTTTTGCGTCCTTGTCCAGGTCTTGAGCAAGCGGCTTCTTCTTTAGCTCTGGGGATTCTGGTGCTTTGGCCGGAATGTGATCGATATCCATGACATCTTCCTCGGTACCAGGCTCGGGCTTAACTGCCACCTTGTCGTCCTCTTCTTTGCTGGGGCCTGCGTTCCAGACTTCGTTGTCGTCTTCCATGTGGATATCGCGTTGTATGACCTTAGCTTGCTCGGCGACAAACAGCTCGTCGTCGTCATCGTCTTCCTGCTCCTCGGCTTCCAGCTCTGCACTGGTCGCGACCTTGGCTTCTTCTTCCTTGTGCTCGACTCTAATGATACCCATGGGAAGGACACCTGACCTGGTCCCGTTATTGCCAAGCCCAACCTCGGGTGTGACACTGTCTCGTAGAGTATCGACGTTGACTCGCACATCGTTCACTCGCCGGTCGTGGTATCTGTTGAATCCTTCCGACTTGAGTCCCGAATCGCCATGCTTGCCCCATGCTCCACCTTTCCTGAGCACATCTACCAGCTGATCAGTAAAACGCACATATTGAGGCACAACGCCAGACATACCTTGGCCGACGCCGGAGAAGGCACCACTGCCCGTGACGGTCCTGCGGATAAAGCCAGCGTCGCCTCTTCCGCGTCCCCGCTGGCCGCCCCTCCTCGCTCTGCGGTCGGCATCTCTCTGTTCTTTCTCCTCGACCTTGATTTTGGCGGCCAAGTCTCGGTTTCGCTGGTCCTCGAGCTTCTGTCGTTCTGCAGCATCTCTGCGCACAGCCTTGGGCTTGAACCTGCCGCCGCGCAACGAAGATGACGGGGCGGGTGTTGATGCCGGCGAGTTTGCGGCGGATTGACTCGATTCTATGGTGATCGCCCGTGCTGCCGCTGTCGTGGGCGCATTTGGTACCGGTGCTGGTACTGGTGTTGGGGCTGGCGCTGGTGCATCGCCGTCTGCACCCTCGATGGAAGGACGAGTGGAAGGGACTGCTGCCGTCGCGGAGGCGCCGCGACCGCCGCGTCCGGATCGTGCGCCCCTGCCTCCCCTAGTGCTACCCCGAGAAGACATTACGGTTGTTCATTTGCTGGACTTGAATTGAATTGAAGAAGAAGAAGAAATTTTTAATCTCCAGACAACGAAATCCTCGAAACAGAGCTCAGACTGGCTGTGACGAGACTCGACCGCTGATGGTGGGGTTACAGTATTAGTCGCCTCAAGAAACTTTTTAGTGGGGGCTGTCACGACCTGCGCCTGTCACTTACTTACTGTCACCGAGTGTTTCGACGCATCGCAGCTGTTCAAAGTTTGCCCGACTAATTCAAGCCTCAATCTCATTTTCACATCTGAGTTTAACCAACTGGGCAGATGCTTACTTATACACCATGCGGTATTCAAGCATTCGCCGCAGAGGTTTGTACTGAATGGAGATTGGCCAAGAACTTTCTTCGAGTAGACGTCCACCGAGCACAGAGATGTTCCGGAGGGTGCGTCCACGGCGAAACTGCGCGCGCACTCTCGACCTTGGGCCGAGAGCCCCCTAATCATCAGGGTTCGTAACCTATCGTGATACTCATACTTTATCAAGGCCGATGAGGAAGCTCTACCTGATTTCCACAGGCTTCCCTGAGGCATATGTCAATCTCATCAAAGCCGATCAGAAGCTGGACCCTGGTTCGAAAAAGGATTTAGGGCCATCAAGGCCTGCACACAGGAGGATGTTGGATGATGCTTGTTGATATGCACTTGATCATATGGGACTTCTACACGGAATTCGAGGATGTGAGAGAGAGTTGGCAATTCCGCATTAACTGCAACCACACTCGAACGTAGTGCGAGATGGAAAGCGGCTGCTGATCATTCTAATGGGTGCTATTCCTGTTCCAGTGTTCCTTTCGCCTCCTATGCCCTGAGCAACTCCTGCTTGAGTTCCTTGTAAACCTGTGGCTTGACCAAACGTGCAATGCCAGAAAAGTGTTTCTCGTCTCTAGAGATCCTTGGTCTCGCTCTTGAAGTGTTCTTGGTAAAACCCATTATTTGTAGTCTGACCTGCTTCTTCCTTTTCTCAGGTTGCATGTAGTTGTAATGTTGGCGACATCTGCATTGGTGTTTCATACTCTGTTAATATCGGCGAAGATAGGGTGGCCACCAGAACTTGCAAACGAAGTCTTCGTCGCGGCTTATATGCTGCACCCTCCCTGCCTTACAGTGACTGTATGCAAAAATCCATGATGGCAAGGAAGTAGCTTTTTCATGCAGTTATAAGGAGAGCTGGGGGACTTCTTGCCGAGTCGATGTATTCTTCGCAAAGTTCACGGGTGTGCCATTCGTGTCGACATTGCACTTGAGATACCGGCTTGAGCGCGCCCCGCCGCATACTTTCGTACTGTCATAATGAAGATATCCCGGCAAGCTTAGTATATGACTGGCGCTTAACGGTTGGATGTAATCAATAGTGTTTTTTTCGAACTTGTTGAGCTGTAAGCAAAAGAGGCTGCGTGGTGTGATGATAATGGTTGGAGAGACGGTGGGAAGTCATCGCGGCTCTGCAATGGGCACTAGGGAGAGCGACTAGATAGAAGATAGGTGACATTCGAGCCTCAGTAAGTACGAACACTTAAGATCAAAGACATGATGAAACCATTCCCCTCATCCCACCTTTAGTGTCATTACGAATTGTTCCTTCCTGTTGTATTGGACGATCTTTACGAATAAATTGGCAACAACGCCGATGATAAAATCAGAAATATTCGTGCTGCCCTGACTCAAGCCTAATGCTCGGTCTTATCCAATGCCCCCGAGTTTGAAACAAATCTTTGTTACTTTATTCGTTCTAAGTATGTTATTTTTTTCGACAGTGTCATCAGCATTACCTACATAAGCTTGCATCCCCCAGTAAGTTCAAAGTGTCCTTAAAAAGGTAGGCACTGGTAAAAAGTTCGGGAAGGTTCTAGAAACTATGTCAGGACTTTTGGGGGCATGGCCGCATCACGGCCCTGATCAATAGAGGGAGATTCGATCTTGAAGTCCTATGAAAACTCCTCCCTCGGCCGGTAGGAGAAATCTTCCCTTCATTTTGTAAACTGGAGACCGCCGTTACTGCTAGTCCCAACTTTACATCGCATTGGCAAGAGATTCACGTTCTTAAAAACTGTAAAGCTACCTGATGATTGTCAGGAGGCGTTTCCCGGTAAACTTGCTCAGCACCGCCACGATAGTGCCCACAGAGGTCAAACTTTATCATGAATGATTCAGTGCACATCGGAAGAGTCCAGTCCTCGAACCAAGAATATATAATGCTAATTTCAATGACCTGAATTAACAACCCATGAAGCCACAGGTCACAGTGGTGTAGTGGTTTTTCGCGCAGACCTAGGATTAATATCCTTATCTCTCTGGCTGAGCCGCCCTCCCTCAGCCATTCTTCTTTTTTTGCACTTTTGCAAGCTGCGAGTTCGAGATGTGCAGCTCATATATATGACTGGCCTTTTTTTTTCTTCTTCTTCTTCTTGATCTACCCTTGTGGCTATCTGAGCTTTATTTTTCGACGCCGAGGTACTATGACTGGTATTTAGAAGAGCTATTGCTTTACTAAACTGCCTGTTGGGCTGCGTTTACCTTCTCTATGTAAGGTGAGCGTCATGATCGCTTTGACGTCTATTTTGTTGTATAATTTGTAACCAGATGCATAGCATAGCTCTTCCGTTAAGTGGCATCCGCAGGGAGGGAATCTTATTATCCATACGCATCCTAATAAATCGATGAATGTTGTTTCGAGCAGCCACAGTACTTGCTGGGCCAGCGGTAGTGGACACCAGGCGACTGAAATACAGTCCTTTCTGGGAATGTCTGATACACAAGGCGCTAAAGATGTAGATACTATTAACACCAAGTATTTGGTTCTCTACCAACCTTTGCTTAAGAGTCTGCTCACCCATGAATGATATATGTACCTAAAGTCACCAGCAGAGGCGGCAATGAGTAGCGATTGAAAAGTTCCACCGAAATACTGCACCTCGTTATAAGTCATGATAGGAGGTCTCCAAATATCTACTGATGTTAAGGCCTTGGTTATGGCTTCGGTATCTGTGAGTAGCCGTATAGCAATGAGACTACCATAGTTCGAGACTACGACCTTCGATTTCTCATCTTGTCGCCTTGCGCATGGCCTGTTCATATCACAAAAGCGTCTTCAAATAGGAGCTAACAATGAGCAAATAGTGAATGTCACTATTCCAGGCAAATTCCATCATCTGTTAATAGATATTGATTCAATAGGATCTCTTTTTTAATCTGGTCTACTGCAGCAAGACTAATTCCCCGAATCAGTTGAAATAGTCACCCCCACTAGAATATTTAATAGTCATAAGGCGTTATTCAGAAACTTCTCTATAAATCGGAGCGGTTTGTTGTCCCATTAAGAAAGACAAGCTTAACCCACATATTCTACTTCGATGTTCACGCGCTCGACATCATGACCACAAAAGTCTTTGCTAAGCCGATTAGTCAGACTCTATGTCGAGCCCTTAAGATAGCATACCAATCTACATTGCCAGCTAGTATTCAGAAAGCCCGCCCCTGGTTTATGAGCCGTAAGAAAGCCGACCATATGCGGTGACTGAAATCTTGGTTTGCATTTTAGAAGTCTAATAATAAATGATATGCTCGTGTCGCCACTGTTTAGCTTGTACGCTCTTGACCTACACCGTCTCAACCAGCTTCGTGGCAAAATAAGCAGCCAGCATGGTAGACACACCGCCAAGGCGGAGAAACCAGACGATGCCCAGAGACCCATCCTGCGTTTCTGTGACCGCCCAGACCATTCCCATCGTACACATGACTAAAATCTGGGGTAGGCAAATAGCGAGGTTATGAATGCCGTATATCAAACCTTTGCTATCTGATAAATCTTCCTTGTTCCAATGTGTAGACGGTCGGGACAACTCTTCGGCCAGGAGGGTATATGGTACTCGGGAAGTAACAGCCCAGCTAACACCGACAATGCTAAAGAGAAGTACCGTCCCGAAGGCAGATGTGACGAAGAATGTACTAAGCATTGATATCGCGAAAATACAGTTGGATGCGATCCATATGTTGCGAGAGTTGAGCCAGACCGCACTATTTATTTCGGAACTTGAGACGCCGGTGGATAGTCGGTTTGGCAACAGACCTGCCACAATTAATGAGATGATCGAATGGACAAGTGGAGCCAACGCGCCCATATCGCCGTATTCTGCCGTGTGAGAGCCTTCTGAAATAGATATTGGTCAGCTAGGGGTGAACATTTACTAAGAGCTGTACGTACGCAAGCTTGTGACATAACTAGTGGCAATGGGTTAGCCGATCATCACTATTGTAAGGAGATGGGTCCAAGAAGCGTACGTCACCGTATAGAATAAGAGAGGAAACCAGCCAAGCCAAGAAAAGAATTGCACAACACAGATAGTCCTGACTTGAGTGTATGGGCCGAGCGACAAACTCCGTAGCATTCGGAAACTCGCCGAATGACGTATCCTGTTTGATGTGGGAGCCGCATACTGTTTCTCAGTACTGTACCAGCAAGTAATGGTAATTGTCATGGTGAGATATACTATTGTCAATATGCTTGTGTGGGCAAAAACTGTTTTGCCAATGCCGTTTATGTGTCGAGGTAAATCCAAGTATGCTGCAAGGTACGCCAATACTCCCGCAAAGTTGATATGCCGGCCAGCCCAGGTATTTGCCTCCGCTTGTTGGATTGGCGTGCAGTTATCGGTAATCAGCGCTCGGAGCCCAACCTGGATGGCCTGGATGGCCACAAATATTATGAAGGTCAATAACATGGAAATAATGGCCAGAGTAGCCTCAATGACCCCATTTGATGTGTTGCGAGGTAGAAATGCTTGGGTTGACAAATTCACGATCGAGTCTGCCCAGGCTAGACACAACATCGAGAAAACAAGGGCCACAGTTCCAATAAGGATAAATGGCTTCCGCCTTCCCCAAGAGGACCGACATTGGTCACTCCAACCCCCAAAATACGGTTGAAAGACTGCACCGCATATGGGACCCGATAACAAGGTGACTGCTATCTCTAACGGGTTGAGTCCAAAGGACTTCAGATGGCTCTACAAAAAGATTAGGTCAGTTCGGTGTAGAGATAGACGGAACGATCAAAAGACTACTTACCACTGCCTGGCCAAAAAATAAGGAAAACACAAACTGAGTTCTAAAACGCATAGATTAATCAGCATGCGCTATAGAAAGTTCATAGGCTTGGACATACCCTCCCAGGCCAGTCGTGATCAATGCCGGATGCGAATGAGACGTTTCCTTTCCATCGCACAGAATGTCTCTTCTTCCAGAGAATACCGAAGCCGCTGGACGACGAAGATTGGTTTTAGGGTTCAAACCAACCTCATTGTAATTAACTATATCCTTGTTGCGAAAAGCGGCCAGGAATGTAGAATGTAGAAGAGGAATCTCACCGTGGAAGAGGGGGCGGGATAAGCGAGATGGCTTACGTGGGTTGCAGATTGGCCAACCCACCTTGTCATTTGCATTACCGAAGGCGGCACCAGACGGCAGCCGTTGGGAATGCGCGACGGCCTCAACACACGCGAGTTTTCAAACTCCCTTCTGCTTCATCCCATCTCAAAACCCCCCGCCTTCTGCGATCACAGCGCAACTATTTTCGCGCCTTATTCCATTTACACGCAACCGTAGCTTTATAGCATGAACACAACATAAGATATGTATTGAATTATTGCCTTTACGTATCCTTTGCCACTATTTCATTCATCTTCTGGTGTGAAGATGGTGGCGCCACAACAATGCCAAGGAGCCTCACAGTTCTCCTACGTTGTGCTTTTGTCCGGGACTCATGTCACGGGCAAAGAGACCCTTGCCGTATCTTTAGCAAAATCTTTAAATTGCCCATGGTTAAAAGCAGAATGGTGCCATTCCTCTGCCAACTTCGGAGCTCGCTCTCAAGCAAGGAAAGGCTTCGATTACAAAGAAGTGTTTGGGCGGATCTGGTTCTCAAAGTTGCTGCGAATTGGTTTCTTGTCGGAAGGGACCGAGCCAACCAAAGAGATACAGGCAAAGGCCCCTAGGAAGCTGGGAATGGATTGTACGGCACTCATTACTTGCTTTGCGATGCGTAAGATATGTCGAGATGCAATTCGGGATGTCATGATGGCCCACGGCGTCAAAATCATTTTTGTTATTATGCAAATCACGAAAGAAACTTTATCTGGGCGGACTCTAGGAGCGGAAGAGCCCGAATTGGCGGAGAGAATCATGGAGGTAAAGATAGCGGACATTGAAGAGCCTCTGGAAGAAGAAAAAGACGTTGTACTGGTCGACTCCATGCGGGATGTTGAGGCTTTATTTTTGGAGATGAGTGAAAGAATCGGCCAGCAGCTTGCGCTCTATGGAAGGTCATGATCAAAGTGCCGTTATTCTGAAAAGAGGAGCTCTGTATGAGCTTTGACGCCGTGCCATCGTACCTATCATACAGAGTTAACACGAGTGTAGCCACTACCATAGAGACTATCAGGTCACGGAGTCTGAAAGTATAAATCTAAGCGAGTAGCTCCACACCGAAAATCGGTATGTGTGACATTCAAAAACAGTGGGCCCACCGTCTATAGAACGATAGTAATCTCAGGGTATATATTCGTTGCCACAGCATGAGTAACCTGTCGTCTATAGCTGCGAATGTACGTGACTACCCGGAACAATGTCCGCCAGCACCTCTTCAATTCTACCAGCCTCGTGGAACACCTATTCTCAATACCAATCTAGCACGAAATATCCTCGAAAGAGCCAGAGCTCACAGCACATTATGTAGGCTTATCTTGACACTGCGCCTATTGTATCCAATATTTGTTGCTATTCAATTATTGTTCTCGCAGATATGTATCATTGTAGCACAGATTGTAAGAAATATGGCCTATTCAGAGCATGCTTCCGGCAAGGATATCACCCAACGATCTTTGATTGACGGTCTTGTGTTTCGTGCAGGTGAGAAAAAGGAGGCTTCACCTGGTCAGCAACTTCTATTCGCAGAGCTGTGGAAGACTCCAGGTTAGACAAACTTCCCACTTTAATTTGAAACTTATCCTTTTCCACGGTTATCGTCCATTCTTTAACGTTGATCAACTTTCTACATTTTTCACGCTCTCATTGCGCATACCAAACAATGTCAATCATGATGAGGAGTATCTACGAGGAAGTAGTACCAGAAATGTCGTAAAACTCGGAAATATAGCTGGCTGTGGCCCCGGCCTCGTATACGTAGATCACGATTGGCAAAAGTTATACCCAGAAAGCAAAGGATATATCAGGTCTACGCCTATGCTATGCTAAGAGTTCAAATAGTATAACCCGTCCTTGTACGAGGATGTCAAAGGACTTGAAGTTCACTACGAGTGGCACATTCTGAGTGTGCTTCACCAGATAAAGTGTCTAGTGTGTCGTAGAACGGCCAAGTAATAGTAAAACTAACATGGAATCTTTTATCCTTATAAACCATCTTTGGACTTCTTATGAAGAATTAGTGTTGGAATATACTATTCGCGGTCTCGTACGACGGTTGACTACGTAGTATAGGTAGTCACCGGCGTGCTGGCAGTAAGCCACCACAGCCACGATGTGGCTGTCGGCAGCCAGCAGCCGTGCGGGTGAACCCCAAACCCCTATCTATAGACCACGTACGAGGGGAAGAATCCCTTCTCCTTCGTACGATAGCGCTGAATAGATCTATTTGTCGCCCAAACTGTACGGAAAGAATTGAATGGAGAAGCCATTCCACAATTAGGCTATTATACCTGCTCCCAACTGAAGCATTCAACTCACCGTGATAAACACGTCACTAATGATGATCAATACTAGTCTACTAATATGGAGTGTGATGTAACGGTAAGGAAGAGAGCTAATAGTATGATGTCTCTTGCAAAAAGAAAAAGGAAATATATAAGAAGATACGAAGAAAAGAAAACCGATCATCTGGATGTTGGTTTCTACCTTCCTATTGACATTACTTCAGATACTCTCGAGTTTATGATGCTGACCAGTACTAGCCTTACGAACTAGCCTCGCAGGATGCCAAACGGCATATAGCACCATGATAGACAGCATCAGAGCGGCATCGAAGACGTAAAGCATGGCCTCGTGCTGCGTAACGAAACCATGGAATCCTTCCACAAACTCAATCACTCGGACTAAGTTCCGGATCCAAATAACAACAACCGAGGCGCCCATCACCCATAAATATTGCTGCCAATGCTTGGGACCGCTCGCTGTCACCTCGTGCTGCGCCGTGCGGTAGAACTTGACGACGAGGGCCAAGTAGACGAGCATGACAACTAACTGAAAGCAGAGACCACCCAGCACAACGCGGTCGCCGATCTCCATGATCTTGACATTTCCCGTCACCTGTACCAATGAACCGCCAATCTGCGTACAGAAGGCGATGATGTCTGTAAGGACAAAGACGGACGTGGGACTGCACTTCCGTTTCGGCTGGCCTAGCAGCGCCTGCTTGTATTTGCCAAGGGTGACGTATATAGTAGCTGCTATAAAGACCGGTGATACGAGGATCAGCATCAGTTGCAGCATGAACGGCTTAGGACTGTTGGGTGCATCGTGCGCCCAGTACCGGCCGTAGTAGCCGAATAATTCGCCTTGATGGTAATGTTAGCCTTCAGAGACACTATGATCAGAGGCACAGGGGAGGAAAGACTTACAGATCCCACCCAAGATCAGGGGAACGAAGAACCAGGACCGATATTTCATCATAAAGCCGATATGTGTGGCGGTCGCAAATGTGAATAGAGCCAGAAAGGCGGCACCGGGTGCCTTGGCGGGTACGTACGGATAGTACACAACCACGCCGTCTTCGAACTGAACGAGGCCCATGACTGCGGTTTTGCCGTATGCAAGGGATGCCTGACTAAAAGTCTGTTTTGATGTTATTTGGAAGGAGACCTCGTTTTGCGGCCCAGTCGTCCGCCTTGCTGTGAAGGAGTTTGAAACCAAAATTATTTTTTTTGCCAAAAATTGCGACCTAAAAACTTCAATCAAAACAACTTCAATCGGGAATTAGCTCAGGACTCAAATGGGAAGAAAACCTCACCTTATAAGACCATCAACAGCGTATTGTGGGTCTGATGGTCAATCAAAGCGAAGAAGCTATCAGGGGCTGTGTCAATGGAAGCCGGCGCTAGTAGACTATGCAGCCAATCAAAGGATTTTCGCACCGAAAATTGCTGATTCATGTTAGCGGAGCTTACAGTCCAAATTAGAACAGTATTCAAACCATGCTGGCGCTCCTGATGACGTTGTATGCGGACAAGGCGACGCAAGATATTTGGACCATCGTGACTGACGTATAAATAAAACAAGCCGTGCTACTCATTGCACATTCTATCCGACTATCATCAATGCGAAGAGAACACGGCGAGGCCCAGTTTAGATTAGCGACGAAAACCAGCCATTTGTAGGGAACAAGACGTTACAACAAAAACCGCAAGCATGCTATACCTATTGAATATCAGATTGAAAAAGTCTAAGGGTCATGCAGGTAGAACATTACTGCTCAATCCCGATTGGCCTCGATTCTGGGGCTGCAGGGTAATCTATACAAGTGACACACCTAACACTGATCACCGCCCATACATGCTTGAATGATACCATGGCGGCACGGGGCGAATCAACAGGGTCCGACTTGATGGTTGACTGGTTTCTGAACATTTAGATCGCGGCCGTGATTTTCGAGATACCCAACAGGATGAGTATGATGTAGGTAGGAGACAACAAAGGACTGCGTGCTATGCACGGAATATAGAGATAAAGAGTTCCCAGGCTGTAGCGTACTATGGGATCAAGAGTCGACTTCACATTCACTCAGGTACTCAGGGGTTGCAATGGGGCAACATTCAAGTATTTACACACAAGGTATGTCTGCCACTTGGCAATAATAGGAAACATGGGGGTCAAGTATGTAAGTTTGTCATGGCTTTGTTCATCTTTAGTTTTTGGCGAATTGAAAATGAATGCAAACAAACATATTGACGTCTCCTACCAATGCGGCATCAGTGATTGCGACGATGTTGTAGTTATGATAGTGGCTTTTTGGCCAAATCAGATAGTAGTCTATTTCAATAGTCCAAGCTACTATACAAATTACTGCCATTTGCCGAAAGTTACAGGGTTCGCGGAATTGCAGGTTCCCTGGTAGTACCGGAAGATGTCTATCTGAATGAAAGAGTTTATACATGGTCTTAAACTCTGTAGACTACAAGATGTTCTGACTGAGCAATCAGCTTGAGCCTGAATTTCCGTGCTTGCACATATGTATCGAATGATGTAAGGAGAGTCACCATCCATCGTGCAGTTCTTCATTTACTTTACACGAACTTTCTACTACCCCTGGGCAAAAAAAAGTTATTGGAAGCTTGTACTTGGTTTCAATATCAGACTGATACGGACCGTCGTGGTCGGAGGCCCTCGTGCCCTTGGGATTTTGCCGTTCGCTCTTATGACTATGCAGCCAGTCCAAGTCAAGAAGCCCCATGTACTTTTCTAATCCCGGCTCCCAGCGACTGAGGGTTGTCCGCCAAGCGGCGTCTTGATTAGATGCTCTACTTACATATGTTAGCTTGGAAGACGCCGGCGCCTTGGAATATGTTGGATTTGACAGGAACGTTCATCGCAGTACCCATGATGCAGATGCCAAAACGCGCGAGGTACCGCTATTGTCTTCGAGACCACTTCCCGAAATTAGGCAAAGTTGCACCGACAACAGGACGACTACCAAAAGACACGTCTGCAGAACCGTGGAACACATCACACCTACCACCACACCGCCACATAATCCATTGTGGCATGGCATATCCCAACACCTTTTTTTGATATGCAGTCGCCCTCCCAAGTCGGTGGTGGTAGTAAGCGGTTACCAGCCGGTGAGTCATTACCAGCCACCGATGACCCACCGGCGAGGATGACCGGCTCGGACCTGCATAATCAAGTAATAATTTGCTCAATAAGCGAAATTTTGTTCAACAACCCAAACTCAGCCCGACTGGTCTAGTGGTATGATTCGTCCTTCGGGATACAAAATTCCCATCCATATGTGTATGGATACAATAAATGGACGAGGTCCCCGGTTCAATCCCGGGGTCGGGCCCAATTTTTTGTCGGTGTCGTATTCTGCGTGCTCGTTTGAATTTTCGAAGCGCACTTTACTTACTTACTTGCTAGGTTAGCGATCATGTTTTGGTTGTGTCGTACGTACTAACGTCACATGATCTGGAAGAATAAACGTAAAGGTGCACCATTTGTGAAATATAGTCGCAATACACTGAGACTATATCGAGATCGTTTGATTATATACTTGTTAATTAGTCGGCATTCAAACACGGGAATTACGACTGGTTAGTTAGTCTCTCCGTCGGCAAACCGAAAAAAGTAATTTTCGCCGAGTTGATCTACCCCTCCCTGGAAGCAAGTCTCTGATTGGGCCATCTGGCTCAGTTATACTCGACCCACTATATTGCTTCGTTTTGAACTGAATGGACCTCAGTTAACCCCACATAACAGTAGGAATCCACTCCGTTCTGACAAGTGCCAAGTTCCGGATACAACCGCTTTGAGAGATATACAACCAACAATATTAGCTTTTTTTTATTTTTCCTTCTGGCCCTCCCACCAAAGAGCACTAAGCTCAAAAAAGGAGCTTGCCAGCCCACATGAATTCAGCGTCATTCGAGATTGTCGCAAACTTCCACAAACTGGCAACTTTGAAGTAATTAGACTGCTGAGTATGCGCGAAGCTGTGCAAGGGCACTTTGAAGTGTATTTCCGTTACAAAAATGGTATGCGACAACGAGCGCCCTCGATTGCAAGGTTGTGCGTTGTTTGAAGCTTGTCTGGGACTGGGTTTTCTAGCCGGGGGCATTTGCGAAGAGAGGAGAGGGAATGCAGCTGAGGCGCGGAAGGCGGCAGACGAATGATGGGCTGAGTCGCGCAAACCGTTTTTATGAGTGGATCGTTCAGTCGCAGGGCCCGCGCCGCTTTATACATAAGTAGCTCCAGATTAGGGTTTCGAGACGGTGCTACAGTGCTCTGGTGTTACGATGCTATGATGCGACGCCGGTGTGATTGACGTGGCAAGTGGATCCCTGGTCCAGTGTGTGATTTACCCGTGAGGCATTCGTGTGGTGTGAATCCCTTGGAGGGATCTGACAAAGCTGGTGCTCACGAGTGCAGATGGATGTGCCCGTTTTCGGCACAGGTGATTATTGTTCCGAAAGTCCAGGTCAGGTGACTTTCTCAACGCCGTGGAATTGTTCAACGCTCGTATATTTGCACTACCTCTCATGTACCTATGTAGCAAGGTAGAGTGATTCAACTCCTTACATCCTGGTGATGATCAATTTGTGCCAAATCGAGCGGAGAAAGGAAAATGTGACTAGAATAGCAACCAACGGGCCCAAACAATAATAATGATAAAATCACAAGTATTTACCGTCCAAACATATAGGAGAAAAAGAGGATGATACCTTCCTCTCGAGGCTGGCTCCTTGCCGCCTTTCTTGATACTGCTCGATGGACCATCCTCCATCCGTTCCGTTCATCTTGAAAAAAATGAGCCAGAACCCATCCATATCTCATCAACTCCAGTTTTCATCTGACACCCTTTGAGTACGCTTTCGCTATCTTCTTAAGAAATTTTTTTTTTCAGCGGGGCCGATTTCCAACATTCTCTGCTGTTCATTGCCGGGTCGATTGTGTAGCGAGGCAGACAGTATAAAACTGTTCAAAAGACAAAGAAAAGAGCCAAGCGCCCCAGGGATTGAGACCTAGATTGAGAGAGTGGAATGCATTTGCGTGCCGTGAGTTGGATCCAATCGCCTTTGCGCCTGCCGCCATTGTGACTCCTGTAGGATAAAGGACCATGCTGTGTTGAGAGAAGGTGGTGCCGACGTTATGGTTTTAGCATAAGCTTCGCCGACCATGGCCGGTGGAGCTATATGCATATGTGTTTGCGGAGAGGTGGATAACAAGGCCGTCTGTTCAGGTTTGTGGTGTAGCAGTGCTGACAGACACCATCAGTAAGAGTGTTTTATGTTTATAGTTCCTTTGAAATGCACTCAAAAGAGCAGCATGTCTACCGCTTCCGCTTCTTGTCCTTCGCTCCGATCATTGGAGGAGCCATGGGGGCAGTGATGGGAGCTGCGGGGAGCAAAGTAGGCTGCAGCATAGTTTCGGCAGAATTTTTGACAGGAACACCCATATGTCGGCCATAGCGACCCTTTCGGCCATTGCCTTCATCTTCGCTGACACACTGGTCTGCGGTAAGACCTGCATCTCTGCAGCGCCCACAAGGTCGTTGACGATCACATCCCTTCTTACTCTTTCGGCATCGCTGGCAGCGTGGCTTAGTAGAGAGGTCAGGTTGGTCATCCTCACCCGGCTGGCCGGGCAGAAACCCTGGGCCGGCAATAGACGGTTTGCGCGACTGTGTAGGAAGCGACGTAGGCGACATGGGCCCAGGAGCGGAAATACTATTCGACTTCTTGACCTTGTTGGTCAGGGGCTTAGGGATCTTGGACTTGGGCTTTGCGACACCTGTCTTCAAGCTGGGCAGACGTGGCTTTTGGGACTTGGGCTTCACATCGTTGAGCCTTGGCCCATCTTCGCCACCATCCTCGTAGTCAGCGTCGTCACCGCTAGCTTCGGCGTGTTCTCGAGGGGCAATGAAGTGAGTCTCAGTTGTCTGGTATAACCTTCCGGTGCTCATAGGCATCTCGAGCTTTTGCCGGCGGGCAGGCGGGAGCTCCACTCCATTGTCGCTCTCACCATCGCTAGTAGCGCCGGTCGAAGAGCAAGCATCAGCGTTTCCGCTAAATGTGTCATCGAGTGTAGAAGCAGATGTTCTTCCATGGGAGATATTTGACATGTCGCCCAACCTCATGAGCTGGAGTGCGACATCCTTATCTTCTTCAGACATGTTGCTACCAATAGTAGGATCTGGAGTAGGCAGGATGTTGGGAGGGTAGCCAATGCTATTGCGATGGCGTCTCTGGTCGGTTGTGGGGGTAGCGAACATGCCAAAGTGACCATATCCATAGCCATAATTTTGGGGTGATTGGAGCGGTCGAGGATTGGTAAAAGGATTTTGACCGGGATGGGCGAAAGGGATAGCAGCGCGATGAGGATCGGCGCGCCGCGCGGGAGAGACGGACGGATTAGAGGTAGCGGCGGGCATCTGAGGAGGCGCAAATAGAGGAAGCTCCTATAGATGGGAGTATGGTCAGAGATTGCTTCATGGAGTCGAGATGAAGCCTCGGATTAGTGGGACAGGATCTGTAGACTCACGGAGCTCTCGAACTTGGCACGTTTTCGGCGGCCACCTTCGACTATATTCTCTAGGCTTATGTCTGTGTTGCCAATGGGCTCTTTGGCCTTGCTCGAGACGGAAGGCGCTCCGTTCTCGCCATCACTGCTGTAGCCATTGAAACTGTCGCTATGGTTCTCGTAGTTGGGCCCCCGGGTCTTGGAAGAGCGAGACCTTCCCTTCTTGCTGGCGGCGATCGAGTTGCTACGCCGGCCGCGGTCATCGTCGGGAGAAACGCTGCGCTTCCTAGACATCCTCGAGGTTGGCCTAGACAGATGCTGGCCAACATGTTGTGCGGAATGGCCAGAGTAGTCACTGTGACCGTAGCTATGAGCGCCAATTGTGGCAGAGGGATAAGCGGCAGGAAGGAAAGGCACGGCGGGCTGCGCAGAGTCCTCAATGACTCTGACATAGACCACCATGTTATGGCTAAAGTTCTCATATCCTGCGATCAGGGTGTTGCCCCGGTCATCCTCAAAACTGATGCCCTTGCTTCCGGTGGGACCGGAGTAGAGACCGTAGAAGTTCTTGACCGTCGTCACAATGGACTCTGTGCTGTCATGCGGGTATATTTGTACTCGTAGGGGCAGACGCGCCTTGTATTGGGGGGATTCCGGGAAGAGGAGTTCGAATGAAACGTGCTTGGGAGGTGCCGCCTTGACGGGAGACGCACTGCCCAAGCTGGAGCGGGCGGAGTGGGTAGAAGGAAATTCAATGGGCGAACCGGAAGCCATGATGCTTGGTCGTTCCATTCCAGCGATATTCTGAGCCCAGCAGAAGTTGTATTCAATGGTGATTGACTCGTCGAAATTTGGGTGCTTTGCGCAGGTGGAGCCGTGGGAAAGAAAGCGGTGTCCAACTGACCCAACTGACGTATTCCGATCGGGGGATCGCAAAGGTCGGGGCAGGTAGGTTAGCAATACAACGCTCGAGAATTGCTTCGATTGAGCTGTGGATGGCGATCCAGTGTCAGCGGGTATCGTACAAAAGCAGAATATCGTCTCATAGATGCATGGTTGTTGGCGAGGTGGCTGTGAAAGGTGAAAGAGCCGGGTCGGGGGGAGGGAAAAACCTCGAGAAACCACAACAGGCGGGCATGGCCAAGGGCGAGGGAAGAGGGTCAAGGCGTGTACATCTTGCAGTGGATGCAGGATCGCAACACCTCAGAGAAGGGAAATGACTTACCAGAAGACAGGATTGATGGCTGAAGTTGGCCTACGGATGCATTGGGCGTCTGGGACCGGGTCGCAGTCCGATGTCAAGGCAAGGCAAGACGAAACCAAGGGACACAAGTCGAGGCTCGATTTACAAGTGGTAATCGCAAAGGAACGGAAACAATGGCTTGATACGTGTATGCAGATGAAGTCAGATATCTCTCTGGACGGTTTGGGAGTGTTTGGATGGCTCGATGAGGAGAAGAGAAGACTAACGTTGGATTTGAGAATGGAGATGTGCATCACTCGTCCAAGAAAGCGTCGGGTGGGCACGCTCGGCTAGTTTAGCACTTACGATGCTCCAAAAACAGCAACACCTCAAATCTTATGCGCAGCTGTCATGGAATATCTCGTAGGATAGAAGCTGTAAATAAACCCACCGAGTCCAAAGAGCTCCTCTGCATTCTATACCACCGGCTTCGAGTTATCCCCTTCTCTTTATCTCTTGCTGAGCGCAAATGCTTCAATGCTTGATTTCCTGCGCGCGCTGCGAGGGCTTATCCGCTTTTGCTTTGCAAAGGCCGAATCACCGGCACTACACCATATACACAAACTTTGGCAACATGAACCTTGATGTCCTCACCTCATTGTCAGGTGCCCGATCTTCTCACCATATAATGCTCTGTCTTGTTTCTTGTTTTCTCCAGCTTCTTCCTACCGTCAACCATGACAGTCCTCAAGCATATAGCTGGTCAGTGAGTAAACAAGTGCTATGTGACTCGGCCTGTGCACAGTCCCCTGTTTACCTCGCGGTGTTGTTCTACTAGATAGTCTGCAATAGGATGATAAGGAACTTGGAAACCAACTAAGTTAGCCTAGCATAATGTAGAATGAGATGGTGTTCTCATGTCGTTGAGTAGTCGTGTCGAAGTCGGCGACTGCGCCGGTTTCTACGGGCGCAAGTCATACTACTGGCGCAGCGTGTATACATTCTCACTTCGCGCAAACCGAATGGAACCTCGTTTACGATGTGGTTGCAGTGTTCCCATGGATCAAGACTGTGCTCATTCTATCCCCTTGGTACGGAATACTGCACACAAAATCTGTTGAGCTTGCGCACTTGCGACAGTGATCTAGAAGACGACCTCAAGGTTTCGGTATTGCATGGTGGGGCACTCTCTGCGCCAGCACCAAAGCGCCTGCAGGACGGCGAACCCGGCTTATCCTGCCCAGGTGCACTTCCTGCCGTCGAGTTTTAAGTCTGTATAGCCTATAACCAGGACGTCTTTGACTATGTACTTCGGTGATGGCCAGTGGACAACTTTCGACAAAGGCAGGTCAACCACGCTGGAATCTGAAGTGCTTCAAAGCCCCGGCCAATAGCGAGTTCCTCCAGATGCACCAGTTTGTGTTTGGACAGGGTTTGTTCATCGTAGATAGCCACCAGTGTGCAATTGGCTTCTAGAGCGCGCGTCAGTGAGCCACCTTGAGGAAGCAATCCCCCTCTTTCGGCATACATGCCTCGCACCACAACAAAGCTTGGCCTTGGTGTGTCTGCGTTTCACGGTTTCGGCCTGCGAATCAGAAATAGATGACTGGAAGCGTGCCTGATTCGAGGCGAGTAACATAAGGTCGTTAGAATTGGCCGGAGACTTGTCTGGATCGCGCGGGCTAGACCAAAAGATACGACAAAAGATGTCAGGCGCATAGCCAACGTCGAAACCCACACACACACCCACAAGCACACACACCTCACGCACCCTTATTACTAGCGATGAAGTTGAACTGCATTGGCGCATGAATTTGACGCTGCATTTGCAAAGAATTGTGTCCTCCTTGTGCGCTGCAAGAACTGTATCGAATCAAAACCCCATTTTACATAGTGAACATAACCCCTGTCCCAGTATTGCTGATCGAGCGGTTTCGCGAAACGGAGACTCGGGTAGTGCGCAGGATGGCCCATTCTGTCTGTCCGGTCATCTGTGTTTCAAGTTGCAAGCTCCCGCTGCAGTTGATCGCTGGCAGATCAAGTTATCTTCAGCGTCCGCATATCAGGTCGCCATTATCTAGACCCTCTGAACTGCAGGGTATGGATCCAATAAGAACATGGCCATGCGAGTATTTGTTGTGTTGCCACAGTCGTCCCAAATCTACACCGCATCGCATCTCATCTATTTTACCTGCCACCCTACATACACTGCAGATCGTTAGGTACTACTTTTGCCGTAATTAATTGCGCCATGAGCGCCGAAGGAATACGTAGGATTGGCGTCGGATGGGTTGACACAACTGTCGCCAATGATGACTGCGACTGGACTAGTATTCGTAGCTTGCCATTCCGCAGCATTTGTTCTGACTTTTCAAGCTGCATATGGAGGCTCACTAAGCCCAATGACGATCGGCTCTAGACTAAACCCATGCGCAGTCGTTATCGCAACCGTTCATTGCGACTGGACTATGTAGTATTTGATTCGTTTCCATACTTGAAAGACTTTGATGCCTGACAGTGTGCCATATGCCGTAGCCAAGTATGCGCTGCAACACTGGTTGCCCACAACACCTGACTACCGTTGAAGCTGCTGTTGGCTTCGGTGCGCTTCGCCTATTGTTATGTTTACTGAGGCAAGAGACCTTTTTGATGACAGTGATCAAAGGAGGACGTGGGCCAAGTCAAGTCACAGAGTCTGCATCATGCCGAGGCCATTGGTGCAGGAAGTAAGTCTTTGTTTGTGCAAGGCCGGTTATTGCGGCCTCCAGACCCAGTGGCTCGACCACGACAGCGCGTTACGTCGGGACTGTCGCATAGGTCGCGCATGCTTAAAAGGGAGTCGCGTCGACTAGATGAACAATTCGAGAGCCCGTTGAAGCTCCGAGATCTCGTATGCATCGTTGCTGCTCCCCTCAAAGGCCGGCGAGAGAAGGTATTCTGTTGAGTAAAACGAAGCACTAACCAAGCTTCGGTCACGTGCCGTCGTGGTAAAGTCCCGTCAACTTTGCTGTTGCCAAGAAGAGAACGCGGTTGGAATTTCGCGGGCAGAAATAATGTCAATTCTGCCACATGCACAACCCAGTGGGGTCATAAATGAGACTGTAACCGTTACTAGTCGTGTTCCTTACATGCAGGAGCTGAGAATGAGAACTCAGCTTGGTCGTTGCGGTGAACAACTGTAAATAACACTTTTGACAGCTAATTTTTGAGACGCGCTGGAGTTTATGACGTAAAAGAAAGTCCTCACGGGAAACTGTCAATATTATGTAATCGCGGATCCAGCCAAATAGCATCCAATCACAGAAGCCGGTATTGCCAAGATGTTAGCTTACCCGCATTATGCACTGTAGATTAGAAGCTGAGGGAACCATTGAAGCTGCCGGGAATCGCATTCGGCCGTACGATGAGTATTGAACCTGCCGGATTCGAGTCCGAAAGATGACTACCCTTCGAGGCCTCGCTGTGCCTGAAAATATATACATAGTACGAGTTGGAAGAAAGAAAGGGCAAGGTGAAATGGTGGTGTTGATGCTGCATGTTCCCTGAGGCTGCATTGGCTTTGGTCGTGCATAAAGTACTAGTCGTTGCCAGGGTCTCCCCACCTTGATCTTATTGGTGCAAGCTTGTTTTGATAAACTGCGTGGTATGGAAGCATTGGAGTCACAATAAACAGACAGCATTTTAAAAATCTTTGAGCGGCAGGCCTCAACATTGGCCCCGTCCTTGCAGCTTCTTGTATTGTCTGACTGCATCTTGCGTTCTGCGTTTTGCACGCTGCACCTGCTTCAGTCACTGTTCAATCTGTACTCGACAACGATTTCAGGGGACGCGCAATAACCGTGGTACAAGCTAGCCTGCCTGTATCTCATCTAATGTAAGATTACACTGAACACGAGCCATTTCGGAATACCAATTTTTGGACGCGACCACACGACAGATTTGAAAAGTACGCGCAACAACATCATATCCATCAACACTTCATCCCAAGTTTTTGTACACTACAACGCCTTGCGCCTCTCGAGAGAGTACGAGATATCCCCCCGAGACTTGGCGAGGAGCGTCACGAGTACTGTCTACGACGAGCATATCTACAGACCAATTCATTGATCTAGTATTGGAGAGATCCTAAGTGCGATCGCAACCATGGATGCAAAGGTAAGCAACCACGCGCTGGAAACATTTTCTTCACTTCTCGCTATCGCAACTTGATGTGTGTCGGTGCAAGTACCAACACATTTTGGACAAATCACTTAACTACGAGAGCTGCGCATGCCTCCATAGCCCGACTCACATCACGCAATCGTCACACTGCTCTACTCCCTGAGACATCGCGAACGCTTTCCTCACATGTTCGGATCCTTTTCGTCCCAAGTCTAGCATGCCCGTCAGAGTCCAACAGCACAGCCGCAGTATGGCCTCGGAGAACGACGCATCTGATAAGCAAGAGCCCCTTGCCAGTCTGATGCCACTTTTGACCGCTACCAACTCGCACGACGACCTGAATGCTCACCGTCTTAATCTCCATCCTAGCCATCATCTCCCATCTGTTGAGCATGACCAACTAACTTGTTGTGACCATCAGCCTTTCCGTCCCACGCGCGCGTTGCCCGCCGCCAACAACGAGAACTTAGCTCAGGCGAAACAGAACATTCACCAGCGATTTAAATCAACCGGCAGCCTTCGAGGCCAGCCTGCACTTGCCACAAGCACAACCGGCCTACCGCAAGCCACCACAAGGCGTGCTGTTTTTGCCGACAAGAGCAACACGGTCAGAACCAACATGTCACAAGACGACTCGAAGATGCCCCATGCAAAGTTCCAGGTCGCCAGGGCCAAGGAAAACTCAAACCCCAGCCATGGCGCGCAGAAAGACGCGTTCTTACGCCCCGCACAACGACCCAAGGGTGCCTCGCTCCTTCCCTCGGCAGCAAGCGGCGGTTACCTTCAACCACTGAACGCGGCCGGTGATTCGCAAGCACCTTCTCAGGGGGCGACCAAACCACTCAAGCGTGCAACCACCATCGTCTACAACGACAACAGTCGTCCTGCAACATCAGGTTCCGCCACCATCAACAGCCAGAAGATCGAGGCCACTGATGAAGGCTCCACCGCCGCTGCTGCACCATTCACACGCAAACCTCGTCATCACCAGAGCCAGCCCGCTCTCAAGTCTACGCAGCAAAAAGAACAGCACATCGTCTCCCTGCTTGACGCCGACATTAAGAATCTGGTCAACTGGGAACCCCTTACTGCCGAGAAGAACACCCACGAAGAAGACGTCGCTCAAACCCCTTACCTGGACGCCGTGGAGGAACTGTCACCTGAGAAATTCCCCGTACTCCAGTCTGTTCGGGCAGAAGCTACGCTTTCTGTGCCTGGCCCAGACTCTGAGTTGCGATCCGAGCCTCGTGCTCTCAAGACCAACTACCAGGAGGAGTGCGTTGCTCCTGCTACGGACCCGGACCACTCTGATCACGAAGACGAAGACTTCTACGAGGTCGACCAAGGATACACGACAGCCAACCTGTACCCTGGTGGCGACGCACCCCTCACTGACACCGCTGAGCTCCCCGAAGGCGAGCCTGAGCCCAGCATCACGGTCACAGTCATGGACGCCCCAAGGTTCTCCAGCCAGATGCTGGAAGAGATCGAGGAAGCCCGTGAGCATGTAGAGAGGAACCGCAGTTCTGAAGAGGTCGAAGATGAGCTGTGGGACATCAGCATGGTGGCTGAGTACGGCGATGAGATCTTCCAGTACATGAAGGAGATGGAGGTGAGTACATGCCAGCCGACAAGATTCGGCAACTCTTTTTTACTGACAACCAATCTCTTCCTAGATCGCGCTTCTCCCCAATCCTCACTACATGGACATACAAACCGAGATCCAATGGTCGATGCGTGGTGTGCTGATGGACTGGGTGATTCAAGTCCATGGCCGTTTCAATCTTCTTCCCGAGACTCTCTTCCTCGCAGTCAACTTCATAGATCGGTTCCTCACCGTCAAGGTCGTGTCCTTGGGTAAGCTCCAGCTTGTCGGTGCCACAGCTATTTTCTTGGCGGCAAAGTACGAGGAGATCAATTGCCCCTCTGTGCAGGAAATCGTCTACATGGTCGACGGCGGCTATTCGGTGGATGAAATCCTCAAGGCGGAACGATACATGCTGAGCATGCTTGACTTCAACCTCGGTTTCCCAGGACCCATGAGTTTTCTGAGACGTATTAGCAAGGCCGACGACTATGATCTTGAGACGCGAACCCTTGCCAAGTACTTCCTTGAAGTCACTGTTATGGACGAGCGCTTTGTCGCCTCTCCGCCAAGCTTCCTTGCAGCCGGAGCTCATTGTCTATCACGTCTAATCCTGGAGAAAGGTGGTTGGGTAAGTGTCTTGACAGAAGAACCAACAAAATGGCAACTGACCGTTTGAAACAGACTCTAGACCATGTCCACTACTCCGGTTATACATTCGCCCAGCTGCAGCCCCTGGTAAACAGTGTTCTCGAATGCTGCGCCATTGCGGACAAGCATCATCAAGCCGTGTTCGAAAAGTATTCTGACAAGCGCTTCAAGAAGTGCGCCATCTATGTTCACGGCCAGATCAAGTCCGGCTTCTTCCTGGAGCCTGTCAAAGCTGCGGTTTCCGCGGCGAACGCGCGCTACGAGAACTTCCCTTACACCTTGGGCTCCACGACGTCAGCGTACGAGCCCTCATCGTACATGAGAATGCCGATTCCTATGCAGGGTTGAACAAAGGCATGGCATGGGGTTACCCCCAAGTGCTACTCCACAGAGACTACGGCATGTCCCCGCACCCCTTATTAGGCCTCATGGTCATTTGTACATATTGCGGCGCTGTCGTCTGTCGGCGAGTTGCAGGGCTAGTTGCAAGGGGGGCTTACTATTCTCGGCACACGACAAACATGAGCTTTTGCACTTTTGCACCCCCCACTAATATGACCATCTCATTGGTCACTTACGACACTCCACGAAGCTATGAGACATGTCTATACCCACGGCAATGGCTTTTGATTTTCCCGAGCACTCAAAGCTCCCGGCGTTTACTGGCAATTCCCCACAACATAGACTTCTGGCAATAGGCATCATCAGGCAGGCAAAGAGTGCACCTCTGCCGACACAAAGGAAACAAACAAAACAAAAACAACATGGCAGCAGCGATAGATGCCTTTGGATGTCTGTGTCAGATTCCTTCGCAATTAGCGCTTTGCACCCTTCACAGATTCTCCTCTTTTTCCCTTTCCGCGTCGACTTTGCGAAACCACATGCCTCTTGCGCCAGGACTCGTCAGCCATAATCATTTAGCTAGCAAAAAGGACAATGTCTTCTTTCTCGGAAGAAGCCACACCGACCAAACTGGCCTATTTCTTACTTGCACTTTTTGTTAGAGTATAATCATTTCAGATGAATCAGGAAAGAAAGGGCCAAAGGCATCCGAGCATCATTTCTTTCGGACATTTGATCAAGGACGATCGCATTGCGCAGGGAGTCATGGCGTTCGTGCATACATAATCTTCCATAGGAATGCATTTATTCATTGACTTGAGTTCGTTCCCAACTTGCCCAAAACTACATATGCATAGTCGTTGTATTAGTCCTGATGTTGCTTCTCTGTCAAATCGCCATGGTGGGCACACTGCGAAGGTGATAGTACTGCCCGATCACGACAACTTATGACAATCATGCCATTCTGGTCTTCAATGTTGTTCAATACTACAGCAATGCATACGCGAGACACTACAGTACGGGATGTCGCTTTGCATTTCCGCGAAACCTTGAGCTTTTCAGGGATGTTCGGCTGCGAAACACGGAAACGCTCGGCACACTTGCCCGACCATACCATGCGGGGGGCTATGCAGTGCTCGTGCCGGTCTTATATAAACGTGCGACTAACCCCAGTGCAAACAGCTTTAATGGCATGTCTGAAAGGCGACGTCGATGAATTGCATCTAATCTTGTAAGGCAATTCGTGTTTGCTTGTGTCTTTGCAGTAGGTTTTGTTTGATAAGCAGGCTTTTTTGTTCCAGCCTTTGATCAGGGCTCCGTTGGGCTTCTTTCGGTATATCCTGTTGATTCAGATGCTGGGCGTTGCAGATCTAGGACACGGCGCTTTCACTTTTTCAACAAGAGAGTGTTCAGAGTATCACCCTTCCATCTCAAGATGATGACCTGTGGTCCCTTGTGCTGCCCCGCGGTATACAGTACACAGACATCGACGATCCGTGGTGGAAGTCCACATGGGTACAAACACGGTTACCTGTGAATCGCTGTGCACAAAGGCTCAGGGGAAGGGCAAGATGCGGTTCCAATTCTTCTCCATGGAGGGCCCGAATAGGGGCTTTTGTTCGCCATTAAGCAATGGTTCAGAGCGCCACCGGTGTCTGGGTCGGGTTATGGCATGGTGTTGCCTTCGTTTTGTCAGCGTCATGACGACGGTCAACGCAAGGACATTGCACAGCAATGCAGCTTAAGTTGCGCTACAAGCATATGTCAAAGAACCCTGCTCTGTCAGAGAAGACTGAGGATGGTGTCATGACAAGGTGGACTTGTATTACTGATATACATTCACAGAACAGAGACCATCGTCTTGAACTGGATGTCGCCTGCAGGAGTTATGTCTGGTATAAGCAGTAACTGCGTTACTGTGGCATTATGAGACACCTCTCAAGAGGAATATATATGCCTTGCGAAATCAGGTTGCCAGACGAGCGACAAGTAATAACAAATGTAGGGACTCTGAACAAGGGCGACTTCGACAATGGGACTCGATGGATATTACCGAGTTAACCCGTTCTCTATGTGGCTTCAAGTCAGGCACTGGGCCGTTAGCGAAGGCATTCACACGATATATCTGGGCTAAGTAAAGTCGGACAAGACTAGACTATGCCCAGATCTTCAGGTACAAGCGACTACCCCGCGCTGATGCGCTAGCGGCTTGTTGTTGACGGCTAGCATCGTGGGCATCGTTAGCGCATGATGGAACAACGTATAACCGATGAGCCAGCCTGCCAGCCCGCTGGCCCGACACCGACACCGACACTGACACCACCGACACCACCGACACCGCAGTGCAGGTGACTTTGGCCTTGCAAAATTAAGCGCACCTGTCATATTAAGCGTTACCACTCGATGGTTACCAGCAGGACGGAAGCTTATCCGCCAGGAACCTCGCCATAGCCAATTTTTTTACACTTTCGCATGCGTGCAGCAGTTGGCCAAATTTCGTCTCATTGATTCCCTCCACGAAGACTTCTATATGGGCAAATTTGTCGTTCTTGACAGCCTCGACTCTGCACCAGTATCAACCCCAGATGCTAGCACGTCCTCTCGTTCCACTTCCCCACCATTGACATTGGCCTTGACCTCTTTCGCGACACCCAGGGCCTGAAAATCCGGCCGAAAACCGCCTCGTCCCATCCCAATTTCTGCTAGTCAGGTCATTTCGAGCTCGAATCATCACCAGCCCCCACGAACTCAGTCAGTCGCAAAGGGCCAATCCAGCAATCGTCCAGTTGCAAAAGTTTTCTTGAACCTACAAGTACTTTCAACTTGTCGCTGACGATCAATTCCTACCTTGGGCAACGGATTCTTGCTCCTTGAAAAAGCCGCTACCTCCATCCCAAAGTCAAGTCGCAAAGATGCCTGTGCCAGTCACCGTCAAGGAGGCTGTCAAGGACAGTCTCCTTGGCACCGAGGAGACCACGGCTCTCTCAGCCAAGAACAAGGCAACCTTTCTCGGCGTAGCCACCAAGGATGCCGAGACTGGCGAGCTGTACATGACTGAACAGCAGTTCATCCATGCAGTTGCTCCCGCCGACGAAGATTATGTATGTGATGGTCAAAGTCGGCGATTCTACCCCTTGACCATGACTATAGTTGGCTAACACAAGTCGCTATACAGGCCAAGATCAAGCGTGAGCAATATGGTCTCCTGTTTCACGTCGCCGATCGCAAGGGCTCTGGCCGCGTGAGCCTCGCCGACTGGGCCACGTTCAACAACCTCCTTTTCAAGGCCGACGCCGAGTACGAGATCGCTTTCCGTCTCTTCGACACCGAACGCACAGGTACCGTCACGTACGACAACTTCCGCAAGCTCTATGAGGCAAACAAGGGCCCAGACAGCATTCCCTTTGACTGGGACTGCCAGTGGGCAAAGCTGTACATTGGCGACAAGACCCGCCGCCACAATCTTACCTACCACGAGTTTTCGCAGATGCTTCGTGGTCTGCAAGGTGAGAGAATTCGCCAGGCTTTCCTGCTATTCGACAAGGACGGTGATGGCTACATTGAGCCCGAGGACTTTGAGCGAATCATTCGTGAGACTTCCAAGCACAAGCTTTCCGACCACGTCGTCGAGAACTTGTCTACCCTGTGCAACATCTCCCTCGGCAGCAGAGTGTCCTATGCGAACGTCCGAGCCTTCCAGAACATGATTAAGGAGATGGATCTGGTAGAGCTCATCATTCGCAAGGCCTGCCAAAAGAGCTTCGATGGCAAGATCACCAAGACTGAATTCCTCAACGAGGCTGCCAAGATCACCCGTTTCTCTCTGTTCACACCGATGGAGGCCGATATTCTTTTCCATTTCGCCAGTCTTGATGAGCCTTCGGGCCGTCTCAGCCTGCTGGATTTCGCCAAAGTCCTGGACCCTACCTGGAGAAACCGTGGTTATGGAGTCGAGACTGCCGCCAGCTCCGTTGGCCAGACTGCAACAGGAGCCGCCCTCAGACAGGCTGCTGAGTCCGGTTATCACTTCCTCTTGGGTTCCGTTGCTGGTGCCTTTGGTGCCTTCATGGTCTATCCCATCGATCTTGTCAAGACTCGCATGCAGAACCAGCGAGGTGCCAATCCCGGTCAGCGCCTCTACAACAACTCCATCGACTGCTTTAGGAAGGTCATTGCCAATGAGGGTTTCAAGGGCCTTTACTCTGGAGTCTTGCCTCAGCTGGTTGGTGTTGCACCCGAGAAGGCCATCAAACTTACCGTGAACGATTTGGTCCGCAGCGCATTCACCGACAAGAAGACTGGCTCCATCTGGACCGGACACGAAATCTTGGCTGGTGGCACGGCTGGTGCTTGCCAAGTCGTAAGTATTTGTGTCTGGCGACTCTTTCCTATCGTATGCAATACTAATATGTTGTATAGGTCTTCACAAACCCTCTCGAGATTGTCAAAATTCGCCTGCAGGTTCAGGGAGAGGTTGCCAAGGCTGCAGGTGCTGAACGCCGCTCCGCCATGTGGATTGTTAAGAACCTCGGACTGGCAGGTCTCTATAAAGGTGCTAGTGCCTGCTTGCTCAGAGATGTCCCCTTCTCGGCAATCTACTTCCCGACCTACAGCCACTTGAAGAGGGATCTCTTCGGTGAGTCGCAGACCAAGAAGCTTGGTGTCCTCCAACTGCTCACAGCCGGTGCCATCGCTGGTATGCCTGCTGCCTACCTGACAACTCCTTGTGATGTCATCAAGACCCGTTTGCAGGTCGAGGCCCGCAAGGGTGACACCAATTACACCGGCCTGCGGCACGCCGCTCAGAGTATCTGGAAGGAGGAGGGCTTCCGAGCTTTCTTCAAGGGTGGCCCTGCTCGTATCTTCCGTTCCTCTCCTCAGTTCGGTTTCACACTTGCAGGCTACGAAGTCCTGCAAAGTCTGCTGCCACTCCCTGGAAGCAAGAAAGCCGAGCAAGTTCACACTGGTGTTGCTGATGTCGTGTCATCAGTCATAGAGAAGGATGTCGCTTCCCCACACGCCCGCAGCCGTAACGCTCTGAAGATCATCCTTGACCTGGATGAGAACTTCGGCCGTGTCAAGGTTCTTGATGAGCAGGCCTGGAAGAAGGTCCCCGCCCTCTTCGGTGGAGGTGCCAAGTCGTCCTAATTGAAACATTTTGTACTGACCCGCTAGAGCATCTCCTTGGCTTCGGAGGTGTCCTACTCTAAAGATCTAGAGAGTTTTCTTTTGGACTTTGGGGCATTAGAGAAGCGTCGCTACTGTCTGAGCGGGCGTTCACGTCTAGTCGTCTGTACTGGATTTACGAAAAAGGTCATTTGCATGGAAGAATTGGCGTTATAACAGGAAAGCAAGGGATGCGTGATTTAATTTCTTTTGTGCATTATTCTCAGTCCAACGATATGAGACGTCGAATCAACAGATTCTTGTGTAAGTACATTCTGATAGGAGGGGCCAGGTTGAGATCACATTACTTTGATCTTCACGATGATTTGGTCGGCTTGGAGAGAGGTGCAAGCATGGCCCATAGACGAGGGGCTTCTTGGTATTAAACAGAACAGCGTCAGCTGTTAATACCCCTTAGACCGAGCTTAAATATAAAATTTCTGACTTATTGAGCAGCTCAAGTTTACGTTACTCGTGGAATGTTCATGTGATCTCTTGCAACAAACCATAATCAGGATGATCACTCATTCCCAAGACTGGATAGGCTATTTAGGGTGACTCCCGCAACTCTCGCTTATGTTGTTGCTGCCTTGGGTACCTATCCACCAATCGGGAACAACTGGACCGTATGTACTCGACCAAGCATCCAGGTCTATGCTTCGTTCTCCATCAATCCACACGATTTCTACAATACGACTCAATTGAAGTCTGGTGACCAGTCAAACATCAAAAATCCTCAAACGCAAAATCTTTAGCTTTCTTAAATCCTTAGCTGCCGAGCTTGGAGAGAGCTCTACGCAGCCCATACTTTCTAGCTGCAGCTCAAACTTTACTAATCTCATTTTCCCCAAGAAACCTCATTAATCAAAAGCAAAGAAACGTCTTGCTGATTGAATATCTACCTTGGCTGTTCGAAAATCGTGCGCATTTTTGTATTTTATGTTATAGTACCGAGTATGGAAACAAGCAGCGACATCAGCAAAGAACTCGCCAGCGACCTTGCATCCATGCAAATGACACATGGTACTACCGCGCCTTTCCGCCTCCTCGATCTACCCAACGAAATCGTGTACCTCATCGTCGATTGGCTGTGGGCTACGAAGAAAAGGTTAGTGTGAGCATGTCTCATTTACACCAGCTCGAACCACATCGCTTATGCAAAAGAGCGCAGCTCTGTTCATCGCGAATCGCTGAAGGCGCTCAGGCTCACGAGCCGCCGGTTCGCGAACGACGACCACGTGACTGGTTATGTGTGCCGCCACATCTGCTTTGTAGCCTCGCCGCTTCATCTCGAGGAGCTGCAAGACCACGATTTCTCACGGCTCGAGAATGCTGTTCGGGAGGTGACGTTCATCCCTACGGACTTTGACTGGACGATCCCCAAACAGGCTGCTCAGTTTAGTGCTCGGGAGGCGGGTGCTCGAAATGGCCTATATCCGCCCGATAAGAAGGGGACATTATTATCCTACCAGCAGGAGTCCAAGGATACCGAGCAGCTCTATGTATCGGGCGTGTTTACACGTGCTTGGGGAGAGGTGCTCAAGCAGCTCAAAAGAGTCGACAGTTTCCCCATGGCGCACAGTGGCCAGCTCTTCAAGCTACACCGGGGGAAATATATTTGGGGAACCTCGAATTCAATGGTCCATATCACCCCGGCCGTATGGGCGCAGCTCCTCACGACGGCGTTGAAGGCGATCGCATTCGCGGGCATAAGTCCTCGATCATTAGGGCTGGGTTACTTTCAGTCCGATGTCAGCTCCTCCTGGGTTGCGCAGCCCGGCTTGATCGGAGGACTCCTTGCGAGACAGCTGGATCTGTCCAGGCTGGCCCAGCTAGACATCGCCACAGACGACTTTGGGTCTGTCTACAGTCTGCTGTCGTCTACAGCCGACCATCTCACTTCGCTCCGCATCCGAGACACGTCGCGACACGTGCGTTACCAATCGGACTGGCAGACCGAGATGACGCCGCCTCCCGTCATGCCCAGATTGGAACGGCTGACGATACGCGGCTTCGAGTTCGACGGCCTCGTACTGGGCAACTGGATCACCTCGCTGTCCAGTCTCACAGACATGATGCTCGAGAAGGCTGGCATGCAGTCCGGCCGGTATTTCCAGTGGGCTTATGTCTGTCGGGCGCTTCACGATCACGACAACAGGATCCACGTCGGACTCTCGGATCTCGTCGTGGAATCGCCCATTGCCCGACAGTTGTTGATACCGTCCAGCGGCTGGCACTGGGGCCATACGCCCGGTGCCGCGCAGAGGCTGGAGCAGGATCAGGGGTTCTGGGATCAGTTGGAGGATTGGCTGCAGCGTCGGAGTGACGATCTCTGGACTGTGAATGACTTCAAGACTTGTTGTCGCAATATATAATAGATAACTTCTACGTAGTGGTTTAGAATCTCGGAAACGGACTTCTAATTCACATTTCATTATTGATGACCGGTTAAGAAATCCCAGACAATACAGTCTCACCATACTGACGGAAGCGCGTATCGCTTCAGTCGAGCCCCAAACCGAGGAAACATCGCAACCCCTGAAGAGTAGTAAAACCTGCCCGATGACCATCCAAGAACGCCCCATCGAGTATCAGTGTGACAGCTCCCGCAACGGCTGTAAAATGGTGGCCTGCAATCTCGTCAAGAACTAAGTTCCAAGAGAATCCCATATTAGTTGATCATCGAGCCTGCAACATTGCGCACCGTGTTTTGGGCGTCAGCGAGCTTTCTAATTTGGCTAGTGACGATTGGCTTCAGCGAGCTTCAGCCCAAGCGGCATGTCTCTCAGTATCTGGGCGGCTTGCTCCTGATAGCCGGAGCCGGCGCTTTCGCCGCATCGGCCAGCAGGATTTTATCCGTGCCCATGTCGCGGACGATATAAAGATCCCGAGTCCGACCTCTCGGTGACTCGAAGATCACGAGGCTTTTTCTCCAGCGACTCGCTGTGTCCGAATCTCTGAAGCGGAAGTAGAACCCGGCAAAGCTGGGGAGCGAAGTGCTGGCCACGATCTCCGTGATGGCCGAGGGCAGGCGCAACTGCACCTCGGTGGGATCTTCCGAAGACTGTCGGCTCTCGAGCGACAGCTCCTGGTGTATCGTCCTCGGCTGGATTCTCCTGCAGTAGGACTCGGCCTCACTACTGGTACGGAAGCCTAGTATGAGTTTCCGGGACTCGATTTTGATTTCTACTCGAATGAGAGAGGTCATGTTTGGTCAATAGTGGTTTAACAAATGAATCAGCGCAAACGAAGCAGTAGTGCAACGAGCAGAGGCGGACAATAGCGGAGGCAGTCTCTTATCTTACCAACAGCATGCAGCCATGATGATTTTGAAAGCTGCATTACGGAGCCAGATCCTACTTGGGACTCAGCCCCATTGACCTAATGCTGTGCGACCCAATATTTGTGACCTCCTGATAGCAGTCCATACCCCAAATCAGTGGGCGAATATGCTGCGTTTTCTCCAAGGTTGTTCTGCGGGGGTTTGAAACCCCCAGTACATATCATGCTTATTAGCATCCTTGCTTGCACACCTAGGCTAGTGGAAGCAAAAGTTCGTGCACAGCCTTGTTGACCGACTTCAGGTATTCATTTCGAGTGCATTGCCGTTTTCCGTATTAATCAAAAGCACCTCAACTTTCAGGCTCTGTATTCAAACTGCGATTTGGCGCCGAGTAAGCTACCTGCCGAGAGGATTATTTCCCAGGTCTATGGCTGCCTCCGGGGATAATAGAGTCGACCTTGAGAAGGGTGGTGGCAGTGTTGATCAGCTGAGTAGAATATCCGAGTACGAGGCTAAGGACAATGCCTCGGAGCGTCAGTCTCTTATCTTGTTGTTACACAAAGACCACCCGGCTGCCCGGCTGACGCAATATCGTAGACCCTTCAAACACATCACAAGTGGGATTGCCTAGGAATTCGACCGATGGGCTAGGGCCTCGGAGTTGTCCCGCCAGCCCGACTCCAAGCTCTCCGGGGCACTCCGTGGGACGGGGAACTATAGCGAACAAGGGGGATGCAGCGTCCGTAGCAGGCACTATAATCGGCGCTGACACGTACGACTATGCTCGCTCGGCAAGTCTCTTGGCAGGAAATGCACCTGGGAGCGTGTTCACCGAAAATAACAATGACCTCATTTTTGCCCTGCAGCATCATCAAAAAGGTCTGGTCGTTCCCATCGAGAAGAAGTATGTGAATACTTTTTCTAAGCTTTTACATGATATCCAGGATCGTGTGTTGAAAAAAGGAGACCTTGGCCCAGCTCCGCTCACGCTGACGACGCATGACGATTGGAAGAGGGAAAATGGCCAGAGTTTCAGGGTAAGCTTTGCCGAAATGCAGAGAATGAGGTTGCGAAAATTGCAAGACAAACTGGTGCAACACGCTATAGCCGTTCAATTTCATAACGAGGAGCCGAATGAATGGGAGAACGACCTCAAAGAATATAGTGAGTACATATTTATTAGTTGGTTAGTTGTAGGATCAGAACGCTGAAATTCTTTTCTCAGTCAAAGCGATACAAGACTATGAATTCATGATGAGCGGCAGCTCAGCCACAAGGGATCCTTTTCTGGCAAGTGGCGAGCGATATGTCGATGATTGGGTGATTCGCAGAGCTCTTAATGGCGTGCATCTTGGAAAATTGCAGGCACCCATAGTCGTCCCTGCTCCATGGAATACGTCAAAGGATAGTCTCCCTATCGGGGAAATACGATCTCAGCATGCCGCTCAGGTACTGGTGAAAGGTTTCCAGGAAAGACTTCTCATGGCGACACTCGGCGGCTTCTTTCTCGTAGGGCCCATGTGGCTGATGGTCAAGCTCAACGACCAAACCACATCTCTCATAACAACGACAGTCTTTGTCGTTGCATTTGGACTTCTAATGGCCTCGACTCTGGACAAGCCTAAGGAGGTAATGTCCAGTACCGCTGCTTACGCTGCTGTGCTCGTGGTTTTTGTTGGCTTGGGCACGACAGATAGTGCGTGATTATGATCAAGTCGCTTGAGTGAGAGCTGGTGGTGTACCAAATCCATAATTTCCCAGAAAAAGTCGAGATAGGAAAAGTTCTCCTGTTTGAACTCTTCTGATGTGCCGGCAGTGCTCTACATGAGATTCGGGAGGACCGAGATAATTGTGTCGAGATTCACAAAACTCAGATAGATTGAACAAAGCATTCAGGCTGGGTTACTGCCGTTTCGACGTGGAGCTTCAAGTACAAACCGACAAACATAATGTGCTTTACACGAATCAATATCTTGTTGGAGAGATAGAATGTAGATATGTAGGGTGATAGTGCACTCCACACATTCATGAGTTCAATGCAATGCTGCCCTTCAAAAGGGCGGTGATTGGTCTCATGATGGAGATGTAGGACATCGCCACTTGGCATGACCCCAAAACACCCCCGACAAGTACATTTTAGGCAGATCCTATGTATTATTTGAGGTACACTCTACTAGTATAGTACGCTCATATAACGTTTACGTTACCCAGCATTTACATATCCTCTTAAGTGGCATAAAGCGTCACAAGGTAGAATACCTTGCCACCGTGAGGCAAAGTTTGGGATCCGCCTTTACAAGGTACCTTACCTAAGGTACTGTAAAAGGCTGAAGGTTGGCCTAACCTTACCCACAATCAGCGGCATAATGGTTACCACAAGAGAGTAGACACCCTCGAATCAGAATTAGTGGGGGTTTAGCTGGTACTTGCAGCACTTGCTACGAGACGGAATAACTTGACGAAAAATAGGAAATAAATTATTCTAAAAGCTGGAGAAAATATGCTGAGCTAGGCTTGACTTCTTGATGCATCCTAGACCACTGTGTAGTGGTTAATAACCTAAGTAAACATGGTGCGTTTTGGTGGTACTTCAGTCGTGTCTACTCTCTTGTGGTAACCATTTTGAGCAGGAATCCCGAACTTAACGTAAACCTTCATCTGCTCGCCCACAAACTTGACAAATCAAGAGTAATCTACCCATGGTCGTTTGAGCATCTAAATCACCAGTCCTGCCGATCCATGGCATTGAACTGCCGCAAAATCGCATAAATAGGACACGTCGCTTCGGTCCCAGCACTCAGATTCTACCGCACGCAGTTCATCTATCGACCTTTTCCCTGTCATTGTTCACGATAATGACACCAATGTCTCTGATGACAGCCAACATGATATCTTGGTACTGCCTTCCCGCAGAGATCCGTCTTGTGGTCTTGGAAATCTTACTGCAGGACGGCTGTAGCTTGGCTGACTTCGCCATAGTGTCGCGAGAGTGGCAGACGATCATCGAGCGGCATAACTTCTCCCGGATCAAGCTAACGTCATCACGCCTCGCCAATTTTGGTTTGATGGTTCGTCGTAACAGGAGTCTCGTGCGCTACATTTGGCTGTGCTTGGAACTCCAAGAATATAATTGCACCGAATGTGAACCTCAAGATCCGGAGTCGGAGGGCCTAAGCAATGCAGACAATACCCTGATTACCACAGCATTCCTAGATCTCTTCTCAACCCTTAGCGTATGGGAACCAGACGGTAACTTGCTGTTAGATGTCAGCGTCTACTCCCCCAGCGACTCAGAGCATTGGTTTAAATATCTGACCTTTGAGCCTGATGTTACTTCCGATGTGTGCAGCCGGGGTCAACACACAGAGCAGTCAATTTTGGTCAAAGCTAACGACCACTACCACGGATTGATTGCTAGCAGTCGATATTCCATTCCTACCTCTACTGCTATCGATAAAGTCTTTGACGAAATCATGGGCGAGGGACCGTTTGAGGACGAAGAACAAGAACGCCAGCGGTGGCAGCAACTGCCATTAGTCCCGGCAGTAACAGGTGTGCTCCTCCGTCAACAGAACCGCCGACGATGGAAGCCGGCCGCGTTGGCACATATGTTTGCCTGTCTTCCTGGACTCCAGGAAATTCATTACGAGCCTTGGAGGGAATGGCTTGATATTCAGCAGCAGTGGACGGACCAATGTGAGTGCTACTGCGTCAGTTTATCGTTCTCGGCCACTTCTGTGTTCTAGTTATACTACTGGCTGCTCATAACCTGATAATACTCTTGTTCTTTGTAGCTTTGCGATTTCTTTTTGAATCGCTCGCTTCCGATCGACTAAGGAGACTCGTACTCTTCGAGAATTTTAACCAAACGTACCCAGCTAGTTACATGGATTTGGGCTGCGACCCTATGCGAATATCATCCTCTTATGTGGGCCGGGCGGTTGCTAATGCCAGTCTTACGCTCGAACACCTTTCGGCGTCGTTCATAGTGGACGCTAGCGATTTTTTTGCTGCTCGAGAACTTTCCTGGAAGTGGCCTAACTTGACTTGGCTTGCGCTGACTTCACGACTGCTCGTGCCAGAGGGGAGCCCGATGGAGTTGGATGACATGCTCCGGGCAGCAGCAGCGGCGGCCATGAAAATGCCAAATCTCAGAACAATGGAAATATGGAATGGAGCAAAGGGATTGGCGATGCTCTTCAGGTACCAGCGAGCTGAGCGAGGGCGAGCTGCTGTGATAACCTGGAGAGGAACATGGGAATTGACCCTGCGACCTCCCGTGATCCAGGCTTGGGACACCGTAGCACTGAGGCATCGTGGCCAAGGACATGTTATTATGAAGGAGTTGCTAGATGATGGTGCTTATGTCAAGTCTCATGGTGATGCCATACGCCATTTGAAATTGTCAAGGCCGGTCATTCTCCCTGTCTCGTTGCGGCAGATTCACATGGAGCACATAATCCGTGAAGAAGTGCAAAGCCAATAGCTCAGTCTCTGCTACTAGTCTAGAAATATGCGGAATAGCTTGGCCTGGGACATTTCCTTTGCTACGAGCACCAGCGAATTTCGTGGATCCAAATGGCAATATCACAAAGGGTGGATCAATCGTCTGGCCCGAATTGTTGGGATGGGAATCTTCAATTTCACTGATTTGCTATGCTACAATATATGTAGCGGTTTGATAGTACGACTGACATGAATTGACCATCTTCCTGGCTACCCTTGGTGCATCATTCAATGAGTCTAAGAATCATTAGTCGGGTCTTGGTTTCAGCTGATTCTTTCGAACCGGCTTACTTATCCAGAACACCGCGGAAAGGCGCCCGACTTGTCGATCTGGGTCACTCCAGGACTCTGGCAGTGATGCCTCCACTATGCTCACTCGAGCCAGTAGATAGGAATGGTCAGCCAGGCTGTATAGCCTACATGGATGTTTCCTGAATAACCATCTTGCTAGGGGGAAACATCGGCAGCTCAGAGGGAAAGGAATTTGGAACATGGAAGACACCAGTGAAGTAAACGACTCACATTGGTGGTGGTGGTGGTGGTGGTTGTTGTTGTTGTTGTTGGAGGAGGAGGAGGAAGAGAGACAACAACGAAAGAGGGAGATCAGATGCTTATTATACTTGTCGGTAATCTAGGTCTTCTTTCCTATATGCTAGGACTCAGCTAGGACTCTGAAAAACAGAAAGAAGGGACTGTATTGTCATAGCACAGCAGTAAGCGATGGCAGCAGGAGGAAACGTGTGGCGTTCCATCCTCCAGGTTGCACATCTCCTCATTGCAGTAGTAATCAGCAGCGGAATTGGTCTTGCCATGATCCACGGCATGCCCACTCACGGCAAAAGTTCGTCAGGGCAACTTCAATGCTGCTGCATTTCTGTTCTCCGAGGTAGCAGCATGTGAAGAAAAAAAAGCAGTGTCCAACACTTTTAGCAAATCCAATAGACATGGAAGTTCCTCTCGTTGAAAATAATGCGGTAAGCCGAGGTGAAATCGGACCGTAGCTGGGTAAGCACAACCTGGCACGGGCAGCTCAGGCTTCTGGGCTGCATTACGACCATCTAAAGAGCGAGTGGTGAAATGAATGCAATTAGGCATATCATTAATGTACAACCCGGAGCTGATCTTGAGCTAAAATGGGAGCTGGTAGAGCCGGGCGTGTCCTGTTACACTCTTCTGCAGTACTCTTCGATGGATACCTTCACTTCCAACGCCTCTGAAACTTGGCAAGCCAAAGTGCGAACCTGGAATTACTCTTACCAGGATGAGTTTGCTGCTCATCTCAGCAACTTTGTGTGGGGTCTGTTAAATGGAAGGAGGGTGATACGGCGGGTTTCTTGGTACGCCACTATGCGAGGGTCACGAGACGCAGGTATTGTATAGTACCTACCGTGTCTGGACTTCATGATATGAAATAGTCGGATATTGATGCCGAGTAAAAAAGTTTTCATTGGAAGGCATGTAACGAAGCCTATACTAATCAAGTAGAATATACATTCGGCGATATCTGATACGATTAAGCAGTGATAGTGGCAGACGCTGAGCACCGTTGTCAATATTCCTGCCAAGTCGGATCCGGACGCGGGAAAGAGCCGATGCACCCTGCAAGCCCCGTTGTAGGATTTAATGGGAATAAGAAAGCTTGTGATGTGCTGGCGGCAAGGGAAATCAATGACAGAGACAGCGTTTTAGTGTGGTTGCGGTAAATTCATAGTTAAGTATAAGTAGACACATTATCGGGGGAGCTTCTGACATTATTACAGTTTTTAGATCACCAAACTCCACTACATCTCGATCTGTGAATAGAACGATGTGTATTACGGATCCAATCTACGTAATGTGTTCATACGCAGAAATATCGCTTAAAGCCAGCCATCTGCAAGCCCCTACAGCCGAACTCTGCATAGAAAGAGGCGAGGAATGGCATGAAGCCGAACTATGGCTTATCGATGCGCCTTGAAGACCCCTCTACAGCATGTTGTCCGCACATCTTTGGTCAATATTAGGATAGACCTCGCCTTGAGCGGAATCGAGACTCGCTTCGTGTACTCGCCAAACAACGTTGATGTTTCTTTGGTCTCAAAGCAGGGCTATCACTAGGCACTTGGTCAGCCTTTCCGGCCGCACGTCCTAAGGGTCTCGGAGGTACGTTGCATCATTCTGAATTTCTGATCGTGGGGCTGGGAGACACCACCGTAGAGATAACTGTTTGAATGCCATTCGTTCATACTGTTAAGTATTTTGTTCATAATAACTTCCGTCTATTATTAGAGAGATCGACTATTACGGCATTATATTTGACCATCTTGTCCCCCCACCCCCCGATGATTCAGATCCAGAGGTGTTACAAATTAATATTATCGAGATGGATGACGATGAAGGGGTATATGCAAATAAATACTTAGCGTTTAAGGTTGATCCGACGGAATACACAGGGAACAACGTCTTAGCTGTCCCAAGATGTTGCCAGCACCGGAATGGCACGCAAGTTCGCTCCAGAGTAGATAGTTCAGTAGCTAAGAGTAAGAGATCCGTCTGGGCATGTTGCTGCGAGGAACAAGTTCGGTGCAATGGATCATGCTGGTTAGAAGGGACAACGTGACCATGGGGTTCTGCATGTATACGCCGATCGAGCTGTTCGGGGCGGGTGCCATAGTACAGATCCGGGTTGCCAGGTACAAGTTAGCCGTCGGTCAATGGTCGAGATTGAAAAAAACACGCAACAAGTACAATGAAAAGATTTGCTCAAGCCCTAGACCTTCCATACGATTGAATAAACCCGGTGACCTGGATGAAACCAACATGGATCTCATCTCCCAATAGAGGGTCGGCTAGATGGAGAGTCTGCAGAAGTAACGCACTTCTCAGACTTGTGGCTAGAAGCAGAGCAGTGTGCTCGAGAATGTTTGAGTGGAGGCACCATTGGCAGCTCGTCTGCGGAGGCGTCTGAGTCACAAAAGGAATATACTACATTAAAACTATGGTTCGGTGGCCTGAGTATGTCTTGACTTGTATATTCGATGGTCTCGTTGACGGCTGTATACTTTTAATCGGTTACGAAGGCTAAAGGTTTCCTTGAAAGCCCGTCGTAATAAGGGAAAATATAAAACGAGGTTGCCGTCTCGAGCTTCCTTTACCATCGAATAGGATCGACTAACGGCCGCGTACTGTAGAGGCTACCTAAACTGGGTGCGGTATTTTTGTTATCAGCTAGAGTACGAATTAGAGGGAAATGAAAAGTAAGAAGATGCGTCCATGCGAGCGAAAGCAGTAAAACAAAACGAAGTATTTATCATGAACCGTCGACCTCACTGTTGAGCTATACCGGTACCTTAACTAACGAACCTTAGGGTCTTGTGTCAAGGAACAAAAAGTTCGGCCCATGAAGCAGGGTCCTGACTGGAGTGGCGGGCGGGCCATGTGGGGCGATTTAAACCAATCGAAAACGGAAGCCTCGACCGTGACACACGAATTACATGCAACAGCCAATTTCACAAAGCTCCAGACTCAATCCAAGAGTTGTTCCTGACTGAACTCTTTCCGACAAAGCCTCCTAGAGCGTACTCGACATCGACCTTTGATGGTCTCCCGATCGAACTCACAAGACTGCCTCCGCTCCTCATCGCCGGCATGAGCGGACGGCTTATAGCAGCGGCCGGGCGTCTCCCCTTGACGCGTTCGGCCGCCACCCAAGCTGCCCGCCAGTATCACCATGTACCATCCGGCGGTCTTCTTCGAGCCGATGCTGCCGTTCGAGCTACCAGACAACGGATGTGGAGGGGGGGCAACGCTTTCCATAACGCCGTCGTAGTACGAAACGCATCCTTCGCGCGGTTCCTGCCCAAGCTGGCGGCGAAGCTCTTCAGGATACCGGCTATGGCGGGTGGTGTCACCGTCGCTGGGCTGGCATGGATACAGTATCAAGCTACGCAGGCCGGAAACTATGCTTGGGACGTCTTCAACACGACAAAAGACACAGTATCGGGTGCGGCAACGGGCATCTTTGACGGCTTCAAGGGAATTGCAGATCAAACAATGCGAGGATGGGAGAGCACGAAAGAGCAGGCCGAGCTCCCAGAATGGATGCAAAAGGTATTGAGGCTTCAGGAGGAGATTGGAACGGGAAAGAACGGCGGCGACGGCGGACCCGGCGGCGAACCACCAAAAGAAAGCCGAACCGGAGCTGCCGTAGCTGCTGGTGCCAGTGCCGCGGCATACGGCTACGAACAATCATCCGAGGACGATCCGAGAAGCGACGAGGAGATTGCCAAAGATGACCAGATGATGGTCTTGACCAAGAAGATGATCGAGATTCGCAACATTCTATCCAAGGTTGGCCAGGCCAGCACACTAAACCTACCATCGATTGTAGTCATTGGATCGCAGTCCTCAGGAAAGAGCTCCGTCTTGGAATCTATCGTCGGCCATGAATTCTTACCGAAAGGCTTGAACATGGTCACACGGCGACCGATCGAACTTACCCTGATCAACACGCCTGGATCGAAAGCCGAGTATGGCGAATTTCCCGACCTGGGATTAGGCAAGGTTTCGGATTTCTCGTCTATCCAGCGAACCTTGACGGAGCTCAACCAGGCCGTTTCGGATGCAGAATGCGTATCGGACGACCCAATCCGGCTGTCGATTTCATCGCCCCATGTTCCTGATTTGTCGCTCATTGATCTACCTGGATATATCCAAGTCGTCGGCCAGAACCAGCCTCTAGAGTTGAAGCAGAAGATCTCGGAGCTTTGCGACAAGTACATCCAGGCACCCAATGTCATTCTCGCCATCTCCGCGGCTGATGTAGATCTGGCGAACTCGACCGCCTTACGCGCAAGTCGCCGTGTGGATCCGCGAGGTGAGCGTACAATCGGTGTCGTCACAAAAATGGACTTGGTGGACCCGGTTAGGGGTATGTCTATCCTCACCGATAAGCAATACCCATTGCGACTGGGATATGTTGGTGTGGTATCACGTGTCCCAGCGGCCTCTGGCGGCTTGTTCAGGAAGGGCGGCGGAAACCTGACAACTGCCATCACCAAGAATGAGAACGCTTACTTCTCGGCCCATCCCCTGGAGTTTGGATCCGACGCTGAAGTTAGCGTGGGAACCTCGACGTTGCGCAAGAAGCTCATGCACGTGCTTGAGCAGACTATGTCTGCCAGCCTACAAGCCACGAGCGATGCAATTCAACAGGAACTCGAGGAAGCAACTTACGAGTTCAAGGTCCAATACAACGACCGTCCGCTTTCTGCAGAGTCGTACTTGGCCGAAAGCCTTGATGCTTTTAAGCATTCATTTAAGCAATTTGCAGGGGAGTTTGGCCGTCCACAAATGCACGAACTATTGAAGAACGAGCTAGACCAGCGAGTATTGGACTTACTGGCGGCCCGATACTGGAACAAACCAATCCATGATCTCTCAGTACCCGTTCCAGAGCCAGATCTCCTGGCGGATCTACCTAAGGCGGATCCAGATAATCCTTACTGGCATCGCCGCCTGGACGCTTCCACGTCGTCTTTGACCAAACTTGGTGTCGGTCGTCTAGCTACCAACGTTGTGGCTTCGGCCATTCAGTCACACGTCGATAAGCTCATTAGCCAGTCCACCTTTGTGAACCACCCTTTTGCGCGGCAAGCTATCACGGAGGCTGCATCTAGCATTCTCAACGATAGGTTCTATAGCACCAGCGATCAAGTTGAGAACTGTATTAAGCCCTTCAAATTCGAGATTGATATGGAGGACCGGGAATGGTCCAACGGACGAGAGCACGTTCAAGGTGTTCTGAAGAACGAACTCGAGGCATGCGAAGGGGCAATGAAAGGCCTTGAGAATACTGTCGGGGGCAGGAGGAAGCTGAAGGAAGTGATGACTTTCGTGGACAAGGCACGGAAAGGTGATGTTATTGTCGAAGGCGAAAGCTCAACTGGCGCAGGCGGCTTCAGCGCTGCATTACTGACAAAAGGTAAGATTTTGCTTTACCCACCCATCACAAGTATCGGGTCACTAACAAGTCCCAGGCCGGGAAGCAGTCTTCCTTCGTGATCGTGCTGAGATCATAAAAATGCGCATGTATGCTGTCAAGTCGAAGCAATGTGCCAACATGAAGAACAAGTACTACTGCCCTGAGGTTTTCCTCGACGCCGTGTCCAGCAAGCTTGCCTCTACAGCAGTGCTCTTCCTCAACGTAGAGCTACTTTCCGAGTTTTACTACAACTTCCCGCGAGAGCTAGATCAAAAGCTTGGTCGCCATCTGACACAGGATGAGATTGAGCAGTTTGCGAAGGAGGATCCCAAAATCAAGAAGCATCTGGAGGTGATCCGCCGCAAGGAGTTGCTAGAGCTCGTGCTCGAGAAGATGCAGAGCCTGAGCCAACTGGAGGGCCGTGAGAGGGAAAGAGAGAGGGGCAAGCCGCATAAGAAGTCCACCAGCGAGAAGCATAAGGGTGGGTGGGGTCTGTTCTAAGGGCAGCGAGGCGGAGAAATAGAAACACTGCTTTTATGATAAAAACACGTCACGATGGGTTTACAAGGAGTTCAGGGGCTCGACTTGGATGCGTTAGATCGTCCAAGCGGCTGGTCGTTACCGAGATATCACACATTTTCACACGGAGGCTCTCTCAGCTCTTATGAGATAGGCTTGATCCCCTCTTAGTACTTATTTAGTCACTTTTTCCGTGAATATGATATATTCTTTCGAGATCTTCTTTTTCTACAAGATTTGACTCTTTCGGTTTGCGGCTGCTCAGTCATGCCCGTTTTGTAGGCAGATACAGTTCGGAAGAGGCTGCTGTATTTCCCGACTTATCAGGCACTGCTAAGCACCCATGTCGGCCTCAGCCCTACAAGTATACCAAACGCTCCCGCCCAGGCGAGTTCCGTCACTTCCCGTTTCCTTGTGTACAGATCCATAGGTTCTTCGACTCCCCGGGACTCCACCGTGGTAGGTATCCATCACCTGGGCAAGTCACTTTGTTTGATAGATTTGCTCGCAATGCAATGACTCTTCGGCTACTACAACCCTTCTTAAACCCCATGGATCAAGGAAGGGGCACTCTTGTACATGCATTACAACATCGCATGGTTCCCGGGAGGCGTAAAATATGACAGCTAAGGACAGACGAAAAAACGGTGCACGTTCTCCGGGACACAGAAGTTCAATTTCAACACAGCCCAGACTTTGAAAATGTCGACGAGTGATGGAGCACGGCAGCTCACGGAGGAATTGTTTTTCACCATGTACCATAGGTCCTTCACAGGCCGGATGTGAGACTTGATGGGATTGAAAGTTCAATGTTGGCCAAGACAGTGGCTTGAGTGGGGATACCCGGGCTAGCGCTGGTGGATCCTGCATGAGATAGGAGCTCTGGCTACTGTAACCTACATACATAGACTAGGTTAGACCACTGTCAGCTGTAACTTATGAGCCAGGACGCAAGGACAGGAGGACACCGGTCATTCGTTCCTTGGCTTGTTATCCTTATTTACGTCGGTCGCGGCCTGCAAGCTTGGGGGGGGGGGGGGGGGGGGGGGGGGCTCCACGGTCTCCAGTCTGCTGCAATCCCTCGTTCAGGCTTGTGCTTTCTGACCTAGACTAGTACTAATCGACAGCACTGTTGGAGTCTGTCAGACGCGACTTGCCGGAGCTGAGCTGAGCAAGAATTCCGCAGAATTGAGGCTAAGCTGCGATGGTTGGGTGGGAATCCAATCTCTGCAGGTGTTTCTGATTCTAATTCTGATTGTGATTCCGGCTCTGGGTCTGGTTCTGAATTGCATCACCTGCGGCGTGAGCAAGCTTTTCTTCTTCTTATCATTTGTCAAACAATCATCATGTTCCGCACAACCATCCCACCCACATCATCACCAACACTTTCTGCATCTACATAGCTGATTTCTTTGGTGTGGTTACTCAATGCCCTCCTGACGTGACGCATCGGAAGTTACTGTCGAATCGCCTCGGCCCCCCCAATCCATCGTACCATCCTTGAATCAGACCTCTTTTTGTTTGCTGCTCCGTTCATCGACACCTCAGCCAAGTCTAAGCCCAAGCCCAAGTCCAAGCCCGAATTCCCAGTCCTCCCACGGCTGCAGCCGCATCCGCATCTAACAAGATGGACCCCGGCGAGGACAATGGCGACCAAAACTCCTCACGCGCCCCCAGCCCAGGTGTCCACAGATCCGTGTCCCGCAACTACGACAGCGACGACGGCGGCGACGGACCCAGCCTGCTGGACAACAACGACAGCATGCGATCGTCATCAAAGCCCAAGAGCTCTCGCAGGTCTCAGGCCGCCGCCGCCGCTGCTGGTGCTGGCGGCGCATTCAACACTGTCGGCAAGATTAGGCATCTGAAGAAGGAAGATGGCGAGCCTCTTTGGCGCAAGGACATACAGTACGACTTTCTGAGGTCCGTCTTCGACAACCCAAAGAAGGTCTTCACCAACAGCTACGACTCTTACCTGGACGAGAAGCAGACCTTCGCTGACCTCTACATCGACACCATGGCCAGGAGCAGCAAGACCTCCAAAGTTCTCCGCGACAAATTGCTTAGTGATCGAGAAGCCGCCAAGAGCATGGCCATGGTCTGCTTGCTGGTCAATGTTGGTCGAATGAACACTACTCTCAACTGTGCGTGCACCCTCTCCCATCCCCAACCATCTCCCGTCATCTCCCTATTCGTCATTTGGCGTTTTTCTTCTACTTGTTCTTCTCCTTCTTCTCCCTCGCAAGCTAACCCAGTAGTCATCAGTCTTCCCTGAGATGCGAGCTCAGCTACGAACTTACCATGCTATCCCGTCGCTACAAGCCTATCAAGACGCCTCGGCTTACAAGCAGCTGCAGGATGCTCCGAGGCTGAAGTCCATACTGAAGGGCGCAGCCGAGGACAGAGAGGAACCGCACGATTTGAACGGCTTCAAGAAGCTTGACGTGCCGAGAACCAACCCAGTGAATCTCATATTTCTCATTTGTTCACAAGCTGCCCAGATCGCCGAACTACATTTCGCCAAGGGTGGTGAATTCCACGACCTCATCATGAGAACAGAGTTTACGAGCGCTTCGCGTGCCAATGCTTTCTTGTGGGTAATGTGGCAGTACCTCGAGTCTGACTTTACCGAAGAAGGCTGCGAGGAGAACCCATTTGGATCCGGTGTCGATTACGGCAACAACCTCGCCAACCAGGGGGTACCAAGATTGAAGCTCATGACTGCCGACGAGGAGGCCTCAGAGAACATTGATGCAGCAGCAGAGATCGACTTCGGGCGTGAGAAGCAAGCACACCGAGCGAAGATTATTGCTGCCGATCAAGCCTACCTACAGGAGCATCAGAGCAAGAACCGCCCTCCCAAGGGACGAGTGGTCAACGAGGATAGCCCTTCTGCCACCATCCTGCCGCGCATCCGACCCTCTAAGCACGATTCTGACATGGACAGTACCAGATCAACGCCGCCTCCGAGGGCCCTCAGCCGCTTGGCCGCTAACACCACAGGTGCTCGCCGTAGCAATGCTCTGAAGTACCAGATATTCGATGCTTCCTCACCAGCTGGGCCGGCTGGCGCGAGTTTCGATGGTGTCATGCCTAGGAAGCCTCGCCCGCCGACTGCTCACCAACTCGCCGTGGAGCGGAACCGGAACCAGCGTGTCGAGTACATCCTGAACCGGGACTTGCGAAAAGAGCATCACAAGGCCCGTAAGTTGCGTCGGCAAGAGGGCGTCATTATCCGTACCAAGCGCCGGCTGGACCATATGCCCAATCCCTTGGATGACAGTGACGAGGAGGGCTATCATCACAATGACAAGAAATCCCTCGAACTGTTCCGTGGTAAAGGCATAGGTGGACTTGTCCCACTTCAAGCGGAGGTCGATGACTTTGGTGAAGAATTAGCCACCTACTCCGCCTCCCTAAACCGAGCAGATAGACGATTGATACGATGGAGCAAGGGTCAGGTCTCAGGCGTCGTACGCCCGGTGAAGAACGCTCGTCTACTCGCCGCACAATACAGCCACTCGTCTGCACTGGCCAATGGCCGAGGCTCGAAGGCTGCTTCGGAGAGTTTCAGGAGCGACGCCGGCAATTCTGGCATGAATGGCAACGCTAATGGCGATGTCGATATGCAAGATGCTGATGATCTCGATGATGTGGACAAGGAGCTCCTTGGTCTTGCTGGGGATGACGAAGAGGGTGACGGTAAGGATGAGGACGACGAGCTCGACGATGTTGATAAGACACTCTTGGGCATAGATGACTCGGAGAGCGAGGAATAATAACCACGGCACAAAAATTTCATCTGTTTATGGAGGACCGGTTGTGGCATTATGGTAAGGATCAATTGACTACTATGGTGGACAAGGAGAAATTGCGAAGGCGTCTGGCGTTTGTGTAATAAATGGACAACCAAAATTGGGGATCCGCGAGCTAGATACTCATACTTGTTTGAATTCACAGACCACTGGTACGATGATTTTACCTACACAAGCTTGGTTGCACCATCGACACAAGAATTCACGAAGTCGCATGAATTCGAGCAATAACTGCTTTCATTGCGATAACCCGTCTTATATTATACTCTTGGCTTTTTGTCAAAATGACGCACTGAATCAAGTCACTTCCAAGGTGGTTATATATGATCATAATGGAAGCCAGCTAGAGTGTACTGCAACGTTTGAATAATATTCTTGGTTGCATCATATCATGACCTCATTGGCCAGCTGAGGACCTTGGCACCTGGAGCACCCCCTTCCGTCGGGACTAAAATTGCTGTGAAATATTTAACCGAAGTGCACCTGAAGGTAGCGCCTTAAACCACTCGGCCGTTTGTCTTCGCAGCATAATGCACGCACGCGTGTGACTCTTATGGTGGGGACGGGTAAATGCTGAAGGAAGGCTCAAACCTCCATGACCTTGTCTTGCTCTGTAGACTTATGGCCTTCCGGTCTCTCGGGACCAATGCACAAGGCATGCGCCATTTATCCTGCTCGGCTGTCGGTCTTCGGGTCGTAGCTCGCAAAGACGAGGATCTACGCGGGCTTCTGTCTCTCTACATTGTGCCCTTTTTTCTTTTCTTTTTAGGTACGACTTTACTGCATATCCCTGTGATTGGACACTATAGGCGTGGAAGTATTTCCGTAATCTATAAACGAAAACCCTACAATCTCTTCTAGAGTTGAATGTTCTTCAGCAAAACGTGGTCGTGACTAGGCAGAGTCCATATTGCTTTATCAATGCAAGTCACGGCAGTCTGAAACCACTACGCATGCAAAAACACTGGTCATGTTGTACTAAAAGGATGAGTTACAGCAAGAAGTCGCAAGAGGATTGCGACCCTCAGCTAATCCTCCTACCACATCTATTTCCACCAGCAATGTTGACCAGGTGTTTCCTTAGTCAGCCCAAGCAGCTGTCCTCAAGACCGTGATGGGCAAAGATGCCTGGGAGCCCCCCGAGCAGCAGCTACCACCTTGCCCTCATTCCCCCTCCGGCGTTGGAAATGTGAGAGGCTCGTCTGAAGCCCTGTCGGCGCGGGCCTCGTCTGGTCCAGCCGCCGTGCGTCTGCGGTGGAAGCCGAGGTACATGTACACGCACAGCACCAGGTACTCCGGCATCAGCGCCATGAGGGCGAACGCGGTGGCCGAGCCGAAGAGGGGGTTCCAGATCGTCGTGAGCGTGTCCGCGCTGCTTGCGGTGACGCTGTAGAGGATGCCGTAGACGGCGCGCAGGAGCAGCGGCGGCATGGAGAAGAATACCCAGTACGCATACTAAGAAGCAAGATCCGTTAGTGGCTGAGGCGAGCGGTGGCTTATATACAGGGGCTTGGGGTCGGTATGACGATGTATGCGTAAAGAACACGTGACGATATATAGGATAGGGTGAAATTTGTCAAGGGAGGGGAGAAGATGTGGATTGGGAGTGATGGGATCGCAACACCACGGAAGACTGGCTGGGATGACGTGTGATAAGAGTGATGCTTAGAGCAGGTGAAATCAACGACAAGTGGCACAAAGCTTGTTAACCACCTGAGGGAGGGGGGAGAACCACACTTCAAGAACTTACCACATGGTCGGTAGATGAAATCTCTCGCTTGTGCACCCTAAGGTATACGAGCAACCCAACGAGAACGATGATGATGCCAAAAAGGTTGAAATAGCCCGCAATACCACATGCTCGTGAAGCCGCAGCGTTGTCTGGATTTCCAAGGATACTGCCACCAGTAATCAAGAGTGCAATAGCAATGAGAATATCGATTCGAAGAATTTTCAGAATGGTATGCGCCCATTTCTTGAAAGGCAGACTGGAGTTAAAGCTGCTCTTTGCTTAGTATACTTATGTATAGTCATGGTCTATTTGAGCGGCTTACACCAGGCGCACTAGGAACAGTGTGGAGACTATCAACGGGATGAGACCAACGTTGAGCAGAACCACAGCGACGACACTGAGGTCATAGCTCCTAGGGTCAGAGCCAAGAACAATGACAATGATCCCGCCCACTAATCGGACTAATGACAGTCAGTCGAGTCCAGCTTGCGTATCAAATGAGAAAGTATTCCTACTCAAGGCGAAAGCAAATAGAGGATACCATGCCATTTTTGGGCCATGATTCCAGTTGCGAACGAGGATGTACAATGTGACAGGGACCGCCGGCGTATAGAAGACTGTCTGCGCTATCGCAGCGGATGTGTGAGATGACACCATGACTTTGGTAGTGTGTCCGACGATTCGATGAGTGATTTGGGATATTCAGACAAGAAACAAGGTCCTATGAACTCATCAGGGTTCAGCTTTGCTAGTATGCTATATATCTGCGTATCTCAACATTGTGTTCGAGAACAGAATGGGTACGCCACATTATATGCCCTGCCAACTAGGCAGTACCCGCGCAATACCACCAGAAGCAGCATAGTGGTTTGTCTGAGGTAGGCTGTGTCTCCATAACAAAATCCATTGGAAGATCATCGTAGAAATTGTAAGCCGATCGATGGGGCTATCTAGCCTTGATCTGGCTCAGGTTTTGGGCTGAACAATAGCAAGTACATAAGCCCGAATCTTACGATAGAAAAATTGGAGTTCATAGTTTGGTCCTGACTAATCTAGCATCCTCAGGGGTCCAAATAATTCGGACACCTCATCCGCGCAATAAGACCCGATGTAGCCTAGCTCCTCGTTATTAATGACGTGCGCATCATCCTTGTAATGATACAAAGCACACGGCCAGAGTGTCAAATTCATTTCGAACCTCGTAAAAGACGTCGTCTTTGCTTAATAAGATAACCTATGCTGTAAGAGCAGCGGGGATGGTAAGCTAGACGACAGGTTGCTAAGGTGGAAATCAATGCCATTATGGCTTAGTGTTGCAAGTATACAATTATCGCTTCTTTTCTCTACCTCTTCAAGTTCTCCTTCTTCTTAGCTGCTTCATAAGCTGCAACTTTCTTAGGGTTCTTTCTAAGCCGTTCAGAATTGCTTCCGAATTCCTTGGAGTCTTCATTTCAGCTGTATCTTTGACCACAGCATACTGATAGTAGCCGCACCTTGCGACTAGCATCGTCTTGCGGATGTCGAGGATACCATTCGCAAGTACTTCGTCTGCAATGTGGACTGCCGCGAATTTGCTGATAATGACATCGACAGTTCTGGTGGGAGAGTTGCCGAGTGGGCAGAGTGTAGTATGATATTTACACTCAGGATTTGACGACGCTTCGCTTGATCATAGGCGCGCCGGATAGTCTCGCCATGTACTTTTCAAGGCTGGCTCTCTCAAATTCATAAACTCCGTAGGGAACTTGCTCCGCATTGCTGTTCGTCTCCTCACGCAGATGCCATGTGACGAGATTCCATACGAAATGTCCATATTCCTCGGCATTGATGGCGGTGTCTTTCCGTTGCCCGTCTTGTGTCTGGTTGGAAGAAAAGACAATATGTAGATGGTCAAACGTCAAGTTTGTGAACTAGCTATAAGGTACAGATTGGGTTTGCCTTCTATCGAAACAGTTGAGATCCACCCGATAGCTCTTGGAACAACACAAGCCTGAGTTGAACTTAGCAGCTCGGTAGACAGATACGGATATTGGCAAGCTCACATGGATTGGGTCGTGCAAGAGTCTGTGATCATCGATATCAGGTTTGTAGAACATGGGCAACTTCCTTGGCCGGTTCACTAGAAGACTAGGAGAACTTGGCACCTTTGTTGTAATTTAGAGTATTTTAGATAGCACACAGTCCCGTCTATTTCAGCAGCCTTGGCGATCGCCTGCCCGAGACAGACCAGCCATCACGTATCGTTTCGGAGGCTTTGGGGAGCTCGGAGCATGTGGATCCTTGCGTCATGGCAATCTAGGTGTTTCAATGCCGTGACTCTTAACGGTTTAGCTGCAAACATACGACAAAGTTAAGATCCAGTGAAACCCTCACGAGCGTCCACCGTACCTTAGAGCTCTGATCTATAGATGTATAAGAAAGACCTTCTTCAGTCAAAAGACTTGATACGAGCACACCGGACGTCTTTGCGCCCGGCAGAAACAAGGGGAAGATATATTATGGCGTCGGATAGACACAGCGTTTTGATCTAAAGAGATCGTGTTCAACACCCTATAGGTGGATCAGTTATATTGGGCATTATGAGAATGATTAGCCGGCGGTGACATGCACCTTAAAGCTGTAGACATCAGTAGTAGAAGCGTTTTACAAGCTTGTATACTTACTTTTCATCTTATTTTTCATGCTAAAATGGGTTCTGTTCGGTTATACTTACTTAAGAGTTGGAATATATAATGTACTTACGGGGGTATTTGGGATAAGAAGATGTTTGTCCATCGTATGTAAAGGCTGTCAGGACAAATATCGGAATTTTAACCGTAAGCATCGAGCTGCCGATACCCACCTCTTCACTAACTATAAGAAAACCGGTAGTATAAGGACTGGCTATATCGCACCCAGAGGCTGCGACAATATCAGGACATCGAAATTGTGAGTTCATTACGCATCCAGGACAGGATTACAATTGTGCTAATAGCGACGCAGCGCCCGAAGTATATCCATTGCTCTAATGTATGTGTTCGCAGATATGCTAGTCTTATAGCTAGCAACGATCCAGGTATTTCTAGCTTTATCACATACTAGAAGTTACTAAACACCATGACAGTAGCGTTATAATGAACAACCCTATTATCGTGGCTCTTGCAAAGTCCTCAGAGCTTACGCCGAACACTACGCCGGACTTTGTCATAAATCTTGGCACTGGTTCGCCATCTAAACCCAACATGGTCGCCGGCAAACCGAGAGGGTTTTCGTGCACTAATTGGTTTTACGACTTTGCCATACGTATTAGTTATTCTTACGAGGCTGCAGGACTTGGAAAGACGTCGTAATGCTTGGTGGAGAATAAAAGTAAAAAATAAAAAAAGACCGTTAGATAGTGGATATAACCGGATTGACATCACCTTGGAAAGCGTAATCCCCTTCGATAACATTTCATCAATGCCTTTGCTATGATCAGTTGTACTACGAGACGCAGGTTTGCAAGATGCTATAGAAGAGCTTGCTGTCAGAAGCTAGACTAGTTAATCAAGCTCCGGACTGCGGGGAGAGTTGAGCAGTATAAATAACTGTTCGTCCCCGCTATGAAGCAACTACGGGCCAGCTTTTAGCTGATCATCAATATAAACATCACAATTATTACAAACACTCTGATTATATTATAATCCTTACGCTTGCCCATTGATTCTTTACGGCTCTATTCTATCGCGGTTCCATGGCCAAGGCCAAATGATATGCACGCGGAAGGCGGGAGATCTAGCATAACCTCACATTTAACGGCACCTTAACAGTTCCATTCTTCTGGTTAATAACAGGGAAATGCGCGTTAAATCGGCAGTTGATGTCCACAGAAGTACTCAATTAAAACTCCATTCTCAATGCAGACCAATGCTTTAACTTGTAATTAAAGGAAGGCCGGTCGTGTCCACGTATCCCCTTAAGTGGTGCTCCCTATACTATTTCACGATTAGTCTAGCACTTTGGTTTTGATGGCGATATTTGGTACGTGCGGTTTGAAAAGAATGGCTAAATCAGGGCTAGGTGGGCAGTTGGTCACGCCGACAAAGATTCTGCTGAGGGATCTCATGTCGCAATTCAGCTGCGTTGTACGAGATAGGTTGTCTTTGGGGCCATTTGTTTTTCTCTGTCGATCTACATGGGAGACTGGCTGACGAGCCGACTATATAAACGTGAGCTTGGAGATGCGTTGGCCCGCTCCATGTCATACTACTCCACAAGTGACATCCCATAAATCCTACAATTATTCTCGGTGTGAAAGAGGGACACTCGTGCTTAAGTTGGGCTGACCTCAAGCCATGTTTTCAAGTCAATTCTTTCAGAGACGGTTTGCAGTACCCTTTAACAGGTTTGATGTTCATGTTCGTACTGACATGGTCAAAGCACAGAGAATATCACATGTGGTTATAATGGTCGTTATCGATCTAAGCGTTATAGATTAGGAACAAAATTAAGTCAATGCGACATATAATGCAATTATAATTATAATCATCACAGCCTAAACTCGACTCCCAACATCCGTGACAAGTGCGCTTTCAATGGCCTGATGGCAGGCCAGCAGCGGGGGCACTCTCTAAGTTAAACTCTGCAAGACCAATTCCACCTCCGCATCAGCATCCTCAAGGATATGCTCCGGCCTGAACTCTGGCTGCCAACCAATTTCTTTACCGTGTTCCGCAGTGAATGTACATCTATATTACACATCGAGTCAGTAAAAGATGTATTGAAAATATTCCAAGTGGAATCGACACGTACCTTCCTCCAAGTAACAATGGGACCATGTCCTTCGGACATCCAAGACCTTCACCCATTCTTTCAAGAGTAGCATCATCAGCAATAGTTACAGAGTCGTCGGTCAAGACACCCCGCTTTTTCAGAGCCTGTGCCATCGCCGAATACAAATCTTCCCAGACAACGCTTCCGGTCGCGGCAAGGTAATACCCATTCTTCCCGTAATCCAGCTGGCCACCTTCGAGAATGACGCGGAGTATCTGCAAATATAGGGTGGTATTGTCGATAACGTGACTTACAGGCCAAGACTGTCAAGTATTTAGTCTCTGGCTTGGAAGGGGATAGATTATGGCAGATTCTTCCATACCGGACGTCCCGAATCGGTGCTGTATACCCTCTTAACACATAACGCTGCTTTCACAATGGCAGTTGTTTGGATTGAGATTTGGTTGCCAAAACCTTCTCCCTTGCCATCTGTTACTGAATTAGTCAGGATTCAGGAAGTATATACGTTCTGCTAGGTTAGTATTAGACTTACACACGATGGAAGGCGCAAAAATGTAGCTTCTAACGCCAAGTGACTCCGCTGTATCTATAACAGTGTTGTTTGTATCGGTACCCTGGAGCACGTTTTAGCATTCTAATATGAACCATGCAATACTGGTGTTGCTTACATTCTGCAACATGGTATAAGGTGCCTTTTGGTTTTTTTGAATCTGATATATGTCAAGCTCATTATCTCTAAGCGGCCGGTTGGTGAGAGTCCCCGCTTGGTTCGAGAACATCTTTGCTCCCGAAGTCTATTTGATGGTCAGGTCTCTTTACTTCATTCCGCATTGACTTGACTCACATGTATTATATGAACCTGTTTTCCTGTAGCCTTCTTGACCTCAGCTAGGGCATGTATGAAGTTTACCTGCTGGTGGGAATGCTGAAAATCAATGAGGTAGTATATAATTGAGATCTCATTGTTGACCACGACGTCTTGAACCTCCGTGGCATCGTTGGCGTTGAATTTCAGAGGCTCTGCACCGTAACGCTTTACACCCTCGGCTTGCTCATCCGATCGTACCAAGGCGAAAAGCTTTCCATATGGAGGCAAATTGGCACTGGATAAGCGTGCAAGTATTGTGCCGCCGAGGTAGCCTGAGGCACCAGTCAGCAAAATATTATGAGACATCTGGGGCACTGTTCGACTAAGAGAAATAGAACAATTCTTGCATTGTGATTCATGATTGAAATAATTATGGCATTTATATAGGTTGTACCATTGATTTTAACCATGTACATCACCGACTCACAAAACTAGTGCTTGTCCCGGTCAAGGTTTCTCCGTAGCTGACAATTCCCCCAGCTGCTCTCAATCGGAAGCTCCAAAGTTTAGATCCAACGTTGTTTGTTGTAGGATGTATTCAGCGGCGGATTTGTCGTGTTCGGCTTTGATGACCAACATCTCCAACAGCTCCAACAGCTCCAACAGCCCCAACAGCCCCAACAGTTCCAACAGCTCCAGAGGTCTTCACTTCTAGTCAATGTCATTGACTAGGACACGTCATTAGATGGAGATTCACCTTAACTCGGTTTGCTTAAAGAGCAAACCTAAAAGTTTCCCCGAGTGATGAGCTTAAGAGTTTGATGACGTGATAGTTTGCTGGCGGATATGGTTGGTTCCAACTCAGCTGTACGCATTAGCCACTCTGCATTAACGGCATTTCAAATAGGATCTCACCCAACATATGGCTACGTGCCCACACAATAAATAGAACGATGCAAAGCGGTTACTACACTGTTCCTATTCGTGATCTAGCTGCCGGGATTTACAAAGAAAATCCTCTGATAATTGAGTGTCAGTTGTTGTCAACCAAACCCTTCAATGAGCGACGGCCAATGCCCACTCAATTATCGGCGCGACTACCAGCGTGCACTTTCCCCAAGCAACAAGGTGTCGACGGACTTACAAAATAGTGAATGTGACTACTGATTGCTACCATCATATGGATGAAAGACTGCTTTTCTTTTCTTTTTCAAGCTTCAGATGCGCGTCAATAGGATAGTAAATCGGAACGTACATTGACTGCGCCGTTTACACTGGGCACATGAATTGATCATATTGATTCAAATTGTGTTGGTCGGAGGTCTGCAATGACCGAAGGAACAGACAAAATAGGCCCGCATTATCAACTTATTTCTCAGACATTCAACGCGTGCTTCTCGTAGGCATCTGCATAGATCGCTAGACTCTTTCCTATCGTAACAGTAATCGGCCATGCTGAACCATTGCTGAACACTCTCGACCAGATTCGCAGAACAGCAAGGCCCATGTGGAATGCATCTTCCAGCCACATACTCGTATTTGTATCTCCCCAATCGGCCGAGGCCACGGCTTCTGTTAACACTTGTCGTAGGCAGTGTAGTATGTATTTTTCAGATCCTAAAGATGAGAACTCGGTCAGATCAGCTCGAGAGGTATACATTTAGCTAGTTCTTGCTGAAGTAAACAATTAGTGATTGATTCCACTTACGAGTCATGCTTGGCAACAACTTCGTTGCAGAGATTGCATATAGCCATTTACTAAGAAAAACCGCAGACTCAAGACTAGCAAGTGAATGCTGGCAACACCAAAATATCGCCTGGCTATGTACCACGTACTCTATGCCAATTGCAACTGGTATACTGAGCGCATGGATCGAATAAAGAAGCGCGGAAACTGCGCTGTTGGTCTGCTGTAGATGTGGAGAGGGGACATTTGCTAAAGCTGCCGCAACCTGCGCCGGTAGCCTGGATGCAAGATCTCGATAAGGCCCAATGTTTAGATGTACTCGGACATGAGCGAGACCGAGAAGGGCAACGGATGTAAAAGCGATGGGGCCGTTCTCGTCTCGTGGGTTGAGGCTGGACTCGGACGTTCGATCCCAGATGGTAGCCCAATTCAACAGCGCTTTACTATTGATGATTTAGGATGTAGGCTCATTCTGGGTGAAAATTTTGGTCATTGCTGGATAATTGCTTACTGTAATTTGACGATGTCTTCTTCTGGCAGGTTAGGTGTAATTGCAAGCTGTCGGACTAGGTAAATGCGTTGAAGCAACCCCTGGAGAAGCACATAATTTCCAAAAGGCGATGGCGCTGGCTGGATTTGCGATGCTTGCCCATCTGAGCTCAAAAGCGCTTTCAGTGATTCCGGAAAACGTCTCTGCTCGTTTAATACCTCTTGCCGAGCGAGAACCCAATAAATGTCCTCCGTTGCATACCATTCTCTCACTGTACAGGGAAGCTTTAGGTCAACATCGTGCCAGAAAAGAACAGGCGGATGGTCATATGCGATTGTGTGCAAATTCAAAAAGCAGAAGGCCATGAGCTTAACTCTAATGCGTGTTTCTGACAGTGCCCATGAATACCAATCCTGATAAGAGGTCTCATCTTCGTCGGTAAGACCGTCTCCTCGCAAGCAGTACATAAGAGAGCTATGAAATTCGAATGCTTCCTCAACGAGTTTAGCATTAGCCGACCAAGTGGCGAATATCATCAGCGTGAGGAGAGCGCTAGCAGACTGAATGATTGATCCTGGCGGGTGAAACCCGGATGCTGATATTCCTTCACTCTTTCTCAAGCGGGTGAGGTGTATTCGCTGGAGAGCGACGGTCTTACCAGCGTTGTAGAGCAACATGGATGTCTTTGTTTCGTATCTTTGCTGGGCGCCCAGAGCGGCAAGAGCCAGAACTAATTCCGGGATACAATTATTCAGACACAAGGTAGGTATGTGAATGTATGGTAGGTGACTTGCCAATGTCTCCTCCCACGCGGACAAGCATTTTGTGAAAGTGTGGCATGAGGGCAGACTCATGTCGGCTAGACCACCTTTCAACTGCTGGAGGCCACTTCTTAGGTTTGAAAGACACTCTTCTGTCATTGTAAGCGGAGATGTGTTCGAATCTTGACGGACAGATTGAACTGAACAATATCAATTAGAGGTCAGAGTTCTTTTTTGTATCGCCGGGAGAAAACGGAATAAAACCTAGTAAAAGACGTTAACTCACCTTGGTTGATACCTGTGTCTTTAGAATAGCCGACGAGACGTGGCGCAAAAGGGATTGGGCCATCTGATTTCCTCTCCGCAGCGGAAGCCATGTCGACCTGTAGATCTTCGCGTCCCAAGATCATGTGCTCTTGCTGTACATCCAGATCCACAGGTTCGAATAGACTCGATTCAAACCAATCGATGTGCAGTCCCACGCTTCGGGTGAGTTTCTCGAAATCGATACGTGAACTGGCAAAGTCTAAATCTTCTACGACATGTCCGCCCAATTGGTCGGCATACACGCGATCTTGCATGCAATTCTCCGATGACGTCTGCAGGGAAACGCTTGCGCTTAGACCCTCAACTGTTTGTTGGCCAATGTCGGTACATGCTTGGTCGTCACACTCGACAATGGCCGGCAAGTCAACAAACCCCGTCTTCCGACTCAAAATGGTATTGTGTTCTGAGTCGTTCGAATGTGCCAGGTTCTCATGGCGACGAAGGAGGTCATTCCGAGAGAAGCAGGCTCCACAGTGGCACACGTATGGCTTTTCTCCAGTGTCTGCTGAAATCAGTCCAAGTCTTGAAGATTACATAAGTGGTGCTGTCATACGAGTGCGACAATGTCTTCTCAAATGTTCTGGGCGCTTGAAGGAGCGCGAGCAATGCGGGCATGTGTGTACTCTAGGCATTGTGTGGAAACAGTGAATGAGGAGGGAAAACTGCGAACAGCTCCAACGGCTCTCAAGTAGCTCCAACAGCGCACGAATATCAACAGCATGAATAGCCCGATTGACCCCAACAAGACCCCAAGAGAGCCCCAAAAGCCCCATACACCCCGATAATATTCCCGAAGAGCCCGGAACTGAATTAGCAAACATGCTGACTCGAGCGGACAGTGCGCCTCATGTTCTAGCGCCATAGACCTTATAGGTTGACGAGCAAGTATGACGTGTATGCATTTTACTATCCTCCAAGCTATTGCACTCTCCCGGTGGAGCTGCGTGAGTGAAGCATAATAGCCAATCAAGATCATGCAACATTATATTAAGGGCATTATACATATATAAGTTGCGTTGTACTCTGCCGGTCCATCTCAGCACCCTCAGCAATTCAACGAAGACTTAGAGAACTACCAAATAATTCTCATTACAAATCACTTCTCATAATGGCAGCTCAACACACCGTTTTTCGTCTGAAACATCGTAACGGATTCGATGGCCTTTATCACCAAGAAGAAGACGTTCCGAAGATCACGAAGCACGAGGTTCTCGTTAAGGTCCGCAGTGTTTCATTGAACTTTCGCGATATCGCCATTGCCACCTCGAAATATCCATTTCCGGTTGCAGACAACGTAGTGCCATGTTCCGACATGGCTGGAGACGTGACGGAGATTGGTGATAGCGTGAAAGGGCTAAGTGTTGGAGATCAAGTCGTCGCATCATTCGACATCACCAACCTCTACGGTCCGCAACGTGACTGGGACAATGGGCAAGGCGGCCCCATTGATGGTGTACTTCGTCAATATGTTGTATTGCCAGCCTCAGCTCTCGTCAAGGTTCCTTCTGATTCTCCTCAAACCTATTCTCAATGGGCATCTCTGGTCTGTACGGGTGTCACGGTGTGGAATGCTCTCTATGGAAATCTACCTCTGCGCCCAGGGCAAGTCGTGTTGTGTCAAGGTACTGATCCTCTTCCGGCATTTTGCCAACTATGTGCTAATTTGTCCTAGGAACTGGTGGTGTTTCGATTACTGCTACCATCCTAGCGAAGGCAGCGGGAGCTATCGTGATCATTACATCTTCCAGTGACGAGAAGTTGGCGCTCGCTAAATCCAAATTCGGAGCCGATTACGGAATCAACTACAAGAAGACACCGGATTGGGCAGCTGAAGCTCTGGAGTTGACTGGAGGAAAGGGCGTCGACTACATTCTGGAGAACGGCGGCTCTGGTACGATCGCCCAAAGTATCAAAGCAATCACTTACGGTGGTGTTATCAACGTAATTGGTTTTCTGTCTCAAGCGTCGCAGGAGGAGATGCCCGATGTTGCCAGTCTTGCTCTTTCTAAAGGTGCTGTTGTTCGTGGTATTATGGTCGGGTCTAAACAGCTCCTTGAAGAAGCGGTCAGGTTCGTCTCTCACCGGCAGTTAAAACTCCCAGTCGAGAAAGAGTTCCCATTCACCTACGAAGGTGTTCGAAATGCATATGAGTACCTAGTTTCTGGCCAGCATATTGGCAAGGTCTGTATTACTGTAAATTAGACACTGCTCTATGCATTCATCTCTAAACAAGAGCATCACTTCAGAGTAGAACATATGCACCTACTATTTGAATTTCAAAATATTGGTGAGCGAGAAAGAGATAAAACTTCCAGTTCTAATTCGTTGGTTAAACAAGCGACGAGAATGCCTCATGCGATGCAACAGAATGCATTCTCGCCGCGCGCCCTTGGAATTCTCGAAGTAGCCATGGTAGCTGTAGTAGTCATGGAAGCCTTGCAAGATGAACACTGGTGTGGGCAGCCAAAAGTGTACATTACGCTCAATAAATTTTGATGAGACAAAATCATATATGACTATCGATTATCTGGTAAAGAACTACTACGTTGGGCAAGGAAGATTGATGGCATGTCCATATTCTTGGTCCTTGCGAGGTCAAGATCCTGGACAAGCTACCCAAGACGCTCACCACCTGCTCACCAAGATTTCTTTTTCAGAAAGGTCAAGGAACATCATGCAAGCCCCTTGTTAGATATATACATGGTGTGGAGTGGGAATTGTGTGCAAGCTTAAGTATGTAAGAAGGAGGGTGGCAGATAAGAAAAGTGGTAAACAGCATTGGGCACAGCAACTAACCACTACTTTTGATATCCTTCGCCCAACCCAAATTTGGGGTCGTACCGCCTGGATGCACCACAGAAAGGTCTCTTAAACGCAGCACGTCTCTCATATAGCTTTTGACGTGGCCTTTGGTCCGTGTCGTATCCAATGACACTGTTACTGGACCCCAGGATGATCCCACCACCACCTTATTCGCCTCCTGTGCCACAGTTTTCTCGTCCAACTTCTACTTGGTGGTCGAAACTCTAAATCATACCATTTACTGGCATGTACGCATACGTCACGGTGATTCCCAGGAAGTACGGCAAATGCTGAAGAAAGTTCGTATCAAGGTATGACACTTACTTTCTTTGAGCGCTTCTAAGTCTTGCTACTTGTTTGTAATATTCATAATAAAGCAAATTCAATGAAGCAAGTAAGTTTCTACAGATTATAAGAAAATTACTTCAGGCGTGACATGTAGAAAGTCTTTCGAACTTCTCTGAGTGTCTCTTCCAAAAGGAGCAGAATGATTGCTAATATTGCTTGCTCACACACTGAACCACTACCACGTTCATCTCAGATATTACCACTTCTGTAACATTAATATTTACTTTTGAGACTTCAACAGGAAGGCCTCAACATCCATCGTTCGGCCAATGTCTTGCAGCAGATGATGCTTGGTGGGTTTCCATCCAAGAAGGTTCCATGCTCTTCGAGAGTGGCCCAAACTTGTTGAGCTGACGTTCATTTGGCCACCATACCAGAACTGGGAAACTGCTTCATTGGACAATTCTTCCGGGTAAGCAGAATTCAACAAACCTTTCTCATAACCAATGCGAGCTATCTCCCGAATAACGTCGCCCCATCTGAATTCCCCATGCTCAGCAAAATAGTAGCCTTTTTCATTCCATAAATCGCCCAACCGCCTGTCCACAGCTGCTTCCGTCAATAGAAGATACAACTGGGAAATGTCCTGTGTATGTACCATGTTCCATCGATTTTCATTTCCGTTGATGGTGAATGCTCTACGCCGCCGTAGGACAACATTCAGCAAACGTGGAAGCTGAATAGACCTCGTGAAACCAGGAAACCGCGACGGGCCATATACAGTTGGAGGACAGACAATTGCTGTCCTGACATTTCTAGGATGGTTACGAAATCCCTGAAGGATTACTTCATCAACATCGCGATGAGCAGCCCAGCTTGGGAGGACATCCTCAGAACCTGAATGCTTGGGGCTCTCGACTGGTGAGATAGTAGTCAGTTTTTCAACACCCGCCCAATCATTGTAACGGCGTGGGATATCTTTGCCCCACATGGATGGCTGCGATTCTGTTTCCCAAGCAATGATTTTCGCCCCAGAGGTATGGATTACTGTTCCAATATTTTCACGTTGAGCGAGACCCCTGATGATAGCTTCGGCAGCCGGCTTGTGGTCACAGTCCGCGAAATCTAATTCAGATGAGCAAATGGCTTTACCCCATCGAACGAATTTGAAGCAACTTACTAAGAACCACATCTGCCTTAGTGCTTTCCCGTTCAAGTATGCCAACATCATCGAGTGTCCCAAGTATAATCTCGACTTGAGGATAATATCGGGCCATCAGAGCTGCTTTTTCCGATTGCCTGACCAAAGCAACGATACTCCACGATGGATACTTATCAGTTAGAATGTGGAGATAATCGCCCCCTATAAGTCCGGCACCGCCAGTTCTAGAAGTTTTAGCTTCTGATTCAAGAAAGTAAGGGACACTCACATAAATATTCTCGGACTTGTCATTGCGGAAGGGTTGGTCCAGGGATGGGCCGTAGAGTATCAGAAATGGTAATGAGTGCAGGGTCTGTAGACGCTTTGAAGGCTGTCTGCACTGCCTTTGTAGGTTAGTGAATATGATCTAGACTCCACTAAATACTGGGATCTATCTGCATATTGATGGTCATATAGCCAAACTAGCATGCCCCCCCCCCCCCCCCCCCCCAACAGCCCCAAAATCCTCCCCGAAACTACCCCAAGCCAGTCCCACCACAGCAGCTCCAACAACGGCCCAACGCCTAGCACTTCTACTTTTCCCATTTACAGGCCAACTAGTCAAACCAAGAATTAGTTGATTTGTAATGAACATAAAGTCTAATGTTAACTAATCGTGACGTCAGGAGGGACTCCTATCCACGTTATCTAGAATGAGATCAAGAGCCTAGTCGCGACGAGATGTATCTCTACCACAGTATTGACCAGATCCCAGACGCATCGATTCGAAGGATGTATGGGGTCAGACGCCGTTATGGTGTGCAGCTGTGAGTGGTCATATAGCGGTTGTTGAGCTGCTTCGGTTGCACACAGGACTTGAACCAGAAACTGCCGTTATTATTTGATCATTTCAGGGCAATGGCAGCGCACGGACAATGATCCTAGAAATCATGTATTCCGTTGAGGAACGCTGAAGCATAAACACCCAGACGCAACCTCAAGTATAGCATATCTGATCATGGCGCCATTCGATCTGCAGAGACAATCGAAATCAACAGTACACTATCATGGCGACACTCAATGGGGCCATCAACGTTCTAACACAGTCTGCTGTAGTGCATTGCAGATCAGCTTGAAGTTGACTTCTCCAAGTATTTAGAGTCTTATCCTCGGCGGTTGAAATAGTGTATACAGATAACCTACATCTATGATACTATGATACTCTTTTTTTTTTTTTTTTTTTTTTTTTTAAATAGGTTAACGATGTCTCAAGTAGCCCTTTTAAACAACTTATGCTAAAGTGATAAGACCGTTGATATCGCGTGGATTGATATCACATTTCGCTATAATGAGAAAGGCCGCGACAATGTCTACATATTCCTTACTTAATATAATAGTCAATGGAGTACATCCATTTTTTGCTCGCGACTGGTTAGTCAACATCCTTCTCGAGTAATAGCTTGACTATCTCGACATGCCCCTCGCGGCAAACAGTATTGAGTACAGTCCACCCGGCTTTATTTGCAATTTTAATGTTTGCACCTTTTTCAGACAAGAACTTGACAACATCAAGATGACCACTATTGACCGCAGCGTTTGATGGCGTCCACCAGTCCTTCTTTGTATAACTTGGAGCTGCTTTCGAAGAATTATTGGCAGGTCCGCAAACGACTAAATTCAATCGAAATCCCATGAAATTTTCGAAATATTATGGCTGACAAATCCTATGAACCTAATTTGATTGTACTAGTCTAGACAAGTGCATTCACTAATGCAGGATCAGCTTGGCAATTCTTAACTTCAAGATCTACTTATCGCCGAGATTGGGTACGTGCCGGCAACGAGACGACAGATTGCCTGGTTCTGCAACGTGTTTGCTTAAAGTACGCAATTTCTTTTTTCTTTTTTAAACTTTACAAGTATAACTAGATTTCACTTAGCTTATTTCGCCATTACAAATCTAAAAGCCCTGCTATTTTGCTACCCTGACAGCAGCGAATTCACAATCAAGGATTCTATCCGATGAACCCGAGTGCACCATGAATATATGTGAGAGGACGCGGGTTTATTAACTTCTTGTTCTTCCACTATCTGATGATTATGCTCAACCTAATCATCCATATAGTCATTGCCCAAAGTGATGTTCCAAGTCATGTTCCAACATTCGCTCATTGCCTTCCTCATCATCGGGCTTTCCAATGCGACCTGCATTTCTTCTTCACAATGTAGTCCTGTGTCGTTCTTGGTTAGTGCTAGCGCTAACAACATCCTGTTTCCATCTTTTCTTGGCACCAGCAACGCAAGTGTTATTGCGGAGTTTCTCTATTCCTCCCTTGCCAATGGGTACACGAGCCAGGAAACAAAACAGGTTGACGGTGTTTTCGCCGTCAATGGCACTTATTGCCGTCCATTAGTTGTCAATCGTCACCAGCACATCTTACAACTACTTGTGCATGGCGTCACGTATGACAGTTCTATGTGGTCTGGCTTCGGCTATTCATCAACATACGATTGGCAACTTTTTGCGAGTAGACAGGGCTACCCAACTCTTGCAGTCGACAGACTTGGCCACGGTATCAATGCGAACTATCCGGATCCTTTTGAGATAGTGCAAGGCCCATTACAGGTGGAATTATTGCATAGTCTGATCGAGCTTCTCAAAGGCGGCAACTCGAGGGTTGGTCAGGTAGATGGGCTTGTCTACGTCGGCCATTCATATGGTTCTTCGCTAGGCAATAATTTGGCAGAAAGGTATCCAGAAGATGTGGACGCGTACATCTTGACTGGATTTTCCTCCAACGTCACCATTTCATCTAACGATATTGCCTATTATGAAAGTGCTGCAACGGTTGATGACCGTTTCAAGAGTCTGCCACTGGGTTACCTCACTGTGTCAACGGAGAAGGCACGGACTGCGTCGTTCTATGGCGGCCTCTTCGACGAATCCTTGGCTCAATACGACTACTCGAGGGAGGATAGCGTAACTGTGGGAGAGTTTCTCTCCCCCGGACTTCGACCAGTGGCAACCACATATACACGGAATGTCCTCGTTCTGAATGGAGACCGAGATTCATTATTTTGTGCTGGAAGTCCTAGCGATTGTGCGCAAATTCTCAACAAAACAGGCCAAGACCTATTTCCACAGGCAGCATATGAATATCTGGTAATATCGAACACTGGGCACTGTTTAACTTTACATCGATCCGCGCCTCAAACTTTCGCGACTGCTCACGATTGGTTGAGACATGTGGAACTTCCATCGCTGATGAAGTGAGAATCAAACGAAAGACAACCCTGTCAGTCAGGCTGTTTCAAACAAAACAAAACGGGCTCAAATCAATGGCAAACGATCATTTAATTCTCAATATGTCGTCCTTAGGCGCGACAATATTATTCTCATGGCTTTTTACCCAGGAAGTCTAGTTCCAACTCAGTTAGCATCGGTTTATAGCCATTGCTTTTAGCTATTGATTGGCTACAGCCGTTGTCCCAAGCCACCTGGATATAGCCATAGAATAAATTCGAAATCGATTCTCAATACATCATTACGTTCTCTCTTTACTTGCGCCGAAAGATAACTCTATCCCAATACAAGCGCATCGCGAAAATATCAAGTGGCTTAAGGCAACGGCTGCAGCCAATCAAAACCATCATGACCGCCCCCTCATAGCACAGCTCAGTTGAGGCGCAGCACATACTTTGTACCACCATGGCTCAGTTGAGGTGTATCCAACCACAACTAAAAATTAGGCAGAGGAGGGTAGGCAGGTAGGCTCAGCTTGTCGGATTCACCCACAATAGTCTAGCGCAATGTATACATACATGGTGAAGGATCCAATCATTCTTCTTTAAGGTTAGTCACTATCGAATTTTGGGCCCATGTGCTTTGCGGATCCGCCCGGCTTCGCACACAGTGAGCCGTGCCGCTCAGCTGCATAGTAGGTAGTATTGCGTTGCTTGATTCTGCCTCACCTTGCTTCATCACTTTTCCAGGTAGTTAGACGAGAAAGACAACAGATACATTGTGTGCCTGTAATTCTATCCACTACAGAGGACTGTTCCAGTAGCCATGGTCGGGGTACCCGGAAGGTCCAAGGCTTGCCACATCTGCCGACAGAGGAGAATCAAGGCATGATAATCGAATTCCTTGTAGTGTGTGCGACGCTGATTCTAGAGTCTCCAAACCTTAGTGCGATGGAGAACGCCCGAGGTGCCAAAATTGTGCCAAGTCAAATCGATTATGCACGGGGTACCAACGCAATCATGCCTTCATACTGTCCAAAGACATGGTGGGCTATACTGGCGGCTTATCAAAGGACCTAGTACTCTTCTCCGAGCAATCTGCTTCTGGTGACGTTCACGTCTCCCGGTGGAGAGCAGACCGGAAAAAGGACAGCATTTCACCTATTGGACGAGCCAGTCTACACTTACACACTCAACGCACAGATCCTTCAGGCATAACGGGTCAAATAAGCCAACGATATGCATTCAGAGAGCAGTTCTTTTCTCTCTTTCTTGCGCATAGCTTTCCGACTGTCTGTAGATCACGTAGTGCCGTGGCGGCGAGTAATTGGATGTTGGATGTCTTACGTCTGCCATCGCTATCACCGGCTCTCGAAAATGCTACACTTGCCGTATGTTCCGCTCGGCTGGGGAAGCAAGACATGAAGCCGGTACTCATCCGTCAGAGTCTATTCTTATATACTAACAGTTTGCACGAGTTTTCGAAAGAGATTGGCAGTGCATCCCGGCGCCAGGACGAACAAACTCTAGCTGCGTGTATGGTCATGATGCTGTACGAAATATCAGAATGCCCTGGAGGAACTCCTGATGCGTACTCAGCTCATTACAACGGCACAATGAAGCTCATTGAGCTGAGAGGCCCAGAAGCCCACAAGACTGGGCTTGCGCATAGTGTTTTCCAGTCGTTACGCGTCCACAATGTAAGCACTAAACAGCTCAGATCTGAGCCTATAGTTTTAAGCTCACTATATGTGGTAGATGTTTAATTCATTCGTGGAACGATCCCAAACTGTTCTGAGCAACCCTGAATGGTGCAACGTCCCCTTTGCTGGCGAAAAAGAATACTTTGATCAACTCTTGGACATCTTGCTGGATATACCTGGTTTATATCCACAACACAATCGCATTTTCAACATGAGAAGTCCACAAGAACAGCTCATAAACGCCCTTGAAGCTATGTATGAAGGCTTGAAATTAGAATCGCGCCTCGACGAGTGGTATCGAAATTTCAAGTCAACAATCGCTGGGCCGTTATACTATCCCGAATTGTCCCACGGAGAATACACCGTCGACAACGGCCAATTGGGGAAATTGTTTCCGGTTGCTTATCAGTTCCCAGCGTTTAGCGTCGCCCAGAATGTTCTGTTCTACTGGACAGCCCTGCTAAGCGTACATTCTCATGTGGGTTGGATGTACAAGACGCTGTCGCACCTCACGGAAACACTGGATTTGATAAGAGCAGACTTGCCGTGTACATGCGGTGTTTCTGATTGTTTACGCCATTTCACGATGGATCCCTTCCTACATCTTCGCGACAAGATGAACTGGCCTCGAACTATAGCTTACGACATATGCCAGTCAATTGAATACTGCCTACAGCATAGTACACGTGGGTTCGGTCCCATCTCAATCATGCCGGTACTAGCTGTGGTAAAGGGACATTGGATAAATTGGCCTGGTGACTACGTCCGCGAAATAGCCTGGATAGATGAGATTTTCTCCAATCTGGGACAGGAAAGAAGCATCATCGCGCAGTTCCTGAAATAATGCTAATAATTGGTATGATTAATCGACCGCGCAGCGAAGTTCTCAAATACACATTGAGCCGAGGATATAAAGCTATCACCGAGTAGAATAAGTCTCAGTATTACGCAGAATAGCCCTTGGCAGCACAGACTACCGCTTGATCATCGATACTATAACAGATGGCATATACTATAGTTTGTTTGGATACGAATCCATGTTAGACGTTTGATAAATGCTCTTGTATCATTATGATCATTAATAACTACCGTTTCCATGATAGTCCAGTATTTGTCCCGCTAGACTTTCAGAGCATTTTCTCCCGAAGGTTGGCGCCTGTAACCTGACTTGCATCGTTCAGCTTGTCAGAACGACCACCCTGCTCTCTCTAGCTCGACGCTTGACACTACCTCAACGTCGAATCTACATCGACCATGACGGGTTCGTTCGCATTTGCGCACACGAAGTAGTGTTGAGGACTGTTGTCGTAAGGAGCTCAAGGCGAGTTTCATGAGCACATCGTTCAAAGTGTGACTTGTGCAGATCGTACTCATTCTTCAATCCCATCGAACAATGCAAAAATGACCGAGTATTCGATGGGGAAATATTGCCCTGCTTTCCCGCCATGGTGCTTGAGTACGATGGCTATTAGAGATACAAAGTCTGTGACCGTTCGTTATCCTTCTCGCTTCACCCTGCTCAAAAACGACACCAACCCGACCACAGTAGACAAGTTTTGAACGCTTGTGGTGGACTCCGTCAAGGTGTAGTCGAGTATCTCGTGCCGGGAGACCGTGGTGAGGAGGGTGTCGATTATACCTCTGAGCCATCTTGCGTGGATCTAGATTGATGCGCTTGTCTGCCTTTTTAGGAACAAAACGAAGTCAATTGGTAGACCAGTTGACCGTACGATATAATCAGTGGGATGAGGCGCCTCGCAAGCAGTATTCAGTGTTTTGATACTTGTACCGCATCCCAAAACATTGAAAGACATGCGTCAAAACAGGTGGCTGGGCTGTCATAACAGAAAAGGGAAATCCCACATGCAGAAATATTCGAATTTTAATAGATATATACAGCTACAAGACTCTACATCACTATGTTTAGATGATGGGGGCTGTATGGAGATTGTATACCACCGTTCTCTATATCTTGGTACAGGTCTCTCAGCGCTTCCCGAACCCGCAACCGTGTCTTTCAATTGGTTCCGAGGACTGAACCTTGATTCCTATCCACTTTTGGACGCTACGACAACGTATGAGAATCTATAGTCATTTTCTAAGGGCTGTAAGTATGACTACGTTTTTCGGTCAGACAACCCCCGGAATGAAGACCGATATTTGTTGGTCGCCGTCATGCCCACAACCAGGAAGACTTCAGGGAGATTGACAGAGTAGACGACGACATGCTTGTCATTGGAACACTCAGTTTCTATAAAGCTCCGAGAATTGGCTGCTCCGACCGCGTCGTGAACCAACGAAGTATGGAATTATGAAAGCTATAAACTGTCGACAACTATCATTTCAAAGAATTTGAGCAGGTGGTGATCGTTGGTATCTCTCTGATTATCATCCTTATAGCAATGTGACATATAACGCTCTAACCATTTAAAGTCGATGATTATCAAAACCAATAACATTGTTACTGATATAAATAAACCAGTGACCATCATTTCAACGCAAAAAAACATTGGTATATCCCATACCACAGCACAAATTTATCTGTTATAATCACACAAACCGTAGTAGAACATTTCTAGTATTATGAATTCGGTACCTGCATGCGATGATAACAGCCACGGGGATTTGTCTAAAGACTGGAAACACTCTGTTATGACATCTCAATGGGATATTACATATAAAACACAGTTCGAGTGATACCAGTGTGTTTCGATTATGGACACAAAGATATCGCTCATTCTCTGGAAACGGTGCAAGGTCGTCAAGAGAGGTTTCCTTAGATCGAAGAGACAATTATATATCAAGTGAGCATAAAGTTCAAAGTCGACGGTTGGTGACTATACCTTGCCATTCGAGGTATCACAGGGAATTACAATACAGCGCATCATATAGAACACATTGAGTTAGGCTGGAAACCCTCAATGGGTTTTAGGTCGAACGACCTGCATTGCATGATGAAGTAAGATGGGAGAAGCTACAACTATCAGGCTAAGCCACTGGCGCAAAATGGAGTAAGAGATCAATTCACAAGAACGCAATTCGATTTCAATATGGTATAATACCGTGTCCTCATAAAGCGTACAATCTTGTACATACAAAAGAAAAGGGAAGCGTTCAAGCCATGTACAACTTCCCTATCGTCTAACGCCTCCCTAGATGAGCTCTCTAGCCAGAGAAAATCCGGATTACTGCTCGATTAGAAATACTCAGAAGATGTAATGTTTACCCCTTTGTCTTCCCGCTTTTTTGTCAGCCCATCCCGATCGTATATATCTTCGAATGATGTGAAGCAGGCGGCTCGATGGACTGGCCACTAGTCATCCATAGGCTTGTCAACAAGCGTTACTCCGTGAGTAGCTGGTGCCGACTCAGTGGAGCTTTCCTCGCCTATGGGTTCGGATGGAGTTGCTTTGTCAGCGGCAGATGTCAATGTAATCCTTCTTCCGCGTTCAAAACGGACACTGCTTCTCTTCAGGCTATCCCTCTTCTCGACTCTCTCAGCTGTAGGCGACTCGGCATCGGATTTTACCTCACCGTTGGTGCCATTAACTTCGGCGGCTACTGCAGAAGCAGGGGCGGGAGTGACAGGGGCAGCAGGGGCAGCACCATCGGCATCAGGGACCTCGAGACTTGAACGCTTTACACCTCCGGCTAAGCTGGCAATGCTCGTGCGACTACGGTCGGTGGCAGAAGTTGGCGATGTCTGAATGGGGAATCGAGTCTCCGGGCCGCCTACGCTGCGGTCACGGCGGTGACGCGGGCTCGGTGCGGGACTGATGGCCCTGGTTCTGCTACTACCGCCAGCCTTCTCTAGCAGTGCCCGCTGGCGCTCTTCCATATGAGCACGTCTGTTGCTCTCATCAGTGCTTATCGCACGTGGGCGGTTGTTGTTGTTGTTGGAGGTCACAGAGCTTGAATGCGACAAAGTCGACATACGCTTAAGCTCTGAGAAGATCGCGTCCTTGTTTGCAAACAGATCACGGATCAGGCGGTAAGAATGCTTCTCCTCCATGGTCAGAGAAGTCTCATTGCGGGGTCGTAGAATGCAAGGGGCGAGAGATGTAGCGAGAGTGGAAACATATTGCTCATCCGCTGACGTCAAGTCAATGAGACGGGTGAAGTGGTTCATACAAGCGTCAAGAGTGGCGATATTCGTGAGACGTAATTGTGATAATGTTTGCTGAAGTACGCTAATACGCGCAGCTTCAGAGTTATCTGTTCCTGGTGTATTGTAGATGGTGCGGATAATTTCGTAGACGTGAGAAGAAACAAGAGAGTCTAGGGCATCAGGATTAGTACACAGCATTTAGGGACAGAGATGGGTGACATACCTGGCAACTCGAGTAAGTATAGCTTGAGCACACTGGCAACGGTCGGAACATCAAACTCTCCTAGAGTCTCATGCGTGAAAACCTTGCCATTGTTGATCTTTGCGCGCAGCTTGTGAACCTGAGCGAGAGGCACCTCCACTAACCAGACATCCCGTCTAGCCACATCTCCTTCCAAATCTGGATAATGGCTGTCCAGGTATGTCAAAATAGTCGTGATGATGAGCGGCACACGTTTTCTATCGGCTCTCGCACGAGCCTCAAGATCCACGCCGAACGTTTGCTCGTCAACCTTGTTGTAGTAGTTCTCGTACGTGACAACCTTGGGAGCAAAACTGCCGGTGCGGTAGTTCTCGAGGAAGTACCGCAGATCGCCCCCCGGTTGGACGGTCTCTTGGTACAAGACCATTCGGTCGACAGTAGACTGGAGACTTGGAATGACATTGCCAATGGTGCCAGAAAAGTCGAGGATGACGGTCTTGATGGCCTTCAGTCTGTCCAGCTCGCATCGCTCAAGGAACTTGAGATGGACCAGAATGGCCTCCTCCAGCTCGCATCGCATTTCGTCAAGTTTTCGGACGCCGGCCTTGTACTTGTCGTCTGTCTCCCTTGCTTCCCGACGAAGACGGTCTGCCGGAGTCTCGTTCGGGTACTGGTTGTTGAGGCCCCATCCTTGAAGATACTCACTGACAGTGCCAATCACCGGCGAGTCGGTTCCGCTTTCGGAGTTAGGCATGGAGAACGTCCTGGACACCGGGGTGGGCTTCTTCTCTGGGACACCTGCTAATTGGAAAGCCTTGGGCTTCCACTGGTAGAAAAGCTTGGAGCTGTTGGCGAAGCTGTTGCCCACGTTGCCAACGAGTCGCAGGAAGCCGCTTGAGATGAGATCTTGTCCAATTCTCTCAGCGTAGCTGATGGTGGTGGTGTTCATGTATTTTTGCAGGTATTCGACGATATCAGAACCGGCCGACGTATTGAGGTATGTGCCGAGAATAGGAACCTTGGTCTCGCCAGTCTTGATGGTGTTGAGCATATGGGAGAGGATCTTCTTGACCTGTTCAGTGTGGTATGTTTCATCTCCAATCTCATATATCTCGTCGTCATCCTCTTCCTTTTCCTTTTCCTTGTTCTCCGAGATCTTGATTTCGGGCACATTTGGGTTGACTGGCTTCGGGCTCGTCTCTGCCGTTTGGAAAGCCATCTTGTTCTCCTCTTCGATGTCTTCCACCAAGCGGCACTTGTTGAAGTAGTTGCTGCGAAGCTTCTTGACATTCTCGGCCTGGCGATCATGCGCCTTGATGCGAGTTTGCAAATCATCCTGAGACTCCTGGACGCGGGATTCGTGGGCATCGCACCACCTTGTAAAGGGATTCACAACCAGGTCGCGAATGCTTTGGGCGATCTTCAGGTGGCTCTTGGCAGCGTCTTCCATCTCGGTTCGCACTCCATCGTATGCTTTCTTAGTGCTGGCGCCATCGTCGCGAGAGAAGCCACCGGGGATCTTGTCAGCCGACGGCGCGATGTCTCCCAACTTTTGACCGTACAGCTCCTCGGCTTCGGCGCGCATCCGTGCAATGGTCAGGATTTGTCGGTCCTCTTGGACTCCTTGTTGAAGCTTGCCGAACAAAACGCCGAGTCCTGTTCAGTCGTGTCAGTGTCTAGAAAGCCATTGCTTCTTCCAGTGAGGTCGTATGTACCTGCGGCATAGTCTGCCGACCAGAAGGAGTCTGCGAAACCAGGCATGGTAGCAGGATCAGGGGGGTCCTCAAGACCGACCAAATTAGGTGCAAGGTGGAAAAGAAAGGGCAAAGGAAATGGATTCTTTGAGATATTGCGAAAATCTGCTATGGGTCGTGATTCATCACCAGTCGTATTTGTTTATGGTCGTAATCCGATAGGCAAACAAAGTGGAATCAACAAATACAGCAGCAGTGCAAGACAATGCGCCAGGGTCTGATGTCAACTTTCGGGGCTCAAAGCTGGCTGACGGAATCAAGGCTGCTGGTCTTTGGAGTTCGCTCCGCTCGGGTACCAAGTTCAGGTTTGGCTCTGGCTTTTGGCTCTGGTTTTGGCTCTGGTTTTGGCTTTGGTTCCACGTAGTACAAAGGTCGGCAGTCGTACTATGCCATGAACAGTACAGTGCTTAACGGGATGTGACGAAGGGCAATGCAATCAATCAGATTATGCGAGGGTCGCGCAGTGGGCAGTACACACAAAGCTGTCGAGTACGACAAAAAAGACAAAGCAAAGCTTGTGGCCGTGAGGATGCTGTTGAAGCGTTGGATGGCGTCCGCAGAAATGAATTGAATACGAAGGGACAAAAAAAAAGAGCCCAATCAAATGTTTTGATTCCCAGCGACAGCCAAATCGCTTTTTGCCGTGTTCTAACTTCTTCTCTCATTTGAAGTCTGGAGCCCCCTTCAAGGGCCTAAGCAGCTGAAGACAAAGCTGTCGATGAGAGAGCCCCTTCCAATTGGCTGGGCAAGGGGATTGACAAACCTGTTGCATCCTTGTCCGCATGCCACGGATCCGTAGATGCTTCCCCCAAGCCACTCCTGCCACTGAACGCACTCAATTAGCCCCTGCATCACTTTCCCCTTAGCCTAGACTAAAGGCTCAAACATGGCCCGCCCGCTGACAGGCCGCTTCCGACGAGACGTTTTAACAGTAGTTAGCCCAGCCCGCTGGCGCCCTCCTACCCCAGGAAAGCTCTGTTTCGTCTCATCTCATCTCATCTCATCTCATCCCATCTTCTCCTCTGGCAACATGTTACCGTGAGGAACCGGGTTTGTTTGCAACAACATTGTGTATGTGCGCAAGTCGTCTGTGAACAACCAGAGACTCTCTCCAATTGTTATGTCATCCATTTAATCTGCAGTAATATGACGTAGGTAGGGTTGATGCATATACATGTGAGCCTCAAATTCAAAGTGCTCAAGTCCAGGGACCGATGGCCTGGATTAAAACGGGGCGAGCCCGTGTTGGGCGGAAAGCTGCGTACGCTCGAACTCTGAACAGATAATTGCAAAAACAGCTACAATCTCTGATGCATTTCACCCTTTTTGACCCAATTAACCTAGCTCATTTGAAATGGATTATTCGACATTCAACCCGTTGGGTCTCTTACAGCCTACTCTGTGCGTGCAGCTGGAGGGCTATAGCCATGACACAAGGTGCTCGGGAGCTACTGCAAGGTACAGTGCTCGTGAGAAGACGTTGCTTTTAAGGTTGGGCCATTCCGACAAATTATTAGACAAATAAGCAATTCGGGCATGGCAGGGAGCTAAGCTTAACCATGTAACCGTAGATGGTCTTGTAGTTTGTCTACATGTCCTCTACGTTGTGACCGCTTGCCAAACGTGCCGATGGGAAGGGGTGCAGTACCGGAGGTGCACTTTGATAATCATCGGTGATACCGGCCGGAATGACGAGCTTGCGGGGCCATCCTGATTAGGGAGCTGGCGTCCAACATCTCGCCTCACGCACTCCGATTTATTTGTTTACGACTCAACTCGTCACGACTCCTGGGAATTGTCGTGTGCGGTTCTTCTAGATTTTCTGTCTAACAGAAGTCACCTAGGACTCAAGAATACCGCGTTGGCCAAAGTAGACCCCAAAGTAAGCCCCAACGTAGTCCCATATCTGTCGCATGGGCCCTGCTGACATATCGACACAGTAGCAGCTACAAAACCATGGCTGATAAAGTAATTCCATTTGGCAATGCGCCTCTGGAGGAGAAGCGTCCGCACCATTCATGCAAACGAAGTGCTATCGCTGTGATATTTTCATTGCTGTTCTTTGGAACCCTGTTCCATCCGGTATCACGGTCTTACCATCCAGCTTGCCACGCCTATTCGCGCTTGCGCCCCCTTACGGTCGAGGAACGAGTTCATAACGTCTTGGCCCGGACTCCACTGATCGGTACCTATTTCTGTCTTGAAGTGTCAATTTCACTTGCACTAACAACTTGCAGATGGTCATGATGATTTCCCGCTTCTTGTGCGTTACCTTTACAACAACCACATCTACGGAAACTTTACCGAGGCTTTTGAGAAGACCGGTCTCCCCTCTCATGTCGACCTGCCACGACTCCGAGAAGGTCAGAACGGAGGAGCCTTCTGGAGCGTGTATGCGCCTTGTCCGAAGAATGGTTCGGACTGGTCCGATGATAACTATAAAGACAGTGCGTCCTTTGCTATGACTTAGCTGGCAGCGTCGTGCTAATTCCATTCCAGTCGTCCTGTTCACCAACCAGCAGATTGACCTTATGACTCGTTTAAGTGCTGCCTACTCTAATGACTTCTCTCACGTAGCTGGCATCACTGCCGACTCCGCTCTGGCAGCCTTCAAACAGGGGAAGCTCATCTCGCCTCTTGGCGTCGAAGGCCTGCACCAGATCGGCAATTCAGTCGCAAACTTGCGTTCTTTCCACGCCCTCGGAGTTCGATATGCTACTCTCACACACAATTGTGGTAACATCTTTGCCGACTCAGCGCTTGTCGAGTCACCGTTCCGCAAGGCCGAGCCGTACTGGGGTGGTCTTTCACCCAAGGGCAAGGAGCTCATTCACGAGTTCAACCGCATTGGTCTGATTGTCGATTTGGCTCACGTCAGTGCCGACACCATGCGTGACGTACTCGGTGGAACCGAGTTCGAGGGCAGTAAGGCCCCGATCATGTTCAGCCATTCTTCGGCCTTCGCGATTTGCCCGCACCCAAGAAACGTGCCGGACGATGTATTGCAACTAGTCAAAAAGACGAACTCTGTTGTTATGGGTAAGTAGCCACGGCTTCGTTGCGCCAAAGTATCTGTTAACATAGATCGTAGTTAACTTCGCACCCGACTTCATCTCGTGCAAAGATGTCGGCAACGACAATGGCGTTCCTGTTCTTGTGCCCGAGAACGCCACGCTTGCGCAAGTCGCTGATCATATCACCTATATCGGCAACTTGATCGGGTATGATCACGTCGGTGTCGGCAGTGATTTCGACGGCATTCCATCAGTCCCGAAGGGCTTGGAAGATGTGTCAAAGTATCCTGACCTCTTTGCCGAGCTACTGAGGCGAGGCGTTTCTGATGAAGACGCAGCCAAGGTCGCTGGTGGCAACATTCTCAGGGTCTGGAAAGATGTCGAGGAAGTTTCGGCCAAGCTTCAGGCAGATGGGTTCCCAGTGCTCGAGGACGACTTGCCAAGCTTGAGGTTCCAGGAGAACTTTAAACTGCTGGGCCTGGAATAGATGAACGCGACTCTGAATGACCTTCCTCTGTGTACGGCGCTGAACAGCCGGGGGAGGGAAGGTACGGGGCTTAGTATATTGTGAACAATGGTGATGTCCCGAAAAGAGTATGATGTCAACTATATCAGCCTATCATACAGGCGTGCCGTATGTTGTTCCGTGGACTAGTACATCCTCTAGCTACCATTGAAACCGCCTATTGAAGGATAATTAGCCGCAGGCGAAGACAATATCTACGTAGACATATTTCGTGTACTATAGCCTCGAACTAAATATTGATTGGGTAACAATCAACGGTCGCTATTAGCTGGGAATTATCGTGCATCACGCAAACGGCACTGAACGTTTATCTTACCGAAGTTCGAGCCTGTCGCTGAAACTTTCAAACCCAAGCCCCTTGTCCTAGGGCGCTGGATACCTGTCTCTGCGCCCAAGCTATATAGGTTCGATATCTTTGTCCCGTCAGGCAAGAATCCTGAGACACTACATACGAACGTCTTTCGCGTTAACTTGCTCAAGACAAACTCCCGAGTTCTGTTGGGTACTCGCTTTGCACAATCTTAGATCCTCATTTTCCTCTGTGGAAGGGAGCCTTGCAGTCCTCACAATATCACTTCTCTACCTCATTTTCTTTTCTCGAATTTTCCGTCCCCGTCCGCGCCTCCATCTTGTGCTTTTTTGTGGTTTCGTTGACCATTTCTCCGATACTGGCCCGACGGGTGCTAGAGCCATATCCTCCGATGAAGCACAAGATCGGCTTTCTGAATGTCTGATCTGTTGAAGTTCTCGATGTCATCGAGAAAGTCAACTTTGAGATAGCGCGTATCAGAATCCGGCAGTCTTCTCGATTTTCACCTGTGGGATTCCTGATCCGATGTTGCTACACTGATTAAGGCCTTGATGTTTCTCCACCAAGTCGATCAGCGACATGAGAAGCTCGTTGCTTTCTAGAGGGCCAATATTGCCACCCAGCAAGTCTGGGATCTAGGGGTTCATCCTGTCACTGTTGCTGTCCTGACTGGTGCGCTATCATGCTATGTGAGACTATATTGTGGTCTCAAATTTATAGAGACAGTACTTCCTGAGACTTATTACCTGTCCGTGTGAAGCTGCCGCGTGCTTCTTCGGATCGTTTCATTTGTTCCATGATACTTTGGTGCAAATTAGGGGCCTGTACAGTCTGGAAATGTACCGAAGTCTCTAACTTGGAAAAACAAATGTAGGGTAAGTCAGGCGAGCTATTTACGCAGCGCCAAGGAAGAAGGCTGTTGCTCCCAACCCGCGAATCCTTTTCTTATGGTTGAGAGAAATCTATAATCAAAAGTCATACACAACAAGTGTCACAATCTGATTATCACGGGCTTCATCATGCACTCGTTCAAGCAAATCAGTAGGTGCAGCCAAGCTTTGATTTGAAGGGCTTTTCATGAGACATGGGCTGCGCGTTGAATTTCACATCTCTAAGTAAATGCCGAATTTCTTTTTGTCTCTTTAAATTCTATGTTGTCAAAACCTTCCATGCAAAGAAGCTTCAATCGTGTTTTTAACTCAAGTGGCCGTCTCTAGAGCTGGCGTCCCCAGGTTGTGATCCTTTTCTTTTTGTGCGCCACAAAATGGACAACAGATGTCAACGAAAGAGTTATTTAGTGACCAAAATACCTTTTGCTCTAGGGACCACCAGGTTCTAACTGTCATATCATATCAAAGTAACAGTATCTCAAATTAGCCTATAGCACGCAAGTACTACACCGTCGAAATGGTTGGAGGGTATATATTTGCTCGGCTTGCATGCAGTGATATGTTCGAGCCCATCCAGTTTTGAAGTATTTTTTTTGATAGGATTGTACAATGGTTCTATACCATAATGTTATTGTACAAACGGCTTGGCTCCTCCTGAGCGGCTGGAACGGCCATGGGATGAGGTTCTCAGAAACAGGCCACTAACCTCTGTAAAACGCCGATTCCCAATGATGCAGGATCTCCTGGGCTGCCAAAAGCCCATACGTCCATAATTTTCTACACAATGCCCCCAAACACTCAGGCCCCTTAGCTTCGTGCTCCTCCAGCCGCCCGATCTGCCCCACCTCTCTCGAGCACATTGAGCTTCCTGGCCGTGGTGATTTGCGTCCTTGTGTTTTGACCCCGTACAGGAAGACCCATGGCATGTCTTCGTCCTCTGTATGTACCCATGTCTCGCAATCTGCGGATGTTTTCTTGTACTAATCGCCGCGCGTCATTGTCGATGGTCATGGTGGACAGTTCGGCTGTCAGAGAGGTTTGCGTCTTGGCGGGAAGAGTCTCCAGTCTGGAAAGAGGATGAATGCAGTATTTGGCCATGATGCGTGCTGAAGTTTGCGGTCCCAGGCCGTAGAAAGATTCGAGGGTCTTCTTGACCAGCTTCCGCGGGTGGAAGTTTACACCCATTATGAAAACCTGGAGAGCAATTAGTGCCGCTAGAAGAAGGCTCCGCAAGCGAGCTGCTCACCATCTTGACAGAATTGACACGCCGGCGGCTGGATATGTCGTGTATGTTCGTTTCCGAGGTAGCGCTTGACCAGAGCTTCCAGGTCTCGAAAGTGAATTTGGAAGTCGCGAAACCGCACGGACCAATGTGCACTAATTAGCCGCTAGCGTCTGAGAGCACTCCAATGGCGTGAGCACATCACTCTTATCGTTCACGATAAGACCCCTCTCATGCATGTCTGGAACTCCCGTTGCTAGGGACCTGCATCAAGCAGCTCCGAGGTGAAACGTAGCTTTAAGAAGAAAGGATAGGAAAGCTCTCGCCTCTTCTTGATTGCTTCATCTTCCATCTCACAATTCTCGGCGAGTGACTTTGCGTCGACATTTTACAAACAATCCTCATTGAGATCAATTGATTCGATCTTGATAACATCATCGACCATGTTGTCGCTGCGCCGCGTCTTCGCTGGCGCCCTGCTGCTCCTCGGAGTCAGCATGGTGTTCTTCGCCTCAACCGCCGAAGCCGCCAAGGGCCCCAAGATCACCCACAAGGTCTACTTCGACATCACCATTGGCGACGAGCCCGCTGGCCGTATCGTCATGGGTCTCTACGGCAAGACCGTCCCCCAGACCACTGAGAACTTCCGTGCTCTGGCTACCGGCGAGAAGGGTTTCGGTTACGAGGGCTCCTCTTTCCACAGAGTCATCAAGCAGTTCATGATTCAGGGTGGTGACTTCACTAAGGGTGATGGCACCGGTGGCAAGTCCAGTATGTTTTGATCCTATATCCCCGTACCAGTTTGCACTTGCTAACCCACTCTGCCCTCAGTCTACGGTGACCGCTTCCCCGACGAGAACTTCAAGCTCAAGCACACCAAGAAGGGCCTCCTCTCCATGGCAAACGCTGGCAAGGACACCAACGGCTCCCAGTTCTTCATCACCACCGTTGTCACCTCGTAAGTAATATGCTCAAAAACAGACGACAAGACAAGGCATACTAATCATCTTCTTAGTTGGCTCGATGGCCGCCACGTCGTCTTCGGCGAGGTTCTTGAGGGCTATGAGATCGTTGAGAAGATTGAGCAGGCCCCCACCAAGCCCGGTGACAAGCCTGCCAAGGAGGTCAAGATCGCCAAGAGCGGCGAGTTGGAGGTTCCTGCCGAAGGTATTCACGTGGAGCTCTAAATATCCTACACGTCTCTGAGAAGGTTCCATCCCGGGTTTTCTTCTCGTGATGCTACCATGTCAACATAGCTGATTCGACCTGTCTCCCTAGATGCTATTTATGGTAGTGCCGAATGGGCAGCAGGATTCGCTAGCGAGGAGGCTGCCAACCCATTTACTGAGAGTGAGATTGCAGCTGCCGCTCAGGGTTTCTCTGTCCTTCAAAAGGCTGCTTTCTTCGCAGTCGTGCTGGCTGCTATTGCCATTTACCTGCGTTTGAGCAAGTCAAAGACCGAAAGGGATGACATAGGATACGAGAAAACCATGGCGTAAATACAAACAGGAAGCAAAACGTAAATAAAATGGAGTGCGCATAAGCTGTCTATGCAACACGTAGCGAAATGCCGAAAGTGATTGCTTCGGTAGTATGTGAAATGTTTCTTTTAACTATATAGGCCTGCAACGGACCCATAATTCTTTTTGGATGGGCAGAAATCTCATCCGCTAGACTTACACACATCACAACACCCAAGTAACCACCACAATAAGCAAGATGAAGATCCTGAGCTTAAACTTCCTGACCTGCGCGGTCAAGGCCTGCAAGTCCTCTTCTGATTCCTATCCTCTGCACCCCAAGGATGCGGAGTTAGTGCAGGACGACATCGAGGTCAACGCTGAACTTCTCATCAACCTACTGCCCCGCATCGATTGGACAGCGCTCACCACAACCGCCACAGAGGTGAGTAACTTTGTTCTCTGATTATATCTCGAAGTGACATGCATACTCGACAAATACAGCTTCATGTATCTGTATTATTGAGTTGTTGCAATTTGCATGAATCTGTCTAGCACTTTTACTCGTTCACACATCCCAGCCCTTTCCATTCAGCACTGGCATGAAATTTCCCCTTCTTCCACACCCGCGAAAACGAAGCCTGACCCATCATGATCTCATGTCCCTCGCATTTGATCTTTCTTACTTCAAGAAGGAAGTAAATGAATGAATCTTTTCTTGCTGACCAACCCGAAACAGCTCGGCTTCCCTGCCCTGCCCTCGCAGCCCCCCACGGCCGAGGACCTGGCCGCCGACGGGCAGAAGCTCAAGGACCTGCACCACCTGCTCATGGAGACGCAGATCATGGAGGGTATGCTCGTGTGCGGGCACTGCGGGCACGAGTACGCCGTGCGGGAGGGCATCGCCAACTTCCTGCTGCCTAGCCATCTGGTCTGAAGGCCTGCCTAGGCTAAGCTAAGAACCCGTGGGATGGGTTATTTCGGCAACTTCCCGGTGTATGCAGGAGTTGTCGAGAGAGGGAGATGTCTGAGAGGGGGAGGGATGGACGAGGTTTGTGAGATTTGTGAGATTTTTGTGGATGTGGATCTCGGGACGGGAAAAAGAAACAGCATGGAAGCAATTTCTGGATGCATTCGGAGGGCAGAAAATGAGATAGGATGGAGGAGATCGAGAGGGGGCGCAATATGAATTTCTTGGAGGCGTTCATGGCGTTCGCCTCATAGACAGAGTCCTTTGGGGCCACAGCAGAGAAAAAAAACCAGGTTACAGTCACATGTTTCATGTCGTATCCACGACCGACAAGTGCTGGCTCCTTTGATCATATGTATTGAAACGCCAGCTATGAAAATCATGTGTTTATACACCCCCTCTGCCAGGTGCCAGTGCCCGCAAGGAAAGCTCGATCACGTTCTATTCCATACAATTCCAGGGCTTCTACTAGATAAATCGATACACATGGACTTATCAAAGACACACGACGCTCTCGAGCGAGTAGACAGTACAGCCTGCTCCTAGTTTCGGTTGATTTGTTAAGTGCCAGTAGCCGTCTTGTAAAGCGCTTATTGTTGCTTCTTCTGAGCAGCCGGGCCCATCTCCTTGTCAAAGGCACCATACGGGACTTGGAGACTGCCAAGAGCAGCAATTCCTACTCCCAGGATTGAGAACAGAAGCAGCAAAGCTACAAGAACCATGAAGATACCTGATCAGAGTTAGTCGTGTTATCCTTCACGTGTATATCGCAGAATGAACCTACCAGGTGTGAAGAACTGGTACTTCTCAAACAACGGCCTCGTGTCTCTCTCTTGTTTCTGCCTTTGCACGTTTCCGTTCCGTCTCTTCAGTTCCTGGTGCGTCGTATCCTTGAACTCGGCCTCATACTCCTCGTGCGCCTTCTCCGTGTGAGCGCCAGCCGTGTAGATGACGGTAAAGTCTCCCGCGGCATCGTACTGTTGCAGAACCAACCCGAGATCCTCATCACTTTCCCTCAGACTCTCAACGATATCCTGGAATCGGCCGCCCGCGGGGATCGGCTCCAGGTTCAGGGTATCGACCGATGGTGTCTTGCCGGCAGCCTGACAGCTCTCCCTGATGGCGGACTCGAGCTTCTGGATATCGGCAACGCCGCTCATCTCCGAGATGGTCATGCGGCCCTGGACCTTTCTCGATGAGAGCGCGGCCTGCAGCTTGGGGGCCGCACTGCTCGAGCCCAGGTGTTGGATGTTGAGGTTTGGCTGCGACACGAGCAGGTAGCGCTGCGTCGGACAGGACGACAGGAAGTCGCCGGCGGCCTTGAGTACGGAGCTGTTGGCGTGCAGCTCATCTGATAGAGGGCTGTCCAGCCTGTTGGATAGGACCATAACGTTAGCAATTCCAGTTCGCGATAGGTTCTGGCAATGGTGATGATGATCATGGTGATGATTCCATGTATGGAGACGAAGACACGTACCTCTCGGTTGAAAAAAGAACAAAAGGCGAGGTGTTCGTGAATGCATGCGCCGTGGCGCAGCAAGCAGCGACGGTCGCCGCTGTGGAAAGACGCATCGTGGAGTTGCTTTCAGGATGTTACGCCTCTATCTTTGAATGGACGTTGGAAATGAAGCGAGAGCTTGACGACATCCATGTGTGGATTGCATGTACCAGCTCATTACCTCCCAAGTACAAAGCTAACCGTGGACTAACCTAACCTAGACTACAGCGAATTACCGACGTCCAGCCTGCCAGCCTGCCCAGCTCAGCAAGCGAGAGAGAGAGGACAAAAAACCACCCCCCGGCAAACTCCGTCGAGGCTGCTGCGACAGGCCAGAAACCACGTTGGGGGCCAGTGCTGCAGGGTCCCCTAGCCATGTGAGTACCGCCGAGCAGAAAGCTGGGTTTAGTGGCTTTCAGCGGCTGCAGTCCTCTAACACTCTAGGTTAGTGGAGGGGAGGCTACAGGTTAAGTACAGAAGGTTTCCATATCGGTATCGCCAAAAAATTCCCGATAAGATTCAAACCTCCATTCAGCCAGGAAAAATTCCCATACAGCGGCAGCAAGCTCTGCACATCACAACGAACACACGGCCTGCCATAATTACGTCCACTTTCCACGTCATTGGGATTTTCCCCCCTCACCAGATACAATGTTCATCACACACCCCAGACCCAAGAAGAGCATCTTGCCGGCCCCGGTGAAGAAGCGCAAGTTTGATCACAAGGTCGAGGAGATCAATTTCGACATCGACGCGCGTGAAGAATATCTGACGGGCTTTCACAAGCGCAAGTTGCAGCGCGTGAAGAGAGCGCAAGAAGAGGCTGCCAAGAGAGAGAAGGAGGAAAAGCTGGAGAGCAGGAAGCACGTGAGTTTTCCCCTGGCCGGAGACCCCAAAACTACACAAGAGGGCTTGGAACTAACAGACCGGGGGAATAGGCTCGTGAACAGAGGAAACAGGAGGTGGAGGAACATGTAGACCATGTCAACAAGTTACTGAGGGAAGCAGCAAGGGCCGGTAACGTGGGCGGTGAGGAAGACTCCGACGAAGAGAAGGACGAATGGCAAGGGTTACCGGATGGACCAACTGAAGAGTCGATCGATCACGAGGAGGAATACATTGACGAAGACAAATATACATCTGTGACCGTAGAGTCTGTCAGCGTCTCTAGGGATGGCCTGCACAAGCCCGAAGAGGAGCCCGACACGGAGGACGAGGAGGAGAAAGAACGAAGAGAAGCCCTGGCAAAAGCTGAGAAAGAAAAGGACGTGCGGCCCAAGAAGCAGAAGAAGCCCAAGTTCCGTTATGAGTCCAAGTTGGACCGGTCAATCGCCAACAAGAAGCAGAAGATTAAAAAGCTTAAAGCCCGGGGGGCAAGGGAGTAAGGAGGCCCTTCACACGGGGCAGGAGCTTTAATCAATGTGTGGCAAATCATCACATACATACATACAAGCCGAGTAACATGCTTCGGACCGGGAAACGTGACATTGCAAGAACTCTAGAATAAGACGGCAAACGACGGATGTGAAAGAAACCGCAAGTGCATATTAGTTTCGGCAGAAGCAGGCCTCGAATCATCCCCAAGCGGCACACACCCTCACTCCATCACGACCATGGCGCGAACTCGATTCGCTCCTGGGTATTTCCGCGCTCTGTTCTCCACACGACAACAGGCAATACTGGTTTAGATGTTGCCGATCTCGTTCTGGAGGTCCTCCAACTCCTTTTGCAAGGCCGTGTACTTCTTGGACATCTCCTCGTACTTGCCCTCCCACTGGTCGCGCTCCTGCTCGAGGGCCTGGACCTTGCGTTCGAAATGACCGGCTTTCACGTCAGTTTGGCGGAGCCTGTTTGAGTGCTCCGATTAGTACATGACGATCTGGGACAGCAGAAAGGGGACGGCTTACTTCTCATTGGCCTCACGAAGAGTCTTATCTGCTTCCTCGGCTTCCTCCTCGAGGAGCTGGAGTCTGCGTTGTAGGGTCTCATTCTGCGTACCATGTTGCTGGCCCTCCTCGGAGGTCTTCTTCAGGTCCTTGACCGAAGTGTCGAGCTTGTCGACCTCGGACTCGAGCAGACCATTCTTGTGCGAGAGCGATGTGATCTCCTGCTCCTTGGCCAGGTTCTCCTGCTCGAGAGCCTTGAGCTTTTGTTGAAGCTCCTCGACCTTGCTGGCGTTGTCGTCAGCCTCCAGACGGAGCTGGTTCATTTTCTGTAGTCCAAAATCGTGTCAGCTCTGCCATGGTCATTTGCAGTTTCTTCTTTCTTGTCTTTTTTTCCTTTTTCGAAGCTTGGCTCGCAGCCATGGGATATAGCCTGGGTGAGTTGGACCAAAAATCTCGATGAATACACCAAGTGCTGATACTCGGGCGTTGGCCTGATGGTGGGGTAAAGAACTGGGGGGAACGTTGGAGATTATGTTGGCTGTACTGACCTCCTTGATGCGATCCATGGTTGCGGGTTGTGTGTTGACTGTAGGTTGAGAAGTTGGAATGGGAAAGTAGGGGTCCAGATGCAAGACTTGAGAAAAAAGGGAGGTGTTGAAGTTGTGTCGAGAATGTGAAAGGAGGTTATGCAAGGTGCTGTTGAATGAATGAAAGAGACGGTCTGATGAACGGTCACAAGCGCCTGGCATCAAGTGGAATCTGCCTCTCCTTTTGGCGGACAGCAATCAAAGGCAAGCCCGCGCCCAAAGCCCAGCAGAACTAAATAACTGCCCCTCGTTGCTACCCCCCCTTGTTTTCCAAAGATGCACCTAGAATCAGACGGGAGCTCGGGTCTGTTAGGAAATTACGGCATAATTAGCGGTAAATTCTTAACAGTTTGATCATCACCGCTCTTGAGCTTCAGTTGGTGGGGCAGCGCTCAGGCTTGCCAGGCAGCCAGGGTGTTCGAGCAGCTCAGCTCGGCATTGACGACGCGTTGCTCCGCCAACATCCAAAGTAAAGTAAACCATCCATTCATTCTCCATTCTCTTGGGAACCTCATGAGTTCGTCCTACGCATCCGTGTCTTTGCTTCCATTGGATAAACACAGCAATTACTGCATGGCCACACCGACACCTCCGGCTTATCTATCACGCAACTCATGATAACCATCGATTGAGCTCCAGTGCACCCACAAGTGTGAGGACGTCAACCACTTGTTTACACCAATTGAACCACATAGCATCCGTCAGCCACACCAGCGACCACAATGCTTGCTGCTCGCGATCAGGAGAACCTGGTGGCCCGCCACCACAGCGGTACGGCTCTGAAGCAACAGCAGAATGGCCAGCTTGGAACCCGATACCCAAAGACGCCCATCAAGATTCCCTTGAACGATGAGAATGCCGGCCACCTCAAGGGCGCTAAGAGCGTCCTTGGCAACCGGACAAAGGGCAATGAGAATGCCATGGCCTCTAAGGGCTTCAAGGGCCAGGACAAGTCAAACTTCGTGACCCCTATGCGTAAGTAGTTTATGCACAGTAAATCTAAAACGTAGACGAATACTAATCGTCAGACAGAACCACGTAACCGTGCAGTCCTGGGAGACAAGACGACAAACGCCAAGGCCCAAGCACTTCAGACCGTCAATGTGAAGAGCGCCATCAAGGAGATACAAATGTCCAAGGGAAAGGCTCCTACCACCGTCAAGCCTAAACAGAAACAGCCCCAGGTCGAGACCCAAAAGCTTCTGATCCATGCCCAAGTAGAGGATCCATTGAGTGAAGAAGAGCCAGAATATTGCCCACCTAGGCCAAAAGATCTCCCATACGAATCTGACGTCTTTCCCGATGGGGTTCTGACATTCGACATGCTGAAGCCAGAGAACCGCATGAAAGGCTTCTACCAGTACTACTTTGACCCGATCGGAGAGGATGGTGTCTCCAAGTCTGAAAGAGAAGAGCGCGAGGCAACGCGAAAGGCATTAGAGGAAGCCGATAGAAAGATCAAGGAGGATTTTGACAATTTCGAATGGCCTTCTGTCCAGGATGAGATTGATGAGGCTAACAACGTGAAGCCTTTGAAGTCCAAGCCAACTACATTGACAACCGCACAATCCAAGGCCAAGGAAGTGCGACTAGCAACAGCAACCCGTAGACCATTGAGCTCGTTAACCTCCAGGACCGCTGCATCTGCGCTCACCATGGACGACGCTACTAAATCATTGCAGCGCAGGACTTTGAAGCCTGTATTGGCCCCGGTTGCCAGAAAGAAGGCCGCCTCATTCACCATCCCACGACTTACGGGTAACAAGTCAGCAGTGCCGCAGCCTCCAGCAGTCCGACGGACACCAATGGCGAATATTGAAGCCAACTCAAGGACGACTCTTGGCTACAACAAAGGTCGCGCTGCTGCATCAGCACTGTTGTCTGGAACAACCAGGCCAGGTGCAAAGCGGGCTCCAAGCCCTTTTAAACCTAAGGCTGCTGGACTTCCCCGCTCGGCAACGACAGCATCAACAGACTCAGACATGACTATTACGCCAAGTCGCTTTGCAAAGACGCTTATACCAGCCTCCGTTGACGATGAGCTTTGGAAGGAACGCGTCCCTTTCTTATCTATCTTTCACCCAGAGGATGATGATGATGACTGCGACTTTGCCGGTGGTCCTCTACCAGAACTGGAAGATGACGACTTCCAGATGCAACTGCCTGAGTAAATGTATTTTACTGTTGAATTACGACGTATGATCAGGCGTTTTGGGTTGTTTTTGGTCGGAAAATGGCGTTGGCTTGACCTTATTGGACTGCTACACGAGGCCATAAGACTCGGACAGGACCGGGCACTCATCAAAACAGGGCTCTCCGCGTGCCTCACCTGTTGAAGAGTTTGGGCAGCAAAGCAGCCAGTTGCCAACGGCATTTTTAAATTATGTATGAATAATGTTCTTTCGCCTATGCACATGCGAATAATACCAGCTACGGTTATCTAATTGTGCTCTGCATCTGCTGCACAGCCTTATCTTCGCCCTCATCTGTCCTCTTGGTGGCGGTGAAAATTTTAGTGAAATCAGACATATTTGCTCTTATCACCACGATGCACAACGTGAACTAACTACCTCCTCTCGGATTTGGTGCGCACGGTCGAACTTCTGGCTCTCATGGTCCGCGTCAAGTCACAACACAACGTAATGCATAATGTAAATGTCTTGCTTGAGGCTACGACCAGCACATGTCATACAGCCCCAAGTGGTAGTGTGAAGCCCAATCTTGTCTTCGAGGATCTAGCACGGTAGCACCTGACAAAGTGTGAGTGTGAAATAAAGGCTTTGTACAAGCCGGCGCTGATGCTCTGTCAGCCTCTCGAGGTCCTCTGTCTTTTTGCCTGGACGCTATATCATGAAAAGTTCTCTATTGTGTAGCGAATATTGTCACTCTCAAGCTGAGCTAATAATTATCTGAGGGATCGTTTCTAGCTTACTCTGAAAAGGTAGGCTCGAGGGTGGGCGCCTGTGTAGGTTGCAACCAACGCATCTAACGAACGCTCCGTGCATCTGTCATGCGAATCCTCTTTCCGGAGTTTTGCTGCTCTGTAACTCAATGTTGAGATTCTTCTACGGAGAAGTTCGGTATTGCCAGGAGTTGACCGGAGTCTCACTGCCTATTCAACTCCTAATCGCTACTCAGCCCTGCGGCTCTGTCTCTCTGTACTTCACCTCTTTGGGGCTCTCTGTATTTATTGTGATCTCTTTCCTGTGAATCATAGCCCCAACATTATGCATGATTGGACAGGACTGACACTAAACTAGATAAATTACGAGTCCGCTGAGTCTGTCTAGTTTTTCACAAGACTCAACGTTATTTACCTTATTGTATCCTCCTCGTTACAGCAAGCCGACATCTTTTGCACTTGCAATTATATGCCAGACCTTACAAGGGAAGAGTGAGCGACGACTACTTTTCAACTCGACCAACACACGAATTCATGAACACGCGGAGCCGATGTTCTTATTTTGCCGCTCCTCGTTTAGCTATCAAAGCCTACATGCTTATAACGAATTCATCCTTGATAGTGGTCATAAAATGACATCTCATCACTGGCGGGGTCCCTCTTGCTTGAGTCTTGCCAATTGTCGAACTCTGTAGGTATCATCATACACGCATCAACGCTTGAGAATGCTCCTCCAAATTGAGCAGTATGGCACACTTCCCCCCAGAACCGAAAGCGGCTTTTTGAGACAAAGACGCATTCTTGGGTCAGGCTGGGTTGGTTCAAGTTTCAGCCCCTGCAGACTTGCATGTACAAAGGTAGAAGGGTGTGAATTACTCTCGGAATCATGATCTCATGTGAGCTGCTGTTTTGACCATTGACATTGTCAGAAACCAATCGTGCGGCGTGAATGGTCAAAGAGAGGCTCTGTTTTTTCTTTTTCTTTTTCCGAGCCAGTCATGCTTGTATGATTGAGGTAGGGACGGGCGGACAAGTGACGTTGCCGGTCATTCTTGGCCCCTATGAGTCCGCTTTTAGCTCCTTAAAATTACTTGCAGCCGGGAACTGGTGGCAGACAGTCTTTTGTCAAGAGAAGAGGTCAACGCGCAGGGGCCTCACAGGCCTTGACTACTTTGTACAATCCGTTGACGGCCCAGCCAGGTTGAGAAACAAATAATTGGCCAAAGCGTTCTGCCTGGTATCTCAACGCAGAAGAATTGCAGTGGAGGTACTTTGCACTTAAGCGGCTGCTTCACTTGATGCCAAGTTATCAAAAGTTAGTTAGTGGCTCAGAATTATCCTGCCCATCCCTTTTGCATCCATTACCACGCCTGGCCGCTTCTTTTCTGACCTCAAACCTTCGCGACGCAATCTCTCAACCTCCTCGCTGGATTGTTTTCCACCTCGAATTGCTTCCACAGACGGTTCATCGGTTTCCGCATCAACTCGCGACTGCGCTGAATCCAAAACCGCCCTCATTTTATCATCGGCCAATCGCCAGCCACCTTGTATAGCTCATTCAACCCACTTCCTTCTGCAGCAAGGTCCACACGTCACATCCCCAGATTTCTTGTCGCGTGGGCTACCAGCAGGCACGCTCTTTTTTTTTTTTTTTCTTCTTCCCCCTTCTCTTTCGCGTTGTTACTCGCGACGTCCGACATCTCAAATCATCGACACGCGTGCACGATTCCAATGAATGACCATTGTTAGTCGTTTATTTTCGTTTCGGAAATGATGGTCGGTGGATAGGAGAAGAAGATAAAACATCATACCCGCGAACCATGGCTCCTAGCGCTGGTGCGACGTTCACCAGTTTTTTCCCATCTGCCCCAAAGGCTGCTCGAGATAAAGCCAGGGAAAGGGAGCGAGCAAAGTCACGACTTTCAGAGTGCAGCACCGACCGCGATGCGAAAACATCTACTGCCGCTTCTACATCCATATCAACATCAACGTCGGACTCGGCTCAACGCAATGGCGTCAACCACGAACTCTCATCATCTGATGCCGTGCATCTACCGACTGATGACAACGAGTCATTACAAGGAGATATCCTGAACGGCGTCGGCTCCGCGAGCTCTCACGCCAGCACAGCTTCTTCCGTTTTCAGCCATGGCTCTGCCAAGAATAATAACATATCATCACATGCTAACAGCAGCCTCACGCCTCTCACCAACTCTGGCTCTCCTTCCAACCCATCCACTTCTACCCTGAAACCACAACATACCAGTCGCCCCCAAGATGCCAGAATACCTAATGATTCGATTCGCGCTGCCGCCACGGAACGTACCTCAACATCGCGTCGGACAGGTGCCAATGTCCGTACGCCGGCACGAGACCCCAAGCGTCCAACACAAGGAATGAAACGTACCTACGATCCATTACTTGACAAGAAAATCTCTTCGACCGAGAGGAAAACAGCGAAGCCTACATACAAGCCCTTCGGTGCGGTACGTAACCTATACTATAATATATACATGAGTCTGGAGGGGGGATGTCATCTGTCCTGGTGTGATATGCGTAATAAGAAACATGGCTAATTCCAATGTGTTGAAATAGGCAGATGACGTCCCCCCCACGGACCCCCGACTGGCAAGAGGAAGTCGACTTGATTATATCAATGTCGACTTTCACCTGCCTAAAGCTAGATTGCGCCAGACCCCGTACAACTTGAAAGCATATGTGTATGATCCTGCAACGTCGATAGGCCCTGGGCCGCCTACCCAGATTGTGGTCAGCGGCTTCGACCCGTTGACGCCTTTCTCAAAAGTGACAAGCATCTTTAACACTTTCGGTGAGATCGCCGAAAGCAGTAACAAAATGCATCCCGACACTGGCGCGTTCCTTGGCTTCGCCACCTTCCGATATAGAGACGCAAAGCCGCATATTAGTAGACGTGGTATGGCCGTTCCTGCTGTCGATGCTGCCAAAAGGGCTGTCAGAAATATGACAGGGCGCAAAATCGATGCCAACATGGTCAAGGTGGATTTCGATCGGGATGGTAAGAAGAGTCGTCTGATGCTCGAAAATGTCCTGAAGCGCGCCGAAGAGGAATCTCAACGAGCGCGCGATGCTCAGGTAGCAAGAACAGCTGCGGCAACAACAGCACCAACTGGGCCAAAACCAAAGCCTGGTGACGGATTTGTACGACCGCCTCCTACCGCGCCGAGGGGACCTGCCGCCCACCGACCAACCCCCCTTCCTACAGATCCAAATCCGACTTTTGCTGTACCTGGAAGACCTCGTCCCCTAATAGAACCAGTAATCGTTTCAACGGTCCTCCAGGGAGAGCCCTACATCTTTGTGCCTGACAGCAGTGTGCCCGTCATGCCGACAACTGTCGCCCACATGAAAAAGCGACTCAAGTCATTCGCCGTTGACGATGTGCGCGCCGATCGGACTGGCTACTATGTCATATTCACAAACAACACTGCTGGCCGGGAAGAGGCGTATAGATGTTACAGGTCCGCAGATGGTAGTGCCTTCTTTACCTATACTATGCGTATGCAGCTCAGGAATGGGACTGCGCTTGCACCATCATCACGATCTTTGAAAAACTCGACCTCAGAACCTGCCAAACGAGCAGAGCCCGAAAGGAAACTCGTTCCAGAAGTACGTCACAGGAGCGAGCGGGACCAACGTCGCCGGGATGAGGAGGCTGTGCTGAAAGAGGAGAAGGAACAGCGTGCTAAGGACTTTGACCCTGTGGTGGAAGCGGTCATATTGGTACGTCGCGAGATGAGGGAACACTTGATCAGGCATATCCGGACCAAGGTCGCAGCTCCTACTTTACACAACTTTTTGGATCCCAACAATCATGCCTCTAAACGACGAAAGCTGGATTTGGATGTCCCCACCAGTCGGTCTTTCGGCTCCCCTCGTACAGTCGATGATGGCAGTGCTACGCCCGTGGGCACACCCAACTCAAGCGCAGATCCCATAGAACGAAGAACAGCTAAACTCGATGTAACTGCGCTGCCAAGGATACGGAAAGCTACCAAAGGATCTCTTGCTGCACAGCGGAATCTTGGCTTTCAGGATCCCTTCGCTCGTAAGCGTACTTTGGTGGCACGCAACGCGTTCAGAGGCTTGCACCATCGTCTTGCACCAGACAGCGACGACGATGCATCTGAGGACGAAACAGAGAACCGTGACTCGATTGCAAGAGACACTGAAGAGCCTGATTCACGCCCGCGCAGCCGTATGAGCACCGACGAGGATGCTTTCAAGGAAGATGACGACTCTATGACGGAAGCCAGCTTCGCCGTTAGCGATGTTCCGACACGCATGAAGAAACGGAAGTTGGATCTTCAAGTAGAGGCCGCCATCAAGCGTCAAAAGAAGACAGACGAGGAGCTCTTTGGTGTTACCATTGATACCCTGGAAACGGATTTCCCTCGCTCGAATGAGGTTGAAGATATTTTCATTCCTGATGCAGATGCGGATGATGGGAAATCACCGGATCCCAATCTGCTTTCAGTTGATGCAGCTAAGAGCAGGAAGAAGATCTCCATCGCCAAAGCGAAAAAGAAATCCAAGAAGCAGATTTTCGAGGAGAGAGAGGCCCTCAAAAAGGCTCAACAAGAAGCTTATGTCGAAGAAGTTTTGGAACAAACTGAAAGTGAGGAAGCTGGCGAGCTCGAAGAAGAGGCCAAGAAGCTCTCGTTACCAGATGTTGCCGAAGCTGAGAAGCCTTTGGTCCGGGACGATCGGTTCTCTGATGCTGTGGTCCCTGCTATGGATCTATCAGACGACTTCAAGTTCGGCATCCAATCCATGCAAAAGCTCAGCCTCGAAGAGAATGACCAAGCGGATATTGCGAAACTCAAGAAGAGGTTTAAAGCCGCGGACATTGGGGAGGCTCGATTATGGACATGGCGGCATGAACGGGTACGCGAACTCAATGCACCCAACGCTGAGCCATCAGAGCCGTTGGTCATTGAAGGCTACTGGGTGCCGAACTTCACAGGCTCTGCTCGAACAGAGGGTGTCAAGAAGATTCTCAATTCCGAAAAATCAAAATACTTACCCCATCATCTCAAGGTGCAAAGAGCTAGGGAAGAAAGACAGGCCAGGGCTGCGAGGAAAGATGGCAAGGACACTGTTGCTGCTGCTGCGGAAGCGGCAAAATTGGCTGCCGAAAAACTTCTCGCCAAGGGCAACTCACGAGCCAACCGTGTCAACAATCGACGTTTCGTGGCTGATCTTAACGACCAGAAGCGGACGCTTGGTCAAGATTCCGATGTTCTTCGTTTCAACCAGCTTAAAAAGCGCAAAAAGCCTGTCAAATTTGCTCGTTCGGCCATTCATAACTGGGGGCTTTATGCCATGGAGAACATCAACAAGGACGACATGATTATCGAATATGTTGGTGAAGAAATCCGGCAGCAGATCGCCGAACTTCGAGAGCACCGTTATCTCAAGAGCGGTATCGGCAGCAGTTATCTATTCAGGATTGACGATAATACCGTCATCGATGCTACCAAGAAAGGAGGTATTGCCCGTTTCATCAACCATAGTTGTATGCCAAACTGCACAGCCAAGATTATCAGGGTGGAAGGGACTAAGCGCATTGTCATCTATGCCTTGCGTGACATTGCTGAGAGTAAGTCATTTGTGGTTCGCTATGCATCATACTGCAGACAGACGGCTAACATAACCACAGGTGAGGAGTTGACCTATGACTACAAGTTCGAGCGTGAAATTGGTAGTCTGGACCGTATTCCCTGTTTGTGCGGTACAGCTGCTTGCAAGGGTTTCCTCAACTAATATCCACCTTTTCGCCTTCTTTCACCTTTCTCCTTCCTGTACCAGATTGCAGTTTGCTCTGTCACGGCGCATCCTGGTTTTCTTTTTTTAAATGCGCTCTGGAGTTATATGCAACGGGTACACGTTCGGTACCTTTCTTTATACCATGTCACTTCCACGGATTTGGTGCATTTTCGATAAATATATGCATAACAAGGGGTTCGGCAGTAACCGTATTCACCCCAAGAACCTGGGATGGAGCGGAAAAGGCGGTTCAAAATCTTTTTTTGTACCATCAAAATCTTTTTGCAAGTTTCTTGCGTTGAATTTTGTGCTTCACTTCCTTACTCCCACGGGACCCGGGAGAGGAGTTGCTAGATAAAGGGATAAAACTTGATCTCATCACTGCGCCAACGGGGTGGAAAGCCTCGAAAAATCTCACCACAAGGGGCAAAAAAACTTGAATGGATGATTCAACTCCCCGAAAAAGAAGATCAGCTCGGCATGTCATTATGGATTGCATGCGCACGGGAAGAACGAGACAAGTAAGCGATGATGTAAAGAAGATGAGGTTGGCAGCAACTGGGCAAGGGAGAAGGGGGGGAGGCGGGGAGAGAGAGATATAGGAGGCTACGCCTTGCCTGGTAACTGTACAATATGGATATGTTTCTGGGGCAAGTTGCTGCAACAAGAATAGCATTGGCCTAGGATATTAATCTCGATATTGATAAGAAGTAAATTTTGAAGCCTGGAGGAAATTCGTGATGCCGTTGCACCCATTTGTTTTCATGTCATCGGCTGTCGAAAAGCGCGATTTGCCCGTCCTTCGTTGCCAAACGACGCGAGCCCTCGCCTTCCGCCTTCCTACGTACCGTCTTGTTGTCAATGCTCATCAGATTCGAAGATAGAAACAGTAATACGACGAGGATGAACCCCTTCTCTCATAAATCTAGAGCCTGAGATCTGCCGGACGTGAGTTCCTGTCGTCCTAATCCATCTTTATACATGGACAGATTCAATATTATGTTTTCTTTTTTTTGCCGACCTGAACGCCCTGTACCATGCTTTGTTCAACACAAAATGATATGCCATGACATGACCTGCCTTCTTTCTTTTATTTTATCAATCAAACGCCCCGACTCCCAGCCCCGAACGGAATAATGCTCTTCTGATGCACCGCTCCCAAACACGTATGTCGATGCGTACCTATTGTCCTCGCCTTCCCTTCTATATCGGCGCATCTGGCAGCTTCTCGACTACGTATTTGCCCTTGGCGCACGAGACGATGGGCACACCGGGAATCTTTCGTATCCTATTCTTGAGAGCTTTATCGCTGCAGGGGGGGTAACTGGTGTTAGCAAAACACGACTGACACTCGCCCTCCAGGAAGAGGAAGAAAAAGGAAAAGGAACATGAGCTAGCTTACTTGGTCGCAACCAGGTAGACACGGTGCTTGATGATGCGGTCCACGATGCAGTCATCGGCGTAAACGCCCTTGTGGTCGCACTTGAGCCTCTCCCAGCGGGTGTCGCGGGCAATGCGCAGGGCGAGGCGGTACCGGGGCCCCAGCTTCTCGAGCTCGGCCATGACGCAGTCGGTGATGATGGGGTTGGCCTTTGCGTAGAGCAGGTCCATGAGGCCCTCGAGCAGGGGGATCTTGCGGCTGATGGTGTGGGAGAGGAAGTTGGTGTCGACGAGGACGCTGTACGGCGGCACCAGGGCCTCGTTGTGCTGGAAGAACATGGAGCTCGGCTGCTGGGGAATCTCGCGTATCAGGTCGCTGCCGGGCGGCGCGCTGCTCTTGGGCTTCTGCTCGTTGTTCTCGTCGGCCTTGCCGGCGTTCTCCTTCCTGCGTGTCTCAATGTCAACAACTCCGAATTCGTCGGGAAAGGATCTTCCGGGTTCTCTTTGGTTACCTTCGGGCATCCTTTTTTGACTGCACCATCCAGAATTAGCAGTTGCTTCTTTCAAGAGAGAGAGAGAGCATCGTGAAGCGATCATGGTAAGGACTATCGCCTCCGATGGCGCAACGTGCTCTCGATACGGTAGAGAGGTGGAAGGTGAGACCAAATATTGCTTACGAGGACGCGCTTGACTTCGGCAAACTTTCTTGTACGTTTTGCTTGACCCATGGTGGGCTAACGATGGTGTTGTGGTGGTCGCAGGAGAGATTAAGATGGTAGTTTCCTTGTGTTTTAAGTTGGCAGTACTTGTCGCGGCAATCGTAAGAGAGGACCTAGGGAAGCTACAATGGACTTCTGGTGACGGGGGGCGGATGGTAAGGCTCAGGGTTGTGGTGCAATGCGATCTGCTCCCTCTCTCTCTCTGTCTCTGTCTCTCTCACACTATGGCACTTGTCGGTGTTGAGCCCGCTCAATGCTCGATGCGGGATGAGTTCGCCTCTGTGAACTTTTAAGTGGAGCTGTCGGAAGAACAGAGAAGCCGGAGCTTATCGGACATGATTACCCCCGCCACGCTAGCTTGATAGCGCACTCAGTAGATCTCCAGGGTCCCGGATTTAACTTACTAGTAGGTGGCATCGTACCTCCACCCAGTACGTCAGCACCAAGCAGAGGATGCAGGGGAAACGGCATGGCAACCGTGGCTTTCCTCCTGCATCGTTGTGCTGACCTTCCGACCTAAGATGACGAGTCTAATGCGCGTCTCTGAAGTGTATTTGTTGCTGGCGATTTGGTTGCCGCGAAACCGCCCTGAGCGCCACAAGAGAAAAAAGCATTTGATGATCGAGTAGGTACTGTGGTACTCTGTGATCTCGAGTGGGTCTGAGTTTTGTGCTGAGACATGCCGGTGATCAGTGTGTTCAAGCTCAATGCGATTGAGTTGAGTTGGGTTTGGTTAACTTCCTGTACTGTAACTGTGCATGTACGTGTGGGCATGCTGTGAAGCGGATCTGCGGTAACGTGCTCATCCTGCCTGCCCAGTTTTAGATTTGGGACAGATAGGTTGTGCATGGCATGGCATGGCATGGCATAGGTTTGACAGCGGCTAGAAACATGATGTTGGCCATCTTGTTCGACCTAACCCTGCGACCCGAGAGTAAAATCTGCGGGTGACAGGTTGTTATAGTTTGTAATAATCGGTCCTTGGAGCTCTCCGGCAAACCACATTGCAGCCCGTTATATCCCTCCTTGGATATACTATCATTTCGCAAGACCGCGTCAGGCAAGACAGACATACTCGTAGCTCGACTGCTGCTCGACGGGTTTCGTACTGTCCAAATCATGACTGCTATTTGTTACTTGTGCATGCAGGCACTGGGCTGTGCTAAAGTTAGGATGCAGCTAAGGCTGGTACCGGGCAGACACGAGCCTCCAAAAGGTCGGGGTCGGGTCGGGGTCCAGTGTGAATCCAGTCGTATTGTAATTAATACTAGTCTAGACTGATAGTTTCCCTTTTCATTCCATTGACAGGCTCTTAATGTCCACATGAGAGCCCACCCAAACCCACTCCCCTTTTCGCCCACTGTCGTACTCCATCTGCACCATCCGTCCATCCTCATCTGTACCGTAGCAAGTAAACCAACCCAAGCCAAACCAAACCAAATCATACTATACCTTACCACATCGCATCGGGCTTGTCGTCACAGTCAATGATCTGCTGAGGAGGTCGCATATACGACGATGCGATTCTAACCAGTGTTCATCGCCATCTTTTCCTCGTTCTTCATTCTGTTTCTTGCGCTGTTTGGTGACGGCTCCCTTTCGCTCGCTGCTTCGCTTTGTCTTCAGCCAGCCCACCCGCGCAATCCCTCGAAATCGTCCCTCATTTTCCGCTTTGCGCACTTGCCAGGCGCATTATTCGGGCAATTCCTGTATTCAGAGACAAACGAGGCCCTCTCTCGTTGGAACTTGTAGGGAGACAAGCTGTACAGGGCAAACCATAAGACTTTTGTTGTGTACCAATTCCTGTGCCGTCTCGGTTCCACCATCGCACAGGTTCCCAAAATAACCTCAAGACCGGTCTTCAAGTGCGGAAGCATACTTTCGGCTATCATGGCTCGGCAAACCTCTTTAGTGAAGCGTTACTTGCTTCTGTCAACGTTGGCGCTCCTCGCTACTTCGGCTATTGCGCAGACAACAACCGCCGCGGCAGCAACAGGCGATGACACTACCACAGCTGCGGCCACTACGACTACTGCGCAAACGACAGCGCAGACATCTGCCGCCACGACAACCGCCGATGATTCAGACACGACAACGGCCGCCTCAGGAACGACAACGGTACCCGACTTGACAAGCACCACGACCAGCGCCGGCACAACCGCCTCCACGGAAAACCAGACCGTCCCCACGCTCTCTAGTGCTACTACGGGTGTTACTAGTTACCCGTCCGCGAGCGTGCCGCCCACCAGCAATGCGCCGTACATGCAAACGTCAAATCTACCTGAGGGGACAGTATTCATTGCTGTGGGCGCTATCCTCGGCGCAGCTGGTGTGGCCATCTTGGTCTGGAGAGCCGTCATCGCCTGCCTTCTTCACAGGTCGGTCAAGCGCGCTGCCTTGGCTCAGCATCTAGCAAATGACAAGATCGCTGTTCCTGGTGCCCCTTCTGCGCCTTTCTATAAATACAAGGATCAGGAATCTCAGGGCTCTTTGGGCCTCGCCACGGCTGCCGCAGGTCGTGGTGTAAGGCGAACCACGCGCGGCCCCGTCCCGTCGTCCACGCCGAGTCAGACGAATCTCTTCTTCTCGCCAACCGCTGGCAATGCTGGAACCGCTGGAACTGCTGGAAATACTGCTGCCAACCGAGCATCAGCCTTCTTTGATGCTGGCAATCGTTCCTCGACTTTCCTGCCCTCTGGTTTTTATGCTGCTGGTCAAGGCGCTCCGCAACAAAGTCATGGCCATTCTATCAGCATGACCGATCTGAGGCCCGAATCGCATGGATCACCGGGCGTGTCGCCACGTAATGACCCCATCCGCCGCCACGCTCAGATGAGCTCGAGCACACTCAATCTGAACCAGGCGCCAACTGGACGAGCTCCTAGCACATATCTACAAGATCTGCTGGATGACAACCCACAACAGTTTCCTCCCCAGGATGGCCACCACGGTCACGACCAATCGAGGAATCGCTTCTAGCTTCTCATACCCCCTTTTTTGTTGCTTTGCATAGAAATATAGCGTCTAATAGTCATGGCCGAGCATTGTGGTTACACTTGTCGTTGGAGGCAGCTTTCAGAGGCACGCCTCTTTCAGAGACTGGTGAAAAAAGTGGCACAGGTTTCTATATCTGCCTCTTCCCATGGGTCAATCTTTTTTAAAAAATCATTTACGGGTACCGGCATTGAAGGAGTTTCAGGATAGTGGGTGTCTGCAGAGCCACGGGCTTTTTGTGTCCCTTTCTCCCACTCATCATTGTGAGTTTGTAAATAGTCTCATTCATGTCGTAGGTTCATCAATTGGACAGCATCGCCAAGCCTAAGGGCTTCACTTGAAATATTATACCTATACCTTGTAAATATAAGAATAACTCGTGCCGTGCCATCATGAATTCGGGCAGTTGGTGAGCAAATCGATCTATATACTCGGCAGCCTCGTCAGCATCACACCGTCAATGCAATGTCGACATGTCTGTCTCATGAAAAGGATGTAATTCGTGCATGACCACCTGGCGTCAATCACTAACGGTAACCCAAGAGCAACAAGCGGTAAAAAAAATTATTATTTTTTGAATGAAACCCCTCCCTCCCCCCTTGGCTAAACACTGCATCACCACCACTACTCTTCCTTCCATAAAAAGGCCCGGTCACCACATCTCTTTCTGTAGTCATAAACTCTTCAGATCGACACAGAAAATAGACCGACCCCACAGAAACACAAATAGTATAGGAAAGTAGAAGAACAAACAAGAAGATGAGAAAAAAAGAAGATGAGGAAGAAGAAGAAAAAGGAGAAAGGAAAGGAAGAGCAAGAAAAGAAGATGTGTGCACCCAACACTACACACAAGCCTGGTGCGAATTCAGGTCTCACTTCTTCGGCGAGGCCCACGAAGATTTCCGAGAGGCGTGCCTCCCAGCTACAAGGGCGAAAACGAGGTTTGGGGCCTGTGGGTGGACAACACGGGCTCGGCAGCCGCTCAAGAGTCCCAGCGTTCGCTTGTGTCCGGACTGTGAGTAACCTGTCTGGTGAGGCGGGGACGCATGTAAGTCGGAGGAGCATGTGCTTACCGATAATGCTCAACGCGCGGATCGAGTTGTAGTGTTTGAAATCTGTTGATCATTTTTGGTCTGAGTCGCTGCAATCGACCAGACTTATCGAGTGTCGCTGTCCTCGAGTGCCACTTGTGTATGTTGCATCATTTCGCTTAGAGAGAAAAGGAAAATCCACGGAAATAACAGGTTTGAGTTTTCAATTTGATCTATTGTCTATTCCAAAAATGTAAACAGGTTTGTATGCAATATGTTCATGGCTCTCGTGGCCTCTCTAGCATCAATCACACAGCTAATGTTGATCTCACTTGCGCCTATTTCTCAATGTTAGCCACTCGCTCAATTTAGTTGCTGATCTCCAGATTGCTGGTGACTCACCTTGCGAGATCATCTCAATATTTACGTTGTGTTCTCCCAGCGTAGAGAACATTCGCCCAGCAATACCGATCATGTTCTTCATCTCGGCACCAACCAAACTCAGGATTGCCATGTCGTGCAACGTCGACACGTCTCCACACTCCTCCAGCGCCGAGATGGCACTTTCGAAATTTGACGGGCTGGAGTTGGCCGAGTGGATGGCCATGGACACGTGTACCTCGGAGGTGGAGATCAGATCGACGCTGATACAGTGGCCGTTGAGGATGGCGAAAACACTTGCAAAGAAGCCATGCGATATCGACCGCTTGTTCGAGTGCACGTTGATGACGGCGATGTTGTCCTTGATGGTGACAGCTGTAGGTCTCCTTGGCGTCTTTCTGAGGGCGGGATCTGAGCGTCTGGAGCGCTTGATCTGCTGCGTTGGCGACTGCACAGGATCCGGCACCACGATGGTACCATTGCCCTTTGGGTTCTTGACATTCTTGATGCGGATGGGTATCGGTGGCTCGGCCTTGATCACCTGGTCCATGGTCAAGTGATGTATAACCTCAGATCCGTAAAAGGTCAACTCGGCGGCTTCTGAAGGTGTGATGGACCCCAGTAGTCGTGCTGTGGGTACCTTGGTGGGATCTGCGGTGAAGATACCATCTACCTCTTTCCATACTTGCAACTCATCCGCCTTCAGGCCGACGGCCAGAAGTGCCGCGCAAAGATCTGTGTATCCTCGGCCGATGTCGCCATCAATGAGGCTCCCGGGGATGTTGCCAAAGAAGCCTGTGACCACAGGTACCCTCTCACCGCAGGCTTGTATCCTCTTTTGAAATATTGCAGCGGCGTCGCGGTAGAAAGCCAGGGACAGGCGGTCCGAGCTATCATAGTGCATGATATCCGAAAGATCGACGTACTCGGCGTCGACATGCTATTAAATTGTCAGTAAGCAGCCCAGCTCTCAAGCCCACAATCGCAACAAGCCACCAACCCTGTCTTTCAGCAGATACGTCATAAACCTGCAGCTCAGCTTCTCGCCGAAACTGACAACCCTGTCCTTGGATCGGGCGTTGACCTCGAGATTGAAGCGCTTAGCCGCAATGATGTAGTCGACGAGCTCTTGGCAGTCATTCTCGATGTCTGCGGAGACCTCCTTCTGCAGACACGGGTTCTTCACGAAGGACTGTATGGCGAAAACATGGTCGTTGCAGATGTCCTGGACCAGGTTCTTGGCCTGCTCGAGAAGCTCGTTCTGCGTCGCTTCGTTGGTGGTGGCCACGGCGATGCCTCGTAAACTGTTATACACCTCAAGGAGTCTGTCGCAGTGCAAAGCATGACGGTTAGCCGCCACTGTTGGGACCAGCCGTGAAAGTGTGCGCACGACTTACCGACTTGTGGTACCCGTAACCTTCTTGCCCGTACTCCGCGCTGAGCAGACGACGACGACCTTGTTGCAATCCAGGCTCGCTCTACAACATGTAATCAGTGACCAAGTGCAACGTGGAAGCCAATTGGTATTCGTACCGCACAATATCCTCAGCGATCTGGGAAGTGGGCGCATGAGTCAGCATGAGCTATATTACAGACGGGGAGGACTCGCACAGTCGGTGCGACATAAAAGATGGACATACCTTGTCGGGGAACTTCCCTACGCTTGTGCCTCCGAACTTTTGGATGACCCATCCATTGCTGGACGTGTTCCCGTGTGTGATTGAAGCAGTCATGCTGACACGCCACGCCCTCGACCTCGGCGCCGCAAGAAGCTCGCTTTCTTCGATGCGCCTGAGCCCGCGATGCCGGCAGCGGGAAGAGGCAACGAACAAAAAATGGCGGGGTCCTCCGGTGGCTCTCTCTCTCTCTCTCTCTCTATCTTTCCTCGAGACGGACTAAGTACGTCCGGCCGTGTCCAAAAGTATAAACAGCAGTGTTATATTAAGGAAAAGAAATATCGATATGGGGAGAACGAGGGAGAGAGAGAAAAGTACAGCCTCAAACCAAAGGTTGCAAGAAACAAAACAATTGTGTCAAGGTTAGGTAGACCTGCAGGAACATCCGAGTCAGTGGCTGCGTCTCCCGAATCGGAGCCAAACAGGCCCAAAAAATTATGACAATTCGTCACTGTCGAGCGGCCTCGCTATGGCGGGGCACGCTCTGCATCATTAGTGGGGTCCAAGGCAGATTACCCTTGTCCCAGTCCCGCTTATACATGTAGGTGGTGTAGTACAAGACAACCCGGCCCAAGTAGTATGTGTGTTTATACCAAGTATTCTGCAACCACTATTCCCTCCAATGAACACACCCTTATTACTTAACCTAGGCGGCTTACGTTAAGAGCATTACGGGTAGGTCCGTGCATGAGCCCTATGTACTTACGTTGTGGTCCTGAGCATTATATGCATTCGCATTGGTCGAATTTCCATTGGGGTACTCCGCCGTCCTCTTCCTCTTCTTGCTCTCGTCCGTACCGGCGTGATACTTAATATCAATAATTGGCTCCATACCACCGCTGAAGTTGCCGTAAGTCATACTGACACGGAATGGGGAGTCTGCTGGCATCCCTTGGAGGCATTTGATTATCCACGGGCTCCCGTCGATTTCAAAAACATGAGAGCCTTGTGCAAATAGCAATTCTTCCCAATGGTTGTCAGACTCATCGACAGCTCGATGGCAACTGTACCACCATGCAGGATGTCGTCCTTTCTTATAATCCATCTGGCAGACCCCGAAGTTCACCACGTAAGCGCCTGTCCAGTTCTCTTCCGACGAGTCGAGCGCAGCTTTATGTCCTATGAATATGGAACCATCGAGCGACAAGCCGTCTTTGTCCTGGTAAAAGTCGCTCATGAACGTCATCGTCGACTTGTCCCACGTAGTCCTTGGGCTGACGTTCAAGATCTTAACCTCGTCGCTGACTACAACGTGATATTTGTCGTCAATCTTTTCGAAATCCGAACGGGTAATGGTCACTTCTCGAAACGCCCACCTCTGCCAGGGCTGCGCCTCAAGCGGACCCATTCCCATTCCCGATACTAGTAGAACTTAGCGGAGTGGTTCCTTGCCTTGAGGGACAGACAGCTTACGATCAACTTTAGCGTTTTGAGTAGAGTTTGCATTTGCCAGATCGAAGCACCATATACCTTCCGCATCGGGATTTGTTATGGTAACAGTCCCACTGAGTGGCGAGGTTTCCCCAATGTGTGAGAAGACTTGTTCATTCCTGTTAGGGTAGAGGAGCATGGCCGGTCTCTCGCCCAAAATAGGGCCCCATCGGCAATTGAATACACCCAGGTGTAGACTGCGCTTACTCTCAAGTGGAATTATGAGAAGTGATAACTGGATGCCCTCATGCGTCTTCAAAACACTTTGGTCTCTTGTATAGCCTTTCGTGAAGGCCGGGACATTCTTACCAGTTAGGCCGAATTCTCTTGGAGATGGTGCAAGGAATGGTGTTCTAGGGTCAAACTGTCTGCGCGCTCTGCTTGCCCAAAGGAATATGGTCTGATCGCCGGTGTTCTTCAAAATCTCCTCTTGAAGTCGCGCAAACGCTCTCCTTTGTTCCCCATATATAAGTGACATGTTAACACCAAACAGTCCAAGTAAACAGTATGCCGTATCTTCAATGCGTGTGGTTGTTCGATTTGCAGCCCATGACATCTTCCTCGCGACGGATACTGCCAGTGGATCGCCACCCTCCAGGACGTAGCGGTCTATCTCAGTCGTGTCACTTATCAAGTCTACAAGTTCTGTCTTGGTGCCTATGAATTCCCAATTTTGGGAGTAGAATTCGACGTACGTGGGTGCGATCAATTCTTGCAATGTCCAGCCTCTCTTAAACCAGCGACTGCGGCGAAACGCTTCCTCGAAGTTGGAGGCTTGGGACCCGTCTTGGCTCCTAGTGCAATTGCAGTCTTCAAGATAGGCATAGCATATCTCGGACTCCTTGTACCAGCGGTACATTGAGTTGATAGCTTCGGACAACTCAGCGCTGCTGGTCTTGTCGATGCAGCATGTGTCTACCCAGATATACTCATAACCGTTGTTGACGGCTACTCCAGCACTCTGCTCGACTTTCTTGAAGCCATGCTTCTGGCGAGCCCTCGCCAGATCCTGCATGTCCTGTAAGCTGACCTCCTCTCGACCCCAGGTATGAGAAAGAATGGCATAATCGGGAATGCCACCGTCGACAAACTCCTCCACCTCAAAAGTGGCAGTATTGAGGAGGCGCATTATGTCGAAGTTTCTTGGGTAGCACTGATTGCGACTTTGACGGCGAGCCTTGCCGAAGACCTTGTTTGCTCAGGTGAGAGTTGAGGGGAAGATAGCCTCAGCCTGACTGACTGTAGCCCCGGCCACTGCCGTAGATTTGGACGAATCAGAACACATCATGCTCTGCAGCGCACAATATACATCCAGGTTCGCTTACAGACAGTAAATGTACAAACAATTCCTGCGACGCAGCTCATAAGGTAATTTGGTAGTTACCGCGGTCTTGAAGGGCGCGATGCAACGCGATTCCTACCATGGTGGGATGTGCTAGACAGTTTTGCCTTCGTAAAACTTCGCGTTTAGCTTGGCTACATTTCTACTTTGATAATCTACTCACGCTCTGCTTGTGTTTCTTCTGTGATCGCTGCTAACATGCCTTCTCGCCTAGCAACCACGAGGATATCCTTGGGTTCGGTAGACGAAGGCTTTGAAAGATACGCTGGGAACACTCATACCTGGCGCTCGATAGGGGCGCAGAGAATAGCCTACCCGCCTTGGACATGATCACGAAATTCACGGTTGCCTGCCATCCCACCCGCGAGCGGCGCGTTATGGCAAGAGTTTGTGGCGCGATCGCTACCAGAATGATCAATTTTGATATAGTAAATTTGGATCTTACGGATAAAGAGACGAACAACCCAAATTTGAGCCAGAAGATGCGACGGGAACTCGCGACATCACTTGTGGGACTCCCCCGGTCTATTCAGCACTTTATTTCTCACCAACTCCATAGTCTGAAAGGCTGATTAATATTCTCTATTAGATAGTTGCATCTGGTGCCAAAAAAAAAAAAAAAAAAAAAAGTTCACTTGATGGTCCCATTTGGATAGAATGGGTATTCTGTTGGGCGAATGTCTATACTGCAGCGGCTGTCCGAGTTGATACCTCCGAGGACAAGAAGACACGACTGTCAGTGGACGGCGATAGAAGGGCTCGGGGTGTGGGAAAGACGCAGATTGCACTCGAGGTCGCTTACCGCTTCCACGAACAATATCCCGGTTGTTTATATTCTGGACTCCGGCAGTCAGCATGATGACGTTTGAGAACGCGTACCACGATGTTGGTCGATATCTTTGCGTTCCAGGGATTGAAGACGATAAGGCGGACGTCAAAACTTTAGTAAAAAGTGCCCGTATCCGGAATGAGCCAAGCGGAGGCCGTAGAATGCTTGCAAAGAATCTTCGGAAAGATCAAATACATGACTCGAGGGATACGGAGAAAGTGGCCAAGTTTCCCGCCTGTCTGCCGTTTGCAACAAAACAAGCATCTATGTATATGTATAGTACTGGTGTATTGACAACGAAATACTTACGGTGTTACACATCCTCAAATAGAACTCAACTCAAGCTTCTTAGTGAGAATTTTGCGGACCGTGACCGATACTCTGGAACGACTAACGCGACTACTACGACCCAGCTTATTTCTCTTCAAATTCATAGTGTAGAGACATCCATTCGCAACATAATACCTCAAGTTTATATTGTTCCTAGCAAAGAAGGATGGATATTCCAATTATTTATCTTTCCTTAAAAAAAAAAATACAAGCTGGAAGAAGTCGATTTGATTGAGTTTCTGGCTGGATACGTATTATTTTTAAACAAAACTACGCTGGATCATACAATATCCATCAGCTTGTACAGCTAGCCACGCTAAATTGGCTTGCAAATGAGTGGGATACACGTATCAGAAATGTGATTCATTATCTGTCCGTTATCTGCTCATATCCGCGGCATGAGAACTGAGATGTGTGGATGGGATATATGCCGCATGTAGTGGCCGTACTAAGTGCATATAGAGAGCTTTGCCGTAAGAGGCGGTTTAATAATTGCCTCACCACCAGAGTCCTTGCGTATCCGCTATTGCCAGCAAGCTACTCAACAGAGCATCGTAGAAAGTGGGATAAATATCATGGTGGTGTAGCATGGACTGCCTACTGGAATGGCGGGTGATTACGATAGGATGGGGTACCTGAATAGTATCTCCTTCATTTTTTTAACACTGCATAAACAGTATAATATTTTCGTAAGAGGTACGGTAAGAGAACGGTATAATGATTTCTTGTGTTAAATTTTAGAACAAATTATCAGTCATGAATAAAGTATGAGAAGTGGCCGAAGATATCTCTATTTTGCACTGCCGTTAAAAAGGAGTTTTGTATACGCTGCGACCGATACTTGCAAAGTTATACGTGTAAAGTTGTTGAATTTTCAACTAGGGCTCTTCGAACAAGGGACGAAAGAAGACCTCATCTCCGCTAACTACCTTCGCCCATTTCTCATCTAGATCCTCTACCTGGGATAGCTCGACCTCGATGATATCATCTTCGCCATCATCCTCGTCTCTCCACCTCTCAACAGAAGACCACCACGGTTTCGACAGGCGGGACGTGTCGACACGCTTGCTTGAGAACCACGAGTGGCTAATTTTGCAAATCTGCAGGGCACAGACCTGCTCGCCAGGGACCAGGAACTTGGATTGCGCTCCGTCCAGGGCTTGAAGGCTTGCACCAATACTTGGATCTAGTATATCCCCTACTAGCGGCACAACAGCCCCGGTAGCGGCAAGCGCTGCGGCTATAGGAAGTTGACCTTGACCTTCGGTAGCGGTCTCACGACAGGCCTCATAGGAGATATATGCATTGTTGATACAAGTAAAACCAACAATCATATAAATATTATCTCCTTCGTCAATCCGTTGCTCGATCCAGCTTCGAGTTGACGGCAAATGCATTGCTTCCTTGAACCAGCCTTGGGTATTGTCAAGGGTCAAAGTCGAAGCACTGTCAGTGGTGATAGACAACTCTGTCTTTGAGTGCTTCGAGAGCCCGGCAGAAATCAAAGATGTGAGAGTCGATTTGAACCCCGAGCTTGCAGATGTATTATGCACAGCAGTATAAGAGCTGATAGGCGAATTTATAGCCCTGGTTGGTGAGTTCCATAATGGATCATGATAGTTGTGGTGCGGGTTATCGATATCTGTAAGAAAGCGGCCAAGTTTTATTGAATCTTGCGGAAAGAAACGTGGCAGCATGATGTTTGGCGACATAGTAGCGGCGAGTAAAAGGATGGGAAGCTGTGTAAAGATGGCAAGATATCACGTGTACCAAGTGGCGAACGTATCAAATGGTCGTAAAATTGAGGCAGCCAACGTCGGGATTGGAGCCTGCTTATAGCTTGCGGGCTTACTTAAACAGCATCAGCACAGCCCCGTCGCGGAGAGTTGTCGACAAGCTGAAAACTTATAAGCATGGGATTGCAAATCACGGCGAAACCGGTACGAGAAGAGTGTGTGGCTGATGCCAAGTCTTATTATTTCACCAATGAAAACCCGATTCACTAAGGATTCGCTGGAGGATGGGGATCCTGGTTGGTTCGCTTGACGTTGTCGCACATGGGAACGCTGGGATACGTGTCCAATAGTTGCGGTGTCATTTCGATATACCTAGGTCTATTGCTCTCCTGATAAACGTCGTCAAGCTCGATAGGCCTTACCTTTTCTAAAGAGGATGCTGTCCAAGAGCCCAAATGGCAGAGCTACAACAAAGCACCGCAACGGCGCGGCAGGCAGTCACACTACTACAGACCGGCCATCCAGATCGAGCAGAGCAGCTAAGCAACCTTGGGAATGAGCTCCATAGCCAGTACCAGCGGACAGGCGAAGTAGCATATCTGCGAGAAGCCATCGAAAATGCCCTGCAAGCAGTCGACTTGACTCCGATCAACCATCCAGAGAGGGCAAAACGGCTAGGCAACTTTTCTAATATGCTCCAAAGCCGATACAAACGGACAGGTGATAGAGCAGATCTTCAAGAAGCTATCAAGATGGCGCAACAAGCACTTAGCTTAACACCGATTGATAGTCCTAACCGACCAATAGGACTAAAGAATGTTGGGATTTTGCTCGAAGCCCAATTTAAATGGACAGGTAACATGGCGGATTTAGAAATGGCTATCGAGCTCGTTAGGCAGGCAGTTAGCCTGGTAACGACTAAGCACCTAAACCACGCGAACCACACGAATGTGCTTATAAGCCTTGGAAACGTACTTAAAAGCCAGTATAACCAGACGGGCGAAATAACGCATCTCCAAGAGGCTATTCAAGCGATGCGGCAAGCACGCGACCTAGCACCGATTGGCCATCCTAAACTGTCATGGATTTTTAATAATCTTGGAGGCATGCTCGCAAGTCAGTATAAGCGTACTGGTGAAATGGCGAATTTACAAGAAGCCATCGAGGCAAGGGAGAAAGCAGTCCATTTAACAGCAGTCGACCATCCCGACCGAGCATTTCTGCTAGGTAACCTTGGAAAAGATCTCAAAAGTAGGTTTGAGAGGATAGGTGATACAAGTGACTTACAAAACGCTATCGAGATGGCACGTCAAGCAGTCGACCTAACACCTATCGACCATGCCAACCGAGCATGGCAGTTAGGCGGGCTTGGAAGTAAGCTTCACAGCCGGTACAAGCGTACGGGCGAGACGGAGGATCTACAAGAAGCTCTTCAGATAGCACGGCAAGCACTTGATTTAACGCCGGTAGACCATCCTGCCCGAGCAGGGCAGCTGGACAACCTGGAAAGGACGCTTTCCAGCCAGTATAAACGTACGGGCAAGACGGAGGATTTACAAGAAGCCATTCAGATAGCGCGGCAGGCACTTGGATTGACGCCGAATGACCATCCCGCCCGGGCTTGGCGGTTGGGCAATCTTGGAAATAGGCTTTACAGCCGTCACAAACGTACGGGCGAGATGGCAGACCTTCAAGAAGCCATTCAGATGGCGCGGCAAGCAGTCAACTTACTACCGGACGGCCATCTAGACCGAGCAAGGCGGTCGGGCAACCTGGGAAATATGCTTCAAGAACGGTACGAACAGACAGGCGAGATGGCAGATCTACAAGAAGCTATTCAGCTAGCACAACAAGCAGTCGATATTACGCCGATTGTCTACACCGAACGAACAGGGCATCTTAACAATCTTGGAAACAAGCTTCTAGACCGGTTCGATCGTATAGGCGAGATTGCAGATTTACAAAAAGCCATTCACATGGCGCAACAAGCAATCGACTTGGCACCGATTGACCATCCTGAACGAGCAAATTGGTTAAACAATGCTGCAATAATGCTTGGAGTACGGTGTAAACGTACAGGCAAGATGGCAGACCTACAAGAAGCTATTCAAATGGCGCGGCAAGCAATAGACTTGACACCTAACGACCATCCTGAAAAGGCACAACGGCTAAACAACTTTGTATATCTATTACAAATCAATTACAAAAGTACGGGCGAGACTGAGGATTTACAAGAAGCTATTCAGATAATGCAGCAGGTTGTCGACTTGACGCCGATAACCCACCCCGACCGAGCAAGGCGGCTGAACAATCTTGCAGACACATTTACAACCCGGTACGAGCGTACGGGTGAAATAACGGATCTATATGAGGCTATAGATATGCTACGGCTAGCAATCCCTATTATGCCGATCGACCATCCTCAGCGGTTAATAATCCTGAACAACCTTGGAAATATGCTCCACCAGCGGTACCGCTATACAGGAGAAATGGCGGACTTACAAGAAGCTATCAAACTAGTACAAAAAGCAGTCCACGCGAAAACGACCGGCCATTTCAACATGGTATTATGGTTGAGTGACCTTGGAGTTATGCTTAACGACAGGTATAATCGGACAAACAAAGAGGAGGATTTAGAGGAAGCCATCAATACGACACAACAAGCACTCGAGTTAATACCTACCGATCACCCTCAACGGGCACAAATACTAGGCCGTCTTGGAAATAAACTGATGAGTCGGTACCATCGTAAAGGCGAAGTGGCAAGTTTGCAAGAAGCCATCGAGAAGGGGCAGCAAGCCGTCGATTTGACGTCGACGAACCATTCAGAAAAGGCAGAATGGCTGAGCTGCCTTGGGGACCAGCTCCATAGCCGATACAAACGTACTGGCCAGATGACCGATATACAAAAAGCTATCGAAAGCGCGCAGCAGGCGGTTGACTTGACGCCGACTGATCATCCCAGCCGGTCAGGACGCTTAATAAGCCTTGGGAACAAGCTCGCGCGCCGATATAGACACATTGGTGTTATGGCGGATCTAGATCGGGCTAGATCGAGCTTTCGAGAGGCTTGGCGCTTGAAAACTGCCGTCCCTCTCGTCCGTATTGACGCTGGCGTGCATGCCCTACAATTGATTGATGAAAAGGACTTTGATACAGCCGTCGAACTGGGGAAAGAAATCATCGATTTTCTCCCTGTGGTGCACACGAAATTGCGTGACCGCAACGACCAGCAATACGTGATATCGGCATTCGCTGGAGTCGCTGCTACTCTTTGTTCCCTTCTCCTTCAATCCGGCCAAGTACCTGACGCGCTCCAATATCTCGAAAAAGGTCGTGCCGTGATCATTGGTCGATTAATAGACGACCAGAGTGACCTGCAAGGGCTACAGCAGCGCGATGTTGCTTACGCGTACCGGAAGCTTCGGGATGAAGTCAACACACCTGTCCGAATAGTTGAGGATTCTTTGCTACAGAAACGGATGCAGACCCGTCGCGTCGAAGCTATTGCTGAGCTTGAAACATGCATTCAAAATATCAGACGTATCCGGGGCCACGAAAGATTCCTGCTGGGCCAAGAAATCACTGAGATGCAAAAGTGTGCAACGGGGGGGAACATCGTTATTGTCAATATGTCAAGGATCCGAAGCGATGCAATAATAGTCTCTCCAACGACTATTAAGGCGCTCCATCTCCCACGTTTTCAGCTCTCGGAACTACAGCGCTGGCTGAGCAATAAATGGGGGAAATCGAGGGATGTCCTCCCGAAGATAAATCAATGGTTTCTCCGATATCTGTCTTGGCTATGGGATGCGTCTGTCCAGCCTATTCTTGACGAAATAGGGATATCGGCCTCGACAAATAGTCTACCACGTATATGGTGGATAGGCACTGGCTTCGCCAGCTCCGTACCATTTCATGCTGCCGGGAATCATGCCGTGGGTTCAACGGACAATACGCTTAGTAGAGCCATCTCATCCTATATCCCTTCCATCAAATCACTTAGCTTTGCAAAGCGTAAAATCGAGCTGGCAAAGAAGGCACAAGGGCCGCTTTTAGTCGTTACTATGCCAACCACGCCAGGCAATTCCCCTCTTCGAGGCGTAGAGAAAGAACTGCACCAGTTGATAAAGACGGTTGACGGCCGTCTGCCAATAAAGCACCTCAACTTACCGACTGCCCAGGATGTAATTGATAATCTGCCGGATTGCTGTATTGCGCACTTCGCCTGCCACGGGTCGACAAACGTTTCAGATCCTTCTAGGAGCGGACTGGATTTGCAGAATGGACACCAATCAGAGCGGTTGACGGTACAGGCAGTCTCGGAGTTACACCTCAGGAATGCAAAATTAGCATACCTATCAGCTTGTTCGACAGCTGTGAACCATGCGCCACGGTTGACTGACGAGGTGATCCACGTAGTGAGCGGATTCCAAACAGCCGGATTTCCACATGTCATTGGCTGTCTTTGGCCAGCAAATGACAGAGCTTGTTCAGAAATGGCAGAATCGTTCTATCGGTTGTTATTACAGGAGGACGGCGTTTCCTCAAGCAATTGGGAAGTTGCCTTATTGCTCCGGGACGCCGTTATGGAGACCCGGGAGAAAAATATGAAATCGCCGCTGTTTTGGGCGCCGTTCGTTCATTTTGGCGTATAGTCGCAGAGTCTTAAGGAATCTATACTAGTCTAATTCTTAATGCGGATGTATGGTACTTCAGTGAACACTCGCCGTTTCACAATAATCAAGATATGTGTGGGCTCATTTGCTTATGGAAGATAGTGACCTAAGCATTCCGTCATAAGCGAGTCTGCTATGCTAGGAGGATTTCATTGTGCGGGGACTTAGGATACCTCCTGGATCGCCGAGACGCCCTCGTCACCATATATCCACGATATGGTTGCCCTTATCTGGTTTGGTCCTCGGAATCATTGCAATTCAGTATTGTAGAATCAAAGGTAAAAGGCAAGCCGCCTGAGAAACAGAATCTGCAACAACGTTGCGACCTAGGACAAGGGGACAATTGCATCATGTCTCTTTAATCATGACACTTCACATGAGACTCGTGTTGCACGTGCCGAAATATACATGTGGTGGAAGGGCAAGCCCAATGATCGCTTCGAATCTGTTGGACCAGTTTGGCGTAGCTAACATCGAAGCCAAGAATTCCAGAGAATTAGAGCAATAAAAAGCGAGAGAACATCCCAGTAAGTGAATGATCATCAATTATAGGAAATGCCCTATCTGCTGCTCTTCTAGATTTATTCAACCAGCACAAGGCACCGTCTGAAGACTAAAACCCTGTCACCAGGCTCCTCTCACAGCTTGTACAATCAACCGTCTGCAATACACCATGAAGTCCACCACTTCATTCTTTTTTTTTTTTTTTTTTCTTAATCCTCTATCTTCAGCTTCTGCGTTCAGTGTTATAAACCGAATAATGTCAACTCAGCTATAATATTTATCGTCGGAGAATCAATTCAGGATTTTCACTCCACATCTACTGCACAGCTTATACCTAAAATGATAGTTGGTTCGTTGGTAACCATGAAACCGAAATGCGAAGGCATTAGAGACGATAACTTCGAAGGCTATTCCCATGATATAGAGTTTTTTTGCTTCTTTGCTATTGTTATCGTCGCTACTATTCGGGCCAATTCATTTTACGGCTTGAAATTTGAATTTCCTACGTTGGCAGAATTATGGATCTAGCATGCCGTGACCTTACCGATAACCGTCCTTATTTTCATCTTGCTGGCTACTCTGCTAATCTCAAGTGTTAGATTTCAACAATTTTAAGAACAACGTGATGAAATCGGAAGAGAAATGAAAGAATGCGTTCAAACTTTAGGGAGGGACTACAAAGAAGAAATTTTCAGTAAATGGTATTTGAAATATTGGAGGAAGTGCTCAAACGAATCGGGCTGTGATTGTGCCGTAACTGAGTATCTAGAAGATGCAGATGCAGATGGAAATCCAGATACAAATAGAGCGGTGTCACGGGAGAAAGCGAAAGATATAGCTAAACAACAGGCTATAGCAAGCGAGAAACATACACACTGGGCCAGGATGTTGGTATGGATCCAGATGCCTTGGCTAGTTTTATACTTTGCAGCTCGAATCGCCTTTGTTACAGTACCCACAAACTCCGTTGGCTATGACACGTATATAGAGAGCTTTGAAAATCTCTCTCTAAATCAAGTTTCTTAAACGAGACATACCACAAGCCTATCAACGTTACAGTTCGTGACGTTGTAGGCTCTTTGTCTTACACCGTATGTGGCATTTCTAACAATATCTATTCCTCGCACACATACCCTCACAGACTTGTTGTGTCTGAACATCTTGGCTCTTAGATTGAAACCAGGAGGTATTTTATCGGGATACGTGGTCCGGTGTCCTTCCACCAATATATTAATAGGATAAAATTTATGTAATTTATATATATCATAACTGAAAGACTAAAAGAAAGACCTCTAACGAATAATTAACGTTAATTCATATTATACAAGTTATTTAATTTCGAATTACGATTTATTATTATATTATATATATACTTAAACTATCACGACGTTTTTATTATTAAATGTTATATGAAGTAATATTCAATTTATGAAAGTCTTATCTTTTGACTAGCTTCGTCTTGTAGTCAAATTAAAGCTTCTTGAGAATCAGATAACATCAACCGGCCACTCTTCATATCCCACATTCTCTGTGAAACTAGAACCCCCCCGTCCGCACCCCATGCTGTATCACGCCCGAGGACAATCCACTTGTTCATGCGAGCTTGTGGGTCATGGAACGAAACATTGTGAGTCAGGCTAGCGCCTAGTCTAGCTTGATGTTCGCATCCCTTTACCTACAGCTAAAGGATTGGCGGCCAAGGCTGCTCCAAACGCAAACTCATTCGACGCATATGCAAGTGCCGCCAGGTGAAGCAAATGGCTGCCGCTAGACAGAGGTAGCGAGCGCATGAATCCCCAGAGACGGAACCGTGATGGATCATCCGACATATCCATCTTCAACGGCCGGCAATCCAGGGGGTGCTCCTCAGGTTTTAGTTTGTTTATGTTGACAGATTTGTCGAGAAGCGAGGTTTGCATTATTTGCAAAGCAACCGGATCGATGTCATCTGGATGAGCACCGTCCAAGCCCGGCTTAGATGTCCCATACTATAGGGTTTTACCAGTAGGTCGGAAGGTATTCTGGAATGATATCACTGCAACGTAAACCTGGGTTTGTCCCTGACTGGCATGTACGACCCGTGTCGCGTACGCACGCCCGTACACGGTGCGCTTAACTTCATAATCGATCTCCTTGCCGGCGTCCACAGGAGCAAGGAATGAAGACTGTGATGAAAACGGTCGGAAAGTGTCAGGGATAGTTACACTAGCCGCCGATACTAACTACGAGACCAAAAGTCCTCCAAGGATTAATCGCGCTCCCTCAAGGGATGCCAGAGGTCTTTACAACGGTGAAGTTGTATCCTGAAAGACGTATGGACGCGACATTACCTTCTGTTGGTAAAGATTTGGGGCTTTGCGTTGGCAGGTGAGGAAGTGGCCGCTGCAACAGTGACCATCCTTTCGTTACCCACCTTCTGGGAAAGCTACCTCTGGGGCCGCATGTTGCTCAGCCCTATCAGATCGTAGCTCGCCACTAATAGAAATCAAGCTTTCCTTAGTAGCGTGGCGTAATTAACCTACGGATCCGCACTATGTGGAGAATATTGAGTTACACAGCAGCACTGCATATTTCAGGTTGGCGCTTCAGCGTAAGGTACATCAGGGTAGCAGAGCCTACCAAGTACAATCAAACCTCACCAACCAACTTCCAAGCAGCGGTTCACGCTGTCCTCAGTGAATAGGGTAGGCGGGGTCTGCGGCAATATGGATGACTATAGATGGCCATAGTTAACGGATAGCACTCCGTACACTAAGGCAACGAGCTCTCGAATCACCTTACTTAGGAGTGGTGATCACGTAACTTAGCCAGTGGGCATATGCCCACTTTCTGTACACCGATATTCTCTTTTGTGGACTTAGACTTCTATACACTACTTGACAGTACCTATACTATCATTTCACGCTTAAAGCGTTACACTTGCAATCCCACACTCATGCGAGCACCGTATTTGCTATCCTATGCTCGAGTAGATCCAGGCTCTTCCTCTCAGTGCATCAGACCTATCCTCCAACAAAACAGTGTTCTATACCAACTGTAGAAACCGTCATACATCTATATCTAGTTGTGCTTTAATTAGGTCAATTGGTTCTTCTGGGCCGGAAAGTCTTGAGTGCCGGTGGCTGTTGACGCAAGCGATTTGCACCCCTCTGACCGGTTCCACCACGTTGATTGAATCGAGGTAGTTAGGTATTTGTTCTTCAGACAGATTAACAGACAACATCGCACCGGGGACCTCAGTAGTCGTCTTCCGTTTCTCTGCTAACTGTCCACGATGATAAGCAGCTTTGCAGGCTGATGACAAAGATAGTGCACCAGCTACATAAGCTGTAGCTATCTCGCCGGATGAATGGCCTACAACAGCACTGGGTATAATTCCGAAGCTTCTCAGCAGTTCCGTCAATGCAATCTGGAGAGCGGTACAAAGCGGTTGGCTGTACTCGGGTCGATCAATATGGCCAGCTTGTCCCAATTCAGCTGCACTGAACATTAGCTATGCTATCTTGAACAACAACGACGAATTTGACCTTGCCGAAGACGAGCATAGTCGGCGACATCCATGGGTTGAGCGACGATAATCTTGAATGTAATACCGATATATATCTACTAGCTCGGGCAGATCAGAGCGTATTGGGCATGTTTCGGTCAATATCAACTCATGTTGCTACTGTATGGCCTCAGATAAATCTACAAGTAGTAATAGGAGGAATATCCCCAATAGTAGCGTAGCTGTAAATGCGCTCCAGATCTATTTTTGAACAATTGAATCATTGCGACGAGTTCTAGTCCGTTAGGTTCACTGTTTCGATTCGACATGAGCGTTACAAACACAATTGCCAAGAGGACCAAGGATATCGTTGTTCTCTTCTCACTTATCATTCCAGGTGATTAGCGCAAGCTCCAGCCATGTCGCTTACACGCACGAGCTCGCAAAACCCACATTCACCTTTTGTTTTTGACTCTTACAGGCAAAACTCATGGGTCAGCGTGCCTCAGCGGCCTAGACTTAGCAATCGGGGAAAAGTCGACAACATATCTAAACAAGCATTGCCGAGGGAGGAGGCAGGGACCATCTGGTAAAATAACCGAGAATCAGCCTTCCGGCATCAAAAATCAGTTGGCATGACGCTGTGAAGGGCGATCTGACTTGTCCGAACTTTCGTCCAGCTTTTTTTTTTTTTAGCAAGGCCAAACCATGATCATTAATCAAAATTCGACTTACTACATCGCCAAGCAGGGTTCATCCTCCTCATGTTAAGCGCGTCACTCAGACATCCAGAGTCATACTGTTCGACTCCTATCATCCCAAGACCTAGAGCATCTACGTCTTCATCAAGGCTAAATCTCCTAAATCATCACCGGGATGGCGTTTGCCAATGCTGTAGTGGCCGGCGTGAAATATGCTGCCTTGATACTGATCCCTTAGTGCGTCTTTGTGATCTCACCATACGTATCATTGAACTGATGTGCATCAAAGATGATCCTACTGCTAAGCTACTGACTACCTTTTTCATCCCCTGAGTCATTATGCAGGTCCTACGGCAGCGAAGCTATCCGACGCGTATGCTGGTTTCAATGCTTTATCTATGCGTCTCCATCTAGCCACATTTATAGATCAGAAGAAATATGGTGAGCCAGCCTTTCCAGCTGCAATGCAATATTGACCATGAAGTTAGGTCCTGTAATGCGTCATGGCCCGAACAAGCTTATATTCAACTCAGCTGAGGCCTTGCAAGGTTGGCAACGTGCTCCAATCCCACAGACATACCTTATAGACCTGCGTAGATATTTATAACAACAGCAAGATAACCGAGTTCCATGTTTATTGTCTGACTGTAACTTCCGGGAAACCCTGCTGCCAAAGTCGTAATTGATTTGCAACGACGAGATATTAAGGTCATGGCCCCGAAGTATGATGTATCGCGCGAAGAATCCCTGCTAGCCATGCTGCAAGAATGTTCCTGCACTATGCCGGCAATCAAAGAATGCATCAATTCCGCCATGGTGCTAAACGACACCATGTTTGAGCATACGACGCATGAGCAGTGAGAGCTGATCATGAGATCAAAAGTACAGTCATCATGAAACCTCCATCAGCTTCTACCACGGTCCCTTGACTTTTACGTATTATTATCTTCGCTCTCTGGTATATATGGTAGTATTGCACAGTCCAATTACTCAGCTGGCTGCACATTCCAGGATGCTCTGGCACGTTATCGTACCTCGATGGGCCTCAAAACTGTTTCTCTCGACCTTGGCTGGATTGAAAATATCGGCATCGTGGCTGAAACGGCCAGCTATCAACGAAATCGTCGAATCGCTGCTGATATCATGGCAATTGAAGACACAGAGTTGCTGGTATCGTTGAACATCTATGGCGACCCTGGTCTACCAGTCTTGTCTGTGGCAAACAGTCAATTGCTAGTCGGCGCCGTCACACCAGCCAATTGTCTATCGAGGGGAGCATCACCCCCGACCTCAGCACTGCAACCTCTGTTTTCCACATTTTCACAGACATCAGGCAAAAAGGCTGGGGACGAATTTTGCTGGCGGCGTGACGAATCCTGCAGCCCTATTCCGTCATGCGACTGGATCTGAGGAGCGCACCGAAGTCGTGGTGCAATGGCTGGCTGCGAAATTGGCGCGTGCCATGTCAAGTTCTGTTGACGACGTAGAGCCCTTCAAGTAGCAGTCAGATTACGGCGTTGACTCGCTTATGGTAATCGAGCTACGCAATTGGATCGCGAAGGACTTCCGGGCTCATGTAGCCGTGTTTGAGATCATGAGCGGCACATATATTGCGGCTATTAGGAATTTAGTGGTGGAGAAGAGTGAACTGACCATCTTCTCACACTCATGTAATCGTTAAAGGAGAAGTTATCACTGGAGATTTACGGAGACCTAGATCAGGAGATATTTCATGGGAGCGGGTTAAAATGGACAGTCGGCATCTTGCTAGCTAAGAGGCGAACCAATTCCGTGTACGTCTTGCTCGACCACAGCTTGCGATGCAAATAATTACTAGGTACGTTTTGTAACCTCGTAGCGCGTTGCCACATCTTGATACGGTCGGAGATATGTACAATATGATTTCTGGCTCGAATGACAGCGCCTTTTTCAACCTGACTGCCGACGTCGTTTTTCGGGCAGAGTTACCCGACGCCGGCATGGATAGATAGGTTTCGTCCAAATTGCGGGAAAACGCTTCCTTCTTCGAGGGTGTTTTCGGGTCACCACTGGTCACAGTTGTCGATCTTTCGCGGACTCGCAGTTGCCATTTGGGCACTTCCCCAGAAGCCTGTTTCGCAACAACAATACTCACCGCTTCTCAAATAAGATCATTGGCATTCTCGATGACTTCCTTGACAGACACGTGGAGGAAGCTAGCATCTAGCTTGATGATTTGATATCTACGATTCATGAAGAGCTCTAGAATATCGTTCACCAACAGGTGGAACCGGCTGGACTTCGATTCGTCGGGAAAGCAGCACAGAAGACCTTTGTCAAAGAAGTTCGATCGGCAAAAATATGGATTTTATGTTGCCCTCCGTGATCTCAACCCCAGGCAATGCTAGATCTGCCTTGGCAAATATAATCCGAAGCAAAGATGGCTCCCTTCGACCAAAATCAGCCGTACGTCTATGAAAAGAAGGTATAATTCCCTTGATGAAGCAGAAATTTCGTACATGAAAAACAGAGTAAAGCGAATAGGGCACACTTCAATAGCGCTGTAAGTTCTTCGATGAGACAGGTAAAGGCACCCGGAAATTTCATTGCTTGCTCGCTCGCTCATATTGCATGACCGTGGACTTATACCACACAGTTTGAAGGATCAGAGTTGATCATTTGGAACCAAATGCAATAGCAAAGTGTGGATCATAGGATGCGAGAAGTCTCGTGGCTACTCAACTCGAACAATTTGCTTTGCCGAAATGAAACCATATTAATGAATTTCACGAATTGAAGTACCTCTGCGTCCCTGGTTGTATCTTGTAGCTATACTCCTTGCGGCCATGTATCCTCGCCGACCCGCCTCTTGCCCAATCACAAAGTCGTCCAGTCATAAAACCATGTACATCGTACATACGTAGCGCACGTCTATCGAAAGGAAAACCGACCTTCAAATTAAATGTTTTCGTGGAACCTCGAGTCCCTAACTGGGCTGTGGCTCTTCTTCACCGCGGGATCTGATATGTGACGCGGTGGGCTGAGCTCAGTACCAAGTTCATCACGAGCCTCATCAAAGAACTCGTCGTCACTGTCGCTGCTCATGGGAGAGACATCCGCAGCGTTGCCAATTGGGGTAGTAGGGGCAGAAGTGTCGTCCGCCAGATCGGTTCGGCGTCGGCCAGCCATGGCGATGGCACGCATACTCGCACTGCGACCATCCAGGCTAGTTGTGCTGGCGTTGTTGCTTTCGATGCCAGTCAAGGCATGTCCACCAACGAAGCCCTTTTGGCTGCTATCCTGGGGCTTTTCATCATCTGACTTGGAGCCACGTGAGAAATGAGACTTGAACCAGGTCTTAACCTTGCCGGTCGGTGATACTTTATCAGTAGGCGAAGAGCCTTGCGACCTGGGCACCTGCTCTGGTTGCGGGATCTCGACCCGCGTAGCCTTTGAATTGTTCTCGGTTGTAACCGGCACAACCGGGGCTGGAACTCTCACAGGTTGTCCGACGTCATTTAGCGCAACACGCTCATCCTCATCATAGATGGGCTCCGGTACTGGTGCAGTAGAATCTTCGATTGCCTCACCCCGTGGCTGTTCGTGTCTGTGGCGATGTAGTGACAATCCCTTAGTCAAAGACTTGTGCTTCTCTCCCTTGGCGATTTTCTCTTCGGCCTTCCTGTCTTTCTCCTCCTGCTTTTGTTGATCTGTGGTATATTAGGTTTGATCAGTCAAAACGTCAGAAGCGTGATACATACCTTTCAGTTTCTTATCAATAGCGGCGATTTCTCTTTCGCGAGCCTTCTCTCTCTCATGTGCCTCCTTCTTACGCTCGGCTTCGAGTTTCAGCTCAGTTTGCCTTGCGCGTTCCTTCTCGGCCTTATCATTAATCTCATCCAAGGTCGGCTGAACCTTTTGTGCCGCAATAGCGTCAATCTCCTCTTGAGTCATGTATTTGCCAGCACCGATATCAATCTTGCCATGGTGAGTCATTCGGTTTTCGCTGCGCGACTGGGCTGCTGCATGTGCCTTTGCTTCCCAATTAGAGGAGGATGATATAGGGGCCATGCCCGTCTTTGCTGAAACCTCATCATCCATACCCTTGAGACGTGCTTGGACGTTCCTTTGTGCCGCAGCCATCAGGGCATCTCGATCTTGCTGTCTTTTCTGCACATCAACTTGAGAAAGCTTGGAGTTGAAGATAGACATCTGCGTTCTAATCTGTTGAGACCTCTTCTGGTCTTCAATCAAATCACCGTCACTGGACGATCTTCTCCTAGTAAGTTTGCCCCTAAGGGTAGATCTGCGCTGAGGCTTGGATTGCCCGTAGTACTCCTGGTACTCCCTGTTCTGTAGGTTGTCTTCATGAAGCTTTGCAAGACGTTGTTGCGCAAGTTTGTAAGCAGCGTCTTGCAACGTGCTGAATTGCATAGGGTGTACCTCATCCTCGTCGCTACTCAAACTATCGGTGCTCCTGGTGTGTCTCACTGAACCTGATCTAGCAGTTTGCGACTTTTTCGTCTGGTCGATCATCTTCTGTTGAGTAGTGAACATCTTCTTTGCCATGGCGACAGCCTCTGCCCGTAGCTGTTCCTCCCTGGTCTGCTCTTCTACCTCGAGCTTGACAGGTGGGTGTGACGTGAACATCTGTCTATTCATCGTTGTAAAGGGGACCGCACCACCTTTGGGATGCGCTGGGTTCAATTGCCGCGGCGCCTTATGTACTGCCGTCGCAGCTTTGAGAGCATTAGCAGCAGCGTTCGCTTCGTCCGGATATGTCGGGTCTTTTGCAGACGGTGCAGTGTTCGATCTCGGCCTTACGGCCATGGCACCTTTTGCCGCCATAAGCGATCTCTGGCGGTTCAATAAATTGGCTCCATCCTGGGTCGAGAGATTTGCAACTTGGCCAGCCTTGAAAGCTTGGGTTGCTGCTGAGTGCCCATGGTCCGTAGCTGTTGGCTTCCAGCTCTCGCTGGTCTTAGCGGACTTGTGTGCAAGGAGGGCGGCCTGGGCGCCATGACTACTGAGTGAAGGCGTCCAAACATCAGGGGCCTTGTGACCGTGTGCCAACAGGGCAGCTTTTGAAGCCGAGGACGAGCTGTCGGGCTTCCAGATTTCTGGTGAGTTCTTCATACTCCAACCTAGTGTTGCAGCTGCGCTGGCAGCTGATCCGTTCGGTCCTAATCCCACGGATGGAAAGCTGGGGAGGTCTTGAGGTTTCGCATATATGAGTCGACCCGAGTGTACTAATGGACATGTCAACAATTATGGAGAGGAACCACAAGAACAAAGAAAGGGCTTTTTCGGACCTGCAGGCGAGTTTGATGTGTCGTCATGGGGATTCTGTATCTGCGCCCCATTGGCAGACCCAGAAGGCTGCGGATGGGCGCTGGATTGGAGTACTTTCCCTGTCGACATCCCTGGCGAGTTGCTACTGATCCACAAATCCTCAATGTGTATATTAATCTGGGGGTGGGTATTTCAAACCGATACGAGGGCTTCGAACAATGCAGAACTAGGTATGATGAAAGAGCTGGGTCTGTGAAATGTGATGCGACAAAGATTGAGGAAGATAGTCCCGTCATAAAGGAACGGCCAAAAGCCATTCCATCATAGCGTCACAGGGAAACCGCCCAAACATCAGTTCAATCGCTTGGGGAGGGTAAGGCATGTTAGCGACCGCTCTGGCGGGGCATTCAAGAGGCCGCTCATCATAGTGCCATTGTCTAAACACAACTAACATAGTTCAGACAATGTTTGGCTCGTCAATCCAATCCAATGCCTTTCACACTTCTGACTTGTCGCTGAGCGCTGCCAAAGAGTGACGTCATGTGGCACTTGTTGCGGGTAGGCCGTGTGGCCGTCTTGTCCTACGGAATAGGGACAGGGATCACAGCACTGAGACATCCAATTCTAAAGTAAAGATACATTCCCGCTATCCAAAGTCTTTTTTTGAAAGAAAGCATGAGTTCAAACTTCAAAGTCCTTGGTTCAATCGACTTTTGGTCATCAATCGCTCAAAATTGGATCTGGATACCACTCATCAAGGGTAACCAACACGAAGATGAGTTGTGTATCCTTCACCAATGTGACAGGTGCGGGCATGTATCCCGCAGGGTCTGACATGCACTAACAAGGAACCTTGGAGTTCGTCATGGGTCACATTTTGAGCAATGACATGAAGATCATCAACACAAAGGAGGATAGCTCAGTTCAATCAAATCCCCAAGCAGCCAAGAAAGGAAATTCCATCTGAGGAGTCGTCACGAATCCCGGCTCTTTCAATGAAGATCAATGGTGTTCCTGTCGGTCTCGACTATTCAACCTACATACATATGTACATACAGCAGACCTTGTCAAGCTTGGGACTAAGTTAATTTCCCGGCACTAATAAAACACAGCTGAGAAGACCGATCTATTGCCTGAAACTGCGTCACCAAAATTGCATGCAGCATGACCATGATCGTCAGCCTCTTCCTTTTTCTCTTGTTGACGCGGTCGGCAAATTTGGTTAAGAAATTTTTTGTTTTGTTTTCCGTTCAACGGCCCATGATACTCGAGTGTAGCCGCGAACAAACTCAGGTAGTAGACACTCTGGGCTGAATATTCAGCAGAAACCTAATGCATTGACCGAAAGCTTAAACAGTGATCTTTCACGTTTGGTGGCACGATCCATGCAGGATCTTCACCCATCTAGTTGGGCGTTTTACATTGACCGCCTTCTGCTTGGGCGCAACAAATCAGCTTATAATCATCCCTAACTAGGGTCATGCGTTCACTAGTATCGAGAGTTACACAGTGCTAAGGCAATTGCACTGCAATCTCGACTTTCACGAAGGAGAGCGAAACGCTTATGTAAACCTGGACAGTGGCCATATCGCTCCCCGAGCCATTGCGAAGAAGTGATTATAAGGCTGCGATATTAATGCTGGAAATCACGAGAGCATCTCAAAATAGACACTGAAGACTTCAATATTTTTTATTGTTGGTATAGTTTACCTATCAATATGCTTTTTGGCAGATTTCATAACCCAGCTTATTGGGCAGGCCACATGCTGCCCCTGCCCCAGTTCAGGATGGCGCATAACAGCCAGCCTATCTGAAAGCCAGTTGGCTGCCAACTATCAACAATCCCATGCCAAGATAATAAAGATTGAGAACATCCCCTCTGACATCTCAGCAAGAATAGGTTTCTCTGGTGAGGACGTGAACATTGATTTTCTTCAGAAAATTGTATTCACCACATCATATCCAGCAAGCCTCACCATGTCTGACAAGTTTGACAACATCCTCAACTTCCGTGACGTAGGCAAGACAACAAACGACTTTCTTGGCAAAAAGTGCGTATACACATCATCGTCGTCACCACCGCCACCACCAACACCGCGCCGTGAGCAACTGAAAACCACCTACTGACACCAGCAAAACAGAGTACTCAAGGAAGGTCTACTATACCGCTCAGCACGACCAGGTAAAAAAAATCCAACTGAGCGAACCAATTCGCACGCTGTTCACTATCAACACAGTCCTCCCCAGACCCTTCGAAGAAAATTTACCCAAAAAAATATATATGTAGAATAAAAGGCTGACCTCATCACACATAGACGATGCAACGCTCTCAGACCGCGCCAAGCTCAAGGAGCACTACAGGATCCGGACGGTGATGGACCTGCGGACCAAGACGGAGCACCTGAAGCAGTCGCAGAAGCGGGCGGCGGACCTCAAGGTGCCGGCGCTGCTGCAGTCCAACGCGGCGCTCGCGGAGCCCGTGCAGATCCCCGGGCTACGGTACCTGGAGATCAAGGTCACGGGCAAGAAGTTCGAGAACCACATGTTGAAGCAGTTGGGCTGGAGGAGTTACATGTGGGTTTTCCTCTCCTGCCCTTTCTTTTCCTTCTCTATTTTCTACTATCGTATTTGCTTCCCCTATGTAAAAGTGCATTTGGGGCGTGTTTGTCAACTGAGGAGAATGCAAACCCCCTTACGAGGTGAATGGTCGAATGGCGGAATAAATGGATCTGTTAATGCCGTGTGCTAATTTATCGTCCAGGAAACTAGTATCGCTTTATCTGACCGGGTACCGCATCGAAGCCATCCGGATCATTTCGCAGGAAGTGATGCTTCCGCGGGGACTGGTGGGCATGGGAGAGGACACGCTGGACCAGTCCGGGAGCGAGATCGCGGAGGTATGTTTTCATGTCTCTTTCCTCTTGTTTTTTTTTTCTACTCCTTTCTTTTCTTTCCTCCTTCGTTTCTTTCTATCTGAACTTGAACTCCTAACCATTAAATTCAAACCGGATTAGGCCCTCCGAGCATTCCTCCAGCCCCAGTCCCTCCCACTACTGGTGCACTGCACACAGGGCAAAGACCGCACCGGTCTGACTGTCGCGTTATGTCTTCTGATCATGCATGTGCCGTTGGACGCCATCACGCACGACTACTTGCTCACGCAGACGGCGCTGACACGGGAAGCGCCGCCACAGGAGATGGAGGCGAGACTGGCTGAGATCGCTGAGATCGGGTTGACGCCCGAGTGGGGAGATTGTCCGCCAGAATTCGTGAGGAAAATTGCGGAGCACCTGAACGAGAGATATGGCGGTGTTGAGAAGTATTTGGACGGGATTGGGTTCGGGGAGGCGGAGAGGAGGAAGTTCATTGATGTCTTGAGAGCATGATGAGCTGGAATATGAACGTGAAATCTGATAAACCATCAGTAACAGACAAGTCACATCACAAGAGAGCAAAGAAAGCAAGTCATAACGTTTGTGTACTTGTCAAATGTAAAATCTATTTCTTTCTAAATCGACCTTGCATCCAGCAACGGTACATTTTCAGCTTCTTTTGTCTGTTGACAAGGAGTCTTCTGTCTACACCAAGATCCTCTATTTCAAAGTATGCTATTTTTGTTGCATTGTTTTCTTCAGCTGATGGAGTATCTCCATTAGCCTCTTCTTCCTTGGTAAAAGCGTCACCAGACCATATGGCGGCAAGCTCGTCCTGTTCAAAGAAGTAGACGCGTGTACCATCTCCACGAATGTAAAAGTTATCTTCTAGGTAGCGGCCTTTCTTAAAACGGACCTGAGCGAGATCACCTCTTCCATAGTCGCGGAAGCAGACCTCGCCACCGGGCTTTAGGAGACGATATGCATTGTGGACTGCTTGTTTCCACTGACGCGGGTTCAATGCAGAGAAGATGAAAATCATGATAACGACATCAACGGCACCCTCTTCGAGCCCAGGAGGCAGCTCTTCACCGGCAGCATCCCATACGTCGGCTTGCATGTAATCTGTGTTGTATGCTTCATGTGTACGCATCACTTCGACGGCCTTCTTGGAGAAGTCACAAGCATGGACCTTCAGCTTAGGGTTCTTGTTGTTTGCCAGGATAGGAAAGGCAGTGTTGCCGGCACCAGCACCCACTTCAAGGATTGTCACAGGTCCAGCATCTTCCTCAGTGACCTTACCGAGTATTGGGAACTCCTGCTGCAGCCACTTGCGGTTCTTGAAGAAGTTGGCAGTGTTGTTCTTGTAGAAGAGATTCCACCATTTAGCGGGGTCTGAGTTGAACCTGTCTTTCGCGAAAAGTTAGCATTTTTGCTTCCCACAATTGCGTAAAATAAAATAAACATTTTGTTTTTGTGTGGCTAGTCAGATGGGAGCGAAAGACTGAAACAGGCAGTTGTCATCACATAGAGTCAGATGAACTATGCGTAATTTGTGATATCATCATAAAAGCCGGGTTGGTTTGCAATGGGCTTGCAAAAGAGTGGTTGGTAGAGGCTGGATGGGAACTTACTTTTGTCAAAATCAGAGACTGGCGACTGTCGTTGCATCTCATACTGCTGCTCAGCGTACTCTTTGTATACGTCGTCAGTCTCTACATGGTCCCAGGCATTGAACTCGAAGACATCGTCTTCTTGCTGCAGATAGCGAGATCCAAACTGGAAGGGATCTGTGCGCTTTTGGTTGTGATCAGGATCATGACTCCGGTGGGGAGGCAGCTCGGCATCTGCATCTCCAGGCGGCGCCTTGTGTTCCTGGAGGGTCAAGTCCGCAGTCTTGTCCAAGAGCTCTTGCTCAATGGCATGAGCTGGGGGATCCTGGACGGTGGGTGTGTCCGTCATGGTGGTGATGGGGGGGATCCAAAGTGTCGCCGGAACACTAAGAAATACGTTTGGGTCACCTAAAACTTCTGCTCATGGTGTTTGAGCAGGCTCGAAGAAAGCTTGCAGAAAACTTGTAGCTTTGCTGTTGTGGTGTGAGGAAGAAAGGCACAAAACTTGAGCGAGAAGAAATTTGTTTAATAGCTTGAGACTTGGGGGGCAGGTACTGAGGTGGGGCACGAAAAGTGCATTGGCTTTCGCTGCAGAGTGGGTTGGGGTAGGACCCGAGTGGGTGGCAGCTGCCATTTGCCAGTTGAATGTGCGGGTCTTGTCACATTCAACTTTGAGCTGTGACTTCCATGAAAACGAAAGCGTTCTAGAGCCACCATGAACGGCTCGCCGCCATGGTGTAGGAGAGCATCATTCATTGTAGCCTTTATTTTGTAGTAGCCGAATATCCCCGTGCTTTCCGTAGTTACAATAACAACAATAGTAATGACAATTAGTTGGCCATCCACCAAGCAACCGGCCGTGAATATCCACTCGTTATACCAGCACATCTGATCGCTAAGTTAGACTGACCTCGGACATTGCGTCTACACACGCCCCGTCCCTCCCTCCCTCCAACCCTGAAAATGGCGACCAAGTCAGCAGCCCGTCTTGCGCCCCGAGCCATTGCGCGGACATCGCCCTTCGCCCACCCGCAACAGCCGAGACGTACATTCTTCAGCCTCCCCTCCACCGAACCCCAGACCCTGACCGCCCACCGCACCCTCCCCTACGCCGCCCCGGCCCTCTACGAGATCATCGCTGACATCGACTCCTACTCGCGCTTCCTGCCGTACTGCGCCGTCTCGCGGGTGACCTCGTGGTCCGAGCCTTACCCGCCACAGAAAGAGCGCCGGTACCCGAGCGCCGGCACCCTGACGGCCGGCTGGAGTGGGCTGCAGGAGACCTACTCGAGTCGCGTCTTCTGCGTCCCGAGCCTGGGCATCGTGGAGGCCATCTCGGGGGATGCCGTGGCCTCGATTCCAGCCTCGGAACTGCACAAGTATGGCCTGAGGGATCCGGGCCCGGGGACGTCGAGCGGCGCGGGCGGTGCGCAGGAGGGTACGTTCAAGAGCCTGGTCACCCGGTGGACGGTACGCCCGCTCGAGCAGAAGAGGGCAGACGGACAAGAGTGGAGTCAGGTTGATCTGAGCATACGCTTCCAGTTCGTGAACCCATTGTTCGCCGCTGTGAGCTCGGCTGTTGCAGACAAGGTTGCGCCTATCATGGTCGACGCCTTCGAGAAAGAGGCCCGAAGAGTTCTGGGGCCGAAGTAGGAATATCAACCCTGGTCCAAGGCTTGAAAACACCGATATCAGTGGCGATACCACAAACAGTCATCTTCCATACGCATGAGTCACATCAAGCCGGTCTTTGCACGGAAATGTAGAACACCCCAGAGCGTCCGCAAGGATCTGATTAGAATTTGCATGAGCGACGGAGTTCCGGGCAACCCTTTCAGAGAACAATCCGGCTCTTGCTCCGTGTACCATTATCAACAATTGTATATGAGTAGCGTAATATCAATCCCATCTAAACCCCATATTCGCCTACGAACCGCTGTGTTTTGAAGCATGGTGGCGCCGCTCGTTGAATCAATTGTCTCGTCCGACATTCTCCTAGCGTTCCAACTCCCATAATCTCGTCTGGTCCTTCTCTCATCATGTCGTCATGCAAATCCTTCCTCCCCAACCCGTCTCTCACCCCCCCAAATGTAAAGGCTGCCAGAAGAGCAGCGCTGCATTGCCATGATATAGGCAGCCCATGCAAGAAATGGTCCAAAAAGTCACCAGCGATCGATATATACCAACTCAAATACAGAAATGGTGTAATATGCCGCTATGATAATAACGTGCCTCCAAGCGGGGTATAATGCCAAAAAGAAGAAAGAATGAAAACCAGAAGTTGGGAAAACTGAACCCGACTGACGAGCGCCATTCTCCAAATCAAGAAATGGAATGGAAGGAACATAACAAAGTGGTGTATAGGCTCAAGCGGCATAATTAGCGATTGTGAGAGAAACATCATGCCATTGTGGTGATAAGCCTCGGGGAGGGTTACCCCCTTTTCTTGCTGCTACTCCTATGTGCTGTTAGCCATCACTTGATATCACTTGATACGGCAGAGCGGATGGTTTACTTACTTCTTCGCTTTTCCACCCACGCCAAAGAACGCTGCTGTCAGGCTGGGCCCCTTACCCGACGATTTCTTCTTTTTAGTCTCGAGAACCATTGGTGGTCGCTGACCACCCATGTGCATTCCGGGTCCAGGCATTGGGCCAGGGCGGTGATGCATGGGGGGCACCGGCGGACCGCCGTGCATGGGTCGTCCAGGGCCTGCTTGGGGACGACCCCCAGGCATCATGCCCGGTGGTCGTACGTGATGAGGATGACCTGGCATTGGCATGTGTTGTGGTTGCGGGCCGGGCCGCATCGGCATACCTGCTGGTTGTTGTCTGTCCATAGGCCACATGACCATAGTGATGGCTTGGTTCGGTTCGATAACCCTGTCCCAAACTTGCGGGAGGATGATCTCGCCATCGCCGTCGAGGAGATCATAGTGGCCTTGCTGCACATGTGGGCCGATTACATCAACATGCAAGAACGCTTGCTTTATGAGCTCTTCCATGCCCTAGAAAATCTCAGCCTCGGATTGGGTGTCATGAAGAGAGAATAAGACTTACGTTCCATGTTTGACACAGACGAAATGGGAAGCTGAACTTCCTGCCCACAGCGTCCTTAAATTTGATCGGGTCCTTGTCCTTGCCCAAGTCCTTCCTAGTTGCTTCTTCCGCCTTGATCCTGGCCTCCTCCAATGCCCTCGTCTTGAATGCCTCCTCTTCTTTCTTTTTCTCGGCGTCGGCAGCGGCGGCGGCTTCAGCAGCTTTCCGCTCCGCCTCAATCTTGGCCCTCGCTTCGAGCTCGGCCTTTAGTTTTGCTTCCTCTTCCAGAGTCTTGCGCCATTCTGCCTCCTCTTTGGCTTTCTTCGCCGCGGCTGCTTCAGCCTCCTCTTTTGCCTTCATAGCAGCCTCCAACTTCAACCGAGCAGCCAATTCTGCAGCTGCAGCCATCTCTGCTTCCTTTTTCGCACGTTCTTCGTCTGCTCTTCTGGCCGCTTCAATCTTATCTATCGCTGCTCGTTCGGCTCTAGCAATGACATCCGCTTCTGCTTTTGCACGCTCTTCTGCAGCTTTCTTCTCCGCTGCGACAGCTTCTCGAGTCGCCAGTTCGGCTGCTTTCGCGGCGGCCTCGATGTCTAACTTAGCCTTGGCCAGCGCGGCAGCTATTTCCTCGGCTTGGGCCTTCTCTGCTTTCGCTTTCGCCTCGGCTTGAGCCTTCTCTGCTTTTGCTCTCTCCTCGGCTCGAGCCCTTTCCTCTCTCTCCCGATCTTCCATTTTCCGTTGATATGCAGCTTCTGCCTCTGCTCGAATTTTTGCCTCTCGCGCGTCTCGCTCGGCTTCTTCCTTTGCTTTTGCTTGGGCAGCTTCAATCTCAGCTAGTCGCTTCTTCATAAGCTCCTTCTCGGGGTCTTCCTTTGGAGGCTCCGGAGCAGGGGCAGGGGCAGGGGCAGGGGCGGGAGGCGTTTTTGCCGGAGTTCTCGGTCGCCCAACGTCAGTGGGCGGAGGGGGTGGAACTGGCCATTGAGCATATTGCTGCAACGCCATGGGAAGCGGAGGCATGGGGGGAAAGTGTCCACCGCCATGGGGCCCGTTGAAGTAATTGGCACCGCCGCCATATGCCATCATCTGGTTCATTTCACCAGTCCATCCTCCATATTCCAAATAGTTAGGGCGAGCACCACCGGCTGGTGCAAATGGGTTCGGAGCATGGTAATTGTTAGGTACCACCTGTTGATTGCCGTAAGGCGGCGCATAACCTCCATGGTTTTGAGGGTATCCTCCACCGTGATGCCCATATCCACGGGCCCGAGGGTCGCGTGGAGGGCCGTAGTGGCCGTCCATCGGCGGATATTGGCCGTAGCCGTAGGCGTATTCCTCCGAGGGGTCTAAACTGGCAGGCGCCTGTTGCTGCGGCGGAGCTGGCCTGTAGCCGTACCCTGATGGCGGCGGACCTCTTGTAGGCGCTATTTGGTGATGTCGGATCGGTTGTCTTGTAGAGCCTCTTGGGTGAGCAAACCCATCCCCGGGGCTCGATGCCGAATCTGATGGGTCAAGTTCGCCTTCGTCTGTCCACTCGTCCTCTTCCTCTCCCTGTGATTCACTGAATCCTGGCTCGTCAGAAAACCCGCTAGAATCGCCCGAGACCTCAGCACGTGGCCGAGATTGCGAGCGCGAATGCGAGCGCGAGTGCGAATGTGTAATACGTATACGTCTAGAGGTCGCAGTGTTAGTATGCGACAAGCAAAAGCGTCAATACAGACGTGTACTTACGAAGTCGACATGAGGAATGGTCTCGTTGTAGGGTACCCTTACCCGCGACAGTCTGGTCGCGAACGTCGGAGCAAAGGTGGCCTCAGGAAAGGGAAATCCAAAAAAGAGGCGGCAACCTATTGTTTGCTAGCGCAGCCCTTGCGTGTTCGAATTGAAACAGAACTCGGCCCTTGGTGACCACTATGATGTGGTGTTGGGCAGTTGCGCACTAGAGGCTATGAACCTTAAGTTTTGACTATGCGCGGGGTGGATTGAGTATGTGGTGTTGCGCTGGATGAGTCTGTCCCGTCTGTTTTGCGCGAAATGGCGAAATTAGTCGTTGTGGTTGACTTCGAAGGGTGTGAGGAGACTCTCGGGTTGGCGTGTGTATGCAAGTCCGACTGAGCCCAAAATGATCAGAGGACAATTGAAGCCAATTCTTAGGGCTTTGGACGGGTTTGTTAGAATGATCGCGAGGCGAGGGGTTGCTTTCTTGTGATAGAAGGCCGCAGAGTAGGGAAGATCCTGGTTTCGCGCAAAACCCGCTTTCAGTTGGGCGTAAAAAAAGGTTGGATTGGGTAGACCACGGTAGACCAGGGCGTTCCGCGGTGAGCAAATGGACGATAGCAAAGTGGAGATGAATATGTAATTAAGCAGAGCGAATACTCAATTCGTATAGTAGAAGGGCGATCGATGAGCAGTGAGGCCAACTCTGTTCTGCTGCTTGTCGCCTCACGTTGGAGTCGGCAATGTGCAGCAGCCCTATTGAGCCTCTCCTCCACCAGCCGAAACTGAGAGTGTGTACGAGTTGGTGGAAAGAGAGACAATTGTCGGGGGCCGGGCTGTTTATGAAGATCACTCAAATCGACAGCCTTTCCCCTCTGTTACTAGCCCAAGTGTAAGCGGCAGGGACACAGAATAGCAGCGCTGATATGTATTGGGGGCTGAATTCACCACGGCACTAGTCTAATGCCAAAGAGCATCGTCAGCATAAGCTCAAGGAAGTCTATGTAGGTAGTGTTTCAACGCAGCTGAGTGTGGCAGTTCCCGCATTCTCATTCTCTGGTGCATGCGTAGGCGGGAATGATGGAGTGTAGGGTCGCACAACCCATCAACCAAGACCGGTGTCGTCTCCTGGGTTTTCCTGGGAGCGGAGGGCTAACCCCTCATGGTGTTGACATTGGCTTGTGACCACGCACGGCACACCAGACTATCAACTGCATTTCCCAGTGTCAACAAGCTACGCAGCTCGCATAGCACAGATCGAGTACACCCTGACATGGAGGAGGTATAACATGACCGCCAAGGAATGCGAATCAATTCAACAAATGAAACGCGAATACATACCTGGTTACTAGATAAGACGCAGCACAATATGAGGCGACCTGGAAGTACAATGGCAGATCGACTAGCAGACACTCAACACTGGCTCGTAGGTGACGGGACGCTAGGCGTTGAACAATGTAACAAATCCTGCGATCTGATTGGGGAGGGAGGGAATAGTGGTGCTCTTCGGAAGGTTGCGAGCAATTACGAGCACCACTTAATCAACAGTTGTTAACTGACAGAGAGCTACAAAACGAAACGACTGATTAGCAACTCGAGTGAACAGCCGGTAATGATCCTCTGCGCCAGCTTCTGGCAGTCTGCAATCCGTGGCAGACAGGCTTGACGCTATTCTCGGGTCCAGCTAAATTGGAAGTAGATTGCAACAGCCCCTCACTGACCGACCCCAGCCGGTTGACGTAGCGTGGACCAGGGGAGTATCTGAAGCGCCTAGACTAATCCGTAGGAAGCTGGACGTGGACTTCACCGCCGCAGTTGGCCTCCGGAATGGCTGCGAGGGGCACTTGCAAGGAAGTCGACTGCCATCAATCGTTTTAGGCGGGCGTAGCCGGGCAAAGATGTACTTACGCAGAAGAAGGAATCGGGTCCACTCCGATGCCTCTTGCTGCCGCTGGGTCTTGGATTGTTCCACTCAAGCCCAGAAACCCAGCACTAGCGGGTTGCTTTGTGGTGGACACAAACGAGGCCGTTGGGATAGATATCCTTGAAGTCCTTTGGGTAAAGCTTAAGTTGTGGGCTGTTATTACTCACTGGATCGTCTTCCGGGAATATGATGCTGTCAAAAGCCGGGATGGTTCCACTAGCAACTATAAGGTTGCAATAGTTCTGTCCTGAGTTTGGGAGTGTTGCTTTTTCGGTATTACAGAGTCCTTGCTTCACGGAATTTTGTGAGTGATGAAACGGTCGCCCTTTTCGAATAAAGGCGTTCTAGAGTTTTGCGCGAATAGGTGTTTCTGCAAAGGTAACATCGTCTTTGGTTCCAGAATGAACGAGAATGTCTTAAGCCAAAGCAGTAGATGGGAGGCTCGAAAAGCCGTTCCTGATTGGGCGCAAATGCACCAAATTTTGGAGCTGGAGCTGGAGCTTTGGTCTTCGTCTGACAACCCAAGATGGCTGAGCGGTTATGTTTTGTTGCAAGTACTAATGGACGAAGAGTAGTTGAACTGCTTTCAATCGCCCGTGACATGTTTGGGCACGGGAATGAGATACTAATAACGATGATTGGGCTCTCTTGCCGACTTCACCGCAACTCTTTACCTTGCTCAGGTTTAGCTTTGGGCAGTGTGCCCAAAGGTCCTTCCGGTGTCAATGTCGGCTACATGAGCAGTGCAGACTATAACCTTGGTGTATTGCAATCAAAGCCTCATCTCCACGGTGTGTTGTGCATCTCTTAGCTGCCCATTTTGCCGGAGAGGGCGGTCCAGAGTGTGTCTATTTGATGGGTTGAAGGCGGTTAGGGCCGTATGTGGAACCAAATCGCTGTCAAAACTCGTGAGAATGGCCCAAGTGCGCCGCCTTGGTGCCCAAAATCATTGATAGCCGCATGCACAATACACAGGGGTACAAACTGGCCGCGCCTTTGAGGGCCGCCCTGGTCCCGATTGACTACATTCCTGTCATACTGGATTGCATTTCCATCAGCCTAAAACCCCCCCTTCAAGCCCACCACTGGGACCACGTTGATGCCCTAAAGAAGTGGAACACGCCGGCGGACCATACAAATACTGCGAAGATCCACTCTCCTGCCAATTTTCGCATGAGGCACCCGTCAAGGCCGAGATTAGATCGTGCTCGCCATCTTGCCCACTAGCCAACCTCGAATGGGCTATTTGTACTCTTAGCTGTATGAAGAACGGCACTGGTTCGTAGCTGCCCCTGGATATCCCCACGAGACGTTTGGTGTGCCGGCATAGCAAACTATGAGCCAGGCAGGAGCAGCATGATAAGTGTGTCACTTGAGCACGTGTCGCGAATCGCACGAGTTCCTGGCGGCACGTTCATCTAATTGTCGCGCCAGAGTCCTTCTCTAGAAGCCCCTTGGCTGCAGCGATCTCGGCCTCGTCGTATCCTTGCCAGCCCCGTTCTCCGGCCGAATATCGACGAGTAATTTCTGCTAACTTGGCAGTTGCAAGTTCATCAAGTGAGCGCAACGTTGCCTGAGGCGGCAACGGCAAAGTGTCGTCATCCGGTTGTTTTGTCGTCTTCTGAGGCTCACTCAGCAGCTGCTTTGTTGTCTTGTACAAGATAAGTAAGCGGCCGAAGGGTTTTGAGTACACGGAATCTCACCAATTTTAAGCCATAGTATCCCCGCAAATAGTCATCACAGAGCTCCACGCTCCGAGAGAATCTCTTGAGCGCCTCACTGAGCTGCTTCGGCGTGTCGTTCTGCTGTGTCGACTTGGCTGCCATCAACAGCAACTCGCCTAATCGCGCATGAATCTTTGAGTTTGAGGTCAGTGATGTCATAAAAAGGGTCGCACAGATCGCCGTCTTACATTCCACGCGTTCGGCTGCAAGACAAGAACCTCCTCCAAAGCAAAGATAGCTTGCAAGTACAGCCCCTGAGAGAAGTACATGTCCGAGAGCTCGGACCATGCCTCGCTGTCGATTGGCGAGAAGTCAAGAAGGGCAATCAGAGCAGCGACGGCGTCAGAAGTCCTGCCTAGAGATCGCAAGAGAGCCACGCGGCGTTTAGCAATAGGCTGGATGCAGTATTAGCATCCTCTGTCCGTAGTCAGTAAGCGTAGGCATCTTACAATGTTGGTTGGGTTCTTCTCCAGAATGGCCTGATACTCCTTGAGTACCACCTCCAATGTCGCATTGTCCTCGGCATCTGCCTCTTTCAAAAGACCGACGAAGGCCATGATTCGCTCATTGTCGTCACCAAAGCGGTTAATAAGCCTCCCCAAGCATTGGTGTGCTGACTCCTCATCACCGGTGCGCAGGCATGATAATAACAGGTTCTCGTAAATGGTCCAGAGCTCGGGCGTCTCTGCTGCAGAGAACAACGATTGCAGTACTGATGCCGACACTGCGCCAGGCGCTTCCTTGATGATCTTTGGTGCTTGCTGTGATAGCTGCAACGCAGTAGCGGGCGGGAGGTGAATCGGAGGTCGCAAGAGCGATGAAGACATAGTGATTTCGGAGTCGGTTTGCTGCAGTAAGGCGAAAGAGTCGATGTGTTTACTGTCTTTGCCCACAGATATGAATCTCGAGGAAGAGGATTCAACGTGAGGATTATCTGGTGTTACTGTCTTAATAAGGTGAAGCTTGGATGGGTAGCTAAAGCCAATTGATAGCATAGCGCTGGGACGCCCCCGAGGTCTGGAGGAGCTCCCCGGTGCGCCGGCCGCTGTTTAATCCGCTGTGGCTCGCCTACAGAGCGCCCCCCCGGCCCCCCGTTGCCTGTGACATTAGGGATGTAATCATGAGCTTATTGAGCAGCCCGCACAGCTCTGCGCGCATTGGATTGCTTTAACCTAGACTAACCTAACCTTAGTCTACATTGCAGTGCGTTACGTCTTTCGCATCCAATCTAATCGGTCGCGGTCATCGCGGGGCACATGCACGGGCACAAGATCACTCATATTGAGACCATCTACCTCCGTGGTTTCCAACTCAGACCACTGGCCTTCGCGACGGTCCTTGGTCGCGAACCAGATATTTTCCCAGTCTTTGAAATAGATACCCACACGTCCTGACCCAAGATGCTTTCTACCTGCATCATCCGGCCTGCGCACATTTACACCCTCTGATAGCTCATCCCTTCCCGTTACCGCTACCGAGCCCCCCTTACGAACTCCCAGCGCCTTGGGAGGCGCAATTTGTGCAGCCATGTTCGAGAAATCACTGTACGACCTCATTCGAGGCATGCGGAATCACAAGGGCAACGAACGAGAGTACATCCAGAACTGTCTCAAAGAATGTCGTGCCGAAGTCCGAAGCCAGGACCTCGATCTGAAGGCCACCGCCCTCCTGAAGCTCGTCTATCTCGAGATGTTTGGACATGACATGTCCTGGGCCTCCTTCAATGTCCTCGAGGTCATGGCTTCGCCAAAGTACCACCAGAAGCGTGTCGGATACCTGGGTGCCATACAGAGTTTTCGCCCTGACACGGAGGTTCTGATGTTGGCAACAAATCTTCTTAAGAAAGATGTGACAGGCGCTTCCACCACCACCATCGCATTGCCTATCGTCGCTCTGCCTCACCTTATAACGCCCTCGCTGGCCCTCTCAGTCCTCTCCGATCTCCTGCCGCGGCTGGGCCACTCGAATCCCTCGATACGCAAAAAGACCATCGTCACCCTCTACAGGATGGCGCTGGTATACCCAGAAACCCTGAGGGCTGCTTGGCCAAAAATCAAGGAAAAGCTGATGGATCCAAACGAGGACTCTAGCGTTACGGCAGCCATCGTAAATGTTGTCTGTGAACTGGGCTGGCGGCGGCCTAACGACTTTCTCCCTCTAGCGCCCCGGCTCTTCGAATTGTTGGTGGATAGTGGTAACAACTGGATGGCAATTAAATTGATAAAACTGGTATGTTCCATAGTCATGGTGTTGTTCTGACCTGCTCGTTGATATGATATAGTTTGCTACCCTCACTCCGCTCGAACCTAGGCTCGTACGGAAGCTTCTCCCACCTTTGACTGAAATCATACGGACAACACCTGCTATGTCTCTGTTGTATGAATGCATCAATGGCATAATACAAGGTGGCATTCTAGGAAGTGGAGACGACGACAGCGGCAGCGAAGAGATCGCTTCGCTTTGCGTCAGCAAACTGCGCTCTATGATCATGATCGATGGTGACCCGAACCGTAAGTATTCCACCAAGTTAAAAACTGGCCGGCCGCTTGCTAATTGTTTTGCCAAGTCAAATATGTCGCGTTACTAGCATTCAATAAAATCGTAGTGACACATCCTTGGCTGGTCGCCCAGCAGGAGGATGTCATTCTAGAATGCATTGACAGCACTGACATTTCTATCCGTATAAAGGCTTTGGACCTAGTTCAGGGCATGGTAAACAGCGACAACTTGGTATCAATTGTCAGCCGTTTGATGCGCCAACTAAAGCATGCTTCTGCAGAGGATCGCAATGGTGCTTCTACAGATCCCGCTGATTTGGAATCGGACGAGGAAGCGCTGGAGCGTACAATCAACCCTGCGCAAAAGACCAAGGAACGAGCTCCTCCCCTGCCTGACGACTACAGAATCGATGTCATCAGTAGGATATTGAGCATGTGCTCTCAGCAGAACTACAGCAATCTGAGCGATTTCGATTGGTATATCGACGTTCTCATACAACTTGTCCGGACAGCGCCTCTGCCACGGCCCGTTGATGATGTGGAATCACTTGCCGCAACAGGGAGGCCCAACGCGGGCGACGTGTCAGAAAGAATTGGAGATGAACTCAGAAATGTGACAGTAAAGGTTCCAGCGATCCGATCGGCATGCGCAGAGGCCGCTGAAATCATCATGGGCCAATTCAGTAAAGACGCACTGAGAGGGTCTTTTATTGTATCTGGGGCCTTGAAACCCGTGGCGTGGATAATAGGGGAGTTTGCTGCCGAGACTCGTGCATCGGAGGACAGTCTGAATCTACTGTTACAGACAATTCCACGTACCTCTTCTGCGGAAGCCTTGGCAGCATGCGTGCAAGCTGCCACCAAAGTCTTTGCGCTGGTGGCTGGTGACAGTCTCGCTGTCTGGACACCAGAGAGGAAATCCAAGATTTCACTCTTGATGGCACGCATAATTCACACTTTCGAACCTTTAGCTATGCACCCGAACCTCGAAGTCCAAGAACGAGCTGTTGAATTCATGGAGTTGTTGAAGTTGACGGCTGAGGCGGTCTCTAGTCAAGACGCTTCATCGGCCGAGATGCAGCAAGATGCGCCTCTACTTCTTACTCAGGCTATTCCGGCTCTTTTCGCAAGTTGGGAGCTCAATTCAGTGGCAACCGGGGCTCAAAAGAGTGTGCCGTTGCCCGACGATCTTGACCTTGATGAAGCTATCAACCCGAATCTTAATTCTCTACTAGCATCCGCCGATTCGATCACTGTACCAGCAGATGAAGCTGATGAGTTTGAGATATACTACAACAAGAGACCTCCCCCAACCAGTATCGCTTCAGAGCCAGCACTCAAGCGTCTTACAGACACCAAGGAGGAAGTGGTCAACTCTTACCAGCAGCCAAGCGAGGATTCATACCTTGATGCAGACATTCTCGCCAGGCGGAAAGCTGAACGCCTTGAACGAAATCGTGATGATCCTTTCTACATTGGAGGAGGCAGTGGTCTTCCGGGAACCTCAACTCCAATACACAACATACTTCAAAATTCGAATGGCCCGGATTTTGATGTAGATTCAATTCCCGTTATGGAATTAGACCTGGATCATCTCAACGCAGGAGTGAGCAGTAGTCTACCCACGCAGAATCATATGCCCATTAAACCGAAACCGAAGCCAAAGCCGCGACAGAAGATTATTGTGGCAGCCGACGAGACACTGGCCGGTAGTGGTGGCTCTACGCCTCGCAACTATGATTCTGAGAACAACTCGGACAGCTTCACCAAATCACGTGCGAAGAATTCCAAAAATTCGCTCTTTCTAGGTATAAGCTCAGCTAACTTGGGATCTCTCAATCTCGAAGATGATCCTCAGGGCCAGGGCTTTGACTACGAAGCGAAGCAACGCGAAGATGCTGAGATGGCACAAGCTGTGAAAGAGGTTGAACGCTTGCGGCTTGAAATGCAACGCGCAAACGAGCGAATTCAAGTAGCTCAGGGTGTAGATGTAGAGGGAACGGTCGTCAAGAAAAAGAAGAAGAAAACTACAGTCCCCGCAGTAGAAGGCGGAGAGGAGCTCACCAAACCCAAGAAGAAGAAAAAGAAGGTCCCTGTCATGGAGAGCGGGCAGAGTGAAACCACTGAAGCCCCTGTCGAGGAAGCTGCCGAGCAAACGACAGAAATCGCAAAACCGAAGAAGAAAAAGAAGAAGGCAAGGGCAGCCGAAATTCAAGATTAGGAACGAACAGCCAAATAGCTAAGAAGCCATTGCGCGTGCTTGGTTGTAACGCATTATATCATAGACAGCATCATCCGAAATGAAAAGCATGAGCAGTCAACCCTTTAAGATGTTGCCTCTCGTCTTCATCTACACAAGTGCTTGAAATTATAAGCTACACAATTCTGAAACAACAGAAACCAGATCTTGATATTCAAACTTTCCGAGACAGGCTACGACACATATAAGCGTCACGGTGAACTTCGACTATAGCGCCACTTATACTACCGGCTTCTCCGCACAGTTTGATTCACATCTCCGGTCATTGCTTCCCTTCCCCACATTCTCCGCATGCAACACATATATAGGCTAAATATGAGCTGGGGAATTCGTCATAGATCTGCAAATGGTCCTGAATTAAGGTATGCAAGAGCCGCATGGTGATGGAGACTGCATACCGCTAATTGGTGCGTGAAGCATTTGGAGCTCCAGTGCAACCCCGCAACTTTCCCTATCTGCCGGGGAATACACCGCGGGCCGTTGGCAATGGAATGTCGGGGCTCAGCATGAAGGTCGTTACTTTCGCCGCAGCAGCTGATTGAACACAATTGGTTGGGCCCAACACTCAACAAGGCGATGTTTCCTATAGCCGGTGAATGACAAGCGCCACCATTGTCCGCGTGGCTGCAGTCAGCAACAGCTCTATATAAGAGCAAGGAGTCTGGCGATTCTAATTGAATCTTCGTTGGCTGAACCCAAGAGATTGACGACATGACTTTCCTTCTCGGCACAGTATTCAGTCTCTTGGCCTCGGGTGCCGCAGCGGCAGGGCACTTATTCCCAGACTGCGAAAGTGGTCCACTGGCCAATAATACTGTCTGTGACACCACCGCTTCTGTATCGAATCGTGCCAAAGGTCTTGTCGCTGCCTTGGATACGCAGGAGAAGTTCCAATTAGTGGTGAGCACTTCTCCAGGAGTGCCGCGTCTAGGACTTCCGAGCTATGAATGGTGGCGTAAGTTCGACCACTTAGATATCACTTCAAGAATGACATGTACTGACTCCAAAGACAGAGGAGGCCTTGCATGGCGTCGCCAGCTCACCAGGTGTCCAATTCGCATCCTCTGGGAATTACTCCTATGCTACGTCTTTTCCTCAGCCCATCTTGATGGGCGCAGCTTTCGACGACAAACTGATCGAAGCAGTGGCCACAGTGGTAAGCACAGAAGCTCGAGCATTTAACAATGCAAATAGATCAGGTCTGGACTACTGGACGCCGAATATCAATCCTTACCGTGATCCGCGATGGGGCCGGGGCCAGGAAACCCCTGGAGAAGATCCATTTCACATCAAGTCGTACGTCAAGTCCCTCATCAAAGGACTCCAGGGAGACGACCCAGACTACTTCAAGGTTGTTGCCACTTGCAAGCATTTTGCAGGCTATGACATTGAGAATTGGAACGGCAATGAACGTTATGAGTTTGACGCCATCATCAACCCCCAGGAACTAAGCGAGTATTACATGCAGCCCTTCAAGGCGTGCGCGAGAGACGCCAAGGTTGCCTCCATCATGTGTTCCTACAACGCGTTGAACGGGGTCCCGACCTGTGCCAGCTCTTACATACTGCAGGATGTCCTAAGAGACCATTGGAACTGGACAGACGACGGCTTCTACGTCGTCTCTGACTGCGACGCCATACAAAACGTTTATATGCCACATGACTATTCACCCACACGCGAAGGCGCAGCGGCCGACTCGCTCAACGCGGGTACGGACCTCGACTGCGGTACTTATTACCAGACACACCTTCCTGCGGCCTATGGTCGAGGCCTCGTTGACGATGCTGTAATCGACCAGGCACTTGTTCGTCTATACTCGGCACAGATCAGGCTAGGCGTGTTTGATCCCGCCTCGTCAACAGCGTACCGGTCTCTCACCTTCTCTGATGTGAACACTCCCGAAGCCCAAGACTTGGCGCTCAAAGCAGCGGAAGAGGGCATCGTGCTCATCAAGAACGATGGCACTTTGCCCCTAGATATCCCAAGCAACGGTACACTGAAGATAGCCTTCGTCGGCTCTTGGTCCAACGCAACGGCAGCCCAGATGCAAGGAAACTACGCCGGCATCGCACCGTTCGTCCACAACCCACTCTACGCCGCTTCGCAACTGCCTAACGTGCAGGTCCTCTTCGGAGGCAGCCCTGGCGACCCGACCACCGGAGGTTACCCGGCCGTCCTAGCTGCGGCCAGCGCCGCAGACGTCGTCTTCTACGTCGATGGGTCGAACAGCGGTGAGTCCGCGGACCGCAACCTGATCCGGTGGTCGGGTGAGCGCCGCGACATCATGACCCTGGTAGCTGGCCTAGGGAAGCCGTTCGTGTTGCTGCAGATGGGCGATCAGCTTGACGACGCGCCATTCCTCAACCAGGAAAACGTCTCCGCTATCCTCTGGGCCGGGTTCCCCGGCCAGGCGGGCGGCGATGCCATCATGAACATCGTCACGGGCAAGACAGCCCCTGCGGGTCGTCTGCCGGTCACTCAGTATCCCGAGGAGTACGTCCGCCTGGTCCCCATGACGGATATGGGACTCCGGCCGAACGAGACCAGCGGCAACCCGGGCAGGACGTACCAGTGGTACGACGGCGCCACGGTGCCGTTTGGCTCCGGGCTGCACTACACGGACTTTGAGGTTTCTCTCCACGAGGAAGACGACGGCGAGGCTCCGAGCTGGGCCATCAGCGATCTGCTTGACGGCTGCGCCGAGAACTACAAGGATCTGTGCCCCTTCCGGAGCGTCGCCGTCCGCGTCGAGAACACGGGGGGTGTGGCTTCTGATTTTGTGACACTGGGCTTCGTCGCCGGCGAGCACGGGCCTGTGCCGTATCCCATCAAGCAGCTCGTGGCGTATGAGAGGCTCTTCGGCGTCGCCCCCGGGTCGGCCGCCACGGCGAGCCTGAACCTGACGTTGGGAAGTCTCGGCAGGCACGATGAGGCTGGAAACTTGGTGCTGTATCCCGGGTCGTACAGCCTCCTGGTCGATGTACCCACCCAGGCGACGTGGAACTTTACCCTCTCCGGTGATGAGACGGTGCTGGAGGAATGGCCTCAGGATTCCGGCCCGAATCAGAACGCGACGATGGTTATGCTGAAGCAAGCCATCTAAGGTTTCCGCCGTATCCTTGTCCGCCTCAGCAACATTCGAAAGCGACGGAGTTTTCTCCGAAACCAGTAGATGACTCTGAGGTACTATAGTCTACATGTCGATAGTTGCGTAATTCGTAAATATGTAATAAAGACACCAAGAAGATGCCGGCTCTCCTTAAGCACCCTGAGACACTAGGCATCGTCCAGAGTAAGGCCCTGGACTAGGTCTTAGAACTGAATTTACTCAACCCAAATTTACGATGCCATCGGTTTAGAGCATGCAGATCAATAAACTTATACACATTCGATAATCTCAATGAGTTTGGCACAGAGACATGGGCTTAATTACGACGGCTGGCTATCCACATATCTCGCAGGCGTTTTTCGTATTTATTTATTGACGTAGCATACTGCACACCGAGACGTGGAGAGTTTATATAACACTGAGGCCATTCCCCCTTCTCGCTTTCCTGTTTGAAAAAAGTAATCAAAATGTACCATGGATAGCGGATAAACATAATAATTAAAACGTCCTCTGTACGCTTTGCAGTTGTAAGTCAACTGCTTCTACAGCCAATGCCAAAATGTATATAGCATAATCTGTACAGTATAATGTGACCTCTAAACGCCATGCCAATGCAAGTTCAACCCATGCTCTGATGTCATACTCTCGTTTACTTCCCGTCTCATCCCATCCATCACATTATATTTACGCCTGTGGGTATCAAGTGGGTGCCGTGCCCGCTATTACAGCCGAAGCACCTTCAGCCGTGACGTCGTCACCGCGGGACTCTTTCTAGAAGTTCGTGTGACGCCCATGGTGACCGTTCTGATTCCCATTGATCGGCCGCGAGCTGTCCTGGGTGTATCGCGGGTTGACGGCAATGTCATTCTGGGCGTGGTAGTTCTCCTCCAGTTCGCGCTCGGACATGTTCATCCCCGCTGGCTTGAAGCCAACACCGCCCCTACTTGTCTTGACTGCCGGGTACAAGTCGACGTAGAAGGAGAAGATGTAGAAGGAAAAGACGAAGGAAACGACCCATTCGAGGATGGCCGCAATGTCGTACATTTTCCTGCGGTTCATGACGCCAAAGGCAATAGCGAGGCCCAGCTCGATGAAGATGAACATGAGCTTGATCCAAAAGGAAATGCGAAGAATGCGGTGTTCACGGTTTTCTTGTTGTGTGTTAGCATTAGAACCAAGAAGATTAGGAAGGCGTGGACCTACTTATGCCCATGCGCTGATACTCCCAACAGATGAATATAGCCGAGATCAGGTATCCACCAATGAAAACTGCCAGAAAGATATCATGTAGGCGCGGGTAGTGGGCCGTGTCGAATCCAGACAGGCATGTTAGGCCGACGGTCCCGGCAATGGCAAAGACGATTGTCAGCCCAGCAAGAACCTTCTCGGTAACGGTGGTGTTTGGGACCAGGCGACCCTTGTGTCGCAGCCATCTGTCGGCGCCGAAGGAGAGATCCAAAAAGATGGTGGTGATGATACAGCCGGCCACAAACAGGGGCTTGAGTTCGGCGGCTCCAACATCGGAAATATATGCGATCCTCTGATCGGGGCCCATGGAATCGTAATGTGTCCTATGCGTGTCGATGATCCAGTGTAGCAGGAGACCCAGAAGGGTCGTGAGCCACATGGCACCCGAAATAACGGGAAACCACTGCGTGTTTGTTGTTAGTCTACATGGATTGTGTATTCCACAGCCGTTGGTGTGTCTGGACTTACCCAATACGAGAAGATTTTGAACATAACCGCGGCTTCTAACTATACTCTCTACAGACGTCTATGAACGGGGGGTTTGCAAAGGAGACGAGCAAATATGCGCAAGGGAAAAGCGAATGCCGTGGATTATTATGATTGATGATTTGCAACACCCGGCCTAGGACTAGGCTCTGGCACGACTGGGAGACAGTGTCGTCATATAAAGTGGACTTTGACTTTGGGCTGCGGTGGCTCGTCCCGACATACGCACGCCGGGTCCATCCTGATTTCCTAACGCCGATGCAACGATGCTATGAGAGATGGAACGCCACCTTGGCGCGTCAGAATTTGCGCAAAGGAGTGCGGCTTGGAGTGAGCTAGCAGGCTAGCAGTCTTAGCTATCGCTAGGCTCTGTGCGGGCCCCTGTTTTTTTAGGGGCATTACTCGTACATTGTAGCTCTTTTGATGTCAGGCATTGGGGGAACTGTCAGTAATTGATTGCTAGGGAGACATGTTTTTTTGTTGTGCATGACGTCAAACAAGGAACAGCCGGAACCCACTTGACCCCTGCAGATGATCCCGGCTTTTGGGCTGGGTTTCATCCGGCGCTAAACTTAAACTTGATCTGGGGCTTCACCTAACATAGCATGTAATTACTTGGCACACATATGAACGCGCCCCATAGAACATGGTAAAATTTCCCGCCTGGGGAGACGACCTCGGGAGCCTTGCCAAGCATCCAACGGCACGTACCCGCCAATCGTTATCGTTCGCTAAGCACCATCCCTTCCGAGGCTGCGAGGCTGACCTTTTCAACCCACCTCGACGTCGAGGTGCAGCTCCCAGCTTCCTTCCATCGACACGCTGTTCTGACGCGAAACCGAACGGCTGATCCGGCCATGGCCCTCTCCCCAATGGTCTTGCATCCTGGAGATGCCCTTCAGAACGGTGGCTCAAGACCAGCAACCTCGCCGTTCAAGATTGTCAATTCTACCGCCGCTTCCTCCAACGGGACACCCGCTACATCTGTAGCTCCAAATGCCACTGCCGCTGTGCAGTCGGCATCTCTGGATCTAGCGGAACAGCTCAACGAGGACGAGAAGCGCAAATATGTCAAAGGTATGCGCCAATGAATCGAGCCTCCCTTGTGTCACCCGCTAACCAATCCCAACTTGCGACAGGCAAGAAGCTTGGTGAAGGTACATATGCCAATGTCTACCTCGGACATCTGCGCAACGACCCGTCCGAACTCGTCGCCATCAAGAAGATCAAGATTCAGAAGGAATATACGGAGGGTATGGCACCAGATGCCGTGCGAGAAATCAAGCATCTGCAGGAACTCTCGCATCCGAACATCATCACGCTACACTCCGTCTTCTCATCGAAAGATCAGAATCTCAACCTGGTCCTTGAGTACCTTCCCTTCGGTGACCTGGAAATGCTTATCAAGGATAACGATGGTATACAATACGGCCAGGCCGACATAAAGGCGTGGGCTGGTATGCTCACACGCGGAGTCTGGTTCTGCCACGAGAACTTTGTTCTGCATCGAGATATCAAGCCCAACAACTTGTTGATTGCCGCCGACGGAGAGGTCAAGCTTGCCGATTTCGGCCTGGCGAGGAGTTTCTCAGACCCTTACATGCCCATGACCTCGAATGTCATCACACGCTGGTACAGGCCTCCCGAGCTGCTTTTTGGAGCAAAGCATTACTCGGGAGCTGTCGATATATGGTCGGTTGGCTGTGTGATAGCGGAACTCGTCCTGCGAGTACCATATATGGCAGGCAACACGGAACTCGAACAAATCAAACTCATCTCTGATTTCATTGGTACGCCGACGGAGGAAAACTGGCCCGGCGTAACGTCGTTGAGGGAGTATACCGCTGGCGACAAAGTCACCCCTGTACAACCTAAATCGCACTACCAGCAATGGTTCGGGTCTCTGGGACCTGATGGTATCGACTTGCTCATGAAGACCTTGATTCTGGATCCGAGGAAGCGAATCACAGCGCGCGGAATGCTGGACCATGAGTGGTGGCGTAGGGAACCGAAACCGACACGTAAGAAGGATTTACCTCGCAAGTCAGATGGAGGCGCAAAGTTGGGAGCAGATCTCGGACAGGCTCCTGGTGCTGTAGACGATGACAGAGGCAAAAAAGTGGCACGGAAACTAGACTTTGGGGCTGCCAAGTAACTTGGCACTGCTCATATCATAGCTTCAGGATCGCATATCGGTTTGGCGTTCTGGAGTTCAGGCCTGTCATATCAGGGGCACTCGAAAACATTCGAAGAGCTAAATTGCATCATGAGAATTTTGCCATGTGGCATTCAGATTTTGTACAAATTTTTACACATATTTGTGATACTATACATGATCCCCAGTTGACCGCATGGAGCGATGCCGTCCTGCAATAGGGCTGGATTCTACTTTGCCCATGTCTGTTTGCAAATGTGACGTTTTGCCCGTCTAGTACTTCTCACCCTTCTCGCGCATCTCACGACGCTCCTGGATCCTCTTCTTGTACCGAACCTGGGTCCTTCTTCTCTCACCACCATCGATCTTCCTGCCGCGCTTGTCTTCCCACATGCCCTCTGTCGCTGTGATTCTGACAGCACCGTCCTTTGCCGGCAATGCGTAGGGTCCAACGATGGTCTTTGCACCTTTGACGGAGAAACCAGAGACCCGGCTCAACGCTCCCGGCGCCGTCTCCGCGGGGATCTGTCCTTCCGGCACGTTGACGACATACTTTGCGGGCTTGAGCGGATCCGCGCCCTCGTGCTCGAGCACGCGCAGCTCCGCGGTGCCCTCGGGCGACACGTGCTTCAGGTCACCTCCGATGCCGAACTGGCCCCGGCAGAACCGCTGCCGCCACTGGATCAGGTACCGGCGCGTCCGGGGCGGCTCCACGCCGAGCTCGGCCAGCTGGCTCGAGGTCAGGGAGAAGAGCGACTCCCACGAGGGGAACTTGGAGGCGTGCGAGCCGAGGCCCCGGCCGATCAGCTTCAGGAAGGTCGGCACATCGGGGCAGAAGGGCGTCGGCTCCGGGATGGTGGGCGCGGGGCGCGAGGCTGCCGACGACGAGGCCCGTGTGGAAGGGGACGAAGAGGCGAAGACGGCCGGGCGGGCGATGTGCTGTGGTATGAGGGCTTGGCGCAGTAGCTGCGGGCGGAATATAGGCTGGCAAAGGGGGAAGAGGCTCTGTTAGCTGGTCTGGATGCAAAGGACATGGTGTTTCTGGTGGCTTTGCGTACTTTGAGCGCGCCCATGATGGCGGTGTGCAGAGTTTTTTTCTTCTTCTCCTTTTCCAGATGTTCAGAAACGGGATTTGCGCATGTCCTGCTGGGCGTACGGGTTGTCTTGTCGTGGCTGTCTGCTGCCCGCTGCCCCGTGATAGTCGCTTGGTCGTCGCTGCCAAATTGGAAAAACTTCCCAAGCCGAAGCTCCCCCCTGCCGATTGATTGACGGGTTGAATGATTGATTGGGTCGGCCAAAGAATTTCCTCAGCTCCGATGTGGGGACCAGGGAACTTGCAGGCAAAGAGCGACCCCCCATAGGATGAACTGGCTAGTCTTGATTCAACTTAGTCCAGATTTACAACGGGCCCAGTGGCGTGCGAGGCTGCCAGGCACAGGGCAATTGACTTATAGCCTTGCCCCGCCGTCCATCATACATCTACCTCCTCCATCCCGCCCGCCCATCTTCCTTTCTTACCGTTCATTTTTTTTTCTCTTCTCATTCCATCATGAGATAGCCAGGGCGATCTACCATGGGCCGCCGGTCATCAACAGCGAGGGCGGCGATGCCAAACAAGAATGATAGCGTGCATTTTGCCCAGCTAGGACCCACGCGTAAGCCATTTACTTTCATATTCGGTTGAGAGTTCGGGCTTTACTTCATTTTACCTATTTCATCTATTTCATACCACAAATAGGCATCGTGATCCGCAGTGTCCAGCTTTTTATCGCACATCATCTCGACTCACATCTGGCATCCTATGTTTTTGATTTTGTTCTTTTTTGCTGCCTCCCCACGTTTACTTCATACTAACAATTCCCAGAACCTTTTCCTGATGATCTTGTCAGACTTATAGAGTCTTTACCACGTGATGGCATGAATGGCGGCGATGAGCCTCCTACCAAACGGCCACGTTTAGATGCTCAGCAAAGCGCCATCACTATAGCGAAGAGTAGTTTAGTGATCAAGCGACGTACTCGTATTCGTGCAGATCCAGGTTCATTTAAGCGATTCAGAATCGAGCGGTTTCTAAAGCTGCATGCTGAACTCTCAGACCCGGGAAAGGCGCAAGCATTGACAATTTCCACGTTGTCGCGATCGGAGTATGGCCAGTACAAGTTTTTGATCACGGGTGATTTTGGTTCACCTTCACCGCACTTGGCCACTATCTTTGATGTGCTCAGCCAAAGTCGAGATAGCCTTTCTAATGATGGTGCACTGTATGTCTCATTCAGCGCCCATTTTGACCGAATACATGGAGAAGACCGCCTGTTGTTGCATCTTGATTTGATGTGGAATCAGGCGAATAATATTTACAATGGCCTGCGCAATTCCAAACAGCGCAAGATCTCCAGCGAGATTCAAAGACAATTTTTATCAGATCCAACACGGCCTCTGACTTCCGGCGTCTTGTCGCCACAGGCATTTTACGGAGCAACCTCCATGACGGATGAAACTTATACTGATCTCGAATCAGTAAACGTGCCCCGTCTCACTTCCAATCTTTATCCTTTTCAACGAAGGGCTTTGCAATGGTTGCTGGCAAGAGAAGGCGTGCGATGCGTCTCGACCGGCCATGGATCCGTTGAAGTTGAGGATATCCCGGAAACATACCCCAGAGACCTTCCTTTGTCTTTTCGCAAATTGGATGATGCGGGCGGCGGCACGTTCTACCACAGCGACCTGTATCATGTGGTTACCAGAGACATCAGTCCTTGGCATGATCTAGACTCGTCACTCAAAGGCGGAATTTTGGCAGAGGAGATGGGTCTGGGCAAAACTGTCGAGACCATCTCACTCATCTTGCTTCATCAACGGCCACCTCGGTCGCAGGGCACCATCAATCCTTACACAAACCAACCAGTCACAACGACAGGCGCGACACTCATCGTAACACCGGAAACTCTGAGAAGGCAATGGGTGAGCGAAGTCACAAAACACGCACCAGCCCTGCGTATCATGGTTTATGAGGGACGGACGAAGTACAAAGAAACCGAGGAGGAACTCATACGACAAATGCAGGACAACGACGTTGTAGTAACAACCTACAATGTTCTGCGGACCGAAGTCCACTTCGCAAGGCCTGAGCCGGATCGTTCAAGGAGATATGAAAGGTCTCATTCTCGGGCTTCTTCGCCACTAGTGAAGTTATCGTGGTGGAGAGTGTGCCTCGATGAGGCACAACAAATCGACAGCGGCGTCAGCGCTGCTGCTGAAGTTGCAAGACTAATTCCGAGGGTCAATGCTTGGGGTATCACTGGTACACCGGTCAAAGAGAAAATCAAGGATCTTTGGGGCCTTTTACTCTTCCTGCGTTACGAGCCGTTTGCTTCTTATCCCCTGATCTGGGATAAACTTGCATCAACGCACCAACATCTTTTCCGAGAGTTGTTTAACAAGCTGGCGTTGCGGCACACAAAGCATGCGGTTCGACACGAACTTGCTCTTCCCCCGCAGAAGCGCTACGTAATCACGATGCCATTCACAGCCGTTGAAGAACAAAACTATCGCAGCAGGTTCAAACAAGAGGTAGAGGCTCTGGGATTGGATACTAGTGGCCTGCCACTCATCTCTGCAGAGTGGGATTCAAATACACCTTCCACCATAGACTCCATGAGGCGCGCTTTGGCCTCTCTGAGGCAGACTGTACTTCATCCACAGCTGGGGCCTGAGCGAGTTCGTGCATTAGGTCACATCAACAAAGCTCTCAAAACCATCGATGAAGTCCTTGATGCTATGATTGAGCAGACCGACACTATTATCAAAACACAGTAAGTTTCTTTGAGTCATGAATAATGGTTACAGCTTTCGTCTTGTAAAATATCTTTACCAAGAGACATGATCTTGAGGCTGACAATTCTTCTCGTAACCAGTCAACGTGCTTTCCTAATTGTCAAGCTGAGAAGAGGTCAGTTGCTGGAGAACTCTCCCAGGGTTCGCGAGGCCCTCGCGATCTGGCAAGAAGTGCTTCAAGATATTGAGATTCTTGAAACAGAATGCCGAGAGCAACTCCGCGTTGAGACTGAGAATGCTACACGCACTGGTGTTGATGACCAGCCAGTATTCCATGATGAGGGTGGTTTTGAAGATGGTGTAGATGAGGAGGTTGTGCCCCCTCGGCTGGGTGAAGCGCGCCGAAGGCTTCGTAGCGCACTTGATTTGAAACACCGAGCTGTGTTTTTCATTGCCAGTGCTTATTTCCAAATCAAGTGTAATGATGATATGACCGAGCCGGAGTCCGACGAGTTCAAGCGCCTAGAGCAGCTCGAAATTGAGGGCTACGAAGAAGCCAATCAGATCAGAAAGGAGATCCTTCAGGAGGTGCACAGTAAAGCATCCTTCTATATGGCAGAATTGTCAAAACGAGCCGACAATCAGGACTTTAGTGAAATTCCCGAATTTCAATGTCAACTCAGAGCTGGGATCGAAACCAGTCGTCACCTCGAAGAATATGAACAACTAAGTGGCATACTGAATGAACAGGCCAACATGATTGATGAGTGGCGAGAGCAGGTTGTACAACTACTACTCAAGCCGCTGGTTGACCAGGAAGAAGATGAGATTACTGGTGAAGAATACGAAAGTTCCACGAAAATTCAGGACGAACTGATGGTTTACACAACTATACTTCGAGCTGCCATTTCTGATCGACAAGATGCCCTTAGCGGACTTGTGAACGAACGCACCAAGCATGAAATGAATTCCTACAAGCAACAAGCTAAAATTGGCGAAGGTGCGTTTCCAGAGAAGTTCTTGGAGCTTTTGGAAGTCCGTGAGCAGGTGAAACCTCGTGAGCAAGTGAAACCCAGTGACCTGCCTAGTTCACTACGAGCAGTCACGGTGAATCTCAGGGAACTGGCAACCAAATTGCAGGCCAATAACAGAGATCGGGCTGACGCTGAACTACAAATTGTCCGTGGATTACAATCGCTAATCCACGACGATACTCTTAAGCAAACAAAGACCAATACAGAGTTGGAAAAGGAACTTCACCTTTTCACTTCTGCTATGAACGCTCGAGTGGAATACTACCGACAGCTTCAAGCCGTCTCCGACACAGTAGCTATATGGGACCGCGAAGAGGACGAGGACGACGATGCGCTCATGAGAGGTCTCATGGATGAGCAGGTCAGATGCAAGCAAAAGATGGAAGCTGCAATTGCGACACAGCGGTATCAAGTCCATCTAAAAGCCCAAGGGGATGTGGCTGGCAAAAAGACATGTCCCATTTGCACGGATAGCTATACTATCGGTGTACTCACCCCCTGTACGCATGAGTTCTGCAAAGATTGCATCAAGACCTGGGTTGCTGCCCATCATAAATGCCCACTTTGCAAGAAGCCAATCACCATGGCTAGTTGCCACGAGATTGTCATCAAAGAGTCGAAACTCAAGCTTCGTCAAGACAAACAACAGTCGGCGCCGACTAACGACCCGCAATCGCCAGAGTCACCTCATAAAACTCACGCAAGAGGTATTTACACAGATTTCAGTGAGGACAAGTTGAAAGAAATTAACGACGTCCCATTGGATGGCCCTACGCTCCCAACCAAAGTCAACGCGATTGTCTGCCATCTTCTTTGGCTGCGTAGGACCGACGCCGGTGCAAAATCAGTAATCTTTTCGCAATTTGGTGCATTCCTGGAAATCCTGAAACGAGCCTTTGACCGCTACAACATTGGGTTCTCTTCTTTTGCTACTAAGAATGGTATCACCCGCTTTAAAGAGGACCCAGCGATCGAGTGCTTCCTCATGGATGCAAGATCACATGCCAGCGGTCTGAATCTTGTTAACGCCAACCATGTTTTTCTTTGCGAGCCTGTGCTTAATACAGCGCTGGAGTTGCAGGCTATTGCCCGTGTGGACCGAATCGGTCAAAAATATGAGACCAACGTGTGGTTATATCTTGTGGAAGGGACAGTAGAAGAGTCGATCTACAATCTCTCCACGAAGCGCAGAATAGAGCATATGACAACAACTACGAAGGGCAAAGACAAAGAGTCATTTACCCCTTTGATATCCGAGGACAACCTGGAAGTTGCCAACTCGATGGAATTACAACAAGCGAATCTGCTCAAGCTCATGAATAAAGATGCCAGACTTGGTGAAGTTGTCGACAAGGGTGATCTCTGGGAATGCCTCTTTGGCCATGTCGTTGCGCAGAGTGATGCTGAGCAGATTGAACTATCGTCCGATCCAAGATTCGAGGACCGTGCTGTCAAAGGCTTCCTGGCTGGACAAGCTGCCGAGGAACGCCGTGAGGCGCAGGAAAGGTTTCTGGATGAAAAAGAGCAACAAGCAGCCTTGAACGCAGGGCAGCAAGAAGATACAGAAGACGAAAACGATGGCATGGAGACGCTTGAAGGTTGAAATCCAACATGATTTTCGGGTTGTGCCACTTTACAAATCCCTACTGATTCATATACCTGGCGACACGATGATGGATTAGTGGAGTTTACTTGGAATGCATATAAGTTTATGAGCAGTATCATTAAATGTCGTTGTGTCACGTTGACGAATCAGCCGAATCAAGAGTAAGCTGATCTTCCTATAGAGCTGTGCGAGATGATCTGGGCATCTAACCATGTTTTCTTGTTCGTGCCCCCCCCCCCCCCCCCCCCCGGGTCTCTGCACTGCATGAGTGACATCTCTACCAACGAGTTGATTATGTGGAAAGACATTGACCAACTGATTATATGGTGTAACGGCCAATTGGTACGGATGTAGTGTTTATGCAGTCCAAGTGTACAGCGTTGCACGATACTCGATATTCTCATCCAATCAACTTTCGACCAGAAACGGGGCGACGCTTGGCTCATGTACAAAGTAAAGCTTCTAGATAGAGAGGGGATACTCATGATGTAATTGAACATGACGCTGCATATGTCATGGTCTCTTTAACCACCCTACCAAGACTTCGAGATACACTTCTTGTCCAACTACGTTCCAGGCATCGTGTCGCACTTTCTCATGCTAGCATTTTATCTATTGACAGGCTCCTCTTAGTGTGAATTCTGAGGATTAGTTGAGACACTAGCCACTTGGCCTTGTCAAAACGAGAAGGTCGTATGCAAGCTGAACCCAGGCGGAAAGGAGATCAGCTTCTCTTTTTTCTTTTTTCTCAACGATGACTCCCTTTTCCTGTTGGAGCAGGGGGGCTTCCCCATACTCCACCCAAAGTGCCCAGCAAGATAGGCGTTGCCGGCTCCGAGTAGGCGGTAGCGGCGTTTCGGCTCGGAATTTGCGCACATATCCGGACAATCCAGATTCTTCGATATACATACGAGTATGGCACGACATTTGAAATAAAAGCCAAGAGCTCTTGGGTAGCCTAAGACTGTATTATGTTATACATGAGAAAGCCGATTCAGTGGTTCGTAGAGAACCGAGATCTCTTTGTGAACGATTCATTGGTGGTGTTTACCGGGCCGAGATATAGCTTTGCAGGAGCAAGGCAACTGGCAAATGTGCGAAAGGTGCGAAAGACCCGCTGCCAGTCGGAGCTCGGCTAGTGTCGCCGGTCATTTCGGAATTCCCACACCACTCATTCGGCTCGATCTAGAACACAATCGTCGCCTACGACACTGGGGAATTTCTTCAGTAGTCGAATCTCCGAAGAATAGATGAAGTATTTCATCTCTAATCCGTCATTAGTGATTGTCTGCTGCCTGAACAGATGTCAGGCGTATGCTGCTGCGAAGGTAACATGGTAGGATGCACGCTGTGTATGATACAATACTGGAGATGTTACTGTAAATACCAGAAATTGTACCAAGTATTTGAATATTTCAGCTCTTTGCAACAGATCAGGCCTGCAGTGTCACACTGGTATGTGACACTACACACTCGATAGAGATGGTTGACCCTAAAGCAAGACAAGCAACGCCGGACATTGGTGCATACATTACCCCCGCAAAGCCCGTGGTTGTCCACTAACTTAACCTAAGCAATCATTTTCCGCCAACCCAGGACTGCGGGTTTTCAACGAATGCCATGGTGCTTTAGAGCTGCTCCGTTACATGGCTTACACTCACACATCATCATGACTGCTGCATAATTCGAGTCAAACATGCAGCTTAGCGAACTTCTATCACACCGCAAGCTGCTGCTTCATGTAAGCGGCGTGCCCACATCCGATCCGGGTAGCTTTTAGTCGCCTAGCTGATACAAAGTACCAAAGCCGCATTTTACGGAATCCGTGTCGAAAACCTCGGACATTTCTAATGGCCTGACAAACGCAAGCTACTGTAGGCATAGACTGCAAACCCTGGTATGACTTGCTGACAAGGCTTAGCTGCCTGTTCATGAGAGTCTAGTATTACGAATCTTCCAGGCACATTACAACATCGAAACTCCACCACTACGGGCAGCGGGTGTTGTTGAGTGGCGGTTGGACCGAACCCGACCGAAGTTGTACACTTTTCGTTGTAAATTGCTTGGTAATGCGGATTACAGCAAGCCTGGTAGAGTTTCTTGGTCCCGGACACTTCTTCCGGTAACTAACTACGCGGCGACAGACTAGTGGCTATTAGGTTAGTTTCTTCGAACCTCAACTACAGTAGACGTAAGCTGTAATTATGGCGAAGAAATGGCATCGTCATCAAAATACGATTATGTGTATCGAGCAAGACAGTCGGCAACAACGGCACCATTGCTAAAGTGACAGAAGCCGTCCGTTTAAGCATGGAAACAACAATCAATACCTGCTCAGTAGACAAATCTTTGAACATTGAACCCCAACGAATACTACGCTGCAGAAGCCCGGACGAAACCTTCAGTCCTAACCTGCAACTAATTAGCCGTTTGCGCTAGGATAGCAGCGCCCATCTCCCACCAAACGCGCCTGCACTGACGGGCGGCGTTTGAGCCATGCACCGACCTGCCGACCTCACCGACAGGCCCTGGAGGTAAGATCCATTGGTCACTATCTCCATGCAGCCCCCCCTTGTCGCTTTCCTAATCGAGTTGGCCGTCGGTTTTTTTTGTTTTTGACTCATATATGTTGGATGATAGAGAACAAGCATCCATGGCATCTTTTGTGGAGTTGCGGGGCAATTGAGTCAAAGCATCATAAAACTATTATTCCCACGTTTCGTCTTCCTCTCGTGGCCAGGCTAGGCGACTGCTGTTTCTCTCTTACTACTTTTTTGCTCGCTTCTCGACAGTCGGCCTTGTTAAGATTTTAATCTGCTGTGCCCTCCCGGAGAATTAGCCGTTAGACGACTCGCCGTCCGGAGTAGGTATTTCAATCACTAGTAGGGGACTTGAGTGAGTGCGCGCGCGTGCCAAGCCCGAACACTACTCGTATTCCTCGCATTTCTCGCATTCTAGCCCGAGTGGCATCTGGATCTCTTGGGAGATAGGATCAACATACGACAACAACTCACGCACTTGAATTTTGCGAGCCTTGCGCATTGCGCAAAGGGCGCTTGAGCGTCGTCGGTCAAGACTATGGCAGACCCAAACCGTGCTGAGGCCATTGAAGACGAAAAGGTCAAGCCAGCCGACCCCTTGGCTGAAGTCAACGAGCCCAAAAGTTCAGAGCCTGCTAGCCCTATCTCACTGGTGGGAGAAGATTCGGAGGACGCAGAAGATGAGATCAGACGGCAGGCGGAGCATCCGCAGAAGCGCGCAGAACGGGAGGAGATCAAGCGTACACAGAGCCACGCCACAGATGCGAGCGTGCTATCGCGGACAACTACCGGAACTTCAGCGCCCCCAAAATCAAAGCCATGGTACAAGCAACCCAATCCGCTAAGATGGGGTAAGATTCCACCGATACCAAAGGAGCGTGGGGAGTCCAGAGAGCACAATGCCGGGTTCTGGAGCAGACTGACTTTCCAATGGATGGCGCCGCTTATGGACGTAAGTGTTGCCCTACCAACACGATTTCCGAGAACTCAATTTGCTGACAGAGACGTAGGTGGGCTACAAACGTCAGCTAGATATGAAAGATATATGGAAAATAAACCCAAACAGGTCTGCGGATGTGCTTACCAACAGACTCAGACAGTCTTTCGACAGGAAGGTGAAAGAAGGAGGGAAGTACCCACTGCTGTGGGCGCTTCATGAGACCTTCTTCTGGGAATTCTGGATCGGCGGCATGTGCCAGTTCGGTGCATCCATCATGCAGGTATTGTCACCATTCACCTTGCGTTATCTGATCCAGTTCGCCACAGACGCATGGAATGCACAGCAACGGGGAGAGCCTACACCGCACATTGGTGCCGGAATGGGACTAGTTATCGGCGTGACTATAATGCAAGTTTGCCAAAGTTTGGGAATGAACCACTTCATCTACCGGGGTATGATGATTGGTGGCCAAGTCCGAGCTGTTCTCATTAGCGTCGTCTTCGAAAAGTCCATGGTCATCTCCGGGCGCGCGAGAGCTGGAACCGACAAACCGAAAGACAACGCCAATGAAGACAATGTGGACGAGAAAGATAAGAGTGGAAAGCCCAAATCCAAGCCTAAGAAAGACAAGAAAGGTAAGGGACAGCCGCAGAGTGATGGCACTGGGTGGAGTAACGGAAAAATTGTCAACTTAATGAGCGTGGACACCTACCGTATCGACCAAGCCTCGGGGTTGTTCCACTTGATCTGGAACGCCCCAATCATTTGTCTGATTACGCTCGTCCTTCTTTTGATCAACCTGACGTATAGTGCGCTGGCTGGTTTCGCGCTGTTGGTTATTGGTATTCCCCTGCTCACTCGGGCTATCAGGAGTTTGTTCAAGCGGCGTTCCGGCATCAACAAGATTACTGATCAACGTGTCAGTTTGACACAGGAAATCTTGTCCTCGGTCCGCTTTGTCAAGTACTTTGGTTGGGAGAGTGCATTTCTGGGAAGACTAAAGGATATCCGTCAACGGGAAATCCACGCCATTCAGATTCTCCTCGCCATCCGTAACGCTATCAACGCCGTCAGTATGTCGTTGCCCATTTACGCCTCCATGTTGTCGTTCATCACCTACTCCTTGTCGAACCACGGCCTCGCACCAGCCGAGGTCTTTTCCTCGCTTGCTTTGTTCAACGGTCTTCGAATGCCGCTCAACCTTCTACCGCTGGTTATTGGCCAGGTGGTAGATGCGTGGGAGTCGCTGAGACGAACCCAAGAGTTCTTGATGTCCGAGGAACAGGAAGACGAGGCGGTACACAAGGCCGATGCCGTAAATGCTGTTGAGGTGGTTAATGCCAGCTTCACTTGGGAACGAACACCAACGCAAGATCCTGACAAGACAGTTACCGGCAAAGAGGGCGACAAGAAAGGAGCAGTGAAGCAGGAAACCCCAGGCTCCGACGATACGAGCACCCTGGTGGAGGAACGTGAACCTTTCAAGATCCAAGACTTGAATTTTGAAATCGGGAGAAATGAGCTTGTGGCCGTGATTGGTTCCGTTGGAAGTGGTAAAACTTCCCTCCTGGCTGCACTCGCTGGTGATATGCGAAGAACTTCTGGTGAGGTCGTTCTTGGTGCGTCAAGAGCTTTCTGTCCGCAGTACGCATGGATTCAGAATGCTACCCTCAGGGACAACATTACCTTTGGCAAAGACCTGGATCGTGACTGGTACAACGAAGTCATTAATGCGTAAGTCCTTTTTGTTTAATGCCATTGTTGTAGATACTGACAGCTCGATAGTTGCGCCTTACAGCCTGATCTTAACATGCTGCCCGATGGCGATGCGACGGAAATCGGAGAAAGGGGTATCACGATTTCTGGAGGACAGAAGCAGCGACTCAATATTGCCCGGGCTATTTACTTCGATTCCGATATCGTGATTATGGATGATCCTCTCAGCGCTGTTGACGCTCACGTTGGTCGACATATCTTTGATAATGCCATCTTAGGTCTTCTGAAGGATAAGTGCCGTATTTTGGCGACGCACCAGCTTTGGGTACTGAACCGTTGTGACCGCATCATTTGGATGGAAGGTGGCAAGATCCAGGCCATCGACACATTCCAGAACCTCATGGCCGACCACGCCGGCTTCCAGCACCTGATGGAGACGACCGCTGTGGAGGAGAAGAAAGAGGATGGAGACGAAGAGGCTGTGACTGAAGATAAGACTGCGGCGCTCAAGAAGGATAAAAAGAAGAAAAAGTCTCCCGGATTGATGCAGGCCGAAGAACGTGCCGTGTCCAGTGTACCATGGTCGGTCTATGGTCAATACATCAAAGCTACAGGAACCGTCCTCAGCGCCCCCCTCGTCTTCCTGGCTCTTGTCCTTTCTCAAGGAGCCAATATCTCGACCAGTCTGTGGCTTTCGTGGTGGACTTCCAACAAGTTCGGTTACTCTATGGGCGTGTATATTGGAGTTTACGCAGGTCTCGGAACTGTCCAGGCCCTTCTAATGTTCGCCTTCTCGATCTTGCTGACCATCTTTGGTACCACTGCCAGTAAGACGTTGCTCCGACAAGCAGTTACCAGGACTCTTAGAGCGCCCATGTCTTTCTTCGATACCACCCCTTTGGGTCGTATTACGAATCGATTCTCGAGAGATGTGGATGTTATGGACAACAACCTGACTGATGCCATGAGGATGTACTTCCTCACGATGGCAATGATCATCTCCGTCTTCGCCTTGATCATCGCCTTCTTCTATTACTTTGTCATTGCGCTCGTTCCGCTAATCGTTTTGTTCATCTTGGCTACCGCATATTACCGCTCTTCTGCTCGTGAGGTAAAGCGTTTTGAATCCGTTCTGCGCTCTACCGTCTTCGCCAAGTTCGGCGAGGGTCTCAGTGGTGTGGCCACGATCCGTGCATACGGGCTGAAGCAGCGCTTCACAAATGACTTACGGAATGCGATTGATGAGATGAACTCGGCATACTTCTTGACATACTCGAATCAGAGGTGGTTGTCCATGCGCCTTGATCTCATCGGTAACCTACTCGTTTTCACAACTGGTGTTCTAGTCGTCACATCCCGGTTCTCAGTCAATCCTTCCATTGGCGGTCTCGTGCTTTCGTATATTCTGGGTATTGTCCAAATGCTGCAGTTCACGGTCCGGCAGTTGGCCGAGGTGGAAAATGGCATGAACGCCGTAGAGCGTCTGATTCATTATGGCACGAAGCTGGAGGAGGAGGCTCCGGAGCATACGATCGAGGTCCGGCCATCGTGGCCGGAGAGGGGAGAGATTATCTTTGACAACGTCGAAATGAGGTACCGAGCCAACTTGCCCTTGGTACTCAAGGGCATGACCATGCACGTTCGCGGAGGTGAGCGTATCGGTATCGTCGGACGAACGGGCGCCGGCAAATCGTCTATCATGTCGACACTCTTCCGGCTTGTCGAGCTCTCGGGCGGACATATCATGATCGACGGTCTTGATATCTCGACCATCGGCCTGCACGACCTTCGTTCCCGCTTGGCCATCATCCCGCAAGACCCGACACTTTTCAGGGGAACCATACGCTCAAACCTCGACCCCTTCTCCGAACACGCCGATCTGGATCTGTGGTCTGCCCTGCGTCAAGCCGACTTGGTACCCCACGATGCATCCATCGACGACAAGGATCCATCACGCGTCAACCTCGACACCACCGTTGAGGAAGATGGCCTGAACTTCTCTCTGGGTCAACGCCAGTTGATGGCGCTTGCCCGTGCTTTAGTTCGTGGTAGCCAGATCATTGTGTGCGACGAGGCTACGTCGAGTGTCGACATGGAGACAGACGACAAGATTCAAAACACCATTGCCACAGGATTCCGTGGCAAGACGCTGCTGTGCATTGCGCATCGACTTCGCACCATCGTTGGATACGACCGCATTTGCGTTATGGATGCAGGACGTATTGCCGAGCTCGACAGTCCCGCCGAGCTATGGAGGCAGGGCGGTATCTTCAGGAGTATGTGTGACCGGAGTGGAATCCGCATCGAGGACATCGTGGGTGCCAGGGATGCGCTGAGTAGCGGTATTACCACCGGTAGCAGCGACGAGGGCGAGGCTGAGTCCAGTGATGTGCAAGGGAAAGAAAAGTTGTGAGATGAATCGGCGTTTTTGCTCTGGATCGCATCCGTGGAGCGAAGATATTCAAAGTGGAAATAGGCCGTGGAAAATCTGAAGTCTTTTAGAGCGGGCCGCATTGCTTATGGGAATCTGGGGAATACATACCTCCAGTATTTGGAAGGAAGCGCTCTGGCGCTGGCTGCTTATCTGCATAGTCATACAGGCGTCTCTACAAAGACTTTATCCATATTAAAGTAATGCAATTAATCCACAAAAGCCAATTGAGCGCAATGCCACTTTCGTGAACGAAGGCGAGCCTGATAAAAATTGGTATTCGCAGCGCCTATAAGACACCAACAAGGGAATTGCTTTTTTTTGTCACCGCAAGGCAGACCAGTGGTCGCGATAGCGTACATGTCCGGCAGCGGCACGGAGAGCCTCCATTGGTCTCCCGTTGGGGATTGGTCATCATGTGGCATGATCTTGGGAGTATTTGTAATGGCGAGCACGTCAGAGGTTTGTTTTTGAGTATCATCATCCTTGCAAGTTACCCGCGCGGAACCTTTTGGTATCGCTTACCGACTAACCTACTGCATTGCGATGAACTTTTACTTGTTTTTTTCTCCTCCAAAAGGTTGGCTTCTTTTCCTCGAAATCTTGCAGGACTGGTCTTTTGCCTCGGTTATGGGCTTCGTTCTTGACGTGCTAGCTAGTGCGTTCGAGGCGAGCTGTGTGCATGTTCTTGCTGGTGTTGTGTATCTCCTCGTACGTAACCGTTGGAATATTTCCCACATGAATGATACTATAAGACCATGGCTAGTCAATCATGTAAAGACTGGCAACCTGTTGCCAAATTAGGTAGTCAAGGATGGCGCAGCCGGCCGCAGCATCGCAGGGCCTCCTCCTCATGAACCCGACGTTCGTGCCCATATGCCGGAAGGTCGGAGCATGCGCGATCACTCCTGATACGATACCAGGTGACAGTATCAAATCCGCAGGTTACTTCTATGCTCAACCACTCTCAGCCCAAGGTCTATATCTATGTGCTTTAGTAGCTGTTATTGGCATGGAGGGAAGGTTGTTCAAGATCTCGCTGTCTATGATCAAGACTAATTAGAGATGTTCTTGAATGCCTCAAACTTTGTGGTATGGCTGATCATCTCGACAAAGTCGAGGGCAACATAAACAGTGCATATAAAAATGCGCTGGTAGTGAGCGCAAAGCCTTCATCACTCATCGGCGTCTTTTTGCGCTGTCCATCCATGGTCTTCTCTGACCTCACAGTGAATCTGAGATCATACATATCAGGTCAATAGCCATCAAACGCGTGATAGAAATTACTGATTCGTGTTCTTCGAAATCATGTGTATGTTTTCCAAATATTGAGATCGTTGAGTCAAGTGAAGTCCATAAGCACATCGCTGAACGCATTCAATTTATTTATGAACGATAACAGAGTGGTCATGGGTAATATTATCCGAGCTTCTAAGCATTGCATATTCCAGGGGTTCTACATTGCGACGAGAGAAGCGCAACATTCTCTACAACGAATACACGAGGAAGGTCATGATTTTAGACTTTGAAAGGGCGCGTATTATCACTCGAGGGCCGCTGAGTATACTCAGCTCAAACCCATCGGAAAAAGAACCGCGAGAAAAGAGTACGAGACGTGTCCACGGAAGAATTGCGGTGCACAGTGGCTGGAATGTCAAACTGGAGTATGTCGTGCCATTTGCTTACGTATGAGCGCAATTATTGTTGATGTTTCGACCATCTCTTTTGTATCCTAATCATTTGCCATGCCTTGAGTGCACTACCGATTTCCCTCTCTGGGACAGTACATTATCGTCGTTTGAAAATTTATGACTGTCCTTGATATGCTTTGATGAAATTATAGTATATAATGATGTACCAAAATATCCCCAAAGGGAGGTAAAAAATTGCGCAAGAAAAGACAGCGGGACCATAGGATAATAAAACATGAGTCCTGAGGTGCCTCACCGCTGTACCAGAAAATCATCCTCGAATATATCTTTTGCTGAGGGCCTATCTTCTGGTAGCCAACGTAGGATCTTGCGCACGAAACAAAGGAGCAACTCTTGATCTTTGTCTCTCAGCCGTCTTTCGCGTCTCAAACGATTGATTAGGAATCGGCGTTGTGCCAATCCAGTGACCTGTGAACGCCACAAATTCTTCATCAGTGGCAGGCGGTTGGTGGTGAATCGTGTCGTAACTTACCGTCAGCGTCCCAGTACTGGCGACAGTTCTCGCTTTGTTCCAAGAATTTTCTTGGTGGGTTTCCTATGAGGGAAACTATTTCGGCTAGGTGCTGTTCATTATTTAGATTTCCGTCTTTCACCGTGCGAAACAACCTCCCCCCTTCGAACAAATCCCAGATCTATACAGGAATATTAGCTCGGTCTGTAGTATTAGGCATATTGCTACAAACAATGACTCCAACAGACCCTATGTCTATTTTGGAATCCCACTCCATGCCCATAATAATTTCTGGAGCGCGGTAAACGCCAGGCATGACATTTCCGTGAAACCTACTCCCTATCTTAGCAGCACCAAAGTCACAAATCACCGGCGGCCCGTAAGTGATAGGTAATAGATGAGAAAGGTAAATAACACGATCCGAGAGAATTTTGCGTGCAATTGGGCGCTTAATATCGTTTTGCTCAACTTCCGAGAATACTGATGTGTCTTGAACCCGTAGTAGTATGTTATTAGGTGATATATCTGGAACAATGTCAGTTGATACATTAACAGAGGGGGAAAGAAGAAATACCCCTGTGTATAACGCCTGCCTGGTGTAGCAAATCCAGGCCGAGAAGAACGAGTTGTAAGGTCTGCTGTAGTAACTTCTTGCTAAGGCTTTTTCCGGAAACGAATTTCGAAATTTGGTAGAGCTGACACCTAGTGGGTTGAAGAGCAAGCATTGATGCGTTCCATGTGGACCATCTATCTGAAAATGGCCCAACACTAGACGCAAGAGCTGCTTTCCAGGTGCTCAGCATTAATAGATGCAGTATGCCGAGATATGGCGACTTCATTATTTACGGTCGCTGCCTCATCTTCTCTTGTGCAGATCTTCAGGGTTAAAAACTCGCCATTTCTAAAAGTGATGCGATTAGTATAGAAAAAGCTAAAGAAACAAATTCTTGGACCCGTACTGAAGATGCCGGCAGAGCTAGATAGTTGATGCTGTACCAAAACCGAGTTTCGCAACGACTTGATATCGAGACTTGAATATCTCACCCAACTGCACGGGATAAAATCGGCCTGCCCTGTAATTTGGGATGGTTTCCTCCTCAGTCGCTCCTAAAGCCGGCAGCTTCTCAAATCCGTCTGCTGGAAAGGTACGAGCAGGGGTCGGTTCTGACCTTATGGTAGCAGACAAATACGTCCGATAAGGTGATACGACGTGTTCCAAGCTTCAATGAGCTGGCCAATAGGCAAATCATCATATTTTGGCCTAGACTAGTCTCAGCCCGCTTCCCTTCACTCAGTGAATTTTGATTCGATCAGGTTAGTGTTCGCATCGCAGCATGCATTAGGTTACCCAAAGAAGTCGAGCGCTTCTTAGTTTATCTAGGGCAGAGCAGACGGGATGTCGAGTTTTCTAAGAACTATGGTCGTACGTGTTTGAGTTATTGTACAAAAGTTACTCTCAAAGTCGTCTTAAGCCGTATTACAAGGTCCCAGCCATCTTGATGAGTTGTTATAGACCCACCTGCAACCGGCAGTAGTTCTACTCCCTCAGTGAAAGTTGTGATTCGACCGAGTTGTTTCCAGGACAAGTTACCTAAGATATGCTCGAATGGATCTCCACCAAGCACTAGTTCTTGCGATTTCGCCATCTTCACTACCGGCTAGGTACTTTTATTTCTCCGAGAACCATTGACTTGCCTCTTAGCTCAGGGAGTCCTACGGACCGTCCTCCCCGCGCCTGTGCAGGGATGCCCTCGTAGTACCCCCAACATCGTATGCCGTCGCTCGAGAGGTCCAGGCAGAAACCTTCCTCGTCGATCAGGGGTGGCTCCTGAGAAATTGCCGCTATCACATTCGAGCGGAAAGACGGCCAGGGGATCAGGTCTAGATATAATTGATGCGGGAGCAAGCGCTGGTTGGCCGTCGGTCGTACCTGCTACGTCTAATATCGCCTTCATCTGGACTAGGCATCCTGATATAAGAGGTCGCGCATGATAAGTGAATATGACTAAACCAGCTCCAGACCTCTCACCGAAGAGTTCAACATGAGTTGCATATACCTAGAAGATTGGTGGGGTTTGTCGAAGCCCAATGTTACACAATGGCTGCCTTATAGTCTCACGGGCCTTTCCAGTAACTACCGGAATACGACAGATAACCTTTGACGAAATGATCATTTCCAGAAAATAGACAACGAGATTGATCTAGGTTTTATAAATCAAATTTCTTTTAGCCACCGACAGAAGAATTAAAAATACAGTCGCAGCAATACACAACTGAGGGCCAATGAATATGTCTACCGAAGACATAGTTGGCACCCTCGCCACGTCAGTGGGGAAGCTCCACGTGGACGACGGTGGTGTCTGGAGGGCCATCGACCATATTTATAAACGAAGGCCTCTCTACCGCGTTGTATACCGTGGCACCCCAAGAATGGCCTTGGACGGCGACGTCACCGCCCGCCTAACGAAGGGGTCATTCCCAAGCGATGAGAGGCTTAGAGAATACTTGAAGCAACACGAGAACAGGGACTCAAAAGTACCCACGCCATTCATCTCCGTGACGCCTTCACTGTCATGGGTTATGAGCTTGTGCTCTTTTCACGATGACCCCGAGGATCGTCCGAACGTGCGGATACTGATCATCGACCCCCGGTCTCTTGAAAGCGGGAGCTGCTGCAACCTGAAGGCCCTTCATGAATACATTAGCCCGGGAGGCGATTTCACTAGATACAAATCCGAGTTCCTTATCTGGAAACGCATCCCATCACGGGCTATCGTCTCGACGTGGCAATGGGAAGATATCAGGAGTAACGTCATCTTCGGGACTCATATCCCCATCGACTTTCCGCAGATGCAGAACGAATATAAAACAAAGTGGGATCTTGCCTTGCATCGGCGCCGGGCTGAAAAAGAGCGTAATAAAGGCAGGAAACAATTCCACGATGACTTGATTGCCGCTATTTGCAACGGCTGGGACCCGATTGAACAGGGAAAACAGAGCTTGTCACCGCTACTTTGGTATGTCGTAGCCACGGTGCATGCATGGTGGGCCGAGAACGACTCGAAGAGTTCGTTCGAAATCTTTGACAGGCACATAAGACCTCTGTCGGAACGGGATGAGTTTCGTGACTTGGTTAATGCTTGTGATGAAAAGACGGGCCAGTCCGTAGTAAAATATAGCGGTGCTCAGGCTAATCCTGACTTTTGGTCATGGGCACATGAGGCTGAACAGCTTCGTGGAAAATATGGGTTTTGGTCTTCCGCAATACCTGACGCAGTTTCCCAACCGAAACTGAACCCAAGGAGAGTATGATTTGCGGACTAGCAGTCACGGCTTGACACACAAACTCACCTTAGAAACCTCCCATATTTTATAGGACAAATATTGATGAGTTGGGGAACGGTGACCCACTCAGTTTATGAACGGCCAACATATGAACTGGCGACTGCTTGATATTGTTGTGTTTGGCCATTGAAAACGTGGAATGGCTCTCACTGTCAAAGCCACACGGTAGATATGGGAATCTATGCGAATTGGTGAAACTCGAAACATATGACCTGACTTTATTATTGGTGATGACAGATTCATACGGGTCACTTCAGAAATCGAGCAATTGGACGAAGCCCAGGCAGGTTCGGAAAAGTCATCAGTAGATTCGTCATCTACCCAAATCATCATCAGGACATAGTAGTCCATCTCCAGAGAGGCCCTGTTCTCTGGCATCTGCCACTTCTCCTCTCCTACAACAAAGATGGCCAGAAATCGCTAAAAACAAGTACTACCAAGGTATCAATGAAGAACCATGACGACGAAATAGCCGTTATATCCTGGCCCGTAATGTGTCCAAATCACATAGCCCGAAGTCGCCAATTCTTCGGCTTCCCTTTTCCTTTACCGCCTAGGTGTATCGTACCACCAGCGCAATGTGGGTATAGCTGGGTTGACTTGCAACTACACCTTCGGTTCTCTCTTTTCCCTGTAAAACAAAACAAAACAAAAAACAAAAACGATTGCCATAACACCGCAACCCCCTGGGGCCCCTTCGGACGTACCCCTATAAATTACATACCATTTATACAACCGCCGAAGGGAAGAAGGTGGAAAAAAAAACAAAATGCTTCGGTCTAGAGAGAAGCCAATGACCAACTCAGCCACCATGCTGTTATATCATCCGTCGTATTCCCTGTATTATTGTGTAATTCATGCTGTCATCCGTTCGTTTCGTCGTGTCACGTCGCTCCAGGCTCTTGTGTCAACTCCGACGTGTCGTGGATCCCGTGCAGGGACAAGTCCCAACGTCTTCCCGCACGGGATCGCTTGCCTATATACAATAGACGAAGAAGTGAAGAAAAAAGGCACTAAGAAGGACCTATAGAAGTCTCAGCTTGTCCATCCTATTGGACATAATCCGGTTCCAGGTTGAAGCTCTGCATGTCGTGTCCATGATTCTGAGGCAACTCGAACTTATCCATGGGCAAATCTTCCTCAGGAGTGCGCATGCCAATACCGCTGTCGTCGGGGTTGATCGGAAGACCAAGCGAGTCGCGGGTATGAGTATCCACTTGTATGGGGAAAGGCGCGCGGTTTGCCTGGGGCGCATGTGGTTTCGGTAGGGAGCCGTATTCTGGACTGCGATGGATGGCCTGAGAATTCTGTCGACTCGGAATTTGCGCCGGGATTGAGGCACTCTGAGGGCTCACTGTGCGCGGAGACGACGACGTGAGCTTCATGAAGCCACCCTGTTCTGCAAGAAAAGCAATCATCTCATCCACCCAGCATTTCGTAACCCACCACGAACCGAAGCTCTTGCCTTGGGCTATGGTTAGATCCCGCATCACTGCGGTTCCTACCCGCTGAACACAAGAAACAACATCTTCCGCCGTGGCATAGGGGAACCGGGTGTGCAATCCTTGCAGGAAGCCTACCCAGCGATCGAGCGTGTTTGCTCCACTATCGACGCCCAAATCATCAGTCTGAGATACCCTGCCGCTTCGTGTAGCCACATCGCCATATAGCGTCTGGCATTCGATGTCCCAGGGAACATTTTTAGGATCTAGTAGATCACGAATCTCGCCCAACAACAGGAGTACAAGGTCGTCCATACCCCGTGTAGGTACCACTTCGGCGACCTTGCGTATGCGAACCATGGTGATCCAATCGATATACATCTGGTCTCGGTTTGCTGGGTTGGCGAGCATGTTAGCTGCCGCATGTGCAGTCAGGTTTACGCGAAGGGCTCGATCGATGAGTGCTGCAAAGATCGAAGCAGGTGCCTCCTTGGCCTGAATGACATGTCGAGGTTGACCTTGGAATGATTCGCGGATGTGAAGCACAAGCCTTTCCGAGATATTGCGCAGGGTATCCAGAACCGGCTTGGGGACAACCTGCAAAGTGAGGTTCGAGATGATGTGCATCATTCTTTGATACAAGACGAAGTCACATTGCTCTATCCAGAGTGCAACATTGAGATTGGAGAAAAGCTTTTGCACCGGCATCGTGAGAGTACCTTGGAATGATGTGTACAGATGGAAGAAAGTCTTCTCTCGGCAGTACCGAATGCATTCGACAAGTGATGTGCAGTGGCTACGGTAAAGTGCCGTCAATGACATTGCGGCATCTGGGTCGGTGTTGTCAGGCAGGTAAGGCTCAATCTTGGGTAGGATGAGCGCATCAGATAGTGCATCCTCGCTTGGGGGTGTGAAGGACATGCGTAGAATCGTCTTCGCAGCTGTGGACTGCACCTGATCGATACTTGCTACATCCGGCAAGTTGTAGAAACTATGAGCTCTGTTGTCTCCTGAGCGCGATGCTGGAGTAGCGTCAGGCTGCAATGGGAGCTCTGGTGATGGCAAGACTGCCTTGGGCGCATTCATAGCAGGGGACTGGGATTTGGAAAAACTATACATAGTCAGCGACTTGCATTTCATCAGCAGGTTGGGTTTTGAGAACAACTTACTGTGCGCTCTGCGAAAAGCTTGCGGCATCTGGGAAGGCAAGAGCGGTGGGAACAGACTCAGGGTTTTCCGGACCTTCATCAGCCAACGTAAAATTGACGTAATGATACTTTGACTCTCCACGAACACCAAGCCGACGCGTCCTCAAACCTGGAAAGAGCACTCGAACCAGCTTTCCAAAACTGGCGGGATTCAGAACAGTGGTTCTTTCCGTGGCGCATCTCGAGGCATAGTTGGCATAGACGCGTCCTCTCGGGACGGAGCCCTTCCCAGTTGAGCAAACTTGGTTGATCCAAAGCATAGCAAAGACCTGTCGCGTACGTTCCGAGTTGGGGCCTCTTTCGTTTCCGTGCAATTCAGTGGCCACCTCCTGCAAGGACCGATGCTTGTTCGCTCTAAACAGTTGACGCATCTCATGCTCATTGTTGGCACTGGTCTTGTTGGAGGGCTTGGGATTTGCCAAGGCACCAGCGAGCGAATCTCCGTCCTCGTCGTCTCCACGCTCCATCATCTGGCTATCCTCGGTGAAACTGGCACTCGCGCCGAAAGAGTCTGCAGGCAGTCCGTGGTGCTGCAGAACAGCATGTTGGGGGTATGCCATAGGATGCCCGACGGCCGACTGCATGCTGGAGTCCATGGCAAATGACTGAGCGGGATGCATCTGCGAGCCAGACCGTAGCATGATATCGTCAGCCGGCATCTGGTGTGCGGACATGGCCATGTCTCTGTGTTGTTGAACATGGCCATGGCCGTGAGGGTGGGGATTCGTAGGCCATTGTTCGGGAAAGGAATTGTGATGGGAAACAGCAAAGCTTTGGTCGAGATTCTGCTGTGTGGCGGTGCTATGCATGGAAGCGGTCGAAGCCCTCGAGGGTGCTCTGTTTCGAGGGTGAATCTGGTGGTTGTGCGCGGGCATTGCGCCGGCCTCAAGAGGTTGGGACTCTACTAACACGAAAAGATCAGCTGCCAAGCACGACGAGAGAGACGAAAGGTGTTTTGCAAGGAAGCAGTGCGGTGGATGGCGATGGTGATGGTGCACAGAAAGGAGTCGCACCTGAGTCCATAGCTTATTGGTGGTGTGCCGTGTTTACCAATATGGAAGGCCTGAGGGAAAGATGCAGTCGGACGCTACTCAAACTGTAAACAGTGGCCTCGGCCCCGGCCGCGTCGGGAAAGGCGAATAAGCAACGGGGAAAAGAGTGGTGGAAAGGAAGGGAAAGGAATACAGCATGTACGACGTATGCGACGGAGAAGCAGGAGGACATGTGCAATGGAGCGTGCTTGGGTTGCGGTCGCGATGTTGTGGTCAGTGCCAACCCCAAAACTGGCGCAATTGGTGTCGTTATGGTTTTGCAGAGAATGGAGAAAACACAAATGGGGCCCGAAGTAAACGAAAGCTTTGGTTGCCCCGACACCAAAATCTGGGCTGGGGTGCTGCTGAATGTTTTGGATGCGTGCTGGAGGCGTGGACTTTGAAGGTTCGCGGCTGGGGGGTTGCTCCTCTCGCTGATTGGTTGTCTCAGGACACAAATGCGGGACAATCTTATTGCTGCCAAGGCCCGCCTCAAGTACTGGAATAAACTGCGCGACCAAGGCTTCTGCATCGATAAGATGGAAAACTGCATGTTTTGCGGACACGCAGACGTTCATCAAGATCAATGTTGTGATCGGCTTCGAGTATAGACGAAACGCTCATCTGTTACTCGGATGCAGTCCATTGGTCCGACCCAAGAACTGTTATCCCGCTGTTCTTCATATACCTGTGCACGGGCCAGCTTGCATCTGCACCTGACTTTTGGCTTACACAAGTTCGTGCCCACTATGTAATGCTTATTATGTACAGTATTTATTTAGCAGAAGCGGGGTGAATTTCTTGTGGTTGTTTTCATAACAAAACAAGTTGTGCACATGACGCATTCTCTTAAGCTGACACCCTCTTCTGCATCCTCGTGCGTCTGGTACAAAACACTCCATTTTGCAACATTTGCACTTCAGCACATCCATTAGCACCAGCACCAACAACTCCAACAATATCAGCATGAGCAAGAACATGCGAGTCTAAGTGGGCACATGGATATCTTTGCCAAGCTTTACTACGAGAGGAATGCAGATAATGCACATGCTAGCACGGCGCAGTCGTAAAGAATCTGCCGTGCCGCAAGACGGGTGACGAGAGAGAAAGTGCTCCGAGAAGGCTCCTCGAAATGACAGCAGCGAAAGAACACGTATTTTGTATCATCTCGTCGGAAGTGAAGTTGAAGTTGGCCTGACCGTGCGTGAACTGGAATCTGTCTGACTGTTTTGCCCGCTACGTACTGCAGCACTCCGTACATACATACGTATGTAGCAGCAGCATCGGATGACGTGTGGACACCCTCCCCCCCCACCAGTCCGCACCCTCATCCCTCATCTCCATTCCCGTCAATTGCTCCATCACTTGCCGGAAGGCCTGTCACTGCCAGTGCTTGCGACTGCAGCTGTGTCATCATTGCTCCAGCTCAACCCCCCCGACCCGCCGACCCTCTTCACCTCCCACAACCCAAGAATTGGCATCTGTCAGAACGTCGCCAAAGTTCCCTAACTCAACACTATCGCGTGCTCACAACGTGAAATTTCTGCTGCACAAAAAGTCAAGTATGTTAATGTTAAGCTCCAACCTAACTCGAGCGTCACGGACGGCACTTCCCTTCCCTGCCGTGCTGCTTGGGTGACTTAGTCTATAATAGCATAGGTGGCCCAAACATGAGCTAACCCTAAGTTTCCCAGCTCAGCTTGACATCACCGTCGAGAACGATTTCCCCCACCCGAAACCAATACTTACTGTCTGATTATACCCAAGACAAACGTTTATTATCGTCATCCCTATATTGATACGTCGCCAAAATGTCTGCCCAAGATCGTGTTCAGCACTACGTCACGTCGCTCGACAAGGAGGTGCGTTTGCCATAAGCCCCTAATCTCGGGTGCTGTCGCCGTCGCTGTCGCTGTCGCCGCCGCGTGCCCTTTACCAAAGACCCTCGGGACTAATCCGACATGATTGTAGCTTTCCAAGTACCCGACCCTCAACAACCTTGAGAAACAGACTTCGGTGCCCAAGGTCTACGCCGTCATTGGCCTGGCTACACTCTACTTCTTTTTCATCGTCTTCAACTTGGGCGGTCAGCTCTTGACCAACTTCGCCGGCTTCGTCATCCCCGGCTACTTCTCCCTGCAGGCTTTGTTCACTGCCAGCAAGACTGATGACACACAATGGCTCACAGTATGTTATCAACAACCATCATCAGAGCATATGATCTTGTGGTGCTAATGATAATACGTAGTACTGGGTCGTTTTCGCATTCCTCACGTACGTTAAAAAGAGGCCCTGCTTCGGCCAGACCATACAATCATACATAATAGCATGTCCTAACCCTTCTTCGCAGCGTCGTTGAGAGCTTGATCAGTGTCGTGTACTGGTTCCCCTTCTACTACACTTTCAAGTTTGTCTTCCTCCTGTGGCTCGGACTCCCCACTTTCAGGTAAGTACTCACATTGCACTGTTTCGCTCTTGCCGACACTCTGACACCCTCGACTAGTGGTGCCCAGCTCGTCTTCCGATCCTTCTTCCAGCCAGCCTTCGGCCGCTACTTCTCCGAGTCCGGCACCACCGCTGCCAACCTCCGCGCCAAGGCCGATTCTTTTGGCAAGAACCAGTAAGCGGTTCTCTGGTGAGTACTGCTACTCGGTTGTGCAAGCATCATAAGTACAAGAGATTGTGCTTGCGCAACTCGCCGTCCGTTTCACCGACTAGATGGTTTGATGGTTTACGATCAAAAATCATGAATGTCTAAGTTGGCAGGAATGCTATCGATAGAACGAATGTTATGCCGCTTCTCTCATGGTGTTGGGTGTGTGAATTCACACGCGACTATAGGGATCAAGGTTTTCGGCAGGATTAATAGAGATTCTTTTGTGTACACTTATTTTCCACTGGTTACCAGTTTCCTATTGAAAATGAAAGTCATGCAAAAGTTGCCCCAGGGGATCGTTATACCACTGTGATATGCATGTTCACATATCTGATACAAATCATCACGTGGACAATTCACTCCCTAAGCCAGTCAGCGAGCTAGGTTAGTCAATATGAGGTGGTGAGCGCAGGTCCGGGGCACGCTCGGAAGGTTCATGTGTCCGCTTCTCAGTATTTCGTCCACATATATCCTTCTTAGAATTTCAACTAAGGACGCTTTTGACTTGGTTCAATTTTCATGATGGGTCATTTCAAACGGGGGTATATTCCGTGCTAACCTAGTGAAGTGTTAAAGTGTCATTTTACCTAAGGTTAGTGAAGTGTTGTTAGGTATACGGCGTACCATGGCAGGCACGGTAGTGTCCAGAGGCAAACTTGGTCCCTGACATTAGTGCTAGCGTGGCGGTGCTACCGCGTGTCAGGGCGCGTTTGCCGGGAGATCAGCGCCGCCAAAGTGATCCATCCAGGCTGGTGAAACCCAACGAATAACTTGAAACGTTCTGATGACTCGATAACTAATGACATGCGACATTGAACCTCGCCTTTGCCAAAACTGAAAGGGACCTTGCGAATTAACCACAGAGAAAAAGAGCTGGGGAATCAAGCGCAACAACCAGGCCGGAATACGGAGATCGAATCTCAACAACTCTTGATTCCAACCAAGCGCAAACCGCTGCCCCTCGATCTTCCCTCCAAGTCCCGTCTTGAGTCTGACTGCCCCTCGGGGCGGTCGCGCCTATCACAGAAGAGATGCAGCTCAGTCCTTTGCAGTCGCGACTAGTCGCCTCGATAGCTGCCTCGTTCGTCATATTCGTCATCTACGTATTCCTATTTCCACCACAATTCGCACTGGCAGCGGAGATAGCCTTCGACCGCGGTAGCGATGTTGTAGATGCATGGGCTTTCATGGATGAAGAGAGAGAGGAGGAGAAGGAGGAGGGGAAGGAGGGGAGGGAGGAGGAAGACGAGACACTCGAGTTGAGGAGTCCCACATACGAGCCCGATTTTGGGCTGTTCGACAGGAGTATTATAGGAAAAGCGCTTGCGGGCGTCACGAGTTTGACGAATAACGAGAAGCGCAACCTGAACCTGAACGAGGGCACGTCGGTTGCGTTTGTATTTGAGGTCGCTTCCATCTCCGGCAGAGAAGCCGACCACTCAGGAGTCTCGGAGTTACGCAAGAGGACGGACGGAACACAGGGTCCGGATGCACTGGAGGACGACGAGAATGGAGAGGAGGTCGCTGAGTTGAGACCAAGGGCGACGAAGACCTTGTGGATATCAGCAAATACATGCTTGCAGCCAGACAGGCCAGAGGCGAACTCGACGGCCATGGATCCGCCGCAGCTCACGCTGTACGTCTCGACCTCGACAAAGAACGATTCACCCGGTCCAGGGGCGCCGCCTGATGAGCAGAAGACGGTTGTCTTCAAGGAAGGAGCTGTCATGTACAACACTACCTTCACAGACGACGTCTACTTTACCGTCACGGCGCCTAATGTTTCCGAATGGTTTACGTCGTATCTTTACAACGTAGACGTTGCTGCGTCTGTTGATCAGTCGTATCATACCTACGATGAGACCAGCGATCCGGATCTGGTCTGGGTGGACAGCGATGCAGGCGCGGCATTGTTGATGACGGGAAACTTGACCAACAGCTCTGCCGTGATACTGTCGAGAGCGCCCTACACCATGTTTGCGTTCCCGCAAGGCGACGTGACCGTCAATGGTGTGCGCAACTCGTATTGCGGCCTGAAGGAGTACGCGGCGATTGGAGGCAGCAAATCGACCCTGCCCACAAATATGTTGTCGACAGGGTTGACGAGAAGAGGAGAGGGAAATGTCACCAAGCAGGAGTTCTTCATCACCGGGCTGAACAAGAGTTCGATTTATGAGGCCATCTTAGTGCAAGAACCCGACACTGGCTCCTTGAGCACGAGGGACAATGTTGCAGGAGGTGGCGGTGTCGTCTTTCGACAAACTGAATTTGATACCAAGTCCAGTAAGTTTTTCTTCCTTCTTTCTATTCTTCTTCTTCTCCTTCTTCTTCTCCTTCTTCTTCTCCATCTTCTTCTCCTTCTTCTTCTCCTCCTTCTTCTCCTTTTTCTTCTCCTTTTTCTTCTCTTCTATATCACCTACCAGCAGTAAGTGCTAATAATAATCTTTCTTAGCCGACACATGCATGGTAATCTCCAACCTCACGTTCTGCGACCAAACAGCCTATTCCGTTCCTGGCAACGAGCAGAAATACGGCGGCGAAAAGATCCAAGACCTCAAGGATTTCTACGACAACTATGCCAAAGAAATGTACGACAACTTCAGCAAAGCCATGATGCAGATCCAGTGCGACGTCGCAAACACTTCAAAGTACTCCCTGGCCAAGACGTGTGACGACTGCAAGAGCGCCTACAAGAACTGGGTGTGCTCCGTGGCCATCCCGCGCTGCGAGGACTTCTCCAACCCGGACGACTTCCTCCAGATGCGCAACATCATGGCCAAGTTCCCCGACGGGACCTCCGTGGAGCCGTCCATCATAGAGCAGTACGGCAACATGGTCGCTTTTAATTCCTCGCGGGTGCCGAATATCGACGAGAAGGTGCAGCCTGGCCCCTACAAGGAGGTCCTGCCCTGTGACGACCTCTGCTATTCCCTCGTGCAGAGCTGTCCCGCCGCTCTGGGCTTCGCGTGTCCGCTGCCCGGCATGACCGCGTTCGACACCAGCTATGGCACGAGGCAGAGGGAGAGTAATAGCACGTCGAACGTTACATGCAACTACCCTGGATCGGCGCATTACAAATCCGCAGCGTCGGCGTCGGCGGCACTTTCTTCGACTGCCGTGTTCGTCTGCATCCTTGCTGGGTTGCTGCTATCATGAGGACATTTCATTGTTTCTGCTTGCTGAGGCGGGTCAGAATGTCAAGTTGCTCACGAGCTGCTGGGATTAGAGCGCCCGTGGTTTACATGGTGGGAACAACTACATCCTTTTTATAATTTGCACTGCTGCGAGGAACAGGGGTCATGTTGGCGTTGAACTTTTGGAATTCATTTCGATAAGGACCACCATCTGAGGTTATATATAATTCATGGATGAGTGCTGGGCAAGATGGCCACTGGGGTTGTTCTTTGGCCTCGACTCAGCGGTCTTCGGGCAGCCTGCTGGGTAATAGATCTTTCCTGTTTTGTAACAGGAGTACAAATTCTTGCCAACACATATCCATCCACACAACGCTCGGCTGCGACCTTGGTCTTCCTGTCTCGTATCGCGGCTGCCCCTTCTGGTCGTAGATGCCACTGTAACCGTTATGAGCCATCTACCCTGCTGTAAAATCGGACTGTGGCATGCCTCGGGTGCCATGTCGTCTAAAATGCCTTCTTTTTCAATGTTGTTCGTGCGAGACCCGTAGCATTTCGGTCTTTGAAGCGTAAAACCTACTGGTCTTCAGTATCGACGCATATCCGGCCGAGCTTCTTTCACGTTGTGCGAAGCCTATTGCAGTGTACGACGCAGGAGCCCCCCTTTTGTGGCTCTCGCCCCGAGATTTTTCTGCGCTGTTTGTAGAGCTTCACATCAACCCAGCTCTGAAAAATGAAAGCTTTGGTTGTGTTTTCATTTCTTCCCCTTTGCCTGCTCGAGCCCTTCGATCCGCTTTTCCAGGTCCGAAATCGTAGCTATACGCACTCACGCTTCATTAGCCCCACCTACTCTCTTTGTTCTCACTCTCTCTGTCTCTCTCTCTCTCCCCTTTTGTCGCAACCCCCCCTTTTCCATCTTTCCGGGAGAATGACATACCAGCAGCATCCGCCCTGATCTCGTCCGACTCCAGCCTGGTCCAGCCGTAGTACGCCAGCTGGTACGTGAAGATGGCCATCAGCGCCACCTTGAAGATGGGCCGGCTAAAGGTCTTGTAGAAGCTCGGCTGCTGCTGCGAGGGCAGCTTGGTGTCTACCGCGTAGCGGCGGCGGGCCCGGGGGCTGCTGCGGCGCAGGACCGCGGGGCGCAAAAAGGGCGTCAGGCGGTTCATCGTTCTCGGGTGATATATGGTGATGGCTGTTTGTTGGATACGCTCTCGGGAACCGGGGGAGTGCTGTTTGGTCAGGCGTCTCGCTTGGGAGTGTGCATGTGCAGTAGAATTCAATTCACAGGGGACGTTTGACGCGCGCTGGACGGCGAAGCAAACGTAGGAGAGAGCTAAGGTTAGTGCACCTTTGCCCCACTCTAGCTCGAGACAGCTTCGGGGAATGCGTCAATGACGTCCAAGTCATATATGGGGCCGCGGAAGCGAGCAAGGCAATGAAAAGGGGGGTTTATTATCAAGGTGCATAGGCAATAGCTTGGAAGTATTGTATCTACGCTCAATCACGGGCTTCAGATGAGCAAGAGGTTCTGCAGGCGCACGAGAGAGGAACACGAAGGACTAGTGGCGGCGCAAAGTGTAGTAGCAACTATACTAAGAGATCAATACCAATCTTCAGCGTCTGATAAAAGCTTGCGTCTCGAGTTCATGAACCAAATATGTACAGTAGATACTCTAGCCGTCGTCGGTCCAGAGTCTACATAAATCACTCCTCATCGTTATTGTACATGCGCCAGATAGGGGGGAGGAGGATCTACGAGAACCGGTCCCCCTTCTGACTCTTGAACGGCGTGCTGCTCTCATATTTGCTCTTTTCGAACACCCTTTCTCCCTCCGTCGAAGGCGCGTGCCTCGTCGGGGCCGGGTCGTTGCTGGCCTCCTGGCTGGGCGATCCGGATGGGTCAGTCCGCGGCGATGTGCCGGCGGGTGCAGAGCCCATGGTCGACGAGGAACCGGGCTTGCTGGGAACGTTGTCCGAGTACTCGAGAGAGTCGATCATGTGTCTCTTCCTCCGCGACTCCTCAAGACGCTGGGCTCGGTCGGCGTTGATCTGCTTCTTGGCGAAATAGTAGGCACCTCCGCCGGCTACGGTCATGTCAGTCTTTGTCCGCAACAAACAGTCCGGACTGGGTGTCGCCTTACCAACGCAGAGGGAGCCCCATCCTAGCCTTTGTAAGTTTCCGAGTTAGTCAACGCTCGAGCGGAGGGGATGTCGATGGTTAACGTACCAGAATGATCGAACCTGATTGCGAGTTAGCTAGCTGGTTGATTGCAGCTGAGAGAGGCCGGCGCTCGCTGCGGCTACTTACAGTGTTCATTTTGTTTGGGGTGTTCGATAAAGTTTTGGCGTTCGTAAAGGAAGGAATCTCAATGTCTGCGGTGATGATTCAATTGAAGGTTTACTTATGGCAAATGTGATGAGAGTTGCGATCCGTTATTGGAAACTTTTGTCTCTCTCTTTTTTTTTTCTCTCTCCCGCCGATAGCCACTGTTGCAAGCTGCGCTACTTGGACATCTCGTATGATCTTTCGATAGCTTAGCAGCCCTTTCGCGTTTAGCGTAACGGCAACGGCAACATCTGGCACGAAAAATGCCCGCTGTCGGGACTGGGACTCTGGGAGTGCGACTGCAACTGAGGAGGCGCTAGGGCCGCCCTTGAGCTGACTTGCCGGCCCCACACCACGGGCGAGGGCCACGGTCATGGTCACATTTGACACTGGGGGTCCATTGAAAGATTGGGAACTACGTCACGCTTGTGCCCGACACTGACAGCCTAATGTCGATTGCCGATACAAGAGCATCTTGTTTACCATGTAGCTGCGAGGCCCCCTCCGTCGTGGGGTTTGGATGTCATTCAGGAAGGAGAGAAAGCCCGAATCATGCCATGGCGTCTCGTCTGATGGGTAAACCTAATTTTACATTGTGCATGTAGTTACATAGGACTCCCGGACAGGCAGCGGCTCAAAACAAACCTGATTGACAATGCGCTATTCGACCCCCTGGCCGAGATCTGCGTTTGACTGTTGGACTTCCATGCGGTAAAGCTGTTTTAAGGACGCCAAGCAATTTAAAGCGCGATTAGACTTGAGATTGGCCTTGCGCTCGTTGCTTCAGGGACTGTACAACTCTTACGCATCAAAACTAAACAAGACTAACTCGAGTAACGACCTAACCGTAGACCGGAACGTACCCCTAAACTCGAGTTGAACCTCCCAGGGCTCGTCTGTCCCTTATTTTGTGCCCTGGGTATGTAGACTGTCTAGGTTACTTAGCTCATCCAGCTCTTTTTGTCTTGTGCCAGACAACACAGTTCCAACAGAGTCTACCGCTGTTATTCATGATTCCGCAGAAATCCAATCCACCTCTTGCAGCAGCTATAGAATCCCCCCTTCCCCTTTGTGCACCACCCTGAGCACCCGCTCTGCAAGCATCCTTTCCTGCCCCGCCCTTGTTGACCAAAGTTAGAGTACGATCGCTCATTAGAGGAGCCTCGTGGCTCAGCCTCCTAGTCGCTGACGACTCCCTCTCCCGTACACGAACTAAATCAGCACCGCAAAATACCTTGCGCCCGAAGCCCGACACTCGCTTGCACTGCATGGCAACTTTGCTTTTGTCCTACTTGGTTCGATGAACCGTCCGCTCATTCTCACCACGAGGGGTACAATGGGAATAGAGCCTCCAACCCCACCATCAACACATATACCATCAGAATACCACCAATCATGGACGGCCAAGGCGACGACAGGCCCGACAGCACCTCACTCAAGCCCGTGTCGTCGCTGAGGGCTCGATGGGAGAACATGGGCAAGACGAGCGAAGATTCGAGCTCGACATCTACACCATCTCCAGTGCCGCCGCGGAATGTCTCCCCAGGGCCGAAGCCGCCCCCAGTGCCCGACACGAGGCCTGTACGAGCAGTCACCCCGGAGAGAGAAGGGAAGCCAGGCGTAAGAGCAGGCATCAAGCCTATGGGACTGCAAATACCTCGGTCGGAGACAGGTGCAAGTTCTGCGCTTCAAAGGACGAATCCTCCTCCGCTCAGCCCGCGACCATTGAGGGGCCCGCCGCCACCGGCAGTCTTCATTGACCCTCCTCAGTCGCCCCCGAAGGGCAGAGCTACGAACGCTGCCCCTATCCTGGAAGCGCGGCAGCTCAACGTGGATCCGACAAAAGCTCCTGGTACCCCCACGACCTCGTCTCCGCGCTCGTTCAAGATCCCCAGTCGGCCTCACACACCGGTGTTTGAGCCGCGCCGGTCGCCGAGGCTTTCCGCGACTTCAGGTCCCCCATCGCCGCCTCCGCCGAGGCGTTCTGGAGAATTGAAGAGGGACCGGGACGCAAGGGGACCGCCACCGGTGCCTCCACCTATCAATCGCGCAGAGAAGCCTGGTAATCGGTTGTCACAGTTGCTCAGTCTAGACGCGCATCGCTTTGAACCGCCTCGCGCGGCTGTTCCTGAGGTCTCGCCCTTTAGCAGCCCGCCCAGCAGTCCTGGCCGTGAGGAACCACCGCCGCCGCCGCCGCCCGCGCTCCCAGACCGCCCCTCAGAACGGCCCTTGTCGAAACCTCCACCACCAAGGATACCTTCTGGTGTAACCAGAAATAACACCGTTGCTGGCATTGGTAAGAGGGAGCTTAATGGTTATGGAAGGGGAGTCACCATTCCAGCCGCAGCAGAGCCGGCAGCTCCAGCTCTGCCGTCTCGGCCACAGTCTGTGATGATTACGCAGCCCGCAAAGATACTCTCGGGGTCAATGCCGCCTCCTCCACGTCCACCGCGACTAGGCGTGGTAACATCAGTTGCCACCATCCCGGAACATCGTCCTTCGCCATCAGAGCCTAAGCGGGTAGTGTCGACGCCTACCACACAAACAACACCACAGTTCGCCCCTCCTCCAACTCGAACTCACGGAAGATCGATGACGGTCGATAGAACATCAGATCGAACGCCTCAGGAGTTCCGGGTCCCGCCAAAAAGGGTAGGTCCGGTGGCAGAAACTGGTACACGGACTACTGAAATACTGGCCTCCGTACCTACCACCACCACAGCTCAAGGAACAACGCAGTTTCCCGATGCTTCCCGAATCAACAGACGGCCACCTTTCACCAAGAAAGGCATACACGAAATTTCTACAAAGTATGACACGCGAATATTCGACGTTTGCGGGCAATACGTATGCACTAGTGGGCCGCTTACACGAGTCTGGAGTTTGCTTGACGGCGAGTTGCTCACGAGTTTTGCCCACGGTGAAGGCGTCAAGGCGACTGCCGTTGCCTTCAAATGTGGCCTCCACGTAGATGAGGAAGGGGCGCGTATTTGGATTGGTAATAATCTTGGAGAGGTGATGGAAGCTGATATCGGAACACAAAGCATTGTCGGCAATAAATCGATAGCCCATGGACGGAGCGAAATCGTCAAAATTTATAGGCATTACAACGAAATGTGGACATTAGACGAGTCTGGCACACTACATGTGTGGGGACCAGATAGTGACGGTTTACCAAACCTGAACAACCCTCCACACCAAACCTTCCGTCTGCCAAGAGGACACTCCTTTTCTATGTTGGTGGGGGATGAAATCTGGCATGCGACAGGAAAGGAGATTCGGGTTTTTGCGCCCACCCTTGATGGTAGGACGCAAGTTCAAGTACTCATGCGTCCCATGATCGCAGAAGGCGCATCGGAAGTCACGTCGGGCGCCCTGGTTAAGTCGCAGAAGGATAAGGTGTATTTCGGTCATGCTGATGGTAAAGTCAGCATATGGTCTCAGCATGATTTCTCCTGTATCAGTGTGCTGAGTATCAGCACATACAAGATCAGCTGCCTCGCAGGGGTAGGACGGCAGTTGTGGGCAGGCTATAACACCGGTAAAATCTGTGTGTACGATATCGACCAATCGCCATGGATCGTAAAGAAGGACTGGCAGGCTCATAACAACCCCGTGGTCAAGATTCATACCGATCAAGCAAGCTGTTACAGGCTGGATCGTCTACAAGTCGTCTCATTGGGCGCCGACAACCTGGTGAGGTCATGGGATGGTATGCTACAGGAAGACTACCTTGAAAGCGAGATGAAACGACTGGACAACCACTATTGCGACTTTGAGGATATAAAGGCAATGGTCATGACATGGAACGCAGGTGCTTCTACGCCCAACAGTCTCAGATATTCCGACCAGGACTCTGTCTTCATCCAGAATCTACTGCGGTCGAGCGATTCGCCGGAAATTCTTATCTTCGGTTTCCAGGAGTTGGTTGATCTGGAGGACAAGACAGCAACGGCAAAAAGGTTGTTCAAGTCGAAAAAGAAGGATGCCGTAACGGATCAAGAACGAATGAGTCACCAATACCGAGACTGGCGCGATTTCTTGGCAAGAAGCCTAGACGATTTCATGCCGGCTGACTGCCTGTACCACCTCCTCCATACTTCCACTCTGGTTGGCTTGTTCACGTGTATATTTGTCAAATCAACAATTCGGGATCGAATTCGGAACTTGAGCAGCGCAGACGTCAAGCGTGGTATGGGCGGTTTACATGGAAACAAAGGCGCAATCGTCGTCAAGTTTATGCTGGACGATACATCGATGTGCTTCATCAACTGCCACTTGGCAGCCGGCCAACAACATGCAAACAGCCGTCACAACGATATTGCAGCAATCATGGAGGGCAGTATACTGCCGGTCGAACCAGATCCTAATGTTCGCGTAGACAGCTACATTGGTGGGGGTGATGGCACCATGATTATGGACCACGAAATCTGCCTGCTCAATGGCGATCTAAACTATCGAATAGACACAATGTCTCGAGATACAGTAGTCGCCGCCGTAAAGTCCAACAATCTAGCCAAGCTGCTCGACAGAGATCAACTGCTTGTTGCCAAGCGGCGAAACCCTGCGTTCAAACTGAGGGCTTTCGAAGAGATGCCTATCCAATTCGCACCCACCTACAAGTATGATGTAGGGACTGATAACTACGACTCCAGCGAGAAGAAACGCTCTCCCGCTTGGTGTGATCGCCTCCTTCACCGCGGCGATGGCAGGATTCAACAACTTGACTATAGGCGACACGAGGTACGGGTGTCTGATCACAGGCCTGTATCCGGCCGCTTCAAGTTTACGATCAAGACCGTCTCCCCCAAGAAACGAGCCATGACTTGGGCGGACTGCCAGGCGCGCTTCGAAGATCTGAAGGAGAAGGAGGCGAACGAAGAAAAGTGAGTCAATTTCTGGCTTATCGCTTTGGTGCATCTTTATTAATCTATTACAAACAGGCTACTCTATCTCATGCATATAATTGGATACGATGCAGCAACAAGTACGCAGATCATTCGCGACAAGGCCAGTAGGAAGTTGTCGCGAAGTCCGAGTCGAGTTGCGGCCTAGGGGGCTGCTGTCGCAAACGGCACAACAGAATCCCAGCCGACACCAGAGGAGGAGGAAATCACCGGGGTTGCCAGCAGGGCGCGTTCGCACCTGAGAAAGACCTCATTGCAAAAGATCCAGAAGAACCGCGCCGCGGCCCAGGCGGTCACTTGGAGGACTTGACGGAAATCTCAGAAGGTGGCAACGGCGGCAGCAGCAAAGAGAAAAGAGAAATTTCTCCAACAAGTTATGAAGATGATCAACGACGATGAGGGAAGAGCTATCATGTGGGCGTTGGTGCAAAAATACCCTCTTTTTGGGGTGGACGACGATTGCCGGTATGGGGAAACGCGGATTTGAATAGCAAAAGTAGACAGCGTTCATCCATAGCGAAGGTCGAGTTAGAGAAATGCATGCTTTGAACATTCAAGGCCGTACTTGTCGGTTCTTGATTTCTCTGATCAGCCATGATTTCAAACACCATTATCATGTCGTACCGCGTCGTATTGTGTCGTGTTGATTTAACGTTTGTCCAAACGCCGCGAAGGAGTGAGTTACTTGGAAGCTTAATGAGAGGTTTAGGTTTTGCCTATCAACAATTTACTAAAGTCCTTGCGGTAATATGTACAACTACCTTCCACAATTAGTATTTAGAAGTGTTGCGGTAAGGCGGTTTATTAGAGAGCTCGTACGGATGGCTCCGTAAGTAGATTGTCCATGGCGACCTTGGTGCCAAATCCAGACCTGAGCTGCGCCGCTTTAAGCCTGAGCTTGACAGGGTTAAACCTGAACTTGGTCCAAGCTTAACCTGGGTATTGCCCGAAGAATAAATATACATAACTAGCTGGGTTATTTACGGACAGAGCCGGCACAGTTTAATTCTATATAATATACTAGGTAACATCAAAGTTATTTACAAAGGAGCTCGATTAACATAAAAAAAATTTTTTTTTTGGCTCTGTACTACTTCCGGCATCCGTTCACTAATAAATGGTACACCATCTAGATTTAGCCTTTCCAAGTTAGTAGCCCAGGTTTTCGCCGTCGCTACCCTTTTAGTAACGCACTACGCGCGGGAAGAGGTGCGATGTTAGCAATACTCAAAGTTGACCGGACTTAAAAGACTATAATGCAATTAATAATTTATAATAGTCGTGCTTTAAAATGAGTTTTATAATGAGCTCTACTAATAGCGATGCGTATTAATAGCTTTTTATACTAGTCTAGTAACGACGTGTAGTAATAACGAGTCTTACTAATATAACTTGCGACCAATATCGGCCCGGGCGGAATCGGACGGTATATAAGATAAAACATAGTACACTAACCTGACAAAAGTCTGTGCACCCCCCTCCCCTATAAAATTCCCACAGCCACGTATAGTGACAACACATTAAAATGTAATTTCTAAGGCAAACCACACTCAGTTAACACGGGGATAAGTGCATTATATAGTAAATTTAATAGTGTGTATGCCAGCCACGTGCTTTGCGCACAACTTTTACCCGCTTCTCTACAGACTTAATAAGTGCCGCCACGTACCCTGAACCTATTTTAAACTACGCCATCTTTAATACCTCTCTAGCCCATGATTCGTCGGCTACGTTCTCTTTCATTTCGGCAAAGTGAGGCTCGTCTTTAAGGATCTTGGCTTTAAAAGCCCTCTATACGTGCTCGATTGGGTTAAGATCGAGGCTGTAAGCTAGCTAGCTATACTATATTCCATATTCCGTGATTCTCCAGCCATTCTGATGTCCCTCCTTAAGTATGGATCTTCGCCATATCCTGCATAAATGGATTACTAGCTTCGTAGAGCGGAAGCAGGCCATCTTCGAGGACTAATCGATGCGATTTTGCAGTTACTCCTCCACGTGGTGCATCTGGATCTCCTTCACAGAACTGTAAGGGTGCTACCCCAGCTTCATCTCCTCACAACCAAATCATCCCCCATACCACAATCGAAATCCTGGGCTTTATACAAACCTGTAGATTTACGAGATCCTCCCGATACCTCTCATTCGAGTGGCGGAAGACCCAAGCGCCTAGCTTATCGGGATCATTCTAGGCTGTACACTCGTCCGAAAACAGTGTTCGTAAGAGCTCCCGTATCTTGGCCGGTGTGTTATATCTATAGCATGACTCGAGCCTCTGCTTTGCCGATTCTTCAGTGAGCTGGATTCTCTTCGCAGCACACCATTTCGTTCGGTGGTTCCGCGCCAATGCTCTCTTGAGTGCCTTCTCACTCACACAGGTGTGCAGCTATTTCTTCAGCTCAGCATACATTAATCGAGGATTCCTACAGGCCAAAATAACAAGCCGGTGTTTAGATTGTCAGCTAAGCTTTCTAGAAGTACCCTTTCTAAACGCTGATTTCCTAGTGCTGCGTTGTAAGGTGTTGTTGCAGATTTTGGTTACAATATCGCAGCTCTTTGCTTTCACAAGCTCTATGACTTTCGACCTTGGAATACCGGCTACACGCAACCCCAAAATGTCCATACGGCCTTCTGTAGTAAATTACCTGTTAGACCTGCGATTTCCGCTTATAACGCGACCAAATTCACGTATATCCATGATGAATTGCAGTTGGGATAAGTAATAATATCAAAAAGACGCGTCGCGTATCTGTGTTATAATGGGGAAATTAGCTAGTAGGGGGTGTACAGACTTTTACCCGGTTAGTGTAGGGCCATATCGTGGTAAGGAAAAGTGTCCAATGTCCAAAAGTAGTTATCATATATAGCTATTCGATTTGGCCACTTTGCCAGCTTGCTATCTAGGTTGTGTGAAAGGCTCTGTTAGCATTTCGCCTACCTTTAATACTGTTTAGGGCACGAGTGTACGAGGCCGTGCACGAGCCATCATGACAATGACTACCTAGGAAGTCATTCACGCAGTGTGGAGAATCTATAGAGCGTTACGCACCGCTTAAAAGAGAAAACGACGGAACAGTAAGTAAGCTATATTTGGCACTGAAAATTATTGCCTGTATAAATACTCTTAAGCCTCGCCACAGCAGAAATCAGCGCATTCGTGGTTAAACGAGCACAAGATGCCTTACTATGGCCGCCAGATTGAACTCCTTACAGTCCTAGCAACTAGAACCTAAGCAAGGTTAAGTTGGCTACTACAGGGCAAAGTTAAAACAAGTTTTATATAATGCACTTCAATGAATCTTTTGACCTCAAGAGTGAATTCACTGGATCATACTGGCTCAGCATTGCATGAAGTTTGAAAAATAATCCGCATAAATTTTAACAGCGATCAATAGGGCTAGATGTCTATGCCGGTGGTAAGGCAAACTCCAGGTTCTAGGCTTACGCAGCAAAACAGAAATAGACCTAAATGGTCTCCTTAAGGCCTGCTCTCCAGTACAATGTCCTTCACTAGTGACAAATCATAGTCGCCGAACAGGACTACAGACCATAGTCCATTAAGGGGCTACATCAATACCTCTCAAGCCAGGTAATTTGATGATTCGTGCAGTGTTATTCCATTTAAAGTATCCTGTCCTGACTTTATGAAGAGAAGCGAAGCATCGTACCACCTCTTCTGGTAGGAACAGGAGCCGTAGATTTATTAAGACCATGTTAGACCATCTCTGAAGAATTATTTGTTGAAGATTGATATGTTCTATGTTCCCATATACCTATCAAGCTTTTGAAAAATACGAAAGCCGGGTGCCGATCGAAACTTATCGCCCGTGTATCTCTTCCATAAATGAATGCCTTGACCTAGTTGTAAATTGTCCACAAAGCCCTGCTCAGGACTGATGTCCTTTCCCAATGGCGAAGTCACTGTGACCTCGCAATGTGGAATAGCATCTGCTAACTTAAGGAAAATATTCTCAAGCTCACTTGCGCTGAGGCTGGTAAAGCAGACATGCTTGCCCAATGTGTTGGGAGCGCCAGCGTGCCGACGCGCTACAATCCAGATATCTATTTGGCGGCAGTTTATCATCTCCGCTAAATTCAGCCAAAGGAAGTCATAAGGCGTGTGCGGCTCATCGTTTTGTTTGGTGCAGCATAGCATACGAGAGGTAAACTCATTTACCACGGACAACTCTAGATGTCTGATATGTCTGTGAAACACTCCTGTTGCCCGTTTGCCAAGGAGCATTTCAATGGTTTTGTGCCTATTAAGACGAAAGACGTCGATTCAAACATCGAAATGATACACTCCTCGTAGCTGAAACTACTTAGCTTTCAGACCACGACGTCTACCCGTCTCGCACTTACACCAGTTTGCAAGATAGCATCATCGTCAAGTACGTGTATTGTACCCGAGTGGATCGAACCAAGCATGGACAGTCAAACTTCGCTCCTTCGGGTTTGATACTCTCTATGGCCGTGATCTTGCAGGCTTCCAGCAGATGTGCCTCACAAGGCCAGTGTTCGTGCCAAGGAGATCGTAGACATTCTCAACAGACCTTGTCGCAATTCAGGGTATTTGGGCATCCGTGTTCGTCCCATACTTGCTCAAGCTGTAGTTGCAGGCTGTCCTCCACACTGAAGCCTGTAATGCCAGACCACAAACAGTACTGGCTTTGGTGTGGCTCTATGAGGTTTTCGTGCCAGAAGATATGATGTCTTACACCAACCGATTGCCATAACTCATAGTAAATGGCATCGTAAATCTCTCTAGGCAAGCCGAATAGGGGTGACGAGCCTTGCGAGTTGACGGCAATATTTTTGCTGGACCAAGGCGCACTCCAGCTGCTGTTACCATCCATTGGATTGCGCTGTAAATTTGTTTCCGTGTAATTAGCTTACCAAACTCACGCAGCGGTACGACGGTTCACAACTATATCTGTTGCATTTTCGCTTTTCGGGTTTAGTCCCTTGTTAGACCTACCCTACCCACCTGCAAAATTTCACCGCGACCTAGTAATAATTTTCGTTTTTCTAACTCCTCTAACTTCTCACCAACCCAATTCATAGAACCGTATTAATCGTTAGTTATATCGAAATGAACTACCTGGCCGATTCACCACCATATACGGAGGCAGCTATCAAAAGTCATAAGTCGCCCCATTTATATCTTGGTACAAGATAGCTGCCTTTGCTACCTACAACTAAGAGAGCCTTAATCCGTAATATCAGGTATAACTAGTTCTATCCGGTCCAGCTTTAGCTAGCTTGGGAGCTCTACACCTACCGCCAATGCCAAGATATAAGTAGGGCGACTCATGACTTTTGACGGATGTCTCCGTACCCTGAATCTTTTTTTCGTGATACATTTCGAGAGTATGGACGTATCGCACCAGACCTAACAGCCCAAATACCACTAACACCTACCTTATAATCGACAAGATTTGTAAGCACTTTACAACGATTATAATTGATTAACACAAGTTATAGCCAACTCGTAACTATTAATAATAAGAGGCATTGCCAATCTTAGGTAACGAAGGACGATACCATGACCACTAAAACTAAACTATAACAATAAAAGGGGGTTAATAACTTAGGTTAGAGGAGTCAGAAAACAGAAAACTATTACGGGGTGGTAGCGAAATTTTGGCAGGTATACTACCCGTAGTTGTAGTAACCACTAAGCCTCAATCGAAAATGCAACAGTTACAGCTGCAAACCGTCGGAGGCGGAGCGTGGCTGCACAAAAGTGTCCTGACCGTGGCAGCAGACGAGGCCGAAAACAACGACAATGTGCATAATTATTCATGAAATCTGGCTTATGGCAGCTCAGGGCTGTTTAGGACACGTGACTAAGAATTGACTGAGCCGAGTCTGAGTCGAGAGACATTAAACTACCTTGGGCAGCCCCGGGCAGCTGTAGGTTGACCCCCTTATCAGAGTGCATCAGCAACATTTATAACCGCACTCGCCAAACACTTTGTGCAACAAATTGGCACCAAGACACCATGACAGCCGATGGAAATTCTGTTCGACCGTAGTCGTCCTAGCTAGGTCGTTCGCCTGTCGCACCTTTCGCGATGTAGTAGTCAGCAGCACCCGGGGTCATCGCGAGCAGCCGGTACGGCCCGTCTCCAAATTTATTGCCTGTACCCCAGTCTTGCTTGTCCTTAGAGACGTTCTTCTCGAAGACACCGACTGCGGGCGACTTCAACAGTTTCTTCAGCGAACCGAGCTTGGACTTCTTTGCCACTGGCGGTGAATCAGGCTGGGAGGTTGGCACAGTGACCACCTCTGGGCCTACTCCTTGCCCTGGGACGTGGGTGGCTGTGTTGTTGGATGGCATTGAGAACATGATGCTTCTGGTAAGAAAATCTATCCACTTTCTAAATCACAGAGAAGTGTATAAACCAAAATGCGCGATGAAATTGCTTACTGAAATGTAATTTACAGGCAAATCGGCATTACAATCAGTTGGCTAAACGCCAAAAGCCCGTATTTTAATAGTCATTTTATTTGGCGATCTTGCCCGCAAGGCTTCCCAGACGTCATGTCAGCCTTATAGGAGTGGCAGTGTAAAGGCGGCCTCGAAATCAACACGCAAGCGTCTATTCACGAGTCAGCTATGGCATTACTCTGTTACGCAATTACAACTTGGTCGAACAATAAAAGCGCCCGAGGAAGACAGACTAGGATAATTCAACCGAGAGAGTGGTATGTCGATATTTTCCATAATGTAAACAAAGCCATATCCGCGTCCTGGAACTACACCCAGGCCTACGTGGTGATGTTATTTCAAGTCGAAATCGGTGATTTAGAGCTCTCAGAAAGAACGGATTTCATCATACGAATGGAAGAAAAAGGTTGGAGCGATTCCAAGCCAATTTGGCCCAAACAGAATTCTTATAACTCCAAATTGAAAAACTGCTCGAGAGAGCCTCCGTCTAGAGACGAAGACGGACGCTATGGATTGATGCTGTCTGTATCAACCAGAAAGATTAGCAGGAACTTAACGACCAAGTTGCAATAATAATAGAGGTCTTTGGAATGGCGCGTAATGTCCTTTTGTAGGCTGACAAAGAAAATAAATCCGTGGCGGCTGCATTTATTAGCATTTTCATGCTGTCTAGAGGGCGTTGAAAAAGAAAAAGAACATCCCCCTTCCACTTTATAGACGTTCAGTCTCGACTAGAAAGTGAATGGCTAACAAAGCCCGACACAGCTTTGCAAAATAAAATCTCCACTAGCTGCTATGCAATACTTTTACTAGGCATCCTACTTCGAAGAGCATGGATTCTGCAAGAACGCGTAATCGCCGGCTCACATGGCGCAGTTGTCGGTGGAATACATAGTTGCACTTGGAAAGATTTCAAGGCAGCACTTTTAGTGTATTAAACGTGCATGCATGAATACAACCAATGACTGTATCTAATCGCCGAGATTAATGATCTACTTTCTCAACATGACAGTGCTGACATCACCGAAGTCATCATCGCCATGGCCGTATGTAGATGGTCATTTTATAGGCGAATTTGTGAGTGCATGTCCTATCACGAATGAAGTGTACGTTCACGACATCATGAAACCATCATCGAGACACTTAAACATTACGGAAGCGATTTGTTTGACGACTTTACGAAAAGAACCGAAGTTATAAAAGGGAAAAAAAAGAAAAAAGGAATTGTCATGAGGATTCAACAAAGGACTAAAATATGACGCCATATTTGGCACCGTTTTCCGCTTATCTGGGGGGAAGCCTGAAGATGACAGATACATATCTTCATTTTGTTTCTTTGGAGACTGTTTATGGATGACTGAGTACCGCTCGCGTCCCGAAATGTCCCCGATAGCCTTCATGGAGTCTTCGGTCTCCCATTGGCAGACGCAATCAGAGGTCCGACGTGTTTTCGTCCTAGACATATGCAAACGGATGGAAAGTAGAGTGGTATACGATACAAATTTTATGTCCACCACAAACGGACATTTTGGACTAACAACCAAAAGCAAGGCCAAAAAAGTAATGATGATAGAGATGCGATAGCGTTGCAGCTTGGCTGATATAATTCATAAACGAAACAAAGATTGCGCAAATGCCGAGATCATGATGAACTTTTCCCCTTAGTCAACACCCCATGGAAGAAGACGAGGAAGGACGGAACGACTTAGCATGACTTGGGTTTGCGATCGCATGCTTTGTGGCATGATAGATGATGAATCGAAATTCTCTTGGAATCCCGACGAGATTATGACCAAGGTCCAAGCAACGCCGAAGACTCAAGTATCGCCGGCTCGGTAGATTACTTGGAAAGAGAAGATCATTTCTGGTAGAGACAAGCACACTGACATGGGATGCCTGAAATTACATTGCAGGCATCTGGCGACGATACAACCATGTCCGCAGGACATTCCGGTCATGGGACATTGCCCCACATCGACTTAACCTTTTAGCTGTGAAGACCGCGGATTAAAAGCTCGTGTCAAGCGTCTATATGGCCCCTATGCTGTTTGGAGCAGATGTCTCGGCGCGGCCAAGCAGCCAAGGAAGTGATTTCCCCCGAGAGTTCCGGTTCTCAGGAGAGGTAGAAGCAGCAAGAAATTGCGATCGCGGTAACAGAATATGGATAAGTTACTGGTACGTAGCTCTTGACTTCGCGAGCCAGCCGCACTGTGTGAAACTCTTACAGGTTTCTAGAATAAGACAAGGATAGCAACTCTTCTCGATAAGGACAGAAGCTACTATTGTTGGGCCACAAAGTAGCAATTGGTCAATGAAGTGAGATGAATGGGGCTGGCAAGGTGTTTCGAAGAAAGTTAGTGGTATATGAGGCTTGTTTACTCAATAAGCTGAATGAATGCTGGACTTGGTCCCGTCAACCAATGAAGTTTTCCGCAAAGGCTTGGACATTGAGGAGCAGAACGGCTGAAGATTCCACTGCATTCACTTTAAATACACATACTGTTATGCTATAGAACTACAAAGTCTAAAAAGTCCATCGCATCCTCAGCCAGTTTAACGAGGGCTTGTAGAATGGCCATCAAGGTAGTAGGCAATTCGAGCAAGCGGCACTTGTCAGAATGTAATTCGTAACTACATACCAATAGCGGGAAAGTTGGGTTGGGTTTCACTGACACGTCCGGAATATACGCGACTTGGCACGGACAGGGGATTTCCTTTCTAGCCTCAGTTCAATCTTATCTGATCATCAGTGTCGCGTAACAGAGACGTGCCCAATTTTCAGGAGGCAGGTTGGACGCGTCCTGGGGCATCCTAGCATTGTCAGGTTATTACCTATTCCTATCCATAACAGCCACTTCTTTTATGTCGCCGATCACGTGTGCGGGAGATTAATGCGCAAGGAAGACGGGGCCCACGATGCGACGCGATGTTTGTCGGCTGGTTGGTGTCGGCCAATGATGCAGGCCATACCAAGCTGTTGGGATGCATCAAAGTTATCAGATCGAACTTGTCTGACTGAGAGCTACGCCATGTGGATACGTTGAGAATGATGACTTCTTGCTTGTGACATTCTTACATGAAATTTGCCTTTTTAAAGCCCCGTCCGGTGTCGGAGTCCATAAGATTAGATGAGATTGATAAAATTTGTGAAACACAGTGCCCACTGATGGAATTGATAAGATTCATTGATGATCAGTGCCACGCCTGAAAACCAGGAGGCTATTGGGTGATGTCGAAATGAGGTCCATCTTGGCGGTAATGGCGGTCAATAGAACGATGAGCGTGGTCGCACAATCGGAAAAAAGCAACAAGGCATTGATAACGACTGCAATTCCAATGGATAAGCACAGAGTCGATAACCTTCTGGGCCATCTGCCAGAGCTGCATGTTTTGCTAGTGCAGACGCATCGTGATGGAGCAACCCCTCATGAACAGAGCTGCACGTGGTAACTATTGGGATGTTACTGAGGAGTCATTGAGACGTTGGGAGCGAACCAGCCAACTCGGATTAGACTCTACAAAGCTTGTATCGTGGACTCTCGGAAGATAGCCGGTCACTAATGCTGGCGAAGTGGTGCAGGAGGAGCTCCGAGGAATTTGCGTATTCCGGTAGCGGCCGGGAGGCATTACCGACGACTTTTGAAAATGGGGAATAGCATCATGATGTGCTGATTTTGTGGATCATCAGCCAACCGACAATCAATGCAAGGTGTTCAGGAATGGGGGCCTGCAGTTGAGACCATTGCCACAACCCAATCAGTGGATGTAGCGTTTATTTACATCCGTCGATATAGGGTTGCTCTTGGGGTCGTACAAGTAATTCTCAGCAATGCTACAGTTGGTTGGCAGCGTTGGCATCGTTGGCTCTTCCCATGTCAGGGGAGGAATGTTACCCCAGACACGCAGGCACTACGTATACCCTAGCCGCAAACGCTGTATTCAACAAATTGACCGCGTAGTTACTTGGTTTGCTTCACGGAAGCGTTGTACGTACTGAACCGAGGACTCTGCCGAAATGCATGTTTCGGGTAAATTGTTGTGTTACTGTACTTGTGCCCATCCATTGGGCTCCTGGAAGATTTGAGAGAGTAGGTAATTGAGATTCTGAGATGATTGCGCGATGCTATTCCGTGTACCTCATGCTGCTGAAGACGATCTGCGCTGCAGGCTGGTGTCATTCAATGACCTCAAGTTTGCTCCAACAAACCCCTTCCGCTGCATTTCCCTTGCTCATCAAATAGCATGTATATTAGGGGGTTCAGCAAATGCGCATAAGATAGCCTTTGTACAGCATAAGGGCACGGATCGTATGTTCCCTTGCCCACAAGTGAGAGTCGCAATATTCATAGTTGATCCGAGAGCAACGAGATTTCGAGTCTGGCTTCTCTGGAAGAGGGTCCCAGGGCAGGCACGCAATTGTTTGTGGCTCGGCGAGACCGGACCCCAGAAGGCCTCGCATGGCAAAATGGAGCCAACGCTAACCTTGCAGGGATTTTCCACTCGGAAAAGCCAAAGTCTTCCAGGGACCTGCCATCGGGGGGCGTACAGCCGCAGTACAGATACACTGTAATCAGTCGCTAATCACACTGCAGTGAGGTAATCGAAGACGCATCGGCACCTACCCTTGCTGTAGCCGGCTCTTACTACATATTACATACCGTACCAAGCATCCATGCCGTGCCATCTGATTAGGGGGGGCCATTTATTTAACCACATTCATCATCGCTGACCGAACAGGCCGTTTGACTTATCTGATCAAATCCGCCCACCAATTCAGCGTTGCCAGTGTTGCTCAGCAATTCCAATCTGGAAATTCTTGAGTTAAGAAGCACAAAGAAGCAACCTTGAGGTTCACTCCACTCAATCATCTTACTCACACATCACCAATCAGCTCGAGAAGTCTCTTTGTTTCTTGAGACAACGTCATTCGACGTGCTTGCCGACAATTTACCACTCGCCATTGTTGTAAAAACTGCCCAAATTTCCAAGGATCGGCCTCGGCTCGTGGGCTGATATCACATCACTCATAACTCATTGCATACACACGCGCCCCCCATCCAGGTGGTTCGGTCATGACATTCGCCCAGTAACGACAAGCACATTTCCCATCTTTCTCACTACCTAGACTAGTAAATTCTCTATTTGGATTCGACGGTTCCATATTTGCATTTACTTTCTTCGCATACGGAAATTCGCCACAAAAATGTCTACACGCATGGAACAAATCCTCGCCGACTCGGTCCGCGACTGCACACCTTGCACACCGGGCACACCCTCGGTTGCACCTTCTCTCACATATTCGGAAGACTCAGAAGACCAAGATGAATTGCCACAACCACAAGAGCCGCACCGACGGCGCCGAGCTTCGACGAGGCTCATCTCTCAGAGTGTGGCCGATATTCAGCGAATTACCGGCGAATCTACAACAGAAGTCATCAAGAGGTGCTGTGGCGGCGGCTGTTGTATGAAGTTGGGCCAGAAGAAGGAGGGCCTTGAATATGAGAACGTCCCTCACCCCGACAACGACGCCTTCCGGAGCCTCTGTCTTAAGATCGGAGAGATTCCTACGGTTCTCAACAATGTCGCCGAAATGCCACAGCAGACTGCTTTCTTGAAGCCGGTCCGTCGTACATCAGACCGTCTACCTTCACCTACCGATTCCGCTATTTCCGTGAGTAGTGGGCGTGAGAGTGCAAACGCCTCAAACAACCTCGATCACACCGTCGCCAAACTTGGTCTGGAGGACCTTGACACTTCGATTCAGCCGCCCTCCTTTGTCCAGCCGCACCCACCCTACAACGTCTTCCCAGCCAGGATCCACAATACCCGAGAGTTGACTAGGGTCGGCGCGGAGAAGCGGACTTATCACTTTGATCTTGATATCACCGATTACCCGGAAGAAGACGGCCTGGACTTCAAGGTCGGTGGAGCCATTGGTGTCTCTGCTCCCAACGATACTGAAATGGTGGTCGAAGTCCTCGACCTTTTGGGAGTTCCTAGATATCTCCGGGACAAGCCAGTCCTTCTTCAAACCACCAGTGGACGTTGGCCCACAGTCTGGGGAGATGAACAGGCACGAGAGCTTGTCACTACCCGCAGAGACTTGCTTACCTGGTGCTCAGACATTCAGTCGTACCCGCCGACTAAGCACTTGTTAAGAGTACTGGCCGAGTACGCCAATGACGCGAACGAGAAGAAGATTCTCATGTTCCTGTGTGCAGGTGAGGGCCAGGGCGTCTTTTGTGACTTCCGTACCGGCCCTCATGTGTCGCTCGCCCAACTGCTTCACGCTTTCCCATCGGCCAAGCCCCCTCTGGATCTTCTTCTTTCTGTTCTGCAGCCTCTTATGCCGCGTTTCTACTCTCTGTCAAATGACCCTCATGAGAACTTTGAGGTTCGGGATGGAAAGCAGCACCGTCTGATCGAGATTGCCGTTACAGTCCACGAAACCAACGATTGGCAAAAGGGCCAGAGAACTGGCATTGGCTCCGGCTTCTTTGAGCGCCAGTCCCGCAAGTACACTGCTTTGCAGCGTGCTGGCAACCCCGCACCTCAGATGTACATCCCCATGTTCAAGGGTCTGATGGCAAATCCGTTAGCAAAGCAGTTCGTGTCCGATGGCCCGATGCTTCTTATTGGGGCTGGTGTCGGTATCGCTCCGTTCCGTGGCTTTGTCCAACGCAGATTAAAGAACGCCAACTGTGCCAACAAAGTGTGGGTGCTCCAGGGCATTCGCGATTCCCTCGTCGATGAGATATACCAAGGTGAATGGGGTGTGCACGAGAGCGACGTGAAGCGCATCGTCGAGAGCCGAAGCGGTGAGGGCCGATATGTGCAAGAAGAAGTTTCCAACCAGGCTGACCTTGTCTGGTACGTCATCAACTCCGTCGACGGTCGTGTCTTCGTCTGTGGCAGCTCCAAGGGAATGGGCGAAGGCGTCGAGGATGCGCTCGTCAAAGTCGCAATGGCGAAGGGCAACCTCGAGCAAGACGAGGCACGAAGGTTCTGGGACCTCAAGAAGGAGGTAGGTCAGTACATCGCTGAGACATGGTAGGCTCTGTGCTGCCTGGCTTAGGTGGTGGTTGATCACTTCGCGCCGGGAAGACAATACATCTCATTGGTGCCTCGGGGCCGTTGGGTTATTTCGCTCACGACAGTTCGTTGTTTCCTTGATTTTTCTTTTTTAGTTGCAGACGAGAGTGGCACTAGATTGGCGTTTCGCGCAAGCTGGAGACCGGGTTCTTTTCGGGGTTCTTTTAGGTCAGTTTTCGCCGTATTAGATGCATCATCGGGGACTCGTCAAAAAGAAAAAAAAAAAAAGTCCTGGCATATGGTGGCATTTTCGAGGGATCGGCAACACTGCCGCGGCGTTTTGGAGATTGTATATATCTTCCATAGGGTACATAAATGGACAACAACATCTGAGGTGACAGTCTTTTCAGAGTGCGGTGGGGGTTCAGAAGTAATATGTATGGCACGGGCGTCCCACCCGGTCCCAATCTGTGAAACACCTCCGCCTCGGACATAAACCATCTCGGGCTCGGGGTTGTGGTGGAGTCACCCTTCTACTCGCCCGTGAAAAGTGCCAGTAATGCTGTACTTTGCCATATGGTGGGGGGTTTGATGATGTGTTAACATCCCGACTTATTTGTCCACGTGTAACATCGCGCGCCGTCTTTTGCATGGATGTGGCAGAGTGCAGGAGTGTATGGTCTGATGGGCTGGGATGTCTTGTGGTCGCATGACTCGTGCAACTGAGCACTCACGACGGTTGGCTGGCTACTGGCCAAGGCCGACAGACACAGAAGCGGGCACAAGAACTGTAGATCAATACGACTGACAAACAACAACCTTTTTGGTCTTCTCGTGTCCTGGGTAGTATTTATTCTCCCTCTAATCTGTCCTAACTCCGCTTTCCCAGACGTGTTGAGTCTGCCAGACTATTTGGTGCCAACGCTCAAAATTACTGTTTGGCATCTACATACGATTGTGTATCCAACTGATGATATCCTGAAGTCACATCCCCGCTCATGACAGGGTGTCTCATCTTTTCGGGAAGCTCATTCGGGTCTCTGAGCTCACAAGAAGTGATTGCGCTGGACTGCGCGACGATGGGCGATAGGATAGTCTAGACCAGACATACACGCTCTGGTCAGGAAATCGAGATACCTTGATCCAGGTATCCTATGCTCTCGCCACTCAGTACCGCTCAAGCTGCCCTTTCTGCTAGAGTTAAATATGTGGTTCTCCAGTTACGCGTTTTGGGAGGAGGTGTGGCCTGAGATCTGGGCCCCATGCCCGATTTATCTAATGCGGTTATCAATGATACGAGCACAGGCGTAGGATCAATTGTCGAATCGTCCCTCACGGCTCGCGAGAGCAAGCTAGGACTCGAATCAAGCACCTCCGTTGTAGGTGTCCAACCCGTCTATATGAAGATTGCTCAAGCGAGAGAGGCGATGAATAGAGCTGTACCGCACGGTACAGATCATATGCTTCAGAGGCGAGGCGCGGCGGGATTCTCCCCTGGACCCGTGAAACTGCGTGCTGATCGCCTACTGCTTTACAACCTCCATATATGTTTTTCTTTTCTTTTGAAAGCGATTGTATCGATGCAATCAGGCATGCTTGCTCGATATCGTTCTGCTTTAGCCCCACAACCTGATGCTTCTACTGTATCAGCTGACGAGTCATATCTGCGGCAGCCAGACCCCTCAATGTCGCTGGATGTTGCTTTGTTCGTGAATCCGGATCTATTATAGTCCACTGCCGTCTGCTTCTCAGTGCTGTTTCGCTTCTTCCCTGAGCTGATAGAGACACACTCAGCTTGATTGGTTGTTGGCGAAGCCATCTAACGGTATCCCCTTCTCCCCACCACAAGGTATGGTCTGCACTTTTCGATGGTGAGTTGAAGCCCGAATTTCCTCTATGGTGACGGTCAAAAAGGCTACTAATAAAACAACGGATGTCGGATCTGAACTTAAAGATGTTGTGAGCTGCTATTATCTCCGTTACTGATCCCTAAAATTGATGGCGGAGAAGTGTGCCTTGCGCGAGGCTTGCAGACTTAGTCACTTGTAGAAACCAGTCGATCATAATCACCGAGACACTCTAACATGTTACAATGCTTCTGGGAAGCGCGCTCACAAAATTGATTTCTTATATTCCGAGTATATTCTAGCATCTTCCACTTGGTAACACTAAGTCGAGTTTATGATCATCCGCCTCCCGGACAGCGACTTCCTATTTCATGGAAGGTTCCGGGCCACGCCCGAGCAGAGATGCGGGGCTCCGTTTCTCGCCACTGATGAAGTCAGAACGCCGGACAGTCGCAACGCAACTACGTCGGAATACTGATGCTCGTGCCGGGGTGCCAAGGATAGAGCAAGAAATAAGGTTGTGACAACTATACCACTTACATGGGCCCTGCTAAATGACGGGACTGCAGACCGAGCCTGCATGATATACTATGTGAAGCGAAGAAGAATGGACTCTGGCATGCTCGAGACTGCCGCACAAGGTCAAGAGAAACTCACCTCGTGAGCGAGAGCCATCTCCGTGGTTGAAGAAGACGTGAAATCATACCGCTACAACACAGAGTGCCGACCCTCACTGCCCCAATCCTCCACGTCCCACATTTCGACCCGCATCAGAAAGAGCTTCTCTCTATAGGGCTAGCGCGAGGCTTCCCGAGCGCAGCATTGCGTGCTCTAAATGTTGATTAGCGAGGATTATCTCAGCAATCAACAATCATGACAGCGCCAGCCTGCGAGCCAGGCACAAGCGCTCCATCACAATCCGTCCCGCGACGAGTTGCTTTCATAAGATCTCAGTAAGCCAGATCAAACACGTTGTGGGGTCTTCGCAGACGCGGGACCTTGTTTTAATGGCACCATGCCGGCGCAATGTGGGTTCGTACGCTCGAATATTTCGATACTTTTCCATAACAACTCGCCAACTTCTACGGATCCGTATATGCAGCGCCAGAATTGCCTGAATCGCCCCTCTATTGCGATTCGTGACCCCTCCTTCTGAAGCTGCGTAGGCCCACCAGCATACCCGTGCGACAAGTAGTATACCACTCCATACGCCCAGCCTGTTATATATAAAGTCCACGATGTTGCGCCCATCCACCATAAGAACCTTTTCCTCTGTGATCAGACAATCTCTCAGGCATACCTCTCCACGAACTACAATCGTTCCCAAAGCATTCTCTCGATCTCCAGCTATCCCATACACACCCGTAGCAGCCATGTCTTCCTCCACTCCCGTCTCGGCCGACTCGCTCATCGAGCTGATCAAGAACCGCCGCTCCCACTACCCCCTGTCCAAGGACTTGACCATCTCCAAGGAGCGCATCGTCGACATCGTCAAGCAGGCCACTCTCCACGTCCCCAGCTCCTTCAACGCCCAGTCCACCCGCGTCGTCGTCCTGTTCGGCGACGACCACGAGAGGCTCTGGGACATCACCGCCGAGGTCCTCAAGGGCATTGTCCCCGAGGCGAACTGGAAGCCCACCGGCGACAAGCTGAACATGTTCAAGGCCTCCGCCGGCTCTGTACGTCTCTCATTCCTCTTTGGTATCCAAGATGCCGCCGGGTGACGATAACCATCAGAAAGCTAACACTTAACTTCCCCCGGACAGATCCTCTTCTTTGAAGAATCCGAGACCGTCAAGAAGCAGCAGTCCGACTACCCAGCGTACGCCGACAAATTCCCTGGCTGGGCGGCCCAGTCCGACGGCATGCTCCAGCACACGCTCTGGGTTGCGCTCGAGGCCGAGGGCCTCGGCGCCAACCTGCAGCACTACAGCCCCGTCATCGACCAGAAGGTCGCGGCCCAGTGGGACGTCCCCAGCAGCTGGAAGCTCAACGCCCAGCTCGTCTTCGGCGGCAAGACCGCCCCCGCCGGCGAGAAGAGCTTCATCCCCGTCGAGGAGCGCGTCAAGGTCTTCGGCGCTTAGAGGAAGAGAAACATAAGAAAAAAAAAGAAGGAAAAAAAAAAAGACCGAAGAGAACGGCATGGGAACTGGAGTTCAGCGCTTTTTGTGATACAAAATACCATGCGAAAGTAGACTTAGAAAGACCAGAGTTGTTCTGCGCTCTGCGCTCAGACATAGATCGTCGGTTAAATGAAATCGTACATAATATGATACAAGAAGAAACTAAATCAAGACTACGCCAAGCGGAACAGTTTGAATGAATGACGCACGACTCGCAACAGATCGTTGCTGATTATGTATGATTTGGATGTTGCCCTTCCAAGCACATGGCACCCCCAGCCAGCTTTTGTGCAGCCAACACCTGCATCTTGATGCGGCCGACATTGCAGTAGCCGCTGACATATACGGGAGCTGCTGGGTGTTAAGCTTGGGGTGTTTTTCGATGGAAACCCCAAGGCGGAAGTGGTCGACACAAACAGGGCCATGATTGGAGGACTTCAATGCAATTGCTTTTATGTGCAGTTTCCAGTGCGCCTATCTTACAGATCCAGAATGCTAATATTCGTTCCTGGCCTTTTATGCAATGCACGCTCGTTAGATCCTCCCCATTTGACGCCAAGGCCCATGTTGTTTGTAAATCATCCAAAAACAAACGTCCACTAAGGTTGACGTATCGGGGAAAGGCCACCTTGCTTTCTCTTTTGACACGATATCCAACTCGGTGGTTTGCACTATATCTTCCTATCTCGTAATGCTGTCAAGACGCGGATTCTTCAATGACTGGCGGCGCCAGCGCGTGGCCGTTGTCGACAATGATCTGTTCATCAATACGGATGTCCGTCTGATTGTACTCCATACGTTTGTATGTCGTGATACGGCCGACATTCATATCCAAATCGAAGAAGCGCACACGGCGGATAAAGTCATGGTAGCCGCCGTAGCCTCCAAATCCAGCTCCGCCGCCGTAGCACATCCAGAGTTTAGGCTTTTGCTCCCCCTCGACCTCGTCCGCGGACAGCATGCAGTATTCGTTTGCATGATCGCTAAAATACCAATCAGTAACGGTTCCTTGCGCTGGATTCACCATATCACGAAACTTACTGTCCGCAGCTTACCATCACGACACCTTGCTCAACCAAGGCGTCACGGAAGCCGGAGTTGTATGTTGGTGCTGTCACACCCTCTCGCCATTCTCCCACCTTGAAATTTTCAGGGATGCGGTATTCCGGTAGCGGGATGTGGATAAAAGCAATATCCATGTGGACATGGGTGTACTGTTTATGGCTCTTCTTGAGGCCTGCCGAGGTCTGCCTGAACCATTCAATCTGGTTGTTCTTGATCCAGTCGTAACCTTGCCATTGCCTCTCGTCGGGTGAATATGAATGAGAATCCAGCAGGTAAATCGTGAGCGCAGAATGTGTTGAACTGCCTCGCGCAAGCACCTCAACGTAGTAGTTGCCCACGCCGTCAATATCATCAGGCCCGGCCCTGGACAGTGAATAGGGTAGCTGCTCGATGAGGGCCATCTGAGAGGCTCTTGACAGAGCTCCCTCGTCGTCGTGATTGCCAAATATGGACACGTACGGAATTTTGTGCTGGATGAGTATTTGGGCGTATTTGTAAATGGCCTAGAGAGTCAGTGCAAGTGCTTTACCTTGTCAATTTCTGGGAGCTTACGGATTGCGCGTCAGGTGCAGTGTCCCCATTGACCTGGTCACCACTCAGTACTACCAGGTCTGGCTTTTCCTCTTCGATCAGCTTTGTGACGAAATCCAAAGTCCGCGGATCGGCCACGCACTGCCCGCCGTTGTATTCATCTGGTACAGCGTCGCGGCAGTGGCCCACACCGGTACTCAAGTGGAGATCCGCCAGCTGCATGATCTTGAATCTGCCGTTCTCGTTGACGCGGGGCTGCGGCTTGTGCGGCTCAACGTGAGGGCCCCTTCGGACGGTGATGTGAGCTGCAGGTATTGCCCTGTTGGTGTCCAGCAACAGAGGTGTACCCCTGACCTGCCATGCGTGCCGGGCTTCCACTGCATCGTCGCCGAACAGCACGTCCACGGCAGTGACTGCTTCCTTGGAATCGCTGGCGTGGATCTTTGAAGAGCGCAAAACCCACAAACCGAAACCCCGTGACTCCCATTTCTGATCCGTGGGAGGCTTGCTTGATTTTGTAGGGTCGAGTCGGCCGACGGTGACGTCCATGACCACCTTGTCGTCAGACGTGAGGTCCTCCTCCTTCAGCCTTCGCACATGAAGATACGCGCTCGATACCCATCCCTTCCCGAGATACAAGTCCTTCTCGACGCGCTGCCACTTGTCCGAATCGAGCTTGCAGGAGGAGAACAGGTTGACGGTGGAACATTTCGTGATGGTCAAGTCTGTGATGACGAGCCCGGCATGGTGCTGGGGCATGTATTCGTGAATCGCATTGGGTATAAACCGAAAGTTGCGATCGAGGAGAAAGACGATGAGGAACGTGAAGAACGCAGCAGCGCTGAGCTGGGTGATGGTCCGGACCTGTAGCCATGGGACGGCGCATGAGTACCTCGAGGTGGAAGCAGCGGCGCATGGAGGGGAAGGAGGCTTACGATGCGTCGCGTCATGGTGAAGCTATACAGCGATCAGATTGCCGGGGAGGGCAGGGTAGACAAATCCCCGGAATAGCTACAGACTTGAGAGCTGGGCTTCTGGACCAGGCAATTGGCAGATGTCGGAGGTGATTCCCGATTCGACGCGCAATGTGGCATTTTTGCCCATGTATAAAATGCAGCCAGCCTTCTCTGCAGAGATTGTCAGGTAGCTGTTGTGTAGTGGGTTCTGTCAAGCAGACATGAATTGATAGAAAGGTAAAGAGAGAGTTGAAGGACGGGCGCTTCTGTTCTCAGATGCTACCTCCAGGGTAACTTGGTAGGTTAGCAAGGTTGCCAGCTCCTCTTCCTATTAGCGGTAGCAGTCCCGTCGCCTGCTGATCTGGGGTAAGGAGACAGACAGCGCATCCCTGCCAAGATTGGCATTTTGCCTCATTGACCCTTAGCCTTATCGGTTACATCAGCCTTACTTGATAGGGATAAGCCTGTTGTATATATTTATATGTTTACATGTTGTGCAACATATATTAGTTCTAGTTGTATATAATATCTAGGTTATAAACAAATTTGTGTTTTTTTCTTTCGTTTTTTTCTTTCTTTCATATACCTACAAATCTCTCTCTCTCTCTCCCTCTCTCTCTTCCAGAGGGACCATGAATAAGTTTGTTCAAAGAGAGTTTACGCGCCTGGTTTTAACCTCAACGTACTGCACATATGCCAAGACGCGCAACTGCTGGATTAGCCAATGTCCTGTCGTGCCGCAGTTGGAGTTGTTGCGGGCAAGACATCTCCTCCGTGGGGTGAATCATTCAAGTTCGGCCTTGCTCCTTTTTTCCACATCATCTTACAACCATGTAAAACCCAAGCTTTATTCTGAACAAGAACTCCAGTACATGCGTCCAATCCCAGGGTTCTGGACCTTATACCAAGATAATATCTACATATGAGCCGATGGTGGATCGATCTGCATTAAGACCTCACATGAAAGAATTTGCTGAGATGCAAGCTCAAAATCTGTTACAAATAACGGCCGAGGTTTTTCAGTAGCACACCGCCTATAAAGTCGACACCTTAACCGCTTACCTGCTTTACCCCAAAGTGATGCTAGCATTACCACTACTCCCGCTTCCCCCGGTCGCCGTATATCCCTCCGTCGCCAGAATCATGTAGTCATGTCCTCCCAGCCTCATACCAGCCTTGGCCCAGGCATCAAAGTGCTTGCCAGTGGTGATCGTGCCGCCGACCCTCTGCTCGGTACGTACACTCCAGAACTGCTGGAACGTGGCGGTGCCGATGATGCTGGGCTTGTTGACGCGCGTGCTGGTGTATAGCTGGTACGTTCCCTCCTCGAACGTGAAGTTGCCCTTGGACGTCCAGGGCTCGCCGGGCGACAGGTCGCCGTGCGCATCGACGATGTAGTACTCTATCAGCGGGTTGCGCGTCCAGCCGTAGATAGAGAGGTAGCCTGGCCCTGTGGGGACGTAGGTCCCGCTGTATGTAACGGTCCTGCAAAGGGGTTCCATGAGTTGTCAGTCATAGACTGTCTTTGACATACAAATTGGAAGCACGCCAGAGCTGAAGTAGAGCAAAGTTGACGTGGTAAGGACTGACCTTGATCCACCCGGGCTCCATCCCTTTCCACATACGAAACCACCGCCACCCGACCATTTCGCAGTGTACGAGCCTCCAGCTCCATTATTGCAGTTATGGCTGCCGCTTCCCTCCTGCCAGAAAGACCAATAGTAATTAGCCTGCACTGCATCGGAGCTGAGAGCACCCTCGGGAAGGAAGTCTCCTGGAGCCGATAGCACTCCTGAAAAGAGAAATAAAGTTGCAAATATGAACGAGAGCATTGTATGTGATCAAAAGTTGAAGGTATAATGCATGGTGGTCACCAGGCTGGTAAGGTGTAGGTCACCTGCCTGATTTATAAATAACATGCAAAGGGCTTCTGTTTGCTATAATCCTGGATAGAGCGTACTTTAGCCTGAACGACCTCCTAGAGAAGGTTGTTGATCAATATGGGGCCCCCTGGGTATCCCCTCGCCTCCACACAATATGATTGGATCAATCCGAGGAAGGTTCGATCATATTAATTGCAAACCAATTTTCATTGGTTGAAAAGGCAAGGATCATTTCTTCTCTCGCAGCCCCGGAGACTGTCGGCTGAGCACTTCCCAGCCTTGGCGGTCTACATACCCTCCACATCTCAACTACCGAAACCCCACGGAAATACTTTTACGGAATCCAGCGGACGATGCATGACCGGTTGCTGTTGGCATGCGGAACAGAAGAAGGATATCAGGACAATAGAGAACTGGCGAATGTCCGAATCCTAATATGACAAGACGGAATGAAAAGGGGGGGGGGTTCTTTTACCGCGTCAGTGAAGATGGGACATAACACAAACTTACTTGGGAGTCCTCTGAAGATACACAGCCGGGATTATAGAGGGTGTGGCCTGATGCATTGAAGAAGATAAACAGGCCAGAATTCATGCCTAGTACAACGACGCGAGAGTTGTCAGGCGAGAGACTGGTTCATCATGATAAAATATTCTTTTCTCAAGAAGCATCGCTGTTACATTCGCGGGTACATTTGGTTATTTCAATCTGCAATCCGAGAGACAGGATTGAATTTATATAGTTCCTTGAGCTTGGTCCCGTTTCTTTCAATCTAATGTTACATCTTTGCATGTTTAACCCCTCAGTAGACTCTCACCATTACTTTCATCCAGCTGGACCATAACAGCCCTTGCCTGTCTCTTCTTGTTCTCGAGACTAGCGACTGTTCTAAATTGCGACCTGACATCCTCGTCCAAGCCATTGAGCAACATGGCGAGAGCACTGCTCTTTAGAAGCTTGGTATCAGATTGACGGGTGCGGTAAATCGCTGCCATCAGAAACAGCGCCGCCGCCGCCACAACGACGATAGGGAGGACAGCAAAGCCCCAGCGGACGTGGACAAACGACTCCGTCGAGATGGCTTGTCCCGAGACCGGCACCGCACCCATGAAAGATCGGAACGCCACAGTCATCGAAGTGGCCATATCAGTCATCAACATATCTATGCCGTCATCGTTTTGATACTGATGGTAGTTCTAATAGAAGGCGGTGACGATGTCCGAGTCGAAGAACGTGACGCTGCTCGAGATGCCCACTGTGAGGTTCACGACCACAGAGTTGTCAGTGATCGTACGGCTGAAATTAGTCGCTGTTCGGACGGCAGATCCAGGAGCGGAAATAGAGGAGAACCATCCGCGCATACCAAATATGGCTTCTTTCCCGACCGGGTAGGTTGTGTTGTCCGCGCCTGTGATATATGCGGCAAGGTCCGCGTCCTCCTCTTGCTTGGTCATATTGACAACGGTCTGGTTAACAACGCGAGTCGTCACATTTTCGCTCAACACGCCATTGACGACTGTTGCGTCTATAGTCTGTAGATAAGCCGAAAGCGCACACAGCTGAGCCCGGGGCTTTAGTTCTCCCACACGCCCGTTCTTTGCCTCCGTTCCCATGAAGATCAGTTTTATGATGGTCGAATGAGGCATTTCGCCGTTTGCCGAAGGTATCAGGGGTGTCATGCTGAATACGTCGACCTATCGTTCAGTTTCGCCCCTTGAGGAATTTCCCACCCACACCCTTCGTCCGCGTATTCATTGGCGCAGTATCTACTGATGTACAGGGTCAACATACTCATGGCAGACACCCACAGTTTCGAAGGATGGCCATCTGTAATTGCCCGTCTGGTACTCAAATTTCAACGCTGCTTTTGGTCCGCCGTACTCCGCGAACAAGCCGTTGTACACAGCTGATTCGAGAGACAGAATGGGAACATAGCCAGCTATCAAGGTTTCAGCGGCATCCTATCCTTGGCTGCACACAAGAACGTACTAGGTGTGGTTTTTCCCGGCAGCGCAGCAGTGTAATTCACTGCGCGGGCAACTGTCGCGCTTCCAAAGCTCTCAATCATGACTGATCTGGTTCGATATGTGACAATCTGCTGAGCAAAAGGCCCGAGAGCAAGGGTGAAGATGATAATGACGGCCGCGAATGAACCAAGGAAACTAGACGTCTACGTGTTAATATCTACTCGGGTAGGAAGCAACGCAATGGACGTGCCCTCCGCGAGCGGTGGCCAGAAGCTTGAGGGCACCCCACGTCCCCCGACTAGCTTCATCGAATGCCTCCATATCAGCTAACGGTGCTCTCGATTCCTTGAAGTGAATTCATTCCAATTGAGATATCCCATTTTGTAAGGAGATGCTCATGGTTGCTATCGCCACAGCTGCCAGCAAGGCGATCAGTGCGTTCAGCGTGACGTAGTACGGCCAGTCTGACAACGAGCGGTTGTTGAAGTGCGCGAGCACTCCCATAATTCCCCCGACAGCCGCGAAGGCGAGGACGATAGTGGTGACCTCGGGGGTCTATGAACCTTTACTTGACGAACGCGACACCTGGTTAAATGATTTATTTCCTGGACTTTGAGGCGGCTGCTCCTGGGCTGTATCGGCTGTTGCTGTGCTGCCACTCCATCCTCCTTGATGCAACGACGTCATCGGTATCGCACTGTTCCAGTGAGGGTTGACTTGATGGTATACAGTCGTAGTGGAGCCTCTCTGCCCATCCCAGCTGGTTTGGGGCAGGGTCTCCGGGGGATCTACATGGCTGTGCTGAGTAGGTTGATGACGATTATACCCATCTTCAAGGGAAGCATATGTGATCACCGGTTGGGTTTCGCGATGGTTATCATCATAAATAGAAGAATACGCCATGATGTTACATATGCAGCAAAGCTGTCAAAGTATTGTGCTTAATTGATCGTTGGAAAAAATGACAATATTATACAACGCTGAGCTAGGTATATTGACAGCCTCATCTCATATATAGCACTACACGTTTGTTCCGTAACTACCCAAGACAGTGCTGCTAGAAACACTGTAAAGAACTCGCCCGGTTAGTCATAGCTGACAAAGGAGCAGCATGCATGGTGTTACACTTCTGGTACAGCACAGTGCTACATACTTGCTTGGCAGCACTCAATCATTGGTTATATCATCGAGAGAACATACTGGAGTTTGGTAGGTCGGAGCTGTCAGCTCACAAATATGCAAGTGCGCAAGCAGCTCGTTCAATCAACCAATGATGATCATGGTCTACCAATGATTGAACGTTACCGAGCCTGGCTACCACTCTAGAGGTGCCATTCGCTTTGTGAATGGTCACATACCGAAGTCGCCTTAGAGGGTGCCATATTAGCAAGCAGCCTTTCACATTAATCATAGTAACAGCGATAAGCTTCATGGCGTGGATAGGGGTGCATCAACCAAATCCCAGAACAGCAACGCACGTAGATAGGTAGTACTTTTAACGCGAGGCAAGCGGTGCATCGAAGTTCACGCAATTTATGTAGCACAAAAATTTGCCGCTGTGTCAGTGGCTACCCATTACCCCTACCCCCGCTCCCCATAGCAACTAGTAGTGGCTGTGCGCTCGTAATTAGAGTCTTATGACTTGACTTGTAAAGTTATTATGTGTTACATCAGTAAAGTTCATTTATATACCGTTGTAGCCGTGAAATCTGGTGCTCACCAGGTGCCAAACTGGGTACAACGGCCGACGGGGTCACCATTAGGGGTGGCCATGGAGACACATTGTGAATGCATAGTGCCTGTAATTAATAGAAAAATAAAACGAATGTGAGCATCATATTTCAACCCCTGTTGAAGTCCACCGCCTGAAGAGTCTCAACCGAGATATTGACTCGACTTATGCAAAGGTTCGATTGGAATACAGCCCTTGTTTGGAGGGTAAAATAGAACTGGTAATGATTGAGAAACGGCGTAGCACCGCCCCTGGGCTATCATAGAATTCCGATCACGAACTGACTAGTAATGAAGGCCGCCCCGTTCAGTACAGCCATGACTACGGGAATATGATAAGGAACCAATCAGGGTGGAACGGTAGACCCAAGATAGAAATATTAGAAGGGGGAGGTATATTGTACAACACCTGGTGAGGACTTCCGGCAATTTATGAAACATGAGTTATATGCTCTATCATCTTGTCCTCATTTCCATGTGCATGGTACATGGGCAAGCACAACGGTTGTTACAAGGATTACAAGAGTCGACAACGGTTCATTGACACGGATCACGCCCCCCTTACTCCCATAGACAGTCGAGCGCCTCGCAAGCAAACACTTAATATGCTTACTTCAACATTTTCCATCGAAAGCACACCCTTTATTTGAGTAAAGAGCCACCTTTATACGCGGGTTTCTTAATTGATCATATCATCGTTTCTTGTGCCATATCGTTCATAGCGTTAAACGTCGTCACCTATACGGAAACTATAGGTCCAGCTTTCACAATAGATCCAGTAATGCTCAGTAACATCATTGAGACCTGGGTTGAGTATGGATTTTGTGCATTGATTCTCTTGACGCGAATGATCGTCCGCATCAGAGTGAGAGGTACCAAGGGCTTAGATAGAGATTATTATCTGACTATAGTAGCCTTTGTAAGCAATTATAAGGCCATACTGACAGCCATGGAAAATGCTGCGCTGCGGAGTAGCTTGGAATGGGCACAATAAAGTGCCCAACATAACTCACCAGGACAGATATGACTTAGTCACCAATCAACCAGAAATTACAGCGACATATTCAAGAGGCCCCAAATGGTTCTTGGTTTGTTGGGGTTCCGTACCAGGTTTCGTGTGGACGTTGAAATTGTGCACGCTTTTTCTTCTAAAACGTCTCAGTCGAGGACTCTGGATCAGCAAAGTCATCAAGCCGATAATAGTATTTGTAGTCATGTGTTATATTGTTAGCGCGATCATGGCCTGTACTTACTGTCAACCTTTTCATCACTACGGGCAGATGTATCCAGATCCCGGATGTGAGTTAGACCTGATGGCCGATGAGTTCTAATCTTAAGAGTCGTTAACTCGAATCCCAGATGGAGGCTATCCTAAACGACCGCGCTATACATCACGGTATTACCGATGAACTTGCTGACAGACTTGTGTATCATTGTGCTACCTATTCCGGTAAGACCAATCATAATCATATTGAACTCCCATAGTTAATTCTAGAACTAAAAGAGAGAGAAACATAGGTCTTTCTACAAGATCGGATGTGTCCAATACGAAAGTTTGGCATTTCAGTACTGTTACGTGTGGGTTTCTTCACCATTCTGGCTGTGGTACTACGTGTGGTTTACTCTCTTCTGGTGCGTCATGATTCTCGTAACAACAAAAATCTCTGTTTTGAAGACTTTGAATGCATCTAACGCCGGTTTTCTCTCAGTACAACGATGCCGCAGCACCTGCCTATTGAGCCTGTCGAGAAACGCTGGTGGCCTGCGTCGTCGTCAATGCACCAGACATGCTCCCGCTGTTCCAAAAGCTTTTGGAGGCGTCATTTAGGAACGACCGACGGGTATGAAAGATCCAGCGAAGGCCGCCCCGATCACATCCAGTTGTCGGATCGAAAGCACAAGAAGAAGCTCCGTCATTCGAATGACCTAAACACATTTCTCGCACAAGACCAAACGATAGTTGATATCGAGTACTCGTGCAGCACTGAGCGCACTCAAAAACCTGTCAATGGCCATATTTGTGATAAAAACAACGGTTCTATTGTGACGTCGGATGGATTGAGTGACAGGACATCAGATTATGCTTCGTATAAGGTAACACCGTGGTAGTGGTTGTGCCAAAATTTGAGGATTTCAGTTCGTTGCACAAACAATCATGACTTGAGTCAAAATCTCACCCCAACTTCCCCGTGCTTTGGGCTGCAATCATGGATCCCCGTGAGCCAATAAGGTCGTCACGTGGAAGATGTCGCTGGATTGATCACTACCATAACAATACACCCTCATAGTAAGAAATAATTACCTTAGTACAACAGTGCCACAATCAATCCTTCGAAGTATTGGTCTGTACAAAGGTGCAATCGTATTTTTACTACTAAAACCGACAACATGTACGCGGACTGTACAAGTACATTGACGACATTTTCAAGACAAAGCACCCTGGCGCGTTCACGGTCTTCAAGCCTGAATGGCACGCGGTGCACTGCTACGAGGATACCACGGACATGTTTGTTGACGTTTGAGATGAGAATTGAGGCGTACACCACATACGTTGGGAATGACAGAGTTGCGAAGGAGCCGCGGAAGATTTAGCACATCATTTAAAACGTACTAGAAGCTGACAGCAGCATCATAGCGGTGATGGCTAAAGAGCGTGGTGCCGGCAAGATCAAGATCACTAGAGTCGCCATGCCTAAACCGCACGATAATCTGACTAACGATTTCTACATGTAAGATCAAGTGGACGCCATCAAGGGCGGCATCCCAAGCAATGAGGATCCCACAGAGTTCTCTAGTTCCGGACCGCATGCTTTGGCACCAGCCGGGCTACAAGTTCAATCTTTCGAATGTAGCTTGGCCCTCACCATCGAGATTTTGTACCACTTATTAGGCTAAGATCATGATCCCACACGCATTTGTTCGTCTCTACATCTGTGGCAGCGTCCAATGCGGCTGGGGTACCTCCCTGGGATGACCAGCAAACTTCAGGCGACGACGACGTCTGCAAAAAATACATGGTGAAGGTCGAGTCACAATATAAGTACACTGAGACGAACACAGGAGGCCTCGGGAACGTTTTTGGTCGTGGGAATTGATGGGCGACATTACCGTTGAGATGGATGGTCATGCGTATACGTATGCGCTTCCTCTTGGCACTTTAATCACCGACCTCAGCAAGTCAATCGTCGAAACCCAGGGCTATGTGTCTCTCAAGAGAGTGTTCTTGCCAACAACCGACTGCAAGGGCTCAAGCTTGGGCACTACACCAAATCTGGTGAAATGGTGCGATCATGCTATCAACAACTTACAGCGGAATGATGCCCTTACCTACGGAACTGAGTGAGTTACATATTCTTGTAAACATATGATGCTACTCTTGAAGTCTAACAGTTTTTGTCTAGTGTGAGCAGATTGAGTGGTAATTGCTGAGGTGACGGAACTCGTGGCTATGGTTTCATGATCCAAGGTTCTGATGATGATTATGATATTAACGGTAACAACATGTGGACGGCCTATCAGAATATACGTAAAGTTGAAGGCTATTATAAGTGTGGCTCATAAACAGGCCTTACGGCTATTACATGTATGAATCTGACAGCCACTTTTAGGATCTGAGGGATTGGACCCATTGGGAATTCTTGGTTTGGATCAAAGTGCCTTATCAGATGTCTTCATTATCACGGAAGCCCTCTTATCTCTGAGGTTCTTGGAAAATGACTATTATCCTTCGTCTCGGAATTGATCGGGACATAATACTGTTGACTGACCTGTAACTTACTTGGCCGCATATAGTCACGAGTTAAAGACAAGGGTGTATTGGGGAAGCACACATGTTTGAATTTTGGGACATTATTCAATGAAAGATATAAGACAGAGGACGCCAACTTTGGCATGCACCATTCAGGTCACTCCTCAATGCTCCATGCTGATACGACAGAGCGAACCGGTATTTCGCTATCAAAACTTCTTAGTCAACGAGTTTAGATGCGTAATTTCTTCGAAGAGTAAAAATATTTGCGTTTTGCACTCCATTTAGCCTCGGTACCCGTCGGAACAATACGAAGGGCAGTTGAACGCTATTGGTATAACCTGTTCTTTCAAAATCGGTACTTTTCTTCTTATCCCACAGCCAAATTGGCTTATCAATCTGAGCACTCTACTTGTGAAAGTCTCATATAGGCGTCAAGCCGTCTTCCATTCATATCTACTTACTCATTATGCCCTGTTCTTCACATTCACCCGCGATGATGTACGGCGACTTTTGATTGCGACGTCGATCCTAGACCCATTCGGGCTCTTAGCCAACGTACACCTTAGGTTGTTTGCTACTCTGAGACGACCTTTGAGGCAATACACAATTTTGAACACCATCGAGTCTAATCTTATATGGCAAAGTTAGTTACGACATTCGACCGAGTGTAGATACAGTTGTTTTGCAGAACAAGAATCTCAGTGAGTGCCTCTAAGCAAGAACTTTGCAGTCGATGGGTCTCCACTTAGTGGTCACAGTTACACTATTTGTGCCCTAAATTCTCATACATTGACTATTGGTTATAACTTGTATGACCTAGCGGATTATTGTGACAGCAAGGGCTAAGGTTAGGCCAAGCTTGATGGCTGCTTAGTGCCACCAGTTAGGCAAACGCATGGAGTGCACGGTCCACCATCAATAGATAGCCTTTAGAATAGCTGAGGAACCCCGCTACTGAACAACACTCTACTGAGGATCAATATACACACATTTGATCAGTATCACGATCCTATAGAGTAGTGACGTCCATCAGAGCTCTAAAGCTAAGGCTTATGACGGCTCACAGTTAAGCCTGTTACGTAAAGCTAAGCGCCGCTACTATGTGTTATTACGTGGCTTACGGTTCAAGTCTATTTGTTCTTTAGCTTTCCTATGTTCATAATACACGATGTATACAGCAAGCCAAGTCTTCATTCCTTATTGTAACCGTGAGAATAATAACACTTAATCAGCCAAGCTGACGTGCTTAGTTGTGGCTCTCTGTCGGCGAGCGAGGTTTTCCTCTGGTCGCTCGCTCACTAAAAGTGAAAACAGAAGTTGCTGACTAATACTAAAAAAGTATGTTGCTGTTGCCTGGAGGCATACCGCTAGTCACGTGGGGTGCGTCACTCAAACAACCGCGATTGCATCGATTTATCTCATTAAGAGTAACTCAGCCGCTGCCCTAATTTAAGAACATCTCCATGCACCTGCCTCTATCGCCTCCATCGCTTCCCCACTCTGCCATCTTAATTGCCTCAATTACATATTGGACATTGCAAAACAATGGAGGTAACTTGTGAATGCGGCCGTACAAGGTTCACCACGCCGCAAGCTGAACCGGTAGACATCTGGATATGCTACTGCGATGCTGACAAGATGAGTTCGGGCGGAGCGTGCAGGATCAACGTGTTTTTCGACGCAGAGACCAGTCAAACCTACGATGCGTACCTTAACGGTCTAGGTAATGGTGCGCATTTGCGACGGTATGTTCGGACGACCGGGAGCGGGCATCGTGTTGAGCGCGTTTTCTGCGGCGAGTGCGCCGTGACCGTGGCCATCAAACCACCGGCCTCAGCGCCCCGGCAACCCTGGGTAGCTGTGCCGGCCCCATGTATTGTCGGGTTTGATTGGGAGCGGCTCAAGGACACGGAAAAGGTCATTCACTGTTGGACATCCAAAGCAATACTGTCTACAGCTATACCTGAAGGGATTCGGCATTTTGCCGAACAGCCGACGTAGCCCGATATCAAGGCTTCATGGACATGCTCACCGCCTATAACTGTGCAGATACTAGCACATTCAATACTATAGCATACATACTGCAGCGATCAACTATACCTTGAATACAATTAAGATTTGCACCACGGGAAGCGTTATTTCTATATCGAGCGTAAGCCCATTTCACGTAATAGAATTCTGAATGTTCTGTAAAGTTTACTTGTCAAAAGAAATGAAAGAAATACATGCTACTTTGAGTGAGTAGTAGCCAGTGTTAAACAAATTCCCTCTTATATTAATTGAGCTTCCAACTCCTCTTCGCTATTTTAAAGCCAGTCTTATGTGTGCAAAGCTTCGGTGTTAACTGAATTCCTAACAAATCTTAATCTACTTACAAGCTCTAGCATCGATGAAGCTTTCGAAACCCCAATAATCTACCTGTACCCCCTTCTACGGATACAGAGTCCTGATTATTAAATTTAGCCGTTCAATAGTAATTGTACTTCCTTAGGTCAATTTCCGAAGGCATACAAGCCATATTCCAGATTTGACGCTCGACTAGCCATGGTGTTATTACTTTGTACTTAGATAGACCATTTCCCCACGAATAATGGGAATCGCCTTTAGGGATCAACAGATACTGCTGCGTCTAAACCAATATATGACAAGGTTTAAGATGTGGTATCCTTTCTAACGAAGTATTAGTTATGAACGTCGAAGATGAGATTTGCTATTGGTTGGAGTTAAAGCGCAAAATCTGTGACCGGCTAAAATGCCACTAAGACGTCACGAGAATGTTCATTTTTGTAGCATGGACCCTATCAAGTACTTCATGTATATACCTTAACACCCATACTACGCCAGTGTCTGACAAGGACGCCGGATTTTCAAACTTAGTGATGTCAATATTGTCCACAGGCTCATTAATTAGGACCAGGGCATACAAATGGGAAGAGGAGAAAGAGAGTGGTATGCTTAATGCACTTACCTAGTAATACAATCAGTTTCAAAGTCCAGGTCCAGGTTACTCTCAGTAGGTTTTCACCCGATGGCCGAAATGCATACTTGACTCGTATCTATCAACGTGCGCCGAATCTATTTAGTGCTCGAGAATGGCCGCATACCACCTTGCTTATAGCACTCACCATTTCTTCTTATGTGGCTCAGTTATGGAGACAACAGAGTGGATTGCCATCTTGTGAATTGAATTTCTGCTATCCGAGTCTCATCCGCACCAAAGTAAGCACCAGCAAATCCAAGATGGCCGGGTTAGCCGATTTCGTATATAAGGGCGCCGTACAACGCCCAAGACGTTTGGTAAGGATTGTAACGTAAATGCAACTTGAACAAAGCTGATTGCATTAGCTTCCTACTACAAAGCCGATAGTCTGCGGGTTTAGTTAAAATTCTGCTATACTAATTGTCTGCCGCGAAATGCAGGGCATCGGCGGCGGTGCTTTTATGACTAATCTCATTACTCTCCTGTCTAACACTTATCGACCAGGGCCTCGCAAAAATATGGTAATTGCATTGTATGGCGCCATAAGCTGTACGAGCTTTTACTCTGGCATCTTGACGGCAGGCGTCTGTGCCCAGCTAGTTAGTTGGAATTAGTTCTTTTGGATCGAAGCCATTTACGAGGCGACTGTTCTTAGTTGTCGGCAGATTGTTGCTGTACGCAGCTGTTTATGTGGAGGGTTGGGTCTCTGAGCAACCACTGTTTCCTGCTGACATCTTCCGAACAAAACATATGCGGCGAAGCACTTTTGCACTGCTTTGCGACTAGGGAGTCTTTGGGTTGCTCCTCTTCTATGGCACATTCTAGTAAGTAGCGTCTCTTACTCGCAACTTAGCTGAACACATCGTAAGCTAAATAAACCCACTGGTTCGGGAATAGTCCATCACACAACCCCAATTCAGACTGTACTGTGCTTTCCGCCTTTAGTAGCAGGTGCTATGGTACTCGCGATTGTAGGATGGTTCATCCTCCATCTAGTCCCTGGTAGAACCTTGCTGGTAATTGGTGGGATCGCATTTCTGCCACCAGCATTACTGTTAGCTCTGATACTGTAGCAGTCGACTTCAGGTAATCCTTCTCAGTCATTTCTATATTGGGTCCACATATTTCAGGGAATGGTATGCGCAACTCTAGGAGTGGAAATCATGTTGAATTTGACTAATGCCTTCATTACCACTTCTATGACAATTCACCTGCAGGCTGCTGCCGGTGTTCTGATTACAAGTCTTCTATATTTAGACATCACTTTATGGCTCGGTATGGCCGAACTGCCGATTTCGACGATAATTGAACTTCGAGGCAGGCCAGGCAGTGTTAGTCCATAGAACAGTACAAAATCGACTTCTGGCTTGCCATCAGACTTGCGATTGCATCAACATTGGTGTTCATGACAGTAGAGATTGGACCTGCGACGCCAGGTCTTACTGCGGATGAAAAGGAGGAAAGGAATGGCCGTAGTGAAGCACAAAGTCAGCGTCCACTTTGATCGTTACATAGCAAGCAAGGGAATAGATGTACACGCATTCCTGCAGTGTGTCAGCGTGTCAAAAAAGTAGAGGATGCCCCACTATTGATTTGTCATTGCCATAGTCTATGTATCTACGTTGATAGCCTCCTAATTGCAAACCCAAGCTTAGAGGAATTCTATGAGAGAGCGAGATAATGCGGGCCAACTACACTATAACTTACTATGCAACTTTTAGCATACAATCTGCAGCAAGTGATGAATCTGGATGTCACGTGACGCAACTATAGTATGGTATGCTAAGAACCCACTATAAACTTGTATTATTATTAAATACGCCGTAGGACTCTAAGTCCCTCGGTACCTCTCCGAGTTAAACCGTACGGTAAACCTTGCCTTAAGGGCTGGACAAAACCCGTACGCTTCGTGTGCTCTACGCTCTAATAGCGTTTACGTTATAGTGTCTATAATGCGACGTTGGTTTTCACCTAACCAACGTAACTACCCCTGAAAAGACTGGCTATCCCCGATATTAGATAGTCTCCCCGTTTGTAATAGCCACTGAACTAGAACCTTTGACACTTTCGGAATCAACGTAGCCGCGGCGAGGTCGCGGCGTGTATCCAATCTTACCGGAGCTATAAAGCTCCTTAGGCGTGCTTGAGTCTCTTCTAATAATCCGCAATAAAGGAATACGTGTACGACTGTTTCAGGGGCTTCGCCGCAGCGGCAGAGGGGTGTATACGCTCCGAACGCGTCTATTCTAAATAAGAAGGCTGCGAGTCCAATCCGTTCAGACCGGATTTGGAAGATTATCGTGGCTTCTTTCCTCTTAAACTTCTCGTACTGTTTTAGACCGGTTCCAGGGGCTTCGTCGGCTAATGCTCTGCGTTGGCGATCATCTTGCGAAGCGTTATCGCTTTGTCTACGCTTTTGCCAGTGTCTAGAGAGAGCTTGTCGTATATCTGGTCCTTCGGCCCATCTTAGTGCTCGTTCGTACTTCTCGATCGGGTATGCTGCTGGGCGTAAGGGGAGCGGTAACGGCTTTCTTCGCCTGACCGGCCTTGCTTCTCGTAATATATGCGTCGCCTTTGCGCAAGCGGTGCGTAATAGCTTGTCAGTCTTTTTCTTACGAATCCGTAGTTCGAACTTCGTTGCCTGAGCGCTTAAATAAATGTCTAGCGGCGGGATCGCTGATTCAGCTTCAAGTATCCGCGTTGGTGTAGCCTTATATGCGCCGCAAATAGCGCGTAGGCACTCGTTTTGGGAGCTCGCTAATGCTTTGACCGGGCCTACGGGTCTCTCGCTAATAGTGTGCCACGTAGCCGCTCCGTATGCAAGGGCTGTTCGTATCACTACTGTATATAGTAGCCTTGCTCGTAGGAAGTCTATTCCCCACGCCATTCGTACGAGCTTCGTAAGGGCTAGCTTTTGTGTAGCGAACTTCGATTTTACTCTCTCTATATGGGCGTGCCAATTCAGTTTCCTATCGAACCAGACGCCAAGGAACCGTGCTGACACAACCGGCGTTATAGCTGCGTTTCCGAGGCGAACTCCTAACGTTGACGGGTCTCTGGCTCTTGTAAAGTGTATAAGCTCGCACTTTTCTGGCGCGAAGTCCATGCCGTGCCTAGTTGCCCATGCCTTACACGTCGTCCACGCTGCTTCTAAGTGTGTACAGGTTGTCTTTGCATCGTGGCCGACGCTAAGTAGGTTCGTGTCGTCGGCGAACCCTACTATAATTAGCGATGGGTGATTTGCTGCTAGCTCTTCGTACAAGGTAGAGATATAGAGTAGGAATAATATAGGTGATAGTGGGGAGCCTTGGGGGACGCCCGCGTTTAGTAAGAAGGGCGTGGACTCTTCGCCGTCGAAGCGTAGCCTAGCCGTCCTATCCTCTACGTAGCTCGTAACCCATGCCCGGACCCATTCCGGAAATCCCTTCTGGGCTAGGATCGCGATTAACCTGGTATGATTAACTGTATCGAACGCTCCTTTATGTCTAGTTGTAATAGCGAGGCGATGCCTCCGCGCCGCCAAGTTGTATGCGCTACGTCATAAACTTGTAAGGTTCCAGCATACTTTGGTTGGCCGCTATACACTAATTTTCGATGTGCCTTTTTCTTAACGCATGTTATGACATACACAAACATTAGGGGAGAAAATACCATAGAATTGACTGGAAGCAGGTGGAATTATAACCTCAATTATGACAATGCTCAGGTCATCCCGGCGTTATGAACAGTCGCCCCTTTTCTCCTTCGCCTTTTGTCTTATATCTTATACGTAGTGCATGGGGTAGCAATACAGTTGAAATTTTGTCGTTTCAACGTCTTATCGTAAGAGTTAGGTTGATTTGATTGAGTTGTTTGGAGCCTTGCCTCTAACTAAACGCCTTAAACTATTTGGCTAAAGGGTAGAAGCGACAGGTAATAAATATTGTCTAAGAAAAGACAGACCGTATTATCTCCAACAACTGAAGTAACATACGAATTGCAACCGCCGTCGGAGTATAAATTTGTCTTCGCTAGATAACTAGTTGAAGCGACCACTATTGGCTGAATAAATACTGTTCTGAGAGTTGGTAAAAACACAAGTTAATATTGGGACAGGTGCAGAATGCTCGGTATGAGTGTCACATACGTGTGTCCTATTATACTGCCATAATTGGTGCATTGTTGAGGTGCAGCAAACCAGGTATTATCAGGACAGGTGAATGCGCCAGGCGCCACGTTAATCTTGATTCCTTCTAGGAAGCTTTTCTCAGACAACCTTGAGTCCGACTCCGCAGCCAAGGCACGCTTGGTCGCATTAACAGTAGTGTGGAAACGGGACTCGTGAACCCACACGGCGCCTTCCGGGCGGCCTGTGATAGCCCAGGACTCATTCCCAAAGAACGAAAAGTGCTCGATTGGGTAGTCCTGAGAGATGTCGGCATCGCCGGCGCCTTGGACAGCACGTACTTCGTTGATAAGGCCAATTCGAACAGAAGACACTGAATGAGGAGGTATAGTGGCAGCTCCATGGACTGTGGCAAAGACCAAGCTGGCTGTGAGGGTGAATGGGGTCATTTTGTTGACGAGCGGTGGGAGAGAAGCAGCGATAGAGGCACGGCAAGATATGATATATCAGTGACAAAAGCCGACAGGTAAGTGCACAGTGTATGACTATCACAGAAATCGCTTGAGGGAAGCTGATCATTGAGAGGGGAAGAGTTGGTTATTTATATACCAATAGGTAAGGTGAGAATAGCATGTACGTGTTTCCTAAACGAAGGATAACTTGGAGATTTCCCCAGGCTTTGCTTACAGACAACAGAAACAAGGATTATTGCTAATATTGAATGACGATCTCGTGCTCTTAAGTGGTGGAAATTTGTGTATAATTAGCTTGTGGACCTCTTTGGAAGGCAGAACCAGGTTTCTTATTAATACACTCTAGCTGTAGTGGTGCGAACGGGATGGTAACAGTTGCGGGCCCATCTTGGCGCGTTAAAAGCCCGGGGTGCTTAGTAACGTAGCTGCGCAAGCACTATTATACGAGGAATTCATTCGGAACCTTGCACCTGTAAATTCTGGCAGCTTCAGACGTCAAAATTCTTCCACACTATTCGCTTCAATTCAACTGGCATACCTTTTTACTAGGAGGCAAGTTCTCATACAACCTTCGCGGCCAAGCTTCAATGAATATCTTCGGTTTAACAATTCAAATTCGGCCACGATCCGCATGTTACTCGTGGTTGTTCCAGCGTATTTGTTATTTGGGTATAATCAGTTTGACCTTGGAGTCGCCTTGGCATATCCGTCCTTCACCAGACATTTCCTTACTTCACTCATGACGTTAAGGCTTTGTTTCAGTAGGGATTGAGGCCTGTGATAGGGCCTATTCTTGTCGTATATTCTGCATTCTGGTGCTCATAATCCTCGAATTGGAAATTACAAAAATACATTTGTGAGCCTTTTGAACAACGCTTACGTTGATCGAATCGTCTGACTTGATTAAAATGATCATAATAGATTGACTTTTGGTATAGTGATTAATAGGTACAGCAGCTCTGACACTGATATTTCAATATCAGTTAAAGCTGATATTCTTGCACAAGTATGAACCTCCTGTAATTTTGAGCCTAATACATCATTTCGTTTTCGAAAGCGAACATTGTCTGCCATAGCTCATCATCATCGCCAACCAGTGGTAGTAATGTTTCCGACGCCGGTATCGTGGCAGATGCTGGGTACTTGGAGTTCAATTTGGCATAATACCAGTTGATAGCATATCTCCACTTTTCCACGTAACATTGTGGATGACTAAAATTGCCCTCTACGCCTCCGAAGTCCTGACCACTTTGCTTTCTATAGATTTCTATATGATCGATGAGTCTTCGCACTATTACCGGATAATCAACATGTTCTCGGGCTATTTGTGAGTTCCAGTGCCGATCGTCCGCAAAGAGCAGTTGTGTCAACGTGAGGTTTGCAAATGCGATGTGTGCGAACAAAGCGCACGGCGTTGCTGAATACACACCCGCTGGCAACCGAAGCCACATCTCGAAGAATGTTTTTGCTTCTTGGCAACAACTCCATAAAACATCTGTCTTGGAAATTGAGTGATCAATAGACTGTAATGAGTCCATATGGATTACTGGTTCGTAAAGTCGAAGCAAAACAGTATGTTCGTGGCTTAGAATAAGATCTACAAACTAATCAGCATTGGTAATTTTGACGAATGCCCACCACACCTACAGTTGAGCCTTTGAGCTTCAGGTACCTGCCGCAATATATCCTTAAGCTGAAATTGTATCGTTGAAAAGTATAAAGAAAGAGGTACTGTAGGAAAGACGTGGCTTCGTAGACTTGGGTGTGGAAACGCTTTTGCGATCTGAACAATTAAGCTCTGCATCCGTACAAGTGCAACTACAATCGAATCTGTAACATACTCCCGAGCTTCAGTCAAGTCGTTGCAGCATTGTTCCATATAGTTGGTATACTCTGGTGGCTCAGTTCGACGGAAAAGGGTCCATACACTAGAAGTGGGCAGGAGGCTATTAGTCTAGGCCGGAAAATCCATAACAATTCTGATACTTGACTTACACCGACGTGATATAAAACACTCCTAGCAACGCTCTTTTCTCAGCATTACTGTGTTCCTTTCTGACATTGAATCCCTTAATCTTGACATTGGATTGGTTCGCGATAGAACAAGACCCTACCGGCACCGTTTGAGAGAGCGGAGGCCTATTCAATCCAAGATCTCCAACAAGTCCTAGGGATAAATGCATGAGACTAGTATCACGTGCAGTTGCTACTGATTGCCAGTCGTCCCTACACATTTGTTTAGGGTTAAATCCACATCTAATAACTTGCTACTAAATGGATTAATGAAAGTTCAGATCATACTTACCAAGCAAGAAACAACAGTATTGCTTGCAAAAGATCGAGACTCTTCTCGTCGTTAACTACTGATTGCCGTGCAAAATACTCACGGAACGATTTGTCTGAATCGCCAGTGACCGATGATAATTCAAAGCGGCAAGTATACAGAATAGCGCTTAATAGTGCTGGACTCTCTCGGTTCGCCTGATTTGCTCTATATGGCGGAATAGGGACAAATGGAAAGCTGAGGAGCATTTCACTTCTATAGCTATCGAGTATTGTATCAGCCTTGACAAGGGGTATTCGTAAACCAGAGACAGTCTTGATTTCAGTCTCTGAAATACCATCGACACCCGCAAGCGGCGGAAATTGGGGCTGAATCGGGTCTGCTATATCGGGTATTGTTGAGGTTGACGGCGTAAATCGTGCCAATGGTTCACCGATCGGTTGTAGAGCATAGGCATAGTCTGTAGTGTGAGTTTGAGGGTTTCCCAACAACGACACAATGGCATCAAGCTTCTGCTCAAGGTTTTTGACGCGCCTAGAGACGTAAAGCCTGTTAGATGGACCCGACAGGTGCAACAGAGGATAATAGAAGAAATACCAACATAGACTTCCCGCGTGGTTTTCTCGGGTGCAATTGTGTCGCAATGCATTCCGAATTCGATTTGGCACACCTGTAATAAGACAAAGACATCAGAGTCTTGATAACCCATCAGAATATTATGTGCATACCCATGACAGGATTCGTTACTCTCCCAGATACATTTGATCTTAGAACGTGCGCATCTTTCACAAGCTTTGCGTCGAGCTGTAGTCAATTGGCGATCGCTACGATGCGAAGTAGGATGGGTAGAAATATCCATATTTCCCGAGGCAGTGTAGTAGATTGTGTTAATCTAACTGTAAGAACTTCGGGGTCGGACGTGAAATTAGAAAACGAAAGGCGATGCTGCTATTGGCAACACCGAATGGAAACGTCTTAAATTCGGATCGGATATCAATTTGATCACCTAGTCTGGTCTCTTCATCAACGGCTATGCTTGGTTAAGCTTAGCTCCGTGCTAACACGCCGATCAAGTAGATTCCGTGGATTAGTCGGCATCGGATCGGTTACCGTTTAGTCTCCGATTCAAGGTAAGTTCACAAGTTAGTTATTATAACAATCGTATTACTCTTTTCACGCCTTTCAGAAACTCGGAAAAAGTGACCGTAACAACTAGCTGTAATGAAAAATATGAGACGAGCGATTTCGCCTCCCGGTGAATGGGATTGAGAACCTAGAATTAAGCTTTCGCTCCAGTAACGGGAAAGAAGGTTCCTGAGAAACAAGATGTCTAATCGAACATATGGGATTCTAAACCGTAACGGACAATACTGAAGTTCGTCTATATACTCAAATTTACTTGCTAAGCTATATATGCATGCTCATTCCATGGTGGTGTTTATCTGGATTGTGTAAGCATGTCTCTGCGCTGGTCTGTCCGTCACAGAAGTGCCGAAAGTGCCAACAGTGCAGAGGTTTCACCTCGTCGTGCCTCGCTTGATTTCATCCAGAAATTTTCTACCAAACGATGCAGGCTGACCTCCATACTCTGTGGTACCAGATCCGTGAGACTGCACAAATCCACCTCCCTGTACAGAATAGATAGATATAAGTGAAACCACAGCAAGACCGTGAGCTGCATCACCTTGGTAGTCTACAAGATACAAGCCTCAGTGCGCTTAAATAGCCATATAATGATAATAAATCGGTATATATAAATGCCCGCTTAGTAATCCCAAAATGCTCGTTTGTGACAATTTCACCCCCATCCTCTATTGTCCTTTGGCGGCATCTTCATTCTTTACATCGGACTTCGGTGCTCCTCAATTGTGCGAAAGTGGGTATAATGAGCGCCAGCTAAAGCGGTGGGCCAGCTTGAAATATCTCTTTGGAGAAAAGCATTCCAAAGCCGCCTGGGCACATGCATGCTTTGGTAGCGCCAGCTACGTGCCGGGCGAAGTCTTGATTTAGTTTTCGGCCAATGCGCCATGTTTTCATTCCTAGCTCTTAGAAGCCAATACAAAGTCTTATGTAAATTTGTCAGCCATCAGCTATGGTATAAAATAGAGGATTTTCAGATTTGTAAGCCTTGCTAATGCGTTTTTCAGAATCTTCATACAGAGAGTTAATACAGATCATGACTTCTATAGGAGTAGTCGTGTTTCATCAGTGTAGGCACGTGTTAGTTTCTAGGCGCGTTTGAATATAAAGTATCCCATTTCCCGCCATGCGATGAGGTGGTTAGTATTTCCACACAGAACTACTATCAATCTTCTATCTCGTGTAACAATTCCGTCGATATCAGGCAAATCATGGCATCAAACAAAGCAGCATGGCTTGACGCTCAGGGTGCATCTTTGCAAGTACGCGACGCACCTATGCCCAAACCAGGACCAAGTGAAATCGTGATCCAGAACAGGGCTGTTGCGATCAACCCACTAGATTGGCATATGCAGGATATCGGAATATTCGTGCAACAATGGCCAACAATCCTAGGTTGCGACGTGGCCGGAGAGGTGTTCGAGGTCGGTTCCGATGTAACCAGATTTACAAAAGGTGACCGTGTAATTGCGTAAGTCATGTGCTTAGTGATTTCAGACACTCAAACTAATTATATCATAGGCATACCATCGGTGCTGTAACAGCGAAGCCTCAGGATGCTGCCTTCGCACTCTATTCTGTTGCCCCCGCTGCAAAAGCAGCCATCCTGCCCGCACCCATATCGTACGCAGATGGTTCGGTCTTGCCTTTGGCCCTTGAAACAGCGATATGCGGCCTAGCACTTCAGACCCCAGGGGAGGCTTTGCCAGGAGTCCCGACCCCGACCATGGGACTTCCTTACCCGAGGCTTTCTCCAATCCCTTGTGGAAAGACAATTATCGTCCACGGAGGGTCATCCTCAGTCGGAACGATGACTATTCAACTGGCTGTCGCAAGCGGAGTCACCGTGATCGCCCTTGCAGGCTCACAAAATCTCGAACTGTGCCGATCTCTCGGTGCCACTGAAGCCTTCGACTACAAAGATCCATTAGTTTTGCAAAAGGTCGTTGACGTTATTGCCGATAAGAAAACGTTTGCTGGTATTGTTGACGCTGTCTCGACCCCTAGCACATACGAGCAGGATTTACAACTTTTGTCCCAAATTGGTAATGGCGGATACCTGGTTTGCTCCCACCCGCCTCCGACAGAAGGCCTGCCAGAAAATGTCAAGGCGGGAATGATATTCTCAATTAATGATATTTCGCAGCAGATGTGGGAGGAATTTGTCACACCGGCCTTACAGTCCGGGCAACTCAAATGTGCCCCTCGTACACTCGTGGTTGGCAAGGGTCTAGAGTATATCCAAGAGGCACTTCAGAGCAATAAAGCTGGGGTAAGCGCGACCAAGATAGTGGTAGAGCTATAGACACTTCATCGTTTACAAGCATTACACTGCATGGTTCATAGAGAGATTAATCCTCAATCATCTTGGTCCCTTGAACTACTAATTTACGTGAGCTTTCTTCTCGCTATCTTCTTTAATCGTGTATATTATCCCTCTTTTACGCAGGAACTAGGAGCCATTATGTACGTTAACCATGCAACTTAATGTGGAATGGTTATCCGCCCAGGACTGGCTCATCTGCCAATTCCAAAGTTGATTTATAGAACTCTGAAAGTCCGGATTCAAGCTCATCCCGTACCTGCCACAGTTGACTATGAGTTCTTTACTCTTGGGCCATACGAAGCGAACACCTTCCATGTACATCTGTACACTATGTCCCTCCTTGTAAAGAACATTCTCATGGATGACCATAAAGTCACGCAGTTCAGGCCAAGGAAGATAGTCAATAGAAATATTATGCGGTATAGTCTCTTGGGCACGCGAAGGCCGATACCAGGCAGGCACGTCCTCGTAAGCCTGGGGATTTGGATATAATCGCCACTATTATGCCATTAGCTATAACAATTATTTACGGTGCTTGGAGCAAACAGGGCTATTTGAATAGCTTACTCGTAACAAACGGTATATCAATATATAGACAGCAAAACGAGTCGGCATATCGCTTACTTCGAAGTGTCGAAAAATATGTCCGAGGACTTTCGTGATTGGGTTGTCGTCATCCGACACTTCGAGCTGCAAGCTTAATAGGCTTGGGGATTGGGGAATGTGCACGAATGCTGACACACCACGCAAAAGGCTGAGGTGTGCCCTTAGGAGCATGTCATAACTCGTATACTCTAGGCAATCAGTTGATTTCCCATGGCGGACCCCACATATGCAAAGCACGGGCATCTGCCTCGAGTCTACAACTGTTGGACTCACACGTATACGATCATCCACAACGGCAGATATGCTGCTAGCAGTTCCCATACTGCGGAAATCAACCTCTATAGGAGCTTCAGAAGACACCATCCAGGCTGTAGGAATATTGTTACCACACCGGCTGTCAGAATAGTGTGCCAAGAGAGACGACACATCGGGCTGATCAGGAACCTGGCCGTGGTTGGTAGCGGAGGAATGGCTTAATCTGTCCTGCTCGGCTTTTGAACATTTCGCACATCTTGCTACCTCTTCTTGTGATATCTGTAATTTCGCAGTGAGGTCGTCCACTTCTGACCTGAGACGCTTCACCTCAGCCTCAAGCTGATCCAACCGATTCTTATCTTTTGCTCTGCGAACCTTGTGGTTGAGTATGTCGGCAGCGCGCTTGCGTTCTAATTGATCCTGCGTGCGCATACGTTTGTTGGTTGTACTCATCTTGACTTGCTACCTAGCCGGAACACAATGAAGAAGGTGGCGTGTACTGACGGCATGGGCTGATTTTACGGAGCGGGTCAACTAAAAGAGAAATGTTTCGGGGAACGACCATGGGCTCTCCCCCGTCTCATGATAAGTGGAGACCGGAGAAAATGGTCGACGTCGACCAGGTCCACCACAGTCACTCCCTGCATCTAACCGAACCTAGTCCATTCGAATGCTTCTTTAATGACAAATCTTCCTGGACGGGTGACATAGATCGAACGCATGGCGCCTGGCTAGTTCTGGGGTGCATTACGAAACGTAGACCCTAACTTAAACAGCCAGATTCAACTTCACCACATGTACCCAATCAATTTTAATCGATTGACACGAGTTAGCTAAGTTGTTCATTATAATAGCTTAATGAACCAATTCCTGGAATTGACTCCCAAGCCCAGAGAACCGGCCTCGCCTGATCGGACGATGGCCGTTGACGCTGTATGGTCGACGTCGACCGGTATCATCATGATCATCATCAATAACCTGTTTACATGTCATTACTGCAGGATGATAGATATCAAATGTTTCTATGTGAAACTTGATCACTTTTAGATCCCTGAACCATGCCTACGGAAGACTGCTTTGCCTGCGTCCGCGACGTTGATAACTTGTGTGTTTTCATATTTATATAACTGTACCCCAGCGATAATTCAAACTTTCAAGCGACCACCAGTCTATGCATATCTATTCTTTAGTAATATCCAAAACAGACCAGAAAACCAACTTCGCAGACATCTACTATCATGATTACAGTTCTTGCACCAGACTTGACACCAAGCCATGCAGGTTTGATCGCTGTCATAGCTATTGTCGTGGTACATCTCTTCCTTCGACTACGTTATGCCGCGAAAGTGAGGAGGGCTGGGGGCATGCATGCACCCAGCCTGGCAAGAGATCCCTTCACTGCCCTCAGCTGGATGCTGAGAATTGGACGCGCCCAAGTTCAGAACAGAATTCATGAAGCATTCCGGGATATGTTCCAAAATTACACAACATCCCAGATTCCTAACGCTGTGGAGATTAATCTTAGTGGGACCCGACGTTACATCTTCACACAAGAGCCATCACACATCAAGACAATACTTACCGGAAAGTTTGGAGCATTCGGGAAGGGCGAGGATTTCCACAGGGTGTGGGTATGCGCTCATCATGACATTCCCAGTATAGTGTGCACCACGATTGACCCTTACCTGTAGAAACCATTTCTAGGCGATTCCATATTTACTACAGATGAACAGCAGTGGCAAGAGAGTCGTAGCCTGATTCGGCCAATGTTCGTTAAAACTCGTCTGAATGATGTGGCCATATTTGAAAAATGCACGGAGGTTATGCTGAGTCAGTTTCCACCGCCTGGCACTACCTTCGATATCCAGGATCTATTCTACAGAATGACAATCGACACAATTACGGCTTTTCTATTAGGAGAGAGTGTCGGGAGCCTCGAAAATCCACGAAACGAATTCGCCGCAGCCTTTTCCGAGGTCCAGCGAGATCAAATGACGTTTCAGCTTCTAATGTATGTCCGCCCATAACTTTTTCTCACTCACGACCTGGTAACTAAAAATTATAGGCCGGTCGAAAAATTTATCCCTCGCGGCAGGTACAAACGTGGTATCAAGGTCATGGAAAATTTCATTGCCCCATTCGTTGAAAAGGCCTTATTGCTGCGGGATGATGAGCTTGAGAATATGTCGAAATCTGACAACAATTTCACGTTCCTGCATGCCCTCATAAGCCACACCCGCAATCCGACTGTAATCAGGGATCAGATCATGTCTGTGCTGCTTGCTGGCAGGGATACCACCGCGGCGACCATGTCCTGGTGCTTGTATGAATTGGCACGCAACCCTAAAGTTTATACCAAGATTCGAGAAGAGGTGATCGCTAGTTGCGGGACTTCTAGGGCGCCAAATTATGAGGAGCTGAAAAATATGAGGTACCTCAACCATACGTTGAACGAGACATTGCGGCTGTATCCAGCAGTACCGGTGAGTGTTAAACCTGCTAGAATATACAATCTCTTATGAATTAACCATCTGCACTAGATCAATGTTCGCTCTGCCAAAACAGACTCTTCGCTAGCTGGACCAAATCCTTCGCATCCAGATATTACCGTCGTCGCTGGAGACACCATCTTTTATTCTACATTTCTGATGCAAAGACGTCCTGATCTCTATCCACCGCCATCTTCGACATTCGCTCCTGTCGACCAATTCTCTCCAGATAGATGGGAGCACTGGCAACCGAAACCCTGGCAGTTCGTTCCGTTCAATGGCGGACCTCGGATCTGTATCGGACAGCAATTTGCTCTTGTAGAGATGGGATTTGTATTATCGCGGATGATGCAACGTTACGAACGAATCGAATCAAGAGACTGTTCCGGTGGGCAATTTCAGAAGGTTGAGGTGGTGGGGTGCCCAGGCCGAAGTGTGAAGATTGCTGCATTCTAATATTGCAGATAAGGCCCAAGGACAAGACCAGCAGTAGAATAAATGTACCGATCATTTGCAATCGAGGTGAGTCCCGCAATGGCTAGGTGTTTACTTGAGTGTGTTCGGCTCGTTCGGCCAGTCCTGTCATTTAGTTGTATTCGTGACTTGAATACATCGTAGGAAGACTGCTTTTGGTCTGATAAATGAACAGCTTTCGGGAGATTCTATTGGAGTGATAGAATTCGAAATCTGTCTACTATACTACACTCTCGAGCCATCATCACGATACTACGTGTATTCAAGAAGGATAATTAGTGGCAAGGACGTAGACTACAGCCCGATTGTGTATAGCCCCCGAATGGGATAACTGGTAGGACTCGACAAATCGCTGTGATCTCTTGCCTTAAATCAAAGGCAATACACAATGTTATGCAGCAGTATATGCTTCGAGTAGAGGCTGACAGGAGTGTCACGAACTTCGTTTTCTATAGCACAATCGTGACAAGGAGACGAATGGCGATAACTTCTTGAAAGTAGAATAACATTAAGCTATCTCAGTTACTCTCCCCAATCCACAATATTATATATCAGAACTGACTCTTAATGGTACAATACATACCAACAGTATGCATATCTGAAATCATGGTTTCAGACCACGGATGGATCCTTTGCCAATCCCTCAGAGCCCACCAAATATTCCTTATCGCTCTCAATCTTTACATTCCTCCATTCCATCAAAATAGCGCCAATTATTGTCAAGCAAGAGAGAACTATGCAAACAATAAATGTTTGCTTCAAGGCCGAGTTGTATGCTTCTATCACTCCTCTCGCTAGTCCTGCACCGTAGGTCTCCTCTACAAATGTCCTGATTCCAGATACGCCGTGCTGCAGCACCAGAGCAGGACTAATATCCGGAGCATCGGTAATCAAGGCTCTTACAAGCTCGGACTGGAAAAGATTTTGGCCAACGGCAAGAAAGATTGTACCGCTAATTGTCTGAGCCAGTATAATAACTGATGTGCCGATTGGCATATCACTGCCTTTTAATACAGTCTGTACAGCTGTGAGGGGCATCTGGATGCCCATGCCACACCCAAGACCGAACATGACCAACGTGCCAGCCCTATGAAGATATGTGTTAGTAAACCAGGCCATCCATCTATTTCACCAAAGATTAGTGCTTACCAGTAACCGGTTGAAGTATCGGGGCTATAACGGTACATCAGTCCTGCAGCCACCGACACAAGGACAGAGCTGCAAAACATCTGCGGCACATAGTACCCAGATTTACTTGTCTGAGACAGAGGTTGTCAATATGGTCCACTCGAGGAGGATCAACAAAGACAGGATGATGCTTACCAGAATACCTGCCAAGACAGCACTGATGGACATGGCGCCTGATGTGGCCAAAAAATTGATACCGGACTGTTCTGCGGTTGTGTTCTTCACAGCCTGGAACCAAATCGGCACATAATACACGACGATAAACAACGAACCTGCGATGCCAAACATGAAAACCATGCCAGTCACAACTGAGCGCTGCTTAACAATTCGTAGAGGAAGTGTGCCATCATCGCCTTTGACGTATTGGATGTAGAGCCAGACCAGAAACAGTACGACAAACAGGCAGAGACAGACGATGATGCGCCAGTTGCCCCAAGGGTATGTCAGGCCGCCCCACTCAAGAGTAAGGAGAAGACACACAATGCAGGGCATCAAGACGACCGTTCCTTGCAGGTCAAGCTTTCGAGCAAGCTCGCTGAAATTGATCTTCTTGGCTGATGCGTGCTTTGGTGGTAGCTTGACGAAGAGAGCGACGACGACAGCTGTGATAGCCCCTAGCGGTAAATTGATCCAAAAACACCAGCGCCACGTGGCACGGTCTGTAAAAACGCCTGCAAAATGCTATAAATTAGCTGAGGATTCCGGCATCGCATACAAAAGCCTTGGGCTACTCATACCTCCTAAAGTTGGAGCAATGATTTGTGCAATACTAGACATGCCACCAATAGCGCCCGTAAACATAGGTCTTTTACTCAGTGGTACACTTTGCGCCAGTATAGTAAGTGCACCAGTCATAACGCCAGCGCAACCAATTCCTTGTATAGCTCGACCTATGATGAGCGCCAAGGAATTCGGGGCGCAACCACAAATAAGTGAGCCGATTTCGAAAAGCCCCAGTGCAATCAAGAAAACCCAGTTCTCTTTAAACTCTACGTAGAGTTTGCCGAACATGAGTTGGAAACAACATGTCGTCAGTAAATAGGCAGAACCATACCATGCAACATCATTCAGGGAATCGAATTCGCTCGTAATATTTGGAATCGCGGTTGCAAGGATCGATCGGTCCTAAATGGTTTTGGAGTCAGTGCGTGATGCCCAAGGCCTAAATCGATGGGTTTGCTGCTTACAAGTCCGAGGCAGAACACAGAAAGGACAAGTCCAAGGCATATTAGTGCAAGAGGAAGCCCATGAGCGTATTGTACTGTCGGTACGAGATTTTCTTGTCCCTGAGAATCCAGCTTCTCATCATTTGTGTTGGCCTCCATCGTGGGATATTTCCTAAGTGCCAATTGGTATATTGAGAACAAGAGGCATGAGCAAAATGATTCTCTGGAGAGATAAATAAATTTTCTTCCGGATGGGAATGAATATGTTTCTATTTGAATGAGCCATGAATGAATGATGTCTAGCATATTCATATCGGGGGTTAACATGAGGGCCGGTGCCGACACCAAGACCTTTGCTAATTGGTGGGTCAGCAAGCCTAAACTGTTTTAAGCATATTAGAAGGGGCGGTTTAGACCAGGCGAGAAGTTAACAACCGAAACAAAGTAAGACTATTTCGCCGAGATCGATAGTAGAAACACAAAATGACGCCCGATTCCGAATTTCTTACGGTTAGTCTTTACAAGGGCCCGCTTCTGATTTAAGGAAGAAGACCCTCCCTGCTTTGTGGCGAGACTTAAGGAAGTGCAACTGCGGAGGACATGTTGGTCGCTAAAGGTGTACATTAGTAAAACATTGTTTGCCAAGCATGGGGCAAATTCTCAGTGATACAATTGACTCGCGCCTAATAGATGATTGGGTTCGCATCTCAATTTTCAAGAGCTTTCCTCCGCTGGGAGCACTCCATATTGGCTATGGCCTTCCATTCGCTCGAGTATATCGATACTAGTTACACAGCCGGCATAAAGGTACCCCATCTCTATTATATATCTTTCATGGATATTATATAACACGACTTATCGCAGTACCTAGGCCAAACCGGGCCTCAATTAAAGAAGATTTGCTGTAAGTGTTTGTCGAAGATGGTGCGGCATCAAGATTGAGCTCAATAGCTCCAGGATTGATGCTTATTCCTGGGCGAAGGCATGGCTGGACGGCAAGTCCATTACGAACCAAAAAGACCAATCGTGATATGTTATCTATTTCGGAAAGGCTTTGAGAGGGGGAAGCAGATCCCCTTTCTGCCATGGTCATGGACTGCCTTTGAAAATTATAACCAAGAACTTATCTCAACATAGGGACGGACTCGTGCCTAACATAAAATAGAATTGTCGCGCACAACCTATGAATTCCGATCCGAACGCAGGTCATCTCATCGTGTAGCACCCAGTCAAAGCTATCCAATAATGACTACGCGCTGACCTCATGCTTCTCTAGTAGCCGAGGTTCGATTATAGAGGACATTACATTGCCTTCCCGGCAAAGTTTTCAGTTCTCTGCCGCATCGTCCTAGCTGCACGTCGACAAACAAGCGAAGCAGTGTATACATTGGAGAGAACCATAAAGCAGTATGCAGTTGACTCCTGTATTGGTACTGATAGTACGAGTACCAGATAGTGTCTCAGGGTATTTCTTTTTTGGATGTTAGTGGACAGGTCAGATTTATCCTCGACGTTATCCAGTTTAGGAAGACAGTAAATTTTGATTGCCTTCTTAATCGAACAGAAATGATGACAAGAGCTGCCTTGCCTCTGCAGCTTCCCAGTCAACTAAGATCCGTTCCTTCGATTCCTCCATCTTTATTTGTACTAACGACTCCATCGCCATCTGTTCCTGTTCACTCAGAAGATGTACCCTTGACTTCCATAGTTCTTCTGTAGGGCCATGATAATCCCGCTTGCCGAAGAATCTTTCGTCCAAGTATTTCCAGTAGATAGCATCAAACGCCCAGCTCTTCCTAGCAGCATAGTTAAGCCAAAAGCGGCCTGTTTTCCAGCTCTCCCGCATATGGGCAGAGAGCAATAGAGAACCCGGACTCATATCCCTTTCAGCTTTTTCCATTTCCGAAAGCCAGGTTTCTAGCCGTCTTTCGTAAACGCTTGCCCAATCATCAATACCCTTCTCCCACATCTCGGGCACTTCAATAAGGAGCCACCAAGGGGGGTCCAAAACGAACTGTGTGGGTCCCACATAAGTAAACTCCCAGTCGATAATCCCGGCAATCTGCTCATTGTTGACGAGAACATTGGCAGGTCTAAAGTCATCAGGCCAGAGTCGGAATGAATTCGAACCATCAGGCACTGGGAACGTCGCACTAGCAGTCTTGGAGCCAGCAAATCCAAATGTTGACAGCCGACCTTGTTTAGCTAGCCTGCGAAATAGTTGACGGGCAACGTACTTTGTCCTACAGTCGTTCTCTGATGAGACAATATCATTATGCTGGAAAAGCAGTGTTGCCATTTGCATCTCGGTTAACGCCACATACCAGTCATTAGCAGTCTTATACGTGGTGGTCTTTGATGGGAAAATTGTCTGGGGTATATTGGAAAGTTGAACCATATTACTCATATTGAGGGTAATTGGTCGTCCTATTACATCGAATCCTGCGCTTGTTTTGATAAGGGATCCGATGCAAGGAAAAGTCGGCTGTGCGAGCTGTAATAGACAACGTGCCATTTGATTGTACATGCTCCTGAGATTATTGTCGGAAATGTTGGGATCCAAGATAGGGGATTCGTCAGGATCTTGACCCGGCATTTGAAGAGAGTCACACATATCCCGTCGGGTCCCAAGGTCCTGGATAATCATGAAGGGTCCGACGTCGGGATCAATACCGTGGTAAAGCGTATCTGGAACCGGGAGTTGAGTATGTCGACTAATATATGCTACTGTCGCAACTTCTGCGAGTGTTTTCTCTTCGTGAAAGAGTGCCTCGGTGCGATAAGGCAGCCGAGCAAGGACGGGGAACGCAACTGAAGAGTCCTTGACATGAATAGGGTATAGCACATTAAAACCGCCAACTAGTATTGGTGGAACAAAGACCACAGGCCCTCCGAACATTCTCTCAGCCAAAGCTACAATTTTGTGAGTCGTAGATTTTAAACGGATTTGGTTCCGCTTCTCCTCCCAGAGCTCATCACTTCGGTCCCAGGCAAGGTTGTCAGAGTCCTGGCGAGCTGCCATCTTGGATGTGGTGATGTCAAGAGGAAAGTAAAGAGATGATTAGAGCGGATCATTCGAGGGGATGATGTACAGTGGTCGAGTGTAAAGATTTGGTTCAACGGGAAAGAAACGGTTGGCAGAATGATATTTAGTGATAGCCTTATACTCGAGATTGGGTCGTCAGGCGAGATGTGCTTGATTTTAAATAGAATAGAGGCATCGAGCCTCCGGATGAGAGAAATGGGGTAAGGTTAGACTGCTCCACGGCGGAGTCGAAACGTGTTGGCTAATTAAGCGGGGCCACAAGTTTACTACTACAGTACTGGCGTTAGCTTCTAAGCATTGATGTTGAAACCCCCATTTTAAGAAATACTGTAGTAGTTTTTCTAGGCATACACTAGGGCATCTTAAAGTGCTGGATTTCGATTGGAACAAGTAAAAGGGACTAATCATATTAGGTTATCCTCATCGCACCCAACCGCACTCGATCGCCAACTGCACTCCATCGCCAACTGCACTCCATCGCCAGCTGCAAACTATCCTTGATCACATACTATCATTGTGAGTGATGGCCAACTCTCAATATACATTTATTGCTAATTGTCAATTATGAATTATCGGGAAGCACTAGTTGCTAATGGTTAATTATACATTTCGCCAGTCATAAAGCGCTAGACTAGTCCATACCTTGTCGCCAATTGCCGGCTTCGTGCTATTGCAATTAGGCTTTTTTTTTTTTTTTTTTTTGCTTTTGAGGGGCCTAATTGTAAATACAATGCTTAGGGGGTTTCAACAACAAGGCCTGTACGAATCCGCATTGCTCCCAAATCCGCCTGAGGCTACCACCGAGGTTAGGTCACAGATTGTGACGAACAACGAACAACTAGGCCGGTCGTCACGAAGCGAACGACCAGATCTGTCGGCAAGGGGTGGCTTTGTTTGGCGCCTTTAAGACGTTTAAAAACGATCATGCCGTTGGAGGGCATAACTATCGCGATTTACAAGGATATGAATTCCTTTCTGTTACCAACAAAGATGGGCTGGCGCTCAGAGGCCACAGCCTCGAGACAGGTTGGCGGTGCGCTCAACCGGCCAACAGATTCGTCCCAACGAGCCATAACATGAAAGTATAAAGTCAATGAATGCTCGCGAGTAGTGATACTGAAAATTCAATAGACCATCGACTATAGCCCACAACTCTAGACCCAGACCTTGCAGCTCCAAATCGATTCATTACACGCCATAGCTTGCTAGTATCCGCCATTTAGAAAGTGACCCCTAAATTACCCCTTCAAGCTTTTTATAGAAATACGTACGTTTCCAACATAAGAGGGCTTCTATTTCGCTAATTTTAAATCAGGCACAAAAACTACACTAGCATGTCTTCCAGCCGCAGAGAGGACAGTCTCGAGCGGGAGCTCGATTACGAAGACATCACGGATCGCACTGGTAAGAATAGTCAGGACAAGCGCAAAAAAGAGAAGTAGAGACAGAAGAAGGAGAAGGAAGAGCAGAAAAAGGACAATCATTATGCTATGATGCGGGCAGCCGCCAAAGTCAGCCAGGAAAAGCGCAATAAGCCGACGTGAGTTGCTCTGATCTGCCAATTGACCTCGCTTCGGCTGCAAGTGATGGAGACGCGACTATATCAACATGAAGAGTTTACTTAGTTCTCAATTGAATGATTGAACACCTGCGTCTAGCGCTGCTATTAGCTGTCAGCAAGGACAAGTTCATGTTTTGTTTTCGGTCGGCGTTGACAAGCCAGAGACCTTATGAAGGAGGGCTACGAGGTAGCAGGGTATTCCAATGGCCATGTAAAGTACATTGTTCGGATTAACTCAATAACATATAAAATGGCAGTGAATCGCTTCTGTTGTGAAGTATGAAGTTATCAGTATCTCTCCACCGGATCTCACTCGGGCTTAAAACACAACCAACCCTTGAGCTCAGGCTATTAGAATTTTGTAGGAAAGGTTTGTCGTAATATTGAGAGAAAATTGACTGTTTGATGACAGGATGTTGCGAACCCTTTCGGGGATGGTTTGAGAAGGTGTATGATTGCTAACAATCGAGATGATTAAATCACCCTCGTCTTCAAAGATTGTGACAGCAGATACCGTCTCCAGGCCCTCTTCATACTGGAAAAGGAACGCAAGATCATCAACTATTTGAAGCTACTCGTCGTCAAAGGATAGAGTATGGTCTGCGTCATTCCCTGCGAACAGCTGGGAACATCTGGATTAAGCTGTTCACCACACGGTGTATCGGTCAACCCAAACAATTAACGACGGCTCAGTAGGAATCAACCTAGATTAACGTGTCCAGATACTCATGCTATCGGAAGCGTTATGAAGTTCTCCGAAGTTTGTTCCCGGTTTGCTGGTGTCTTGGCCACAAGATGACCCTTGCGCCTTTATATATGGTTGTTCTGCAGTATTTGCTCCGTTGCAGAGGCTGCAATACTTTCTCAAGCACATGGCTGACCAGTGTTCGGTCGAACACATTACGCCGCGTCCTTACACAAATCATCTCTGGCTCACCGTAAGCGATCTGCCACCAATAGTTCTGTCTACCAGAATCAATCCGTGACAACTGCCCAGTGCACAGCATGGAAATGTCGTCGGTGATTGAATAGCTATCACAAGGAGGCTGCGGAAAGCTCTGAAGTAGGTATTGAAACATCACAATTTCCAGATCCTGGAGGCCATCATCTACTGCTACGTGGTATAGAGCAGACTTGATAAACGTTCGTCGGCGACTGTGATAGCATGAGTTCTTTATAGCTACTGACAGTTAGACTTCAGGGCAAAATGAATTAAGTCTGTGCTTGTTGAAGAGCAAAAACCACTACCTCTTGATACAACCTTGACTATCAGCAAAATGTTGGATAGCATGTTTGTTGAACAGTACTTGATGTCCTCGCTGCCGATATCGAGTGGAACCTGGTCAATGTAGCATGCAAAACCCATCTTGGTCTCTGCGAGATCAACCTGAACGCGCAAAACATAGAGGCTCCTTATGAAAATTTCAAAGATCATTGTTCAGATTAAGAAGGACTGATGTAGATGAGGTTAGGACGGCTTGTCTCCGACTCCGCGATCTGTCGTTGGCTGGTGTCAGCCTCATGTATCCACTTATTGTCATCGCTTAATCCCTTCCACTCCTCGAGATACTGGATCTTGCCAGGTGAATCCGGATACTAAGCAGTCACTCAATTGTGAAGTCGTTCCCTTCATATTTTACCTCAAACTCTAACACAAAGCCCTCCCTCACATCTTTCTGTCTTTCCCATGAGTTATACTTGTCCCCAAAGCCATGCCACTTGGCAAGACACCATGTGATTCAGCGTCGCGTCCATCTACCACTCAACTTGTCGATCCTTCAGACATTTTCTAGGGCACCAATACAACTAGATGCTGTCCTGGTCTAGAGGCAGAAGATGCATCACCGATGGTCACTTCGAATTCGCCACGAAAGCTCTGACATCGATGATTGTCGTTCTCCGAGGGCGAAGTCAAAGCTCCTTCATTGACAGTACTCCAATCCCTGTTTCCTTTCACCCCGGCGATCTAGTCATGGACTGTGGTGTAAAGATGGTGAGGCCCCTTCCCTCGTAAGAAGCTGCATCGAGCCAGGTTGACGAGAGCAACGATTTTGTAGTTTTATTTATGGTTTGACAACGCGGATTCGTAGTCTGTCGCATTTTGTCCTTTAGCTTATAATATGTCCTACTCATTTGAGGTCGTCTGGAGTAGCCCTGCCGTGGCACCACAGGCTTTCTACCAGATTGTTCATGAAATAGCTGTACCGGAAATATGTCACGTTTCGTTGCGCTTAGCCAGAACAATGATGTTAGATAGATACATGATATACTTCTTCCTTTCGGGTTTCTTGCGAATCCGTTACTTGGTAACAGAAGTACTCGTCGCACTATAGCGCTTGTATCGGCTGTACCGTGTAGTACTAGCGTGGTCCGTTGAATGAAAAACCGTACGGGGTATGATTCTCTACATTGGCTGAAGTCTCTCGTGTCTTGTATCTTATAAGGGGCCTTTAGTTTCGCTGGGAGAGTACTATTGGATAAGAGAGTGCTTAAGAGTTGAGACTTTGCGAAGGACCAGGCACTCATATTCATATACGACCTTGCTCTAATAGAAGCAAAATCGCCCGAAGGGCAGCCTGACATCGCAATGCGAGGATGAGACATAACTTGAGCTCAAGCTGGCATTGCTCAGTTGAACAGTATTCTCCCGTAAACGCCTTGGTGACTGCCAGCGTGTGTACGGACGATGGTCTCTTTTGAATTGCTTCAGGAGTTGCTCCTGACATCAGCCATGAAAAGAGACGTAATGAACAGAGGACGCTGGTAATGCTCACCTTTGCCTTTCGCTGTATCGATTTGTGCCACCCCGTCCAGCCGAGGCAGATTTGCTTCACATCTACATGGTTGTAGAAATCGTCTGTTGCCATATCTTTCTGAATTCGAAGACGCGACGATCGGCAGACATCAATAATATTTCGATCATGTTGAAACGGTGTGCCCACCAGATGTGCGCGCATAGACTAAGGTCGATGGCACTTGGTTAGCTTGGTTCCAAGCACGAGATTGGACAAGTACGCTACTCTTATCTGCGCCACGCTCGCAAAGGTCACTGTTGACATCACGATGAAGTATTTTCACTGGAGGAACATTTTTGTGCTTCACCTATTTCGATGCAGTAAACTCCGAAAATGCCCACTGGGGTCATGATAAAATATCTGGACCAAGGTCTTAGTCTCAAGAAATATTTGTTCATGAGATAGTGAAAGATAGCCTAGGAGCTCTATGCAGTGCCTAAGATGAAGATGCCGTGACAACTAAGGTAGTGTTTCACGGACTCGCTTGGCGTGATTCTGCAAGTGCAATCAGTGATCTAAGGTCAACTTACAACCTGGCATCCTGGATTATCGTAACCTTTGCTCAGTTTCAGATGCCTGCGACAGAAGTGTTTGTTTAAATCGTTTGCCGCATAGAATTCGCCGACAAGCTCGACAAGCTGCAGATCGTCGCGCTGGAGAGGCTGAGTCACGATCCTGGTCGAGTCCATTGGCCGTATTGTGCCGCAGTCTGTACGGAATCGTGGCATCCTAGAGCTCTATTCTATGGTCTCTTTGATTCGTGAACAGATCTCTTTGGTCAACACTAATGGGTGCTCCCGTAGGTGATTGGTCCCTTGATAGCAGAAGTTGTGGGACTCAAGGAGCTCCCAGCCCTCCTTGACATCATTTAGCTTTCTATAGTACTGCCCAGTAGTAGTAGGCTAGCCTATCCTAGGCTGATACCATATACCAGGCTGATACAACTTTGCAGTTGCCCGAGGTGATAGATAGCATTAGAGTTGAGACGACCTAGCCTCGGTGTGCAAAGTTATCTTTAACCCTCAAATCTTCACGGGCATCTCATACATATTGTCGAGCATGTTTCTGTTCGAGCTATGAAGATCGCAAGCAAGAACCATCGTTTTGGGTCGGCTTGAGCAAATGTAATCACAACGTGAGGCCATCTACATGATCTGATACGCTACTCGATACCAAAGCTGAGCAACAAAAAAAGAAGAGGGCATATAGAATGGCAGTCACTAGGACATAGAGTCTGGGATCGCTTCTTTGTCAAAGACAATCTTGAATGACGGGTTGCGAATACTGTGTTCTGTTACCAACGAAACGAAAAGTCGAGATGAAATTGAAGCAAATACCAGTTTCACAGAAACCCCGGTGGCGACGCGCTAGAACGTGTATACAGAAAGTCAAGTAAAAGCCTCGGAGGTCTTGTTGCAAATGGCAAGAATAGCCTCGCCAAGTCCTTCCCGGCCAGCCCCATGCGACTCGCTTAACTATATATAAGGCTTGGCGCAATGCTTATCCAGGTCAGTTGTGAGCGACCGAAACGTGCTCAACGGAGATATGGATCTGTCCCAGAGGTTGTAATTGTACGGACGAATCTGATGCATACAAATGCAAGGCACATCATGTAGATCAAGCTTCCGGACGGAGTGAATAGTGGATCGTCCTGGAGGATCGGCACTTGGGCCCCCATGATCAGAGACAAGGCCAAGAGATTCAGGACAACTTTCGGAACCTTTCGCTTGTGACCCTCAGAAATCAAACGAAACAAGGGTAAGACAAAAAGCGGTAATCTGTAGCGACAGGATTCGATATTGACAGCTGGACGCCAACGCTTACGAAATGGAGCATCTATGGATAAGATCAACAACGTTCTCGGGCGATTCGCGCACACTTTGTAGGTTAGTCTAGTGTAGTCTAGTGTAGACTAAGGTTGAGTTAGCGGTCTCTTCCGTTTTTTGACATCGGCAATAGCCACTTCCGCCCAAAGAGAGGCGCCCAAATTTCCCAATATGGGATTACGCAAGGCATGGTTGGCTACTAAAAGAACGACTATCTAAGGGAATTCAGATTGCCGTCGCTAGAAAGCCACTAAAACCCAAGCGGTTTGGCCGTTTGGGGGATGGGGAGAATGTGACGCGCTGAGAGCCGCGAGACGAGGGTCCGGAGGTGACAGCTCCCGACTCCTGACTCCTTAGCACGGCCTCACCCACCGGCCATGTTTCAGACCTTCGCAACTGTCAGAAAAGCGAAAAGAGCTTTGCAAATCAGTAGCAGAATCCCTTCAGCGTATCCGACGCGACGGAGTATCCATCTGCGCTCTGCGATGCAAATCAGTGTTTGACGCAAAATGCACATATTCATCTGCAGCATGTTTTCCCACTTGATTCCGAGATCTTTCTCCTTTACCTCCTCTCCTTTCCCGCCTTGATCGTTTGTATCGGTCAATCTAGCTGGCTACTATATTTTTGACATTCCCAGATTCGGAAGCCTAGTCTTCCGTGCGGGCCACATTTGGATATGGTGTTGGTTGGCCGTTCGACTTCCTAGAGCTGATCCCATCTCCACTCATCAAGCTTCTTGTCCTTGGCTGGCCAATTTGCTTAAGGCTGGTACTATTGATTTCACCGTCAGCCTGTCTATGACCATACATGCCGACTGTGCCCACCATCGACCTACCGCCTATTCTGTGCGGACTTGAGCAGCCTAGCACCCACAAAACACTACGATTACCCTCACCTGGTCTCTTTCATGATAAACCGCAAGTTGAGCTTGGTAGTGGACACGATACCCTTCTCTCTGACCTCCCTTCTGGATATTCCCTTCCCTTCATTGGGGGCCGGCAACAATGGAGTCGCTACAATTAGCATCCAACATGACATCAAATGTCGGAGTACAAACGCCGAGTGTAGCAATTGGCAACAACCTCAGTTACTATCTCATAATTGCGACAACATTATTCTTGGTTTGGTTTTTCCAACCCGACAAATCCAATGGCGTTTCGGCACCGTTCTACAAGGCCTCGAGGATGAAGTGGATGTTTAGTGCCGACTCTCTCGTTCGCGACAGCTACAACAAGTTTAGGGATCAAGTATATCAGATAAAAGCAACTGAGGGCGTCAGGACTCTGATACCGGCAAATCTGGTAGGCGAGCTGAAAGGCTTACCTGAAGAAGTACTCAGTGCCTCGGTAGCGATTAGCGAGGCTATGTTAGTCGAGTATACCAAGTTCACCTTCGGCAACCACGCAGACACGATGCACTTGCTTTTGAAGGGCAAGTTGACGCAACAACTGGGGCGATTGGTACCAAGACTCAAATCAGAACTCGAATATATCGAAAGAACTGAGTTTGAGGAATGCAAAGACTGGACGCCCATGACTATTCAACCGTTCATCCTCCGAGCTGTATCGAGGTTAAGTGGTAGTGTCTTTGTTGGAGCAGAGCTTGGACGCACCGAGGAGTGGATGGATCTCAGCATCAACTACGCTGTAAGAGCATTCATGGTTGTGATCAAACTACAATTTTTCCCGACTTGGATCCGACCTATAGCGAAGTACTTGGTATCGGAGCTAAAACAGATCGACCGGGATGTCGCCAAAGCAACAGAGCTGTTAAAGCCGATAATTGATGAGAGACTACAAGATGAGGAGTTGGATCCGAGTGGCGAAAGACCAGACGACTTTGTACAGTGGTTATTGGATGCCCTGCCGGAGGAGCAAAAGAGGGATTATTGCATGCAGGCAAAACTACACCTAATCTTATGCGCTGCGGCAATCCACACAACAAGTAACCTGGCGACGGACTGTATCTACGACCTGGCAACATATCCAGAACACCAAGAAGTATTGCGAAAAGAGGCACACGACATTCTCGAAGATGGTGATGGCTGGACGCGAAAGGAGAGCATGGCGAAGCTAAAGAAAATGGACAGTTTTATCAAGGAGTCGCAACGCCTTGCCGGAAACGTCAGTAAGTAGACATGACAAGCTACTCACCGAGACTGATGAACTAACGATCGATCAGCCTCTTTCATCCGCAAAGTCGTCAAGCCCATAGATTTATCAGACGGCACTCACCTGCCCTCAGGAACCAACCTGCTGGCTCCTCAAATTGGCTTTAGCCATGATGAACGATACTTCCCTGCACCCGACGTCTTCGATGGTCTGCGTTTCTGGAAAATGCGACAGCAGTCCGATGAAGCTGCAAACAGGTGGCAATTCACCAGCATTGACAACCACAATATTAATTTTGGTCTCGGGAAACACGCTTGTCCCGGTCGCTTCTTCGCTGGCAACGAGATCAAGGTCATTCTATCGCATCTCGTGCTCAACTACGATATCAAGCTCGAAGACGGCAAGGGACGGCCAGAGCCAACGATGTTCATGATGAGTAAGATTGCCAACTCAAAAGCTGAGATCCTATTTAAACGACGAACGGTGGCATAGATTCACCTTTCTCTACAAAATGCATGTTTCGTAAATTACACGTCACAGATATATCAGCACTTATTACATTGGATAGCACAACAATCCGAGCACGGCATAACGTTGGCGTTGAGAAACGATTTCGGAATGCCCACGGACCGGAATGAACAGTAAATAATTTAGACAACGCATACCCGCGATAATACCCGCCAAATCTTTGGCAAATAGACTGGCAACTGCTGGATATTCCCAGTCGAGATTGTACATATGAGCCGACTACGTTGCATTACCATGGTCGGCAGATCACACCATGGTCAGTATAAATGAACGACATAAGCACCGAAAAGAATAAAACCACATTGAAATCCTATCTCGGCTCGAAGTGTTGCAGTAAAATGAAGATGTGCTGAAATTATCTCACACTGTACACTATTCTTTATAATTGAACTGCAATTTATGCTCTGTTGTGTACGGCGTTGCACTAAACCATGATTTATGGGACCTCGAAAACCAGATGTGCTCTTCATTGATAATAAAGAGAATCATGCGCGCCATCATACCATGGCACATTGGAACTTGACGAGAGCTGTTTGTGATTCCTTCCCTAATGTGTCCCGTGGGGCATAATTCACGCACTGGTTGTCATTTTACGCATGAGCCAGTGACTTGGGATCCTGGAACGTGTATCACTCCATCATCCACATTTCGACATTGTCCAGAAACACTCTTTTAGTTATACACTCTATGGTCAAATCCGGTACCCAAGGGTTATTCTCCCCATGGGCCATCCCCGATCCCTGAAAGCCTTGCCTGCTGTCCATGCCCACTTTACATTTCAGAGGTGCTGTGCCACTTTGATATCATCGATACGATTCATTTGTAGCCCGATAACATCCGTCTCCAACTAGCTTTCAATTGTCACATTTTTGACAGCCTTGGATTCCACGCTAAGTGGCTCATTGGTAGTAGTAGCCCTGATTACTCCCAGGTTGCTCATACCGGCCTCAACGGCGCACTCCAGCTCTTTTACAGCATTAAGACCTGACAGCCTATTCGTTTATAGTGATATAGTGATTCCCATGTCGATGGCCAGGGCATCAGCGTCTTTGCTGGCCTGTGCCATCAACTTGATCTTCCCCCAGACATGCCGCTCTGGATCCTTGGACAAATACATAATTTGAAATACGCCCCTGCAAAATGGTCACATGTCAGTCAAGTGGCAATCGTGGCTGTCAGAGAATGTGATTCAAGTATTTGTATTGAGTTTGCAGAAAAGACAGGGGTATCTTAAAGCGTCGAGGCGCTCGCTATCCAAATGAACAATTCCATGTATGAGAACCCTTACGGCTGTTAGTACGCGAGAGCCATATCGATCGTGCCGTCATTATAGAGTCATGAAGGCATGATCGTCCCATTTCTTCCAATCTTGACCCACCGCACCTATTTCACTCGCGTATCAAACCATTTCCAGAACACTACCAGAGCGAGTGAGGTGAATGTGCAAGAACCTGTCATTGCCGAGTGCCCGTTACATCCACGGTTGAGCCCCCGACCTCCCAAATCCTATTTTCCTATGGTTGACCTTCCCTTCTGGAGATCGTCAACCGTGGAGGCGCAACCCGGAGCGTAATCCAATAATCATATTAATAAGTGAGCGTCAAGCGCTAGTGTAAAATTTTGTATGGCATGTGAAAAGAAAAGTCCATACTCTGCTCTGGAGGCCACTCAAGGGCCACCGGTAGAGCAGGTAGCAAGAGCCGTAATGTATTTCCCAGCATCCTGAGAATATGTGCAATCGACCGCGAGGTCCTGAATTATCTTGCGAAGAATTAACAGCACTAGCCTCGTCACAGACGAAGCAAAGTGCCACTTTTGAAGCCAATATCTTGTCGGTGGCTTGCGCCGTCTTGTGTCTTGATGTTATATGCTGGATACCGTAAGTGAAATATGCCGCTATGCCATGCTGGTGAATTGGAAATTTTATGAAAGCCAGGATCCCTCGTGTAGTCTCTCTACAGAGCGTCTTCACAGCCTTGTAAAGTTTTGAAACCAGTTCAGTCGCTTTCAAGTATTGCCAGAGTCTTGAAGAATTCAAGACTAAATACTAGCAAGGCGACTCCTTGTCTCCGGAACCTTGGCATGGCAGACCATCAGCTTCAGACTGGTCTTCCACTCCTCGCACTCGGCTAAAAGAGCACGATCATTCCACATGGAAGTTTTGCTGTCGGTAGGCGCCTCGTAGAGCCGGTTGTACCACCAACGACCGACTTTAGCGACCATCTTGGTGATATTCTCATCACCCTTCTCTGTCTCGTCGCTCATCATCTCTGCCAAGCTGCGTTCGTCTTTCATTCTCTTTATATTGTGACCTTCCTCAGAGGATGAATTGGTAATTGCACTTGCCACGGGTACACCGACGCGGCAAGACTTGACGTCCGTGAAGCCTTGATTGCCGAGGAGGCGCAACATGAGATCAGCTGTACTGCTAAGATTGATTTCAGGTTGCTGCATGCTAACACGTTCCTTCAGTCGTCGTACGCCCCGTCTTGCACGGCTACCCATGTTATTCAGGTCGACATCGAGGATCGCGAGCTCCATATAGCCACCAGGTTTTAGTACACGTCTAGCCTCAGCGATAATATTCCGAAAATGAGCCTCCGGGGCTGCTGCAGGGAACCTGAAAACAACCGTAGTAAAGCTTTCGGCTCCGAACGGGAATTTGTCCATATGAGAAGTGTATTGTATCTGATGGTGGTTTGGGGGTGATAGTGGGAACTGCGTAGATGTTCGATATTCCGGAGACAAGGGGGCGCGTGGAGACATATTGAAGAAGGTTGCCGCTGGGTAGGTCTCCGCAGCATAAAATGACCAGTCATCATTGCCGAGCCCGTCAATGACCAAGATCGAGTGTCGCTTAAGTGACCCGACAACTGGAATGAGCTCATCGCGGGCGGGGCTGAACAGAACATGGCCAAATGTAAGCCATTTGCTGACCGTCATGGAACCAACCCGAATGTTTACTTGTGACAGAGGAGTCTCCTCACTTGCACTACTGCTATTGGATGCTCTAGTCTGTCGACTCTTTGCCGAGCCAGTACTGTTTCGTTGGGACGAGACTGGAACCATAACGGGCTCGACGCTGTTATTCCGGTCGCCGTAACCCGACACAAATTCTGAGACCGAAAAAGGTGTGGTGGGGGGATCAGAGTCAAATCGGAAGGCAGCATTAATCCTCGCGGTCATATCAGCGCTAAAGTGACTTGACGTAGACTTCCCTGTATTGATTGAATCTCGAACGTTGTTTATCTGTTCCTTGACTGGGTGTGTACGAACTGTGGGAGACTCCAGAGGCGCGACAACCTTCCTGGTAAGTCTCGATCCATAGGTCTCGAGATGAAAAGGTATACCCTTTGAAGAAGTAGCTGAAGGAGGCACATCACCAAGCAGGTCATTGTATTCGTCCCATACCTCATCCTCGGCAAGTGGTGCTGTAGGAGGTGGAACAACTGCTGTATGATGGGCATAGCTTGTAATACCTGAACTGCTTGAGCCTGAACTGGTAGTGCACTCGGAGCCTTTGCGGGGAGAAAACGCCAGGAACTCTTTACCTGGTCGTCCCAGGTCAAGCGAGCGGCTCTGTCGGTGTTTAATTGCTCTAGGAGGGCTGTTGGCACCTGTTGTTACAGTCGAAGCATCTTGCGAAAGCTCTGGAGTGGAAGTCGCAGGTGGACTTGGCCCGTGAGCAACAGAATAGCAACCCACCGGAGCCGGAATAGGTAAAGCAGGAAGTTGCAAACTAATCCTGTTGAACGGCCTAGAAAAACTTTTGGGGGATGTTCCCTCGGGACGGGTGTTGATCACCTTCGGGATTCGTCCAACTTGTGGCAGTCGACTTGGCTTGCCAATGGCCGTGCTTACCGGGACATGCTCCTTCTCTGGCTTCAATTGTTCAATATGCGGTGCAATTGGCGGCTCAGTCATTACTGAAGGCGTTTGAGTCTGCGTCGGCGTAGCTTTGATCTCAAGAGTAGTCTGATCTACACTGCGCTGACTGCCAATTGATGGCTGCCGCTGATGATCCAATCGAACAATAGGCGGCGGTAGTAGACCTGGGGGGACCAAAACTTCTGCGTCTCGCAGGATCTCACCCAATTCCTTTTCTTCAGAATCATCGGGATCCGACGCATCCATCATCGTATAGAATGCAACAGGCTTGCTCGTCGCTATCTTAACTGGAGCGGCCACTGGTACTTCTGCCTCTCTCTTCGCTACTTTAGGTTGAGTTCTACCAAAGATATTCCACTTGCGAGGCGACTTGGCGCGTTTTGTCAACTTCTTTGGTGCTGTGGCAACTTCTACTTGAGGTGGTTGAAAATCTGATACCGCAACAGAATCATCTGTGAAGATCGTATCAACGCTTGCAAGAGATGGCGAGGAGGTGCTTCTGGTATTGATTGGCTGTGGTATGCTCAAGGGCTTCTGATCCGGTGAGGTCCGTAACCGCTGAACAGATCGTCTATAAGCAAGGGTTGATTTCATGATGACGGCCTCAGAATCGCTATTATCAGATGGCCGGCGAGATCGCAAGGAGTCACGCGGGATTGCCGAGGGCCACAGGGTGTTCCTGGCCTCCTCCCGGGAGGCAAGCGAAACTGAGGAGCCATTGCGCGAATCGATGCTGGGACGAGTACGTAGAAGACTTTGGTTGCTCTCCGTGCGGCTTATTTCAGTGCTAGTATTTCGGTTCTCGATGACTTCACCCCCCGCGATCACCACAGGATTGAGGCGTGCGAGGAAGAAAGGGTCTGTTGACTGAGTGCTCGCCAGACTATCCGATGAAGAGCTCGGCATTGGCACGCCACGAGTAACGTTGGCTGTGCTACTGCTTCGCCGTCGCACTGCGCCGATTTTCCCGTAGCCTTCATGACCTGTCCCGGCCGCTGGACCTTTTCTCGTTGATCGATCTTTCTTTTCCACAACTGCATCCGAGTCGGTTTTGCGCCTGCTGAAAATGCCAAACCTTGACTTAAAAGTCGAAATGCTTGGACTAGGCGTCCGGGTCGATCTACCATTTTCTGTTTTGTTGACTTGCGGGAGGGACGTGGAAGTAGGTTTTGGTGTAGGTGTAGGTTCGCGAGTAACAGGAAGTCTTGATTGAATTTGCCGATCCTGAACCGATGAAGGAGTTGTAGATCTAGGCAAGGAAGTAGGTGCAAATTGGTTACTACCCCGTCTTTCAGACAGATTCGTTGACACCAGGTTGCTCTGAATTACAGGCAATGGACCACCAAATTGCGAGTATAAATCTGGAGTACCCTCTCTGCTCGGTCTAGACGGAGGCGGCGTCGGCCGAGCTTGAGGTGAAGTGACAAGTTTCTGCGTACCAGAGGACTTCATTGGAGGAGACCTCACTGGAGAGGGTGATGTCATTATGGGCCGCGCCGGCTTTCTGGAAGACTTGGAAGGTGAAACATCATCCTTGATATTCTTCTTGAGCTTTTGGGAGGATTTTCTTGGAGGTGGATTGGGTGGAAGAACTGCTTTCTTCTTGTCCTTCTTCGCTGCTTCACGAACTGTTGAGCTGGACGATGATGATGTCAACGCTTCCGTAACGGCAGAAAGACCCTGAAGCTCGGCGATAAAATTGCCGCCTTCTTTCGAGATACTCCCGGTTCTCCGTCGAGTTACTGGTGGTCTTGTCTCAATAGGAGTTACTTGTTTTGCTCGAGCTGTTGAGTTGCGTAATGGTATGATCAGACCGGGTGACACCGATGACATTGATGTTGGTGTAGTGTCGCGGCTGTAAGCTCCTCCTCCGGGAGACTCCGAAAACCTGGTCGATGGACTGCCGCTAAACGTACTCAGCTGGCTATGACTGCTTGCACCAGAGAACAGGGGAGTAGGCGGTGGTAGATCATGCGTTGCCAGCCGGAAAAGCAAGTCGCTCGAAGGCTCATCTCGAGGTATTTGGATATTGCGGTATCTATCCAGCTCAGGATAAATAGTTGTACTTTTTGTGATGGCCTTGGGTAGTTCAAACTTTTGTGTGACTTGGATTTCCATGGGACTATCCGTGAAGCTGCGATCCATCTCTGAGATTGAGGCATCCCGGGAGGTTTGGGACCGTGGTATAGACGATGACGAACCCGTCCTACCTGAGCTAATCCTGTAATTTTCCTGGATACCAGTTGCCTCCGGTGTGGCAAGAGATTTCTTGCGTCGGAGAACAGGTCGTGGTTTTGGTGCTCCGGCACTTCTTTCCTGATCCTTTGTAGTTCCCATAGGTAACGGGCGTCCAGGGATCGCAATTGTCGAGCTCCAGGACTTGGTTTCGTGTGTGAGAGGTGGCCGCGACGCAGACGTCAATGGTTTCTTGAGTGAATAGTTCTGAGGAATTCGACTCTGTACCCTGCTCTGGGGAGGTACAGGCCTATTGTTGTCTACCTCTCTTCGTGAAATATTTGTTAGGCTTGGTGGAAACTCCTCCCGAGATGTTTCCATAACTCCACCCATTCTTCTTGTCGCAAAACCATCCCCATTCCTGGTTCTCGACTGAGACCGGGATCGTAATGACGACATGATATATATTTACTGCTAGGTTGGCCAACTCGTGTTCCAGTCATAATATTAAATCATTAAATCCCTCCTGTTAAATTAAATTAATTTGGTCACTCCGTGGATTGACTTTCTGAAGACGTTGACAGACCAGCTGATTTGGTAGGGTATCCAGTATCTGCATGAGGAAAAATATACGTAAATAATGATATCTGGGGATACCCGGCCCCCTGTGTTGTATGTGTCGGTTAAGGCTCAAGAAGATTTGGAAATCCCGAACGGCCCGGAAGGTTGATATAGGGAGATGTAACGTAGAGATCTCGCTAAAGCAAAAGTTGAAGAAGCTCTGGACAACGGGATCTGACAAGGGTATCGTAGGTAGAGGGTTTTTGGGGAATGTTCCGCGGAGACTAATACAACTGTGATGGAGTGGAGCTTTGGAGTTCACGTCGTATGTGATGAGCGTGAATCCAGCTAGCATTCAAAGGTGTGGATGGTATGTTGATGGTGGAAAACGGGCGTTTAAACAAGCGTTGGCGTGGTGGTCATCAACCCCCTCCTCTAGCACAGCGTCTACCTTTCAGGAGCGCCACCGAGCCTTGGGCTCTTATGGATAGAGGACTGGGAGGATGTCCTAAGCTGAATTGACTTGACAGGATGTTGGGGCTAGTCTGGAAGGAATATCCAAGAAGAAATCGAAAGAGAATACTTGACATACAGAGCAAAGGAACAATAGGAAAATGAAAGTCGTAGGATGACCTTGGAAAAGGCCCGGCAGCAAAGTATATAAGAGATACATTGCGTTTTGTGAGACTGCCCAGCATATTTGCCAGTATTTAATGTACCGACGGCGAATGAGCAGGGTACGAGGACTGCGGTACTTGAACTGCAGGTATACTTCTCAATCGTTGTGGCGTCTAAACCCATGTTCATGGCCAACAAGCGACATGTCGGATCATGTCGACAAGTCACCTGTCCCGGTTCGAGACTGGAATCGCCGAAAACGCGGTCTGGTTGGTGGCGGCCTGTACAGGCAAGATGGGCTCTGCGGGGATCCTCTGGGAGATCAGCAAAGTCGCACCCACTTGGAACGCTGAGTCACTGGAGCTAAATTGCAGCACCACCAGCCGAAGCACGCGAAAGTGGGGAGAGGCATCGGAAGTCGTGTGTACCAAGTTGCCTGTGCAAGCCGTTGCAAAGCACCATCTATCTATTCATGGAACACCACCATGCAGCTTTTGCCAGTGGAGTCACTGAGAAGCAGAGAAGCAGGAACGAGCAACGAAGGACAAACCACTGGATCTACTGCTCCATTGATACATGCAAGGTAGGCAATCGGGCTGCCTGGTCATGTACGCTGCAACGTAAGTGCACTGCCATGCGCGTAAACATGTCTGAGATGCTGCATATTCCGACGCCCTATTAGAGCTCAGCGATGCCGGTTCCGTAATGCCATTCGTCGATAAACCCCTGTAAGATCTGTCGCCTTTTCTCTATTCAGAACACTGAGGAGGGATGGAGATTCCCACAAACCACTCGTACTCATGCTCTGAAAATCTTTGTGAAGCATGTGGTGGGCAACACAACATGAAAACCCTGGTTGATCGATCAGGATTTCCGGTGATATAGTTCAACTATTAAGAAGCAGGCATTTTGAGTCAATAGTTGTGGAAACGTTCTGAAAAATTTTCCTCGCCGCTTAATTGTTCCAATTCTGCGTCGCCATCTTGTGCTTGTTTGAAGGCGGGTGTTTGCCAAAGAGGCCGTAAAAGGTGGAGGAGTGTGGCCGGAGGCAAAAGTAAGAGGGCGTTAAACCAGGAGGCAGCCTGTAAAGCACAGCACGACTGACCAGTACGATGGCAGACTTGGAGAATGACAGGGAAGCGCAATACGGGAGCGAACGGGTCGGCGGGGTGCTTGGGCGGCCTGGCCCTCGCTGTCATGAGAAAGTACTGCACTGTAACTTACTGTAAGCAGTCAAGTGGGAAAGCCAAACAGCTACAAAGAACAAAATAATGAATGGCCTGTCTTGCTCTTCCACAAATTACAAAAACACCGAGTGGCAGTTGCTTTAAATCGTTACATCAGGATATCCGTTACATGTATACATGCAAGTGCTTTAAGAAATGGTAATATCCAAATTAATAGCTACTGTTCGTTGCGTCTCCGCTTCACAGCTGCAACCACATCCGCGCTCTACCAGTAAACTGCCGGTAGTAAGTTAGCCTCCAAGAGCCCATCATGTCAGTATACCAGCCTAATGCATGTCTCACTCGCACGTTGCCGATTAGCCAAGTTTTAGTCCGGCCCTGATTTACCAGAATTGGCTATTGCGCCCTGTCGATCTGCAGTGCGAACCATATCTTGTATACCCAGTCGAATGTTATTGTAAGCGCTTGGAAGCCTGCGTAGAGTTTGTCGCTGTTATTACACATGATAGCACTCCATGAAGCTCGCTCTTATAGTGGTGTTTAGTTCCTGCGGGGACTATTCTATTTCGTTCAAGTAAGACCGAATCCTTGGGCTCATCAGAAGCTTATCACTCAGCACCCAAACTGCTATCTTACTTCGACAAGCAAACTACGTACGTGGCCTGCGTGGGTAAGAGTACTAAAACTTCAAATGTGTGTACTTCCAAAACCTCTTCGGGTGGTGGCGAGTCACGATCCATTCGCATTTCGGTGAAGTCAAAGCACAGAAGGCTTAAAGAACACTGATGGAAGAGTTCATTCTGTCGTACCAGGCCCAACCAACATTCACGGTTGGCAATTGGTCCCATGCAGGATCGAGGTTATGAAAGGTTTCCGCTCCGTGACCTCTTATTCCCCAAGTGGCCCAACAATATGATTTCCAGGGGTGACAAGTTCACAAGGGCTCCATCAATTTTCTGATTGGGTAGTGCGAATGATTTAATAGCCAATCGGGACCCAAGATTGATCCTCCTCTAAACCGATTTTGGTGACGAAACAACAGCAGAGTTGGAGTTTGATTATCCCCGTCTAGCACCAGATCAGATATGAGCCAATACTTTTGCTGTGATTATTACCAATTTGTTTTTAATACTTCTCATAAATTTGCATTTGCACAGGCACATATCTATCTTTTGCGACAATTCTGAGCATTTGTTTTCATACTAGCGCCCTAACATACGAAAGCTGACTGCTGAGTTGGGTTGGTCGGGTCACTTGGTTCACAAACCTCTCAATGCTACTCAGTTGAATGACTATTCCTGCAAGATGTGACGACGAGCGTAGATAACAAACAACACCTAGACACCCATATGTTTGTTATCATTCGTGGCGGGGAATACATTGTACCATGTAGTTAGCTAGCATGCATTGATTTGATTTCCAGACTGTTTCTGATAATCACACGCTAGAAGAGTATCTGCCGGAAAGGCCCATCAGCTAAGGGAGACCGCGTGATGGGACCATTTGCTTCAAAATACAAGTCCAACCCAATTCTTTAGAAACGGCACGGTATTTGAAGTGCATAACTGGCCCGATTGCCCGATTGGGTAGCCCGAAATGCCCACTCAGAAACATGGCACGTTTTGGGAGTCCGGTCACCAGACTCATTCGTGTGGCTGCGAATAGTCCTGGTGCTTGTCGCAGTGTCTATCATGCCTAGTCCATACTGTTCTACGACACGTCAAGACACTATGTACTTGAAAAACTGCTCCTGCAGCGTCGATCGAGGCACATGCAGGCAGAAGAAGCTGAACAGTGCATGGAGCCATGGCAAGCCTCGGGCGCGGGTCGCCAACGGTCTTACTGCATAGCTTGCCAGATTATCGGGACCATCTGCAGCAGTTGGCCTCAAAAGGTGTCCACATTGTGACGCATTTCCTCGACTTTCTGATGTGGCAACGCCGTTCTGAAAGAAGCCGTGCCCGATAAACCTGCACTGCCACATTGCCATGCAGCGAGATCGTTGCAGACCGAGCGGAATTGTTGAGCGCGCTCACCGACAAGCGAGGCGGGTCTGTGGCGTAGCCTTCAAGGACCTGTTACTGACGTGGCAGGCTCTCATGCGAGTTGTTACGATGGAAGCCTCACGATCGACTATTCAGAACAAGGAATCTAGAGGCGAAAATGCAACGATGTACTCCAGATGACTGCTAAGACTGAGGACTATCACAACTTGGAAGAGTTGTCGTCAGGTTGACACCTTGAATTCTATGGAGACAATCAGCGTCCAGATCCGCCAAGACAAGACCCTGATTCCAGACAAGGTTCTGACCCGTCGTCCCCAATAGATCTCCAATCGTAACCCCATGTTCCGCCGCGAGCAAGATCCACATTCAGGTGAGCAAGGGTTTTGACAACACGATTGGATACCTCGCTTTCGACAAAAATCATGGTTACCCTCTTTTCCTCATGGTGTCAAAGTAACGTGATCAAGAGATGGTGTGAAGGGTACTTTCGGGCTCATAAATGCTAATACCCTATTTGTTCTACGCAACAACCAACCGTCGCGTTACCTTCACAGTCTTCCTTCCCAAGGACGGCACGAAGGATTGCCATGGCTGTCCTGCCCTCCTTACTTGCCAATGCTGAATATCATCTGGTGCCTACCTGCCTACCTAGATACGAGCACAGCGAATGCGAGAAAATCGCGCTTGCTAGTCTCTCGGACATAATATCAATCAGGAATAATACAATTTGAGAATGTTACCGGGCGGCTAATCGTTTGCTTGGCCCCCAAGAAAACCGTCAAGTTTCGTAGTTGGCGGATACCAGCAGGCGATCTCGCGTCTAATCCACTCATGTTCGCCCAAAATCAGATTCCTGCATGCATGTCTTAGACATACATTACATTACAGATCGCCCTGGCAGCGCCCGCCCTGGGCCTCAGCTAGACTAGTGTCCAGCTGGGCAAGGTCGTCTCTAGGTCCATAACGACGTGTTGTCATAAAATACTTTCGCACCTCTTACGAAAAGAATCTTTTCTTGTTGGTCTCGAATCTTTAGATCTACTGATGACGTCTCTGCAGTATTACTAACTACGGTCTTTATTTTCCATGTAAGCGCAAGAGCCGTGCAGGCAGCCCTAGGTTAGTTAGTAAGTTACGCTTTTAGACCCCGAGAGCGGCGCCACGCTCTAATTACCTACGGTTAGGTTAGTGATTCCCAGGACCCGGGCTTCATCTATGTAGGTACACTCAAAATGTCTGCTCCACACAAGCTGCGAAAAAGTCCACCAACAAAGACTCGTAGTGGAGCCCGGGGCCCAGCGTCCAGCTCTTCTATATTCAGCAAATGGCAAGCCTTTCTGAGATCTCACCCCTTTTGCGCCTACGTAAACGGATTGTTTCTGAAGGCGCCATTGCCCAACTAACCCGGAAAATGAACTCAATTCCGATAACTTCAACTTCTGATGCTGCCGAAGCCCCAATAGTTGCTCGGAACAGCCTTCCGTCGCTCGCCTCTTAACAGCTATGGCACAGCTAGCATGCGTCACTGATGCGACTTGCAAGGCAAGTCGTAACGATTAATGAGCGTCGAGATTGATTCGCAGGTATTCTGTCCCATGGTAATGTCCTGATTGTTCTTGATCATCTGCGCGCTCGAAGGCCATACAAGCTGAACCGTTCAAACAAGATTGCTGCTAGTTCAGATGCCCATCAATCGTGGGAAACGATGACAGCTGTGCTCCGTAGAGACAAGGATTGACCTGGACTCGGAATCTGTCCACACCGGAAGGCCGGGATCTACCTTGCGCGGATGACCCGACTGCCACGAGCCGTGGGAGAATAGTTGCGGAGTGACAGACGGCTCTAAAAGCGACTGCCCTCATCCATGCTGCTGGTTTCTTGTGTTACCAGAACACTGGGAAAGGGGGGCGGGAGAGCGGGTAACCCCCCTTTACGATGCCGCACTCTCTCGTAGATGTTTGTCCCCAGTCACATGCTGTAGGCTGAATGCAGCCCAGAACGGAAAAGTGAAAGGACGCAATGACATCAGAAAGGCGTTGTCGTCTAGCTTCTATTCAGCTTACGAGCGCTTATGAGGCTTTCGTTGTGTTGTAGTCCATCTCTGGCTCAGATGGTTTACCTTCATTTGTCGATGTCCCTTGCTTATGTTCAACGCAGCCAGGAACTAGGACATGATGTATTGCCCGTGAAAACCACTATCTGGTCAACCCAAGCTGGACATCTCCGTCACAGCTGAACTAAAACCTCAGAGATCAATGTACTCTTGACCAAGTCAGTCGAAAATCCAGTGTTGCTCGATTGCTCGTTTCCGCAATAGTCGAAGTGATAACTTCAATAGAGGATTCTATCAGTGATCAAAATCAAGCCTGAGTCAAAGTCTGGTAGATGGAGTCCATCCTAGCCCTCGTGCTCTTCGTACTCGCAACTGATCTCCTCTATAAACTTCCATGCCAGCTTCCCACTTAGCCCACCATGGCACAAGTCAGTGAACAAGGTAAGGTAAGGCTCAGTGGCGCCTATCAACACACGGCTCGCTCATAAGAATGACTGCCGATTCTTCGTGGCCGGAATCTCATTGCAGGTCTTGAAACAAGCCACCAACTGCATGTCTTTGTCCGTCTTGATCTCCAGGAATCACTCAAACCGAAAACCATAAGTATCTGATCAAAATGGTCACCAAACTCGCTCGCCCTGTTTTTGTGCATTGGGTCACCGGGTGCTTCTGCTACGACAACATCTCTGGGCAAGCCTTCCAGACGGATGTGTTCTTGTGTCCTCTAGCCATCTATAACCCACACGCCCTGCGACTCTGCAGCCAAGCAACTCACCAGGACGACCATATCATACTCCCAGTGCCTCACACGCTCCCGCAACCCCCCTTCCCACGGTAATGATCCGATCAACCTGCCCACCCCACCGGCTCGTCGCAGCGCGGAAAACCCCCCTAGGCGCGAGACTCCTCCGCAGACTTGGGGAGAAGTCCTCGCCCGCCAGACAAAAGGCCATCACGGCATCGGCGCGCTACCGCCGCCGGGCCCGCAGGGCGATGCGTCGGATCAGACTGTCCACCACCCGGCTCATCTCGCGCCTGGAGACCCGGCTCTTGCGCCTCTTCGACGAGGGCCACGGGAGGGTCCGGCAGGAGGGAGAGACGCGGCATCAGGCGCGGGTGCGGAAACAACGCGGGAGACAGGCGGCGGCCGGGCGGGGGATGCGGTGGTAGAGATGCCGGTCAGCCGAGTAGCTAGAACGCAGGTAATCGCCATCTCCGTCGTGGGCTGGGCATAGGTCTGGGTTTTGCCCGGTTGCCACTCACGGCCTGGTCAGATCTCTGCCGACGTTTTCTTTTCTTTTTTCCCTTTTTTCCCTTTTTTGAAACCACATTACTGGCTTTTGGGGCGGTATTCATAGTTTCTTTGTACGAGGTATCATGATAGCACGTAGCCGATTAACCACAACGGTCTGGGAGATGTGCGTGTCTAGTTGTCATGGTCCACCGCGTGGACGGTACGTTTTATATCGTCTGTTGCACATGGGGATTGCCCTTCGGCTGCAATGCGACAAAGTCCGTCCCGTTGCCGATGCTCTCCTCAATACAATGGTTTGCAGCCGTCGGACAGTGGATCGGGCGAAGAGAGTCTAGGGGGAGGAAGGACACGGTTGTGTAGATATATGGCCAGGACAAGAACACGGCGTTGGGGTAGAACGGAGACCTCAAAATCAACAACATATATCTGGCTCTAAAGGGTTAGAAGATACTTCCCGACAGGTCCCTTTTGTGCATGAGCTAGTAGTGGTAACGATTTTTGCCTGTCGTAGAAAGTCTGAAACCTGGCACAGTACCAAGCACATGTGAATCCCGGCTGATTTATACCGTCTTCTCCATTCTTCCATTTTTATTTTCCCACCCTTTCTTTTATAATGTTGCCCTTTCCTTCTTTTCTCTATCATCTTTGTGCGTTCTCTAACCAATCCCGAGCCAGTGGTGTACCTAGCACAGTTCTCTAAAGCCACCCATGCGAATAAGTGCACTCCAGGCATTCCTACATCGCTCCTTGACTATTGGATTTAGGGGGTAGGGGATCCGGTATTTGTGCTCGGAATACAAGCTGCGGTCTAGCCAGCTTGAGAAAGGCCTGGGTCGACAGATATTGGTGTCACTTGCAGAAAAACATTAGGAAAGAGAGTAAAAAGAACAGTCCAAATGTATGATGGAGTAAATATCGCCACCAACCTAGCTATACTTGGGATGTGCCACGCCACATGTTTCGTCGGTTGCAACGCCAAAGCCTAAGCACCTATGCTGTATTATATTTTGGTTGTCATCAGGAACGTATTATGAAATCGAGGTTGTAGAACCACCTTCGGGCAAGGACTGGTCTGATGACGACTGCACGGCGCAGCGTTGGTATGATGTGCTGCCGCAACCAATTCTTCACTTCTCCGAAGTATATATCCAATCTCAGCCGGTTTATTCATGTCCATATTGCTAGCGGAAACCCTTTCCCCCAAAATGTCATCATGATACCGCCCTGACCCAGAGTGACGCCATATTAATACAATTCAAGCAAAACTCGTGCTCAGTCTCCTGCTCGTTGCTTCTCGACTTGGAGCTTAGTAGATTCTGTCCGCCACCTAAGCGCCGAATCGCTTTGCTCGAGCTTCTGCCTTGGCCTTCTCGGACGGATCTTGCAAGATGTTTGCCTTCTGCGCACCACCACCATTTTGTCTGCCCTCGCCTCTACCACCAGCACCACCACCGTTCCTGCCGCCTTGGCGACGGTTATCCCGGCCGTCGCGTCCATCACGTCCATCGCGTCCATCGCGTCCATCGCGTCCATCTCGGCCACCACGTCCACCGGGTCTGCCACCTGCATTTCTACCATTTGTGCTCTGCCTCTTCGCATCACGCTGTTGTTCGCCGCCTGCATCGCCGCCCTGTCTGCCGCGCTTCCTCTCCCTGCGCTCGGGCAGAGCCGAGTCGAGACCCTTGACGACAGCAGGGGCGCCGTCGTTTTCGATGCCGAACTTCTTGGCGCGCTCTGTCTTCTTCTTCTCCTCTTCGTTCTCGTCCACCACGATGCCGAAGCGCTTGGCACGCTCGGCGCGCTTGCGGGCCTCCACCTCTGCGTTAGACTCGGCGAGGTGAGCAGAGAAGTCGGGCTTGGGGGCTGCTGGTTCTTGTGCCTCTTGAGCTTCCGTCGCGGCCGTCACTTCTGCTGCAGGGGCATCCTCGGCGGGCCCTGTGGCCGCTGCGGCCGGGGCGGAGGGCTTCGGCTCCTCTGCAGCTGGTGCCGGAGCAGACTCTGCAGGCGCGGCTGGCTCGGCGGGCTTGGCTGCTGGTGCAGTTGTGGTAGCTGGATCGTCATCATCCCAATCGATCTCGTCGTCGGCGGTTGTCTTGGCAGCTTCTTGTTGTCAGCTTTTGGCTTTCGCAGCTGTGTTTGGTGACTGGAAGGGCACGGATAATGACAGAAGGGTGAGGCCAGAGGAGTAAAGGTCATCTGAACTAACCTGGCTCGGCAGCGGCAGGTGCTTGAGCATTGTCATGCTCCTGCAGGCGGGCGATCAAGTCTGCCTTGTTACCAGCGACTGGAAGCGACTTTTCCTGGAGCAGCTTCTTGAGCTCTGGGACCTTGAGGGAGGAGTAGTCGGTCGACATGGTGGGATTGCGCGCGACGATTGACGCGAATGCGATTGCGAATGCGGGATGATGGAACGAGTCGTCTGGCTTGTTGTGGGTGTCTAGGGCGGATGTTGCACTGGGCTGAGAAATGAGAATGAAAGCGGGCGGAAGGTTTTGGGGTTGATTGAGTTGGGAAATGAAGGAATGATCGCACAGATGAAGACGGGACTGGGGAGATGGAGATGCGATGGGATGGGATGGGATGGGATGAGATCAAGCTTAATGTGAGCTACGGTTAGCTCTAGTTGTGGAACTAACTCTGCTCCAAAAAAATGACGAAAATGCGAAAAGAAGCAAACGGTAGGGAACGCGGTCGGCGCGACAACATTTTGCGAACGTTTTCAGTTGAATCCAATCCAATCCCCCCAGCAGAGAGAGCCGTGCACGGGCCATACAAAGAACGGCGCAGTCTCTCTCTCTCTCTCTCTATCTCTCTGTCATTACTGTAACTTGGCCGCAAACGACCAGACGCATATCCTCAATGACGGATTCAGCCCTTCAGTGCAATGTGAATCTACGACTGTGCACCCTCGGTGGCAGACAGATGATAGATGCGATACCATAGATTTATAGCTGGGTATCCTGGGCATCCCGGGCAAAATGCACAAAATATTATGTAGGCTGTATTATCCTGACAACTGGATATCGATTGACATCAGTCAAAAAAATAAACCCCCGAAACAGAAAGCCACTATTCGCCAGTCCTTTAATGTACTGCGCCCAAAACTGAATACCCTCGCTGAAAATGCCAGCACTCATACGCCAAGCTCTCCGACCAAATGCAAAATATGCTGTCTTTCCCCGACCTCATAGCCGTTGGTAACCAGCTTCCCATGCCTCATTATGAACAAAAGAAAATGAAACAAAATGGAAGTGCCAGAAAAAAAAAAGGTAAAAATAAAGAAAGAACGAAAATAAATGTATGCGTCGGGACGTCGTCGCCAAACTCCGCAACAAGGGGGTATCTCAGCTCAACTCAAACTCACGCACAAAGCATGTGCAGCTCACCACCACCACGTCGAATTCGAATAACCTTTTCCTTCGTCTCACCCATCCGTCTCCACGTCGCATCATCCAATTACAACTTCCTGCGTGACCAAGCCGTAAATCCAGCTCGCCTCGGACACACTTCCACACGCGAAACACCACTTGCTCACGTTTCCTGCGTTGACACCTCCTATCGACACCATTCCGTTTTCTTCCAGTGTCTCCTCCCACACATTTAGCAACACTCCCCTGCTTCCCAACCTCGAGAAGCAACGCGATCCTAGGACTACATCTAGCACCACAATCGGTGTCTTATCCTTGTCCGCCGACTTCTTAGGTATACGCGTCACAATGATGCGCTTCTCCATGCCCTGATATTTTCGCAAGTTCTGTCTTGTGCCGGCCGGTGGTCGCGTGATTTCGAGAAGACAGTTGCCGTGGTCATACCACTTGCTTGCGCTGACCATTAGATGGAGTCGAATTTTGAGGTTATTTGTTGTGAGGCTCATTTGAGCTGCGCTTCCCGACTGTGCTGCGCTCACAGAGGGTGACCGTGGTGTGCCGTAACCCGACGACGACGAGCTGGTGTATAAGGAGCCCTCGCGGGTGCCTGGCCGTGATTGCCTGTCGATAGAAGACATACCAATGTCGAATTGTTGACCACCTCCCATCAGCCGCCTCAATAAGGACGAGGCCGAGACACTGGAGGCATGAGAGGTGCTGCCGGCAGATTGCGAGGGGGCGCGAGTGGAAGCACGATAGCTGTTCTTGCGACCGAACCAGCTACGACGACGTGAAGACGTGTCGCCGTCCTGTTCCGGAGCCTGGTGCTGGCCGAAATTGCGAATTCGTGCTTCTTCCTCCAGAGCCTTGAACTTGGCGTTGTCCATGCGCGCCCGGTGAACAGCCATGTACAGCTGCTCACATTCGGCAATGTTGGCCGTGCGAAAGCGGAAGACGCATGTCTCCATCTTGGAAACCTTGGAGTACAGTCGCGCATAGCTGAGGACAGGAGATCTTATTTCGAGGTCCAGCACGGTACTGTTTCGAAGCATGACCAAAGGCGTAAGATCCAGCGCGATCAACGGGCGGTCTTCATCATTAGCACTCGTGGCAGGGTATGCCTCGATCAGACCAGGTGTGGTGACGATGGAACAGACATCGGCCCACAGATCCTTCCAGCAGCCTCGCTTATTATCCCAGTATGAGATGGAAGCGATCGATCTAAAGGCATACGCTGGCCGCTGGTCAGCAGTATCTGGCATGCCGGCCTGCGAAGCTGAGGCTGATGGAGTAAGGCTCATGCTGCTGTCCGATATCGCAGAACCCATGGGCGCTTCCTCGTGCGATCTTTTGATACTGATTGCGGGCATGGGATCGGGGATATCAGCAGCCTCCAACTCGTCCTCGGAGGAATCAGATGTCGAATCATCATCGATGTCGGACTCGGAGGATGAACTGGAACCTTCAGATGGTTGGTATTCATGCTTCAGAGGAGAGGAGCCTCGTCGCTTGATCCTTGCCTGTTTCAAGTCGACGGGAGGTGAGAGAGTTGGCGACTTCTTGGAAGGCAAGCTGCGATGTGCGGGGGGTGGTGGAGGTGTATCGCGGTCCTCTGGTTCTGCCGAAGTAGTTGGGGCCTCCTCGAGGAAAATCAACGGTTCAGGTCGCATATGCTCCTTCAACGGACGCGATCGCCCTTCGTCTTGGCTTGGCGGGCGCCTTTCCGATGCGTATCTCGACCTAGGTTGAGTGTATGTATCCTGCGTCGGTGTCTTCTCTCGTGCAGGGGCTGAAACGGGCGACACGGGTGTTGTCGGCCCGCTCGTGGTTCGTTGGTGATATCGAGCTGGTGGAGTCCTTGTGTGGATTTCTGGATTTGAGTCTACCCTCTGAGGTGAATGGACACCGGGTGCATCTTGTCTTCGTTTTCGTTCACCCAACGGTGCTTCGTCAATCGTGGGTTTGGGCACAACCGGCAATGAAGAGGTCTCTCGAGGCTCTACCTTGGAGACGGCCGGTGGAACCGGACTGATACCGAGTATGTCAATCCATTCTTCCACTTGCTCGTCGTTATCGCTATTTAGTGTGAGGAGTTGGAACCATTCGTCATATTTGCCTCGTACCATAACCACCAATTCGCCTTTGTGGTCACCTTTTCGTGCGGAATATTGGCCGCCAATAATGGGTGCGAAGAGCAACCATGATCGCCCAGCAGTGCCGGTTTCACGAACCAAGAGATCGCCAGGATCCGACTTGAAGAGTTGGTTGTCTCGTGATATTAGCTCAACTTGACAGTCGAGCCGCTGTCCATTGGTATGTCGAAGATCCAGGGAGAATAAATCTTTTGCGTATACTTGTCGGAACCGATCGATTTTGACGTTGTCAAGCGTCTCAAAGGTCCTGAGGTCTCGAACACGGCTGGTATCAGTGTTGATCGCATCGTCGTCGATAACTCTTGCGCCTTCTTCCTTGTGCCTTCGTCGCGCTTTATCTTGCAGCTTCTCCCAAGTGGCTGCCAGATCTTGGTACTGGTCTGTACCGGTCACAGTGCGATAACCCTGGACGAACATTAGCTTGGTACACCGCGACGAGTCTGCTCAACATACTCTAATAAACCTCGTGATCCACTTGACTCGGACAAGAGGTCTTTTCAGCAAGTGAGCAACGTCCACACGCTCTCCATCCTCGTTGACGACATCACCCTCCTCGTTGCGGGGAAGAGCATTGATGAGAGAATCGTTGTCATCAAGGGCCAGTGGAGCCAGATTGACAATCAGATCGTTGAAGCCCAACCGCCAAACATCGAGGTAGTTGTCATAAATCGTATGTGTGGACTCCAGCCACTGGGGTAATCTATGTGCATCGGATAAGGGGCACTTCTTGTGGGCATTTTTTATTTTCTCCAATGCAATACCCATCTGCACCACAGATCGAGACATGCTGTCCTCTTTGCCTTTCGCCGTTGGCGATGAGTAGAGGTCTTCCGAAACCACGGAGCCACTCCCATGCAGAAACTGATTAAGAAGAACCGGGATGACACCATCAACGAGTGTCTTTAATTCTCTTCGGTAAAGATCTTCGTCTTGCGCAAACTCTTGTAAGAGCGCGTCTACTGTCGCAGAGTTCAAATGGTTTGATGTCCTGCGAACACTGCGAGCCGATCTGAGGCTTCGGCTTCTGCCAACGTTGTTGGTGTCATCTGGTAGAGATAGGACCGAGACCAGATCGGAGTGTTTTGTAAGTCGCCTTTTCAAACCGGGCTTGCCGGGCTTATTACTCCTGTGGCGAGATAATCCAGAACCAGTGCTTCCAGTAAAAGCAGTGGTCTGGGTTATGGTTGTATCGGATAACACAGAGGAGACGTCCGAGTCCGTGGTACCGAGCGATTCCAAAGAGAGAATCGTTGACAACTCGTGGTGGCCCTTGGTCGGAGGAGGTCGACGCCTGGGGTATGTAGAACCAGGCGATTGCTTTGGCTGCTCAGGCGCCAAAGAGGATTCATCATCCTGACTATAGAGGGAAGCTGAGTCCATAGACTCGGCTGAGCGCCGCCGATCCCGAGGATCTTCTTCGAACTGGCGATCGTCATTTTTCACATCATTTGCAAAGTCTGTGTAGAACATGCTCGACTCTCCACGAAATGCGTCTTTGAGCCTTTCCTTGAACCCTTTCTTCGCAGCTGGCTTCACAGGAGATGAGGCAGTCCTAATAGCTCGACTTCTCCTCAGTCCACCCAAACCTGGGCTAGACTCCACTTCTTCCACCTTGTCATGACTCTTGGGCGTGGCAGGCTTCTTGACGTTGTCATCCTTGAGAAGAGTGCTTTCTGTGTCTCTTGATGAGGAGGTCAGATCAGTCCCGGTCATTTCAGTGCCGGCCAATTCGGTATCGGTCCATTCAGTGCCGGTCAGTTCGGTACCAGTCCATTCAGTTCCAGTCAATTCGGTACCGGTTAATTCTGTGCCGGTTAACTCAGTTTCGGTCAGTTCCGTCGCGGTCAGATCCGTCGCGGTAAGTTCGCTGGAGGTGATTTCTGACTGAACTTCTGCAGGTTTTGGTTTGGACATGGACGCCGACCGTCTTGTTTTGGTTTCATGAGCCCATTCCTTTTCAATAGCCTTCTTCGCTGGCTCAGTTGTTGGCGCACTGGCTGTGGCCTCTTCTACAAACGGATCGACTGTCTTGTTTAGCCAAGACTCAATGCTTCGTGGTTGGTTTACAACTGGTTTAGAAGCCGGCTCAGCTCTCTCGGAGAGTATCTTCTTGCTTTCAACGAATGCCTTCTTCAAGACGTTAGTAGCACCTTTGAAGCTGGGGTTTCTCTTCGTCTTTGGCCGTTTCGAGCTCTTCCTTGTTGGAAGATTGAGCTCACTGAAGGCTGAATATCCGACAGGAATCTCAGCCAACCTGGAGGGCAGGCTGGATGGAACAGCCGAGTCGTCATCGGATCCGCTTGTCCAAGACTCGCTGTCGGACGCATTCTCTGTCATGTAAATGCCGGTGTCCCCTGTCATTGTGGTTCCTGTATCGGCGTGGCTCCGGTCCGCAGTAGTATGTGTCAATTTTGAGGATAGTCTAGAGGACTTCTTCCCGCTGCTTCGCCTCGTAGGCGTGTTTGGCATGTCGGATTCAGACTCTTCGAATACCTCAATCCTTTCTGAAGGCGAGGGTTCCTTGCGCGCACTCTTCGCCTTCGCCGAGCCATGCCGCGATGTTGCTCGAATGGTGCTGGCGCTAGATTTGCGATCTCCAGCGTACACTCTAATACCGTCATCCGGCAAATTTGACTTCAGAGGGGTAACTCTGATACCGTCGTCTGGTAAACTTGATCTTGAAGGCGTGACTCTGATACCGTCGTCTGGTAAACTTGATCTTGAAGGCGTGACTCTGATACCGTCGTCTGGTAAACTTGATCTTGAAGGCGTGACTCTGATACCATCGTCGTCTATGATTCTTTTGCACGGCCTGATACGAATGCCGTCATCATCGACCCGCGTGGACTTGCGTGGTTTGCTCGTTTCCACAACAATCTCCATATTCTCGGATTTGGCCGTTGATCTCGCACTAGATCTTGCCATGGAAACATCCCCTTCGCTTCGCATGGCTTTGACTCGAATTCCGTCGCCACTTCCCACTGACCTTGGGACGCTGTAGCGCTTGATTTCTGGCTCGTCCGGAATCTCCACACGTGCCGCCCAGTCCTTGATCTTGTTCTTGACGGTAGGATTAGGTGCTGTCCTTGGGGAGAAATTCTTCGGCAAAGGCGACCCGCCGGCGGCCTTGGACTTTGGCGATTTGCTTCTTGGTGGGCTTCTGCTCTTATTCTTCATCCAGTTGGTGTCGCTGACTACCCGCTTCTTGGGCGGAATGGCCTGCTCGCCATCTTCTGTGTTTTCCTTTTCTATATCGGCACTGGGTTTGGACTGGACGGCGGCTTTAGTCTGCTCCACGACGATGACGGGGGTTGGCGCTTTCTTCTTGAGACCCTTCTTAATCCTCACGCGGTCCTCTTCCGTCACGCTTTCTTCCTCGACTTGTATGTGGACCTCACTAGGTTCGCTGGGAGTTGCGAATGGATCTGAGCCGGCGATTGCTGTCGCATTCTTCTGTTGCCACTTCTTGACCCGGTCGTGAACACCTCCTGGTTGTTGCACCCTGCGCACGGCAGCCTCGCGCATCTCCTGCTTGACCTGTTCCAGCGTCATCATTTGCTGCTTTCGCTTTTCTTTATCAGCGGCGACCCGAGCAGCGGACGGACGACCCAGTAGGAAGTCGCCAAGCAGAGTAGGCTGCTGTTTCATTGTGGCAGCACGCTGGCGCGCAGCCTGGCCTTTGGCTCCAGCGGCTGGGGCACTCCTGGGAGTGACACCGCCGCCGGGTGCCGAGGCCTTTCTGTTGTGAGTCGCATTGGGGGTTTTTGGTTTGGCGGCAGCAGAGACACGATGGGGAGTTTGCGGTTCCGCCGGCTTGTCGTCTTCGGCGGTCATGATCTGTCGTTGTCACAATAAGCTTCATTTCACTCCTTTGGCTGCTATTATCACATCGCAGGAAGAGCAAGAGGCGATTAGACATGCACATCTGAAAAGTCTAGGCTTTCGACGAGCTATCTGACCCCCGACCCAGGTATGTTTGGGAGGGTGTAGAGTGGAAGTGGACCAGCTCACCTGTCTACCTGTACGACATGCTGTCGGTAATCTCGAGCGTTGCGATAACGTTGCAAGCTGATGGCTGGAGGCTGGAGGATTATGGTCTGGAGGCAGAGTTTGAGCTTATTCTTCGCATGCGAGCTGTACAGCACAGGGCGAGAAGTACTGTATGCGATGTCAGGTTACTGTAGGTTAGGTTCGTCTATCCAGCCGACCAGTAACCGCAACCTTGGACTGTCAAAATTCGGACAAGGCGGGCAAGGTGTTTAGAGTTGAGGAAGACCAGCCCCTGCCGTCGCGCTTGGGTCAATTGGGTTTGCAGAAGGTGCAGGCCAGGGCGAGTGATGGGTGGATTGCAGCACGTCGATACAAATACAAGATGGTGGTGGGTGGATGAAGGAATGAATGAATGGATGGACGGATACGAGTTGAGTTGACTTGGTCGACTCTTTGCTTCGCAGACTGCAATCCAGCTTGTTGCACACCACACCTTTCGGCGACCAATGGCGGCCTTTCTTGAGCTCATGGTGTAAACAAACGGGACTCGGACTGGGAACTGGGAACTGTGCCCAGGGGGGTGGGCTGGGCGGAGTGGGGGGCGGGGCCACCTGTGATCACTACCACGTACAAGTAGTACGGTACTGTAAATTCATTTAAGATGCGAGCCATGCGCTGAAGAGCCTAGGGCCCGGCACTAACTCGCACTTGATGCCAATCCGGGACTTCCTGGCAAATCAGCGTCACAACTGGGGCCCAGAGCTGCCCCTCCATCGGCGAGGTCATCCTTGCTGGCATCTCTTCAATGGGACACGCTTTTTCTTTCGTATGTAGGTACACAAGTTCGAATTGCGGCTCCGTGATCGTGACCGACATACAATTAGGTTAGTTAATCATTGCTGCCCATACAATACAGTAGCTCCAGGGTGCGCTCTAACCTCTGTAGCTCTAACCCAGACCTCTCGTGGGATCTGCGCATGGCAACGAAGCCGTCATTCTATAACTGCTGAACTAGTCTAGGCTAGACTAGTAGACACCTACAGAGACGAATCCCTGTTTCAAATGTCCGTGGCATCTTTCATATCGCATTCTTTGCCTCTTCTGCTGTGAGACATTCCAACCTTATATTTCCGACCTCCTGCAACAGAACCTATCTGTCACTACAAACTCTCCTGGCAAGCCCCATCTCTGGCCTGCTGGCTTCCTGAGAGGGGCTCCAATCCCGGGCCCGTATGACGCTGAGTTGGCGGACTGCCAACATGTGCGATCCATCTCACCAGATCCCTGCTGCCGAGTTTTGTGTTGCTATAATTATTATTCTATTGGTACCCGAAGTGATCCGCACCAGTTCCTAGATTCGCGCAACTGCATCTCAAAACACGCTATCCCACTACAACTGCCCAATTTCAATCGAATACGCACAAACTTTGCAGCTGTGGGCGGATAAGTTCAGCCGGTTCCCACCTCAACCCCCATCTCCAGAAGCTGCTTTTTGTAGTCCTCATTATAACTTCGGCAACAAGCCGATTTCGGGCACGTCGTCTGAGAAACGACCTGGCCTGCACGGGGAGAAAATTTTTAAAAAGGAATGTGCGGGCAATGAGTCATTCACAAGCCAGTCATGTTGAAATTCATATCATCCAGTCAGTGTTATGACTATCGGATTCATGCCTCGCCTATTTTTAACCACTTCATAGCCATAGCCATCACTGTGTCCTATTCTGAGATTATGTGTTCGCCGATTTGATTGGTCGACGCTATTACATTTCAAGTCCAACGGTAAACATCACCGGCAAAGTGGCTGGACCACCACTAGATCCTGGCACCATGCTGCACTGATACGCATGACTGTTATAGCGCAGACCTCAACCCGCATAGTTATCCCTACAAGCCTCCCACATACAAAACCCGGCTGGTAAACCCCCCTGGCTCACGGTAGGTTGCCTAGAAACACAACATGTGCCCTAGGCTGGTTCCACGAGACTTTTCTCGAGCCATTGAATCTCTGCCGGATTGAATGGCTCGGATCGTTCGAACACCCTCCTCGAAGACCAGGTTGACGCCTTCGCCTGTCTTTGCCGAACACTCCATATATCTGACGGCGCCGAGGTTTCTGGCTGCCATTGCACCTTCGGACGCGCCGACACGAGTCTCGAAGCTGGGAAACAGGGGGGCCCAAATGCCGGAACCAACGCGGGTGTCCTTCTTCAAGCCGACGAAGAAGATCGGGGCACCGTGGCAATGCATGTGGATTTGGTTGATCCATTTGGTCTGAGCGTTGGTGAACTTATTGTCGCTGTCGACGCTGAAGCAGAGAAATATGCCATCCCAGGCTAGGTAGGAGAGAAGGGACAGCTGCTTCAGCTCTATTCGGCCTGACGTGTCCCAGAGCTCGAGATCGGCGTTCTTGCCATCAACATTGATGGTCTTGTTGAAGAGCTCATACTGTGTTGGGATGTGGTTGCGCGTAAAAGTATCGAAGTAGAAGCGGCTGGGTCACCAAGTTAGCAGCATCACAAGGTGTAGGAGAGGTAAATTCTGACGTACAGAAGCATGCAAGTCTTTCCGCAGCGATAGTCGCCAACAACTGCAAATCTCAACTTTTCGCGAGGTGTGCTGGCCGGTGGTGTGCCAAGAGGTGACGGCGTGCTCTTCAAGGTGAGCGCGTCCAGTTCGGCATGGCTACCAGAGGTGCTGAAAACGCTTTGGAAACTGCTGGAAAGTCGTCGGGCGGCATCGTAAGTTGACTGCACCAGCCTGGTTCCTCTTCGCATGGTAGCCGTACCTTGCGTGCCGGTGGCCGCGTGCAGTCGCGGCTTCTTGTCGCGATGCTCTCCACCATCGTGGCCACGGAGCATGTCAACTGGCTCCTTTTCTCATAGTTAGCTAACGCCCTTGACAGCTCGGAAACTGTAGCGGCACCTACTAGAGAATGCTTTTCGTTGTGGCACACTGCGGGCTCATAGTGTATGTCTTGGTAGACACTCGGGACCTCGGTGATCCAGCGCAGAAGATTGCCATTCGACTTCCAGAGGCCGGAAACCGAGAACGAAAAGTTCTTGGCGACGGGCGGCTTGAAATCTTTGGGTACAGGATTCATGCGCAGCGGGTCTGGATGGTCTTCTCTCATGCTGCAAAGCTTTGGAGGCGATGACCCAAACTCGGATGACGAGGCGGTGGATGTCGCCATGGTGGATAGGAAGCGCGGTAATCAGATGAAGTAGAAATAAAAATCAACAGGCCAAGATATCAGGCAAGGATGGCAAATTTTGGCCGGGTGCAAGCCCAATGGAAGTGCCTGCAAAGATGGTCAAGTTCTGGAACGGTTGTTGCAAGTTTTGGTAGGTTGTGACTGGAGGGAGCTTGAGCTTCGTTGTGGTCAAGTGGTTGCTGGGCGGTTTCTGGAAGCTCCGTTTTGCTAATGGAACACTGGACGAACTTCCTCAAGCACACGAATGACTAAAGAAGCTGATCAGAAGTCTTTGGAACCCTAAAGTTCATGCTTGGCTCTGGTAAATTGTCACGATTGAAATAAGTTACTTGTTCCGCAACCTCTTACCGATGCTGTATATATTCAAAGTGGCTACAAACAACAAAACTCCAGGTCAGTGTCAATGGATTGAATCCAGCCCTGAGCAAGATCCTTCCATCATGCCACTAATAATTACACATGCGCCTAATTGAAAGCTGTTGTCGAATTTTTGATGGAATTGTTTAGTTACCCACGCATTGCTTCTTCATACCCCTCCGGTGCTACTGTCTTTGCAATCGAACGACCAGAAATGTATCACGCGGGATAAAGTGCTGAACGTCTAATTTCAGGTCATTTGCTCATTACAACACACATTCCCTGCTGCTCAGCGAACTTGTGCAACACAATCAGAAAGCCAATGCCTTAAATTTGAGCGCTCGTGGTTCATTTGAACTGCTGGCTGTGCTTACTTCAATCCCTATTTAACTCTTCGCAAACTGATAAACAATTCTGGCTACCAAGACAGTACCAGCATGTGCGCCCTTTATTCAGCAGCGACAGCCCTATGGCATACTGTTGAAATTGGAATATAATACTCTCTCTACCCGCTGGGACTTGGACCGACGTTATGTGTATAGTTAGTGAGCAGAGATACTCAAAGCTTGTTTCGTATGCAGGGTGTGTGATCCATTTTCTTTCCACATGTGGTACAAGTCATGCATGATGTCACGATTTATGTTGCCATCGATTTATACTGTTACAGCCAATCACTGGCAAGCATATCACAGCTAGTTAGCTTGGTTTCGGTTGTGCACTTCAATGTCGAGCCATATTTGTTGTTGATCCCATCAACGCATCATTCGAAAGCAAGTTCAGGCCGATGAAACCAGTGCAAATCAAAATGGAAGACTGTTGTGTATGCAATCAGAAGTGCAATTGAAAGCGATTTCCTGAACATTACACAGCAACGCAACTATGATCCGTAATCACCGGGCAAATATAGCGCCAGTTAGTTTTCTCCGCAATTGTGTGACGCAACGATTTCTAAGCCAACAGTTCCATGTATCTCGAGATATTTAAGCACGATACACCACAAGCTCGACTGGTCCGTGAAATCACTACAATCCATCAAATGACAACAAGAATTGCACAGATCGCGAAACAAGCCAGCTCCAAAATGGCGCAGAAGTCTAATATCCACCTCTACACGGCCCAGACGCCCAATGGCATCAAGGCGTCCATTGTCCTAGAAGAGCTGGGTTTGAAGTATGAAGTAAGCAACACTATCGTCGACTGACCTGTCGAAGTGATGCTCACATGCCAACCAGACCACATCGATTGAATTCAGCAAGAACACTCAAAAGGTAGGTTGTAATCACGATTTCACGATTTTACCATGATCCAATTACTTGCGAGTGGTACTCACGGAAACACCACAGGAGCCATGGTTTCTACAGATCAACCCCAACGGTCGCATCCCGGCCCTGACGGACACCTTCGAGGACGGCAAGACCATCAGGTTGTTTGAGAGCGCCTCCATCATGCAGTACCTCGTGGAGCGCTACGACAAGGACCACAAGATCTCGTATCCCTACGGCTCGAGGGAATATTGGGAGGTCAACAACTGGGTATGCGAAACCCGTCTTCCCCCTCCTTGTAGGAACAAATGGGAACTACCAATTAACGGTGGAACAGGTCATGTGGCAGATGGGCGGCCTCGGACCCATGCAAGGTCAATTGAATCATTTCAACCGTATGCTAAAAGTGTAAACGCAACCTTGGAATGTCGCCCAGCTGACATCGATTAGGATACGCCCCGGAGAAGATCCCCTACGCCATCAACAGATATATGAACGAGACGCGCCGGTTGTTCCGCACGCTGGACACGGCCTTGAAGGAGTCAGAGTCCGGGTATCTTGTGGGCGACAAAGCCACCATTGCTGATTTCGCCAGCTGGGGGTGGGTAGCGCATGCCGGTAAGTTTTGAGCACCACCCGTTACAACGATGAAGTTCAAGTCCGCTGACGGTATTCGAGCTGGCTCCGGTGTCGACATCAATGAGTTTCCGGCACTGAAGAGATGGAGGGATCTGCTACTCAGCCGACCTGGTCTCGAGAAGGGTCGCCAGGTACCATCGCCGCACAAGGCACTTGAGCAGGAAAACCAGAGTGAGGCAGATATTGCGGCAGCGGCACAGAAGAACGCTTCGTGGATCCAGTCTGGCATGAAGGAAGACTCTAAATAGAGCCTCATCTCTGGAGTTCCAGTTCAACTGAGACTACATCATCTGAAGGTGGCGGCCGTCTCAATGCATGTCATCTCTGTCATCTGATAGCGCGGGTTATCATGGAGATTGATTAATATTATATTGGTTACGTAATCTATTTGCCGCTAATACCCTTCGCCGGGTTCCACTCATAGTGATGCTTGCCCTTTTCTGGCCCGCCGACAGGATCGCTCTTCTTGTCGTACATGTGTTGGCCAAAGTAATCCAGCTGTGCCTCCATGAACTGTGTTGGCAGTTCTGTCGATGTCTGGTACTTGAAGTACTCCAGCGCCTGACTGATAGACGGCACAAACGTGTCGGTCTCGATGGCCTTCAGCACAATCTTCTTAACGGCAGGGTACAGCGTGCTAAGCTCATGACCAATCTCGGGGTTTCCAAAAATGTCATCAGGATCGTGATCTTCGCGCGCGTACATGCCGTCAAGGAGATTGGTGATGTGATCTGCCTGAATAATACAACCACCGCGCCACAGCTGCATGATCTTTCGGTAGTCCAAGTTCCATCCCTCCTTCTTGTCCTTCTTCCTAATGACATCCATTCCCTGGTTGAAACAGGCCAGGAAACAGAAGTATGTCGTCTGGTGCAGGAGTTCCGCGAACTCCTTCTTGTCTACACCGGACCATGGCTGAGCTTCAAAGCCCCCTGATGCGGACTTCTTGTTCTTAATTCGCTTGGCCAGGTCTGCGGATGCACATCGGAAGAGGTGAGCACTCAAGATTGAAGCAGCAGGAACGTGCAGCTCAACCGCCTGCTCGCAAGTCCAGGTACCTGTTCCTTCCTCCTCGGTGACATCCTGTGTGACTTTGTCGCGAACTTCTGAGAGCACATGCTTTCCGTTCTCCTTTGCTTTCTCGATATCAACTCCAATCGCCACCAAGAAGCAATTTTGCAGGGGGCCGGATTCGTTCCACGATTTGAAAAGATCTGCGACCTCATCATCCTTGAATCCCAAGCTCTTCGTGAGCATGAGCCAGACTTCCGCAATCGCAGACATCATTCCTTGCTCGATACCATTGTGCACCATTTTGACGTAATGGCCAGCTCCTCCGGGGCCGACAGGATTCGTACACGACACACCCTTTGCATCCTTGGCAGCCACCTTCTTCAGGAACGGCATGGCCTGTTTAAGCGCCTCAGGGCTACCTCCAGGGGACATGGAGGGGCCGTGACGAGCGCTCTGGTAACCACCGGAGACTCCGCATCCCACGTAATGGATGCCCTTGGGATCGAGCATCTTCTGCCGACGCTCCGTGTTTGTCCAGTGCTCATTTCCACAATCGACGATCAGATCGCCTTTGTTGAGATAGGGCAGGATTCCCTCGACGCACTGGTCTGCGGGTTTGCCGTGCGGCGTGCTGAATACAAAGAGCTTTGGCTGGTCTTTATCCTGAATTGCTTTGCACACATCCTCGTAACTCTTTTCCCTGCGCACCTTCTCGTCTAGCCGGATATCATGTTTTTGTTGGTCCAGTTGGTCCATGTTCTTTTCGCCTGCCCACGGGTCAGAAATTATTTCATCTTCCAGTTTCATGCACCACCTACTCGGATCAAAGAAATGAACTTCGTAGCCATGTTCGGCAAATAGGAGCGACATCATGGCTCCCATGCTTCCCACGCCGAGCATGCCAATCTATATCATCTTAGCATGCGTCAAGAATGGTCGAGGGTTGGTGATATCACCTTCTTGATGTCCGCCATGATGTATTTCACGCTGGTTGTGCTGTGATAAGGGATAATTAGGGTGGTACGACTAGTTCTAGATTGTAGTTAATTCGTCGATCAATTTGGTGGTATGTAGGTGAGAAGCGAAGAGGTATTTTTGAGAAAATATAGAATACCGCCAAGGTTTTCAATATATAAATAATCCATTCATTATCGCAGTGTTATCACTGGGTCCAATAGTAGGGCCGTTTTTTGCGCATCACAGTTACGTACGACTGGTCCGCATGTCATTGACGTCAGAGCGCACACACTTTGACCATAGTGCGGTGCCCTATCACAAACGTCACCACTTCCGACAACCGACAAGTTTTGAGGGACTCGAATACACAAGAATTTCCAAATAGTCATCTTTGACACATACGGACAATCGCACTTCGACTATTTGTCTCGTCTAAGCAGAGCTTTGCCGATTGTCATGTTAATGCCAAGCATTGTCTAGCCCTTGCTACTCGACATATATTACCTTGCCACCTACTAGTAGAGCGAAACCCAAGGACCGCCCTGGCTTAAAATGGCTTAGATTATATACCTTAGCGCCCAAACCCAAGTCTTCAATTTTTACAGTATAATCATCCTTGTTTTGATTTCAACTCTGGCCCACGTTTAGTATTCGCCAATTCCATAACTCTCATCCTTGCCAGTTTCGATTTTCGCATTTTAACTCGGCGAGCCTCCATTCCGCTTTGATCTCCGCGTCTACAGAATGTACAAAGTAGAAAAGACATCACTCTTCTAACCCTCCAGTCTCATTTGCTTTGAAAAAAGAATTTTAAAAAATTTGTGTGTTTATACGAGCAAAGGCAGGGAGTGTAAGGTGTTGCAGTCGGACGTACATATGTGTGACCCACTCCTGATAGTATCCATATACTGGAATGAGATCGTATTACCCGGGTTTCTACTACTGCTCCTGCCATAAAATCTGCACCGGGACTACTGGAATAGTATACATTGGTTAAGCTGACATACGGTAATGCGTAGGTCGTGAAGCCAGCTTGGTATGAACTCACACTCTCTGGTTCGAGTGCTCCGAGAAGTTCGCCACCAACAGATGAATTTCGAGTCCAGTGACTTATAACATCGCTGCATGCGCCGCAAATTGCCAGAGGCGTAGATATTGTCCATATATATTTTCCCCTTGGACATGCGAATGATGTAGTAAGCTGAATGTTTTGAGTCATGTTGTAGAAGCCATTGAATAATGCTCTGGATACACCTTTATTAAGCTATATATAGTAGTCGTGCATAGTTACACAACTACTATTTAGCAACAGTAGTATTGGCATAGAAGCGTCGAAGATCGCCCTGCATTCAGCAAAACTAAGAAAGCTGCTAGTTCTGATGATAGCTAGAGCCCGGTCCATCCGTTTTGTCCATCTGAACGTCGAGCCAGGTTAGAAGCGCGAAACGCGAAGGGCCCCCTGCTTGAATCTTCAAACTTTTCAAGAGCCAGAAGGTTAACTGGAGCATTTTTAAAGCAGTTCCACTTAGCCTACGCTAGATAATATCCAACGGCAGATGCAAGAGGTGTGTGAGATGTAGCCGCTTGGGCCGAGATAACTGGGCTTGAAGAAAGAAAAGAAAATGCCGCTCATAGAGAGGTCGGCCACTCGCGTGCACAGGAAACATCACAGATACCACCATGGCATGAAAGCTAAGAACAATTGAACTAATCTGTAATCTCCAGCCATGAGTAGATTCCAGCTTGGACTACGGTGGCGTATTGTTTCCCATCGGCAGAACTATCATTCGGGAGACTAACCCGTTCGGCTGCTTGAGTCATGAGTGTGTCTGAGGAAAAGATTACATCAAGGGTGCTTAGCAGAAAATGTGGTGCTCTAATGTTATGAGACCAAACGAAAAATGGAACCAAGGGGTTAAGGTTATGGAAGAGTAGTAGGCGTGTTGCTCGTGTTGACACCAGTTCAGCGGATCATCGAGCCAGCCGATGCATGGCTTCGGACACTAATCGGGTATTTATGGCTCTCATGTTGAGGCAATGCTCGGTCGAGTATTATGCCTAGCCATGTCAGGCTGCTACGGTGGTCAATACAAACTTATTTGGGTTCTAAACTAACAACTCATCTCGATAAGAGGGACTTCAGGTGAACTATACTGGTTGTGTGGCCGAAAATACACTCAACTTGATATCACACTTCTATCAAAAGTGAAAGTAAGGAAGGCAATTAAGGTGAAATAGATTAACAATGTTTGCCATAAGGCGGGGGCGGAATTCTGCGACGAAGCAGCTGGAGTTGAGTGGGTTCGGACATGCCAGCGTGGCATAATATCGCCTTCAACTAGCATGCTGCCACAGCAGGTCTCATGAGCCCAACGATTCAACTATTTCTGCAGACCTGGCACAAGGACAACAAGACTAAAATCTGGTTACCATGTATGACTCTGTCGCTGGAAGTAGGCGCAACGGACTGTTCATACCAGCAGTCATTCCGTGCTGGATGATCGAAGTTCGCTGACCTTCTAGCACCCAAGAAGATATTGAACGGCCGATGATAGTTAACGACGATGGATCGTCCAGACTGCTCCTTGAGAGTCTATCTGAGCCATGCGTATAGTATGTACTTTGGTCTTGAAATTTGTGGCTCAGCTATTGTGGCTATCACAGTCTCAAGTATGTTTGCTACTTAAGTGAGTAGCGCAGTATAGATTAGCCAGAGGCAGGCAATGAGTCAGAGTCAGCTCATGCCGCCGTGTCATCACAGGATCATAGTCGAGCAACCGAAATGCCGATATGCCTCCAAATGCCGTTTTGAGAACCTCGGTCTGTTAAGTAAGAACGCCAAGTCCAGAAAATATCATTCTACCATTTCGCAGTGTCCGGAAGGCGTCGTTTATTTCCAGAGACAGAATGTCACTTAGTCTGTGCATAAACTACCAAAGTGCAGCACCTCTAGGACAGCCCGGTGTCTTGCTGGAAGCAGGCTTTGAGACCGGGAGCCCACTATAGGCGAGCGTGAGCACGAAACTTGCTCGCATGATATGGAAAATTCTAGCAGAGAGTCATATACCTACCACGATGGGGGTTGGCACGATGCCAATGTTCCGTGAGGACTACGTCCGGCTCACCACTCATACCCTTGAGGCAGTATATCCGCTTCCAGCCGCATCACGGACGAAGTCCATAAAGTATAACACATTCCTTATTCAGGTGCATGCGCACAGTGGCTCCACCTCCAAGACTTCTGCCGACCGTGTCCATAAATTAAGAACGTTCTGATGGTCGCGACACCGGCTACGCGGGACGCGGCCGTGCGCGGCAGAAGCAGTCCTATGCCCGACACGTGCATGAAGTTCCGGGCACTGACTTGCCTCCCCAGAAAGGCCTGCATAGGCGGGACGGCAAAAGTCTGTGTCGCGCAGTGCAGAATGTCTGCGAATCCTGTCAATCCTGGGAATAAATCGTAAGCGAGACGTCTGTGCCTATTGTTTTACTGGGACTGCGTTAGGGGGGATACGGTTTCATAAAACGCCAGAATATCCTGAGAGATACGCGTGACGCTTTAGTGATGAGGGGCATTTCGTTTCGGAGGCTGTTTCGATTTACTCCGTGGGCGGCAGCGCAGCTACCCAGCTTATTGAAAATGATAGACACTGCAATGCGCCACTGGAAATCGGGATGGTTTCGCCTGTGTTTCTGGAGCGGTCAATTATGGCTATGATCTGGAAGAACGACGGCGTTGGCCGCGGCATTTCCGTCCGCGATGAGACTTTCAGATAGCCATACTGGAACGTGACAGGCCCAAGGCAGATGCGCGCAGCAGAATCTCACCTTATTGGGCTAACGACCTGGTTGTTGGAGGTGGGCCTACACAATATATTCATGCATGATTTGTCGACGACGCAACCAAGAACGGTTGGTGGCCGGTGGGCTTGCGTCACGGCTGGAGCGTAGTCTACAGTTTAAGCAAACTCGACTGCGCACGCTGTTCAAACGATCAGTAACGATGAGATGACGGATGCTTCGAAAAACGCCCAGAACACGTGTTGCATGTGTGGTACGTGTGGCCTCTCCACATCTCCGTTGGCGAATTGCGCGTTGGTGTGGTCAGTCGTTGTTGGTCCTGTTGCTTTCTCTTTGGCTGGTGCAGATCTTTGATACGACCGTGTCCCAAACCCTAAATATTAATTCCAGAATCGTGGCATGGGTTATCCCGCTGAGGTTGGCTGCAAGACACAGTTTGCCGTGCCCTAGCCAACCTCGCATTCTATCTGGTGGTGGGTTATGATGCGCAACCTCGTCGGCGTTAACGGATTGAGGAAGCGGAACCACACATTGCCGGTGACGACTTTTCCAGGTAGCGAACACAACACCACCACGGGGTTCTAGCTCACACCCCATGAGAACGCCGATATATAATATTAGATGGATTGGTGGGATTCGCTATAGTGTATGCGCCTCAATAAGCCAAGACTATGCGGGGTCGCTTTTGCATTTTTGCATTTATTTGATTATTCTTTTTCCTTCTCATTTTTTCTTTTTTTGTATCTGGAGGACGGATCCTCCGCATCAACTACTCTGTATTTGTATAGCCCCGCTCGATGACATGTCTTTCACGGTCGGTTTGTTCAGTTGTCTCACAAAATTTAGAGGTGTGATCCATCATCAACGTAAGTGCTGCAGCCCATTTAGGGATGTGCTATATAGGTCGGCATCTCCATGGCGCGGCGGGGCAGCTCAGTTGGGCAGGCCAGGGGATCACCACCTGTTCCTTGCAGGCGCGTCCTTTACCGGGCCATAGCGGATAGCCCCTTTAGAAGTTGGAGACCTTGTGCCCTGCAGCGAGAATTTTGCTATGGAAATCGTACTATTACCAGTAATACAAACCACTAGTGTCGGCTGGTGCGCTTAATTACATTGGGGCATTGTATAATCAACGACAAATGAATCCCCTCATTGGACGGTAAACATTTCCGGACGATTCCGAGTTAAGACATGATCGTGGCAATGAGCTCGTTAAGGTCTGGCAAAAATAATCATCATGGTATCATTCAGTTTGTTCTCCTATGTCGCATTCCTGGACATTCTGTCGCGGCCTCCTGTTAGGTATCATTATATGCCCGGAAACCAAATCCCAATTATCCACATGCTTGTAATGTCATGTGTCCATGCCCAACATGATCTGCCTGACGCCCTTTGTATGCCATTCAAGTGAGTCCAGATAACGCCATGCCAAATCAATTTTGCCCAATGCTATAAATAAAAAATAAAAAATGAGTTATGGCTTCATGCTTCGCCTATTGGCTTTCAAGCCACTGAGAATGCCCCTCTTTGAGGCGACGGGACAAGTCGGTGTTATAGGAGTTATAGGTGTGAGAGGGAGTGACGCAGCAGATATGCTTTTCGATGCAGCATGCTTATTCTTTCTTGCTGCCTTGATGATATCGTTGTATTTTACTGGTGAACGGGGCGACTCCACGACTTCTGCCGCGCCTTTTGCCTCCGCAGCTTGCTCCGCAGTTGATGTTATTAGTGATGGTAGGTTGATCGTTGATACAGGTAGGGGAGGTAATATGAGGTCATCTCTGGACATTGTACTACTGGCGGTGCGAAGGAAGGGTCTGCTTCGCTTCCTGACCAGGCTGAAAGTTCGTTGCACGCGGTTGAGTACAGCAGGTGCCTTGGATACTCGCAGAGGACCATCTAGCTGACCATCTCTTGCAGCATCGGGAACGTATCGTGTCTCTGCAAAGGGATCTTCTTTCAAGAATGAAGGTGGTGTGGTTGGGATCAGACTGCTTGTCCTCGGTGGGTGACCATCTGCAGCTGGGTGGTCTATTGGTGTCTCAATTGAGATATCGCTCTCTGTATCCGAGGCAGATGATGTTGTCGATCGCCGAGGCGAGGGAAGGTCCACCAGCGAAGGTTTGCCGGAGTAGATGACCGAGACGACTCGCGCAGTATCTTCATAGCTCTTCCTCCGTACTGATGCACCTTGTGAAGCCTCACTGCAAGAGTCAAAGTCGTAGTCGGAGAATTCGTCCGCTGAGGACGAAGCGTCTTCCTCTGAAGACATGTATGCGTCATGTGGTGTCGTCAGAGATTGTGTAGCCGACTCGATTGAACTCAACTTGAGGCTATCGAGTATGCGTGAGGCGCGTAGACTCGACTTTTGCGGAAGAGCTGGCGGCTCCACAACCGTATCCTCTTTTCTGGACTCCTTCACGTTGGTGGCTTCGCCTAGTAAGCAATCTTCGTCCATTCCAGCGAATTCGTTGAGCAGGTCGGCGTTGTAGGTAGAACGGGCTGTGTAGCTGTCGTGCGATCGAGCACGCAATGGTTGAGTACTTGCTTTCTCCGAAGTGTCAAACTTCCTGGCCTCCGTTATAGAAGAATGAACGTCCCCTTGGGCCATGGCGGGCTGCATCGATGGTAATAAGTGATTCCCACCCACCAGTTCCTGCTCGTATAGGAATGGGTGTGGAGTTCTTCCGTTATCTTTGGTCAATCCACACTAATTAATATATTGTAAGCCTCAGATCGGTAGACGACTTCAGGTGTAAGGAAGAGGCAATAAGTGAAGTAGCATCAGAGCATACTAGCTGGTTAATGAAGGAGGGAGCGAGGGGTGTAAGTAGTTCTTGTAAGTGCAGACTTGAGTGTCTTGGACGGGGGGTCCACGAAGATTATCGACCCCTGGTCCCGGCCCCAACCAAGTGGCCCCTTGGGCCACGGAGTGATCACGGAAACGTTTCTGCTTACTGAAATGGGCGTGGATGAGACCTCTATGCAGACTTGGCGAAGTTGTGCACAAGGTCCGCTGGACGCAACCGGTTAGAGGCAACAGCTCGGGCTTCAATTGGTCGACTAGAGGTCTGTTTCATGTAGAGATGGGGGATTGCGAAGACGATTGGGTTAGGTTGGCACAGGCCCTCAGTGCAGGTAAGCCTGGACAAGAGCAATATGTAAGTAAGTAAGTACGGAGTAATAAGACTCGATATTCATATTTGGGTTCTTTGAAGAACTGGAGGGGTTGAAGAAACGTTTGAAGTAGTGCGAACATGATCAATTGAGAGGCTGGCCGCTGGGGAGGCGATCAGCTAAAGTAGTCTGTCAAAGCCTATTTCCAAGATACATAGGAGCTGGTGCCCTGTTTCTACCGTGGCCGCTATTACCTCAGAGCGCCTTGCCAGTGTAACTTGGAGGGTCTTCATCAAGGAACCGAAGACAGGGTCCATCTCCAGAGAGAGATCGGACACCCAACTTTGAGCTCATCGTGGAGGCCGAGGAGGAGGCAGGGTTGAGGGAAGAAACGGCGACAAGGGGTTGGGTCGTGGGGCTATGAACTAGGGGGCTTGGTTGGATTCGCTTCACGATTTCGATAGGGTCTCCAGTTAGTGCGAACGAGATAGATTTCGCGCCAAAGTGTTTCCAAAGTTTCTAGTTTTCTAGAAACACCAGCAGGGCGCTAAACGATTGCTCATAAGAACGCGATAGTGGTCACATGGTGAAGTGAAATGAATGGGGTGATGAACGCCATGGCGCTCTCTCGCTTCCTGTTGCGCGTCCGAAGTCCGCAAAGCGCAAACACATATTGAGTTGCATACATATCCATGTGGTTGACGACAATTTTACTTTATGTGGTGCCGACCGTTGTGCTGGGGCTATTCCCCACCCGAGAAAAACCTAACATTATCTGAGCGTGTGGATATGGAGGCTGGCATATCAGACGATCGTGATTTTACGGATCCTGTAAAATCAGAATGGCGGTAAGATGGAATTTACGTTGCAGATGAATCTCTCGTCGCAAGTGATAGGATTTCTTTGTTGCGTAAGTGACGGAGAAGATGCATTGGCAGTTGCCCCCCCTAAACTTCGCCGGCGCGGTGGCACCAAGAGAGGCATACGGAAGATGGCGCTGCGCAACAATTCAATTGCCATGCAATGCACAATTTCACCCGGTTGATCCCATTTGGATTCACGCACTGGGAATGTCTCACACGCGACTCGCTTGCAGCACCCATGAGAATGATAACTTTGATCAAGTCTTAAAAGTCGCGGCGTATTCGAAGTTGCGAACCGCATGCAGACCTTTCGTGATGATCCCGGGAATGCGGCTGTCTAGCATTGATCTAACATCGCCGCTAACAGTTGGCGTTAAGAAGCTCTAACTTGGTGGCTGTCCAAGCTGGTCGTCTAGTGATGGTAGTAATTATAGTTTCACCAGATCAGACCTCCTATCTTACAAATATAGGTTCCAAGCTCAACTAGTCGAGCAAGTGCTCAGGGATGAGTCACTAATGGCCCAAAGTTTCTCTCTGATAAAAAGCAGCTTCAGTCGATTCAAGCAAGACATTCCTGATAGGACTCGCAAAAGTTGAGCCGGTTATGTGCATGATGATGACAGGATAAGGCCGAAACTACAGTCCCGCCCTGCGAGAAGCAAGGAAGGGTCGATTCCTCAGCAGCCAATCATGTTACGTGGAGAGGTTCTGATGTGGCTGTCACATCCAGGAAAGAGACCTATGCTTGACTATGCTACCACATCATCCTGCGGCACTGGCATCGCGACACCTCATTGTCCGATTCAGCACACCTGATTCTGCCGCTGTGAAATCGACTCTACGAATCACATCTAGATGCATTCCGTCCCTCCACAGACCGATATTTAGCCCTTTACCTGCAACATGTTTGGCGAATGGTAGTTCTTGCCAGCCGGCTGTTCTCAAGCTGCTCTTAGACGCCCAACCAAGTCTTTTCATCCGACGGCCCTGTCTCATGATGGCATCCGGGTTTTCGACGAGTTTACCTCAAGCGGGGCAGCAATGAAACATCACTCAGGCCATCCCCGTTCGTCTGATCTGCGATTCAGCTGCACCAGATGCCAGAAAGCTGGATAAGCAACCGCCCAACCAAAATACACAAAACAAATCTGTTGTCCGAAATGCTTCACATTTCCCCCATTGCATATTGCACACATTTTGTCGCCGGATAGTCGTCGCCACAACTGTCTCTGTTCAATGATTTACCTGGCCAGGATTCCTGAGGAATGTTAGAGCTTCCTGCGATCTTCGCACTGACGAGGGAGGAAGCTGATAGCGTCATCTGGGGACAAGTAGCGTTTGTCATAGTCAGTTGCATGCAAATGCGCATCATCACCAAACGAGGTTGCCTTTGGGTTTGGATCGCCCTGTTTACAGCAATGACACTGGCTTTTCGACCGGTGGTAGATGGCGTCACTCGAGCGTTACTGAACGCGACCTGGTGCAGATCTCGTTCCTTGCTTCTGAAACTAACCAATCGAGCATAATCAGTCTTCATCACGACACTATACTCGATACGGCTTAACCAGAACTAAATTAAGCTCATGCCACCCAACTGGACAGCTAGTTTAAGACTAAGTCTCTCTTTCTCTATTCCATTCTTCTGGAACATGAGTCGTGGAAATATCAATTAGTTTGAACCCCAGTAAGCTGCTTCCTCATTGTCGCATTCATATCCTCTCACATTATGGCCCTCGAGATTCAATATCGAAAGAAAAATTCGTCTCGGCGACGAGCAACTAGCGGCATATCACTAGCGGCATGCACAATTGATTTGCGAGATCGTCTGAGGATTCAGGGTCCTAGTTACGGTATGTAGAGTCTGCTCCACCTCTGCAATCCTCATGGCGACGATGTCTTAAAAAAGCGTTCTGAATACGCCCCATATCATCATTGTTCAGGCGATCCGCTGCCAATATCGAAGATGACTCGTGTCGCTATTGATTTCAAATACCATTTTGACGAAGGATTGCCCTTTGGCGCGTCATGTAACCCAGGTTTAATCCCAATTAACAAATGTAGACTGGTGAGCCACTCTCGGCGGCAATTATTTCTACAGCCTGGATTGTAAGATATGATGCACGATTCCTTTGCAGGTGCAACGACAAACAGCATTCAGAGCGTCCGAAAATCACTAGGCAATCATGTGCTGACCAACTTGAGCGCCACATGAGGGTTGTCTATCAATAGTTACTTCTGTGGTAGCGGCAGATGGTCCGCAACACCCGTCTAATCTCACTTAGCGACGTCGAAGCGCCGAACTGCATGACTTTGTTCATTTTTGCTTGTGCATTTCCGTACGATTAGATACCATGTTTTTCAGGCCCGTTCTTCGTCCAGGTCGAGACTGGACGTGTAACACGGCTATATGCAGTTGAGCCAACATTCAGCCTCGCCAGCTGCGGAAGCGATGACTTCCGGTTGGTCTTTTCTAAATTGGTAACAGACAACCCACAGGATTCTGAGGCTGAGTGCGAAGGCGGTAACATATTTCTGTTCTCTTTGTAGTACCGCTGAGTGGTCAATTTGAGGCAACGGGCTGTTCTAGAGCTGCCACTGGCTTCAGAGTACTGTAAACCGAACGTAGCTGATCTCTCACTATGGAGCCAATTTGATTGCATGAGGGCCTTGGAATTGCCGAGGAATTGCAGGGGTTGTGTAAGTGGAAGCGCATTTTGAAGGATCATACGGTGCCCCATTATTGCAGAAATAGATGTGCTTCTCGAAATGTGGGGTCTGATGCGAGATCTATATCAACTCCATAGCTTCAAAACCATCTCGATCAGCATAATTGCGGATTTCCAAAAGCTGAGATGTAGATCTTTGTCCATCATATCCACTGACAAGGTCGCCGCCAATGTAGCCTATCCGTTGGTCGCTTGTTCCATCTATGTTGCTATTTGTGATCCAACAACTTGAGCTTGCAAGGGCCGCCATCCCCCACGAGAAGAACCCCCTGGGCAAGATTCGGCCACTACATGAGCATCATGCGATTGACCAGATCCAAACCTGGTAGTAATTTGAGGATCACGTAGCATGCTGACATTACAAGATATACTGATTTCCAAGCGTTCGTTATGAATCAAGATCGGTTTAATGACTTTTTAGTTCATGTTACTGTCATGCATATCATGGACACCCTCAAGGCTTTGACCACCGGGTGGTTGCCAAGCATGATTGGCTTATCCGTTCGAGGCTGACAGCTGAAGGATGACTAGAGTCACACAACATTCACCTGAGGCAAGTCCATAAACACCTAAGGGTGTGGAGCGGATGCCTGCGACGTCCTGTTAGGCCTTGTGAGAAGGTAGGAAAACCCAATCGTAGCTTCCCCTACCTTGCTATATGTCATGCATGAACAGACTGATCTCCTGCGAACGCACAAATACCCATTACACATCGTAAAATGCCGGGAATCCAGCATGAAGGTGACAGATTTACTAGAGAGCGATCGCGATTGTTGAGTACGACCCCATTCTATGCACCACCCAACAAACAACACATGACCCCGGAACTGATACAGCGATCTTGATCCGGCGGGGTTACCAGAACGGGAGTATCATGTCAGACATTATATATTACTACTTGGTGTGCACATGAGTCGGGTCAGCATGCTAAATGTAAGCTTATGTGCCGAATCAGCCATCAGCACTTCAACTGTGCATGCATTTACAGGATGCAGACGTTTCTACCACCAATCATGGCAAGCAATTGTCTAGAATGTTCAAGCCGGTCATCAATTTCGTTGTCCGAAAACCATCGAGGTCGAAAGCACATCTGCGGACATTCAACTGTCTCAAAAGAAACCCGGCACTTCCCCACGGATGACATGAATTAAAGCCTTTAAATAGGTCAATAGCGGATGTAAACGCGAGTATGATTCCCATCCTATCAGACTCCATCAAATTTTCCGCCTATATCTGACCCAAGCAGAACTACTTGGTATATTGGAAGACCTCGCGTGTATCCATGTGTATCCAATCCTTGGATTTACTGCATGCATAATGCTGAAAACCCTTTTTTTGCTGAGAAATTAGTCGAACTTTGTTATATCAATCATAAAGTCACAAATGGCTTCAATTCTCGGTGAACCATTATTTGATAAGTGTTTACCACTCTCTCTTCTTCCTTGAAACACACTAATCTACATGCGCAAGCTATGGACGTAACTACCAGGACTTTGAAAACCACAGATTACAACACTTTTTCTCGACTCATAAGCATAGCGAACAGTCACCATGCATTCCAAAATAAATTACGTTGACGCGCTGCGACTGGTCGAACCACAAAGCTGTTCCCCCGAGGCTCTTGAGGGGCTATAAACGCGCGTCTGACTGCATGCTCTATAAAACCTTAAAAGACGACGTCTAACGGTTAGCATTCAACGGTCTCATGCACGCCATCGGGAATCTGACTGAGCCCTATGCAAGCTACCCAGTCGTATTCACGCGTCCAGCTATCCGGTGCCGTTATATGCAAGAGGATGGAGACATTGATCAAGACTAGTGTGGTTCTACGCTACTCCCCAGAAACGCCGCTTGGAATCTACGAGGAGCCGAGCTATTTCGGTCCCGGGCTTGCGCGCTTGAGACGCTGCCTGACAGTCATTCTTCTGCTGATGATTCTTAAGTCTCCTCCCAATGAGACTGGAGAAAAGCTGAGGCCTGTGGGGTTCGTGTTATTCAATGTTGCTTTACGTGGAGGAGAAGTAGTAGGGAATTTGCTTTTTGAACGACAGAAGCTGTTGGGCTTATGCGGTTGCTAGCCTGCCCACCTTACTCACTGTTTATCTCCATAATTATCATATTACAACCAGAACAATGCTACAAACACAATATCGTTGGATTAGGAAAAAGTCACTTCAATTTCTCGTCTCACTGTCTTCAGCCTACTATAGAAACTTTTCCAAATCTTCGACGTTCCCTACCACACAAACGATTTCAACCATCTCAGTCGTAGACTAAGTAGCCTAGAAGAGTATGTTATGCAGAGCTTGAATGACTTGTAGTGCGGAAATCTCCAGTAGATTCAAGGTTTACTCCATACGCATGAAAGTGGAGCATGTTCTGTTGCAACAATGTAACGTTTTCTTCAATGCTGAAATCTTGCTTTACTATGTTCAAAGAATACCGACCATCATCTAATTCATTTGACTTGCCTTCCAACCTCATATAAGTGACCTTTGAATACCATCCCCTGTTGTGACCATCTAACCTAACGTAGCGTAGGATACTAACCGTTTGAATACGGTCTAGCATCAGGAGTGACAGGTAAGTTTGGCATAAGCTTATCTGCCGACTTAATAGTATCGTCTCAAATGCTGCCTCGGCTTTTGAACGAGTGATCGCATCTACGAGCACGACCCGATCCCGACACAGATTATTTGCGTATTAGATAGTTGATTTACTTGTACTTGCGTGGGGGTGCTAGTATACAATGGAGTCCCTTTGTAAAGTCCTACTACATAGTTCTAGACTAATCATATCTCATCGCATGCCGGATTTCCCCCTCGACAAGAAAGGCCTGACTACAAGCTTCCTGTGCTGTCCAGTGTGATCGGGTGACTTGATGACCAATGAGCCTGTTTGCCTCGTGTCCCGATGTTCGCAACCGTTGTGTTCATTTCCGCATCTCCTAAACCATGCCCTGCGTGCTCCACTGGATAGATGTACCGAAAATATATCTGACCTTCCGTGATATGCATATGACAATCAGACTAACGACTATGAATATTTCCGCACGTTTTCTCTGAGCGATGTTGAATATCCAAGGATGGACATCGTGGGCGACAACCTGATTTATAAATGCCTTCTAGCGGGGCCTACAACAATACGACCACCTACAAGTAGCATAAAACGAAATACCGTCGCACTTGGTATCGTAGGTATAGTTCCTGGCAGTCTGGAATAGCGTAATCGGTGGCAGTGTCATACATGGCCCTACGTCGACCCGTCTACGAAGAGGATAAGGCGAGCCTCTTTCTCAACGGCTGGTTCCGTCGAATCACAGACCAATTATGGCCGATTTTTCAGAAGCATGGACTTTATCCCCTCCACAACGGTCTCTTCAGCAGCACTTATGTCTTTAAAGACCCAGCCACCAAAGTCGTTACGGGCCAAGCAACGTTTCTCTACTGCGTTCACACCGGGAAAGGGCTACCGCATTCGGCTTATAAACGGTACTATAAACACTATGCTCGAGTTTCCCATAGGTAGAGACAAGATGACGGATATTGTAAACAACTTGGTTTTCATAGAACTCATTACAGCTAATGTTTTAAGCGGTGGTGTTGGTCAACGTTACGATATCATCGTCACGGTCGATGGTGGCCAAGCCTGTGGTAACTACCGGATACTAGCATCGTGCGACAGTGCTTGAAGCGCCGTCAATGACACGTTTGACGATATTCGAGGTATTGTGCGGTACGCTGAGTCTGATAGTTTGCCAAAGTCTTCCGCGTACAGACGGCAGGAGGCTTGCCTTGATGAGGGCATAGGTTAGACAATATTTTCCGCTCCCTGAAGGTTGATGCCAATGTACCTACTTTCCAGACACCCAACGATGTTGGATCGAGCTTCTGTTCTGGATTCTTAGAGGGACCATGAACGACGCAACCTTCCTGTCAGAGTGGAACGAGCCAACCGAGTTACAAAGATTCATATTTCCGGTGGTATATAAGACAGTAAAAATTTGCTCATAGCACTGGAACAATTCATCGATGATGTGATGGTTATTAACACCACAGAGCGCACCAATGCCGTCGATTTCGTCAATGAATGGCTTCACCACGTTGCGGAATCTGTTCTTGCTTTGCAGGTCTAATTAAATGGCTCCAACTTTTGACATACTGACTGATGAATCGACAGACATATCCAATCCATCGCCACGGCCATGGCTTCTGCGTTTTGGCGCAGTGCACTTGAACCTACAATTTTTCTATCAACTTGACCACAATCAATCCAACGAGACGTAATTTTGACAGCGAGCGCCACACAAAGACAGGGTTCGTCTATTCTCACAGTAAGTAAGTGCTAAGCGTTATTACCAAAACAATAAATATTATGGAGTAGAAAGAACAAATCTTGGCCTACCGCTTATTGCGTCATTAGTATCGATCCTTGATCACTATCGCTCAACTTCTCACACCTAAAAAGCTTCGATATCGCCTCCATCATTATTCATGCGAGGTTGGATCCATCACCAATTTTTGCGAGATATCCGCCTCCACTGGACTGGCCGCTGCCATGACCATATTCACAATATGAATCAAACACGGACAAATCGGTTTGATCACCAACGACGCTCCCACCATCGTCTGTTGATATAGAATCGATGTTGTCCTCCATTTCGATCTGAGGAGATTTGATCTCAGATGAACCATCGCTATTAACGTCTTTTTGCTCTTGGTATGCCTCTCGTCCTAGATCTCTTGATGTAGGATGCTCCTGTTCTCCTGCAATAGCTTTTGCATTGCCTTCATTATTGGCTGAACCAATTGTTGAAGTCCTGCGCTGAATCGACTTTCGATTGCCGCCCGTTGCCCGGCTAGAAACACTTAAGAATGCTGGCAAACTTTTGCCGCATGTCTCTGCCCAAGCTCCGAGTAACAGCGCCACTAGGAAAAAGGCAGGAACTTTCAAAGAAGTGGCTTGCAGTAAGGAGTTGAGTAGGTTCACGAAGGATTGAAGCAGTGCCAAAGTAAGCCACCTCCACTTCCACAGCTTTAAGGATTCATGTTGGAGATCGAAAAGCAAAGGTTCGTACCGCTTCGGGTTGATGAACCATTCCCAGCGGCCTCCCTGTTGTTCTCGGTCGACTTTCGTATCTGGTTTCCAAACTCTAAGCTTCCTAAGTCTATGCTCCCAGAATGGCCTTAGCTTGCCCTCGTTGTCGTACGGTTCTCCTTCACAGAATCTCCTCCAACGCTGGACAACCTCAAGAGCAAACGATTTGTCGACATGAAAATACTCTCTATGGTCATGCACTTTGCATTGGCAATTGAAGGAATGCTTGAAGCCCTCCAGCTCTGCATGCATGAGGAATTCGGCTCTTTTGTAAAGTCGAATAGGTACATGCTCAGGGTCATCCTGTTCTTCGATCTTTAAATGCCGGCAAGCTTTGGCGATCCTCTGCAAACGAAGTCGTTCGGAGCCGCTAGTGGAGCCGATTTTCACGAGCCTAACCCCGGAGCCGTCTGCAGTGATGATATCAAATATGTAATTGTTGCCTACTTCGTCCTTTTTTTGACCTGCAGGCAGAGGCTTTCTCAAACAGTCTTGTATCTTTTTGTCTGCTTTAGAAATGCTTGTGCTTGGTCCCCGGGCTGGCTCACTCTGAGCCTGACGAGGTGGAATAGGGCGTTTTGGGGTTGTCACATTGATTCTGGCTTTGTGGGCCAAGGGTACTTCAGGTGCCGACTGAGAGGCAGTGGACTTGTGTGGTTGAGTGAACGGCCTTTTTAGCCTAGGAGATTCATCATCTTGGTTGAGACTGATGAGTTCCTTGGGTTCTTGATTTCGGCGATCTGGTGTTGTCACTTTGATCTCGGCTTTTTGAGGCAAGGGCACTTCAGGTGCCGAGCGCGAGACAGCGGACTTATTGGGTTGAGTGGAAGGCCGCTTTAGTGCAGGAGATTCATCGTCTGAGATGAGACTGATGACTTCTGCGGGCTTTGGCTTGGTGGTGTTCGGAGATCGTCCTTTTCGTACTGGAGTTGTCCTGTCCGGTTCTGGGCTAGGGTAGAAGCTCTGAGATGTCGACGCCGTACCTGCAGATACACAGCGTCGTTTTGGTGACAGCTCAGCTGGCGGGTTCGAAGGAGAGCGCCGGCTGTGTTGTTCCCCAGCGGCTCGCGCTAGTGGTCGGTGGGGTTTAAAGCGATGTCCTTGCCTCGGAGGTGTTATGAACGCTGACGTCTCCATGGAGTTGCGGGTATGAGAGCTTGTGAATGAGTCGCCCATGATGAGTGGGGCTGGCCAGTATTCTGTGAGTGAAGTATGGATAGAGAGAAACTAATACTGTGGGAAATTGGTTCTCGAAAAGCAAAGCAAATCCTTCTACTTATCTCTTCGTACCGAGAAATTGACGTTAAGCGCCAGTGGGTTACTTGCGACTCGATACATGCACAGCCGATGCAGTCTGGTAACAAGCCTCTTCTAGGAACCAAACTTTGAAGCATGGATCCCGAATATCCTGTAAGCTGAACAAGATGAAACCTGGTAATGCATGGGAAGGTTGGGGTCAGGGCCTCGGCGGACGTGTTGGTGAGGCGCAGCCTTGTTGCCCGTCCAGGTTATTCTCTCGTGCAAGTAATTATTGTCGTTCCATGCTTGGAAGGCCGTAGATTGCTGTGCACGCTGTACCGTGCAGTTCAGGTGTAAAATCATGTCACTCTGGGCCCATTATTGCGCATTGCAGATTCACATGCCCAACTGCCATATAGTGCCGATGTCGAGAGCGACTCTTTTAGCATGGCGACCAGAGGCCTTGGGGCTTGGCGGCCTTATTTGAACCCCGACAACAACCTTGGAGTTGCAACCTAGTTAGTGCCTATGGCAGTAAAGGTGAAATCTGAGAAAGGCACAGCTGCTCTGCCTGCTTCGTGTCAAGCCTTTTCTTTTTTCTTTTTTGGCCAAATAAGGTAGCGATCGCTGTGCCGAACCTAGCTTGGTATTTCTCGGGAGGGGCCTCTGTGGTGGGAAGTTCTATGCATTCAATGCCAGGCAATCAGTGCCAGTCCAGAGATTCCATCTCTATACTATTTCCCCTGGGTGGCTTAGTTTAGTGCTCAGAATAAGAAAGTTTATTAATGAGTTTCACAACTCTAGTTTTACTACTATTCTTTCAGCATACGAAGTACAGTAACTACCCCTCCTAATGTTTCGGCGCCGCTCTTCATTGCCTCAACCTCCCCACTCGCCTATTTCCACGCGACACCGCCTTGTCCGGTCATTTAGCAAAGATTCCCGGCGGAACCAAACAAGACCTTTTGGCGATCAACGCAACCAGGTCCGCGAATGGTATTGAGCTCATTAGCTCAAGACTGTCGACATGAGCTTCCAAAAAGGTCGAGATCCAGTTTCGAAGTTCGATTGCAATAAGGGAGTCGACACCATGGCTTGCAAGTGTTCGATCAACTCGAATGTCATCGACGAGGACTGCTAGAAGGCGGGCCAGCTTTGTTTTAATTGCAGTTAAGGTGGTCTCGACAGCCTCCTCGGCGCTTCCGCAACATCTCAAGACCGCTTGGACATCAACTTGAGTGGAACTTGGGTCTCGCCGCTCTTGCCCTCGAGACTTCCTCCAGATGTAGGAAAACTTCGGATCTGGTCTTTGGAGTATCCCTGCTTCATCCTGGGAGCTCGGGTCGGCTCTGCTCAGGCCACAGAGCAACTGCGCCTCATTCGGTGTAGCTGCGACGGGGTTCTTTATTGCTTCCTCAATTGTTGCCAGGAATTCCCCGAGCCTGTACGTAGTCAGGCCTTGGCGTTTCATGAACTCTGCCGCAGCCTCGTTTTCTGCCGTATATCCCGCATCCTCAACTAATCCGACATTTATGGACCGACCTGAACTCCTGTTAGCAAGATCATGGTATTAGTGGGGTTTGCATTACCTGGCAGTCTTAATACTGCTCGATAGCGAGCAACGGCATCCTGGAACGTGTTACCGGCACCATAATTCCCCTGGCCCAAAGACCCGATCACACCGCCGATACTTGAAAGGAGCACGAAGAAATCAAGTGAATCCCCGAAAACCTCATGTATGTTCCAAGTTCCAAAAACTTTGGGTTCCATTGCAGCTCGCCATTGCGTGTACCCCATCCCTTCCACTCGGGAATCTTCTAGAACCATGGCACCTTGGATAACGCCTTTGATCGGATGGTCCCTGCAACGATCCTTCAAACTTTCAAGGAATGTCTTATCCAAGACACTCCCCTTATGTACCGTCACTTCTACTCCCCGCCCAGACAATTCTTCAACCATGTCTTTCGTCGTTTGACCATCCAGGCCGGAGCGCGATATTGTTATGAGCTTCTTAGCACCAAGGTTGGCCAGAAGACGGAGAGTTTGCTTTCCAAGGCCACCAGTTCCACCAATGACGAGGTAGGAAAAGTTCGATTTCAGCTTTACAGCCGCTGGTTTCGGTGGTTGGACCTAGATGTATCAATTAGCTTTCTGTGCGAGAAAATCTGCTGCCGCTCCTATCAAACCAGACAGCTATTGTCCCGGATGTTTCCACATATTTTCCCACAGAAAACCAGTTTTTAGGGGTTGGAGGATGGCCGACTTACTAAAATGGGTTCAACGGGATTAGTCTTCAGGAGAAGTTTGCCCATATGTTGTCCAGATTGCATCAATCTGAAAACTTCCTCCAGTTTTGAGAGTGGTCTAGCCTCTATGGGACCGAAAGTGGTGATTTGACTTTGGGCAAGTAAGCTGAAAACGGTGTCAAGAATTCCATGCAGCTGGTCTGGTCGTTTCCTCCCAAGCATTGTCAGATCCACCGTGGAGAATTGGGTGTTTTTCTCGAGAGACCTCATTTCCAGTCTTGATTCGAAAGAAAGTAAGTCCTTCTTTCCGATTTCGACGAACCGTCCCAGAGGGGCGAGAAGATCAACACCCTTTTGTAGTGCTTCGCCGCTGAGCGAGTTGAGCAGTACATCGACACCTTCGCCCTTGGTCTGGCGAAGAGCTCCTTCATAAAAGTCAAGTCCACGACTAGAAAATATATGTTCGTCTGGTATTCCAAAGGTATTCTTGATGAACTCGCGCTTCTCGGCACTGCCCACGGTAACAAAGATCTTGCCAGCTTTGCAGACGTTTTGAGCCAACGTAATCGCGGCTTGTCCAACTGCGCCAGCTCCGGAGTGAATCAGGACAGTTTCTCCAGCTTGCAGGTTAGCTCGATCGACTAGGGCGTAGAAAGCCGTGGCATATGCGATACCAGTAGCGGCGGGGATATCCAAACCCATGTTCTGCGGCACACGAAGGACCCTCGATTTATGGACATTGGACGTAGTTGCAAGACCATCAAAATCGCATACGTAGACCGAATCACCGATAACAAATTGGCTAGACAAACTATCGCCAACTTGCACGACTTTTCCGCTTCCTTCTAGAAGCAACTCGGAATGTCCGTCAAGCTGGCCCATGGCAATCATGATGTCCTTGAAGTTGAGAGAAATGAATTCAAGCTCGACACGGACTTCTTCTGGTCCGACTGGGCGCGAGTGCTTCTCGGAATCTGCCCAGTAGAGGGTATCCAGAAGTCCAGGTACTCGAATCTTCAGACCCAAGGCGCGCCCGGATTCGAGTGAGCTTTGGAGTCGTGGGTGGAATTTGGACACACTATCCCGAACATAGTCGTTCATTTGGAGTTCCTCGACGACTCGTGGAATCAGGATCTGGCCATCACGGACGGCATACTCCCACTCTATCATCGACTCTGGGTTATAGTCATATAGAGAGCGCCGGAAAATATTGAAAATATTAACAGCGGCGCGGCAATCCCATTCATATCTGTTTTCAGCACTCGAGTTCTCTTCGAGATCCGCGGTCACAAATTTCGCTGAACGATTCTCGGATCGTAAAGTGCGTGAGAGTCCCGTAATGAGAGCTCCCATTGGCTTAGGGGTCTCAATTGCCGCTCCGGTAGTGATCCAGAGAACTCCTGCAGCATAACTGCATATCTGCCGGACTTTTTGCCAGTCTTCATCGGCGCATGTGGCCAGGAATGGCTCCATCGACTCCAGGAGTACCACTACAAGCCTATCGCTTGGCAACAGATCTTTCAATTCGACCGTCGCCGCAGGAATACCCTCTGCTCTAAAGATTTCCGATAGGTGTTGAGCCAAGCTTTCTTCCGCTGCGCCATGTACAATCTGGACTATTTGATCGTCATAAATATCCTCCGTAGATGGACCTGAATCTGTAGCCGAACGTGGAGAAGCAATATCGGATGTGACTGATTGTGTACTTGGGGATTTAACATAGCTTGGAGAATTAGTTAGACTCTGAGATAAATCTTTTGTACCAAGGCACAATGGAGTTGGCTCTTGGCATGCTGACGTTATCAAAACGTTCATTTCATGCTCGGCGTTTCCATAATCTGGAAGGTTGATGTCGGTGCCAGAAAATCCACAGGCTCGGAGGCACTCATCCCATTTAGATATGCCGTGGAGCGGCCCTTCTTGCCGACCGTCCGCCGCTAGCCACCAGCCTGGAAGCATACCAAATATTAACCCAGTATGCAGAGTAGGAACAGTATGCTCAATAAGAACGAGATGACCGTTCTCTTTCAGCAATGCTCGGACATTGTTCAATGAACGCTCGATGTCCCGAGTGGCGTGAGCAGCATTCGTGGCTATTACAAGGTCATATGAACCCAAGTCAAAGCCTTGTTCTATGGGTTGTTTATCAAGGTCAAGTTTCTTGAATTCAATGAAGCCGCCAAATTTCTCGCGCCTTTGTTCCGCCACTTCAAGAGAGCCGGTCGAGATGTCCGCGAAAGTGTATTTGTCAAACTTTGGTCTTCCCAAACAGTCTACCTGTGTGGATAGTGCTTCAATGATTGGCGTTGTTGTGTTCGCAGTTCCGGGGTCTATTTCGAGAATGCGCATGTTTGGGTTTTTGAATTGCAACAGTTGAACATACTTGGCGAGTTGGCGGTTGCATCTATCATAGCTTCCATGGCTATACAGCTTTTCGAGGTGATTGTCTTCTTGAAGCAATGAAAGGGCATCTACCTCACCCCGAAGAATCTCGGCAAGATGAGGACCGATGTGTGCTAGCATCTCCCCAATGGGCCCGGCTCTCTTGACTTGTTCTTCAATATCGGTCGTACTCGAGCTCAAAGACTCAAAGTTTTGGGTAGTGTTGCGACTTTTCAACCATTGGAAAAACTTGAGCAAGTGGCCCTCTATTTTTATCTCATCGTGAGGACTAAGCGAGCCCAGAGTTTTCTGGATGAGGTGTTTCGCATATTCGCTACAAACATGGTTGTTCCCCTGTGCCATCAACTCTGTTTGGCCCAGTTGACAATGGGCAACAACAGCGCCGGACTGGGCCAAATCTGGATCAATAGACCACTTGAGTTGGTGCGTCAATGATTCGCCTTCGGGGCGCTGTGATGGTCCACTGTGTAGAAACCCTCCTGAACTTGCAAGTACTAATCCGTTGACTCTCATAAACATGGAGGACTTCCCCCCTCGAGAATGAGTAACAACTGTATCGGCAATCACCTTTGAGTTTCCATATTGACGTAAGTTTGTGATGACTTCCAGCTCCTGTCCCGGTTTGGAAGGGATATCGGTATGAATATCTAAGCTGTTAATGAAGCTTACCGACGTGGAGCTGCCAAGGAGACCGGCTGTTTTCATGATTGGAAAGACTGACTGGAAGCAGAGATCCAATGTTGACGGATGGATGCAATGTGGCTGCTGATACTTCGCGGGCATAATGGACTGAACATCTGGTACAGGTATGCGACATACTGATCCATGTTTTGATGCCCTTATTTGTTGTTGGCCTGCAAAGACACCAGTGTACTGCAAACCAATTGTTCTCAGTTCTTGGTACAAATTACGAGGGTCAATTTGGATCATGTTTTCCCTTTTGACTTGATCAACCAATGCCGTGGAGGTTTCATCTGTTAAGTCTCGTTGGCGGCCCTGTGATGTCGTCGTTACCATCCCTCGACAGTGTTCTGTTGACTGGCCGTTGTTCAGGACAGAAAATATGTGGAACTCTCTCCAAGAGCTCCCATGGGTGCGTGATCGCAGGGCAAGTATGGTTTCCACCGTCGAAGTGTCTGATATAATGAGAGCACTTCCAAAATTGACGTTCCGAAATTTGAGCCGCAGATTCTTCCAGGGGTTTCCATCACTCAGAGCGACTTGCTTCAGAGCCTCCGCAACCATAGCCAAGTAGCCAGCAGCGGGGAAGATAATAAGCCCTCCAATAGCGTGCCCTGCGAGCCATGGCTGCCTTTGAAGATTCAGGTGGTTCCTCCAGATTGGCTCATCAGAGATGCTGTCAAGACCAAAGCTTCCCAGGAGATCATGCCTGGGAAATTTACGGGACCTATAATTTGCACTCCTACGTGACTCACTCCAGTGCGTCGTTTTGTGATTCCAACTGTATCTTGGCATATCTGACAGGTGGCGATTATCTGTGGTGCCATAGGGGTTGTTGATCACATTCAAATCAAGCCCAAGGTATCCGCTTTGGAAGAGTTGACCAGCTGCAGTTAACGCGGTTTTGCTACCATCTTGGAAGCGATGGAGCACAGACAGATAGTCGACCCCCTGTATGCTTTTGGCCTTGATTGTCTGTTTTATTGGGCCAGATAGCGCTGCGTGAGGGCCTAGTTCGACCATAGCCACTGGTTCCTTATTCTCGCTACGAATTACTTCGAGAATTCCAGCCACCGCATCAACGAAGCGGACCGGTGATGTGAGGTTATTGCACCAATAATCGACTCCTAGGACGCCATCCTGAACTTCCTCACCGTTGACGGATGATACCATCTGGACACTTGACCGGCGTGCAGTACAGTTGATATCCTTAATGGAGTCCATGTAGTCATCACGGATCAGGTCCATGTGGTGGGAATGGTAGGCTGTTTCAACGATGAGTCTTCGATGAAACAGTTTCTTTTCATTTAACCTTTCTTGTACGGCCAGTACAGCCTTTTCGTCACCTGAAATTGTGACGCTGCTTGGAGAGTTTTCACAAGCAACAACGGCTTTTTCGTTGATGGGCTGGTCCAAGAGGTACGTCTGAGCATTTGCGGCCGAGATACCTGCTGCAAGCATGGCACCGCGGAGATCGGGATAACGCTCTTTCAACACTTCGACACATCTGCCTCGGTGATAAGCAATTTTCAAGGCGTCTTCTGCCGAAAGCATGCCAGCAGCATATGCAGCGGCTATCTCCCCCGAGCTATGCCCAATGACACCAACCGGATGAATGTTCCACGATGCGAGCAAATCTACCAGTGCGATCTGAATGGCGGTACAAATTGGTTGAGAAAAAGCTGCCTCGTTGATGCGGGAGTGCTCGTCCTTGCTAATCTCCTCGATCAGATGCCAATCTGCACCAATAACGTTCAGAATCTGCTGAGATCGTTTCATTGACTCTGCAAAGAACGGGTTCGTGTCCAACAAATCCCGCCCCATTCCTGCCCACTGTGCTCCTTGGCCAGTGAATGCAAAGCATATCTTGGGAGGTTTAGGACGGCTTGTCGCTCGGTCTTCCCCAGTTGCTTGACTTGCAAGGCTGTCAAGAAGCTCCTTTTTTGTTGAAGCCGTAACAAAAGATCGGTAATTCAGGACAGAGCGTCGATTGAGACTGAAAGCCAGGCTGTCTAAGGATTGGGAAGTTTCATCGAGGCTGGTGACAAACCTTTTGAGGTTGGCTGCAGTTTCTCGTATCCCTGACTCAAGCTCATGAGACAGGACAAAAAGCCGTGGGCGCGATGATGAGTCTAAGTTATCTTGTACTCTAGCTGGGCTCTGACCAAGATAGTCTGCAGCAGCTTCTAAGATGGCATGGCCGTTTGTACCGCCGTACCCGAAACTATTTATAGACACTCGACGAATTTCGTTCTCCGGCCATGGAATCATGCATTTTGGCACCTTTACTCAGTTAGAATTCTGACAGAAGACCGGTGGCTGCCGACTCACCTCGATATTCCAGTCTTTAATCGGCAATTTCTCGCTCGGCTGAACAAAAGTCGGGTTTGGGGGTATGTATCCTTTCTCGAGTATCAGGACGGTTTTAATTAAACCTGCTAGTCCAGCGACGCTCTCTGTGTGGCCAATATTCGATTTAATGCTTCCGACGATAAGGTTACTCTTGTCCCTGTTTTTGCAAAATGTATCTCGCAGGGCGCTGGCTTCAATCTTGTCGCCCAATGTTGTTCCCGTTCCTAAAAGATTGATGAGCGAGACGATCTCTAGATACTTACTTCATCAATATAGCATACCGTGTGCTTCAACATAGGCTGTATCGCTTGGATCAAGGCCTACTTGTTCATATAGCCTCTGCATCATCCTTGCCTGAATCTCACCTGACGGTACCGTGATTGATGAAGTACGACCGTCCTGCACAACGCTACTGCCACGTATGACAGCTCTAATGGTATCGCCATCACGCAGTGCCTTGTCCAACGATTTGAGCATCACAGCAGCAATTCCTTCGCCTCTCCCGAAACCTTCAGCACGAGAATCGAAAGAGTAGCAGCGGCCGTGAGGCGAAAGGAATCTGCAATGGTAAGAACACAGCTTTCAAATGGGTTGCAGAATACTTACGACAATGATGATATGAGATCGACTTGATCGGGATCAATAATGAGGTTTGCGCCGCCAACGAGAGCTTGTGTTACTTCACCCCCGCGAATAGATTTGCAGGCTTCGTGCAGAGCGACTAGTCCACTAGAGCAGGCTGTGTCGAGTGTAATGCTCGGTCCATGCAAATTGAAGAAATAAGAAATGCGATTTGCAAGCATAGATGGGCCCTGTGAGAACGTTAGTTATGTACTAACTTGTATATTCAAAATCTTTACCGTTCCCGTAAAGCGATATCTATCCTGGTTAACATTTATATCGAGTTGGAAAGGTTGGAATCTTACCCTGGCGAGACCTCTGCATCTCTACCGAGGATCTTTTCGTAGTCATGATGGGAAACAGCGCAATATACGGCCGTATCTGAATCTTTCAAAGCCGTCATGGCAATTCCAGCATCCTCAAAAGCTTCATACGCAACTTCTAGCATCATTCGATGCTGTGGATCCATGGCTTTCGCTTCGATGTTTGAGATGCCGAAGAAGCCATTGTCGAAAAGCGCTGGGTCCTGCTTGATCAAATGGAGTCCACGAGCATTAAACTGTTCCGAGTTAGTTGCTGCTATGTGACAGCGAATATTCTTTGCTCACCGAACCGCTAAGGCTAGCTTGTGGGTGCCAAAACGCGTTTAGGTTGAAGCGATTGTCTGCAGTGTTAGTCCATCCTGTAAGTCCATTTGTCAACATCTGCCACAAGCCTTCTGGAGAGCTCGCTATCCCGGAAAACCGGCAGGACATGCCCACAATGGCAATAGCGTTTGGATCACCACGGTCTATTGGAGAGGACATAGTTGACGTATTTCCAACTGATGGCATGGCAAGTAAATAGTATTGTTCTTCTCAACTGGTCGATGTTGCAATATAAGTAGCTTAACAGCAGATTGGCAAACTTGTATGACATATATATATGTGTATGTATATATATATATATAGATATCTTATGTAATATTTTGTGTACACATATACCTCTACATATATAAAGACATATACAATACGATCATGTAGCTCAACGCAACCCGTCTTGGCCATATTTTATTCAGTGAGACACGTCTTGAAAGGTACCATTCAGTTCATACGAGAGATTGCAGATCATTGCTGCATGATTTGTCGAATACATCGTGATCGGTCCCATTTTATGAACCATGTCTTACTGTCCCGTTAGACTATTATCGAATTTTGAATCATCTTTAAGCCATTTACAATGTTACGTCCTTGTGACCTACGTTTCCTGTTATCCAATGCTCAAGACTTAAACCATTATAGTCGCGCGATTATCAAGACGCGGAAATGTATGCCACTTGCCGCAAGTGGGACGGGTGGCGTGAAAGTTACCGCTCCCGCGGGAGTTGCCGCTAGCGCGGGAGCTGACCCGGGCTGGTGATTGACCCTAATTGGCTACGGACTTGGAATATCTTCACCGACTTTTGAAGCTAAAAACGTAACTCCCCAAGCTGGGCTCTTATCACATATCTGCCAATATCTGGTAAAAACTATCTAGCATTAGTTACTGCTGATGGTAGCAATGATGGCAATGATGGTAATGACGGCAACGATTGCGATTATGGCGATGATTGCTACAGTAGTATCAGGACAGGTCACATGATGCAAAATTGGGGTGTGTTGATCATATAGTCGCGTAGGTTGTGTTGGCTATGACTATCACGACACCCAAGACAGCTATGAAACAATATAGGAGACTGAAAGTTTCAAATGTTTCAAGCGTGTTTAACAAAATCAAGCAGAATTGATCTCACATCAACGGCACAAATCTTATTTTGATCATTTTCAACGCTCACCTTGATTTCAGGGTCTTTTTGAGTTGATACTAGTGCCTAACATGTGAAGATCTTATCATCTCATCAAAACTCTTTTGATACCGCAATCTGAGACATAAACCAGATTTGGGACCGCATCTGATGTGCAGTAGGTGTACATGAATTTGACTAACCTCATGTCTAGGAACGGTTTCATTGCCGAGTACTATTATACTGTATGTTGGAGCGATCTCTACCCTTGTGTCTTTGAAGGCCATTGGTCGAACCGTTCTTGAGCGCAATTATCCGCAGTGTTTTCCATCTCATTCTCTTTGTAGTGATATGGCTGTGTCGCCAATTATAAATGGCATTGCCCCCCGATGTTGGATTTGTATATCGTTCCCTCCAAACAACCCAACTAGGAACTCATCTTTTGTTGCATCTTAGAAAATAGCAATATCTTTCTTCTTCCAACAATCTCGTAACGCCATCATGATTTCTGATTATGTCAAACCCCTTGTGCCTTTGATACCAGGCTTGACGAAGCTCCCACCCCTAGATCAAATTGCACCTCCAACCCTCGCTTCACCCATTCTGATTTTTCGAGTGGGTACAGCTGACGCTCGAGAATCTATCATTCAGGACTTGCAAGATGGGCTTGCAAAGGCAATCGAGGAGATGCCATTCCTCGCCGCGGATGTTGTCCCAGATGATGTGAAGCGGGGGACAATTCAGCTGGAGATCAAAGATGGTGCTGGAGTCTGGTTCCACATCCGAGAGCTCCCAACACTCAACTTTGAAGTCCTAGAACAGCGGAAATTTTTGCCTATCTCCCTTCCATTCAATGAACTTGTGCCAGAGCCGAGGTTGCACAGTTACGTTCGGACTCCGGTTCTTACTATCCAAGCTACATTCATCACAGGTGGGCTTTTGTTGGTAGGGCTCGACTACGTTTTCTCAATTGTTGTCCTACTAAATCATCATCATTGTACAGGTTCTTCATTTCCATCATTCAATTATGGACGGCAACGGCGTAGGTATATTTGGGAGGGTGTGGGCCAAACATGTCAGAGCCGTATCTGAAGGTCTGCATGTTCAGGAATTCCTGGATTCCGATTGCTTGGACAGGTCAAAGATCTTTGCAGATAGTCGCTTCTGTAAAGAGCTCTCCGAGCTCACGAATTGTCGGCTTCTAAAGACTGGACGACGTGGTGATTTCGAACGAAAGCTTCTAGAAGCTACATTAGCCGGTAACACTTCCATGTCAATTTTTCAGATCACCAAGAGGCTGCACACTACTTATTGGCATGTTTCACCGGAATCTATGCAGTCAATGAAACAAGCGATGTCACCAACGACTGTGGGCGCTCCGTTTCCGACGGAGAACTCCCTTCTCAGCGCCTTGATCTGGCGCCATTTCACAAGAGCTCGACAGCTGTCATCTAAGGGGATAAAGTCTACTGCTATCGTGACAGCTGTGAACGTCAGGCCTAGACTGGAGCCGGCGCTCTCGCCTGACTATGCCGGCAATGCCGTAGCTAATGCAAAGGCGGTGGCACGGACTGCTGATGTGGAAGCAGAGATGCCTCTTCACGAGCTCGCGAGCCAGATCAGCGATTCGATTAATTGGTGGACCTCAGAGAGAGTCCGGGGCTACATTGCTGCCATTGACGCCACCCCCTGCGTGGACAGTGTGTAAGTGTCAGCAAGCCGCTATGAGTACCGCCAGCTAATCTTTTGCAATCAGAGAAATGGCAGCAGACTATTTCCAAGGCCCAGACATATTGATCACAAATAACGGGTCTTTCAATGACATGTTAAATGATGAGTGGGGAGTAGATCTAGGCAGCCCTTCATGCTTGAGACTCCCTCATATTCCAGTGTTCGAAGGTCTGGTACTCGTGCTACCTTCGAACGAGGAAGGTGCAGTGGAAATGGAAATTTTCCTAGAAGAGGAAACTTTACGGCGCTTGCGTGAAGATAAAGAGTGGACTGCTTTTGCCTCGGAGATTTTGTGAAATGATGGATTAGTACAAGGGAAATCAGCATTCGCGGAGGATTCGCCATTGGATACACATACGTACAGCTAAATCAAGGTTTGCTCTTGAAGAAATCTATGACTACGTGAGCTTTTAAACTAAATGATGCAAACGGTTTCTCAAGTTATCTCATCTCCGGATTTGGGCTCAGATATGGGTTGCGATGAGATCCAATACTGGAATAAGGCAAGCCGCCTAATTCGGGACCGCGGACAGACCCTGAGTTCGAGAAAGAGAATATTAGAAAGATTGATATCACTTATACGTGACATTAATACCTCGTATTGATGACACATTACTGATTTTTGAAATATTTTTATTCTTAAATATTGTACGCTAAGTTCTCTTAGCATTTTGGCAATGCAAGCATATATGCTACTAATCTTGGTATAATTGAATCTCTTTTGTACGTCACTTGGTTACTACGTATAAGATTCCTAAGCATAGCCTTCTACTTCATCAATTATGCAGTTGTGCTGTTATCTAGATGCAGATTCATATTCCATATATGATGTGATTTGACTCAACTCACGGTTAGAGTCTTGTAAAATAACATCTGATACGGTTTCAACAACGCACTGACTCGCATGGCCAAGCTTAGACTGTCATTCCGATATTGGCTGCGCCACCGCTTGCTGATGGCCATCCACCTTGGTTCAGAACAACTTAATGAAGAAGTTCTGGTCCGTCAATTTCGTCATCAGACTCCCAATCCTGGTGGCGGATTGAATGGTCTCTGCACGGTTTCATTAGTCGTCTGTTGCCACGCCGTGATTTCCGAAGGTTTTTTGCACGCACAACAGTGTCATAAGTGCTGAGAATTGATTCTTCACTTTTCACCAAAGCAGGGGTATCCTTGAATGTGTTCGTCTTCAGAAGCCGTGACCTGTGCTCCTCATCTTTTATATACCCAACGATAGCGTCTTGGTTTTCTTCGATGAAATTATCAGATAAATGACTCTCGCTGATCAAAGATTTGTAATTTTTCCGCCAGTTCGAGTCAAAAGCGTTGAGCCTCGCGAAGTTGGAAAACCCTGTCTGTCGGTTTCAAAGCGTCCCTCGAAACGGACTCTGGATCTTCTCGAGATCTGCGCTTATCCAATGGTGGCTCTTTTCCACGATCGAAGACACCAGCTAATGGGAAGTGCTTGAAAAGCCTTTCTGGTCTTCTTTCAGATTGTGGGGGAGGTCGAATTGGTGGTGGGCGCGGAGGCTGTGGTCTGTCCGTTGGCCACATTACCATATTAATGGATGAGTCGGGCTCAATGACCTTGTCCCAAACTTGCGGCAGTATAATCTCACCATCCTGTCCTAGAAGATCGTAATGTCCCTGTTCAACATGCGGTCCAATCACATCTACGTGCAAGAATGCTTGCTTAATAAGCTCTTCCATCCCCTGGACCACCAGAGATTAGTCAATTGCACTCTTCAGTTTGAACAGTAGTAAACGGGGATTACGTTCCATGTCTGACACAAGTGGAAGGGAAAGCTGAACTTGCGACCAACCGCATCTTTGAAACGGATTGGTGACTTGGTTTCACTTGCCTCGGCTGCAGCGGCTAACTTTTCGGCTTCCTTTTCATTCAACTCAGTCATCATCTTCTCAATAGCTTACAACGTGCTGCTAAGTTTTGCGTCTTATGCTGCTTTCTCTTCCGCAGCAGCTACCGCTGCAGTCTCTACTGGAATCTTGGCGCGTAAACCTTGCTCTGTCTTCAACAACATCTCTTCGATAAGCCCCCTCGGGTCTTCTTGCCTTGTGGTCAATGGTAGTGGTAGTTTTCTTTCGCTGGCCACAACAGGGTAAACGGTATCGATATCACCCATCCCGTTTGAAGTGGCAGAAATTGCATTCAATTCGACATCACTGATGTATAATTTCTGGTGTTCTGTTTCAAGATCCGCAGGCAAATAAACCGACGACGCGGGCAGCTGCTGCGCGGGTGGACGTCCGGTGCTGGCCACAGCACTCTTAATCTGATGCATCGATTCCGAGTTTTGCAACGCAAACTCTGATGTGATAATCATATCCGACTGCTCGAAAAACCTTGGAGACTTCGAGCGCGACTTCAGTCCAAAATCTGTGGTGTCCACGATGGTGGTCTCAGACGATGTGGATGAATCATTGCGGGACTTCATAGAGCGCGCGTGAGGAAGGCTATTTTGCGTAATATCATCACTGCCTATGTCGCTAGAGTTATCCTCGTACTGTGCTACAGATGCCGGCATGTTGAAACGGCTATGCACTCAGTTAGCGTCCGAACAATGCGATGTGATTACGATACTTACTACGAAGCGATTGTCATCAGTGTGTTGACTGATATCAAACGTTCCTGCAGCTGGTTCTTCAACGTTCGCAACTCTTCCTTCTTGACCGGTGTCCAACCAAAATGGCGCCAAGTCCTCACAATGCCACCTTTGCCCTGACTGAGTTCCCGCTGGTATTTTCTGCTACGCTCGTGAAAATTCTCTATAATATCTACAGACGAGAGAACAATACAAGCGATTCCGTAGTTAATGTATTTGGATAATGCCTTGCTGCTTACGAGATGACCGGCTTTGAGAAATGCCTGTTCCATATCACTGAGCTCAACCACCGCTTCTTGATACTCCATGGATGCTCTACGTGAATCTGATAGGATCTTGATAAGATCATAAGTGAGATTATATCCCGCAATGAAATTGCCTACGGAGTAACCGAACGACATGTTCGCTGGTGGGCAGGTATCGCGTGATACAAGTGCTATGGTATGAATACGAAGATGAGCAAAATCAAGTGCGAATTGATCGTTTGAATATCTGAATATGCTCAGTCTCGTCACCATCAAACCAGATCGTAAAGTAGCCCATCGATTTTGCCCTAGGAGGAGCCTAATGACTACACTACCACTAAATAATAATTCTGTCTACCTGATTGGCTTTCGAATGTGCATGAGTCTCGCTCTCATTGGCCTAGCGTGCAGCCTATAAAGCTGCAGTCATGGAGCACAGCCTCATTCAATGAGGGCTCGCAATTGAGAATCCTGTGGAATCCGGCTACAATTGATGATTCGGCCTGATTTGTCCTATTCCATCACTCTTGCCCATTTCAAAACGACATATCCGACACCTAAAGCGTACAATAATGCACGGACACTGCCTGCTGCCACTTCGAAAATTGGCGCATGATATAATTAATATGCTAGCCAAGGTTGAAAGGTGACAGCTGACCCTGAGATTCGAGTGGCAGGGATGATTAACTTACCGTTTTATTGCGCCACCCAAAAGGTCTACGAAGAAGCTTTAACAGACAAAAAACAAATTAAATTTTTTTCGCAACAAGAGAACAAAACGCTTTTCATGTTCCATGTAATAGGCATCTCTAATTCAACTGCCAACTAAGTAAAGGGTTCATAGCCTTCTAGGTGCCACATCGGGACCTGAGCCGTGCTGTGTACGTTAACCTGACCTTATGTGTGGGTTGCCTTAGGGTACGTTTGTGCTCCTTGATTGTCGTTTATGAGTATGGCCAGTGTTGCCCTTGTTAAAAAATAGACACTACTGACGCAGTCTATGAAAAGGTTATAATGAATCTATAAGGTTACGGGTAATTGTGACATGGCTTGCAGGTGGCTTGCAGGTGGCTTACGGGAATGCATCAACAGCTAGCAGGGGCGGGGCGAAAGCTGCAACTGCGAAGCCCAGTCGGCGATCTGTCACTGATTCGAAATATTTCGAAATATTACGTCGCTGATTTCATATTTCACGAATAGAGCTCTGGACTAGGGCAAGTAAAAGTTTATTAAAAAAAAAAAGGTTCTTTTTCGAAACAAAATCATTCAATTCTAATTTTCAAAAAAAAAAAAAAAAAAAAAAAAAAAAAAAACCCTTTTATTAATGTTACATATATTCGTCGAGATCATTTTTTAAGAACTGTAGTTTAGGTGTTGATTAACTATGGAGGTTAAACTTTTAGTCCTACAGTATGAAGCACTCCCTTAGAGTACGCAAATTCTCGATCACATCATCTAATAACGATGAAGACTTTATAGCTGCTCAAATACGACCCACGCAGGCATGTCTTGGCCCATAGGCCAGCGCAGTTTGTGCCCACAGCCGGATTCTATTTGATCATATCAGAGACCGAGATCTTGTACAGAGCCGCAATGACTGCACAGGTCTGCTGATCCGCGACAAAGTGGAACTTTACACAGTTCCCTACCATACCAGCCTGGGTAGTAGTCGGAGTCGCGACCCGGTTGCTTGGCTTCGTAGTGGTAGGCTTAGGGGTAGGTGTTGCGGACGGCGCTTCAAAGCCGATAATAGACACGCATACATATGCTTCTGCCCATAGCACTCCGCAAGTACTTCCAACTGAAGGATTCCAAGTCAGGAACTGCGCCAACGTAATGTGATTTGCATCGGCAACGGCCTGGCAGCCTGTGTCCTTTGGAACAAAGTAAAAAGCGTCGCAGTTATCAACCATGCCTGGCTGGATGGGTTTTGCAGTCACGATGCCGTTGCTAGGCTTAGCAGGCGAGGGTGTAGGTGTAGCTGAAGTAGTGGGCGCTTCGAAATCGATAACAGATACGCACACATATACTTCCGCCCACAGTCCTCCGCAGTTGGCTCCCACCGTGAGCTAAAGTGATGTAGTTTGTATCGGCAGCATCCTGAAGTAGAAAGCATCGCAGTTGTTGACCATTCCTGGCTGTATAGGCTGCGGTGTTGTAATTCCGTTGTCAGGCACCGTTGGTGTAGGCGTGGTCGTCTCTGATGAGCTTGACACTGACGGCTTTGGCTCATTCAGAGTCTCAACGCAATACGATCGATTTGTGAAAAAATTGTTACAACTTGGTGCAAGTGATGGGTTTAATGTTTAAGATTGTGGTAAGCACGAGGAAGGGGCAGGTATCTTCGACAAGCCCGAAATTAGAAAATTCACCGAAAGAGTGCGACCTACCCAGCGAAGTAAATCGGCCATCGAGATGCCCCATTGAGCTGGTACTTGAGTGCACTGAAGATTGCTGTCTGTAGTGTCGAGCCAGTAGTCACAATACTTGCTCGTGTTTGCGTCAAATTGAAATCCCGGCACTTCACCCCGTGAGTGAAGCCCGTTTCCGGTCACGGCGCAGAGGGCAAGCCTCAAAGCAGGAATAAAGGTCAAGGATAGTAGTCGCCGTAACATTATGAAGCGAATCGGAAAGTCTGAAGTGAAAAATTCAAAGATGACAAGCAATGTACGATATACACCCGATATATATATCGCAATGTGTCGGCGTTGTAGTTTAATTTGTACAAAGTTTTGTATCCCAAGCTCTCTTTGATATGACCACACGTAGGGTAGTATCCAAATTAACAGATTACCAAAACCGGTCACACTAGTCAATGTCATTGAATAAAGTTAAGCGAGAATGAATGAAGTCGATGTATAAAGCGTATAGGCAGAGTTCCGCTCGGGATGTCACCAATAAAAGTAAGAGCTTGTGTCAGCATGAGTAAAAGGATTTCGCTTGTGTTCCTTCTATCTTGGCAAAACCATCAGTCTCTATTCAATATTTGGGCGAGAACCAACGGAAAATATTTTAGGGCTGACTTTGATTTCAGTTCTTGACCAAAATAAAATCAACAATCGAACTTCAGTGCATTCTGTATACCGACTCCTCCAAACACCCGTGCAACCCTCGTATCCTTCTATATATTGGCTTCAGCTCTTGATCTTCGGCCAGGCAGCAGATATTGCCGTTGCATTATCTGGTCTATACTCTCTTTGCCATTGGCGTTCGTTCTGAAATGTTAGCATAGGTAATATATGAACCATCACCCGACGCAAGTCACGGACCATAGGAGTAATCTACATGCACAATAAGATTACTAACATAATCCGACTCATATGGGTATCATCTTTCTACCGATCAACCCTATCACCGCTGCTGGAAATACCGGCGGGACCATCAGATCTTACCCGCAGCTCCTTTGGAACGATATACCGGGTATGATGGTTGTCGGGGCTATAGGTCTCGAAGGTTTTGACTACGAAGATAATTCGAAGGGATATCAAGTGGACACTTATGCCCCAGGCGTCGATTTTCCTCAGCCTGGTGGAGGTTTAGTGGAGTCTGCAAGAGGGACACCATTTGGTAGGTACTTTATTTTGTTTTTTTGTCAAGACCTCTCGAATCGTCACGATGATTATTGATACCCAGCATGAATAGCTACTCCAATGGTGGCCGGTCTCGCTGCATATCTCCGTGCCCGCCCTCAGTATGGAGGATCAAAGTTGCCAACAGACGTGAGGCAAATTATTTATGACCTAGAAAGACCGCTTTCCTTCAAAAATGGCGGCAATCAACCGAATCTCATCTGGGACGGCCAAAGAGGCGTCACCAATTGTCTTGGAAATGTGCCAAGTGGTGAAAAACGCCTCTCCCAACAGCAGAGTACTGTCAATGACGATTCCGGCGACGATTTTGATGACGATTTTGGGGAAGGAGGCTCATGTCCATACAATTCCGGAAGCGGCAACCCTGGGAACAACCCAATGTGCATCTACGCTTCTTATGAATGGCGTCTCACATCAAATTTTCTTTTTCAGATAGAGCGACTAACTCGGGAATTTTACAGTACTCCAGCTTTTATTATATATATCTCAACCAACCAGCACACCTCCCGATTTTACCAGCGCCACTCCAACGCCCACAATAACGAATAGCGATATCCCTCCCAGTTCAACCTATCTATCAAGCACGACGGGGACCATCTGTAATGGTGGCCCGCGCGGAGCATCTTGCCAAACTACCACGTCATGTGCCAGCATTGGGCCCAGTTACTCCGCGCCCTTGTACATCAACCACGACGGGGACAACATGTAGTGTTGCCCCGGGCGGACAGGGCGAGGTGTGGTGTCAGATCACGACCGGATGTGTTCCCACCCCCGAACCCCCAAAACCTACCGACATTCCTCCTGGATCAACTTGTCTATCTTTTACGACAAAGGAAAGTTGTACTGCCCCCCCCCCCCCCCCCCCCCCCCCCCAAGGCGGGCAAGGTCAAATAGATTGCCAGATCACCAGCTCTTGTGTTAGTACTGGTCCAATCCCCACTTGTTTGTTCATCCAAGACGGAAACATTATGCAGCGTCGCCCAGGGTGGACAAGGCGTAATATCCTGCTATGTCACCAGCTCATGTGTTCCAACCTCCGAGCCCCCAAAACCTACCGAGAAGCCTACCAGCTCAACTTGTTTATCATCGGCAACGGAAACATTGTGTAGCGTCGCCCCAGGAGGACAAGGTGGAATATCCTGCTACGTCAGCAGTTCGTGTGCTAGCTTCGGTCCAACTCCTATGCCCAGGGCCCAAGTACTCCGGCGGGAATTTCCAAGCATAACGGGGACAGCATCGGTACCTACGTTGCTTGGTAACAACTAGTATCGGTCGACACCAGCTAGATTGACTGTTTAAAAATATCGCTGCCTAGGAAACAACCGATGCCACGTCAAGTTAGGCAGGTAATTCTCAGTCCTCCTGAAAATACCGGGGATTCTGTTGTTGATTCTAACTATTATCATTCTTTCGATCCATTCAATACCGTTTCTGTTGAGATACCATTTCTTTGCATGGCTATGCAAAATATTCATAATCTCGGGCGGCTCAGGCTACTCAGGGCGCATGACTGTCAATCGCTTGAGCCGGGCGTGAGTAAAAAGCGGCAATTCCGCTAGACCCTACCTGGTGGAAAAGATTCCCTGTAGACCCTCAAGTACTTGCACCATGGAGTTGATGAGAGTCGAAACTACGGCACATTGGAGCTCGGTGGAATGAAAACGAACTTGCATCGAGTTAGCAGTCTTGATCACAGTGAATGTAAAGGAGTCCTCGTCAGGGAGAGCCATCAGATCGTGACAGGCACAAGTCGACGGGCACTGGCGCGGGCGTGAGTCATCGATCCATATATGTCCGTCGAGAGTGTCGCCAGTAAAGAGGTAGCCACTTGTTACCATGTTAGCACGAAAGCTAAGCTGGAGAGGCACTCGCTATGAACATACTCGTCGAGCCCCTCTCTGAGTCGAAACATTGGCAATGTTTTGTCACCTCCGACCCCAGTGCTTTGCGCTTCCGAATAGTCGCACGATGGGCTGAATCGTGAAAGGAAAGCCAATGTGACGGTACTTCATGCCAAGGAGCCTTGTAGCAAATGTCAATATTACAAGCGTCCTAGAATTCAAGATACCGTTGCTAGATAGGTATCGAGTCGGACTGCCGCGAGAAGATGGCCGTCTTTACGTAATTGACGGGCAAGGCATCAATAAATGAGGCTAACAGCGCTGGCACTCTGTTACGGCCAACAGGCATATTTGCCTTACATCACAACTCGATGGTTCCGTGCCGATTCCCATTCGGTTTGAATTATGATTGGGCTCGCTGTAGGACTGCGTTCTAAGCTCACCCTTCCGTGTTTCGGGGTAACATTACGGGGAGCTTGGCTTCCAAGAGCTGACATTCGGGCTCCCAGAGTGGCCAATTCCCATTGTTTCGACGGTCCTAGTGGCCGGCAAGTCTAGTGTCATTCCGATTTGGAAGGGGGAAAAGCAGCCACTGGCACCACCGTCCCGTCTGGTAGATCTGAACTGCCCCGTTGTTCTAGCCTTGATGACACCTGTGTTCCCCTTGGAGTTTATGCTGGGAATATGATAGTGTGACACTGTGGGTGTGATCTGTTGCGCCGAACAAGCGGATGATGAATGATTCCCACGCTTTGCGGGTTCCGATACGAAATCTAAAAGTACCATCAGCCGAGCAGGCTATGAACTGGCCTTGAGATGCATGCTTGTAATTGAACCAAGTGTAGCGAGTGGTCCGATCAGAGTAAGTCCGAGTAGGAGTCACTGAAGCATGTGTGTTTTATGTCAAATAGGGGTGATGCGAAATCGCACATCCCTTTGAATTAGCCCGCCTATAGAAATTATACAGCATACACTGGAACGTAGCAAGAATATCCAATTAAGCAGGGTTCCAAATGGAAATCGAACCAGAACCAAGCCTATGCAGGAATCGACTTCATCATAACTTACTGAAAGGACTACATTGATGGGACGGATGTTCTACCGGTGGGAATCAGCGATGTACTACAAGGTCCCATATGGAAGTATCATGTATCGCAGCCCATGTTTAACCATAGTAAAGAGGTCGTCGCCCCTGTAACCGCTCATATCGTAAGCCTCGCCGCTGAAGAAGGCTTGTTCAGCATTTGCTCGCAAAATCCCGACCGGTTTAGGTGAGTGACCCAGAGAAGTAACATTGTCGAACGCGTCCATGTGCCTGCGCGCACACGCTAATGCCGTATCTTACAACGCTGTATCTGACAGCAGGCTGATCGAATGCGGTCGAGGGTAGGGGAATTGCCCGTTCGAGGCCGCACATCCTGTGAACGTACGCCCTCTGACATATAACCCTTTGACACCCCACCATATCGTGCGAACCCAGGCTTCTTCCACCTACCCATACCCAAGCTCATCATACTCCTGTCTTCAAGTGCCGCCCATATCCCAACGGTATATCATTTCAGGCACCACGATAAACATGTAGGTAGCTTCTCCGCAAGGCTAAAAATGGTCGGTGGAAGTAGACTAACCTGATATATTTCCAGGTCGTCCACGGGAGCCGTCAGGTCCGATTCAGGTCTATCTGCTCAGGAGTGTGAGGGCCCAGCCCGGCACAAGTTCAGCACGGCAGGTGCTACTTTGTTGATGGAGATCTATCGACGTCAGCCGGCACTAGACGATAGCTCCATGTACATGCGGTTTCGAGATGTCTCTGGAGATGCTCCGTCTGGTGCCGCAGACACTGTTCGCGCCGCCATAGAACGGATGGTCAAGGAGATCAAGGAGTTTGAGAAGGCGTATAGGAAGTGAACACATTGACTGGGATGATACATATACCAGAACAACGTTGATGTACAGTGTTCTTGGAATGAATGACAATGTCTAACAGGTCTTGGAAGCAATTGGAGGGCCTCGGTATCCCTGGGATGATTGCGGATTTCGAGCTTGAAGTGGAACGTTGGAGCATGTAATAATGATCTTTGATTAATGCGTGTCCCGTTATCGTTTCCATACAATATTCTCGTCTCATAGAGGTGGCAGCTCCTCCCTACAAATAGGGCACTGCAGTCTAAACCTCATCCAGCCTTCCAAGCAGGCACTATGGAAGATATGTCTACATGGCGTGACCATATACACCCTCCTGGCAAAGACACCCGTCACTCCACCATTGGGATCGCTTTCTCCCGCCTTGACAACAGGCACCTCGAGGATCTCGCGACAGATGGCGCAGTCGATACTGTGTATATTTGTAGCCCTGTTCGCGTCTCCGCCACTCTTGGTGCGTTCAAGGGTTGGCGAACTGGGAGCTGTATCGGAACCCATGGCCAAGCCGATAGGAAGGCTGCCGCTCTCGACTCCATCCTCACGGAGTATAGGATGATATTCCCACGCTTCGGGCATCCAGCCCTTTGGTATGCCGAATCGTGGACCCAGCACGTTCTGTGCGGCTAATATCCAGATCTGGACCCAGACCCAACCGGCGAGCACGGCAAAGGCCCTCCAGTCAGGTGTCGCAAATGCAAAGTTGTCTTTAAGGAGGTAAAAGTACGCGATAGGGAGGATGCGCAAGACAGACTGTCCGATCACAAACCGCCACGAGAGGGCGCGGCGACAGTTTCGATATATATTGCGGTAGATCTGAGGGGTCCACAATGAGAGGTAGATAAATGCAAGGGCGTTGAAGTATATAGAGCGCAAGACTGGTCGCCAGGTTGCAGCAGCAAGTGAAAGGAAGAGTATTGCGATGCCTAACATGATGAGTTGCCCGAATATGGTACCGATCGGTGTGGATCGGTTGCTCTGCGCGGTTGTTGTGTTCGCAGCAGTGGCCGGCAGTGGCAGGCCCAGTTGGGCACCGGTCATGTTCTCTAGGATTTCCGCATCTATATCTTGATCCGAAGGTATAATGATAGGTGGCGATGGCGGTCTCGGGGTTGCTCGCCTTGCAGCCGTAGATAATAAGGTGTTCGCCTCGGGGTCTACAGTGGTTGCCAGTGCAGGAGCTGGAGCTGGAGCTGGAGTAGCTGGCGGTAGAGGTGTGTTAGTCGTGGAGGTTGTTTGGCGCTCTCGGTCTCGTCTCCGCCATTCCGGCTCTTGTACCACATAGATCTCACTAAGAAAGCATATGCCAACTGTAGTAGCCAAACAAGATGCTCCCATAATGACCAAAGCAGGCAATAGCGTGTTGGACGCCGTCAACGCCCATGCTGCAGAACCGGAAAAAACGATTCCGTCAGCCAAAAGAGTCATGCTTGCTGTATAGAAGCTGATACGGCCAAGGGTTGATGGCGTGGAAGCTTCCTTCATTTGTAATTTCAAAAGCTGGACCTGGCAAAAGATGATGGCACCAAACCCTAACATCCAGTACCCGACATCGTGCAACCACTGTTCCTGCTTCCAGCCTGAAAGATGTTGACCTTCTGCGATCGGGAAGTCGGGGGGTCCCTTGGTTTCGAGCATGAATGCACAGTCGGGGGAATACATAACCGCAGACATCTGTAGCCTTGGTAGGCCGTCTTGTGGAGCGCCTCGGGGGAATCGAAGCTCATGCTCAAGCTCCTCGATAGCTTTGGCCACATTCTCTGGCCCGGTGAGGGATGGCTCGACATTGAGAACACCCTTGTCCAGCGGATGCGCCTGCATGTAAAATACATATTCACAATGAGGCGATGGCCCCAGTGGCTCCCCTGAATTGTCGCCAGACGCATCCCACGGGTTGCCGTGATCCGTGAAATATCGCTGCTCCTTCTTGGCCAGCATCTCGTCAAGTGTGCGGTTCAAGAGGGCCTGACTCGACTCGAAGTATTCTTGACGCGACGTAAGATGAGGCAGACCAAAGATACCAGCGTACTTCTCGCTCGTTGTCGTCAAGAGCAAGGCTCCCTGTCGCGGCCAGTGTACACCATGAAGTCGCATCTCTGCACTCGACCCAGACCCCTCCTCATCATCGATGGTCACTGTCGCCGAGACTGCCCTTGCCTTGACTTCTACAGGCAGTAGCTGCCCCTTTTTGTGGAGGTCTTCCTCCTTCGGCTCCGTGCCGGCAACCTCGTCGTCATGGACCCTCACGAGCATCTTGCCCTCCCGGCCAGTAATGTTCCTACTCCACTCGGCGGCCCACCCAAGCCACTCGACATCGGGAGTCATCTCGCTCAGATTGTAACTCGAATGGGTCCTCGACACGGACAGCTCTCTCCGGACCCAGGGCCCTCTCACGACGCCCGACAGATTCTGCCAGACGGGGGCGGCAGTGCTCGGCTCGCCCACCGCACTATGACTCCACTCCTCGCAGCGGTTCCTGAAGCGTCCAAGATCCTCCCAGGCAAAGCCATCCTCCTCGCGGAAGCCGGTGAGGTTCAGGTAGCGCGGCTCGAGGGTGCCGGGGAACAGGGGGTTTTCGTAGGCCAGCCGAGGCGAGAAGTCGCCCCACCCCGTGGTGTTGAGGACGCCGTGCGCGTGGCGCTGTCGGGTGAGGCGGGCGTGGGTGAGGGAGGGCGCCTGCACGAATCCCGCGCCGTTGTCGTTGTTAGTGGCCCATAGCAGCATCAGGATGAGGATGAATATGATGCGCTGGTTCTCATTAGGTGGCGGCATGATGCCCTGGTTGCGCCCCCTGGCTGGTTTCGTTTTGTTTGCTTTGCATCTGTGTCATCGGCTCGATCGGGGGGTCCATTGCAGTGCCAAGTAGCACAGGAGAGAAGGTTGGTGTCGTGATCGGGATATATGAACCTGAAGGGAGCGTAAGCTTCAGGGTTGGAGAGCTAGAGGTCACTCACTGCAGCTGTTAACTGCCTACATTAGCTCCCTGTAGAGGAGCTTTGTGCTGCTTGTGCCTGTCCCACCGACGGCGGCAGCCAGCCGCTTTTCGGCACACCTCAGGGGTCTTCAGCGCTAGCATCCCTCGGGTTCCAGGCCGCAAACGCCTGGCTTGGTAGCTCTTGCGGGGAGGAGTACTCCCTCCGAGAAAGTTGTCTGCGCATTCTTCACGAGGCAGCAAGCGACAGAACGAACAAGAGCAGTACGCGGTCACCTGAAGAATCCGTCCGTCTTTATCACCGATTTCCCAGCGAGAAAACTGCACTGCACTCAAACCACCCGACGACAGTCCCACAATGTCCTCCAAGAAAAGCGAAACACCCGACAAGGCACCCGCCAATGTACGCACAACCGTCGCATAAACATTTGTCGGGTCGAGATCAGCCGCTGACCTGACCTCTTTCTAGTCCTCGGACGAGCTCACGGCGGTTGTCGAAGACCTGCTGAACTCGCTATCCAACAAGTTCGCCGGCGTTTCCACCGAGATCTTCGCCAAGATGGACGAGATGTCCCGGCGCCTAGACAACCTCGAAACGGCTTTGAAGGCGCAGCAGGACACTCCCAATTCCTCCACCTCGACCAAGTAATTGGAAAGCTGTACGAAACCAGAAATGAATTACGAGTAGAAAGAGCGGCAACTTTGGCGTTTGGGGAGCAAAACTAGAATTACAGGAGTTGCGGTTTGCGACGAGTACCCTACACTACGTTATGTCATGCAAGGAATGGTTAGAACTGAACCAGTGCAACCGTTCTCAAGTCTGACCAGGCAATTCGTTGCGGAAACGATGCCGGTTGGCAATACATGTATACTGAAGAGACGTTCAAACGACTAGGGTCATGGTCGTTGGAGGATAATCAATTAGGTTCAAGGGAATATACATGCTTTTGGTCTAGACTAGTCATAAAACCAAGAGTCCACCTGCCTGCCGTGTTCATTATCATTCTCAACCGCCAGCGCCTAGAGCTGCCCCTACAACTCGTCCTTGCTGCCAGTGACCTTCTCGGTGACGCTGTCAATGAACTGTCTGAGAATGTTGGTCTTGGTTGTAAGCTCATCAAGCTTGGTAGGAGCCAGGCCACCCTTCTTGATGATGCCATCCAGACGAGCGAGCTCCTTGGCGACGTACGTGTCGCTCTTGGACAGCTTGTCAAAGACACGGATGTAGTACTCGGCGTACTTGTACTGGGCATCCTGACCAAGGCCCTCGACGGCCTTCTTGGCCTCGGCAGCCAGGGCAGACAGAGTCTCGCCACCGGCGGCGAACTTCAAGGCGATATGGCTCAGGATGTCGATGGTGCCAGCCTTGGCAGTGAGACCACCGCCAGGGGTACGCTGAGTACCGACCTTCTCGTTGATGAAAGCAATGAGGTCAGCCTCCGTTCGGCCGCCGCTGTAGAGCTCGCCCTCGGTGGAGCCGGCAGGGAAGAACTTGATGGTGGGATAGCTGGACACGCCCTGCTCCTTGGCGGTAGCCTTTGCGTTCTCGGCCTCTGCATCGACCTTTCCGATGACGACGTGGTTCTCGAGAATGAAGTCCTCAGCCAGCTTTTCCCAGGTGGGAGCCAAGGTCTTGCAGTCTGTTACACGTTAGCTGGGGTCTGCTTCTGGCTTGATTCCGGCAGCAGTCTAACTTACGTCCGCACCAGGGAGCAGTGAAAGCAACGAAGGCATTCTTGTCGCTGCCAATGGTCTCCTTGAAAGTCTTGTCGTTCAGGTATTCGACCTGACTGGGCAGCTCAAGCTTGCGCTTGGCCTTCTCGCCGGTCTTCTCCACGATAAACTTGGTGAGGCTCTCTAGGTCACGGCCGCCATTGTAATCGGTAGGCTTGTCGCTCTTGCCGTCGAACCACTTCAGGGTAGGGAAGCCCTGAACGCCGAACCTCTTGCCGAGATCTCTCTCGGCGTCGGCGTCGACCTTGGCAATCTGGACGTTCTTGTTCGAAGCGAAGCCGGCGGCGAGCTCTTCGTAGACGGGGGCGAGCGTCTTGCAGTGACCGCACCAGGGGGCAAAGAACTCGACGAGGGTGGGCTTGCCGGACTTGAGGACGACGTCGTCGAAGTTGGCTGGGATCAGATCCAGAACAGCAGACTTGGCTGCCACAGCGGCAGCAAGGCCGGTGAGCACGAAGCTCTTCAGAAGCATCGTGGATTAGGTGTGCAGGGTTTCCTTGTGAATGGCAATGAAAAGACAACTATGGTCGGTTCGAGTGCGTGGATGGCCAAGAAGAAGTACAAGCCAATTAATAATTTGTGTGGAGGCTACGGAACAAAGACAAGCTGTCCTCGAGTTTGGGTTAATAATGCCATCCACTCCTCCATGGGGTCTAAGCTTACCTACAATAGCAAGCTGTCATGTCACCGCCAGTGTCAATCCCCCATTTGAAACATGGAAGTGGCGGGTTGTTTATCGATAAGCGTCGATACACAGTACAAGCACCTGTTACTGAGAGTCTCCATCACCCAGGCGCGGCATCTACTCGAATGGCAGTCGTCACAGGCTCAAACAGTCAGTACTTGGAGATTCCAATTATACCCAACATTAGTCAATAGGACCATAAAGTTTTGTCACATCTGCCTGCCCCCTCCCCTGCCCCCTTGTTGCTTCTTCGTCATGTCATAATAAAGTCACGGGAAGTACTGGCCAATTGTGGATTGGGCTATTCACCGTGGAGAATCTGCGACAGGAGCTTGGGCCACCCAATATGTAACTACCCTGGCCTGCGCTCAGAGGACATCAAAAGGATTACTACTATGTAGTCTACTAACCTTGGACTAGTGCAACCTTGGGCTGAACATTTGTCATGTCTATTATCTCACACTGCATTATTCCCACGACGATAGTTCTCGTCGTCGAGTAGTCAACCGTTGGATGAATAAGGCGATTTGCTGTTCGGCACTGTCAATCTGGTTCTCTGTGAATGGCACCCTATCATTCTCCATCACCAGAGTCTTACATAGTAAACTATGAAGCCTTTGTTAGCCGTCTTATCTGCATCCTACGAACAGTTCCAAAGTCAAGCATAGGTCTTCCCAGCATTCTCAAGTCCATGAAGGCGACGGGAGGCACAGGCAAAGACATCGCTGATGTCTTCGAATATTGTAAGAGTCTGTTTCCAAGCAGGATTTCGATAAAACCTGAAGGCGGAAGTTAAATGTCTTGACACCAGCCCATCCATTCCTCATATACCGCAGTGCATGGTGCAAGTTTGTCTTTTTACTTTCCCTTTTTTGCTCTCTCCCCCTTCTCTGGGTGGAAGTAGACCAATGATCTCCAGCAGAATTTGGGGGGAGGGCTGTCCATGAGCTCTTGGGCGTCAGTTTTGAAGCAGAGGGGGAAAGAAAAAAAAACTCTTTTTCTACTAAGTGTCTTTGACCTCGGAGGGTCGAATGATTTAAGTGATTCCTACGAGTAAATGGCGGTACTGGGATATTTCCAAGATTTTTGCTCATTGCATGCTTGCACTGTATGGCCATGATGTTGATCGTCTCCAACTTTTGGCCAACTGAAAATCTTGGAGTTGAACTTGTATTTACTCTCGTCGGTCCTCCAGCTCTCTTAGACTGTGGTTTTCTTTTCTCTCTCCCCCTTTTTTTTCCCTTTTCTTTTTTGCAGAGCTTAATCGCTAATCTTCATGGCCAACATCCCCATCAAGCTCAGAAGGGAGGATGAAGTCGGCGGCCACCAAGTTTATTTATTCATCAAACCCATAGTTGCTTGTATTTATGGAAGCGTAGATATAAACAATCGTGGGATTGCGATAATATGCTAACGCTGCCGGTCGGTTCTTTGTTGGGGGATGATCGAGCAGTTTCTAGTTGGAGGGTTGTCCGTGGAGTCAGATAGCTGATAAAAAGCTTAAGGTAGATTATCATGTGAAGCTCAGACAAAAGTGTTTGAAACTTTAGGACAGTTGAGCTAGTCTGCTATCACGGAATATATGAGTACTAGGGTAGCCGTCAAGCCAGGGCTCACACCCTTATTCTTTTTCTTTGTTCATGACACTTCACATAAGAATAAAGAAGGCCAGAAGTGATAAGAAAACTATGTCCCATTATTTTCTAGGTGTCTTCGCAGATACTGTTGCTCCAAGACTCCTTTGTGGGATGGTGTGTCCGGGGAGCAACGGCTGGACACAGAGTTGTCTATTTTAAATGGCAGGGCAATCACTGCAACAGACCGTGCTTGATATAATCACAAAAAAGAGAAGATAAGAAAACGAGAAGAAAGGTTATGTCTTAGCAGCTATGCGTCTCTAAGAGGTGGATATCCTCAGAGGCTTTTCAACTAATTGCTGGGTTCCAATAGCACCAAGGTAGAACGCCCTGATACATGAATTGATCTTGCAACCTGTAAATTCGATAGAAGCTATGGAGGAGCTGGAATATTATTCAAGTTGCGGTCTGTCAAGCTAACTGTCACACTGCCGGACCATTTTATGTGGCAGGCAAGTTAGGTCATTGTCACGATACATGAGCTCAACTAGCAGTAGCTGTGCTCTCGACGACAATACAGACTGGACACATGACTAACCAACAATGTCATTACGTCCGTCAGTCCTAGACACTACAGATACTATCCCGTTGACATTTCAATAATATTCATCTGGACCGGTGGTCTATAAAAGAACCAGTGTCAGTCATCACGGATATATCCCTTACAGGGAAGACAGATTCTAATGGCCACATTGAAAGGTTGGATGTTCGTTTGATGGCAACTAATCCCTTATCATTTATGTCCCATAGCTGTATTCTTCACATGTATTATGACCAGAATTTTTGGACGTGGTATATTTGCAAATGATATGTGATCAGCCTTTCACAAGAGTGAATACTGCGTAGCTAATTTGCTTGTGCACACAGAAGAAAAGAGGAATATCATGCACAGCAAGTCAAAAATGTGCATAGAAATGCGAAACAGGAAAAGGTACATAGGCTCTTGATTAATAATATATATAAATATGAGAAAAAGAGCTCTGCTCAGATTGCACTTGATCTGTGTTCCTGACTGATGTTTAACATAGTATTTCAGTTTGTAAACCATACAGGATCAGCACTCCATCTATTTATGCCACACGCCACGTCATCTAGGTGACCTTCGTGCCTGCCGGGATAGTGAATTCTGTGGTATGTGGACACACCCGAAGTCCACTCAAGCGCTGCTATTCCAAGTCGCCTCGCCCGTGACGAGCTCCCATACCGCCAGAGCGGCCGACAAGAGCCCCCTCTCGAGTCTCGATAATTGTCATAAGCATTTGGCCCAGACCTGCCGCGTATTCCTGAGCCTCGTCCTCAAGCACCTCACTCCATCCGACCATATCCTGGTCTCCTCGTTCAGGAGCCACACCAGACAGACGGCAACGAGAAATATCAAGATCCAATGCCAAGCTTGCCACTCGTGTTCGGTGCCGATACTCCCCAGAAACTGGTCCTCCAGGGCCACGGCGCGCCGCGCGTCGGCTCCGACGTTGGGTTTCAAGGACCATTTGCAGAAGTCCTCGCCGCGGAGTGCGAATCTGTTGGAAGCGAGGAGTTCACATTAGTATTTGCGCTGATACTCGACGCCAAGAACCAAACCCATGTATGTACAGCAAAGAGGAAGAAGAGAAAAGAGGAAGAAAACTTACTCCTCGCAGGCTAGGAGCCGGCCGGTGTACGAGCGGAGAGGACCCATGAATAAGGGGGCCGGTGCCATTATGGACTATGACGATTGATATTATAGTATATATATATGTATGTACTCTCTTCGTAGCAATTGACCCAGGGGTTTGGGCAATGATGCAGATACAAAAGAAAAGATAAGGGGTCCTTCCTGCAGGTTTTTGAATCAGGGGGAAAGGCGGTGCCTGGAGCGGGAAACGCTGAGTTCAATGTCTCAGGATTATCACAACTTAAAAAGTAGAGAGGCTGTACTATATACGTAAAAAGGTGCAGCCCAATCGAGGGGGTTTAAGTTTCTTTCGATTCCCGTGCGTAGACTTTTCTTTTTCTCGCGAGGAGGGGAACGTAGAGTTTTAAGCCGCAAAGAAAAAAAAGAAGGAGAACATAGGCGTCAATTCATTACTTATTGAAGCTTGGATTCCCATCTCCGTCTTGTCGTCAGAGCACACGAGTTTCGCTCTTGGTGGTGCAGCCAACTCAGCTGGACATCGTCCCAGTTGCACACTGTCCGTCAATACGGACGGTATGCAACCTCGCAGTAGCGGGAGACACAATTTGTTGAGCAACGTCCACCGTGTCACATGTTTGACACTGCCGAGCCAAATCTCAAGGTTCTGGCGCAAATCTTATGGGACACGACGTGGTACCATGCTGCAAGCAGCCTTATTATTCAATATTGACAATCCCGAAAGCTACGCGCAGCTGGAGTCAATACTCAAGTCTTTCGGCGAATGATGAATTGTGTAATGGAACGGTAAGGTTGAAGTGAGCTTGCAAGACGCGACTTTGTGGTAGGCGAATGAGGACAGTGGACGCTGGAAAAGGAACCGACTTAGTAGGAAGAAGTTCATGTCATGCAGCTACATCACATACGTGTAAGAAAAACAGACTCTTGCCCAGGGATATGAGTGTTTGATCTTGGTTTCTTCATTTTTGCTACCTTGCCTCATACAAATCTATATTACATGAGTTAAGACAAGATGGAAGTGATTAGAGGGGAGATGGAGGGAGGAGGAGCCTTCGAAACCGAAGAAGGCAAACGGGCCTGTAAAATCCGAACGTACATGGCTCCGAAAAACAAGTATTGTACATCATATCAACCATTTACAGATCTCTCAATAACTCCTTTTCCATGATGACGTGTCTCTCTATCCCTCGTACACATTAGTTGTTGGCTTTCTCTTTGTGAGCCTTTTATGTGATGATACGGGTAATGATACCAGTGGCGACGGTGCGGCCACCCTCACGAACGTTGACACGCTGACCAGCCTCGATAGCGATGGGGTGGTGCAGGTGGGCAACCATCTCGACGTTGTCACCGGGCATGATCATGCGGCTCTTATCCTCGACATCCTCGGGGAAGAAGAGGGCGCAGGACTCGTCGGCAGTACGCAAGAACATCTGAGGGCGGTAGTTCTCGTGGAAACCAGTGTGGCGACCACCCTCATCCTTGGTGAGGACGTAGAGGGAGATCATGAACTTGGTGTGTGCCTTGACAGTGCCGGGCTTGACAATGACCATTCCACGTCTGACATCCTCACGGCGGATACCGCGGAGGAGGAGACCGGAGTTGTCACCAGCGCGGGACTCGTCACAGGACTTCTTGAAGGTCTCGATGTCGGTGACCTTGGTCTTGATGATCTCGCCACCCTTTCCGACCAGCTCGACCTCGGAATCCTTCCTGAGGACACCACGCTCGACACGGCCGGAGGCGACGGTGCCTCGGCCAGCAATGGAGAAGACATCCTCGACGGACATCAAGAAGGGCTTGTCGAGGTCACGCTCAGGGGTAGGGATCCAGGAGTCGACGGCGGCCATGAGCTCGTCAATCTTCTCCTGACCAATCTCGGGTCGCTTGCCTTCCATGGCCATAAGAGCGGAACCCATAATGACGGGGGTGTCGTCACCCTCGAAACCGTAGTGGGTGAGGAGCTCGCGCATCTCCATCTCGACGAGCTCCAACATCTCGGGGTCGTCGATGGCATCGACCTTGTTGACGAAAACGACACACTTCTGGATACCGACCTGGCGGGCGAGCAGCAAGTGTTCACGGGTCTGGGGCATCTGGCCATCGGAAGCGGCAACGACGATGATGGCACCGTCCATGTTGGCAGCACCAGTGATCATGTTCTTGATGTAATCGGCGTGACCGGGACAGTCGACGTGGGAGTAGTGGCGGTTCTCGGTAGCGTACTCGATGTGGGCAGTAGAAATGGTGATACCACGCTTTCGCTCTTCCGGGGCCTTGTCAATGGCTCCATACTCGAGGAAGTTGGCCAGGCCCTTCTCGGCCTGACGCTTGGTGATGGCTGCCGACAGAGTGGTCTGGCGGGGGATGTCAGCGAGTCTATGCTACACATGGCCATACATGGCAATTGTACGAAAGAACTCGGGAGGTAGAGCTCCTGTGTTCAGATGTAGGCCGAGGGGGAGCGGCACTTCTGAGGAGCAAACGCATCTTCTGTGACTGACCTTTCCGTGATCGACGTGGCCAATGGTGCCGATGTTTACGTGAGGCTTTGATCGCTCGTATACTGCATATGATCGGTAGATGTTGAGAGCTGCCGAGACATTTTGCGATTTCAAGGAGTACTGCAGAGGGTTGGCAGCGCTGCCAGTTCTGAGGGTTTGGCGCGAGGCGCGCAGGAAAGGCGCCAGCGTTCTCAAAGCCGAAGCCATTTTGATGTGAAGACCCGAAGATGGGAATGTACTCAATTAAAACACACTGAAAGAAAAAAGAGCGGAGATGGGATCAGGAAGAAGGTACGGATTGATGACAAGAGTATCGTCAATCGTCAGTCCAGAGGTAGCAAAAGAGCTCCAATTATCCGTAATAAAATCATTGATGCGAAGCATGGACCGATTTCTCAAATTTTCGTTAGCGCGACGCAGAAAGAGTTCCACTTTCGCCAATTGAGGACGCGACCAATCAGGTCTTTGCAAATTGTACTGTACAGACAGACAGACAGACAGACAGACAGACAGACCGCCAGAATATATTGATTTTGATGTATCACATGGCTCCCCCTCTTTTTCTCCAGTTCGTCCTACATACAGTAATGCATTTGAAGTGAAAGTAAACGGCCGACTTATGTAGTCGAACATGGCGAGTGGTCAGTGATCCCCGGGCGAACATTACCATACACCCACAAGTCGAAGCTTCCTGGAAATGCTTTTCAGTTCCCGTGAATTGTCTTGAGGACACCAATATTATTGCCCCTATGTTTATACTCTGGAATAGTCGTTACAAGAGAACAGGCTGGCCCGGAAAGATCGGGTGGTGCATGGAATATAAGGCAGCAGCAGCTCTCTCATTGAGAGCTTAGTATGGTTGAGCCGCCAAGTGTCGTCCCTCGTTGGCCAAGGAGGTTCCCGAAGGTCCGATTCAAGTGGCCCAGTTGTCTCTTTCGTGGTTAGGGGCAGGGTTCTTACGATTCGTACAGAATACGGGTGATTAGATCCGCTTAAGCTTAGAAACATCTCATACCAAGCAGGTTTGTACGACAACTTAAAGATTGGCATGGGGTAGTTGACACCCGGATAGTTGATGCTGCCTCTTGATCGCTCGATAGGCCTCGCAGCCTGGCAACCTGGCAAAGCAGAACTCTATCTCGAGCTGGACACCCGCCCTGAGGGATATCGCGGCTTATCGGGCCTATATGGGCAGTTGCGCCAATCACTAGATGGAAAGGCTGCGGGCCCCGTAACATCGTATACTCCTCCATTGTCGAGTGGGAACTTCGAAGACTAGAGATTACGCGGTTGCTAAGCCAACACGAAAATCTCGAGCATCGCACACATGCTTGAAGTATGGTTGAAATGATGCCGCCACCGGTAAGCTGTTGTACGGGAAGCAGCCTTCAGAGTTCCAAATATGGATTGCCACCATCTCATATCCCACCATTGACATACGTGACCTTATGTTCAACGTAAAGGGGAAATGACGGAGTGATGCGTTGTTGCTGCCTGCCGCAAGTCCTTTTTCTGTTTCAGTGTTGATGATCCAAGCTCTTGAGCTGTGGTTGCTAAGGGAAGTACATACGAGCTTGTTGGGAAAACAGCTCTCAAGAGCAACACAAACACTCAACCATGGTCACATATATGATCTTGTAAAGCAGTTCAATAAGTAATAGCAGTAACGGAAAGTCAGATAGTTGCCTACATATGGTACAAGGTTCAAACCTCGGCCCGGATCATGATGCCGGAGAGTTATGTCCATGCCCAACTAGCTGAACGTTAGTTTACGGCACAGTGATGTTGGTCTGTCCCGCAACCCCATTTTAAACAGGCACACCGCGCATCTCATTAGCTCGCCGTCTAGAAATGACCCTTCGCTAGTTAAATTATACGGGGCGTTTTGTCGTATTCTCGCATCCTTCGATGCACTACCAATTTACCCGCTGCAGTCACCGTCTACTCAATTGTACATAAGCATAGCTTTAAGGTAAAGAACAAAACGTGCACGATGCCCACCTTCGAACCGCAAGTTTGCACCAACCTTTAAAGTCGCCTCGTCAATTTGGCTGTCGTTCGTTCGTTCGCTTAAGTCACTCGCTCCTTGGTCTACTTATCATCAGGTTATCGTTCATCCCAAGTCGGAATCTCTTCGCGGAATTTCAAAGTCAATACACATAAAATGAAGTCCTTCCTCATCCTCTTGCCCATCGCAGCAACCGTGCTCGCAAGAGGCTCATTGGAGACGTCGGCTGAGGACCCAGTCATCGGTACGGACACAGTTCATGGCTGCTACTCATCGGTTGGCGAATTGAAGCTTAATAAGACAAACGAGTTCAACGCGCGAGGCTTGTGCGCTTCACTGTGCAGAGACGCGGATGCCAACGTGGCCGCTACCCAAGGAAGCAAGTGCTACTGCGGCCAGAAATACCCGGCAGCCAGTACGCTCGTTGATGACAGTCAGTGTGATGAGCCCTGTCCAGGCTATAGCGCAGAAGCTTGTGGCGGAACAAAGTTCTTCACCATCATTAATACCGGTCTGAGCCTTGCCGTTGACAACTCTACTGACGACTCATCCAGCTCCAAGGTAACATAATATCCTGTCTATCCGATTTTACAATTTGAACTGCGCTCAAACCGTTATTAGTCATCGTCCGTTGCCGGCGCTTCTTCTACTTCAACTTCGGTCGCCTCCGGAGCAACAGTGTCAGGTACCTCTGCCACGGCTACGCCTACAGCATCAGCTTCGAACGGCACGTCTTCGACTGGCAGCTCTGTGGGAACTTCGTCATCTATAACTGCCTCAACTACAGCTGTAAGCCAGAACGGCGCAGTTTCCCAACTCTCTCTCAGCGGCCTGAACTTGGCTGTGTTGGGCCTGGGTGCTGCATTCTTGATGTGAGTTGTCGGTTTTGGATGCACCCTGATCAGGATATATCAACTCCCTCGAGACTTCCTCTCTCCTTCAATCGAAGATGCCACTTATACAGAAACTAAGGGAGTAAAGCCTTGGGCTTCGATAGTGGCTCCAATAGTGATTCCAAATAGTCTTTTGTGATAACGTGTTACTTCAAAGCACCGCATCAACGCTACAATCTAAGTAAAATAAAAGCATATAATAAACAATAAGATGAAAAGTATTTAACAAGGCTATTCCCCACCATAGTCATCTCCTCCTTGCCACTCGGTAGGGTTCATGTAATTCTGGTTATGCAAAGCTACAACCAACTCAACCGCGATCTTATTAGAGCTACTTGGAAGGTCACTTTGTATGAACCGGTAATGATTATTTTCGCTACATTGCTAGTAATACACCATTGTCTACGTATATCGCTAGCAGTCCGCCATGTTTGCCACCCGCGCTTCATTGTGCCGTTCGCGATGAATCCGTGCTTTCTCAAAAAGAACAAAAAAGAAAAAAACAATCAGCTCAATACAGTTCGTATGTACATTGATACATTTGATTGACAAACTCCATATCGAAGATGTTGACCAAGACATAATCAGTCGAATTTGTGGAGAATGTTTCCCAAGTCCAGACAGGTTCTGGGGTGAAGATAGCAAACTCCAACTCACAGAATGCAAGCACTTTAGACGTCTTTTGGTATATCTTGGACGACTCCACAGGGACGTGTAGTCAGTTCAGTCCTGCCAGCCCATTTGAGCTAAATGACTGACACATCTCAGTCTTTTCAATATCCTCAGGGGGTATTTGCGATCAACTGCTACGTAGGTGTAACATTGTTGCTGTGGGTGGCTGGTAGTTCGAATGAATGTCTGACAGCTAGATAGGGTGTCGACTAATTCGTCTATAGATGCCTTCATTGCAGCATACAGCCTATATATATCCGTCAAGTTTCGTGTACTAGACCCTCACAATTTCGAAGATGCTTTATGGGGTGTCACATACGCAACGGTTTTGGTGATCTTCAAGGATATGCAATAAAAAAAATTTCGCCTGGGTAATGCTTATGGTGGTTCCGGCAGTGTCTCAACTATCTTGAGCGAATTCAAAAATCCACGAAAGGCTCTTTCAGTTGCTGCTCCGCGAGTGTTGTCCGCTCTCGTTGCGGTCAGCAACTTGGGAACCATTCTCGTAATTAGTTTTGGCACAAGTCGGATGAATCAGGAGCTGGCTAAAGAGAGAGTCTTATCGTCCGGTCATTTCTGAGCTTCCGACAAGCCGAATGGAGCTCCGACTGCTGCCGTAAGTGTTCCGTCCTTATACGCCGTAACCACATCCTAGGTATCTAGTAAAGCTGATACTATACACAGCTATTATTATGTTAGGTATCCACAGTCGCGTTATTAGTTACACCGCTTCCGGTGCCTATCTACAACTTTTTCATCGATGCGTAAGTGCCTACCAACATCATCAGAGCTATCGACATACCTGTCTTTGGACGTTGAAGAACTTTACTAACATGACACGACAGAACCGTCTATCCCTGCGCACTGGTCGGGGCATTCGCGGGCTGTGATCTTTTATACCTCCACCTCAACCCGAAGGAGCAGTGAACATCATCATTGAAAGCACCTCTCGTGGTGGTTGCCTTCGTCATCCTCTATCACATTTTCATAAAAAACATTCCTCTTGTCCCACCTCCTCGATCCAAGCAGCTAATTGGTATGCCCTACTACATAGCGCCAGTGCTTGAGATTGGTATTATAGCCTCGGGTGTGCTCTACTGTTTATTCTGGGCTCTACTGTTGCCTCACGTACGCGGATACAAAATCGTTGCTACTAGAACGGCTCAGGAGAACAGTGGGGAGACCGTTGGGTTCAAGAAGGTCCGACACCGTGGTGTCTCGGGTACCCGTGACTTCTCTAAAGATAAAAATTATTTGATGGGCTTAGAATAAAGCCTATGTTGTTGTATCGATAGTCAACTAGCTATACAGAGGACATGCCTGTCGCCGAGGAGGCAAAGACAGTGGCAAGAGCATCAGCGCCGTTAAAACGCAAGCGTACCGATCCTAGTAGGAATGAACGATAAAATAATGGGTAACTACCCCGATCAATCTAATTCTGATTCTGCCAAGAATCTTGTATATGGTCGATCGTGTTTGCAACCCACCACAAGAAAAAGCATTCAATACACTGCCGGCACCCCTATGTGTGACCCGCCCGGCTTCGTCAGGAGGCCTTCTTGGCTCAGAAATTCCCCATCGAATAAGCTCCCCCCAAGATTTAGTTCGTGTCTTTGAGATCCGTATGGATTCATCCGACACAGTTGGGATGGCGGGTGGGCTTTGATACTCTGCCCAGCCCTTGGCCTTCTCGGCAGCTTCAAAGGAGTCAATGGAACAATGCACAAGAGGTTCGTAGGAATTCGTCTTCGATTCCTATTGCTCAGTTTCATTTACTATTCGACTTGTGCTGATCGTATTATCATGCGGGTATGTTGAACACCACGAAGAGCCTGTCCAGAGTCAGTGACAGCTCAGCCCATAATATCGCTAGGCAAGCCAACGTCTCCAACAGCCTGCCTTTCTCCATAATCGTCGAGGGCACAGCTCTCATATACAATTGCAGTACAAATTTGAAATGCACTCAAATTCTGCACTCCTTCTCTACTGGAATGATAATGGCGATTTGATTTTGAGCTAGGAGGGGCTAATACTCCGAATCCAGCATCATCTATTTATGATGTCCAAGGAGCCTTAATCTCATAGTTACATTGTACTTGACCCAGCAGAACAAATTTTGGTTACCTGGCAGTCGCTGATATACTAGCAAAGCAGCTGCCATGCGTGAGACCGATGGAGGTAGTCAATTCGATAAGAAAGCATCACAACAACCACTGCGCCCGTGGATAGCAGCGGGGGCTATCAGCAATGCTCCCAATATCGGACGGAATAAACCAGGGAAAAAATTGAAGTGGCTAGTCGCGAGAAGTTATTGGAGCTCAACCAATAAAGACTCTAGGATGTTGCAATCGCTGGTCTACATGGAGGCATGTGTTAGCTTACTGGTTCTATCCAGAATTGTAGAATGCTCCAGTGTCACTTGCCATTGCCAAGTCCATTTGGTGGAGTTTCCGTTTCGCGCTAATCCAGGCGCTGAAGAGCACTACCTCCGTGCGCTCCTTCTATTATCTTAGGTTAGCACGTTCGTGTTTCTTTCCGAATCAACTGCATTTTTTTTTTTTCAATGCAACAAAAGACGCGCTCCCACGCCTCGTAACTATTGTGATCCTCGTAATTTGCGTCTGGTTTCTCACCATGAGAGTGCTTGTCGATCTACCGCCCGTTTATTGGCTACATATAGCTGCCACTGGGATGTAGAATTCGTCCTACATTGATCAATCTCTTGGCTGTGCTTCAACGTCTTACACCAAAAGGCTTGGTAAACCAGACTGTTGCATTTTACGGAGTGCCAAGACCTTGATCACAAAGATCCGTCTTGGTATCCCCTATCAGTATTAAAATTAGGCTTTCCAATTACCGGTCTTGTCCTGATGCACAAGAAAGCTTGGGTCGTTGAGGCTTACTGACACTCTACTCGCTTCTGCTCGCCCGTCCCATCTTCCCTAACGTCACCAGAGCTTGACTAGCTTCAGGGACAAGAAAACCAAGATTGGGGTGCAGAAGACGCCGTCTTCAAGCAATGCTTGTCTCATCTGTCAGAAATTAGATTGTAAACACAAGCTCTTTTGTAGTTCCGAACATTATTCTACGTCTTCCACTCCAATACCCAAATATTGGCCAAATATTGCTATCCCTGATTGAGTTGGCCCTTACCGTCTGATCACCCACTGAACCCGTTCCGAGATGACGACGATCGGCAACTCTCATGGCATATAGGAAGCTTGGCGTTAATCCCCAGTCTCTGCAGCTTGACTGATCGTCTAGTCACGTCGCGAATGTCTTGGTGGTTAGAGAAGTATGCAGATACCCTGAAGTCGCGCATGTTTCCCGATCACCAGGGTGCAGGCAACCCCAATATCCGGCATTTGCTCCTAGGAAATGTGAGGAACCAGGAAGATTGTTTCTACACCGCGGCGATTCAGCACTCAATACGCCGGTACTTGAAACGCTGAGGTGCGAATCACGAAATTCCCGCTTTGGCGCTTGGGTATACCCACTTTGCAACCCCAGATACCAAGACGAGTGCGATGTGGAGGCGCTTCTGGCCAGACCTACCGTCCCCAATTGCCCAAGAACTATCAAGCTCAGCACAAGACACCTGAGGGCCTGTCACTCGAGATTGCGAAAGCTTCTTCGATCTCAGTGCACTGGGCATAGAGACAGTGTACTTTGGCGCTTGGCATTATGCTTGGCAGGTCTCATGAATGACTGACCCACTCAGCTCTCACATCGTCTTTTACCAGTGTTAGAATATCATGCCGCATTGACGCTTCATCTGGCTTGGCAGCCTCAGCCAAGAGCCTCAACGCAACGGCCATTCAGCTTGCTGGCTACCAGTCACAGCGTCTTAGCTTGCCACCGTTCTAGCCTATTCCGCGTGTTTCACGCGACTCTAGTATTGTTTGTCCTGCCGGGCTCCACTTGCGTGTCCAGGTCTGGTAGAAGCGTCAATGCCCATGTTCAACTATATACCATGGTTGCACTTATTTTTACCGTCGACATCCAAGTCTAGAAACGCCTTGGCACAGCAGGGACGTGAGTCTCCCATGTGTTCGCTCAGCATCTTGGCATTGCGAACTCCACACGGGATGCCCAGAAGTCTTGCATCTCGTTGGACCCGCTGGTATATATGAAGGTCATGATTGCATCTCAACCTTGAAATTTCCGTTCCTCAGCTGTGCTCGAGTCCAGAATCAGACCCTTACATTCCGTTTCTATAATTCTATTCTTCCGCTGGTCGCCGCTGGTCGTTTGTTTATACTATTAGTCAATCTTTCCAAGATCTACATCAAGTTCATCAACAAGTTCTCCCAATAATCAGTCAATATGGTTAGCTATCGCATTGTCGCTACTGCCGGCCTTGTAGCCTCGGTCTACGCCCTTCCTTTGAACATCAACCTCGGTGCCTACTCTCCTGCTTTGTGAGTATCCCCATTCGGCATTGTTTCGGCTCCATCAAGATTCTAATTCATATACAGGGTAGTAGGTGATGGTGAGATATCTTTCGGAGGAGGCCAGGATGTATCACAACTATTCAATACACTTGAGGGAGCTGCCGTGAACGCTGCTACCGGTAAATCCAACACTGGCGCTGCCCAAGCTGCCGCTCCTGCTGTAGCCGCTCCGGCGACTGCGGTTCCGGCCGCCGCTCCTGTTGCTGCTGCGAGCATCACTACTGCTCCCGCTGCCGCTGTCGTCGCCGAGGAGAGTACCAAGGATGCCACGGCTGTGGCCGCAAACCCTGCGTCTGACTCGACACTTTCCGAGCAGGGTAAGGCTCTATGATTAACACCACTGTACCTTGACATGACTAATCTTTGAGTAGCCGCTTCTATCTCTACCCTCCAAGGAATGGGTAAGGAGATTGCTCCCCGAGAGGGTGAATCCCCCGTCGCCAAGCGTGACCTCCAAGGATTCGACCGCGCTCTACAGTACGCCGAGAATGCCTTGACCAAGGGACCCGTTATTCAACTCGGAACTGGTGAGGGTGGTGCTGGCGTCGGCATCATTGTCGACAACAGACCCACTACTGCTGCCGCCGCTGGTACTGCGGGTGCTGCTCGGCCTGCTGCTGCCGGCAAGCGCGATGAGACTTCTGCCTCGCAACCTCGCCGCCGAACAAAGATCACCACTATGTATGTTCGCCGTGGTGTTCCAACTGGTATGTCTTCTCCCACACTGACCCGATCAATCGATTTGCAACTTACTAACTCAAATCTCCGAAGCCATGCAGTCATCTGATCTCGAGACCCGTGACATCAAGTCATTCGTAGTTCCAGCTGCAGAGTCTCTTAACACGGAGAAGCGGGAAGTGACTGCCGAGGAGAAGCGAGAGAGCACATCGGCCCTCGACGCCATCAACTTGAATGTCGACGACCCTCAAGGTATCACCATGACCTTTGTCGAGACCTCTGATGATGACGACGAAGAATGAAGTGCATGCGCAACTCGATTTTAGTAATAACAACCTTAATACCTCGCCGCATCCTCCGAATTCCTTTCCTATCCTTACGATTACTGTACAGTGGCAGCGATGATACCATCAGTTCTGGGGAAGAGTCGTGACGGGAAACATCCTGCACGAAAGGCAGGAAATACACATGGCTATACGGCTTCTCATTAGAGCGACTTGATTCAATTTTACGGGCGTTAATAGATCCAAAACAGGATACGAGCTGAGGAGATGGCCACTAAGCTAGAGCGACTTTATAGTATGAACAATTGAATACGACCGGCCATTTGCACGGTTCTGGACACATCTATGCTTTATTTGCTCGCTTCCTTGTGACGCGCTACATTTTTACTAATCGCGCTGGGTGTACCTTTAGTTCCTCGGACACTCACTAAACTTCACAACGTCGCTTGGCAGTCTTTCACGAATTGACAGGGTGAGCCGGAGGTAGGTGGATGTGGCCCAATGCTCGAATCGCTATTCGAATCATCACGCAGCCCGCATACCTGGTCACCACCATGGACACATCCAGCAAGCTGACACCATTGTCACTTAGCAGTACTGTGGTGAGCGAGGCCTACCAGGATACCAAGAGCGACACTGAGGAAATCTGCTGCACTACCGACAAAACGATATAATGCTCATCTATTGGGTTATCCAGCACATACGACTACAGCTCCTAGAAAACTCGGCATCCCGTCTGCCCTGCCCTAGATAAACTGGGAAGCGCTATCATTCCTATTAGCCGCCCCGTGTAACAGCTTTTGCTGACTCACCCGACCCTCCCCGTTAACGCCAACGTTATGCGCCGGTAATAACTTTTATAAGATTTATTAAAAAGTAAGCTTTAGCTTTTTTCAAGCTAAGCTCATGCCAGTACCACTAGAGTACCACATTGTAAAGGCAATGCCATAAAGCGATCCAAAAAGCCTGCAGAACCTGTTAGGCAATTGAGTTAGTAAGGGTCTTCAGAGTATTGTCCATTGATCAGTGATGGTTGGCATCGGTGTTGTTACAGATAGAAGACATAAGCGGACGGTATTGCTGTCATCTAGGATTGCCAAGCACGACTCGGGCCGACGGATGTCTTCGATAGTCAAAGTTGAAGTCCCAGGCATCGTTGCGGACGACCTACCGAAGCATTGGAAGTCGTCCTTTGTGCCTCAGTGGGTGACTCCCAAGCAAAGCATCCCCTTTCCGGACTCGAATCAACCGAGAAAATCCCATCACTTCCCAAATTCTATGATTCTATAATTAGTCCCTCCCGAATGTTGTCGAACCAACAGCATAGCTACACTCGAGCACTTGCCACCATGTGCGCCAACCCAGCCGACCAATACGCCAGCTCGGTTTGATCGTACCCTTCCATCCCCCGCCACCACTTCCCCGCCTTGTCAACAAAGGCGATGCCAGGCACAGATAGCCACCATGAGGCAAAAGCGAAGTGACCCCAGCATCCTACCAAAAGTAGAACACCGAGTATCCATGCCAGGTGTCTTCACAAACACGGACCCTTGGACGACTAGCCTTCGGGCGGGAAGCGGATGGCCGTGTACACCAGGCCGAGATCAAGGATCAGCCAGAGAACAAAGCCGGATCTCTCAAGCGCCGTCTCAGCGACGTAGAACCCATAGACTAATTCCCAACTGACATTGATCATGAGACCTAGGATCGGCATGGCATATGAGCGTGTTTGCAGGCTGCAACGCGTCGTGAGGATATATGTCAGATCCCAGAAGACCGCGCCAAACCCAGGAACACGATAGAGAGAGGCACGACCCATTCTGGCACGTGGGCAGGCGCAATTAAGAGTAACCCATCTTGTCACATTTGGGATCCAGATCAAAAGGCACAAGGCAAAAGGCACAAGGCAAAAGGCAAAAGGCAAAAGGCAAAAGGCAAAAGTTCATACAAAGGAGTAGGTAGCTAATATGATCAAGCACGGAAGAAGTGGTGTAAGTTAGGCTCTCATCGAATCTAAACTAAACAAAACGTGGGTCGGGGGCTCCCACTTCCAAACTAGCCCATATTTTTGTGTCCCGCTTCGATACATGCAGTCTTTAGTCGCGTTCCAGTCGTAACACGCAGCAATCATTTGATTTTGGTTGAAATCGAATTGATTGAGTTTACGTAGTCAGCGCACTGAGAACTGTATTTTGAGCGCCGTTATTGTTAGCGTAGTCCCAGGGTGTGAGGCCTTCATTGTCACAAATCTCCACGTCCGCCCCATGCTGTAAAAGGGCTTCCACTATGGTTAGATTGCCTGATGTTGCCGCCCAGTGCAAAGGCGTCTGTCCGTCGATGGTTCGTGTATTGGGATCGAATCCTGCCCCAAGAAGCAATTCAATGACATCTTCATGACCCTTGGCATCGCCGCCGCTCAATAACAGGGGCTGGGTAGGTGTTTTCGTCGATAAAGATGCAAGTTCAATCCTTGAATTCAATCCGTACCTGACTATGGCCCTGTTGCCACTGCATGCAGCCCAGTGCAGCGCTGTCCAGCCGTTTCTAGATTGAGTATCTGCGTGAACGCGCCTATCAGCTAGGAGCATCTCGACTATGTAGGTGTGTCCGCGGCTTGCTGCCCAGTGCAGCGCTGTTCTGCCATCCGCAGTTGATGCAGAGGGGTCGGCACCGACCAAAAGCTCCGCCACGACCTCAGCGTGGCCATGCTTCGCAGCCCAATGGAGTGGTGTCATGCCGTCTGCTGTTTCTGCATCTGCAGATTTCCCTTCTCGCAGAATGTATTGAACTACGTCTTCGTAACCTCCACGGGCGGCCCAGTGGAGAGCCGTTCTTCCAAAAGCATCAGCGCCAGTCAGGCTATGCCCTCGTTCCAGGAGCAGCCGCAGAATAGGCAACACACCAAAGCGTGCAGTGAGTTGAACTGCAAGGTTGGGACATGGGGTCATCAGCATGACATCTCGAGTTGGCTCGTCAGTGTCCACGATGGTGGAGATGATCTCAACTCTCGAGTTATTTTCGATTACGGCCAAAGTCATATGGTCGATACTCTGGTGGTACTCATCGCGTGCATGGGCACCCCAGTTCTGGGCTGCATATCTCAGAAATGGGTATTTAGATATGCATTGCGTGCCTGATTCTGAAGTAACGAGTTGTAGGTACGCCAGGCATGATCTTGTGATGTTAAGGCCGTCGTCGGGGAACCAGTCGTGGTATGTGGCCTCTAGGTACTCATGTAGGGAGTAATGGACGAGGCGGAAAGTGTCATTTTCTGAGTCAACAACAACCAAACCCTCACAGACGTCTAGGACTACTTTCCGCGACACGACATCCTCATAGACCGGAGTAGTCTCGTAGGGATCTATCGCAAGCGCATGAACCAACTCTATGCTCGTTAATGGACGCTTAGCGTAGTATATCCACGATAAGGCCTTCATCGCGATCGTTCTCTTCTCCTTGGAATGAAGCGCAATCCGCTCCATGGAACCCTGGTAAACATCATGAAGTCCGTGCGGAGGCTCCTCGAGAGCCTTTCTAATCTCAGAGAGTCGAGAAAGATGGGTTAGATGATTGCATTGCAGAGTGGTTATAAGGAACCTATCTTGCTTGTCAGCCAATGCTTTACAGCTCTTTATAGAGAGTTATTGGATGTCGCACATTCCAGAAGATTGCTCCGCTACTCGCTCCACGACGTCTGATAGGTAGTCTCCGGGTATCAAATCGAGCAGTTCATGATTTGTGCTCATCATACGATTCGTGTACGACCGTATATCCATAATGTTTCCTTTGATTTCAAGCGTGGAAAAGTTGCGGAAAACATGACCAAACTCACTGACATGAGGTCGTGCGGTGATCATCAAGCTTCCCGACGTTGAATCAACGAGGTTTCTCAGAAATAAGAGGACCGATTTTCTTTGGCTTCCACATTCGTCAACTGCATCGACAATGAAGTGGGGGTTGCGACCCTGAGAGCAAACCAATTGGATGAGAGATGTGATATCATCCAACTTCATCCTTTTACCGCCTCTATCTAGTGCCTGGTAGAGTCGCTGTATTGATATGGAAATTTCCCGTCCGTCGTCAATCAGCTGTCGCAAGATGGCTGATGCGATTTCAGTCACGATGCCTGGCTTCCTAGATGTATGATAGTCACAATAGAAATACGCAACTCTACACGTCTTCGAGATTCGGTCGACCACCAACGACCTAGGACCATATTAGCATGAATTGTGCAAGCAAGAAGCGTATTTGGTGGTACATGAGTTGCGTTTTGCCCACACCCGCTGTACATCGATCGTGTATTAGCAGATGGATGACGCGAACTTAGTACGGACAAGCAATACTGACGGCTACCACAACACCACAATGTGTTTATAGAATGGTTGATCCATTTTTGAAGTTCAACGGTCTCGAAAATCCATTCCCCCGTGTCTGGATGATGAACCGAGACAAGCTCTTTTTGTTTCTTTTTCCATCCGTCATCAGAGATCCAGTCCAAAATAAAATTTCTACAACGTTCTAAGCATCGAGGCGCTTGTTAGATAATCCCAACACGGCTAGATCAAGCAGGTAAGTTCATTTGTACCTGTTTCAGCTGACTCCATCTTGCTTCGCAAATCCTTGATTTCCCCCAGTGTCAATATCTGTAATCGCCTTGGCGACACAGTCAGTAACGACCTTGGAAACGAAGAGTATCTCGGACCTACAAACCACTTGCAAGGGTCGTTGCTTGGATACGATCTCTGCATTCACTTAGGTCATTAGCCCACTCGACAGTCTCGTCCTCGCGGAATGGCCAGACCAGATTCTTCATAGTAGTAGGGAACGCGGCGGCGTCCTGCGCACGTTGAAGCTTTTCGCGGATCTGCTCTAGGTTCGCCTGGATATGAGAAATTTCCATAGGTAAGTCCTGGCAATTGATTGCGTCCACTCCTGGTGAGACGCATTGAAGAAGCAGTGCGTCTTGAATGTCGCTAAACAGTCTTTTTAGAGACACTAGTTCAGACAGGTACAGTTTAATACTTCTGGGTAGACGGGCTGCTCTGGAGGTTTGTGCTTGTGTCAGTTGTGCTATCTGTATAGACATGCTTAGTATGCCAGCAATGGCAGATGCAACATTCAGTGTACTATCCATTTCAAGAAAATACAATATTTCAAGATGAACCCAATCGATAAACAAGTTCATTGGATGCTGGTAGACTGTTGAGGTAAATTCATTTTTAGGTAACGGCGAGATCTCAGGAGGTGGGCGAGCTTCAGCCGACTAAAGAGAAGAGACGACGGGCAAATCATTCTACTTGTAGATATCAAACGAAGATGATCGATGAGGGGGGAGTCTCCTGGATGGGCTTTCTGCACTGCAGGTAACATGGCAGACAAGAGGCTGCAGCAGCAAGAATTAAGGACGAATCATGTACGCTGAACACGCATGTCAGCGGATCAACCCCCTTGCTGTCCGCCCTGTGTCGTGGATCATTGGCTAATAATGATGCTCGGATAATTGAGTCAGCATTTCAGCTCTCTGCCTGCGATCGCCTTTCCCCACCAAAGAAATGCTAACGTGCGCTATCCGTCCCCAGCATGGGAAGGAGGCCAGGATTAGGACAGGCCGTGTTGAGCTACTGTTTAGAGCATGTTGTCAGTATTTCTTCAATTATGCTATACGCGATCGTAAGGCAATAGATGATGCTACCTACCTGCTGGCACTCAATTGAGGCGACGTAGCGCTCTCAGTAAACCTTCCGTTAGGGACAACGTGATTGGTGCGTTTACATGTTCCTGAGGAGACGAAAAAGTGAGAAGGCGCCAGAGAATTACGAAGGAAAGGCAGGAAAAATCAAAAGATAATCATTACAGGGGTTTGAACCCCGGTGCTAGACAAACGTTATTGAATTTTTGCCAGTATGCCACCACCAGACAACACCCAGGATGTTTGTGGCTGGTGAAAGTTGCTATTTTTTCAACATTGATAACGCAACAACTGCAGCTGCCCGACAAGCTTTTGCAGCATTTAATCGACCTGGAACAATCAGACAGTTGGTTCAAGGTTTGCCCTATCATGCGAATGGGCTAGAGGAACTTCGGGTCCTCGGTGCGAAATTCACTTTCCCAAGCAGGAGGATTGCAGAAATTTCATGTATCTGATATGCTGCAGAAGAATAGACTATGGTAAAGGAATTAAAAGTACGACTACGAAGATAATTATTTCTGCTTCACAGCCTTTAACCCGAATTCAGCCATCATTTGCTCCGTCTGGAAAGTATCGCGATCTTTCTCTCCTAGTATTATTCTTTGGATAGCCAATGTGTCCTTGAAGAGCTTCTCAGAGTCTTCCAAAGAACCTCGGAGACCGTGGTTTGCTGCTAGACTGCAAGCCGTCCGCAGTGTTGCACGGTTGTCACGGCCAAGCAGACGAGCCTGGACAGTGAAGACTTTCCGAAGCTCTTCGGCAGCCGTTTCAAAATCGCCCATCTCTTCTAATACCATCGCAACGTTCTGTCTAGTGACTAGCGTATCGGGATGATCTAACCCCAGTTTCTCCTGTTGGCCTCGTAGCACGTCATCAAAGGCCTGCCGAGCCTGCTCCATGTGGCCCTGTTGGGCGTATAGCGTGGCCACGTTCCCGAGGATCCTCAAAAGTTCTGGATGCCCAGGCCCGAGATGACGTTCGGTAATTTTTGATGCTTTGATATAGAGTTTTGTGGCTTCGTCGTACTGGCCGTGAGCCTCGTGCGCAATAGCAAGGTTGTACTGACGCCGGGCTGCATCCATACTTTCGTCTCCGTATTTGGCTTTGCACCACTTTAGCACTTGCTTGTAGTGATTCAGAGCCTCCGAAGCGTCTTTCTTGTCTCCGTGGATGATTTGAAAGGTGGCCATCTCGCTGATTTTCCGAATTGTGTCCGGGTGGTCCTGACCCACACTCCCCTTGAGCTCTTCTGCTTCTTTCCTTGAATTCGCAATACGGGTTTCAGGTGTATCTGGTTTCAGGGCAGCCCTTGTTGATGTCTTGTTCTTGAGAAGAGCTTTCTTCACATCCTCTATCGACTGTATTGTCTTTTTAACCAGATCCTTCTCGCTCTGGAGGTCCTGTTGTTGCAAGGCGAGACATCGCTCAAGACATTCAAGAGCTGAAGAGTACTGCTTGAACCGTTGATAGTATCTTGAAACCTCGTACAGTAGCGTTGTGAGATGCTGTTTAGCCTCTGATGATGATGGTTGAAACTTTAGCGCTGCCAAAGCACAAGGTAAAAGAACCTGACAGTTGGCGAGGTCGTCCTTGTTTGCCTTGAACCTTTGGCACATAGTGAACAATACCTTCGTCTCAGTCAACTCCTTCTCGTTTTCCTCAACGAGCCATGTCTCCACACATCTTCGGACAACAGATGTCATGCAGTAAACACGCTTGTCCTTGGACGGCTCGACCATGCCAAACCTCACCAATTCTACCAATGAGCCGCGGGATAACTGCTGTCGCTCAAAGAAGATTTCTGGAATGCTTTGAACATCAATTGAACCAATGACGAACAGTAGGTGAGCTGCGCTAGGGTGGTCCTTTCGGAGCGCCTCATATAATAAGCGCGAAGCACGCAATAGGCCGGATGTTGTTGTACCCGGTGTTTGACGAGAGGAGAGTAGCTCTCTATACTTTGTGCAACTAATGTCTACCATCTTACGATATATGTGCGCCAATACAATGGTACCGGCTGAGGTACCAAGATCTTTCGCGACCTTCAAAGAGCTTTCTCTCCTGTGGGAGTCCGATGTGACCTTACCGAGAAGGAGGCATGAAGCATCGTCGTCTTTCAGGGTAGATACGTTAATGACATACTGGGCATCTTGGTTGACCATTCGCATCGCTAGAGCTTTGTCTCGCGTGGTGATCAGAATCCTGGCAAAGTGCGCCTTGGGGATGAACGTCAGGAGAGACTTTCCCGCATGCAGGCATTCACTCGCCTTCAAGTTTGTCATGTCCTCCAGGCCATCGAGAATCATGAGCCAACGCCCTTCTTGATTCAGTCTGTCGTATACGGCCTTCAACACACTACCATTTTTTCTATTCTTGGTGAGACCAAGACTCTCAGCAATACGTATGTATGAGAGCTCAAACTCTGCTGCGGTGGCTGCGTTGACCCAAAGGACGTTAGAGCACCCGCTCTCTTCGTAGAATCTGTGTGCATATTCTACGGCGACATGTGTTTTTCTGCAGACCATGCCAGTCAGTCTTCCACCATTGTCTAACGCCATTCTAGGCCTGAAAGAAGTCCTTACCCATTTCCTGAGCCCCCACATAAAACCACGTTCATCGTCCGATCAAAACTCTCTTCGATCAGACTTAAGATATTGTCTCGGGGCACAAAGTTGCTTTCCCGATTAATCGGAGCAAGAAATGATGGTATATGATTTACTGTCTTGGTGAGAAATTGAGGAACCGGTTCTTTTTCTATAAGCACTCATAGTCAGAATAAGGTCTATTTATATACTCAATCTCGAAATATGAAAATGTGTGTGACGGTTTCGCGATAAATGGTGGCATGTCCTTGCTCCAATACCAAATTTCTATCACCATAATCTGACATGCCTGTCCCTTGCAGAATTTGCAATGAACATGTCGCGGTTCGCAGGTGGCTGGCCGGCGATAGCTCTTCGGGGCCATTGCGATATGCGGTCAATGTAGCTTTCATATTCTGCTTTGGGAGTTGTCTTACCTAGTCCGCGACTTTCCATGAGTGCCTTTGATTTGCTGACCATATTCTTGATCTGTCTGCGTACCGATTTGTAATTATCATCCTCGCTGTCTTCGAATTTATTCATGGCGAAGTGGTCCAGGGCTAGACCTTCAGATTGATGCCCAGGGAGTGTGCCGGAAGATTGGTTCACAAATAGCTCCTGAGTGACGAGTTAGAATAGAAAAGTATACGTGATAAGTCAGTTAGGAAATTCCTACCCTTTTGAGCCCATCAATGCCAGCAATACGCCCAAGATTAGATGCTCCCTGCTCGTAAAAGCAATAGAGAGTTGGTCCATTCGGTTCATTAACCTTTCTCGTGAAGTCGCTGACGGTATTCACAAGCAAATCATTGTCCTGTGCCATGGTGTGAAGCAGGTTGGCCTGTACCGACTGTGTAGCTTCAACGATTGCGTTGTAGACCGAGCCCTGAGTCTGTAACTGGGAGTTCTCCTTGAGACCGAAATGAGGAGTTCCAAGAAATACCATTCCTACTACAGAGTCGGAAATCCCCGGAAATTGCGTCTTATGTAGCGCTGACGTGGTGTATGCCTACAGTATAGGGAATCAAAATCAAGGTTGAATATGACTTGAGACCGAGACACTTACGTATTGGATAACAAGCCCTCCGAAGCAGTGACCGATGAAGATCACTGGGCGGTATAGGCACTTACTCCGTTCTTCGCAAAGAGATTTGAGTAGCTTTGTGGCAACGTTCTCGAGTGACTGTCTGACGGCTTGTTCTCCAAACCAGCATGACTGATAACCGTACGTCATGATACGGGCTTTAGAAAGGTCTTTTGGGAGCATCGTTTTGTCACTCAGCCAATTCACTGGCTTCTGCTCTTTGAGCCCGGCGGTCCATGTGTACCCTGGATTTGCACCCATACCATGGACAGCAACTACACTATGAGCAAACAAAATCAGCCAACCGATAATCATCGTTCCAATTTGAGAACTTACTCAATTTCAATTTCCTCTGCTTCTTGCGGTTGGAACATGACTTTGAGGCCCAAGTCACGTGGCAAGATCTTTCTGTCCTTGGGCTTGGCAACAATCTTGGCGGCACCAGCGGGCACCGCTACCTGCACCTCTAGAGGCTCTTTGCTAGTCATGGCTATTGTATGTAAATCAGGCTTCGACATTCCTATCTGTGTGGTGTATCTCATAATCCGTGACGATGCAAAGCTGTGGTTTTAACTATTTTACCCCTGGTTATAGGTTTGCGGCGAGACGTAACGATATCTTTGAATACATACTGAACAGTCTTGTAATATTGTAGCGATTGGCTACGAGATTTGGGGGCCATCCCAAGCTGAGGTATATTTTAAACACGGGAAAGTGGTCGTAGTTTTGAGGTACATCATCTCAAAGTATACATAAAGATCACGGTTCATTGACCTAAATAACCTAATTTTGGGAGCTATAGCACAAGCGGTCATCTAAGCCATCCTAAACAGTGTGCAATGCTGACCATGTGTACGTTATCCACTGCCCCTCCATGTCGGGGGATGCCGAAAGCGGCGATGCTGTGCATTTCGACGACCGGACATACACTTGCAATAGCCGTCCAACGTATGCTGCGGTCGGCAGAAGCTGCACCACCCAACGGGTTGACAAAAAAAGTGCCGCACCCCTATAGTGATAGTAGTTAGTGTTGTGTGCAGGGGTGCGGCACTTTTTCTGGCAACAGCCTTGCCACATACCCAATTCTGAGGCAGGCAGGCTGTGATGGGGAAGATAGAATGCATGAGAACAAGGATTAGGAGTGGGATGGCTGCAATATTAGCTGCAGGAGTAGCGACTAAGCATTTTAGCTGTCAGGTTGGGGGTCGGTACACCCTATTCGGTATCGGGTATGCATATCTCTACCACGGGAACCAACTTTTCTTTTTCCTTCCCTATCGATCCTACGGTCCTTTAGCTTTAGGACTATCAACCAGTATCCACGTCTGTCTCCGTCTGGACTCTAAAATTTCTACCGACATGCTGACACAGCGCTAATATGTAAGGCTGTGAGAAGGCTGCGTAATACTTCCTTATCTAGGAATAAATAAAGCTATTGTTAGGGCTCAACTGAACCTGAAACACAGCCTCAACATTTTAGTTGGTAATAAGGCTGCGGTTTTTGAATTTTTGGCAGGGCCAGTTGACCGGTCGTCCGCCATGTGACCCTACGATGCTTCTGCGGGGCTAGAACCAGGCATACAGTCTTCCACTCTCATCATGTGGCATATTGAGCCCGAAATGTTCTAAAAATTACAAATGCATAGACAGTATGGTGGTGTTTCGGAGATGATTGAGCCACATCTGTCGGCGTTTTGCATTTCAGAAGCGTCGGAGATGAAGCTCTATGTTGGGCCCTAAGGCTAGCCTTGCATAGCTGAACCTAGCTTGTATGAACCTTACCTGCTATTTCATACCCAAGAGCTTTAAAGAAAGATTTGCAGGACATCTAGTCGTGTTCCACCTGATGGTCTCCACTTCACTCCGGTGTAGCCTCACAGTCTCATTTGCGAGCGCCTCATCTTTTGCGCTTACAAGACTATGTCACTATATGTCTGCTTGACCGGGAGTCTACAAGGAAAGTTGGAAAGTTGGAAAGTTGCAAAGGTACGAAAAAGGAATAGATAAATCATCACGAATGTGTTGTACCACACAGCAGGAGGCTTAATGCTGTGTTGTGGCGAATATGGCGTCGAAGCTAGCTGTAAACACGAGATACACATGAGTTTATGATCCTCAGTTGGTAGAATTATTACCAAATTGGTGCTTTCCAGCTTTGATGATGATATGTTGCTCTGCGAACGCCTGGTTTTCAACTTGTGTTGGATCAGTTGTTGGCTAGTTGATCCGGCGTGCTTGTCCCTTTTTGATATGACTCTGCCTTTACCCATTGGTCATCATACTAGTTCGCACATTCTGAGCGTTCTAAGGATGGTGTTCAACTCATGAATAACGTCTTACTTGCGAGTGGAATTACACATGCGCGCTAATTCAAGCAGAAAGTAATGTCTTATCATAGGTCGGTTCGAGAGACACATATATTTCGAAATTATGGTAAGGAAATGACGTAGCATTAAATTTGAAAACAACATGAAAAAGACTTTCGAAAAACCATTAGATCCTCTCCTGTGAGTCCACCACTATAATTTATTAGCTTATCAAGCAATGCAATTTGACCATAACGTATCATCACTCGTAATTCAGGAGGGAAATCCTTCCTTAACCAATATGTCCATAGTTGAATACCCCCTCTGGAGTCCGCTGAACAAAAGTGATCCCCATGGTTAGGTAGAAAAGTATAATGAGAGCCAAAAATCCGTGTTGAAGTCCTTGTTGCCGATTGCCACGCTGGATAGCAACGTCACTGCTGAGCAGACTTGAATTAATGGATCGGTTTCCGTCGAGTATCGCGTTCAATGCCTGTAGTGAACCGATGTCCGCCAGCATGGCCAAGGCTAGGCTAAATGTGCTCAGGACTAGGGCCACCAGCAATATGATCTTATAGCCCCGTCTACGCGAAGAGCCGCCGACGGCACCACACAAGATGCAACTCCCCAAGACAAACAAGACAAAAGCAAGAACTGGCGGCTCCCAATTGAACACATCGCTCTGTAGGTGCTTTGCGATGGGAAGAGTCATATTAAGTGCATTTTGGAGTTGAGCTTTTGCATTGTTTGTGAGATTGAGGTTCTCCAAAAACTCCTCACTGAGGTCGTCGATATCTGGTGTTCTCATGTTCGCGACGCAATGAGACTGAGCATTGTTCGATGTGGTTCTATCACCACGAGAGCCAAGTGTCTCAGACATCGAGACACAACCACCTATTAGTACCACATTAGTCTTCAACTGCCAGGCCCTATAAAAGACTCTATTTTTTATGCTCACCGAAATATCCCAAACGGAGATCGATATCATATGTCTTGTTGACGCTAAGCTCGGCTAGGTAGACATCCTTTATCGACGAGTTGGTAGATACGCATCCCACAAGGACGAACACTTTTTCTGTCAGGCCAGGTAAATAAGCAAGGTGACGGAGCAGTAAAACTCACCTCCAACAACACAAGCGCCAATGAACATGAATAATGGGACGCAGGCAAGGAAGACGTTACAACGCCGACTGCCTATTGACAATGAGTACTCTGGCTCTTAGGCTGTTGAAGTCCGCATTCACGAGGACCTACCTGAAGAGCGCTTTGCGCGCTTTGTCCGAGACTGCTTTACTTGGCGTGGTTTGGCCATAGTCAAAACTCAATACCCTGGTACAAATTATGATACGTGGTTGAATCGAGTGTAGTAAAATCTCCAAGGGATCTATGCTCTCTACACAAGTCAGCTTTAATCTCAGAAGGTCGATCATATAATATATGGCTTGTTCATTGTTGACAAGACATTGATGATGAGACTTCGATGACAGGGGTCTGAGGGTCTTCTGCGGCTACCATCGTGATACCATGCAAGTGTTCTGCCTCTAATTTGCCACTTTCGACATTTTAGCAATCCGACGTCGATAAATCCCCGGCGTCTACCAAATATAGACGGTGTCCCATATCCGAGACTAATTCATGAATGATAGCAAATGTGTACATTTTTCATCAAAATACGAAGCTTGCATGAAAGCTGAAACCAATATTAGCTGGGTCGTGGGGGCTTCGGTATGCGCTGAGCCTCATATCTATACTACTCAACAAGGATCCGGTAAGCAAGGCTGCGCTGGTTTTCACATGCTCAGACCCGGAGCCAAAGACCCGGGCGTCGCTTGCATGGAAGATACCACCCACCACATGCTTTTGGCTGCATGCATGCGCAGCCCATGGGTGCATGGCGGGTACCAATAAAGAGGATATGAGGCTTAATACAATTGACCGAAGGCAACCTTTGCAATAAGGCTTCACAATTGCTGACGGCGTCTGCTGGTCTTTCTAGCAGGTATTTTACTAAAAATAAAACAAAAATAAAGAAAAGGAAAAAAAGGGGGGGCCAGGGGCAATTGAATGAGGATTGTCTGTAGACTGGATTGAGACTGGAGATGGCGTTTGGAAGATAGGGGCGGCGTACTCACGCTGCATTTCCAGCCCACTGTAAGTAAGTTTGAGATGAAACTGAACAAACATCTTCTGGGCCTAATTTGAACAACTGACAAGGCATGCGTATCGCAAAGACCGCATGAGTAGCTTATGGATCAAATCCCAAGGTTTTAACGAAAAGATTGTATGAAGCTCTACAAACGCGTTTTGACAATAAATTGAAAACACCAGAAACCACAGAGAGCAGTGTGTATGGTTCTACTGTCCCTTTATTCGCTGCATCGACCTCTGATATGCTAGCTTCTGCGCGTGCGACCTTTTCTCCAAGAGCAAACGCTGCCGAGTAGCCTCCTCCGTCATTAGTTGCTTATTCCTCTGCATTGTAATATCCTGCTGTTGGGCATGAAGCTTCTGCTGCCGCTCGCGCCACTGAGACTGTTCGGCCGCGGCACTTTTCTGTGCTATAGCTTCTTGTTGTTGTATGGTCACTTGTGTCTTCTGGTGGATCTGGGTTTGATGTATAAACTGTGACTGGTTTACTTTTTGTGCCGTCTTCTCGTGCTCATGCTGTTGCCACTCATTGTGCTTGGACCGGTCAATAGTCGTTTTGAGCTGTGCGTCTTCCCACTCGCGTCGCATCTTCTCCTTGTGCTCGAATTCGCGGCTTTGCCATTTATCGCTCTCCTCTCGTCGCTTCTTCTCTTCTTTAGCGATATTATCTGGAAGCCCAACAGCGCCAGGTGGCTGTTGGGTTCCAGAATCCGCGAAATAGCGATCAACGCAATGCTTTGTTCGTAGGAGGTGTTGAAGGGATACACTTCTAGATGAATTACTGTTTCGACAGCATATACTTAGGTAGATGGTAGGCGACATAGAAAGCTTTGTTCCTTGCTCCGAGTAGTGCTCGAAGAGATTGTTATTATCATTAATAACCCGCCACATGACCGTATCCAGGAGAGCGTGGGTGACATTATACGGCTGAGGATGGTCAAGAGCAAGAAACAGAGGGTTCTTGCCCTGCCACTTTGCGAGAGGGTCAGTCTTTCCCACCTCAAGAGCCGAAATAGTCTGCTCTATGTCTGCGAGACTTCGGTTTCCATCACACATGTATGCTAGTTCTTGAAGAGGCGTCCGACCGTCATGTTCTCGTCTGCTACTGGGAAAATTTACGTCGTGCTTTGCTTTGACAAGGGCAGCAACAGTATCCTGATGCAGGTTCCTGGCTGCTTCGTGGAGGCTTCCGTCATTCAGCTTGAATTTTACTTTCAGCAGAGACTTTACAGCAGTGAGATCGCCTTCCCGAGAAGCGTAGAAAAGCGCGGATCTGTCGTGAACGTCTCGTATATATGTATCAGCACCCGCCTTGATGAGCTTACTTACGACCAAGCTACGATGATGTTTCGCAGCCATGATCAAAGGGGATGCCTTTGAAAGGGAAGTCGTGATATTCACATTCTCTTGACAGTTACATGTTAGCCATATCGCACTGAAGTCAATTTATGATAAGTTGGACTCCTCTTACCTTTATTTGCGTCGATTAGAACCTGTATAACAGCGTCTGACACCGGCTGCTTGCCTTCTGATGGCACCATAGCCCACGTCAACGCAGTGGCTAGCTCAGATGTATTCTCATATAGCGTCGCCTCAAATCTAGTGTCCAAAGCGCACCCTAGCTCCACTAAACGCTTGACCAGCTTAGGAGATTCGGGATACGTTGCGAGACAGTCGACGATCGGTGGATATCGGCCATAAATAGTAGTCCTGTAATCAGGCCGACAGTTTTCCGGGATGCAATCTGCATTAAGGACTTTAATGAGAGCGAGTGCCACGTCCTCTGCTAACGGGGTGCTAATGACCTCGGCAAAGGCTTGCGTCATAGTCTCCTTGCTAACACGAGATTTGACCAATTTCTTGAGGAGTGAGGTGTTACCAGCTCTGACAGCTATCTTCAGTGTTTCTCCAAGCTTGAAGTTGACATCCGTTGAAGCGGCATACAAGAATTCGTCAAGGAGGGTTTCAGATGCTAACCCTTGTGCGAAAGCACTGGTTACTTTGAGAAACGCCAGGTTCACTGGCTCACCACTGGCACCCATTTCTAGCAGCATTGACACAATCCAACCATTGCGGTCGTCCAGGGTGTGCCACTCCTGTGAGTGGTTTGTCACACTCTCCATTGCCTTGTTTGGGGCTGCAACGTTGGTAGAATTGGATAATAGCTCGCACGCATCACGGTTGAACAGCCGAGCAGCTTGGCAGAAAGCGTCCGTAATTGAAGAGCTAGGTATGTCTTGATCAAGAAAAAATTGGACCATTTCAAGACCTGAGGGTGTAAGCCACTGCTCCCCTGCTGCAAGCATTTCAGCAAATCCTCGAGAGATAACTGCCGTTGAAAGCTGAAATTGAGCTAGATACTTGAGGATATCGAGACAGATAGACTTTGCAGCAGATATAACACCAGCGGCTTTCAAGTCCTCGGCGATTGCTGGATCCGTCGATGTGGCCTCCACTATCCTAGAAACGATTTGTTTCCTCAATTCTGGGTGTGGCATTCTCATCGCATGATCGAGAACCACTACCAGCGATTTAAAAGATGGCTGGTATTGAAGAAGCAGATTGAAAATAGTGATCCACCCCTGATCAACAGCCAGGGTGAGGCAACGACCTTCCTGCAAATTGACATCCACCTTGCCGCCTTGCAACAAGATTCGGGTCAGGGCATACCGAGCTTGTTCGTCGCCAACCATCATTTTATCATCAAGAACGTGTATCAGTATCTCACTGAGGTCCCCCTGCAGCCCAGTGGAGAACAGAAGCTCAACCATCCGATGCGCTAGACAGATATCGCGTAGACTCGCCGTTTGAGCAATCGCAGCCATCATACTCAAATTTGATGGTTTACCCAAAAGTACAGTCTGTAACAGGTTCGGCTGTCCGCTTTTGAATGCTGACACAACAGCGGCTCCGCCGTGGTGATCGACAGAAGAGTGGTGGCTGACTAGGGAATCTACTAATTCATATTGCTGGTGGCTAATTGCGTAGAGCAGAGTCTTGTCCGTGATTGAGCCTTTCGCTCCTGCTTGCAGACATGCTTCTAAGCATCTGAGTTGTTTGTGAGAGTACGCCTCGCCTACGGCGAAGTCTAGCAGGTCCACATGTTGTCTCATTTCTCTGTGAGACGCAATAACTGCAACAACATCTTCTTTACCATTACGTATAGCAGTGATGAGCGCGGATGGTTGGCCATGTGTCACATTTGCACCCCCATCTAACAGTATTTGGACTGTTCTGGCATATCCTAGCGATGCAGCTAGAACGAGGCCTTTGTCTCTGGAATCCTGGCATACGCCTCTCTCTCGCTGTAACAAAGCACTAACGACCTTTGAATCCCGACGGATGGCGTCAAGGAACTCGCTGCACAGAGGGGATGCATCAGCACCCCGGGCCATCAAAATTGTAACTTTGTTCAAGTTGTTTTGAGCGATGGCAATAGGTAATGCACTGGCCAAAGCTGTATCATCGGCATGCTGGGCGAGGAGAAGTAGGATATTTTCGTGGCAGGACCGTGTCGCTTCCGCAAATATGTCGCTACGGATGTCCTCTTGGTCCTTGCTCATGACCATCTTGAGGATATTGGTACTCTTGCGTCGCTCGAAACAAACTTCGGCTCCGTATTCCAGTAATGCCTCAACCAAGCCTGAGCTTGCGCAAGGAACTTTTCCATGGATAACGCTCGCAAGTACCGCGGTAGCTTCTTTTTGTCCGGGCCTTCGCGATTTGTTTGCGGTGATGCAGTGCTCTCCCATAAGAACCTCAGCCCTGTTGAAGTCGTCTTCTGTGACCCTCACTGCCTCGTAATCATTCGTGAAGCTTGCTTCAGAATGCGTGGAACTGAAAATAGACGGCGAAATAAGTGAAGGACTTATCATGGACGGTTGCAAATAAGTGGCAGAAGAGGTAGCTGAGGAAACCATGGTGCCGGTATTTGGTGAAGGAATAATCATGATTAATGACGGATATGACGCCTCCAAGGATGGAAAACTCTTTAATTTACGGCGTTATCTGACAAATTGGTTACAGTAGTTATACGAAGAACCGAAGGCCAATAGTAAGAGATATGTTGGGGATGGGTCAGCTATCGTAGAAGGTTCAACAGCTCTCAACAACTTCGAATTAAGTGATTTTGCTAAGAGACAATATATTTCAACCGAATCGAGGAGAACTTAACTGTTCGGGATTGGAAAAAGTAAGGGGCAGTCATGAACTACCCAAGCTAGTCTACCGCGGCTGAAGAGGCTCTATGGACTATTGCTCGGAGAATTGGATTATCAAGAACCGAACTTAACCAATTATCACGTAAGAATTGTATAGTAGAAGGTGCACAGGACTGGGTTGCACATTGCGCCACGGCCTCCCCTATTTTTAGTCGAAACCGGAGGGTACTTTGTTGCCAAGTAGCTCCGACGGACCGCATAGGATAATGGCTGCAGGCATGCATGCAGATGCAAGTTCACCGAACTCAGCCGCAGAGCCTTATCTCCTACAGCCATAAAAATTTACTTTTGGCGAAGTAAATCAAACCCAGTCAACACTATTCTTAGAAATAAATAATGGCATGTGAAATTGTTCATACGTTACTATGCCATACGCCTCAAAAATTGATAGCTTAATTCGAGAATGCGTGCACTCTTCTGGGACAACGGATCGTGCCATACTTTCAACTTGTAACTGACCAAGATTGACACCTAACATGGCAATTAACCAGCCTCAAGATCTAATTCCAGGCTCCGCTGAATGGACGGCTACATACTTGAAGGGACGCGGGCTCAGCTGCTTGCATTTCCCCAAGTATCGTACCTACAACGCCAAGTTTCTTTGTCCGTACCCAAGCCGCCTCGGATTTTTCCATACCCTGGGTCCAGAACCGGGAATCAGCTTTCTCGACACCGGAAAACTCTGTAACAACTGTCTCGATCTAGTTGTACCGAACGGCTTCAACTACTGGTCTGTATGCCCGCGTTCTCGAAGCCCTCCAAAGATCAAAGATGGAGACAGCAAAGACACAGAGCAGAGTCATCTCGAACACTCGGTGGTTTCATCGCCTACGGCACGATGGTTAGATATCATACCATCAGCAGTCAGCTACCCACAGCTGTTCCAAGCAGGGACGGAAGGATTCTCTGATGCAACCATCCGATTTAGTAACACAGCTAGTCAAGTTACGGCATTGCCAGTCACTCTTTCTATTCCGCTTGTTGATAAGTCCCAAGAAGCATGGAAATGGTTGCAAAGCGAGCGCAAGCCATTTTACATCGATCAGCTACACCTCACGAAAGGATGGACGCCGTTTGCCGAGAAGTCTGCAGAAATCGACTCCGCCATAGCTGTTCGGGTGGGGACGGCATTCTCTCCAGCACTGAGGAAGGCAGATACCCATACTTCTAGGTCTAAGAAAGCAGAATCATCAGAAAAAAAGCTGGATGGTACCGATGAACCTTCCGTTAATAAAAAAGTACAGGTGAAGCGGAAAGCACTCTCTGCAACGAACAAACAGCCGCCAGAGACAGTCAACAGCACAAATAACTCTGGCTCTATGAACCTGCAATCTTCCCAGAAGATCTCCCTTCTGATAACCCCGACGCAACCTGTCGTAGCCACCCCATCGCCTGGAAGAACAGCAAACCTATCAGCGGTTACTAAATCCGCTTCTTTCGAGACGCACCAAGTGTCTAGATCGAGCCTCCCAGAGAAGTCCACTCATCAGACTCATTTGGAGGCTGAGAAAATTAAACGGCCAGTAGACAAAGCCACTGAGGAAGCAAAAGCACCCAAGTCTGGCAAAGTATCACGAGCGCCATCTACCCCTACTTTGAAGAAGCATAGAGGGACAGGTGACAAGCTTGGCTTAGCAGGAATTCAAAGAAGTGACCACGTCTCACACCAGGCTGTGAGTAAATCTAAAATATTGTCATATGGTCATTGGACTAACATTATGGGCAAAATAGCTCTCAGGGGAACCGTCTTTACACATCCTGAGTGTTAGTGCTGATAGTGCCAGCTTGAAACCCGAGATAAAATCCCGTAGTATCCCTAAGACGACGCCTTCGGATGGGAAAGTCAGATTGATCTATTCAAAAAACTGGTCTAGGCATGATCCAATGCCGTTTGATAGCCCCATAAAGCCATGGAAATTATCGGACTACGAGCGTCTCGCCGAGGCAACACACGTAACTCATGACTCGTCAGGATATATGCCGCTGGAAGACATTATTGGGAAGGACAATATGATCAAGAGAAAGGCACCCTTGTTAGGTTCGAATTCGCCAGCAGCACCATCAAACACGCTATTGACGAAACTAAGATCGCCCGGCCAAGCGGACAGGCCAAGGAACATTGCATCCTCAGAGCTCATCGGTTCGATCTTGAGAAAACAGCCGATAGTATCAGCTCCTACCGCCGCAAGGAAGGACGACCCCACTAAGCATTTGCCTAAAATTGAGGTTGTAAAAACTCAGCTGCCCAAAATGGAACTTGTTGACGACAAGCCGCCAAAGACTGAAAAGCCTAGAGGCGAGCTCATGGAGACTGGGCCTTCCAAACATGAAGGGCTTCAAAAAAAGCCAAGCAAAAGCAAGCCACTCCAAAATGGAACCTCCAAAAGCAGATCCACCGAGATCAAGTCATCTACAAGCGAAATTCCTGGGCGCAAGCCGAACACTCAAGATATTGCATCTGATATTCTGGGAGAAATAAAGTCTGAAATATCTAAGAAGATGGATCAGAAGACTGACAAGCATCCCAAGCCCAAGACGTCCCATAACACCGGCCCATCTATCTTGGGAGCACTGAAATCTGGTATAGCCCGGAAGATAGATGAAATGACTGAGACATCCGGTAGCTCACCTCAACCGAAAGGCAAAGCTGGATCTACGAGATCTGAGGGGAAACGGTCTGGTAAAAGAGAGCCCAAACGCGACAATAAGGACGAAAAGCCTAAAAATAGCAAGCATGGCGACAAGAAATCTAACGACAAGAAATCTGAGGATAAGCCTGAGGATAAGCCTAAGGATGAAAAGCCGACCGATGAGAAGCTTGTGGACAAGCGCGAGGACGCAAAAATTCATGACAAAACATCTGGCGATCACATACCTGAGGACAAGCTTGATGATCACAAGCTTGATGATAACAAGCTTGACGATAACAAGCTTGACGATAACAAGCTTGATGATAACAAGCTTGACGATAACAAGCTTGATGATAACAAGCTTGACGATAACAAGCTTGACGATAACAAGCTTGACGACAACAAACCTGACGACAACAAACCTGACGACAACAAACCTGACGACAACAAACCTGACGACAACAAACCTGACGACAACAAACCTGACGACAGCAAGTCTGAGAACAGTAGCTCCAAGGATACAGACTACAAAAATGCCAGCTTTGAGGATAGCAATCTTGATACTTCCAAGCCCGAGTACATAGCTAGGTCTGGGACTGTGGAGAACACCAAGCCTCGGAATATTCATCCTGAGAATATGGTCCCTGAAAACATCCTTCGTGAGAGTATCAAGCCGGAGAACATAATACCTGAGAACACAAAACCTGAGAACAGCGGTCGTGAGAATACTAGCTCGGATAATATCAAGTCACAGAGCAGCCCTCAAGAGAACATTGACCCCAAGAATTCCTACACGACGAGCACAAACCCTGGACATGCAGTATTGGACACCAAAGTTACCGAACCTCTTCCCAAGGAAGGCTTGCCAATAGAACCTCCGGAACGCCAAAACCAAAGACCCTTACAAGACTTACCCACTGCTGAACCACCAACAGGCTTTAATCTTGTAGATGATGTCAAGCCGGGCAATCGAGCTAACGAGCCAGAGCCAGAGCAACCGGCAGATTTGCTTCCTGGACAGTCTCAGCCTGACAGCAATGGCGCCATGGCCGATAGTACAAGGTCAACCCCGGATCAAAAAAATGTTGTCAAAAGTCCGGCGGCTAACTCAGACACTGGAAAACCTGCTTTCCCGCTCAACAACAGCTCATCTGTTAAGAGCCCGCTACCTCAGAAGCCGGTCACTAGTATGAATACGGATACTAGCATGGGGGCTGATACACAAAAAAGCTCTTCGGCGAGCCTCGCAGCCGGTTTAACGACCGGAATTGCTGTTGGAGGCGTGGTCGGAGGGTTAGCTGTTGGTCTGAACAAAGACTTTCAACGACCCGGTCTTCATATTGATATCAGCAAGGAAAATATTGAAGACGTTGGCGCTTCTTACAAAGGTGCCACTAGCTCTGGCGGTATAACTCCGGCTGGTTCACAAGGCAGTCAATCATTTAATTCAAGGTCACCTTCACCAGCACGGTCTCTTTCATCACCAAGCTCAGATGCGGGACAGCCAGGCGAACTCCAGGATTCTAGCGACAGAGAGCATGCGTATTCTGAACGTAGCTACTCTGGAAACGACGATGAGAATCCCTCTGAGCATGGGCATGAAGTTCAGGAGGACTCTAACGACGAAGCTGAAGGTAGTATTGATGGCTCATATGACGGGTATGATGGTGAAGGAAGTGACAATGAGCATCAATTCAGTTCGGAAGATGGAGAAGCGGAGGGGGAGTACAATGAAGAAGAAGAGGAGATACTAGAGGAGGAGGAGGAAGAGGCATCGGATCAGGAGGTCGAGGAGACTGAGGAAGAGGTATCGGATCAGGAGGTCGAGGAGACTGAGGAAGAGGTATCGGATCCGGAGGTCGAGGAGACTGAGGAAGAGGTATCGGATCAGGAGGTCGAGGAGGAGGAGGAAGAGGCATCGGATCAGGAGGTCGAGGAGACTGAGGAAGAGGTATCGGATCAGGAGGTCGAGGAGGAGGAGGAAGAGGCATCGGATCAGGAGGTCGAGGAGACTGAGGAAGAGGTATCGGATCAGGAGGTCGAGGAGGAGGAGGAAGAGGCATCGGATCAGGAGGTCGAGGAGGAGGAGGAAGAGGCATCGGATCAGGAGGTATCGGAGGAGGAGGAGGAGGAAGAGGCATCGGATCAGGAGGTATCGGAGGAGGAGGAGGAGGAAGAGGCATCGGATCAGGAGGTATCGGAAGAGGAGGAGGAGGAAGAGGAGGAGGATCAAGAGGTATCAGAGGAGGAGGAGGAACAGTATGAGGATGAAGAAGAGGAGGAGGATAATCAGGAAGATTAGAATTATTATAACGAAGAGGAAAAATAATGAATATCTCCTAGGTAGCCTCGAATTTATAACTTTAATAAACATATCTGGTAATTTCCTTAAGATATATTTCAAGATAGAATGGATGCTCAACGAACTTTGAGCAGAACACGAGTTGAAGTACGCGCAGTTGATGGCTTTGATGCCAATGTACGCATAGCCTCGCAAATCCAAGGTAACACTACCAACCAGGCTGCTGGAATACAGGGCTTAAATTGAACTCCTACATTCGACCGCATTGCAAGTCGATATGCCAGTAATTATAGACGATCCTTTTAGGCAATACATTTTGGCGATCTCAAAAGGAGAGTAAACACGCACATGTGTAAATGGTACATTAAATAGAGGTTCACAAAATGGGCAAATATAGACTGAGAGGATGGTTTACTAGCCCAACTGGCTCCAATAGGTCCTTCCAATTTCTTAGGGCAAGATCTGAGAGTTTCAGAAATAGAGAATACCGCTGAACCACCAGTCAGCTTCAAGTAATGCATTGTTTGTAAGAAACCAAAGCTATGTCTACAGTATACCCAGTACATTCATCTGCAGGAAATTGGGCTGCATCCGTCCTTCACGGGCTCGGGTCATTTACCCATGAGTTTGTTCTCACTTTCGAGGTGAAGAAGTTGGTACACGGCCTTGAACCTAGCTGTTAGCATCTTGACAGAAGATATGGTTCAAATCGGCTCTATCGTTTTAATACAAAGGCTTGCAAATGGATGTAACCTGCAGACTAAGACTTTTTAAATCGGAACGGGAATCAAACGGTGGGGTTGTCGTAATCGATGAAACATTGTACCGTTCAAAAATGCTCCCCAGGCCTACTTGGCCGGGCGGTTCATGGATTACACGTTTCCATGTCACAAGCTGCGGGGCAAGTGATCCCTTCTCGCCAGGTAGGTATGTCCTTGAAGCACCGTATTAGTACTCAAGTGGGTGACCACTGGGTAGTCCCTGGTGTTGTATGTTTTAGTCTTTGCGTTATTTTACATTCCTTTCTCTTTCTCCAAGGATTTATTTATCTGTACCTCGCTCCAAACTGGGCCAAGACGGAACTCGATAAGTAGGAGCCTAAGCAGTCCAGAAAGTCCTCTCCGTCAACGATGTTTCATACTGTAGCAACTACATTAGCCCCGCAAGGCTTCTCAAACCCAAATGTATTCCTTGGCCTGTCGCAAAACGTGGTTGTGCCCAATACGCTCCGGCCGCGAATCTCGATTGAAGACCAGACGAATGCTTGTTCGGCAGCTTGGGAGATGAGCTGGCCGGCATCAGTTACTTATTAGTTACATAACAAAAGGCGATGGGGGACAATGGGCACACAAGGAACGTGTCTGGCTGAGCGCAACTTCGGTCGACTGGTTGTGATATTTCTCCCAGTCTAGCAACCACTCTTCATGGTTGGAACAACTCGATAGTTGAAATTATGTACAACAAGCGTCACTGTCACCTTACTATCTCAAAAAGGATGTGCCCTCTTTGATGTTAATACTAGCTATACACAGTTCTGGCTACGCCGATCTAGGATCTAATCCTTTTTCCAGGAAACGTGTAAGCATTACGGTTTTACGGTTGACAACCAATCGATAGCATACTAGCAGTTATGTCGTACGATTTATGACTCTATCTACTCCGTGCATACCCACCACTTGCCATATGAATATCAAGCTACTGGTCTTGGTTGTGGTGAAGTACAAAGCAGCCCGCACTTGGGTCTCCTCATTGTTTCCGTAAACAGCCATTTGCGATTACCGAGGGATAAGTGTTTTTGCCATTTCCACTGGTCTTGCAGTTCTTGAGCAACTGGTGTTTCTGTTTGACTCCATCTTATAATCCCGAACTCATGTTATCAGACAGTCTGCCTATCGAATCAAAATGTATGGCTTAGCGGATCTACTTCCAATTATTGATCATAAAGATATAAGCAAGAAACTCATCATGGTACTTCCTGACGCGATCTTTCCTACCGAAGTCAATCCTGCTAATGTAAAGCAGTTGGCAAGTGATGTAACTGATGCATACGATTACTTTAGGGCCCGGCTCTCCGCCTACAGCGCTAGAATTGAAAATATATGGTCGGAAATGAAACGCAAAAAGCACTCAGATCTCCTCGATGTGGTTGGTCCGGGAATTCTATGTGTGCACCGTCCAGATCTCGATGGATGGAAACTAATAGAACTTCACTCGAACGACGAGCCGAAGAGAGTCTCTACACCTTATACAGAGCAGGATCGAGAGTCTGACAAGGTGATTCGCGAATTCATAAAAGGCGTTGATGAAATTCCCGGCAGTGACTCTCCACCAACGTGGCAACCGGTCTTAAAATATACCTTCCCTCTCCGTCGTTAAATCTGGCCTCACAACACCCATGACGACCTTCTTAAAAGCTATCAAAGATTTCCAGGACAGCGCAGACACGATACACGGGAAACCGGCTGCACCTGTTTCATTGCAGAATTATAGAGATCAATCGATTATCGCTCAACATTTACCTAAAGCGCAGCCTTTTAGGACCGATGACTGAAAGAAAAAAAAACCTGATAAAATAAAAAGGTTGAAGAGTGTCTGCCTACAGAAAAAGTCGAGAAGGACTAAGTACGCCGCGTTAAAGCTGCAGGAACAATACCGGGGAGCCTTCTGTACCTACGTCTTCTCTGTCAGCAGGGGCCGGGAAAACCTTCACCTCGACCTCGGTCGGTACTACCACTCCATCGGCAGCTACCACGTCCCTTTCTGGGCCATCGTCGTCGTTGTCATCGGGGTTTTGTATTTCATCAGTAGTCATTTTATGGCGAATGGAACGCTCTGCAGCCTTACTACGCTGCGAACGCTCACAGGCGGCCCTATTACATTAACTCGGAGCCGTGGTGGCAACGTCTGCTGAATTGGGAGTCAAATGTCACGTTTTCCGATAGCTCGGCACGTATAGTCGCATTGGTGCTTGGAGTACAGAGTTCTCATACTTGATTGGAAATAAATGCGCGAACTAAAGATGCCAACCTCGCGGGACAATATCTCGAGGACCCAACACTGCGGCACCAGATACGCTCCTCTCCGAGCCAATCCAGGAATATGCTCTATCGTTTGGACTAATTCCACGGCTTATAGTTCTCGTTCTTCTGTTTTTGACGAGTATTCCACCCTAGCTTGCCGCTGATGCTGTTAATCCAGTCCTCACTGCGACGCCCTTCTGGCATCACAGACGCGAACGGAAATCTGCTGGCACTGACTGTAACATAATCTCCAGGGTACAGCTCGACACGCTCGCGTCCATCGAAACTTGCCCATGAGCTGTTCCGAACACTGTATGGCACACCAACTCGCAAAACAATTGTATCAGGTAGGATAATGGGACGGAATGAAAGAGTGTGTGCGCATATTGAAGTAACCAGCATGACTGGGTTCTCCGGATGACACAAAGATCCACCTGCTGCCAAGTTGTACGCTGTTGAGCCTGTCGGCGTGGAAACACATAGACCATCAGCCATGACCGAGGTGAAATGCTCGTCATCTCCAAAAATCTCCGTAAAAGACATGGTGGGGTTCGGTCCACGATCTACAACAAGCTCGTTGAGGATCTCGTAGGTTCCATCAGGCCGGTGAGTGTGATCGTCGTCTTTCTCCTCTCCGATGAGTTCTTCGACCAGATCTCGCCTGCTATGGGCTTCATCTTCATCTTCGTCCTCGTTCTCTGCCTGTCCGGCATCGTTCTTGATAGTCTTCTTGCGCTTCTGGCTTCTCATGACAGTACACTCGAAGCGCAAACGTAGGCTCACCGTAACTCCATCCCGGAAGGCCTTGGTCAAGATATCCTGGTGCTGACCAAAGTCGAATTTCGTCATGAAGCCCAGACTTCCGAGTGCAAAACTGAGGACCGGTGGTACGATTCGCTGGAAAAGCCAACTGGCATACAGAACAGTGCCATCGCCACCCAGACTAACGACGAAGTCAAACGTGTGAGGTCTCGACCTGCACATCTGCACATTCCAGTACCGTAACCGCTTATCCAGTGCGTTCTTGGGGGCATCTGGTTCCATTTCCTCGGCGTCAATGTACTCCTTTCTCAGTTCTTCCAGCAGGCCGGGCATGTTGAATTTCTTATTTTCTTTGATGCTGTCCTCAAGATAGACAGTGTATCTAACGTCCCGCTCAGGACTCAAAAGCCACTTGGTCACCTCTCGAGTCTTCGGGATGAGATCGGCGTCGTAGACCTTGGTAAGAATGAAAATCGATTTCGCTTTGAATCTGAGACGAACACTACCCAATCTCCTACTCAGCTCGCGAACGCCCCACGCCATGTCACTCAATTGCTTTTTTGTAAGCAGCCTGCTGTGCAACTCGCCATGTTCTTCACTGCGAAGGTCGAGTTCTGATTGCGACTTGTTGATTGAGGTCTTCCACGACTTCTCGTCGATTTGGCCAGCATCTGTACTTTCGGAACTGTCCGGCTCTGTTTTAGATAACCTCCTTTGTTCTCGAGTGGCGCCTTTGGGTTCAACTATGCGGTCGAAACCCCTCTCGACAGTGATGTTATCATGAGAGCTTGGTTGCCTGTGGTTCTCAAGGTAGTGGTGGACCAAGCACTGCGTCTTTTTGGACTGTTTATCTATCTGAGGCATGATGGCGTCGCTGGGGACCAGGGAACTCTTCCTCCGGTACGGGTTTGTCGGATCGAACGAGACCTTGAGAATCACGGTTCAGCAATGCGCTCTTGGCTTTTCGTTTGTTTGGAGAACTGGTAGCACACTTCAAGTGGTCTCGAATCCTCATCGCTGGCGCTTGATGCGCGATCCCGATCGTCATGCTGCACCGGCAATTGGTCTTGGTCGAAATGAGCGTGCTTACCCTCTGCATGGCCCTTTGCCACGAGGCCGTTCTCTGCGAATTTCGTCATATCGTCGTCGACTCAGCATACAGCAACCTGCTACGTCGATACGCACGGGCGAGGTTGTCTCAGAAGTACATGAGAAACTCAGGAAGGCTGCGCACAAAATCTCATTGTGCGATTACTCAACTATGATGTCGTCAAGAGTAGAAGCAACTGCTGCCACTCCATAGTGGGGCAGAAGCTACCCCTCGGTGCAGTGCGTGCATACGGCAGCTCAGCTCCTTAACTCCGGCAGCCAATAGATATACACGCACTACACTACTGTAGGTTACAGAGTAGTCTGGTCTAACCTTAGCGGATATGTTCCGCTACCGTGGGATCTTCACTGCAATCCCCCCCCCCTGTGCCGGTTGCCGACCAAATTCCACCAGGGCGACAACCAGGAGCCGTCGTCATAAGTCGAGGGTCTGCAAATCTGTGGGCGACAGTTGAGAGACTGGACCAGAATGTCCAGGTCAAGCTGTCCCATGCCCTCATGAGCACTTTGCATACCAGGTGAGCAACACAGAGACGGTCTCCGGAGTTGCAACGGTGTTGCTGGGGATCAGCAGCCAGTGCAAGGTGTCCAATCGAAGGTCAACCAGTGAGCGAGCGGGTACCTCCCACGTTAAGGCTGACTACTGCAGCGTGATGTGGTCCAAAAGCATGTGGTTCAAAAGCATGTGAACGATAGCAGCTTTACCAATTCGCCGAGAGCCCTCAACAAATGTCCTGAACGCATCTTTGGGCGCACCAGAGCCATTGTTCGCGATCCACAAGTCGCCGAGCCCCCAAATGCGACAGCAGACACCAGCACACAATACCACATGAACAGACGTCCAGCCTCCCGGGTGCGGTCCTGGAATACGATATGCCTGAGCACCTGAGCTCTTCGACAGCTCCGCGACCGAATGCGATAGCCCAATTGCAAGACGAGAATGAGGCCCTGAGACTACTCTCCAGGTCGCCGCATCCTTATCATCGGCAGAAATCAGAACTTCTCGAGCCCTCAGATAGATTCTCGAGCTCGACTACGGCGCCTCCAGGTTACCGGTCGAGCGTCAACGGCAACCAACCCCGGAGTCGGACTTCGTTTCCGGCCGTATCCCGCGAGACCACGCCGACAGCCAGTGACAGCGGCACCGAGGCTGATGATGAGCATTTCCTCAAGGGGCTGCCGGCTCCGCGAACAAAACTGCACAAGGGCCTGCGGGGGCACAATGAGCTGCTATCCGGAACGTCCTCACCACTGCCATCCCCGGCACTACCGGAAGACGAATATAGACGGAGTTCATACATCACTTCTGCATTGAGGAAGGAACAGAAATATGGGAAAGAACAGCATCCACAGCTAGACTTCTCAAAACGCAACAGAGTCATCGTGCGGCGGCTCACTGAGCTGATTTTGCTAGGATCACTTGGCACATTGGTTTACTCAAATGACCAGGCCCGCCCGGTACTTTACGCATGGCGCAAAGGTAGGTTTTCCCGCCGGCAAGCTGCTGAATGCTTTTGCTCATGTTTCCCCAGAGCTCTTTGTGAGTTTAGGTATTGCGAGTCTCCTAGCAGCTTTGTATCCGTTGAGGGTAGTGTGCTGGGCCTATCGGCACCGGAATCCATCCAGGCGGATACCTCTCACCGTCACCACCAACTTCGACCCTGCACCACTTTTGTACCCTATAGCCATCACACTGCTTGTTTCGTCGCTCATATCGATCGACAATGACAAGGTTCTGCTTCCAAACATCATCTTATCGCTATGCGTCATACCGCCTGTCCTCATACCAAAGTTACTCAGTGCAGATCTTTGCAGCCCATTGCACTGGCTGATTTCTTGTGCACCCATCGTCGTCTCACAAACAAGAGGTCATGAACCGGCGTCATCCCCAGACACGAGCCACCAACATGCATCAGTTCAACTTGAAAGTCTCGTACTGTTGTATCCTCTACATCAATACTTGTGCATTACTCTGCAATCCCTTACCACAACTAGTCTGTTGACTGCGGAGCTCCAACTCCTGTCTGTGGCGCTCATCAATGTGCTGTTGTTGTCGTCCTCGCCACAGATCACAATTATCAAAGCGATGCTATGGGTGGGCGGCCTTGACATTCTAGTATCATGTACACGCATTATTCTATGGGGTATCGCCCTAGCTCGCGTACCCAAGTGGCGCTTCAGACGCACTGAGAATTCGGCGAAACGACACACTTCATTTCTCTCAGCCCTTATGTCATGGAAGAGAGTTCGCCATGACTTGTTTCGTGCGCCTATGGACGGCTCTTCATGCAGCTCATGCGAAAACGTTGATGATGCCGAAGACAGCGATGGCGCAGGTGGCCATGCGTCAAAAGGGTTATCCCGGGTCAAGACAGCAACGCTTGGTGGTGCGGACTCAACCGGCCTTGATGGTCCATTTTCAGGTTCAGAGCATAAAAAGTCTGCAGTCCGTTTCGAACCCACTGAAGCCAAACAGACAGTTCACCGAAGGAGGCATACATTACCCTTTATCGACAAAGTACTAAAGAAGTCATATACACATACACCATCAGGACGGAGGAAGAGATCATCCTCGTCATCAGTAAGAGCGTTCTTCGCACTGACCCAGGAACAAGCCACAACTAGAAAGTGGCTTTATGCTCTATACGTCTACGTCTGCATTGCTGCCACGGTGTTCTTTCCAAGCCCAATAGTTGGTGTGAAGGACTTTGTGCAAGAGCATGCACTAAAAGGCTATGAGCCAATAGGCTGGGCTCTAGGCTATCTATTTGGAGACCTGAACTGTTTTAGGTGGCAGGTCGTAAGCCATCTCCTTGAAAGATGGATATGTCTCCCTCCGCGCGTCGCTCTCGGTGACGATCAAGGCCTGGGCTGGGTGCAATACCTTCGACATGCAGTTTTCGGGGAAGCCAACACTCGCCTACTCCTGAGTGGTTACTACGTCATCGTTTTGATAATCGGACTTCTTATCGTCTTCAAGCTGTCGCCCAAGTACGAAGTGGACACGCGAAGAAAGGTGTTCCACTTCATGATGGTAGCCATGCTCGCCCCGTCGATCTACATCGATCCAGCATTTGTGGCACTGGCATTGTCGATCGTTCTTTCCCTCTTCTTAATTCTCGATCTACTTCGCGCAAGCCAACTTCCGCCTCTTTCGAAGCCGCTCGCATCATTCCTTGCCCCGTATGTGGACGGAAGAGATTTGAGAGGCCCTGTCGTCATCTCGCACATTTTTCTTCTAATCGGGTGTGCCATTCCTCTCTGGCTATCGCTAGGGTCTCTTCCACGTACGGGAACAGGTTATATGGAAGGTTGGGAAGTGCCAACTCGTGAAGTGAGCATGGTGGCCGGTGTCATCTGCGTTGGTTTGGGTGATGCAGCTGCCTCTCTAATCGGCCGCCGTTACGGACACCGCAAGTGGCTATGGGGCGGCGGTAAAAGCCTTGAGGGCAGCGTCGCCTTTGCGGCCGCGGTATTTCTCGGGCTCATGGCAGCTCATATCTGGCTCAAAGTCGGCGGGTGGCCTACTGCTACCCCTCTGGATTCGTTGCCGGTGACGATCAGCAAGACTACAATATGTGCAAGCACAGCTAGTCTTACGGAAGCGGTGTTGACAGGTGGTAATGACAACGTAGTCGTACCGGTGGTGTTATGGACTTGCGTGAAGGGTTTCGGCATTTAGAGGCATAGAAAAAGGGTCATGGCATGGCGTGTATGGTTTCTCTGAGGCGAAAATAAAAACGGGTGGCATTTCTGGGCCTCGACCACATGGACCTTTATCGGTCGCACGCGGAACAACAGATACAACAATCCTCCGAACGAGGACGCATACACTTAATACACAGATATAGCATCTCAGCTTCATTGGCAATCATAAACTTGAGTCGCTATGGACACATATGTAAGGGTTATTTAATTATGGAATTAAATTACGGGTAACTAGGGTCACAATCAGGAAATTTATATTTTCTTCAAAGTCGTTATCCAAGACAGCCTGCGGTCGGGCCTGCCCTTGATATCGACCCTCCGACCATCCGAGGCCAAGGCCGCCTGCCTCATGGCCAGAAACAAGTGCATCAGCTCGGACGATGGATTGCCATCTTTGTTTTATGACACCGACGGACAACGCTCGGGGGGTGGTCACCAAACCCCCTTTGTTCACTTGCGCACCCGACACGTTCTCTTTCAGAACAGCCCAGGCAGGCAGTTTTGTATTTATTATTCGCTTTCGGTAAAGCGCCACTCAATCAACCCATCTCGGCACTCGACGACTGGCCAGGCGGGCTTCGGGCCTCGGGTTCGAAACCGGAGGTTTTTGAGTTTGGAGCTTGCGCCAGCAGAAGGAAAAGCTCCGCTTAGCTAACGCTTTGCATGGATAGTAAGCAACCCCGGTAATTTGTTCACTTTCTAAATTATTTTTTTCTTCCTCGGGGAGGGTTTTTTATGCATCATTACCGAATGGCCCATTAATGCGGTATGTGTCGCTTCCAACAATGCCCGCTGGAGTTTAAAGTAGTTCCTTGCCATGTGCTGGGTGCGTTCGGCCGAGTATATGACCCATGTTCGGTGTTTCCGTGTCCCGTGCTTTGTGCTTGTGAAAGAGAGAGGTCAGTCTTGGCGTTTTAGCACAGCGGTCAATCGTCAGAGCCGAGATTAGGCTCTGATAAAGTTATGCAAAGTGATGCTTCTTCGAGATATACGAAGTATGCAATAATGCGATGTCCAGATCCAAGCGCTTGTCGTTGTACGTTTTGACTAGCCATTTTTAGAACTCCACGCAACCTTTCCCTTTGGTGTATATCTCAAACGGGGTATTTGCAAAACTCTCTATATGTACACACTTAGGCGGAAATCTCATGCTTAACCCACTTCTCCAGACCGCCACGTGCGATGATTTCTTGTACATTGGGCGGCAGCTCGCCGACCTTCTGGCTCCACGTCTGACCGCCCTCACCCTCGGTCACGGTGACCTTGCTTCTTCTTACGTCCCACAGGAATTTCCAGCCTGTTCGTCTGGTGAGGACTTTGCTCTCCTCAGTCTCGGCCTTGAAAGTCTCTCGCAGTCTCTGCACTAATTTGGGAACTTCAACGCCCATCACTGTAGCTTTGGAGTCAGTAATTGTTCCGTTCCCGCTTGAGTGGTCTTCCGAGTTGTGTAAAACGGCCCCGACAGAAAGGGTAGAAAATGATCCCGAAGATTACTCACAGGCATTGTTGATACTATTCCGGCTGAAGATGTTACCGAAGCTTCCCGAAACGACGAGTGGGATCTTCTTGGCAAGAATGGCAGTAGCAGCCTGCTCTCGCGAACTGCCACAGCCAAAATTGAAGCCGGATACCAAAATATCGCCCTGCTTGGCGACCTCCCCGAAGGACTTGTCGTAGTTCTCCATGCATACCTCGGCCATCTTTTCGACGGACACATTATCTTGGTATGTGTATTTTCCAGGGTAGATGCCCTGCAGCCCCGTAGTCAGTAATTAATTCATCAGGTGATTTGACAAAACTCCAGGAGCAACATGAATTGTGACAAGAAGCACAAAAGATGAGTTCGACGAATATGCGCGCCGAGTACATGCTTGAGACAAAGAGAACCTCCCCAACCAAAAAGAAAAGAAAGACAGAAAATGGCTCCAGAGTTTGCTTACATCAGTGTTGATGTTATCTGCATCGCAGAAAACAATTTCACCTTCAACCTTCTCGGGGAATCCAGGAAGGATGTCGGTCAGAGTTTCCTCCCCCTCGGGGGCTTCCGTTGCACTAGAGTCGCCTTCCACGTTCCCAATGAGGCTTTCAGCTTGAGCAATGATTTTCTCCAAGGCCTCCTCAATACTGATAGCCTTGTCTTGCTCGAAGTCGCCAAGACCCTCACCAATGATGACTTTGTTGACACCATCAGGCTTCTGGTACCAGCCTGGGCCAGCAATCTTGCCCTGCAAAGCACTTGCTGCCACAATCTCAGGGCTGGCTAGGTAAGCCTTAGCATCTGTGGACCCTGTATCACATGGAGTCAGCATTTACACCTCTTGAGTAGTTTCGATTGCTTACCCATGCGACCCTTGAAATTCCTGTTTGATGCTGAAATTCCAACCTCGCCAGGCTCAAGTAGACCTGTACCAAGACCAATACAAGGACCACATCCAGCCGGCAAGGTCTGAGCGCCGGCATCTACTAGCACTTGCCAGTCACCAGTCTCCTCTGCGGTTTGTTGTTCAACAGTGGATGCGGCAGCCAGGTAGAACTTAACGCCAGGCGCAAGTTTAGCCTCCTTGCCATTTGCTGCAGCTTCCCGGAATACTCGTGCGGCAGCAGCAATATCCGAAGCTCTGCTGTTTGTGCAGGACTGAAAGAAAGTCAGCAGATGTCACTTCCAGATGGCTATGGGGCTCGGCAAAATTGTGAAACTGTTCACAGAGAGCCTAATCGCCTCCAATAGGCAATCTGCGCTCCAGCTGGACGCTAGTAATGACAGAAAACAAACTCGAAATCTACTTACTACGAGGTAGGCTTTGTCCAACTTGATGCTCTGCTCCTCCAAAGTCTTCAAAGGTGTGGCAACCTTGACGGAGTTGGGTCCGGCAACATAAGGAGCCAGCGTCGAGAGGTTAAGGTACAGCGACTTGGCGTAGGTGGCATCGGAATCGGCCGTTAACTGGTTTTGGATGAGATCGTCAATTCTCTGGTGGGAGAACTGGTTTATTGCGACACCATCACCAAGAACAGATGAAACCGTTGCCTTGGCACGTAACCATGTTTGCAGTGTGGAGTCAATCGGGAACAGGCCAGAGAGAGCACCCCATTCAGTAGTCATGTTGGCGATGGTAAGACGGTCATCCACTGGAATACTGCTCATGGTTTGCTCAGTACCTGCCTCATGTTAGCGATTGTAATACAGTCATTACCTGTCTGTTCAGTACCTGTAAACTCAATTGCATGGTTGAGTACGTCATCCTTGTTGAATAATCCACACAAGGCCACAATTACATCCTTTCCTGTTACGCCAGGGGGCAGAATGCCAGTAAGTGTGACCTAAGCCATGTAAGTAATTCACGCACTACAAAGAGAAGACCCGTGGTCAGAAGTCTGGATATGGCGCCCTTACCTTCGCGGTTGGGGGAACTTGCCACCTGATGGATGTTAGCTTATGGGGCACAAATAACCTGCTGAGAGCGTGAGTCCTGGAAACCTACCAAGTTCGACCCGTAGCCCATATACTAGCTGCGTCCGTCCGTACCATGGGAGTGCCAAGACAGCCAATGCCACCATACATGTTACTGTGACTATCAGATGCGACAGTGACAGTACCGGGCCATGCATATCCCTCTTCAACCATAATCTGGTGACCGATACCTCGTCCTGCATTTTGAGCCATCAGCATTACGTCAGACCACGAGGTCTGGAAGAACAAATCTAACCTGCGGGGTAGAAATCTACACCATGTTGCTTGGCAAACTTCTCGATTTGTTGGTATTTCTTGAGGTTCGACTCGCTCTTGTTCTGGACGTCGTGGTCCAAGGTCATAACAATCTGCTTGCTGTTGTGGATCTTGGTGGCACCGATAGACATGAACTTCAAGGCCACTGGCCATGAGTTATCGTGTGTCATGCCTATAACATTCTCAGCATTTGCTTCTTCGACATTGTCTATCGAGTCTTGCGGGGGCAGAAGGAGTCATTCCAAGAGCACAAGGTGCTGGTTCTACCGACGTGCGCTCCGCAGTATGCTCGAATGGGCTGGACAGTCTGTTCCTTACAGTGATGAGGAGAAAGAGTGACATAGTCTCCCGACTTGACCACCTTTCCAGGTGCAAGTCCCACTGAATACCTCTGTACGATCTTTTCAGTCAAGGTCTGTGCTGTCGTCGAGGGCGTAGTTTTGAATGACGAAAGGATGGCTGACGATGAGGGATCGTCGAGCTGGGAGTGGAAGGCATTTTGCCGGCGCTGCGAAGTCGCGGTATACGTTCGAGCTATAGGGCGGGCTATCGACCGGTGTGGGAGCGCATAGTTGCTGATTGAGGCTCTGACGGCCAAACTCCTACCCTGTGAATCCTGTTAGTAGCTCTCCCAAGATGGTTGTAGATTTCGCGTCTGGTCAGGCGAACCGGCACACATTACATACAACGAAACGGCGCATGGTGTACTAAAGAGGCGCCGAGACCATGACAAGACGGAAGGCAAGACAAAAGATAAGAGTACACCGCAGGGTTGATCCACCAGGCGACGTGAGCAACTACTTGGGAGAATGTCAATGTCTTGCGACTGAAAAATGTCTGGAGAATCCTTGGCTCTGGACTATCTGACTATCTCCGTGGGGCGGGCCTAGCTCCGGTATCGTCGTTCCGCCGCAAGTGCCTGTGTAATTGAGTTCAGGACGAGCATGATTGGTCGTGTGGGCAGGCAAAGCCAGCTGATTTGATGAGCTTGGGGCCGTTGATGAACAGCACAGGTCAGGAATGAATCAATCAGGGTATATTATGCATGCGGCGACCATGCACGGTGTACGCGCACAAGCAGTAGAGCAAGCAATACCGTCTTGACAGTACCCTTCGGTGAGTTAAGCCCAGCCAGCTAGCAGGCCAAATGTCTGCCTTCGTTCCCGGGCCGTCTACAGTAACTTATCACTTTTGGACTTTTCATCCTTGCATCACCGCCCAATCATTGCTAGATGCGAGATAACCGGAGTCTCTCCAGGCAATTTTCTCAAGAACCCTCAGCCTTTTCTGGCGGCAGTCACACCTGATTTGCTTGCTTACGTTCAAGCATGTTGCGAAAGATCCGATCACGATTACGAAAACCCCCGAATATGCAATAACCTGTTGAAGCTTTGTTTATGTCGGACTGACTCGGAAAGTCCCCGAGCCGGTGCAATAGAAAGTCGAGAATGATGGATAAGTCAACATTACATAGCACTAAATAAGGAGGCCTCACAGCTGTATCCCTGCGTTCACGGCAGCAGGCAGCTGTCAAATCGCAACGGAAACTCCAATCCAAAGCCGCCGCTGTGACTCAAATGGATCGGCTAGAGTCGACGGGCTTCTAAACGAGTGCGGGATGCGCTGGGTGCTTAGCCCTGGTCATGGTCAAAGTTTATGATGACATATCAGTTCAACACCCAACTGTTCCATGTGCACATGCCTAATATTACTCTCGTGTCGTGCCGACTTGTCATCAACTATCAAAATCAGAACCTGCTTGTTTCGCTTCGACACTGACGCGTAACCCAATTCACGGATCATTTCTGCCTGCTAAACCTTGGCGGGCCTGAAGTTTTGCGCATCGTGTTCAATTGGTTCTCCTGCCGGCGCACCATCTTTATCCACAGGCACTGCCCCTCCAAGCGTGCTGGTACTGGATAAGGATACTCGCCCAGGGGTCTTACAACTACCGACTCCGACGGACACTTGCGATACGCATGCGACTGAGTTGTCTATAACTCTGTAGTTCCGTCGTTTTGCCACTGGACTGCCGTGTCATTGCTGTGTCATTGCTGTGACATACTTCGACCAACGCGTGCGCAATAAGCCGACAAGGCAGAGGTCATCACCGGCGGCGCGGTCTTAACGGAACCCGAAGGAGCTGAGCACCATCCGAAGACACATAAAACTTTTCAAATCGTTCATCCCATCCTCGAATGAGGTACGTTGAACATGTCAACGACCTCTGCGGGGACAGGAAAATCCCATCGAATTCTGTAAGTCTAGACTTGCTCGTACCGTGCATTCAGGTCGACTAACTGGGAGTAAGCGCATGTGTTTTATGTCAGCACAGAAAAATCAAATGTGATAGAAATACACCATGCTCAAACTGCTTGAAGGTATGCGACACAGCTTACCTCTGCCGGAGGACATTGGGAAAGCTAACATCTTTGTATGCATAGGCTGGTGTCACTTGTACACCGAGCACTCCTGCTCCCGCCCGGAAGCGACGGAGGCCGAACCAGGACTTGCAGCAGCGCCTTGCACGGTGCGAGGAGCTGTTGCAGGAGTATGCAACGGCAAAGCCTTCTAGCACAAGCCCCGAATCTGGAAAGCCAGAGGAGTCATGGAAGACCATGGGCAAGCTTGTCGTTGATGATTCGGGAGTGCGATTCATGGACAGTTTTCTCTGGGCGACAGTCCATGATGAGGTACGTCCCCGTTGTTCTTCCGCAAGGGCATCATGTGTGCGCAGTGGACATGAACCAGATGCCTATCCACGGTTTTGGGAGTAAGTCGGTTCGCTAATGCACAGCAGGTTCGAGCTATGCGTGAAATAATCGACCAGGATGAGAAGGAGGAGGACAACTCTGCCACGACTCCAGCTGATGGCCTGACTCCGGATCATCACGCAGGTCTCCTGTTTTCAAACGACTCTGACGCCAATCTGGATGAGCTGCATCCCAACCCAGCACATGTATTCCGTCTTTGGCATACATTTCTTGAAAGAGTCAATCCGATTACGAAGGTCATACACGTGCCTACAGTACAACCATTAGTTGTTGAAGCTGCTACTAACCAAGCCAATTTGCCCAAGAATGTAGAGGCTTTGTTATTCTCGATATACACCCTCGGGGTTGTTGCCATGACGGAATCAGAATGTATCACTGTGCTTGGGCTCTCCAAAGACGACGCATACGCCCGCTTTTCAAAAGGTGCACGTGTGTCTTTCATGCGTACGGGAATTCTGCATAAATACGATCTCGTTGTCTTACAGGCGCTAGTATTATACTTGGTAAGGGCACTTATCCACAAGTTTTCTACTTAGGGCAGATCCTAACATAAATATCAGACTTCCCTCATGGGTCGTTATGATCGCCACGCTGCATGGGTCTTGAATGGAGTCATCATCCGCATTGCTCAGAAGATGGGACTTCATCGCGACGGAGAGCTTTTGGGGTTATCGCCATTTGACACAGAAATACGTCGGCGGATATGGTGGCAGATCATATTGACGGACGCGATATATGCCATGATGTCAGGGTTTGGGCAGTCCATGCTACCGCGGCACTGGGATACCAAAGAGCCGAGTAATGTGAACGATGCTGACCTCTTCCCAACGATGACCAAAGTGGAATCCAAAGACGGCCCTACAGACATGGTTCTCTGTCTCATCAGCAACAAGATTGCCGCCTTGCTTTCTGAAAATCCTGGCCTCGAAAACGTCATACTTCAGAATGAGCGAGCGAGCGCTATCAGCCCGGCCTCCGCTGAAGTAGAGGCAGCTCAAGCGCGAATCGAAGAGCTCGGTGCCGACATTGCTGAGATATTAAGAAAATACGGCGACCCATCAATGGGCCCGATCCATGAATTGGCAGCGTGGCAGGGACAGATGATCATGGCAAAGCTTCAGGAGCTCGTTCGACCTCCACGAGATCAACCTGAATGGGGCACAGAGGTCTTCACGCCTAAAGACAATCTATTCAAGATAGCTGTAACCTCTGGCGAGCACTCACTAGAGACTTATAAGTTATGTGAGAAGCGCGGAACTTTTATGTGGTTCGGTAAGTTGCATGCCCAAAACGTGAGTCGCTATAACTAAACCATCTACAGTCAAAATACACTTCCAGATGGAGGTATTTCAGTTCATGGTTGGCCAACTCTGTTCCCGCACGAGTGGATCACTCGTGGACAGAGCTTGGACAGTAGTGGAAGAAGTCTACCGATATCATGAAGAATTGTTCAAGGCTTCGGTCAGATCTAATGCTTCTCTTGGTGTTGTCACAATCAAGGCATGGAAAAAGCGCGAAGAGGCAGTGCGGCTTGCCACAGGCACGGCGCCAGAGGCGCCCTGGTACATCAATCGACTACGAGAACTCTTAGGTTCAAGCTCCGACTCTCAGACAACCCCAAGCGATACGACAACAATGTCACCTTCGTCACGATCCATCAATACACCTGTCATGCCAAACAATCTCGAACTGCCGTGGGATCAGATGCTTGGGTTTGTTGATTCGTCGAGTATATCTTGGGACGTGTTTGGAAACCCTGGTCAGCCCGCGCCGGTTAATTACGGCACATACGCCCCTAATATGGGGCCTTATCAGACCATGAATGGTTGGATGTAAAGTTTGATTGTACGGATATCGGCAGGCGTTTCTATAGATGTCATTTTAGTCGCAGTCACTCAGAAGAAACTCTCCATTACCAATCACAGTCACGAATAACATGAACCATGAAACACGGTGGTCTACGGACCAGTTGAACCATCAAGCAGAGCTAGTATTGTAAGGTCACATCGTTGTCCCTGTACCTAAGTTACTGAAATTCAAGCCGTCATCGTAATGAATCATATAGGGACCCGTGATGCATGCCGGGTCACGTTATCTTGGTTTGGATCATGCAAAATTTATCTGGACACACTATTGATAACACCGAAGTGCAGTAGCACTTGATCACGTAATGTGTAGGATTATGCTAGTCTAGGTGCCAATGCTGTGGCTGCAATTGATCTCGAAAGCCGGTTATTTGTAAATGCTCGGATTCGGGGCCGAGATTGCTCGGGCTTTTCTATGCCCCTGGATACGACCAAGATCCTCCCGAGGCTTATCTGGAGTTAGTGACTGGTTACAATTTTTTTTTAAATCCGTTAAAAGCCTTTTGAGGTGCAGATTGTTAGACATCCACTTGGTGCCAATAGATTGGGCGGCTGCCACTAAACTAATTTACGGCTTAGTTTTACAGGTCCTGTCTATAGCTTGACCATCTGCTAAGCCTGCTGTAATTGGCTCTGTCGGCGATGAGTAACGCGGTTCGGTCCCGAATCCATCCTACTGGAAACGGGGGACTTCAGACGAGCAGCTTCGATCTTGCGCGGCAGTCAAGATCGCAAGATCAAGGAGCCTAATAGTATGCTCAATTGGCTAGGAATGTGCAAAATGAAGTAAAATTGAGTCATCGCTACATGTCACTAACGCTACAAGCAGGTGGTGACGCATGGGTGATACGGATGAAAATCAGCACGTCTTACATTTCTATGATCCGAACTTACGGGACGGCCATGAAATGTCCGAAGACCGGTCCAGGCCTAGTGAATCGGCGAGTCGGCAACTATTGCAAGCGGTATTCTAAAATGAACATAAACTAGACGTTTAGCATGCCATTTTGAAATAAACTTTTACCTTCAAGCTCGTTCTCGCCACAAACAATCGACGTGTTCAGACATTTGCTCATATGAGACACATATCGACGTGTTCAGACATTTGCTCATCTAAGACATCAGGGTCGCACCTATCTTGCAGCCCCACAACGACGCCAACAACCACACATATTCGGTCTCGCTCTCGCTCTGCGCCCCTAACCAACTAAATAAGCTTTCCAGATCGACCAAAGCATCCAAACAAACTACAGCTCGAGGCTTGGCAAGGATTGATCAAACACCATGCCATTCGGCTTCGGCAAGAAGAAGCCTGTTGGCGTTAATACGGCGACCGAAGACACAGATGCCACAATACAGGCAGATCAAGCATCAAACAGCTCGGCTGTTGGTGCTTCATCCGCGCCACAAGCAAACCATGATACAATCGCCAAGACCGTATCGAAAGCGTCGACAATGCACGAATACCCGAAGGGCCTCAAGCTTGCCGCGCTGATGCTTTCCATTTTCATCAGCATGTTCTTGGTTGCACTTGATAGATTGATCATTTCGACGGTATGAATTCCCGTGTCTACTATAGGTATCCTTGTTCCAGGCCCGTATGGAGCTGTTGTGGAGGCGTTGGAACTGGGGTGTGTCCACTATAGTGCTTTTCACTGACACCAGTCATGTAGGCAATTCCTCAAATCACGGACGACTTCAAATCTCTGCAAGATGTGGGTTGGTATGGTTCGGCGTACTTGCTCACGACAGCTTCTTTCCAGTTGATGTTCGGAAAGTTATACACGTTCTTTTCCATAAAGACTTTCTTCATGGGCGCAGTGCTGCTCTTCGAGGTTGGATCTGCTATCTGTGGAGCTGCCCCGAGCTCGACTGTGTTTATTGTTGGACGTGCAATCGCCGGCGTGGGAGCCGCTGGTATCTTCTCTGGTGTCGTAAGTTGAACTCCTCCAGTTTCAGACCTGTTACTAATCAGATGCGTCAGATCATCATTATTGTCTACGCTGTCCCCCTTCACAAGCGACCACTATACCAAGGCCTTTTCGGCGCCATCTTTGGCCTGGCATCAGTTATCGGACCTCTCGTGGGCGGAGCTTTCACGTCTAATGTAACATGGAGATGGTGTTTTTATATCAACCTGCCCTTCGGTGGTGTCGCCCTCGCTGTTATCTTTTTTACGCTCCAGGTCCCAGACAGAGATACAACCAACCTGCCTTTGAAGGAAAAGCTAGCGCAACTCGATGCAGTTGGAACGATCTTACTTATCCCGGGAGTCGTCTGCCTTTTGTTGGCTCTCCAATGGGGTGGGTTGAACTACGCCTGGAGCAATGGCCGCATCATAGCGCTTTTGACGCTTGGGATTGCCCTGTTGATAGGTTTTTGTATCGTGCAGGTTTACATGCCGAAGACTGCAACACTTCCACCGCGAATATTCAAGCAACGCAGTATCTTGGCTGGTGCGTGGGTGACTCTATGCATCGGTTCGCAGATGATGATATTCGTGTATTTCTTGCCTATCTGGTTCCAAGCTATTAAAGGGGTTTCGGCCGTCGACTCTGGCATTCGCCTATTGCCATTGACATTGGCGATGGTTGTTGCGTCCATGTCAACCGGCATCCTCACTTCGAAGACTGGTTACTACACGCCTTTCATGATTGTCGGTACTTGTATCATGTCAATCGGTGCTGGACTTCTTAACACACTCCAAGTTGACACGGAAACGGGGAAATGGATCGGGTATCAGATTCTCTACGGTTTTGGTATGGGAATGTCGTTCCAAGCCCCAAACTTGGCAGCTCAAACCGTCCTTCCCACCAGGGATGTGCCCATCGGAACCTCCCTCATGTTCTTCACTCAACTACTAGGAGGAGCTATCTTCATTTCGGTTGGCGAAAACGTGCTCAATACTCAGCTTGTCGAGCGCTTGAGCAGTTTGCCCAACTTCAACGTTGGCCTTGTCATCAACAACGGCGCTACAACTTTGGCCGACTCTGTCCCTGCAAGCCTGCTTGACACAGTACTGTATGACTACAACGAGGCACTGCGTAAGTGCTTCCAGATCGGCCTCGTCTTGTCCTGCATTACCATTATTGGAGCAGTGTTTATGGAGTTTAGGAGTGTGAAGCAGAATAAGCCCAAGAAAATTGCGGATGCCGAAGCAGGTACCGCGAGCAGCGAAAAAGATGATCAGGATGATGGAGCCATGTCCGGCGCTAAGACCGCTGATGTGGCCGTGGACGGTGTGCAAAGGGAGACTGCCTTTGCCGCACAGCCGGTGCCTGTTCGTACAACAAAAGAGAGTGCTTAAATTGTGATACCCCAATACGTCGAGCGTGTATTTTAGTTGATTGCGGCATTTGTATTGCACGGGCGTTGGTGGAAAATCTCATCTCTATGTAAGAGACATAGACAGATGCGTGCGTAGCTAAGTTAAATAGCAAACATTCCACTCTGGAAAGCCAAAATAATAATAATACTCGATAACATCACGAAGTTGACCGTGACCTACCGTTTTTCATGCCTCATCGACAACGATTGAAAACCTCAACCCCGTCCCCAGGTCTTGTTCCAGATGATTGCTTCAGGTCAAGGTGAATCACAATTAATTAGGAACGAAGAGTCTACGTACCTGAGTATTTCCCATGGACACGTAGGCCTCATGTCAGATTGCAACTCATGATAGCTCCTTTGTAGGCTAGACTTACGGCCTCCTCATTAACTCCAATCATATGAATCCTGACGCCTGTTCGATCGTCGGTCATGTGGTTATGGGAGTATTCACGCTCAGAGGACTGGGCCGAAAGATACCAGATCCTGATATCAGACAAAAACGCAAAATGCCATTCCTCAGCATAGGGTTCGCGGCAACTGCTAGCGCGGTCAACATCGGTATTGGCGTCGCCGTAGCTATACTCATGATCCTCACCCTGCTCATGCGGCGGCGCTCAGCAGCCTGGACTGCACGAGAAATGGCAGCACGAGCTAGTCGCCGGCCTGGTGATGGATTTGTGAGCACGCCGATGTATGGGCGCTTTGATGAGTTATCGAGACGCTGATGATGGGGATTTGTCCATGACTGGAAGCTTGTGCGGCGATGTGAGTGCATAGCAATCGAAAAAAAGAAAAAAAATCAGATTTCCGAGTGCGCATATCAATGTTGGTCTGCAGTCTCATTGGATCATCACCGCTTCTTGAGTTGTTGGTGTATTATAATATGACAATCATACTACGCGTTTTGACTTTTCGCGTATGATCTGATAGAGGAAATCGTCATGTCGCAGATTCGGTCATGCTGCACGGAGTATTGTGGCTGTCACTTGTCTGGCATGTGAATCTAGTCAATGGAGAAATCGTCAAACTTGCGAGTCAACAAGATCAAGACGAACGCGCGTCAGTTTCTGAGTATCCCACGAGAATCGTATGACGAAAAAGGTTGTATGTGTCTCCATCAACATCAAGACACATCCGGTTTAGATGCGATAGCCGATAGTTATAAGTGAAGACCTGATGTAGGAGCCAATCACAAAGCAGGCATGGCTGCCAGCTTGGGAGTTTCAGGAGCTTGGATGCTTATTACCTTTTAATATTGCTACCTTGATCCCTGAGAAAAGCATGGCCTGAACGGTGAATTTGGCGGAGTATGCTACGCATTGGTACTGGTAGGCTCCGCATGCAGTACGACGTGGGCCTGTCACTCTGGAATCTTTAAGATTTAGGACTTGCAATTATGTTAAATTGTGGGACATGGGATCTTCACGTGAAATGTTGATTTGCAGTCAGTCATTGTGCACGGGGGAGACACTGACTATGTATATAAGCACAGCGAAATGAGTAATCTTTGTCTCGTGATACAGATCTCCGGCAGATCAGTCGAATCACGTCACTATACTCCACTAGTGGCTTGAGTAGGTGCGACGCCCACGTCTCCCGCTACAGAAGCACCCGGCCAATGATTGGTCCTTGAGTCCCGGTTCAGACGAACCTAAATCCTCGCTTCCATTGATCTTCATGTATAAGCGCGCTTTGTCTCCGTTACTCTCCACTATTCTCCAGATCTTTTTCGAGGAAACCCCTGACTAAACTCGAGCCCCCATCGTTAAACGACGGCATGATCATGCATGTAGCGTCCACCGCCCGACAGGCCATTTCAGGCGAGTCGGTTGAGGCGAAGTTCTGGAATGCCAAGAACTAAGGAGAAACCACACAAAGCCATTCAAAAGCATCGAAGCTTGTCTCTCGGCATGTTCCAGATCCACCTGCTTTGTTTCTCGTATCGTCTACTAAAACTTGTGCACCCCCTGCGCGGGTGGCCTCGAGCCCTTCACCATACGTTTTTGTAGCATTCATCTTTCTCTTTGGTGCTGCTTGTCCTTTCCTTCCCTGGTGTCAGGCATTGCAAGTTGACCTTGCGAACTGTCGTCACCGAGATAACCAAGCTCTTCATCATACCTTTTCACTTCACCTGAACATATTTTATACAAAGAGAACATACTTCGACTAACCCAACTTTGTCAATCTTTCGTCCGATCTATTCGGATTCAACACAGCACACATATATAATGCCAACAGAAACGCAACCCGACCCCTGGAAGCAGGACTCTAACTGGTTACTCTGTTATGTAGTCATCATTCTGATCCCAATTATATTCGTTTGCATTGCGGCATTCTCTGTCTGGCGGGACCGACGGACAAGCCGCAAGTACGACATTGAAGCCGTAAAATCTACATACGCAAAATACTGGTCGGGATACAAGGACGACGCACCACCGCCATCAACTCGTCCCACACAGTATTCCCAAGCCATACACGTCCCCATGCAACACGTCAACAGGGTCGGACCTCGTATGGCCGGCGGTTTCCCTGCCGCCGCACCACCGCCGCCACAATATCCGCAACGGCCAATGGTGGAGGAGGTATCACCAAGGACCGTGCCAATGGCGCCGGCGTGGACCGGGCGAGATTCGGCGGCCTCATACTACTCCTCAGACATGAGCGGCCTGAACTCACCTAAAGGGGAAGGACATGGACCATGGGTAAGAACAGCCCGTGCCGATCTCAAGGATATGCCGATCTAATCACTCGCAGGTTACCATAACATCACATGACCAATGAAAAAGAAAGAAAAAAACTCGAAAATCTTAATACATTAACTATATTCAACAACAAAAATTATATAACTTTTGAACTACAATATGCACCATGCATGCGAACTTATTTTAATAGAGAACAGATGTGATGTGTCCCACTATCAAGGATTTACTTGGTGCACAGGGGATCGAGTCACCTCACTGAATTGTCCTAGTGTTGGTTCTGTCGGATTCGCTTCTGAGGCAGAATGTCACTCCAACATGTGACACTGTTCCCAGTGTCTTTCACCACAACAAATTGCTCAAGTCGAAGTTTTTCGCAAGAGCCACGGTTAACTAGTAATAAGCGCGTGGCACATGAGCAGATATGTCATTTACTCACATCTCGCACTTTGAGAGACAATGCTGGCTAGCCTCGCCTCGCCTCGCCTCGTGGTCATACCGATCGTTCACGGGATACTCAGTTTGTTTGTGGTCTGCTATAGTAGAGAAATTAGGAAACAGATGGACTATCTATTGGTATAAATTCGAAAATCTACGTAACGCGCAGTTCTCGAATTCCAGCCAGTGGACTAGGAAGGTGGTCAAATCGGAACAACTTGATAAAAGTTCAAGCAGTGTCATCGTACAGCACTTTCATTGTTGTCGGAAACGGCGACAAGGTACTCTGTAGCGCATCCATGTACATCTTGACGCCCAAATCACCCGTGATTGTCTTCAGTTGTCCCTGTGGCCCAGGAGCTCTACGAAGGTTCCTGAGCCGGCCGACTACTTTCAGCATGGCGGCCTGAGAGACATGGCTGATCCAGCTGCCCAGGCAGAGGTGGGGCCCGTGGCCATAGAATCTGTAAGAGTCGATATCCCGGTCCAGGCGTACTTTCTCCGGCTCTGGATAGAGTTCCGGGTCCATTGTCAACTGATTGAAGCTGACGTAGACAGTGTCTCCTGCTCTAAGGTGCAGAGGCTGGCCGTTCTCCAGCAGTGTGGTGTCCTCGTGCACGCAGCGGAGCACCGAGTTTGAACCGTTCAGTCTCACACCTTCCATGGCGTAGTGCATCAAGAGCTCATCGGCTTCAGGAGTGTCCTGTAAGGCCAGTTCCTGGATTTTTGGCCAGTGCTCTTTCCCGGCCCCAAGATAGAAGTCCACAATCTGCGCAAAGATTGCGCCGTTCAACGTGACCATGGGCGCCGCTGCTGGGAGTATATGGGCGTAGACTACCTCGTGAGCATCCTTGCTGTTTTCGAGCAGTCTGCGAATCGCGTGGATACCAAATTCCTTCATTTCAGGCTTCTCGCCGACAAGTCTGCCGACAAGATTCCCGAGTAGTCTGCTCTTGCCCGCTGCTTCAACCTCAGCGATCATGATGGCACCCATAGCTTCGTTGATAGGTTTAGCCGCAGTGTAGAGACTGGTCGTCTTGGCAGGGTCTACAGTGCCGTAGAAGACGACAGTGAACATCAGTGTGAGAATGTCCTTGAGTTCGTGTTCTGTGAAGATACCATGGGGCCGTTCAGCCGTCTTTAGTGGCATTGCCCAGAACTGAGCCGCGAAATGGACTCCGGCTAGGTTACCCACATCTCTGACAATGTCTACCTGGTAAGTCTTCCGCTTGACAAAATGGCCGTTTGGCTGTCTAGTTCCAGCAGACTTGGCGGAGTGGCCGTTCGTTTGCTTGATCTTACCGTCTGAAATATCTACACCGATTGGTGAAGACCAGTTTTTCAGCAGGGCAGCCGAGGTTGTCTCGTAGAAACGCTTGACTGTTGCTTTCCAGGAATCGGGATACATCGACTTTTGCAATGTTGCCCGCTGACCTGCATAGAACTGTCCGTCACCAGCAAGGCAACATCTTGCACCATCTTGCCCTCCAAGGAATTGAAATCCTTGCTTCCATGGGTCGACACGCAGAGTTTTGGACATCAATGCGGCATCAACGCCACCGATCGACATGACGGGAATCGGTAGCGGCCTCCGAGTTGGGCGACGGAACGAGTATGAATCGACCCGACCCAGGGACTTGAGGATCTTTTTATTCTCTGAAGGAATGACAAAGGGATAGTGCGCGTACACGCTGTTGAATTCGAAATGGTGAGGGAAAGCACGAATAAAGAGCTTGTAGATTACACAACCCTCCTCAACCGCCGGGTCTGCTTCCACTTCCTTCATGCCCCAATTGGTCAAATTTCCTGGATGATAGTTTTGGGTGAGATGACGATCCCCACGCGTTAAGGTAATGGCATCTGACAAGATTGCCCGGCTGATTGAGTAGCCTGTCGCAAGGCCAGAACCTGGCACTACCGTTGGCTTGTTTTCTTCAATTACTACACCTGGGTACATCTCCACATAGTCTGGATGCTCGTACAAGCTTTTCAGGTGAGCAGCGACAACTGGGTCCGAGTTAATATCCTCAAAAGTCTTGTGCGGCTCAAGGCCGAAAAATGATCTGAACTCATTCAATGATGCTGCATGCCAGCTTCGAGCCTGCAATATCCCGAGAACCTCGATAGCTCGGAGAATAGGGGGGATATTGTTGGCTCCAAATGCGCCAGCCAAGTCTTCAACGCTGTCGGTAAGAATTCGGACGAGATCGTCATCGTTGAACGTGCCATCATCTTGTCTCGTAAGATTTTCGAAAGATCGCTGCAGAGGATCATCGGGAATCTCGGCTTCCCATGTGGCCAGCGCCGTTAGGAGTTCGCGGGTCGTTGTTTCGCGATAATCTTTTCCAACAATATTCTCGTAGAGACGTTGTGTCCATTCTTCGTCCCGCTGACTTACGCAAGAATGCCAGCGATATACCAGATTGAATTCGAAGCTTACTTGATTACCTGTCCCCATTGAGCGATCTCCATCTCCAATATCAGCCCGGGGATCAATCCACCACGTTGAATTTGTCCTGTTTATATTCAGTATCGTCCGTACGTAGTCACGCAAGATGATATGGGCATAGAGGCCGCAAGTGATTAAGCGACCCGTCTGAAACAGGTCATTGTCTCTCTTCTCGTTCGCAGCACGTTTATGTTCGTCACTGAGTGAGCTCGATGGCTCGTCAAACCGCCCATTCTCGTTAATAGCTGCGAGTTGCGTGACCACGTAGTTGTGAAATCGATTGAACATAATCACGAGACAGCTTACTCCAGGTGGAAACCCAAGGATGCGTTTCTCTGCAAAAGAATCGGGCTTCAATCTTCCGTTTTCGAATGTACGCATCTGATTTTGCTCAGCTTGATCAGCACCGTAAAGTGGTGAAAGATCAAGATACGAGGATGTAGTGGAGATATTGGGATTCTCTCTTGAAGTTCGGAAACAATCATGGATGATGAGTGTTGCCAGGTAAAACAACATGCTCGAAATATTGCCTGGATGTGGTTTAAAACCTCCATTATCACGACTCATGATTGTATCAAATAGGAGGCCCGGATCCGGGCGCGAAGGCGGGCTCGGAGCTCGAGGTTTGACGGATCGAGCGTAGGGTGTTCCTGCTTTTCCAAGATTTGGTAGGTTTATATTATTGTATCTATCAGTATTAGTATATCAAGCTAGCTCAATATGTCTAGATATACATACGAGCCATCAGCTTGACGATAGTTGTACAAGTCGCCGAGTGCACAAGGTGGTGGATGATCCAAGGTGGTCCATATGTCTTTGGTGAAAGCGTTGGTAAGTTTGGCTCTGTTGGTGGATGAGTCTGGGAGTTTTGATGCCAGACCAACAAGATGCTCCACTGTGCCACTTTGGGTCAGTGAAATGTTTAGCAGCGATTGGATTTCTTCTCGAGAAAACGCCAATGGGCGCCTGGCTTAGGTGACGCATTTCTCGAATGAGCATACGCTTCCAAAGAACGAGAAAACGCACAGACCAAAGAAACGAAAACAACTTACTGAACAGTGTCCGGTCATTTGTTAGTTTGTTGCCCGAAATGGACCTCTCTAGTAGCTGGATCACGGTGTTAATGTCAGAGACCCTAAGGGATGAGAGATCCTGAACAATGCTGCTGTGTGTGTCCTCTTCCATGTAGGTACCATCCCCGGTCTGGGTTGGTAAAGGGCGAGCAGCCGAATTCACTAAATGAGCATACTTCTGGAGCGTAGCACGTAGGCCATGATCAATTTGACCTTTCGCCATGATGCATTAGGTAGTCTGAATGACTTTTGATCGTTATGCTCTCGTGTGTATTAGATAACGTTGAATGACAGAATGTCTGCAACCGTCTAGGGAGTACGAATTGATTTATATATTGCGTCCTCTAAACAGGGATAAAGATCCACGTCGCGTTCGAGGAGGCGTACCCTAGACACTTCGTGGCTTGTTAGTTGGCGCCATCTCCACGGATTTACTATTGGTCAGGCGACGATGAGATACGATCTGCCCGTAATGGAGTCTCAAGCTTCGTCCAAGGTTTTACCTAGCGTGGCGTTGCTGGGTACAACCATAAAGGAGGCGCGACCGTCAAGGTTGGCAGGGCTGATAGGGCTAAAGCGGGAGAAGATACAGTCTTTCTCCAAGACACGCTTGTCTCTCATTCAGTTACGCTGATCAGGTGGTACCAGCGTAACATCTGATAGATCAGCGTATCATAGCTGAGCAATCGGCTTCATCGGCAAAGATAACTTTGCGTGCCTCACTCACTACACGTGGTATATGTTGCCAGTGGCGTACAGGTATGCGTCATGCGCACGGTAGAGAGCATGTGTCACGTTGAAGCCAGGGCTTTGCATAGCCGTCGTCTGCCTTGCAGATAACCGCATCTCTATCGACCAATCCGATCGACGGTGAATCACGCTGTCGTCAACAGAACGGTGGCAATCAACGTAGAAGGCGTCAAATCGGATTAGGTTACCATTTCAGCTTTCAGGGATCCTTCGCCCCGTGCCGCGTGGGAACTATACCAAATCACGCTAGTCACTACAATGGGGTTACATCGGTATTCACCGTGACTGGAAACACTCCCTCAGATCTTGGTAAGCGTGATTTAGATCGATCAAGTAATCACGCATTGATCCAATCGGCTCTTGACGAAAACATCACGGTCGGCGTAATTGTATGTCACGGGAGGTCGAAGTCTTCATCAGTGTTGTCCGCCCCCCACCCACCATCGTTCATACCGGGAACATGAACTGCCGGACGTTTCACAGGCATGTGAAAATAGATAGAATAACTCTTACAGGATGCTACAGGCTCTGGTGCACCCACAGCCTGGGACGTACCACCTTTTGACGGAGGCGAAATTGCTGGTCTGAAGGTAGCAGCTGGAGATATTGCGCATGATCTTCCTGGCACGTGGGAGGAGATGACTCTGGACCTTTACGACTATAGTGTTTGATTGGAAGTGATAAAATAGCTGATAGGGGAGCCGTATAAGCCTTGGTTGCTCAGGAGATACATCGACAGGCATCATTGATATACTGGTGGTTGTAGAAACCATACAACTAAGTGGCAACCCTTCATGAAGTTCAATTTGCTTGGTACAATACCACCTGCCAATATTTGCCCAGTCTTCCGACTTGCTTAAGTGGCTTCAGAATGAATGGTTTTGAGTGTGATCCGAGGTAAACCACAAACCACCTGCAATGCGCACATTGTCAGAACCAAACCTCGCCAATAGTGGTTCAACCACCGAAAAGAATAAAAAAAAGTACATTCACAGATGACGTGGGATGGGAACCTTGGAAGCCATGATGTAGAAAGCAAAACCCACGTATGCAAAGCATGACGTCGACGCTGATCCATGAGTTTTGCCATGGTGCTGACTTTCGGACTGACATGCCCCGGGCCACGATATGAGCATGATGTTCAAGAAAGACTCTATGTGAAAAGCAACGGCCGAACTGAAATAGAAAGGCTTCGTCGAACAGAGCCACATTTGTGTTATGAGTAAGCGCACATTTCCCCTTGGATTATATGAGGCTTGAATGGATCCACTCTATAGCTCATGTCCCATAACTTGTGTGCTCCCCCTGAAATGATAACTTAGAGCCGGATAATCAACATGCAGCCTGTGGATTGCGCAAGTTCCCGGCGACTTTAACACTTCCTGAGCACGATATGTGTTTGAGAAGGATAGCCCCAAGTGACATTCCATTTTATTTCCGCACAATATTACTCCATATCCGTTGTGACACCTACACACAACTGCAGAGCCACTTGTGAGTCTTTGTTTCATCTTACACATTTAACCGAGACGTCACAATGAAGTATACGGCCCTTTTGTCGATCTTCATGTTTGGCAGTGCCACGATCGGGCTTCCCAATGAACTCTTACGCGATGGAGAAGACACACGGGAGTCAGAACAGAACTCCTCAGCACGAATCCCGGCCAGCGAGGCCAGCCTCGGCATTGGAGTCGTCTCCAAGAGTCAAAGGGGGGAAATTGCATACCTCCAACGCAGATTCGACATCCTCGAGTGCTGGGACGCACACAAGGACGATGACTGGGGTCAATGGGAATGCAACGGCATCAAGTTCTTCCGCGAGCAACCCTACCCGTACGGGCTCAGCCCGAGCCACTGTTGGAACGAAGCCAACCGCGGCATCAGGAGAGCTTTGGCTGACGTCGGGGAAAGGACTTGGCAGACCGAGTGCTGCACCAGTCTTAACATCCCAGTCAAACCAAAGACCTGGGTACCGGTATGTCATACTGGGTACAATCCCTCAGGGACTCCGGAGCGGAGCACATGCGCGAAATCCATCAGCGGCGAAGATGGTATCGCGAAAAGGATACCTCCAAACAATCAGATCGACTAGCTTCGACGCAGATTCGATACACTGAAATGCTGTAGTACACACCAAAACAGTGACAGGGGCTGGTAGGAGTGCGACAGCATCAACTTATTTCGAGCAAGGCCGTGTCGTTGCAACTCATGTGCCAGTCACAAGAAGAGCAAGACGCGCATGAAACACTTGCTATTACCCATCAGTGACTATGGAGTTGCTACTGAAGCCATAGCATTCGTTCCAATAATTGAGCCTCGAGTATTTTTCACCGTGACGGCATGCGGACGGCACGAGGCAGTGGTTCGACATTGCCAGTTACTTGCGACGCAAATCACGAGGACGAGAGACGGAGGTTATGCACGGAAAGGGGAAAAAGAAAACCATGACCGTGGCGCCTATATCTGCAAAGCGCTTAGTTAGCCTTCATGTTCCTCGGTCGTCGTCATTAGCTAAGCAGTATGGACACGATGCAATACATAATCAATGCATTCTCTCGCGACACGTGATACGGCTGACTATACAATGCTGGAAAGTAAGCACTAACCATGTTTCAATCTCTTCTGGCTCGTTATGTCATCCTGTCATCCGATATGGATTGTTGAAACAAGGTGCTATAGTGGTCCCCTGCGGGTAAGCAGTCTCAATGTGCATGTCGTGATCGCTGCCAGATTCATGCGTTAGTTGCAACTTGTTTCATGTTCAGAACCTTACCTAATATCGTCGACTCCGTCAACCTCATTAACCGGTCTTTCCCACGACTAAGCAATTGGATACATCGCATCTACCGGCTCAAATCACAACGTTCAAATAAAGTCACCATATTATAGGACACAGTTCTTGATTCGCAGTGCACTCCTGTCACCAGAGTGATTTTTCATTGACGCGATCATGCTCTAACATGGTAAATATATGCCTCCAAGTAGAAGCGTTCGAGCATTCAGCTCTACCAGACATTACGCAGGGTATGTCTCGAGGTCTTAAGCAGAAGAGTATTGCCGCCTCACAAATGTGCTTAGAATTCCGCCCCAATGATGTCCCAAAAAAAAGCAATTCCCAACGCCGTTTTATCTCTGTTGCTGGCGGCGGTCCTCACGACGGCCGGGGTAGCCGCGGCAGCAGGAGTCCAAATCTTCCGTCCGGACAAGTACCGTTCTGCCTTTGTAGTCCGTCATGACGACAAATATATACAATGAATCGAATCGAAGTCCAAATGGGTATCGACGCGTAGTTTCGAAAAAGTAAGTTTTCGTGGTATTCTTCACTTGGAAACGTTAGACTTCCATACAGAAAACGTATTGCTTCCCGGCTTTCTTCCTGGCTTGTTTAACCATCATCAAGTGTGATAAGGACTGCGGCAAATCTCGTCCCGCAAATGCTTCGATACTCAAGGTCGAATGTGGTGTTCCTCGGCCTTTCTACGACTCATGGGCCTTCCATATACCGGCTCCAAGGGGTTTGCTAATCCCGACACCAACTCCAACGGCAATGCCAATGACGAGGAAAGCAATCAGAATCTTAGCAATGAGTCTGTTCCGCTTGCTCAACTTGGCCATACACTGACAGGATCGGTTCTTCCTCTTGGCTAATTTCGCCTTCTGCTTCCAGTGATCCTGTCCTGGCCAGACCGAGCAATTGGGGTTGTTGAGTGTTCTCCCGGTGAATTGCGTAGACTTGCGGTTTAGGCTTTCTGATGATTGACCTGTCTCAATATCTGTATCGAACGGATTCAATCTGTGGAGCGAGCTAGGCGTCGAGATATCCGTCGGCCTGGTGAGCTCTACGCTTATATCTTTCAGAGTCTTGTCGGTGCTGTTACAGGTGGTGCTGGGCGAAAGAGCAGCCCCATCTTGAGAGGAGAGCTCCATTGTGTGCACGGTCAAATGACTGGGCTGTGCAGTCTTTTCGGTATCGATCTTAGAAGCCATCTTGACGAGGGGCAGGGGAGATTGAAATAGGCGTGTGAATATTGGGGTGTAAGTCGAATATTGCTTGGTGATATATGGTGTCCCAAGAAGTCGAGAGTATCACTCAGAGCTGGGCTGGGGAACGCGTCAGTGCATCAGATACGTGAGACAAGCGAGTGCAGTGGAACATGTGTGCTTTCATGTGGCAAGCAAGGACAGGGAGGGCAAAAAGCACTTACCAGTGAGACTATCTACTCGACAAATGGAAGGTACCACACGCACGCCGGAGGCCAATGCAATGAGCAACTTGGCGCTTGTTGATGTCGTGATGCTTCGATCCCGCCTTGGTTGTCACGATGAACCAAACCACCCCACGTAGCCTTGGGCGAACCAGTAAATATCTCGACAATTGGCCTTGTTTGCTTGTCTCTTCAAAACATCTGGCACACAATGCGAAACAATGTCAAACTGTCCGAGGCGGCACGAACAATAGCAGTGAACAATGAAGGGAGGCTTGACTCGTTGGCAGTCAATGACAAGATCACAGCTGTTGAATTGAACGACGGGAGAGGGCGATCACTTCAGACGAAAAGAACGGGAAGGGTGATCGGTTGATTGAGAAATGCTAGAGAGAGTGAAACGGGGTCGGTTCATACATGTAGCAAAGCAAAGCAACGTAGAATACCTAGAGTAATAGATAGATTGAGCACAATGAAAGAAGCGATGGTACGGGGCGCTGGGGGATTAGCTTAATGCAAGGCCCCAAAAGACCCAGGCCAGCTGCTGGTCAAAGTCCCTGTTGATCATCCTGGCCGCCCAGCTGACGAATGGGCGGATAGCTCCATAGACTGTAGCTAAGCCCCCCTGCTCATCCTTAGCTCATCCCAGTACTATGTAGTAGCAGACAAGCAGAGTTCGAACGTTCGCAGAGGGAACAGTGGATTCTCGGTCCTTTCCCACTGATGCAACACCTTGTACCCATCAACTTACAATGAGATAACTAGCCTGGAAGACTATTACATCCGATCTATTACGACGCTTCGACGAGAAAGACAAATTGGTGCGTATGAGACGGGATGAGATGGGGTTATCTCTGAGGACTTGCCCGAGTTTGTTAATGCCACTTCGAGGTTTTCTGCATTTAGTGCCAAGTACAAAGTAACTACGGTAGATAGCTGCCTTGCCATCTCTCTCAACTCTTGGTACCAAACGCTAGCTGCGCGAATCAGGTGGTTCCAATGGCGGCTAGGGGGGCCGTGATAGGAAATGCCCACCACGAAGGGGACGCTAGACGGGGTGGTAGGGACCTGGGGTTGGCTCCGGCAGCTTCATACGGGGGGCATGTTCAATTGATGAGAGTTTGGGAGGGCCCCCCCTGGTCCAGCAGATGTTGCATTCCACTACCAATGCGAAAAATCCGATATGCGAAAACGAGAGCATGCGTGGAAAGGGGGGATCTGCTGCGCGTTCCAGTGCGCAAACATCCACAGCAATACGGGAACATGATGAAATTCCCGTACAATAATAGCATATGATCCCCGTTCTGCATTAAAATCGTTCGATTCGAGAAAACACTATCAGAATAAAGCGGACAGGAACGGTAGCGGTCACTTGATCACATTGGTCCATTTCAACACAAAACTACTCTGTAGCGCCACCGCGAGGTTTGCTGCGAGGCACCCATGTCTCGTCTTGCATGGAGTCCTACGGTCTTTTACAGCCAATTGCTTCTCGTGTATGGATTATCTAAGAGAGACATCAGGGTATCGAGAGGCATGGAACAGACGCGGGAGGACAATGGATGGGGACAGACCCCATCGCGGCTGCGTATCTATCTACCTGTCTGCCTTATCTTGGTGAGATATTTGAAACTCTTCATGATACCCCTCTATTGGAGGAATTCAACAAAGGCACGGCAGAGAAGCGTGCTACCAAGTACCAAGCAAAGGACGCAAAAGCTTGGGGTTTAAATTTGATAATTGCTCATAAACCCTATGCAGAGGGTGCTTTTACGGTATGCGGGTCCTTCCAGCCAATGCGAGCAAGGCGAGAATGCTTGTGCTTGGGACTATGCATCTGTGCATAACGATCCGGTCTGTCGGTCCCGTCTGGGCCAAGCTGGGCCTCAAGAGCCTCCTTGGCAGTGGCCATTTATCGGACGCCATTATTGCAATACTGTCGGCGGCAGCACTCGTCTATGATCGAGTCGCTTGCGAGCGACTGCACTGAACATAACACGTCTTCACTCACTCACTCACTCACTCACCCACTCAAGCTTGCGTAATTGACAAGGAGAGTTTTGCTGGCATCATGACCGACCAAGCAGAACATCCCATCTATTTTACTACATTCAACCGGGCATGCGACCCCTCACACACTCAAGGTCCATCCTACTAACCTTAATGAAGAGCAAAACACCAGGCTGTGTCGCTTAATGCTAGCAGGAGGCCACAATAGTGCGCTGCCCTCGGCTGTCGCCATCCATAGTCAGGCTGCAACTCCTGGATCTAGATGCAACCTTTCCGAGATGCACGACATTAATCTTTGACCATGGTCGCAAATATCATAGCTACGGCGAAGACTAGCGATGCAAGCCATCTAAAGCTTCCAGTGGCTTGGTCAGGTTAGGTCAGCTCGTTAGAACTGGAGGGGAGGCAAACGGAGACGACGACAAGATGGCTGAAGTCTAGATGTCCATGCCGCACAACCGCAGTGCCATGTACCAAGTATTTGCAGCTGGCTTCGTGCATAGTAGTACCACGCGACTCAGGGGCAGCTGGGGTAAGGTATAGCCTGAAGGCACAAGCCGCCGGAAAGCGCTGTTCGTCCCCAGATTGTGAATATGCACGATTAGATAACCCAACAGTTGACAAGCAATGCTCGGCTGGCTGCACATCAAACAAGACGATCGCAGCGTCTGCTGATTGCAATGTTGCAAACTGCCGATTTTCATCAAAACTCTTGCACTACTAATCATGACGTTGATGGTTTCACAATCGATCGGTTTGCGAACGTCCATGAGTCGTTCGACCTCGTTCCCGTCCTGCGCACAGATGCAGATGCGGATTGAGCTCCCTCAAATGGTCTATCTTTAATCATTCGCTCATGATCCCTGTTCATCGCATGCTTCTCCCAATCTTTGAGAGACGGTCTTAATCCTAGGTGCACACCTAACCGAATGCAGCGCTACCGCCGTGCTCCCCGATAGCTTAAAGCTTCATTGACTATGGCCCGCGGTCACGATAGTCGATCCGCAGGGCCATATTGCTGGCAAGGTTGGCAAGTTGGGCAGTATGGCATAATGCGCGTCCGGCTGCATGCTTGAAACACAACAGTAACTGCCGATTGCGGTGCGTCTTATTGTTTGTGCGGTGCACCTGCGGATCACACGCTGCAATGAACCGCGGAGGCGAGCTTGTGCGCCATCATGACAACGCTTTTCGCGATTTGGTTGTTTCTTTAGTCAATGCTTAGCTATACAAGCCGCTTGGGGCGGACAAGTCTTATCCAGACATCACATTAGTTTGTCGCGTGCTAGTCAAAGCCGGTAAAGTTTCATGGCTAGGCTGGACGGATCTAAACATCTCAGCCCATGTCTAACGGCCACTCTTAAGGTCCTCCACGAAGCATGCTATTATGAACTAACAAATTCTTGTCTTTCCACCGGATATGGCCTTGTGAATCTTCATGTAGTAGCATCGCGCTCCCAAGGTGAAGACTGCAATAACAAATTTGCGAAGTCCTTGCCAAAACTGGTTGGATTATGGATGAACCAGTCAGGAGATGTGACAATCCCTAATGTTACATGGTAAGATTTCGCGTTCGGAAGCTATCCATCTCTGGTACTTTCTCACAGGTGAATCTGTAAAGAGCTCATAACTATTGGTATCATCATTTACACAGAGCAAACTTGTATACGGCCATGAGTAACGTCGTTGGCGAAACTTGGTGTTATAAGGCGGGAATTATCTTACATATGAAGTAGATGTCTCAGAGATCCCAAGAATAATGATTGCGTCCGGGTATCATGATTACTACTGACTTCTACAGTATTGTAACCAGTGTTTCTGTTTAGCAACGTCATCTGGTCAGCATGAAGTTCTCCGTTGTTTCCACGCTCGCGGCACTTGGGGCCGTAGCCTTCACCGCCCACATACCTCATTCCAAAGTCATGGAAGCGCTCGAGGACGTCGAAGACTTTGGCCACTGCCCCAATTGTCAGCACCAGCCCATGTATACGGCTTTCATCGACGAAAATGAGCTTGATACGGATATGGCGCCTCACGGGGTAGACAAGCGTGGCTACTACACCTGCTACAACCGACAGGTATTGCCCATCTCCTTGATGTGCCCACCACACGGGCAGGCGACCCTCAGACGACTGACGCGTTGACGATAGACAAACTCCGTCGATGTCATCGACTGCCAAGCGATCATCGACCGCATCAACGCCACACACCAGCCGCTCGTCGTGCCGAACGGGCTCTGTCTGACCTGGTGGCAGGGCAGCTGCATGTCGCGGCTGTGCGCCAAGGCGGCTGCCCAGAAGGGCTTGAACATGACTTCGGATTCGGTCGTCAACGAGCTTCAGGGGGTCATCCTCAACGATTGCGTCAAGGTGGGGCTCGATGGCATGGCGGGAGACTGTGTCAATATGGTCAGCAACTGTGGTACTTATCGGTTAACTTTGGAGCATCATGGTAGCGGAGTGCTCGGTGGCCCACCACCAAGTTAGAAGCTGACGGGATAAGTCGTCTCTGATTAAACGCCACACTGGCTACTCCAGGTGGTTTCTTGGCCGCGAGTACGATAGCAGGTCACGATATGAGAGGGAATGACGCTGGCAATAAAGTAACATAATCTGCTTTTCCTGTCGTCTATAAAGTTCCTCTTGTGGTTGCCTGTATTCCATGGACCACTTGAATCTATTTCTCCAAGTCCATACAAGGCGGAAGGCATCTGGTAACCCAATGCATACAAGTTCTCCGTTCTACTCTGTCCACGGCCTTTGATAATTTTCAAAGGCAGCCAATGCGCATTACATAGCGCCCAGGAGCCGAATATAACGCGTATGGTCAATGAACTTAGCTTGGCCTGGTGACTGCCACCGCAGTATGTACTACCAGCATAGCAGCGTTATTCAACTGGCCAAATACACTCTGTATGGACCAAGCAAAAGCTTCACAGTATCCTACCACGGGCCGGCAATTATTTCCGTTAGGTCGGCCCGGACATTGGAAGGCTACACTATCAACACGCCTCGGAAGGATTGACGCTGCTGCTCTTTCAATGCAGACAAAGACCTATGCCGGCAAAGGGTTGAATGATTCGTGACATCTAAACGCTCATGCCAAAGGTAAAAACAAATCTAGGGTCGAATCGTGTAAAGGATAGCTTGATACAATGATGAAGTACCGTAGCAGATATTACTACACCTGCCAAAATCCAGCCCTATATTGGCCAGATTGCTAGCACCCAACAATGTTCTTGCGTCCATAGATTACGATGAAGTTCCTCCCCATCTTCATTCTCGCTGCCATACAGGCTGATTTTGCTCGAGAAAACGGTTTACTTCCGACCATATTGCCACGCGATGAGCTCTCGTTTCCGGCTCAGAACCCTCGGCAGCTCCATCCGCGATACTGATTCCAGTGTCATGCGTATCGATGAGGTAGACGACTTCGACTATCAGTGCCTAGTTGTAAGTTTTCTTTTCTTTTTAACTTTTTCTTTTCGTCATTTCTTCTCTGGCTTCTTGTTATATCCAGACATGCTTTTCCCAAACTTTTCGAAGCAGAGCAGTACCCATGATATTCTCATTCACTGACTGTCCTACTCTGCGAAATCATCAGGACTATCAAATGGCCTTAAACAAAAAGCATCCCACAGATAGCGAACAGTCCCTAGGAGGACTACCAGCGGCTAAGACGCCTAATAGGTTCCGCAACATGGTCAACAGCCGCCTCGCCTGAGACAGAAATGGGACGTCCGCAGTGTGAACAAACTTCCTTTCTTGCGGTCACCTTCCATAACCAAGCCTTGACAACCAGCTTAAAGAGGGATGTTCTGGTTTCTCAGATGTAGACGTCCCTGACAATGACCATGGTTGAAGTTGTACCCTGTCGCTCCGAACACAGGCAAAGAACATTATCACGACCAAAAGCAGTATGACTATTGCGACAGTCACTCTCCTAATCAGAGCGGATGACTGCTTGCTGTTGTAACCTCGTGATTTGGGTGCGTTTCTGTATGTTGCAGCAAGTCCGACCGCTCCTTTCTTGATATCTTGCCAAGTCGCTCGATAGAACACCATGCCGATCAGGGCTAAGGTATAGCCCAGTGTTTGAAGTGGTGTGATCACGGTCCCCCAAATGATCACCGACACGATTACGAGGAGGATGTTCTTGAGAACGCCGCAAACTTGCTGTATCAGTGCAGACGTCTTGCCGATCTGTCAGTAGTTAGTGCAATACTCTTTTTCTTTTTCTTTCTTTCTTTCTTGTGTAATTTCACTATAGAATTCTGTAGTATTTCCACTTGGGGGCGCCATGATAAAAGACGTACCAGCAAGACGCCTGAGACATTCAAACAAAATGCCACGAAAGCGTTCAGAACCAGCATGGCAAGGCCTGCGTTTTCGACATCAGACCACTTGAACGTCGGCCATTCGGCTCCAAAGGCGACGAAGATGTTTGTGACTGCACACATTGGAGCATAGTAGTATAAACTGACGAGAGGATCCATATTTGCGCCGGCATCCGTCATAAGTTCCTTGACCATGACCACGCGGAGTGACTCGAATACCAGACCCCCAAGTTGGAAGAAGAGGCCGATGGTAGAGAAATGTATTTCCCCAGCGCTTGCTAGTAGCACGCCGGAGACGATGACCAGTACTTTGAAGACCTTTTCGCGGGTCGGGTCCTCTTGTCCCCATAGCCACGCTACTGCAAGTGTGAAGAATGGTGCTGCGGCCTACACACAAGTTAGTCATCATTGTGGTATAGTAGGTGCGGATATCCCACCTTGAGCATCTGGATGAAGACCACATTGAGGTACAAGTAGACCAGATTACTGCAGACCATGCTGCCGCTGTAGAGAAGGGCTATCGGAACGACTGCTCGCAAGTAAAAGCGCCGTGTCATCTGGACCTGGTGTCGGCCATCAAGCCAACTTGTGGTCCTAGCAAGAATTTGGGTTGCTAGACTGGCAAACACCATATGCCAGACCGTGAGAAGGATGGCTGGAGCAAGTTAGAATGTGAATTGCCATAAATGTGATTTGATCGCACGTACGATATCCTACCGGAGAATATTAGAGACTATAAAATAGGTTCAGCAATTGGAACTCACGAAAACCAGCATCATCAATCAGCCATTTGTTGAAAAGGATGGTGATGTTGGAGAAGAATATCCAAAGGCTGAATTGCCCATTCGTCAGCAAAGAAGCTCGTTCAGTCCAATTGTCGTGATTTACCTAACGTAGGCTGCTGGTGGAAGAGAAAGGCCCGCTCTTCTCTCCTTCTCCGCTACAGAGGGCGGCGGGAGCAATGGCTGTGGCATCGTGGCAGTGGAATTTTTGTTATTAGAGGTCAATCATAGGAAGTAACATGGAAACTCCGTGAGGATGCACGACACACAGATGTGATTGAGGTATGAAGAACAATGTAGGTTGAAGTGGAATGGTTCAAGGTAGGACCTGGCCGTACTTGCCGGGGAAAGTGGACATGAAATCAGCAAGACGCTCGTATTGCAGTTACATGCCAGTGCGACGCTATTGAAAAGCCAAGGAAGGGAGTGGGTTGTCGTATAGTGAGACCTCGACCTTGGGATCCAGAGGGAACATCAAACACGATCATTACTCAGCTGGACAATGGCTTCAAATGCAATGGCTGTAGCCGGCTAGGTGGTTTGCCCACGCATGTTGTCGTGTGACGCGAGGATTCTGAGCAAGGAGATTTGCGTCAGGGACATATGAAATAATACCAAGTCCGAACATGTCCCTGTGAAACTCTGTGATACTTGACTGCGCTGGCTTGAGACATTTGAATATGAATGAAGATCGGAAGAGAAATACGAGCACGACTGCGCAGTGGTTCATCCATCATGTGGTTGTCGAGGGCACGGTAAGTTATTGGTCTTCCAGGAATGAGCTTTACTGGTACGACGAAGAACAGGACAATAGTGACGGGCAGTCAGGGAAAGTTCAGCTCGATTGTGGTGAGCATCGGCACTGGCTGAGTAACGCTCAAGCGAGCCAGGAGTCACCTACAGAAAGATGAAGATGAACTTCAGGTCAGTCTAGTTGAAGATAGAGTTGCTGCCCACCAGGTACGGATCCGGACAGGGTCCTGCACTTGCTTGCCTCTCTCCCTCGGGCCGTCCAGTTGCCGGCCAGCTGCCACATTCAAGCTCCGGCAGCTCATCCCCGCCCAGGCGCTTTAGCGGGCCATTTGTCTGGGGAACTTCCCGTGGATGTGACGAGTGCGGCTCTGCGGAGTCAAACAATAATAAGCTTAACCACTTCCATTGGCCGATGGCGGCAATTCGTCTGCCTTGCCGTTGATTTGATCTCGAGCACTCTCCAAGAGTTGCTTTTCGCAAGCCCAAACCGACCCATCCCGGGAAGACCCCCCCGCAGTTGCCCGTCATGTCGAATTTCAGGCGAGCTCCTCAGGGCAGCATCTTGAGCGCCCTGCAGGCGACGACCATGTTGGACTCGAAGCCGGTGCTGCCCGCCGAGATACTGGCCACCATATTGGACTACCTGCCAGTGGCGGATCTTATCCGCTTTGCACGAACCTCCAGGCGCATGCGGGAAATGGTATATGACGACACAAGATGGGTTCCACGATTGAAGAGCATGGGATTGTGGAACGAGGCCGAAGCGAGGCAGAGATTCGAAGACGCCATGAAGCGGAGACGGGAAACGATAAACGGCGGCGCAGGCCCCAATGCAACAGCAGCACAGAACGAAGCGAATACCACCATCTTCGACGCAGCGGTAGAGGTCGAGCGACGGGAGAAGGCAGCGGAGGAAGCGGCGAGGACTCCCGTGACCACTTCCCCACGAGTCGACGGCTTCGAGACGCTCTCCCTGAACGGCGCACAGTCAAAGTCACCATATGAAGACCCAGAGGCGCTGCTAGGAGTATTGAAATCTGTTAAGAGTATACGAGGTCATGCCCGGCATGAATATGGCAGGGTATATGGCGCGTTGGGTCCATTCTATTTTGACCTCGTCAATGCGAGAAGTCATACAGAGCCCATCGTCTTTCAAGTGTTTCGGGACCCAGAGCGCCAGGCCCAAATGCTGAACAGCCTGTCCACCTTTGCCAAGAGCGACTGGGCACAAGGATGGCATGAGCGTGAGGAGAAATTGTCCGGTATGGCCAGTGTCTTCGAGAGCGCCGTCTTGCGGGAGTTCGAACAAGGGTATGAGTTCTGGGACGTTGAAGGGCGAATGAAGAGATACGCTCACGTCCTCCACTTTCTAAACGGCGGTCACGCTGCCATGGAACTTTTCGTCTCAAAACACCCGCTGTTGAACGATCGAGAGCTCCTGGCCAATTCTCTTGACTGCATCGGTCATGCGTCTGTGGAGGAAATCACACTTGAACCTTCACGGCAGTTTTTTGAGGCATTGGCCAGGAAAGCCAACGAGCAAACAGCCGTTGTCAAACAGATTTTTCCAAATCCAACTGAAGTGTTCTGGCTCTTGATGGACAAGCTTCGTGAAGATGTCGTCACCGAGTACTGCAACTCTCTGCTCGATGAGCTGCACAGAAGGAACAAAGCGTCCTACTTAAAGGCTGTCTCGGGGTTGTTCGAGCAATGCTTAGCATTTGCCCGATCATTACGCCCTCCTTCGGGATCGGCGGAAGAGCTCGAACAGCACGCAAAAGAAATCACGCTCCATGTTTTTGAACAACACTTCGACCTATATCTCCAGGATGAACTTGATTTCTTTACGCAACACGCGGAGCGAGAAGTAAACAATTGGGACCAGCGTCTGTCGGAGCAGGATCTCACGGCTGAGTCTTTCTATATGAGCAATTTCAACAGGAGGGCCGATAAGAACGACTTTCTCAGCTCGTTCAGGAAGGTCGTCATGATGCCCGTCACAGTTTTGCCGTTTGGTGGTTCTACGAAACCGGCTTCGGCACCCAATAATAGAAGTAGTGTCCCGCCTGGGGCCTTGTCAGTCCCTGGATCTCGTCCAGAGACACCAGGCCTGAGTAACCCGTTAGAACGAAAATCGAGCCCCTTACCCCCGGAAGCACCAACTGATGAACTCAAAGCGAAGGCCGCCTTGATGGCAAGCCGACTGGAAGGCATCAAGACGCTATGTAGTATCGAAGTTGCACTTGATCTTGTGCATGCCGCCAAAGTCAGCCTGGGACGAGCAGCAATGTTTGTGACCCTGGGCGGGCAGGCCGGCGGAGAAGCCAAAGAGCAATGCGAGGCTATCTTTGTTTCTTTACTCAAGACTTTGGGTCAAACACACGTCAAGTATGGCTTCATCAAGGCTGTGGAGCACTTGTCCCTCTACAACCCCAGGGAGGTCAGCGACCACGGCCAAGCTGGTGTGGCGCCATTAGTCACTTTCATCGAGCTTGTCAATCTGGGCGATCTCATATCTCAAATGATTGAGGTCTTCTACGAGCAGCAGCTTGCTCAACCAAAAATCGCAGATCGCAACGACTTCCTCGACCCCGCTGGCCTCGCAAAGAAGAAGTTTGAACAGATGTTGGACGAAAGCGTCGCAGCAGGCCTAAATAAAGGTATCGATGTGCTCATGGATGAGGTAGAGTATCTCTGTGCCACAACACAACTACCAACAGACTATAATCCAGCTCCACCGTCGGAAGAGAAGGGTGGGATAGTTCGAGATTTCGACATCGGACCAACCCAAACCGCGAAGCGTATCGTGGAACTCGTCTCGTCGCATACGAACATGCTTGTCGGTAGTACCGAGAAGACCATGCTTGACGTATTCAACGGCGAGGTTGGCTTGCGTCTGTTCACCGCAATCTGTAAACACCTCAAGAGGCAGCGTATCAGCACTGAAGGAGCGATCAAGTTAATCGCAGACATGAACCTATACTTTGAATATATCCGCACCCTCAGGAATCAAGATCTACTGGCATACTTCAAGGCGCTTAGAGAACTCAGCCAGATCTACCTCATCGACAGCAAGCATGCGAAAGAAATGGCAACTGTCATCGCGGACGGTGATAAATTCGGTGGTATTTTCAGGGCCGAGGAGGTTTACGAATATGCTCAGCGCAGAGCCGATTGGTACCAAATCAAGCGGGATGTCGAAAGAGCCATGTATGGCCTGGAATGTAGCATCATGTGAGACGAATTCATGATCAATACGAAACATAGTTGAAGATGCAGAGTCGGGGCCTTAAGTCCCCACATATGATTCAAAATTTTATTGCGCACCTTCAACACGACATGAGGAAAACATATTACTCATACCAAAGACAGGCATATACGCACTTGGTGTCATGTCTGCTTTAGTTCTGGACCAATCTAATTTCACTCGGTTGTCAGTCTGGATGCGAGCGCCTGCTCCGTGACTGCCGCGTCTTGAAGCATAGCATCGTTCAGTGATGTCTGCCGAGTTATAAAATGATGAAATCGGAACTGCACGGGGAAGACGAGCTCGAGCTTCCTGGAGGGGGCGAGTGTGCTCTTCCGAGTGCTCCCGGGACATAGATTCCGGCTCGGGGACCGGCCAAAGTCGAAGACAATGTTGGTTCTCACGTACAACAGACAGGGTGTAAAAAGGTTGGACTAGAATCTAACACGCTAAAAGTCTAGTAGCCCCCGTCTCGATGCATCCGTATTCTGAGTGTTTTGCTTCTGTTGACCGGGTCTGCTGTGCACCAAATCCCGATATAAGAACGGGAAGTAATGATTAGGGAATACGACACCATGACTTATCCAAGCGATCCGAAGCAGTACTAGATAGAGAACACAGAGCCAAATCCCGTGCAATTTCCTTTCGTAGGCAAAGCATGCGCAGACCTCAGCACCGATGCGTAGATGAACGGTTTTGTGAAGACAGCTCGAAAGCCTCCTGTTCATATCATTGGGGGGGGTTTCTTTTCTTTTTTTTCTTCTTCTTCGCCCCCAGCTCACAACTTGGCCTTCTCCGGCTCCTCCGCAGCATCCAGCAAACCGCCACGAGCCCACAAGCTACCGCCATCGATCTCGATCTCGGCGCCGTTCACATGGCTGCCCGCCCTCGAGCTCAGATACACCACGACGCCGGCGATGTCCTCCGGGCGGCCCAGCCTCCTCATCGGGTTCCCCTTGGCGTGCTTGTCCAGCCCGCCCGTCAGGTCCAGCAGGCCCGAGCTCATCTTGGTGGGGAAGAAGCCGGGGCAGATGGAGTTGACGGTGATGTGGCGGGGCCCCAGCTCGACGGCGAGGTTGCGGCCGAGGTGCAGCACGGCGGCCTTGCTCGCGCTGTAGCCAAAGGTGGCCTGGCGGCCCAGGGTGCCGACGCCGAGCCCAGCGACCGAGGCGGTGATGAGGACGCGGCTGGGGTCCTCGACGCTGGCGCGCTTCTGCAGCAGCGGCGCGAACTCGCGGATCGTGTTGAACACGGCCTTGACGTTGAGGTCCATGACCTTGGCAAAGGCGGCGTCCGGGTGCGTGTCGAAGGCCTCGCCCCAGGTCGCGCCCGCGTTGGCGAACAGTATGTCCACGTGGTCCGTGTGCTGCCGCACCTGCGACACCAGCGACTCGATCCCCGACATGGTCGCCGAGTCGGCGGGCGCCGAGATGGCCCGCGCTCCAGGAGCGAGGTTGGGCAGCGCGTTGAGCTGTGCGACGGCGCTCTCGCAGGCCTTGGCCTTGCGCGACGTGATGAAGACGCGGGAGGCGCCCGCTTGGAGGAAACTGGGCGAGGGAAGATTCAGGTTAGCTTTGGTGCGACCGCGAAAGGGGCAGCGAGGGTACAGGTGCTTACGCCGAAGCTGCGTTTAATCCCAAGCCTCGTGAGCCGCCTGTCACGACGACCACTTTGCCCTTGAGGGAGAAGAGGGACGGGAAGTCATGGAGGGCAGTTTCATCGGCCATTTTCGTGTCTGTTCACTTTTCAAACGCGAATGGGTGTGTCGATGGGTGATCTAAGGGTCTATGAGTACAGTGGCAATAGAAGTATGAAATCGTCAAGGAGGTCTTAAGATTGGGAAAGTGTCCATGGCCTTCTCGGTTTAGGAGTGCATAGCTGTCTGTAGGTAATTATATGACGGAGCGCAAGTGGCCGGCCAAGTGGGGGCTGCCCCGGATTTCGGTCCATCTTGAGCTTGGTGTGGGGAGAGATGCCGAGGCACGACGTGGCCAACGACCGTCTTAAGTCCGACTGTGGTCTAGACTAACTGAAACCACACTGAGATATGTACCCCGTATCTACCGATGAGGTGCATGAACGAACACACCCGCATCAATCTCCTGAGCCACCGGCGTATACCTCCACTTACTAAAGTACGCCGGCGTCGTCCCTGTGCCGTTATTTCTCGTCGCATATACGCCGACAACTGTGCCTGTGACGGAGTTAATGAGGTTCCAGTCCATATTGACGTTGACAACCAAAAGAAAATGATTTGACAGAAGTTGAAGGCATCTCAGCACTCACCGGTAAAAGGACCACTTCCCCCAGACACAATCTCGGCACTAGCGACTCCAATATCCTTGGCGTCTCCACCCCTCGACGCCAGGGACGCCGCAAAGGTATACGAAATGTCGTCCTTCGCGGAGACCGAGAGACGGACTGGCGTCTTGAGCCACGAGTGAGGGATGGGAACCACTGTCTCCGGGGGCGCGGTTATGTTTGGCTTCCCAGAGGTCTCGGCGCGGAATCTGAAGCTGGGTACCAGAGCCCCGTTGTAGGGATCCGGGAGCAGAACCACGCCGAGGTCGACGTGCTGGTACTCGGTCAGAAATATCGTTATGCCGGCCTCGGTGTCTGCCGTCGTAGGGGCGAAGAGCAGGTCGACCGAGAAATCGAACAGGGTCGCCGTCTGCTTCCTGGCCACGAACCCCAGACCCTCGACCCTGGGGTCGTAGCCGACATCTGTGGTCAGGTTGACCCTCGACGGAGTGATCTTCAGCGAGTTCGGCTGCTCCGGCGGCGAGACCGCGAAGAGCTCCTCGGCCGGCGGGCGCCAGAACAAGAAGCTGCCCGGAAGATTCGACCCGGGCGCAAAATCCATGGCTTCCGGCTCGCCTACGAACGGTCCGGCCTTGGGAAGTTTCTTATCGAGCGGCGGTAGGGGGCCCGACATCTTTCCCCTGATCGGATCGACGACCGGCCACTCGCCCTCCTCCCACGTGACGGGGAACAGCACCGTTTCCCTCCCCATGGGGTAGATCTCCCACGTGGGACCCGACCTCGTCGCCAGACAGATGCCCCACCAGTTCCCGGCGGCGTCCTGGAACAGGTCAGCATGGCCGACCGTCTGGAAGTAATCGTCCGTGTTCTTGGCCGTGAGGAGCGGGTTGCCGGGGTAGGCCTCGTAGGGGCCGCGGATATCGGTGGCGCGCGCCAGGGTCACGGAGTGGTTCGTCTCCGTGCCGCCCTCGCCGATGAGCAGGTAGTAGTAGCCGTCCTTCCTGTAGAGGTGCGGGCCCTCGGGGTTCCTGTCACCCGTGCCGTTCCAGACCCGGAAGGGCTCCGTGAGCGCCGCGCCCGTCCCGACGTCGAGCTCGCTGATCCAGATCCCCGCCGCGACCGACATGTACACCTTGCCGGAGTCGTCGTCGAAGAACAGGTCCGGGTCGATATCATTGCCGGGGTTCTGCACGATTACGGGGTCGCCCCAGCCGGCGTCGTCGTAGGGGTTCGTCGTGGAGAAGAGGCGGATGTCTGGGTGCCAGCCGTCATACCAGCTGATATAGGCGGTGATGAGGTACAAAGTCCCCTTGTGATAGCGAATCGTAGATGCCCAAGTCCCTTCAGAGGGTGTGCCCGAGTGTGACAGTTCAGGCAGCTGCTCAGCCCTGTTCAATGCGTGGCTGGCCAGTTTCCAGTTTACGAGGTCCTTGCTGGCATAGACAGGAATGCCTGGGAACGACAAGAACGATGACACAGTACAGAAGAACGTGTTGTCAAGCTCCGGGACGAAGACACAGCTCGGATCCGAGTTCCAGCCTGGGAGGATGGGGTTTGCGTAGCTCGTGTTGCCACTGCCATGGTGAGCATTTGCCGGCATGGCCAAGACGAGACAGAAAACTAACGAAGCAAGAGTCAGATACATCTCATCATTCAAGGTCCGGAAGTAATACGACATGTTCCATTGGTTCCCACATACTTTAAGCTTAAATTTCAACCATGTACTACTTGACTTTTATAGGCGACTTTTGAATCTACTCTTTTCCTTAAGCGAGCATCCCCTCTGACCACGAGCAATATGTCACAAGCGGTTTCGGTCTCGGGAGGCAATACGATTTGACGAAAAGGGTCAAATTCAGGCTTTAATATACGATGCAGCTCTTTCATTTCTCCACGAACCACAAACAAAGAACCCCGCATGGTTCGGAACGCTACCCGAAAATCAAATTACAGTATACGCCGATCAAAGACTGCCGCATCCGTATGGATGGATTGGCGATACCTGGCGATTCAATTTATCTCCACCTTTTATTAATGATTATCATCGTTATTGGAGGCTGAACAAGCTTCGTGGTTCGAAGGCGGGACCATGTATGAGGAATTGTTACAAGTGCCAAGACCTCCACCCGAATACCTATACGATGACCATAAAATCGAACCTTTTAGGTAAGAAGACAACGGTTGACCTTAAGCATCTATGTAAACTAATACACATGCATTTTTTTGTATCCTTTTACTATTCCTATTCATGCATACTACTATTGGTTGCCCGATCAGACCTATCCACCTCTCATCGTGCATCATCAATAACTTTTTTATCATTCAGGAGCTGCTCGGCTGCGATCCATAACTGTGCCGTGGCCTTTGATATACGCCGCATTGACGTCTTGCCCTTTTTATTCTTCTGAAGATATTCGCCTGTTTGTCCTTCATGTGTTTCAGGGCTATTGACGCCATCGCCGCCGATACTTCTAGCACTCTTCTTGAGAATGGAGCGGCGAATCCGGCCCTTAAACATTTCCCGACTTTCTGTTTGATTTGAACAGCTCGACAACTCATCGAGGGCAGCTTTTTGCTTCCCTTTTCTAGATGAAATGTTGGAATTTGTATCCCATCCGTCAAAGTTCGAAACGCTACCGATGCCCTCTTTTAAACCATTGAACTTGGCTGTAAACTTTTCGAGTACTGCGACTCGCTTTTCGGCAGCTTCAGCACGTTCCCTCCACATCTTACTCTCTCGTTTGGCCTGCCGCAGCTGCTCATTCAAAGTTCCTGCATCAGTGCTATATAACGCATCTAATTGTCTGCGTGCACTCAGAATCTCCTCGGTGCGGTGCTCAAGCTGGTGCTGTAATGTACGGATCTGACGGTGCAGCGTGCCACTTCCACCACTGTCTATCCTTGGACTGTTCCCTACATCACAGTTGTCTCTTCTGGGAGTGCAACAGACATGACGAGAATCGCGAGTTAGATGAGCTGAGTTCAAATGTTGTGCTCCTTGATCGTGGTCTTGAGGTGGAGTCATGGTGCCTAGTGAGCGAGGATGATCCGGCTTGAAGGGGCGTGGCAGCAACTTCGATGGCATGGGCTGAGGTTCCTTCCGTGGAGCTGCGAAACCTAAACGTGATGGAATACCAGGCAGCCTTAGTGGCATGCTATATTCTTTTGTTCGCGCCGGACTCGATTTTAGACTGTGGCTGATGCGACTTATTGAAGCGCGAAAGCGGCCATGTGTACTTGAGACTTTTCCAGGAGTTAGACTCGATATAGCTGACACACTTGCCTGGGATGTGTCCTTCGTTGAAAATGCGGCTACTGAATTTAGGTGCCTTTGGGTCATGTTTTCGTTGGTGTTTGACTTAAACGCCTCAGTTGCATGTGTACTCACTGCTGTGTGGCCAGTCTTAGTTGGCGACGAGTCTTTTGCCTCTTGAGATAGATCACTTCGGGAACCTCGGAGATTCATTTGGGATCTCCCACGGAATATCGGCCCCTGGATTGGCGTATGTTCCTGGGAGACACTGTCAAAACGTGCAGCTAGCGACCTCACTGTTCCAATAACAGGCTTAGATACTGATCTCTGAGAGAATGAACCACTTTGCATCGTCGACAGTGGTTCCATGATGGACATATCTTTTCCTCTGAACGAGTTTGGAGATCCTTGAATTTTGTCTTTCAGAATGGGCTTTGATCCTCTGCTTCTTCTTGGTGACCGCACCGAGGGTCGTTTTTGCTCGTCAATCTGCATTTTTAAAATCTGCCTTTTCCATTCAGGAGTTGACGGTCTTGCAGTTGAAGCAGATGCTGACCCCTTGGCCTGATTTACAGTGGCATTTATTAGGCTGCGGGCCATGCGCTTCTTCTTGACATCTTTAGGAGAGGATGACGGACTGTTTTGCACAAACTGTCTCCATTTCGCAGTTGCTGATGGTATGTTTGAGTCCATGCTGAAATGGTCTTCGACTCCTTGTGGTCGTGTATTTATTCCTTCTAATGGCGAGCGAGGCGACTTTCTGGCCGTCACATTTCTAAGCGACCATACGCTGGACGTCTCGGTAGGAGGTATTTGATAAACAACACTAGTTTCTTGTGATGGATTCAGAATTTGGCATACTGGCAGATACTCTGTTGCGTAATCCGGTGGAGTCCTGAGTGGATCGAGGGCCGAAGGATGATAGCTAGGAGATCTCGCCAGGGCAAAAGGCGGCGATATTGCGTCTTCAGATACAACGAGACAAGCAGGTGTCGTATCATGCGGCAGCATGACATTTTTATTCATATATACGGGGTGATACATGCCCATATGGATAGTGTGTGTAGATGCTTCGGCGCTAGGTAGCAAATTGGACGATTCAGAATCATTCTCACTACGTATTACCGAGTAATGTGTGAGGGGCAGGGACTGCGGCCAGGATCTGACATCGTGTCGAAGTGGTGTATGCCCTACAGTTGAAGTATCGATGAATAACTTGTTCTGGTCTTCATATTGATCCGTGTCGGAGTCACATGTACTTGGCGGGTACTTCCTTGTCGTATTCTGAGATGAAGAACTTTCTTGTCGGGTACCGCTGGCGGTAGCTACAGCTTTTGGTTGAGATTGGATGTACATTTCAGAGCTTCTAACAGGACCAACGGAATTTTCTGTTTGCTCTAGAATTCTGTTGGATTTGTCATGTACTCCCGACTTGGAGTGTTGTTGTGAAAGCTTCTCGATTGGAACTAAAAATGTCTCCGTGGCCGGAGAAGTGATCTGAGGTCGTGCTTCAATATTCTGCCCCTGGGAACCGGGTGTCACCGATGATTTCCCTGATGCATTCCTACGTTCTTGAACGTTACCATCTGCTGGACTTTCCTCAACTGTTGGTGACAAAGTGCCCATTGAGTGGCCTCGTGACAGCCGATACAAGGATGCTGAGGTGATTGGCCGAGGTCGTCGGCGCTTAATTGCGAGCAAGTTATTAGTACTATTGCCGGCACTGCGAGCTTCTGAGGTCCCTGGGCCATGGTTGTTAGTGCTTGTGTGGTAAACGTATACATGCATGGACACTCACTCGGTTGCGGAGTTGGGGTTGCTGCAAGGGGCGAATTGAATCTCTGAGACGGAAAGGATTCATCATGTGCTTCCCAATCCGGAGCGCCTTTCAGGTCGAAAGTATCTGACATAGATTTCCGTAATTCATGCTCTTGTGTCTCGTCTCTAGAATGGCCTGAAACACGAGGCGTCGAGCCATATCCTTTCTGCTCTTTGATGGCATTTAGGTCCTTCAAATGCCGTACTATGCCTCTCCAATGTATCAAGATCATCTCGGTAATCTCATTCGCAACATATATCCTGTCAACCGTCAAAAGGTTTGGTTTTTGTTTCTTCGTTCGGCTCGCTTTTCGGTGCTTTCTAGCTTTACGTGGTGTAATTGGTAGTATGATGAGACCTAGAGCGGGATCTGCTAACTTCATACTGTAGGACTTCAGCAAGTCTCCGATGAGCAATGGACCGAACACAATGGATAGGGCATTGTATCCCATCAGATCAGCAGTTGGTACAGGTCTTCCTAAAAAGTCTTCCCTTGGCGCCGTTTCCGCAGCTCGACCTACTAGACATAACAAGCCAAACACTGAGCAAATCAACTCGCGCTGGTATTGGGACCTGACGGTTGAAATAGCCAAAGCAATAAGCCTTGCTTTCAGCCTACTCTCTTTTGTTCTGCTGGTCTCAGCGTAGCCGTGAAGTTGACTATTTATCGCGACCAAAGCATCGAACAAGGAGAGCGATCCTAGTATGCCCCCAGGTAAGCCAGCCAGAAGCCGTTTGAACGTGGATGCAATGTCGTGGACGCCACAGTTGAGATGAGAGGGGAGATTTGGACATCGAGTGGTCGTTGCTATGTCCTCGCCTGTGCTATCTGCGCAATAATAGTCGTAGAGGGCGTTTATCGTGCGCACAGAGCCGGGCACCCGGAATATGCCACTCGTGCTTGCTTGTATAACGTTATTTATAGTCTTCTGTGAGGCGTATCAACTTACTGACCATGTTGAACGAGATATTGCGCTGTCGCACGGAGACATGTAGGCAAGACCAGGGAGCCAGTGGCATACTCTGCAGGCAGGTAGAACATACTTTTGCCGCAAAGCCGGACCAAGCCACGGACATCCTCGTTTTTGAATTCCTCTTTCCCCTGATTATGCACGAAGTGCAAGGCAATGTCGCTAATGCTCCTCCGTTGTCGCAACACCTCTTTGGTTTTTCCTTCTTTGGAGCGTCGGGATCGAGTCGAGCCTTGATGGAACATTTTCGAAACCCAACTAGCCTTGCGAGTGGGCAGAGACTGGGTAGTCTTTAATCAAACAAAATTAGTATGACACCGAAAAGGAGACCAGGCATACTTACGGCGATCGCGGGAAAATCTCCCGGGATAAGTACTCGTATGCCATGCTATCGAGAATCGATCAATTTGTGAGTAGTGACGATTCTGAGAGTAAACAGACCTTCTTGGCAAGTCGATTGTACTCAGCAACAAACCATATCGGGTTATCAACCTCCTCTTCCTTAGAAAGGAGGTTGATGTCGGCGTTAGACGATGACCATGTATCGCTCTCGCGATGAGGCCTTCGGCCACGTGAATCGAGGTTCGTTATATCGCCTGCTGTCCTTGATTCCGGCAGAACTCTTAGTGGGCGATCGAAGGTAGTATTCGAAATTCGGGGTCTGTTCATGGTGCTCCTCCGGTGCATCGACAATGGTTGCGAAGACGAGGCGCCATCAGGGACTGCCCGCTCCTTGCCCTTCGCCGGCGCCGTATCATACTTAAAAGGCTGCATTGGATTGATCTAACAAAGAGCATTCATTGCGGAGGGAATATGGGAGATCGGAAACACTAGCATTTGGCGGACAAGGAACGTCCGTATCGCTGTTTTGATTGTCAACTAGAAGCTGTCTCGAAGTTCAGCGAGACTTTTCAATCGTAGGGCCACCAGTTATGACTTCCATTGCATTCTGAGTTTAGTGACGAGCAGTCGCTCTTGTGCTTCCTGGAACCCCCACCCCGACTGCACCTTCTGTGCATTACGACTTGCAGACCCTCGGCCATATCGTTGACCGTCTCACTTCGAAGCAACATCACTCACGTAAATACAGCCGTACGCACCACAGCGGTAGCTGAGGAACGCAGGAGCAACCGCAGTGGGACACCCTCATTCGCTTGATTTCGTCACTACCAAATCGGGATGACATATCGTAAACAAGTCGTATTGTTTCTGCCCGCGAAGCATCAGCGATGCGAACGCTCGGGTTGATATGCTACCACGACCTTGGATTAAGCTCTCCAGCTCATAGCATTATATACGCAGCGCGAGGCCTCTATACTGGCCGATACTTTCTGGAACCTCTGGAAGTCCTGTGCCACTCCGATTGGAAAACGTCCACAAGAACCATCGCTAAAAGAGAAACTCTATGAGCCAGCGCAAAAAATCCTCGCGTGTCAAAAGCCTTCGACTCTCTTTGCCACCCATGTTTACGCCGTACGCCTTGCAAATGCCCTTGACCCCCTTTTCCCATGAACGATATGTGACGTATACTGGAATTTCACGAGGGTGGGAAGTATTCTGCTTCATCACCATAAAACAGAACGTATTTGAGGATGTCTGAGAGAGAGATGATGCCTCTCAACTGCTGCCTGTCATCGACCACGACAAGTCTGTGCACACGCGATTGGCGAATGGTTTGAAATATGGAATCAAGCCTGTCATCTTCGGTGCAGTGATAGATTCCTTGAAAGTCCTCTGGTCTTTTGGTGAGCGCTTCGCCAACAGGGGCCCTCAATTCCTCATATGCGCCGCCCTTGATGCACGGAATGACGTCGACGGCCTCGAATAGGTTCAATACCATGTTGTTCTTATCAATCACAGGTACTGCCGAGATGTTGTGAATGACCATCAGGTTGATCACGTCAAGGACCGAGTCGGACATATAGCACGTGGCGAGGTTTTTATATGTGCCCAGTCCGATTTCGCGAACCGACTTCTTCATGAGTGACGTGTGCTGTTCCGTGTTGACGGCAATGAACTTGAGAATGCGATATTGCGTGATGACACTGACCACAGTCTCCCTGCCCGTCTCGTCGTCAATGTCCACCAAAGGGATGCGTCGGGCACGGCTCTTAAGCATGCGACTACACGCTTCGTACAATGGCCTGGAGGGATGCACAGAGACTGTTTCGAGGGCCTGCACGCCAATCGCTTTCTCGATTTCTATGTTCTAGTGTCAGCCATACTATACGTCCCCTCGGGGCTTCCGACATCGGTCGTACCTCGAAGGTTGCTCAAGCGGAACTTCTCGACGTTATCGAGCTCGTTCGGGAACTGGCAATAGTATTGGATGACATTAATGTAGTCGGTGCTCGTGAGAAGACCGGCGAATCTCGAGGTGTGCGAGTCCCATAGCGGTGCGGAAACGATTCCTGTGTAGAGTCGGGGCAATGAGCATGGTGCAGAGCTTTGAAGGGGGATGGGCCACATACCATTCTGAATCAGGATGTTCAGACTCTTCTTGATCAACAGATCATTGTCGAGAACGATCAAGCGGAATGACAGTGGAAGGACATCGTAGCTTGTGCGCTTCCGGAGGAATTCGCGGAGGCCTTTCTGCAGGGAAGTCAGCTCCAACTGGTGTCTGAGAAAGACCTGAGAAAGACCAGAGACTGGGTGTCACAAATGATGCAGAGCGAACAAGCCCAGATTGGAGATTGTAAAAGCAACGCTCCTGGGGAAGCTATCGCAGTGGGCACAAGGAGAGCTTGCGGTGGGCGGACTGCAAGATGGATACGAGATAGCACTCACCAGCCCTTGGATTTGATCCTCGTCAACTGGACTCATTGGAGTAGGCTCAGACATGGATATGGTTTGAGGTCTAGTTTTCGGTCTGAGGTAGGAGCTGGGAGCTACAAATGGGAGCGCATGACCTGAGCTTGGGCGTATATTCGCGATTGCGGCTGCGGCTGCGGCGGGGAGCCTGGAGGGTGCTGGCGCTCCGTCATTAGGTTCGACCTCGTCCATGGCTTTGGTAGCTTCGACTTTGGCTTGGATTCTGGCTCCGGCTCTGGCTCCGGCTCTGGCTCTGGCTTTTAGCAAGTCAGGTAGCTGAAGACACGCCAGTGCTGACCGGTTGCGGTTGGGCTTTCGTTGAGAGACGTAGTTCGGATGTGGTATGTATTGAGCTCACGGGCCTTCGGCAAGGAGCAAGGGGCCCAAGATGTGGTTGCCCTAATGGTACTGATTGAGCCTCAAAACTCCAGAAGCAAAGGAAAAGGATTCCCCCAGATTTGATGTCCAATATTTGACGATCGTCAGAGAACGTTCGTTCGTTCGCTCGCTCGTTCGTCCCCCGATGGGCGGCTCAATCTGGGGCAGGGGGTAGGGGGGTTAGTAGGGCCTCTTGCTGCCTCTGTCCTTTGGAGGGGTAGATGTGCGATAAGGAGCTCGCGGTTGACTGGGGGGCCCGGGGGTAGCATTGGAGTGGGTTCGATGATGCCCCGCCCCATTTGTGATTTTCCCGCAGTTGGCAAACAGCCTGAGCCGGTGAGCCTGAGCCTGAGCCTGAGCCTAAGGTGAGGGCCGTCCCTTTCCCCTTCTGCTGGGAACGTCTGTATCCCATCCTTCGGAGCTCTCTCGCACTCACCAGCAGTTGCTTTCTCAACCAACCTTCATGAATGGTGCGGCGGACAGCATTTGCACATCTTGGCGTCAAACATGATGCACCATCCATCCCGTTGCGTACTTCAGCTGCGCAGACCCCCCCCACACATGTTTGCCTCCACCGATCATGGTGTGAAAATCCAGAACAGGGCCGAACTTGTTTTCGAGGTCGAGGTAAACGATGCGGTCAAGAACTTCGGGGTTTAAAAAGGACTCATAGGACTCGGCTCGGCGTTGCACAAAACAATTGCTTCCATCGCTGGAGAACCTCAATTTGCCAATGTGTAACTTGTGTCTGAATACGAGATGGATGCTCTTGATGCTCTCAATCCACACACTTGGTGGGTGTGAGTGTCGTACACACCTGCAGAAGATCATCATGGCGCTCAAGCTGCCGGATTACACTACACGGGGATTTCTAGTATCCGATACTGAATGTGATGCCTCACAACTAATTATTGTGGCCTCTCCTTGTAGTCTACCCTAATTCAAGGCGTGTATTGTACAAGAGCGAGAAAACGCGCCGAATGCTTGCCGTCACACCCATTTGCCCCTAGAATAGCACACAACGAGATGGGCTGGGGGTATGTGCTACAATAGTATTGTGATAGCTTGTTTGCTTCTCCCACAATTACAAATGGTGTATGCGGTCAATCTATCGTATAGGCGAAGCACAACTCAACAAAGACTTTTCAACGGCCAAAGCCATATAGAAGACCGGTCCGCATAAGCTGTGGTGTCTTGATACTTACCGGCGAAAGTATTGGACGAGCCATGCCACACTAGTACTATGTATGGGCTGGCGGACACGGATGAGTCTTCCGTCATCTGATAGATGTGGGTGTGGTGGGCACAAGACTGCCTCGGAGGCGAAAACCCAGGCTCGTCGATGCAGCAGTCGCAGATCTTGCGACCCAAGGTGAAAAAGTCGAAAGCATTCATACATACGAAGAATATCGTATCGTGTAAAGCAAAGGCTTCCTTCCGGCTCGATCTATAACTCTGTCTTTTTGCGAGTGGTGAGCTCTTAAATCATTGACAGCAGCGCGTTGGCAGCACTCGTCCGAGGTTAGGGCAAGTTTATTCTAGATGCCTGCCATGGTATTCGATTCAAAGAAGAACACGGCATACTAGACACAGATGTTGCTTTGGTTTATCTACTATTATAAAACATTATAAAAATCCTTGACCCGCCGATCTCACTTTTTTCTTCTTTTTCTGCAGGGTGCATCTGGTGTTGCAAACGTACACGGAGGGGTAGCTGGTTGGAGGTTTTACTTGGTTTACAGGTCGATCCTGCTACCATCATGACATAAATGCTACTTAAGTTACATGTGTACACATATACAGGGCTCACCCGTCAGCGTTGGAACTTGAGTGTAATTTCAAGCAAATAATGCAATGACAGGTTTGCAAAGGGGGGCGGCACCCGCACATCCAACGGAGGTTGAAGACGCTAAAAAGTGAATCAGTGAATCAATGAGTCGGATGAGATCCCTCCCCGTATTTGATGGCTAGGTCAGACTACAGCTTTCATGAGCAGCGATGGAAGGGTGATTCCTACCTACATATGGATCGAGCAGCAAAAGTACTTGCGTTAGAGTTGTTTTGAAACGGCCTAGTTACTGGGAAAGCAACTATTGCTCAAGTTCAAGGTTGAAGATTGATGATTGATGAGGAAGCAGTGATTCTCATTGGGCATACGGGGGGTAATGTAGTCGTGCGTACTTGACTTGACTTTGACGTTGTACTGAAGCCCGCCAGCCAGCCAGCCAGCCTTCTCCTCCTACTAACTGTAGCAGGCGTTCAAAGAACAGCCTCTAAAAGGCTAGTGGGCTGCAGCAAGCGGCAGTGCTAGATCTCCTGCTAGCTCTGCTGCTACAGGGATCAATGGAGTTTGTGCGGCAGCCTCCAGTGGCTCACCTGCACGTTCTCTAGAGTCAATCTGCAGGCTGGCTCGCTAGGCGTAGGCACGAGCATGAGTACTAGTATGAGCATGAGCATGAGCATGGGCATGGGCATGGGCGTCACGTTGGGCCCGCAACTTCCCATTCGCAATAAACAAGACAAAGAGCCGCCGTCGCCAAAAAACCATCCATCGTCTGCTTTTGGTCCCTTCCCTGCATCGGTGCATCGTATCCCAGACCAGCGGCTCTTCTGATTCTTCTTTTGTTATTGTTGTTGTTTTAATGAAAGGACGACCCGTACACAACTGCGTTTACTGGGTGTGTTACTTGTACTTGTGTCTGTGTTCTACCTAACCTGGGGCCCTTCATCTCCAGTCAACGACACGAAAGAAACCTCGACGTCAGTTCCGCATGGTAGTCATCAAAAACAAGCCCGCCGATCGAACCTTGGGAAGCTCCGACTTCAGGGCTAAAGCCATCGTAATCTAATAAAGCAAAGCCACCTCCATCACAATAGAGCTTGACAGCGGACTACTGCATCCTCCACGTCAACCCCAGAGCAGCACACGGTCACTACGACATTACCTTTGAATTTCAGTCGAGTTTGTTTCCTTGCGTTTCGCTCATTGCAGCGATGGGTGTTTGCCAGTCGTGCTGCGGCGGTATGGAAATGCCCCCCCTCCCCTCCCCTCCCATATCATGGCTATGATCATGACATGGCCCACTGCCTTGGCCGCGCGCTTATCAGTATCACAGGGAAATCTCGCGATGGACTCTACGAACCCCTACTACAAGAATCCGAGCGAGAGGCAGTATCCGATCTTCTGCAATATCTTGAGCATGTGGGTTTCCTACCTTCTCTTTCCTCTCTTCCCCCAAATACCGCTGAACACCTAAATCTAATGCTTTGGCCCTGCAGCGCGGAGAGACCGACTTCTTCTCAGGCGAGCCTCTTCGCGCCTTGAGCACCCTCGTCTTCTCCGACAACATAGATCTCCAGAGGAGTGCGAGCTTGACTTTTGCCGAAATTACGGAGCGAGGTACGCTACGCCTTCGGAGCCGTGCCACTCATGGAAAGCTAACTTGTCCATGAAAGATGTCCGAGAAGTTGACCGAGATACTCTGGAGCCGATCCTCTTCCTCTTACAAAGCCCGGATATTGAGGTCCAACGGGCTGCCAGTGCAGCCTTGGGAAATCTTGCCGTCAACAGTAGGTCCAGTTCGAGTTGGTATACGCGCCTGCCCTCCGTCCACTGACCAGATCCCTCAGCTGAGAACAAAGTCCTCATCGTGCAGCTTGGAGGCTTGACACCACTCATACGCCAAATGCTATCTCCTAACGTCGAAGTCCAGTGCAACGCCGTTGGATGCATCACGAACCTCGCTACACATGAGGATAACAAAGCAAAGATCGCACGATCTGGCGCGCTTGGCCCATTAACACGCCTGGCGAAATCGAGGGACATGAGAGTTCAACGGAATGCAACCGGTGCTCTGTTGAACATGACACACTCTGGTCAGAACCCTCCATCATTTTTATTTATTTTAGATCTTTTTGGACAACAGCACATTGTCGCTTGAAGTACGGAGTACTAACCACCATACTAGACGAGAACCGCCAACAGCTTGTGAACGCAGGCGCCATCCCTGTATTGGTTCAACTCCTCTCATCTCCCGACGTCGACGTCCAGTACTATTGTACCACCGCTCTGAGCAATATCGCCGTAGACTCCAACAATCGACGGAAACTTGCATCGAGCGAAACAAAGCTCGTCCAATCCTTGGTGAACCTCATGGATTCCTCCTCGCCCAAAGTCCAATGCCAGGCCGCCCTGGCACTCCGTAATCTGGCATCGGACGAGAAATACCAACTTGACATTGTCAGAGCTCAAGGCCTGAACCCATTACTTCGGCTTCTCCAGTCGTCCTACCTACCTCTTATTCTTTCCGCAGTCGCCTGTATACGGAATATTTCGATACACCCCATGAACGAGTCTCCTATCATCGAAGCAGGGTTCTTGAAGCCTTTGGTGGATCTGCTTGGGTCAACGGACAACGAAGAAATTCAGTGTCATGCCATCTCGACGCTTCGCAACCTGGCCGCAAGCTCAGACAGGAACAAGGCACTTGTTCTCGAGGCCGGTGCAGTCCAGAAGTGCAAGCAACTAGTTCTCGATGTCCCGGTTACTGTCCAGTCCGAGATGACAGCTGCCATTGCGGTTCTAGCACTCTCGGACGACTTGAAGACTCACCTGTTGAACCTAGGAGTCTTCGACGTACTCATTCCCTTGACTCACTCGCCAAGCATTGAAGTTCAGGGCAACAGTGCTGCGGCTCTGGGTAATCTGTCATCTAAGGGTAAGTCCAAGCAGCACAAGTCATTGATCAAAATCGGATGCTAACGTGAGCAGTTGGTGATTACTCCATCTTTATTCAGGACTGGAAGGAGCCAAACGGTGGCATTCACGGATATCTGAGCAGGTTCCTTGCTAGTGGCGACGCTACGTTCCAACATATCGCCATCTGGACCCTGTTACAACTGCTCGAGTCGGAGGACAAGACCTTGATTGGGCAGATCGGCAAATCGGACGACATCGTCGAGATGATCAAGCAGATTGCAGACCGCCAAATTGAACCCGACAACGAATTCGCCGACGACGATGATGAAGGCGAGGTCGTCAATCTCGCACAGCGCTGTTTGGAACTGTTAGGGCAGAGCATGTCCAAGGCGCATATCGAGGGCTGATCCGCCTCGACCGAAACGGATGCTACACACAACTTGATACTGATATTTCTCTTTCTGGCATTCATTGGCACGGCTCGGCGTTTTGAGGCGTATCTTATATAGGCAAGCATTTGTAAGACTTGAAGGCGGACGGTCTCGATTAGGTATGCGCTTTTGTTCTGGAATCTATGCATACCCCCTGATGACCGGCATCTCCCAGGGATGGCGTATCGTTGATTGATTTCCACACCGGGGAGACGGAGGAGAAGTTTCGTTTGTATGATTGCTGCTACGATACACGGTGGAGCATGGGGACGAAGCGATTTGTATTTGCCATTGTTTCGTGCCAGAGCGACCTTGCGCTGCAAGTCGAGATCAATGTGGCCATAAAGTTCATTGTTCCAAAGACCTAAGTCTTGTAATTAGATTGCCTTCAGAAAGATATCCAGCACAGCAATACATACCCTTCTAATACGCCGACATCCATGTAAATGCTCTGCAAACGATATATATTACACAAGTCGACGAGGAAATCTGGCTTTTGCTCAGTTCCCATCATGTTGAAGATTCTGCAGGTGTCAACCCATCCTTCACTCTCGTGAACCAGTTCAAAGGGTTCCAACCACTGAACTCGACTTTGGCGACCACCTTACCACGGATGAGAGCTAGCGGTAGCGGTCCATAGTCGCGACTATCGCGCGACCAGGGCAGGTTATCCCCAACAATGTAGCAATGTCCTTGTGGTACCTATTCTCTTGTTGTCAGCATGTCGTGTCCCTCGTCTTTCTTCAAGTATGTCCCTTGTTTCCAGCACGCAGTTGTCCTCACAGAAACATCAGGACGCGTGAGGGCTTACCTGCATCATGTCGTCGTTCTTCGCACCTGGGCTGTTCACCAATACATAGTCTCCCGGCATGCCGATAACACGCTTGACCCCATCCTCGTGAGGCTCCACGGGGATTGTGTACGTCACGCAGTCGCCCACGCGCACGTGACGACCTCTCCGATATGAACGGTCTGCCACGAACCACTCGTTCCACACCAGGAATGTCGGCAGCATGGACGGTCCTGACCCGGGCGCCACTGAATACACATATTGCCAGAACACATGCGCGAAGGCCAGGGTCTGCCCGGTTGCGAGGAAGAGGCGGAAGGGGTGGCCTAGGAGGGGCATCTTCGTTTGAGGCGCTTTACCACTCCGAAAGAGTGACCATGACCGGGGAAATACGAGAGTTGTTGCTGTTGCTGTAATGGATGCCGGCGCAATGTACCTCGTATTGAGCCCTGTTGACAGTACATGAGATGGCCTTGTGAGATGCTGATAAGATAAGACGGTCATGCACTGTATGTTGCAGCTGAAGCGAAAGCTCTCACCGAAAAGAAGCTCCATCTATATCCACTTCTGATTGGCCGCTCACCTGGGAACGCTCACCCAGAGCTACGACGTCAACCTTCCGAATCTCTCCCGATTGAGAGCTGCAATTCGATTGGTCACGTTTTTCATATACCCTCCAGCGTTCACGACAACGAAGACTCGGCCTCAATCCACGCAACGCCTGCTCTCTCTAGTACGCAAACCCTACACAGACGATGCCGCCCCAACGCTGCCTCTTCTCGCCCTCGCGAGCCCTGCGCTCCGTCTTCATGCGACCGCTCCCATCAGGGACGAGTCCCGCTACCACGATCACCGCGACCACCCGCCTGCCCATCTACCTGCTCTCGCCCCGGCTCTTCAGCAGCTCCAGCCCACAGCTCCTCGTACGCCGGCGGTTCAAACCCTCCACGGCCGCCACCAAGGCCCCCGTCTCGCGCCTGCCCTCGGACAACGCCATACCCTACAAATGGGTCCGCATCGCGGGCTGCCAGGACCACGGCCTGGAGCCCGAGAACCCGGACTCGAACTCCGACTTGTCGGCCCCCCAGCGCACCGCCGACATACTGAAGGGGCTGGACCGGCAGAAGTACACGCTCGTCATGGTGGCGCTGCCGTCGTTGCGAATCAAGAAGAAAGAGGTCAGAAGGGGTGAACAAAAAGAAGGCGAGGAAGAGGAGGAGGTGGAAGAGGAGGAGGAGGAAGAAGAGGAGGAAGAGGAAGAGGAAGAGACGCTAGAGACCCTGGCCGAGAAGGAGAAGAAGAACTCCCCCGTGTGCCGGATCATCGACAAGCACGCGCACGCCAAGGCGGCCGACGAGAAGGAGAAGGCGGCGCGCCGCAAGGAGCTCAACCGCAAGGAGCTCGAGCTCAACTGGGCCATCGCCCCCAACGACCTGCAGCACCGCCTTAAGCAGTTCTGCCGGTTCCTGGCCGAGGGCAAGCGCGTCGAGCTGCTGCTCGCCAAGAAGCGCCAGGGCCGGAAGGCCACCCCCGACGAGGGGGAGGCCCTGCTCGCCGCCCTGAGGGAGGCCGCCGAGCAGGAGGGCGCCAAGGAGGTCAAGATGGAGGGCAAGTTCCCCGGCGTCGTGAACCTGGTCTTCGAGGGCAAGAGCAGTGGTGCGTAAGCGTGCCGAGGGTCCTGGTGGGGGAGCGGCCAGAGGGATCTTCCAAGACAGGATCGTGAGTCCGTTCGCGAACGCCTGCCGCTACGGTACTGATCGCCCAGTTCGGGGGACGAAGGGACGGCCGAGCGAAGGTCGGATGAACCGAAATTACAAGAATGGCAAGAAATGCCAGCCCTTGGCAAAGTTCATCGTGTGCTCATTACATTGTGAAAACTCAGGGAGGCAGTATGGCTTGAGAAGCTGCTGTATGCGCAGTACGCCAAGTAAGGAATGTACGATATGAGTTATCGACAAAAGGTCAACCATGGCATTGTATAATATCATGTATTGTAGACACTTATCGGAGCAGGGTATTTCAGAAAGTCATCTCTGGCGGCGTCCAAGTCATGAGTTGGTATTAATACTCTACCTAGTACGTTCTCCATCTGGAATTTCAAACTCTCAGAGTTGTATATTTCTTTCCGAGAACGCCCTCGGTGCCAATGAATGCACATCTGTCACGGAACCATGCTAAAATGACCAGTCTTGTTTCCCAATAAATAAAGAAGATTTGATTTCATCATCATAAACTCAAAATCTGCCCCCGATCAAAGAATCCTAGTATATGCCATACTATCTTTCCCAAAAAGAACAAATGATAAATATGCTCTAATTTATTTAATAACAAAAACACACGCACCCAGCACACTCAGCGCGAGCGCCGATGTGATGAAGCCCGCGGCGACCTTCTCCGTCATGGTGACGGGCTCGAGGACGGGCATCTTGTCCTGGGTGGAGGCGCCGGCGTTGACGTTGCCCTGGCTGGTGCCGCCCGTGTCGGCCGTGACGGGCGCTGGCGATGTCTTCTTGACTAGGTTGTACATGACGGCGGCGAGGGCGCTCTGCTGCTCGCCGACGCCGGCCATGTTGTCGAACGTCGGGCTCTGGGTCCACTGGAACCCGCACGCCGTGCCTGCGGGGCCTTTGTACGCCGCCGGCGAAGAGGGGGACCCGTTGCACATGGCGGCCGCGGCTGTCGCCGTCGACTTTAGGAGCGGCATGATCGTGTCGAAGGTGAAGGGCGCCATCTGCGTCGTCCCCGCCATCCAGCGCGTCAGGTAGGCTTTGAAGCTCTGCTGGTCGGTGTCGCAGAAGCCGCCCCCCTCGCACGGCTTCTCGACCATGATGCCGTTGTCGAAGTGAAACCCGGCGGTCTGGTTCAGGAGGCCCTGCACGCGAGTCTTCCATATGTCGGAGCCGCCTGTGAAGTTGTACATTACGGCCGAGCCGTGCAGGAAGATGCCGGCGTTGTAGGTCCATTGGGCTTGGTCGAGCTCTGTGCAGTTAGAGTCTACCTGCGCACCGTCAAAGACTTTGAAGTCTTCGGTGATGAGGCCGGTATCTGACATCCAGTCGTATACTTTCTCGGCCCAATCTGCGTATGTCTGGTTTCCTGTGAACCTGGCCAGGCGGGAAGCAACATTGAAGAAGCAGCCATTTGAGATCGAGTTCTTGTAGTTGAAGCCATTGTTAAACGTGAATATCTGCCACCTCAACCCGCCACCACATGTTTCTGTATCCCAACGGTCCACATACTCGTTAAACACTGCCTGTGCTAGTGCTAGCCATTGCGGTTGACCTGAGGGTGGATCGGGAAAGTTGTTCTCCGCTGCTGTCATTGCCGCCATTGCCCAGAAACCCTGATCATCGTTTCCTTCTGTCCTCGTCTGGTTCTGCGGCATGAAGTCTTGGTCATCTCCGACTTGGTGCAGTAATGCTTGCATTGTTACGTCGTTGTATGTGTCGTCTCCCGTGTAGAACCAATAATCCACCATCGTTCCGAACATAGCTCCGGCCTCCCACCAAAAGTACGGATCCGGCAAGTTTCCTGGCACATCCCCCGTGTTGTTTCCTGTGTAGTATTTTAATAAGCCAAAAGCGATTGTGCTCGCTGCTGATTTGATAGAGTCATCGCTGGAGAAGTCGACTTGGATCGCTTGTGTTGCACCTGCTAGTAGGCCAAAGACGCCTGCTGTGCGGAAAATTGACCTCATTTTGAAATGTGATTTATAAAAGATGGGTGGGCCAGCCCAAGACGAGACTGTCCGAGAATTAAGAAGAATAAGCACAGAAATTTCTCCCTCCTAAAGGACTTAGGCGCGTCGGAGTTCCTGTCTTGCGCAATGAAGGTATCACCGAAGTTGGCGCAGCAACAAATCGTATTAGTTGACGGCCAAGCTCGTACTCGTCACACGAGCAGCTGCCACAAAAGAAAAGTCGCCGGGACGAATTGATTCAGATCCAAAGAAATAAACGAAACTCAACCAGGAGCAAGAATTGAACAAATGAACGGATAGCGACAGTGTCTGTCGCTTGGCCAGCCGAAAAAGAAAGGTGCTTTCGATCTAGAAAGCGATGTCGAAATAGAAGAAGAGAGAGAGAGTATAGAAACACCAACCACAAGAAGAGATGGGATCGATGACCCAAACTCTGGATCGTCGAGCGAAGATCAGCTCAGCCGTTGGGCCGTCCCATGTGCTTCAGATCATGTCAATCATTACAGACGTAGCATCCCACGGCCATGTGTGACCTAATTCGGGAGCATTTCTGCAGCATTGTTTGTAGGGGAGCACTGCGCACCCAGGTGAACCGTGAGGCTGTGTAAGCACCCAGGGGGGTATGAAACGATTCGAGTCTCGCTCTTGGCGACGTTTCGTCTCAATCGCGAACTCCCCCACCGTGTTGGGGGAGCATAAATAATAATCATAAGCAGGACAATCAAAAGTGACGATAATTGAACAACTCTAAAATCAATTGCGAGAATACTGGCCAAGCATGAAACGGGTGTCATTTGAGTGGCATCGCTGAATGATATTGTATGAGAACAATTTCTGAGAGGTGGTTTGAGTTGAAGATTGCTGGGCCCAGAGCCCCCTTGGCAGAGGTGTCCACTAATTAAGCCCTGCATCTGCCGGCTAGAACCTCGCCGGTTAGGGGCTATACTTATACTGGCTAGGCTGAAATGACTTGATTTTTGTCCCCAGAGCGAGCAGGTTCACACATGCGGAGTCGTGGAGTTGAAACGAATAATTGGCTGAATCTTGAATCGACTGGCTATTCTTGCGCTGCCGCCGTCCCCTGACGATAACCTATGGAGCTGAGCAATGATGGTAGCATATGGAGGGCATCTAAACGCATTTGTACTCCTCTTCTTAGGCGAAAGTCTGCGAAATCCAAAGATTTTGAGGGTTTACCCCGGGCATGCACATTCTGGTGGTGAACGTGTGATGCTAGCATCTCCTATGTAGAATTAGTATGATGCTTAATCAGTGAAGGCAAGAGAGCTGAGTTATACTGAAGGAGGTGAGAGGACGGATGATAAACAAGTCCCTTCTCTTCCAACTAAGCAGGCTGACTTACCGAATATGCAGCATCATGTGATGCTGGCGCGTACACACTGATTCGAAATCAGCTTCCGCCTCTCGTCGTTATGCTCTCTTCTTTGAGCACGGACGGTTCGATTGTATGTACTTTTTTAGGCCCCGTCTGTAGATGTAATTTGTAAGCTAACAATATAGTACTGTGCAGCGGGAAAGATCCACAAGGTCACTCTATAACTCTAAAAGCTCGAATGTACAGTAAGGATGTTCTAGTTCACACATTATACGTTCGCGATGTAGTAGAAGGTTTAGTACGTCTCTCTCACTCTAAATAGAAACATACAAAAAAGGGTTGCCAGTTTGACCATTTATAGAGTTAAGGACTACAGGCTTTGATCAGCTAAGCTGGTTGATTTAGGCGCACAGACGCTCTAAGCATAATTAGTGCGTATCGCGCTTTGTCCATACTTAATACTCCTATAGGTATTTTCGTCTTGGGATCGAAGAGCATTTTGCTGTGGCCCGAATCCACAGCTTCGCAGCAGAAGCTCAGGCCGCAGTGTCGATGATCGTCTGCATTGACAAGGCTGCGCCGCATTTCTGGCATTTGGCAGCCTCAGCGGCGGGGTACTCTCCAACAAGAAATGAGACTGCCAAAGCCTCGTTCCCTACTAGACATCCAGGCGTTGACCCCAAACGATGCCAGTAGACTGAGATCACCTCGCGACCGCTCGGACGGGCTTTCTTTCGCCTTCTAACAGGCGACATGTCTGGTGCCGAAATCATCGGTATCATCTCTGGTATCATTGCCATTGTCGATGCAACTGTGAAAGTCTATGCCGCCGCTACCGATGCCTCGGGCCTCCCCGAAGCCTTCCGCGATGTTGCGAAGCGACTCCCTCTCGTCCGAGAGACTCTCCAAACCGCCTGGGGATACTTGGACGTCGCAAACCCTGACGAGGCGTTTTGCAACGCAATGAAGCCCATCTTGGAGGATTGTGCAGACAAGGCGAAACGATTGGCCGTGATCTTTGAGAAAGTGGTCCCACAGGCCAATAATTCGAAAACAGAGCGGTACTGGCGTGTCACCCGCACCTTACTCAAAGGAGATACAGTGGAATCGCTGATGAAGGGTGTACTTATTGATGTCCAGCTTTTGACCGGCAATCGCGTGACAAAGCTGCCCACAGAATCTGAGATTGCAGACCGGATACAGGAGGCTATAGAAAGAGTATCAGCTATTCCACCATCGTTGCCAGGTATCTTACCTAACACCTAAAAAAAAAAAAATAGTTCTTCCTGACACATGATAGGGCGTGAGGCGTCCGTTAATAGCGATGCCGAGCGCAACACCTTACTCAAGAGCCTGAAGTGGACCGACCCCACCCTTGATAAAGACCGCATCGAAAGAACGAAAGGTGGTGTATATGAACAATCGTCTCGCTGGATTCTTGCTCACTCTAGCTACCGCCAGTGGCGACATGAAGAAACTAAGCTACTCTGGATCAAGGGCGGTGCCGGCAAAGGAAAGACGATGCTGCTGGTTGCTGTTACCAAGGAGCTTCGGCCCTATACCAAACTTGCTAGGCCCGGTGCCGACTCGTTCCTATCATTTTTCTTCTGCCAAAATACCGATGACCGCTTGAATAACGCAGTTGCCATCCTTAAGGGACTTATATATCAATTGTTGGTGCAGGACAGTAGCCTCATCTCGTGCCTTAAGGACCATTATGACCGCATGGGCAAAGAGGTCTTCGACGCCGCCAACAACGTCAATGCCTTCGATGCACTCTCCAACGTCTTTAGACAAATGATCGGGTACCCTGGTCTAGGAACCATCTATCTAGCCGTTGACGCTCTCGATGAATGCGAAGTCGGCCTGCCAGAGCTTCTTGACCTTATTAGAGAAACTTGCCTCCAAGAAAACCGCCTCAAGTGGATCGTTACAAGCCGCAATCATGTCAACGTCGATGAGAGTCTGGCTTTAAGTCTAGAGGTGAACTCAGAAGCCGTGTTGAGCGCCATTGAAGTCTATATCAAGTACAAGGTCTCCCAAGTGCCGTCGCTCAAATCTAACCCGACCCAGCGAGCGAATGTCCAGCGAAAACTTCTCGACAAGGCTGACGGTACATTTTTATGGATTGATCTGGTATTGCGGTCTATTCACGATGCTTTGGGCGATGATATTATTCGGCTTATCGATGAGATGCCAAAGGGCCTTCCGCCACTTTACGACACGATGATGCGAAATATCGGAATGTCTATAAGCGCTTATCAGGCTTCATGTCGTACCATTCTTTCCATCGTAACGCTTACGTACCGCCCGCTCCACCTTCTCGAGCTCCGTATGCTTGCCGATCTTGAACCATATGGGACAAGCGACCTAGAGAAGCTTGTCGATTTGTGCGGCTCTTTTCTCACTCTGCTAGACAACCACATCTACCCCATCCATCAGTCAGCCAAGGAATACCTAGTCAGCGAGGTTGCCCTTGGTAAGATATTCCCGTCCGGTAGGCATACTGTACATCGTACTATCGCCGACAGGTCCGTGGCGAAGATGAAGAGCATACTAAAGCGAGATATCTATAACCTTGCGCATCCTGGGACACTGACCCACGAAGTCGCAGTGCCTCCTGTGAAGGATCCTCTGCTTGGCGTGGGATACTCCTGTGCATACTGGATCGACCACGTCTGTGACGCAGATAAGAGCGACTATCAGAGAAATCGTCGTTCCCAGCTATTGAAAACGCTTCAGGATCTGGCGCCTTCAAGAAAGGGACACGATACACACAATTCAATCGCCGAGTTCTTCCGTGTCCACTTCCTACACTGGCTTGAAGCGTTGAGTCTGCTCGGTGTTGTCACGAACGGAGTCTTCTCTCTAACCCGGCTTAGGAACATCCTAGTGAGTATTTCCAATCATAATACCATTAATAGAGTTAGCTGCGCTTACTTAAGCATTGAACAGATCAAAAGAGATAACAAATTTGTTAACTTAGTTGAAGACTTGTATCGATTTATTCTATATAATCGATCGATCATAGAACAAGCTCCATTACAAACATATGTGTCAGCATTGCTATTTACTCCAGTTAATAGCATTACTCGCGGCTTATTCACAGTAGAAGAACCTAGTTGGGTCATAATAAAACCTTTAATCAAGCAACATTGGAGTCAATATCTCTATGTATGCGAGGGCCATAGTAGTGCGGTCAAATCGGTAGCGTTTTCGCAAGATGGCAGCCGTATCGTATCGGGCTCGTTCGACAAGACCATCCGGATCTGGGATACCAACTCGGGCAAAGAAGTACACAAGCTTGAGGGCCATAGTAATGCGGTCACCTCGGTAGCGTTTTCGCATGATGGCAGCCGTATCGTATCGGGCTCGTCCGATGAGACCGTCCGGATCTGGGATGCCAAGTCGGGCAAACAAGCACGCAAGCTTGAGGGCCATAGTAATTGGGTCAACTCGGTAGCGTTTTCGCAAGATGGTAGCCGTATCGTATCGGGCTCGTTCGACAAGACCGTCCGGATCTGGGACTCCAGGTCGGGCAAAGAGGCACGCAAGCTTGAGGGCCATAGCAGTTCGGTCAACTCGGTAGCGTTTTCGCAAGATGGCAGCCGTATCGTATCGGGCTCGTTCGACAAGACCGTCCGGATCTGGGATGCCAAGTCGGGCAAAGAAGTACGCAAGCTTGAGGGCCATAGTGATTGGGTCAACTCGGTAGCGTTTTCGCATGATGGCAGCTATATCGTATCGGGCTCGTCCGACAAGACCGTCCGGATCTGGGATGCCAAGTCGGGCAAAGAGGCACGCAAGCTTGAGGGCCATAGCAGTTCGGTCAACTCGGTAGCGTTTTCGCAAGATGGCAGCCGTATCGTATCGGGCTCGTTCGACAAGACCGTCCGGATCTGGGACTCCAGGTCGGGCAAACAAGCACGCAAGCTTGAGGGCCATAGTAATTGGGTCAACTCGGTAGCGTTTTCGCAAGATGGTAGCCGTATCGTATCGGGCTCGTTCGATGAGACTGTCCGGATCTGGGACTCCAGGTCGGACAAAGAGGCACGCAAGCTTGAGGGCCATAGTAATTGGGTCAACTCGGTAGCGTTTTCGCAAGATGGTAGCCGTATCGTATCGGGCTCGTCTGACCAGACCGTCCGGATCTGGGATACCAACTCGGGCAAAGAAGTACACAAGCTTGAGGGCCATAGTAATTTGGTCAAATCGGTAGCGTTTTCGCATGATGGCAGCTATATCGTATCGGGCTCGTCCGATGAGACCGTCCGGATCTGGGATGCCAAGTCGGGCAAACAAGTACGCAAGCTTGAGGGCCATAGTAATTGGGTCAACTCGGTAGCATTTTCGCAGGATGACAGCTATATCGCATCGGGCTCATCCGATGAGACCGTCCGGATCTGGGATGCCAAGTCGGGCAAAGAGGCACGCAAGCTTGAGGGCCATAGTAATTGGGTCAAATCGGTGGCGTTTTCGCAAGATGGCAGCCGTGTCGTATCGGGCTCGTTCGACAAGACCGTCCGGATCTGGGATACCAAGTCGGGCAAAGAAGTACGCAAGCTTGAGGGCCATAGTAATTGGGTCACCTCGGTAGCGTTTTCGCATGATGGTAGCCGTGTCGTATCGGGCTCGTCCGATGAGACCGTCCGGATCTGGGATGCCAAGTCGGGTACGGAGTTGCGTACTATACTAATGAGCAGTGCCGTTCTCTGGTTACGGTTAAAGATATCGAGTGACTTTGGGCTGTTACTTCAAACTAACGCCGGCAATATCCTCGCAGACTTTAACAATAACCACGGTATTGGTAATGATATTAGCGGTGAAATTTCGCAGACAATCATGTCTAGTGACCAGCAACGTTCGGATCAAGGATCAGCATCTGGCAGGACAAAGCCAGAGTGGGGTCTGAATGGCGACGGTTCCTGGATTACACGGTGCGGCCGTAGAACAATATGGCTTCCACTTGATTTCAGACCTGGCCCATCAGACGTTTCAAGAGATGGTTCATCCATTACAATTGGCTGCCCAACCGGACATGTAGTCGTTATCAGGATGTCTCCAGATGTTCCATTTACTTAAACTGAAGACAAGCCTGCCAATCAATGATATGCACACGATAGATCTCGCACGGTGTACGGATTGATTTCCTAGATATTTGTAAGATAAAGTGAGAGTCGTAGCTTTGCGTTAATGACACTACAACCAAAGGGTAACATGTTCCCATCACGAATAGGTAGAGAAGAACAAGGTTGCGTGATGCACCTAAGCCTTGCGCTTCTTCGCGGGTGGCTCTTCCTCATCTTCCTCTTCTTCATCTTCAAGCTCACCTTCCAGCTCCTCGAAGTCAAGCTCACTAAGGCCATCTTGCTCCTGAGCATTTGCTGGAGCGACGTTAGAATGCGACCTTAGCTCCATTCTTTCAATAAGACTTACTAAAGTACTTAATAGCGCTTGGCCACAAATCCTCTGCAATGGCAATGGCAAGCTCTTCGCCGTCAGTAAAGATCTCGAGGATCTCCTCATCGCCCTCGTCCTCGTCCGCTTCCACTAGATCAGGAATTTCATCCTCATCCTCATCTGTGGCCTTTCCTTCAGTCCTCAGGCGTCGCTGCTCCTGTTCCTTTTGACGGGCCTCCTTATCTTCCTCGGCGGAGACAGGGTAGCCGCGGTACCCAAAGAAGGCGAAGAAGCTAATTCCACCCATGCCGGTACTCTGAATCTTTTTCTGCAGCGCCTTCTGCTCTGGCGTGAAGTCTTTGGTTTTGGGGATACCGGTCTTACCACTCTTCTTCTCTTGCTCATAAACAGTTACGGCCATATCGAGAAGACCATCCGTCAAGTCCTTCTTGGGCTTCCACTTGATGGGGACAGGCTCGCTGACAAGGCCGGCAAAGTTGTCATCTTTGGATTGACGGTACCAGAACTTCTTTTCAAGAATTGTGTCCTCAAAATACTCGTTCTCCTTAAACTCAAATTTGATCGAGATGCTGCGAGGGTCACCCTTGCTACCGTCCTCGACCTCAAATCGCGAAACCCAGAAGGACTTTAAGGAAGAAGCAATGACTTCCGAGTCGGTGACCTGGATGTATTGATCTACCTCTTGAGGCGGATTCTCGAATACCAGCGGCCAGAAATTCGCAATATCGGCCACTGTCTTCTGTCTCTTCTCATACAGAGATTTGGTCATGACTGCCTGCTGGCGAGCTGGCGGGAATGTTAGTGCTATCTCTTACTGCAACGACTATATATCGTACTGATCTCGAGTTCGACATCTTCGAACTCGCGCTCGATGTCCGCCAATTGCTCATAAGTGACGTTGCTCTCTTCGGTTGCCATATTGGTTGGTGATCGCGCAGATCCTAGACGAGAATGGTCAATTGGCTTGGGGTCAAATTATCGAAAATAACTTCATGGGGAGGTATAATAATAGAAAGTGCATATGCAATGTTGTATTTTACAATGCTTTGTCAAATTTTCCAAGCCAGTTTATCAAAACTTTTTTTTTCTCGGCTACATGCAGATCAGGATCCCTCCCCAGCAGCTACCTTGAGCTCAAGCACAGACTGCTAGCAGGCCTGCGCTACGTGCTGTCATAGTGGGGCTACTCTGGGGAAAGGCATTAGGGTGCCCTGTGAGTGCTCGGCAGGCGCTTCTTATACCTTGACTTTATAATCAAGGCAAGGCTTCCAGTCAAGGATGTCAATTTTATTTGAGGTTGTCTTTTCTATGTCACATGCTTGTCAAGAAGCAAGGTATATCGGCCAAAAGTGCTGGATTACTTCGGACCTGATTGATTCCCGTGTAACTCCAGCTTCATTACGGTTGGAAACGGATGACGTTCTCGCGGTCGGAACAGGTTTAAAAATTCCGAATAGGAAACCATGCATTGACTTGTGCTCGATCTACACTTGGGTAGTAGGGCGTGTATCGAATGCTATGGATACTGTCACTTACTTGCGCTATCTGATGTAGCACTCAGAAGGAATCTTTTCCCGATCCTAACCCATGCCAGCGCATTTGTATTGGCTGTCTACTGTCGGATTACTCAGTTGGTTTACCTTTCTCTTAAACCCGGCCGAAAAGGCCGGGCTCCACGAGATATGTCAACAAGACTGATGTAGTCAGAGATGGGGTGACGCCCCGAACGGATATTGGATCTTCGGAGCACATAATGTTTTGACCATCCCTTCCACGGCAAGCTCTACTGTTCGTGGTATCAGTTAGGAAATGATAGTTGATAAATACTATGTAGTAAATCTTTCGACCGACGAAAATTGGGTATGTTTCTTGGCGAGCGTTGCTTTTGCTCATAAGTTGAGTGGGCTTAAAGGCATACGACTACCTCAAATAGCGTTCAACGTGAGTAAAATTCTGTCAGGATAAATGTCTGCATCGGACATTATTCTAAGCTACTGTAGTCTCCTCATTTCCGTTCTGTGCTCAAGTCAAACGTTGTCAGAACATCTCCGAATCAGATCACACATCAACGGAGTCCATGTCGTCATCTTTGTCTCTAACAAAGCTGAGATATTCGCAATCATTGATTTTCCTCACATCCTAATTTTCCCTCGAGAATCGGTTAACCTTGTAGTGGTCTCGGAGCCCAATTAGGCCTGAGCCTATACTTGTGGTACAACTACTGTTCCTGCCACAATGACTATCTCCACTCGGCGACCTGCTCTTGACCTCTGGCCATTCGTCGAAGCAAACGAAGCGAACGAAGCCAACGAGATCAGTTTCTTCGCTCTTTTTGATTCCTTTCTTCAACTACGTATTCTATCGAATTCCTCGGTCATTTTGTATAAGACCATCTCAAACGCCTTTTCGAAAGTAAACCTAGCCTTCCGCCGTCCAAATCACGCATAACAAATTTGACTCTCTTAGGTTTTTTCCCTGTCACAATCAGGTATGCCAAATTCGACGACTTCTTTTCGCTTTCGCGTTCGATACATTTTGCCTATAGTCTCGAGACAGCACATTCTCGCGATGCCTGAATGTCAGTGATAGTGACCTTACTGGGACGTTTTCTTACGTAATGAGCTCGGAGGACAGCGGGATATTAGCGATTGTAAAACTGATTGTAGAGCAGATTATAACAATTGGGCTTGCGGGAGAGCGAGTAATAAAGGTATAAATTGCACGTGACAACCTGTGGGATGGAGGAATTACAGGTAGCGTCGAATAGGGTTATGGCATATCCTTTGCAAAAAAGAAAACGTAAAAAGAGAATGCACGTTGGTGACCGATTACGGTAAGTAATGATTGGAAGATTTATACTAGTCTTCCCAAAGCATTAGGCTATAATGAATGAGTCCCCTAAGTAGTTTTCCGGTAGCTAATACTCGCAATCACAGGCTTCGTCAAATACTTAACTCAGAAAGTTACGATTTCGAGAATACTCCTTATTTCTCTTGTGTCCTAGATACGGGATTGTAGGTGTCCATTGATTCCAAGCCATTACAGACCAAAAAAAAAATGCCTTCGGTCGGAGATGTCACCTTTGTCCTCAGGGGAGAACAGTCATTGACTCTTAACCACGAATCCTGCCATACAGCTCTTATACGCTGTTCATTGTCCAGTGCAATGCATAACACTGCTGGAAACTTGAAGACGACTGGCCTGGCTTTTGTTGATTACTATGGTATCAAACCCAGGCTACCTAGAATACCGCCCATATACCACGGGTCCAGTGGAGAATATTGTTCCAGGTCATGGCTGCCTTCTACCACGATTTGTTATTCACCTTTCTTATATACTATTTCTAGGTATTCCTTACCTGATTTGAACGAAAGTTGACTAAGGAATACAAATGCACTCCCTTGGTACAAAGACCAGACAGATGCTTGGAAAGAAACTTAAGGAACCAGTACCTACCTGTGAGTCAATGAGATATGTCTTAGCTCAGCGTGCACCATAATGGTCAAAGCATAGACAGGGGCAGAGACAACCGTTGAACAGAATCAACAATGCCTCGTTGGCTAAACTTATCATAGAACAAAATAACGTGAATAGTAGTCGCATTTGGAGCTACTTAGTCTTCTATCAACAAGTATAATTCAGAAATGAGGTTTTGAGGATGAGATCGATGATCAGGCGCATATGAAAGTACTTGGTAGCAGGCGTGACTGTCCTCATGGTATCTGCAGTGAATATGCTAGTTATGCGGCATTGATAGAAAGCATGATTCACCAAATAGTTTCTAAAATCCAACATGAACATGACACAGGTCCTGTCGAAAGCTGTTGAAAAGTAAAACATGCCGTGGTGACAGGAGTTTTAATATTTGTCTGAATGGCATATCTACCCGGTATTCACGGTGACTATCAGTCAAACAATAGGATATTCAGCGTGCTCATGCATATGTGATGTCCTATTTTGAAACTTTGTGGTACATGCTCAGAGACTGCTCTCCTTGAGGGATTGTGAATATTATCAAGGCTTCTGTGCAGGTAAAGGAATGCGAGCTACTCCACATTAGAGACTCAATATTGACCTGGGATCCGTGTACATCGTAGTCAGGTCAAATTGAAATACTCAATTGACGCCTCATGTGCTCTGGAGCCTGTGCTCTATGTCTTGTTAGCCCTCCAGCTCTAAACACTTGCTAGGTCGCTACGTACTCATTATACCCCCCACCCCCCAAGATTCTCAAATTCACAGCCTGCCTGCCTACCTATCTGCCTCCCGGGCGAAGCGTGGTGATTCCCCGGCTATATACACATCTTAGACACCATAACTCTGGCCTTTGCTCAAAGTTCAACAACCCTCCTTCATATTGTCAGACTGCTCGGCGATACCTCAACAATCAGAAGTACAAACGGCCGGGTGGGTCTAGTGGTAAGACACTTCAGAACAGTGCTCAAACTCCACAAATCAGTAGCCGGCGCCCTGGGCCCCATATCCTGCCTTGTGGAGTTTGAATAGGGCACTCCGTTGAAGAGAGCGAAGGTTTTATTTCTTCTCCAGCCACAGTAAGAGTCTATTCTGTCTTTCTCATCAGTCAGTTTCTTTTTCTTTTCTCTAGTTGTTCCCTCACTGCCACTCGTCCATCCGTCCGTCCCTTGGTGGCGTGAAATGAATGATGTTTGTTGTATGTGACTTCAAGGTAGATAACATTTCTTCTATACATTTATGCAAGTTTTTATGTTGAACTTCCATTTCTACTTCTCCATTCCCTTGTCACATTCGTTTATTTCTCTGTGTTCACAATACCTGCTCTATGTCTTCTTACTCCTGGCGATCCCACCCGTGAATTACTAACAAAAGTTACCCTATAGCTGCATGTGCATTACTACTCAGTCCTCTCCGTAAACTTGCCCTAAAGCTGCTTGCTTCTTTGATATTCATCATCATCCATACATAGATAGACTTGCATCTTCCCACACAACGCCAGGTAAAGTCGGCATTCATCTTCACCCTACTCCTCCCAACACCATGGAAAGATTAAAGCCGAGAGTAATAACCGTTTGTAAATCATCTTTATAGTTCAAGTCTATATATCGCTACCAATTCATTCGCAACAACAACAACAACAACGACGACAAAGAGCAGACGAAAACGCAAAGAAACCCCTTTTAGACCATACCATCAAGTCCGGGCCCCTATTTCGCCTTCGGCGACCCGGTCCTCGACGCACCGCCTTCCTCCCACCACAGCGCGGCGCCTGCGGCCCTTAGCAGCTCGGCAAACTCCTGCCTCTCGCTCTTGATGGCTAGGAACAGGGGGGTGTTGTTGGCGCGGTTGCGCTCGTGGACGCTGGTGCCCCTCAACAGCAGCTCCTTGAGGACGTCCTTGCTGGGGCCGACGGCGGCGAGGTGCATGGGGGTGTTCCCGGCGTAGTCAGCGCGGACCAGAAGGCGGTGGTTGAGCTCATCGCCCTCGAGGAGGTCCCTGACGGCCTTCAGGTCGCCGTTGGCGATGGCGTAGCCCAGGAGGGTGAAAGCGGCCTCGGCGCCCGACAGCAGGGGGTTGCTCTCCTCCCTGACGGGATGGGAGAAGGCCGGGACGGCGAGCTCGGTTAGCTCGCCGCGAAGGGACTGCGACATGAGGGAGGCGACCTCGGCAGGCTCGATCTTGAGCGTCAGGAGGTAGCCCAGCTTGGTCAGGGCGGCCTCGGAGGTCAGGTCGTGCCCGAAGACGACGCCGGCCTTGCCGAGCGCGAAGCCCGGCGCGTAAAGCGGCGACACGAAGCCGTTGGTGCACTGCGACACGTTGACGACGGTGATGCCACGCTCGACCGCGGACCGGATCGCCTTTGTGAGCGAGCCGTCGACGCCAGAGGGCGCGTTGCCCATGCCGAAGGTCTCGAGGATCAGGCCCTTGAGGTCTGGAATATTGGAGATGAAATTGATCATCTCGGGCTTGATGCCAGGGAAGATTCGCACGCAAGCCACGTGCGCCGTGTCTAGGTATGGCGTTACCTTGAACTGAGCGATCTTTGTCGGTCTCTGGACCAGTGACCAGTTCACATCAATACCGATGCTGGTCACCTTAGCCAGGGGCTCGCAGTTGGGGCTGTCAAAGGCTTGGAATTGAGACGCCGAGACCTTGGTCGTTCGATTGCCTCGGAACAGGGTGTGGTGAAAGAAGAGGCAGACCTCGGGGATCACGAAGGTCCCTGCAACGATCAGCGAGCCCAGGAGGTTGTCCACTGCGTCAGACTGTAGAGCGAAGATGGATGCTTGCGAGCCGGTAAGAATAACTGGCTTTCCGAGATCTTCCATCATGAAGGAGAGCGCAGATGCGCTGTAAGCTAGGGAGTCTGTTCCATGGAGAACCACGAAGCCGTCGAAAAGGTGGTAATTTTCCTTGACGGTGGTCGCAATTTGTGACCAACCCTCCGAGCTGATGCTGGATGAGTCTAGTAATGGCGAGAACTCGAGGGCTCCATATCGAATGTGCCGCGAGTATGAGCTAGGTGGTGTGCGCAGACTATCAAGTTCGACCTTCTCCCCATCCTTGATGGCGGTCAATTTCACTGTGAATTGCGTTAGTCCAATTCGCACGAGGGTTGGTTTCCATGAATGATCCCCATCTCCCAATCACCCGGCGGGTTTGCGATGCGAAAGTGAATAAGCTGGACTTGATCACTGTCGCATAGCCCTCGGACCAAAGGTTGATTCACTGAGCTTACATACCTCGTTCAGACCTATCATTGAAAGACGGTCTCGGAGCCATGGCACTCTCAAGGAAACCGACCACTGGAACCAGTCCTGAACCGTCCGCTGAAGGTTGCACTGCACAGTACGTGTAAGCCAATGCTTCAATTCCGCAAGTGGGCATGGTGAGGACGTACTGCATATCGTTCCGCCTGTAATAATGATAAGGACCCTGGACTCAGGGTAAGACTCCTGGCCATTGCCATTAACAACGGCAGTGAACCCCATCTTAAAGATTGACGATGATAGAACTGCTTGAAACGTATTCGAGTGGGTTTGTGCTTTTTTTTTTTGGGTTTTGTTTTTTTGGGCTGCTACACCTGGTATCCTAACAGGTGATTAATTGGTGTCGGCGGTCGCAAGCTAAGTGATTGAGCGGCGGATTTAAGCAGATTGTTCAAAGATGAAGGGGAATCTTAGGTGAGCGATCTCGGTGTTGCGCCTTTATGAAGTTGCCTTAAAGAGAATATAGGAATCGTGTTTATAGTGAAATACGACGTATCAGACCTTGTATTGGTTCTTATTCGAGCCTCGATGGGTGGTGGTGCTTGGCCAGACGCCCTATCGGAGTGTCCCAAAAGGTTCTAATTACCCCCGAATTACGTTAAAAGAAAAATTCTCTACATAGTTTTTAGCAGGACTGACAGGAACGGGGGCCCACTTCTGAACCTTCCTGATGCTAAATCACATGAAAGGTGAGATTTCCAAGGCTGATGACGATGATGTGCTAAATGCGATTGCAAATTGATCTGAGTGGTGGGTGCAGCTTTCTGTCGGGTTTATCGCTTGCATGGGTGAGTGCGAGATAGTACGCCTATTCCGTTCTAGCTTTGAGGATCAATCCCTCACATCCCCGGATTGAGACATGCCTTTTGTGCCTTATTCCTCAATCACGTATCCTAAAGCCTGACCCATTTTCAGCTTCTGGCCCTTCTCCACAGCCCAATTGAAGCCTCTCTTCGAGTCTGAACCTTCGTTGCTCGCCGGTGCTTCAAATACCAAGACAATAGTACTGCCTAGCTGAAAACCTCCCATTTCCTCGCCTCGCTTAATGGCATGGCCTCCCAAGACTGCACTTGCTGCCTCGTACGTCGCTTCTGAGTACCCAGAGTAGGGTTCTCCTCTGCGCTGAGCCTCCTCTGCAGCTCTGTCGGCTGCAGTGTCAGTTGTGAGCGAGTTCGTCCTCAGTTCCTTGTCGAAGTTGATCTTAATAGAGCCAACATTCGTAGCGCCTACGGGAACATAGCTGAAGAATCCCCACCGCCATCTGCCCAGAAGCACAATTCTCTCATTCAAGGTGAAGAGTCCAGGTAGAGTCCTCTGCAGATAGGGCGAAACGGAGTAGAGTTCCCCTGCAAAGTGTCGTCGACTCTCCACTACCCAGTTTGTGGGCGAGTGAAAGCGATGGTAGTCACCTGGTGCCAAGTAGACAACCGCATAGTAGAGAGCACTCTTCTTTTCGGTGGACAACAGATCGTACCAGGGCTTCTCTCCCAAAGCCAAATCGGCGCGGACTTCGGAAACGGTACTAGGAGTTGAGGGCCGCATAGATTGGTCCTCGAGATCCTCCTCCTTCTTGCCGCCCTTCTTTGGGCCTGAGAGGAGATGAGGCAGGGTATATGTGATGCCATTAACACGGGCAAAGTCCTCGTCTTGTTTGATGATTTCTTCATCGCCATGGAGTTCGTGTTGAGCTCGGCCATCGCGGACTGACTTGTCCAATGAGTCTGTACTGTATCCGGCAATGCTGGGTGTCGGAGTAGTCTTGCCTAGAAGGGCGTCTATGCTGTACGTCATGCCCTTGATTTGCTCAATGTCTCCACCCTCAATCTGGCCATACGACAGGATGCGACCGTCAGCGGGGGACAGTAAAGCGTTCGGATTCGGGTCCAAAGGTCGGACACCAGGCTTTAGTGTTCTGTAAAAGAAGGAAGCCAGATTCGGGTACATGTGAAGATCAGGCTCGGATACTTCATCAAGATTGACACCAAAGATCCATGAATATAGCTTGAAACCAGGAACACGCAGGTAGTATGGGATGACCAACTCGTTGAACTGACCCCATATCCGCGACATGGCCTTCAGAGGCAAGGTAGACATGACCCGCACAGTCCTTGAGATGGCGATTTAGCAAGGCCGAGCTTGTGCAACGCGACGGAGAGGAGTCTTACCATGGACCATCTGGCCTGATCCTGGGCCTCTTCTGGGGTCTTGTTCCAGGTTCCGAATCCGCAGCCTCCTGTTCAAGTCTTTCCTTCTCACGGGCTTGAGTTTTGTAGAACTGTACAAGCCCTAGAAAACCAATGCCGAGTCCAATCGGTATGGGTGCCCATTGTATCTTAGTATTCTTCAGAGCCGAGCCCAGCCTGGATCTGAATTTCTCCTTCTGTTGGAGTCGCTGGGGTGATTGCTGGAATAGGGGTCGGGGTGTGGTCGTGAACTGGCGGGCGCATGTTCGAGATCTTGACAGGTGTGACTGACGGAGGCCGGAAGGTCCCCTGGACTTTGCCATGGCAGAGGTTATCTGCCGGCTGGCCATGGTGGACTTGAAGCACTATCACAACGTGTAGAGCAAGGCTTGGCTGGAAGGGAGAGGGAAAGGATGTAGGCTACGGCTAAACAGAGAGGCGGGCGGCGCTGTGTCAGCTGTTGATGCACAATTGCGCTGTTTAACACAGGAATGATGAAGGCGAGATCCCGATCATGGTACCCAAATTCACATGTACAGCAGGATAGCGCTAGACGGCTTTCTTCCCCAGATTTCAGCTTTCCAATGACAGTCGAGCAGCATAGTCTAATGCAGCTCAGCTCTTCTCTTCAGATTGCCCAATGACGCAGCTGTCCGTGGACGCTAACCTGAGCTCGGAGAGCGGTGGCGTTTGGCAGATTCCGAGCTGTCGGTACCCGGTGATCCGTGCAGCACGCGGTCCGGTACGAGACGTCAGCTCATATGCATAAAGCCCACCTGCTTGCTATTCCACGGTCATAACAAGTTGTGAAAATCCAACTGTGCGAAGTACAGGGTACCTACTCAAAGCGTACCTCGGAAGCTTGACAAAATCCCGAAAACTGAACAAAGATGGTGTCCTTTTGCCCACTGTACGTCAGCTCAATCATCTGGTTTTATTCCACGGCTTAGAGAAGAGGCAAGCGCTGCAGCAACTGAATAGAAGTAACACAATCACATCTGCGAGTTGTACTCGGCACTTTGTTCAGGAGGGCGCAACGCAACGGGGTGTGCACAACTGATCTAAGGATGCGTACTCCGTAAACTATTTCGTGTCATATCAGGGGTCGCCGTTCAGGCCAACGTGGATATTACCAATTCGGCCTTGGCTCGTTTACGTTTACGGATACTTCTTACAGACAAATGTGTAGTACATGGTACTGGGAAACCAACAGAGCTCCCCCCACGACCATGACATGACAGATCAGCGTATTGCACGATCGTGATTTTTCTGTTGCGTCACAATCATTCATTGAACTTGCTTCTTTGACATCTCATATCTCGCCCCCAGGTCACATTTCTTGCGTGCCTTGCCTTCCTTGACTTAATTTCTTCTACAGTTACGACTCCGTACGACCGTCCTGGTCATCAAGCAATATTGCTCATTTCCTGCCTGGCATGTATTTCGCGCTCTGGGTGGAAGCATAATTGAAGCTGCTTCTTCTTCCTCTTCCTCAGACCAACCCGAGCATTCAGCACAACGACCAACGCCCAACACCAAGCACCCAACGCATATCGCAGCGTACGAGTAGAGTCCAGTCCGAAACATCGCACCAAACCGACGACGATCGATAGTTGACCATGGCTTCCTCTGATTCTGACGCGGGATCATCCTCCGGCGACGAGGCGCAGGCTTTCACACTCCAGATCTTATCCCCGTCCATCGGCGTCCCACAACCGCTCAACTTCAACAATGTGCCTGAGACCATTACCGTACGCCAGCTGAAAGAGCAGCTTCAGAACAGAATAGATACCAAGCCGGCCGCTCAGGCGCAGCGACTGATCCACCGGGGACGTCTGCTGGCAACCGATGAGGATACTATGCTTAAGATATTTGGAGAGGACGAGGTGCGATTTCTAACCCCATCATCTCGGATGGTGTCGTGGCACCAATTTCGACGAACAAGTACGCTAACATGCTCTTATGCTTCAAGATCCGTTCCGGCGCACCTCAGACTCTGCATCTCGTCTTGCGCGAGACCTCCGACATACGCCCTGCCAGTATACCATTGCCACCACACTCAAGTCATAACCAGTCCGCCCCAAGTACGCACAACCAGCAGTCAGCACCGGCAGCTCCTCCACCACCGCCGCAGCAACCCCAACAACAGCAACCGCTCCCGCGTAACCCAAACCCTCATGCGCCTTTTCCGCATCTACCGCAGCTATCACACGTACATGCTGGTGCTCCGTTGCAAAACCTACCCTTTGGTTTCCAACAACCCGGTTTCCCGCAGCCCCCTGCCGTTGGAATTCCCTCGCAAGCACACCCAGCTCACCTTCCATTTGGTTTTGGTACACCTCAGCAGATCGCCCAACATCAGAGACAGTGGATGACGAACATGGCCGATCCGCAAAGACTTCAAGAGATCATAAATCAGACTCAGAGAGAAAGGGCGGCATTGGGACTGAATGGAGCACAGGATGCCCACGTAGCATCGACAGGGGCGGCGACTGGTCAACCCACCGATAGGAACGCCTCGCCGTATCAGCCCGATGGCACGAGGACTGTTGTGCGCGAAGGAGTTGGGCCTGGAGGGCAGTCGTGGCGCATCACAGTCAACGAGACTGTCACTACAACCCAGACACCTCAACGCAACCCAAGGACGGGATCGCCATTTCCGCCTGCAGACATTTCGAACATGTTTCGACCACCCGCTGGTGCACCTCAACCTCCGCGCTCCGTGCCCTTGGCCGGACCGCACGGAGCCCTGCACGGAGGACAGCTCTCTGGAGTCGATGTTCACAATATATTACGGACCGCCGATGCAGGACAAGCGGCAACCCGGGTGATGGCTGACGCGATGCGACGTAATACGAGCAACTCATCACTGGTAAGTCTCGGAAATAGCCAGGCAAATCAACCGATAGCACCAGGAGTCACGGTCCCATCTAGAACAGGGAGCGCCATGGGAACACCCGATCCTATCAGGGCGGCTCAGAACCACAGCCAGCCCACCAGTCAACAGCAAGCACAAGCCTCCGCTCCAACTGTTCCAGAAGTTTATATCCTATCTTCCCCTGAGGGACCACGTGCGTTGTTGGTGAATGGCAGCTCGAGCGCCTACTTCACTCCCCTGAGCCAACAAGCACTAGAAGCGCAAGCATCGGCGGAACGGATGAGGAGGCGTCAACTTTTATATCAGCAAAACATGGGCGCGTTTGGTTTTCTTCCAGGGTTGGCACCACCACACGATCAACATCAACAGCAACAACAAAGAGTTCCAACAAGAACAATTGGCTCATGGTCACCACCTACTGGGGATCAAGCCGTACAGCAACTTCAGCAGCATCAGCACCAACATCAGCAACCACAAGCTCAACCTCAAGCTCCAGCTCCCCTAGTGCAAGGCTTACCTGCGCTTCCCCATGCCCAGCCGCAGATGGGACATGCAGTTGCCCGGCCAGGCAATGTTCAGGTTCGTGCGATTGCTGTAGCTCAAATATGGCCTCATATCTGGATGGTTATCCGTCTTGTTCTTTTTGTATGGTGGTTTACTTCACCCACTGCTAGTTGGCAGCGATGGTTCACAGTGATGGCCATCGCTTTGACGCTATTCCTGGTCAATACCGGACTGCTCACGCCAATCGCCGAGCAGTTCTGGACCCCTCTGCGCAGACACTTGGATAATATAATGCCGGCGGCTGACAACCATGGCCGTGACCGACCTGCGCCAGCTGAAAATGCTGGAGCTGGTTACGATCATGCTGGAGCCCCGGGTGAACGGAGAGCACCAGACCCTGTTGAGACAGCTGCCCGTCTGGTACGGGAGAGAAGAGTCGCAAATGGCAATTGGCTTATGACACAGGCACGTAGGCTAGAGCGAGCGGGTATTCTCTTCCTCGCTAGCATCGCACCAGGCGTTGCGGAGAGACACATTGCTCAGCTCGAAGCTGAGGCCAGAGCCGAACGCCAGCGTCGGGAAGAGGCTGAGGCCGCAGCTGCGGAGGCTGCTAGAGTTGCTGCAGAGAACGCTCAGAGCGGCGAAGGCGCTGGTGCCGATGCAGCAGGCCAGGCGGAACCAGCCAGAGATGATCCAGAAGCTCCGAGACCACACAACCCGGAAAATCCTCTCATTGCAATTTAAATCAGGCGTGTATTCTCGTTTGTAAATCTCCTGAGATAATAGCCTTAGTTTTATTTAGCGTATCTTCAGGAAGGGCCAGAAGAGACAAGTCTCTGCCAAGAGGAATGGTTCCTATTTTTGCAAAGACAGGATTGAGGAGATGTCCTGGGCCGAAAGCATGTATTATTGATAGGATCATATGGATCGAATGATGAATATGAAGAAATGAAAGAACTCCAAACTTTCCATAAACTTAAAGCTTGTAGGAAAGGCATGATAACAACTATATAAAAATCGGAAGCAAATGTTATAACAATAAAAGCACAAGGTATGTATATTTGTAATCCTGGCCTACAGGCACTATTGCACACATGTTCGTACACTTTATTTAAAGTTTCGTCCTGCTTTTCTCAGCGCCACACACACCATTTTCTTCACAACCCAAAAAGCACTTACTCGTACAGAGGCCCCTGGCGTTCCGATTCATTGTTTCCATCCTTGCGGTTATGAACCTCCTATGGTCGCAAAAAGGTTAGTTTCTCATCATTTCGCACCCACTGTGATAGGGTTCCACGGATCTCCTCACCAGAGGGGGGAGAACTCACCTTCCAAGCCTCGTCGAACCCGGCGTTCCTCACCCACGTCGGCCCCGGCGCCTCCACCGAGTCCACGACCATGTGCGCAACCTGGTTCCACGAATCCCCCCGGATCGGCATCCAGTCCCGCCCCTCGTACGGCCGGCTGACCTCCTTTCCCACGCCCACGGCCCGGAACAGCTTGATGGCGTGCCCGTCGTCCACGAAGGCGTGCATGCGCGGCAGCAGTTCGGCCGGCGGACCCGGGTTCGGGGCCTTGGGTTTGTAGTTGGCGATCTTCGCCAGGTCGAGGTCGGGCGACCCGCGCGCGGCGTACTGCAGCAGGTCCAGGCGGATCTTCCACTCCAGGAGCCGCGTCTTGAGCTCGGCCGGGATCCAGTCCTGCCGGTTGAGCGTCACGAAGATGGGGCACACGTTGACGTGGTGCATGAGGAAGAAGTCGTACTTGGGGTCCTTGGCGACCCCCGTTGCTGGGTCAGAGTGCACCGCCGCCCCCGACGCCATGTAGATGGCCGTGTTGTACATCTCGGCTGTGCGCTCCTCGAGCTCCGCGGCTGAGACCCGGACCTGCGACGTGTACTTGAGTGCCTGGTCCCTGGCACGCGCGATCACGCCGTCTCGGATCTTGTTGCCGTCGTCCAGGCGGGGCGAGCCGCGCAGGGCCGAGTCGCCGGCCGCGGCGTCGAGGAGATCTTTGATGCGCGGCATGGGAGTCTTATCTGCCGTCGACGACTCGTCGCCGCTGCGCGCCTCGGCCTCGAGCATGAAGTCCCGGAACTGGTCTGAGTGCACGCAGGCCTGGGCGAGCGCCATGGCTACCATGGCCGGCTGGTCCCACTCCACGCCGTACATGAGCTGGATGAGAGGGTGCATGAACCCGGCGAACATGCGGACCAGCATGTCCTCGCTGCGCGGGTCGCCGCCGGGCTTGAACATGTACTCGGCTAGCACCTTCTGCCAGGACCCTAGGTGCTCCGTCTCGTGCTGGAAGAAGTGCAGCCAGTCCGTGTAGTACTGCTCCTTGCCCAGCTTCTGCTTGGCCCTGTCCCAATCGCGCAGCTCCTCGATCAGCGCCTGCGAGTGCGCCTTCAGCGCCGGCCGCTGGTACGACTCGTTCTCCTTGTAGCCCCTGGCCAGGTCCTCGGCTGAGGCGCCCGTGCCGTAGAGGGCTAGGATTTGATGGCTTATGCTGATGTGGGTGTTAACGGGCGAGCACAGTGTAGAAGATTCAAGATTCGGCTTTGCTCCTGCCGTGGCTTACTGATTGTGAAAACCATCTCGGTTGAAGAAGACATGGTGCTTCTCAATATCCTTCTGCAGCAACTCGGTGGCTTTGTTGGCTACATCTTCGCTCTGACTAAAATGCCAGAGTCCGGTGTTGTCTGGTGCGATCTTGATGGCATATGGAGTCGCCATGGTGCTCAGGGTTCTGCTGGTGGTATTTGTCACAAACAATGGGCTCTGCAAAAGTCGTAGAGCGCCTCTTGTTAGATTCATTTGTCTCATTGCATGGACATCAAATCGAAGCTCTGCGACGGTTTCACAGCAGTTCTTATAAGCCGGGCTGAAGGTATAGTGTAAGTTAGATTGTTGCAACTGTATTTAACTGTGAACGGCTTGCATCGGAGAGCCTTCCAATCAGTGGGAGGATTACAAATAGGCCATGTTAAAGCCGTATAACCCTGTGAGGTTAGCTACCCTATCACGGATGAACTGTGTCTTGTAGCGCTCGCTTTTCAATGATTCCAAAGTGCCAAGAGGTTGCACATGTTTACATATGCAGTCATTTCGACGAGACATGGTCGGGGCTGCAGTTAGTTTGACGAATTAGCTAACTCATATTGATGTCACTGGCTCCATCACTAGGCACTTACCCCAGATTTTGCTCACCAATAACTTTATTATCGCGTCTGTTTGGACCGCGAGCGAAGAACCGAGTTCTCCGTGATGAATAAGCAGTGTCTCTTTTAGTTCCTATCTGGTCATAATAGATTGAAGAAACCTGGCCATTTGGAATCACAGATGCCGTACGATGCGAACGCACAGGACCAGTGGCCTCGGACACTTAACTTAGCTTCCAAGTTGCCACTGCCATATGAGGTGAGAGTAAGGTCACTCCGGAAGTCGGGAAAGTGTAGCCGACAACTCCTGTTATAGTATTCGTACAATACTGATAAAACACGTGTACGATCTCCAATGTTCGACCAACTAGGAAAAACTAAATTTTCACGGCTTTAATAACATCCCACTTGCGCATGAGGTGTGCTCTGGATAGACTAGGTCATGGTGTAGTGGGTGGTGCCATCGCTAAACTCTGTCTTCTCCAATTTCGTATGTGGCCATTCGGCTGATCAAAAGCTCTTTGGAAGGTCTAATAATAATTTTTTACCTGTTTTTATTCTTTTTCTCTTGTTCTTTTAGCAAGTTACAGTATGCCTAATCATGATTATTCGACCAATATCTTGTCTATTATGGACATGGAAATCTATACATATCTCCAACAACGACCGGGGAGTAAAGTTGAACCGTGTAGATACTGACAAGTTTCGCCAATCTCCAAAAGACCGGATTGTAAGTTCAAATATTTAGGCCGCTCTGATGCTTCCCGATAAACTGTCCGATATTCGTAGCCACTTTTTGGGCGCTTTCTTCCCAAGCAAGCATTGCCCCCATTAGCAACGTGTCATGCGTGGCGTTCTCTTCGTACTCCACTTGTGTATGATTTCCGTCGATTGCCTGCATCTCTCGAGCCCATCGTGCTCCTTCATCTTGAAGGACCCCTCCCTGGCCCATCCCAACGAATATGGGGACAGACGTTTTGTAGGGGTTGCCTATGGCTGTAGCATGAGGATCTTCTTTCAGTCTCTTTCCACCATATGTCGTAGCCCCCCGTCGAAGAAATAATACCGGCAAGTAGTCGGTCTTCCAATGGGGCGACTGCATGTAGACGGAGTCTGGTCGAGGGCGGCGAGAGGATCAACCCATGGCGATATCGAAACAGCGCAGCTGGGTCGAGCTTCTGAAAGCCCAAGCTCGGATCCGAACTCCTCGATATAGCGCAACAATGCGATTGCGAGGTTGGCACCGGCGCTGTCGCCGCTTAAGACGATACGATTTGGCGAGATACCCAGGTCACGGACCATGTAGAGATAGCTCGTTAATGTGTCCTGCAGAGCGGCGGGGAAAGGGTTCGTGTCGTTGTATGCAGAAGACGATATTGGAGGCAGAACACGGCGTCGGCCTGGGCGTGCTCGACAAGAGTCCTTGCCAAGAAGCCGCTATGAGCCGTACGCCCGTTGCCCATGACAAAAGCACCACCGTGGATGTGGACGATGATGCTTTGCAGGCAACCTTTCAAATCCTCGGTCGCGGGTTTGCTCGGGTACCACGTCCCGCCTACTTTAGCCGGTTGAATATTAGGTGAATTCAGAGGGCCAGTATAAAAGTGTTCCTCGAATGGTTCGAGTACTTGCCAGCGGTCGCCCTTGCTGCCCGCCTCGAAAGAGAGATCCTCAAGGATCCTAACCCGAGACAAGACGTACGTCAAGGCTTCGCCCAAGGAGTTCATATAGGCCTGGCGGAATGTCCATGATCTAATCGGCCGACAGGCTGGGATGAGAGAAACTAAAGTCCAGTAGGGTAGGTGGGCAATGATGAGACCAAACCGTGACAAGGTATAGAAAAGTCTTATAGGTTGGTAGGACAACCAAGGATATTCAGCAGGCCGTGACATCTTAGAAGATACCGGCCGTAGAAGTAGATGAAAGAAGCTGCACAGGCCTAGTCTGCGACATTTGGTTCAGATGCCTGAAGAGCTATGTATCCGTATATTACTTATACGTTGGTCCGTACAAAGGACGTTGTATGCGACAAACTCCCTGAGAGAGCGCACGCGAATGTCACTACATTGCCGAGACATATTATGCTTGATGATAAGATAGTTGAACACCCACAGCAGAAGAGGCATTTAGGTCCAGTAACCTGGCGATAAGTCCACTGTATATGGAGGCGGATATGCTAACCGGCATATTGATCCACCAAAACTGAAGCAAGTGGTGGGGATGGAAATTTGCAGATTTTGAAGCCAGTGGGCATTCACTGGTATCATCTCGAATAATGTTGAACGCTACTCATACCCCCCACCAATTGTGCTACAGTGAATCGAGTGCAAGACGTCGGCAATAGCATATAGGAATATAGTATGGAGGATTTATGCCTGTGATGTGAGAGTCTACGAGAAATGGATTGTTCTCTTCTCGTCCCAGGGCTCCACCAGATCAGGTTCATATCTTCAACCCCATACTGCAGGGTTATAAATGCCTCGCTAAATACTAATACTGTACTTGCAACAAGTCCCTAAAGCGAAGTAGATTATTCCTGCGAAGTGGAGTATGATTCGGCACGCAGGCGGAGACGAGTGTGAGCGCGATCCAAATACACTGCCACAACTATACCTCAGGATACATTAGGCTTGTGTCGTGACAGACAACGGCCGTTCAGTGATTGATTTCCTCCGGGGATTTGATCCCGGCCGGAGTTGAACTAGGTAATAAGTATTTACGCGTTAGTACTTGCGTACTACCAGTTCCTCAGTACAAGCCACCTGATCGTTTTTGCCATGGTTGGGGGCGTAAGTATCTCTTAATATGGTCAAAGCCCCACCGCCATTATCATATCACATTAGTGGGACAGGTGCCACTTTCGCCGCAAGGATCTTCAAGACCATCAAACTACTGTGAAGGGAGAGAAGATGACTGCGAGTTAGTGGGAACTATGGAAATCTAAAGCAGATCGCTTCAGGATAAAAATCAATATCAGCGGTTAGTTCTGAGTCGTTGTGAAGTGACCTGTTCCTGAACCAATCGCGAGTTTTTGATATGGGGCATTGCAGACATCAGATCAGGAAACCTGCATAGCTCCGAAAGGACGCTTCGTTTCCAGCGTTGTCTGGATAGTTCTCCGCTTGAGCCTGGCAACTGAATGATTCTAGGCTGCTTAAATTTATTAATACCAGTGGTATTGTTGAACAGATCCATTCTTCCGATGAAGACCTGCAAATATGTGCTCAGATGTGATATTCCAATTTGGTGTATATCATTTTTGGCCATCCTCCTTAAACGATGAAGGCTTTTATAAACTAACTCGATCGCAAATTGCCCAATCGACGCTTTGACCGTGGTTCTTCCTATTCGAGAAGTACTGAAGCTCATATCACAACGCGGAAAAAAAATTTTAAGAAGAAAAAAGTGTGACATCTGCGCAGTGTTTGCACAATGCGGCGTATAAGGTGATGCAGTGTCACTACTAGCTCACCTGAATGGCACACTGACAATGTTCCACAGAGTAGTTGTGGCTAGCTTCGTTCGCTTTATTTCCTTGCTCATGCTTTGCAAGTCGTGCGCCACCAACGTTACAAGTAAGCAAATTATTTTACTTTCTCTGACCCTCTTAACATATACCCACGACACGAAAGCATAAGACAATGGCTAAAACAGGAGTATATGTTTCCTCTTGAATTGCGACCATGGTTGAAATCTATGTTGTAATCATCGGCGCCTGTCTCCCAACACTTGTGCCAGTCTACAAGAAAGTTCGGTACGGTAACCTCTTCGAAAGTAGCAAAGGGACCGTGGCATACCACCGACGATCTACATCTGGACATGATTTCTAGACAATAGTGGAGACCTCAAGTCAGAAACTCATGCGTGTTAATCAGTGTCGAGGCTCTTTTGAAAGACTCGACCCGGAAAGTGAACTAGACCATCAAAAACTTAGCATCACAATAAATAATTCAATATAAGACCTGAATCAAGCCAAGTCCAAAACTTGAATTCTAGAGTGAAAATTTCGTGCGGATTAAGAACAATATACAGCTGTAGATAATCATGTGGACATGGCCGTGTGAGATATAAGAGGGATTTGCACATATTTGTCCTTAAGTGGAAACTTATCGAATTGACTCATGTCGCATCAACCTTTATGAGACAGGTGATTATAGAGAACGTATCGGGTTGCCCATACGGCAGGTTGGAAATTTTGTTTGCAGTCCGACATCATCCAGGGTGGGTCTATTGGTTGCAAGCGAGAAGCGCCATCATAGGACTCTGCTAGCCAGGCATTCCTGCGTATAGCAAATCACTCGCAAGACTTTGACCATTAACAGGTCTAGCAAAGGAAACAACTACTCAGTCGCAACTTGAGCCTCTGCATTGACCAAAATGTCATTCTTGCTGCAATACGGCATCCCCCGCAGGTGTCCAAACAGCGCTGTTAAATGCTGTCCAATAACAATCCTGCAGAAGCTGACTCACATACTGTGCTGTTGCCTGCCACCAAGGATGAACATTGGCTCAAAACAAAAGCCTTGGCCGGTATACATCCGTGGTTGATCCTGTTGTACATCTATTTATTCCACAGGATTATCTCAAAATTAGAACGGCAACATATTCCCCGAATTAGCTGTGACGCCTTCGCCATGGGCGCAAACAACTCCTCGACTTCCATCAGCTCCAGACTGCATCATGAGTATTCAGAACCATTTTCTGTCACAGTCATCGGCGCCAGATTTCCGGCCGACGGTTCTGCCCCTCATCTTGTGAAGGTCGCGACGATGCCCGTCAGTTCTGGGCCTGGCATAGACCTGAATCACGTGCCCGACCTGCGTGCGTTTTGGAAAGCCCCAGAGGCATGGAGGGACCGTGAAGTTCGGAGGGTAGAGCTTGGGGACCCGTTCCAGCCGTGGTGCAATGGCCTATATCTGGTTATCTTTTCGTTCGCGTGCGACTACCTGCCGCGAAATGAAACCTTTCCGCCGGAGCTTACCCAACCCTTATCGGCACACGGCGATGTTTTTGTGTTCAAGCTGTACCCGTGGGAGTTTGCAGAGTTCGCCCGGGCAGCTTATGATAGCGTTCCAGCGGAACTATTACAATTGCCACTATTTTCCCAATTACAGGAGCGGCAAAATAGTGCGGGTAGGAAGTCTAAGACCTGATGTTGGGATTTTGATTTTGATTGACGGATACCCCCATGAATGACCAGCGTCGAGGATTGGATTGAAATCCAGCTGGGTGAGGAATTCATTAGAGTCTCGAAGTGCAATAGGGCAGGCGCCGCGCAACTAAGTAATCTGGTCAAGTTCGGGCATTTGGTTATGGGGTTGTGGCAGAAAGGCAAGAAATGGCCGACTGCAATGTAAATAGAAACACACGAAGATGGACAGAAAAGAAGACAGAGGCAGACTGAACGTTTGAAAGCAGCAGGCCAAGTGGATTGATTATAAGGTCTTGGCTGTTGCGGCGCCATGACCATCAGCGTTTTCTAGGCCAATCAAATCGAAGACTCGCTCTATGCAAGGACATACAATCTGGTTTGGAAGGCATACGACTTGGCGAAATGTCAAATCCCTACGTACGGAGAATTTCAGATTTCACGTGCCTTTTAGGTTTGTGTCTAGAACTTTATTCGATCTCTTGGTACATTACGCAGATCTATGGTATCAAGTGACCCGTCTACTAATCCACGATGGTTGAGATTGTTAAGCACGCCCTTGTATTAGTTCCACAGGTTGCATATACTTATACGAGGATTGGGTAGAACAATTATTGCATTTGTCACAGTATGAACCGTTGCTTTGAAATATCTTTTTCTGACTTGTCGTGCTGCCCAACAAAACCACAAATGAGATTGTTTAGCATTTCGCGATGCTCATCATTCGGTTACAGGGTGTCCTGTGCCATCTCTTTCTTCAGTTGCTGACATCCAACAAAATCTCTCCACATTACCAGTACGAATACAAAGGAAATAATCGGCTGGCTCGTAATCCTCATGATCACCGGTAACGCAGCGACGATGCATGTAATGCACATGCCGCGAGTGACGCATATGTCCAGAGATCCAGCCGAGTTTAAGCAGCGCAACCTCACCAGATCCGTGGCAATGCGTCACGGAGAACATGACACAGATATTTTTATGCTTTCACGCCCACTAGTGGTCTCCGGACTGCCTTTGTGCCTTGCAGAGAAATGCTACTCGGACCTTGTCTGGCCACAGCCACAGGAATCGAACGAGCTACTCTGCTCTGTCACCGAGTCGAAGGCTTATTGCGGTTTCGCTATCGCTGTAAGATCTGATGTTCTCGCTAATTACTCTTCTTACAGCAGCTTAGCAGGTTCTTTCTGGAGTGCTAAAAGCGAAACAATCTCGATCGTTTCCTCTTGGTGCCCACAGTGGTGGACTGGACCTGGTCAGAGCGAACGAGATTGGATCAATCAGATCATTGCGCATGCAAAGTGTTGATTACGGTGCAGAATATCCAGCGGATACAACGATGACCATAGCTTCCTCGGGGACGACTTCAAGATCAGGCAGTGATCCAGCTTCAACAGCAAGTAGTACCACGCCAACCTAAATGGAGTACTGAACCGAGCCACTTATAGCTTAAGCAGCAAAGCAGGTACCTGAGAACAATAGTATCGCAACTCACTGCACATATTGCCTCTTCAAGGCCTTTGCCAAAAATCGTAACTGTATTCTTGACCACCTGTGCTTCACAATGGAGATCATCAACAAGCGCGGAGCGCTTTTACTGCCTTCGCGGGGCAAGATTAGGTCCCATGGCATTTCTGTACATAGGAATCTCGACCAGTTCTGTCGTCGCGTGGCTGCTCTACCGGGCGCCCAGGAGAGACATGTAGGCACGCGATATTCGGTTACTGTACCCAGTAGATCCAGGGTCAAAAGTTCCCAGTAACCGGGACACCCCTGGTTCATCCAGACCACCGGAACTTCCGTATTGTGAAGTCGTAACTCGCATATCGACGACTAGGCGCTGCTGATTTTGCTTATGAAATCATCGGACCCTTGGAGTCATCTTAGAACCACTGCATTATCCTGTAGCTGCTTCAATTTTCTACAGTACCCTTAGCGTTTCCATGACAAACTTGGTTAAATCATTTCTCCAATTGTAAGAAGCATTAACACGACACTCACAAGTGCAGTACGTAGGTGCTAATTTATTGATGTTTGTTACCCGGTTACTGTTGCTCTCTTAGCAGAATATCATCTGCTGTTCCCAATTGCCAAGTCTTAAAAGTAAGCCACCATTCTTCAATGGGAAAGCTGAACGTCAAGGAGAGACATTGATGTCAACCGTCATGGATGCTGCCGCGGAGGTGAACAATCTAAATGAACAACCCTGAAACGGCTCTGTAGACTGGGGGACTCAACAGACAAGTAAACGTCAAACAGCCAATTGTAGCGAGCCTCTTTTCAATAAAGGCAGACTCAGCCTCACATCCAGGAAGGATCTGGCAGCACTGCATCAAGTGTGACCATGTCCTGTGGCATAGGGCTGATGACACACAATATGCCATGAGTTCGAAATCGCAGAAATCCTTCGAGAATTACTTGCGGTCTTCAACCTTTTCGTGGTACCAGTATTGCCGCAATCTGGACAAAGCTGCACATAACAGTATACGCCTGCAGTACACGTTTTGTGCCTCGGCAGCCGTTGCCTGTCATCATGGTGGTGTAGCATCGTGAATACACAGGACATGAGCTTTCACCACGAATTTATTTCTTGCGATATATGAGCAACAAAAAGTTACCAATTTAGGCCATAGTCCTGCTTCTACGCAGGGGAAAAAAAAAGACTTCATGTGTGATGCGCTCATCAGGTACTAGAAGTCATATTAGCCAGACCGTAACCCCAGAAACAAGGATCACCAAGGCTTCGAGAACATCGCCCACTTACCGATGACCTGTCAGAGTGACTCTAAAAGCAACGACTAAGTAGCATGGGGTGTTACGAGCCAGTAAGGGCATCGCATATGAACGACTTCTTCCCTCAGACTCTGGGCTTCGAACAAGCTAATGGTGTGCCCATGTCTGACAAGTTCAGCTGCTTATCGAGTACCTAAGAGAATAGATGACACCAGCCCAGGTCAAGGTGACGTTACAATGTGGACAAAGCGACTGCCGTCACATCATCTCCCATCCGCTCGGCGAAAAGGCCAACAGTCATACAAGACTGCACCGGCGGGAGGTTCTCTTTGGACTCCATAAAAGCTACCCCTCCATAGCTCCAACATGCTTCCCTAGCGGGGTTCCATTTATAGGATGAGCTTAAACTCTAGCCTGAACCGCTATTCTGGGAATACATGTGTGTTTGTGCGTTACACAACATGAAGTCCGATGTCGAAATATGTCTTGGAAAGACCACCGACGTCCATTTGTCCCATGTTGCAACTCGAGACAGACGTGCAACTCGAATTATGGGAAAACCTCGGAATCCTGCGGGGCGTGTCCACGAATCCCACCCGTCATCGTCGAAGTCGTGAACAGGCAAAGCAGTGAGCTGAACGACAGTGACCCTGCCGGTCAGCAGTGTACCCGAAATTACACACAGAAGCCCCACTGCTGCAGGTCAGGTATCGTAACCAAGTCATCATGGTCATCAACAAACAAACAAAAGCGAAGTCAATGCGGCGCAACTTTATCGCTCACAGTAACCCCATAGCCAAAGCGTTTCATCTGAAAAGCCTGAGTCGGTAGATTCAGGAGCGCGTAACCCTGAATTACGTTCAGACTGTGATTCATTCGAGGTCATGTGAGGGAAATGAGTCGCCCTGTAGCGAACCACTGCATGGAATAACAAATCCCGCTAGCAGTTTAAGTGCTCAACTGCCTGAACGGTCAGGGGACTCTGGGCTGGCCACCCGAATCATTGCCGTCTTTACGACAGCCAATTTCAACACTTGGTCATCTGAACCAGACGGCACAGCTTCCGCCATCCCTCAACACCCTGCAGTGCATGGCAGTGCAGTATTCTTTTGCCAATTGAGGGCATTGAATTGATCAATCATTCTACGGAAATACAATTGTGGACACGATCGAAGGAGAGGACGTTCTTATTTTTGTCTTTCCTTTTCCTATTGGTCATTGGATTTTCCCATTGTAGCCTAGGTCTTGTCTCTCGTTTATCTCGGATTCGATAGTATTCAGCCAAGTGGCTTTGCGGGAGTACTGCCACACCCCAGTCTAATACCACGAGCCGGTTCCTCCCACCCGGTGTGGAACCTGAACTTAGGTCACCGATCATTTGCAGTAGGATGAACGTGAGCGGCAGGGGTTTTCCGAAGCAATCAGGTATTTGGGAATCTTTGGTGTTCGCTTGCCGGGGCGTCATCTGCAAGCTAACGTTAGGGATCCTTCGAAAGTTCCGCCAAGACATCCCGACCGTTTTCGTGGCATACTACCAAGTTGAGCTAAGGCAGCCATGTTTATTGGAGGATGCCTTGCGGGTTCTTACCTAAGGTGAGCGGCGACAAAACTATACCAGACTGTATTGCCAGCCATGAAAGCAGTATTCCATCTCTGGGGTCTTTCATCATATCTCTTATTTCCAGTCATGGGACCCGTTTTATGACCCATTCTGCTTCTTGGATGCATTACAGATATGCCGCAACGCATCGAGGAGGTCCTTTTGGATATTGAGTAGTGTTTTGAAATCATATAAATGCTGAGGAGTACTTCCTAGGCTAGGACTATCATCACTTCGCCACCACCCTCAACACGTATTGACAAAAAAAAGCCTTCTCCTCGATCCCAGTCTGCTTGGTACCTGTATAACACCTTGTATCGTCAACTATACACACCTCCTAGTCACACCCCCAGTCTGTTTTGTTGAGATTTGGACCCCAAACCTCAGAGGAAACTTCACTCGACGGACAGTGTATCCGTCTGTTTCAGCTCTTGCATCCATATATGAGCTAGGGTTTATCTAGGACTTTGTAACATTGTCTATAAGACTCATGAGTTCGTCTCGGAGAAACGTGTCAGAGAAACCGTCATCTCGAGAGACAGTCCATAGAGCCAGTGTAGACATTGAAGCAATACCAGAGCGACGACACAAGTCCTCAAGTTCTAAAAACCTCTCCTCTACCACACCGAACGCTTCGTCTTCCCATTCATCAAAACATTCTAAGCGGCATCGGGTCACTGTCGAGTCGGATCCTGAAGAGGACGTCGACATGACATCGCCATCCAAGAGCCACAGCTCAAGCTCCAAGAAGCACCCATCATCTTCGTCGTCCAAGTCCAGGTCATCAAAATCAGATAACTGGACAGACGTCACCGAGCCAGAGGAGAGAAGACGTATCCAGAATCGTCTCGCTCAACGGAAATTCCGTATGCATTTCCTGCTTCCCTCTCCACATTTCTACTCCCAGCGCAGTGCAGACTAACCCGGCTTGGGAAAACAGGCGAGAAGGCCAAGGAGTCCAGAGAGCAGGCCGAGCGCGACGCCCGCAACCAGGAGCTTGCCGGCAGCAGCTACACGGTGCCCGTGGCGTGGGACGAGCTACCCCAGGGCGATGACGAGTGCTCGGGTCTGCCCTGGGGCTCCATCAGCATGCGGCACGTAGTGTCTCGGGGCGGCGGGGGCAGCGGCAGCGGCAGACGGCACGGCCAGGATTACAACAACATGCTCAATGCCGGCGGCGACAACGACGACAGCAACAACAATGACGACGTGTACGCAGGGGGCAACTACACGACTGCGGGTGCGTACGTCGCGCAGCAGACCATGGCGATCGGCTCGCCCTCCTACCAGCACAGCTACGGCAGTCATGATAATAGCAGCGGTGCCGGCGCCGACTTTTTCGATGACGGCGCGTATTACTACAACACGGATTACGACGGCTCGCTCTGAGCTGGCCTGATCTTTAACACATGATGTGCGAAGTCTTGGGTGCACATCTGTTTGCTTTATGGTTTATGAATGTTCATGGTACGACTTTTCTATTTTTGGGATAGACGGGTTGTTCATCTCACAAGCCCTTTCTTCATTCTTTCTATTCTGTGTTATTTCTAGATTTTTCTTGGGCTTCTTAAGACCAATCTCCCTTCTCCCGCTTTTGGCTGGCGTACGGATGGAATTTACGGCAAACGGGTATGATGGGCTTACACGTTGCGATTGGGTTTTCAAGATTGTAGTATTACTTCTTTGGGTTGGTTCTACTTGGGAGTTCTTAAAATAGGAGGCTCTATGGTTATAGCGCTAGGATACCCCCATCTCTTCTGGTTTCGTGGAGGAATTGTTGCCTGGAGTATTTTTGTGTCTTTCTTTCTTGTTGTTCAACCACCTACTGCGAAGCTCTCTGCCTTCGCCATGTCTACACCTCGACATACGCGCGTACACTTTCGAGGGGCTTGGGATAGAACCAGCGGTGCCCGCCAGTTAGGCAGACGGCTGAGATAGACTTAGAATACGACCACTCTTATGCCACGTATCTTTTGAAGCTTGTCCGTGATATGTGACCAATGCAAGGGGCTTGCATTGGCCGAGGAAGTATGCCTAGTGACTTTGAATTACAACCAGACTCGGCCAAGGGTGCCCTTGACGAGCCAGGACCGTTGATTACATGCTAGACTAAGCCCTAAGCTGGGGAAGCAAGAGCCCCAGTAAACGATCAGATTACGAAACAAAGGGGGGTACGTGTCCCTTAGCACGGTAGACATCTTTTTGCTTCGGCTCCACCGTTGACTTTTGTTTGTCTGGGACAAGCGAAAACAACAGGAACGGTTGTGCTGTTGTTGCCTACAAATCCAAGGCCAATGCGCGTCTCAGGAAGGGGGGAGCAGGCTGCCATTCGCATGTGCATACTGTAGTTGCAAGGTGGCGTCGACGTGGGCCATGAGGGGCGCCATGCCGAAGAAGAAGAATGCGTCATAATCTAGACTAGGTGGGAAAAACCGTGAACACGGGTTCTATGTGGCTTACCTGCATTCTTGTCCCTGCCCCTTTAGATGTATGGATGCAGGGCTGATAGCTGCAGGAAGTGTGATGCGCGGGACTTGCAGATCAATATGACTCTTTCCTCAGTACTACTGTGCGTACTACTCTTAGGGGAGTGTTGGTGGGGGTTCGAGATGAGAGGTTAAGCAGATTATGATTATAGCGCTTGCGGTTGTGAGACGGGAGGAAAAAACTGGAGAAGGAAAACCAGAGCTACGGGACTGAAGGGAGGTTGGGATTGGCGAGTAAGCGATTTCCTTGACGGTAATCCCCGGTAGGAACCGAGAGATCCTCGTCATAGCCGGATCTGCGGGTAAGGTAAGGGTTCCTAGCACTCCGTACTCCCTGATCCGCAATCCGTAATTCGTAGGACATTTGCCTTTGTTGAAATGAGTTTTACAGCGGTAGTCTTAGAGGCCGCAGCTCACTGACGAAGGTGTCCACAGCTGCTTTTTGTGGGGCCAGTTGTGTTGCTAACCTAGTGGGTTTTCTGACCTTTTTTATTATAGTCCCCTGAGAGCTCGACCAGTGTATGCATCATATATACTACGGATCAAAAATATCCTTTTGGCAGTCTCATTAGGGCATCATGTCGCTGAACTGACTGGCAACCCTGAATACGAGAGAGAAGTGGATTTGGACAAGGCTTGATCAAATCTACGACTGGATATCCAAGAGCGCCCTCTTTCATCGTATGACTTCCCGTTCACAACTTGATATATGAAGTCGATCCGCCGAGACAGCGTCAGCACTGTTAAACTGTGACTACTTGCACGGCATAAAATAAATCATGAGTAGCCACGCATTGTGTCCATGCCCGAGTCGACTGAGAACTCCCCGAAATCAACATCATGAGCAGCGACCTCTGTAGAAGCTACAATTGCGAGAACGACTAGCCTTAGAAACTGGGAATCATGGTCTACCATATTGAGTACGAGCGAACAGGGGATGATCTGCGGTCGACTTTCAAGCTGTGTCAGCTGGTTGTAGTGAGCGGTAAGTTTTGGATGGGGGGCGCTATGAGTGAAGCCAACAAGCGTGATGCCTCTACGGCTATCGCATTCGACAATATAGGAGTAACCTTAGTGATTTGTCGACGTGAAATCTCATATCGAATAATCGGGTGCCTCTCAACGAGTAGATATGCTTGTAGGAGAGAAGTGCGGATATAAGGCTCGCGACATTGTCCAAATTTCGAAGGACTTTACGATAGAAACCAAGTATCAAAGCATGTCTCTATTTTAGGTGGCATTCAATGAATGCATACTCTTGAGAAATTCCGTTGGGCCTCGGTTTGTGTGTAGCAAGTTAGTTACTAAACTAGTCTAGTTAGTCTAGCCATATGCTACCTGATTCCCGGGCGCTGAGAGTCTTGCTCGCTTCAGGAGCTTGAATCAATCGTTAGAGATGTTACATTGGCAGCCTCTGATAAGGGATACTATTATCATGGCCCGGCTCGGACTAGCAGGCCATGGATGGATATCTATAACCCAGGCGGCAAAGCAGCCGTGATATTGCCGCGCGGAAGGGAAAGGAGGGTCTCCGGATCCTCGAGGGGATCGGAATTGGAAATGAACTCAAGCTTTGAGTGGCCGCTGCGAGTACTTGTATATATGTAGCATAGATGTCGTTTGTCTTGACCTGATTACACAATTACAACGCACCTCACAAGAGTTTCTGACCTGCGCGGACATGTCTTACGGTAAGCCAAGGATGAGAGGAACAAATCCGGATTTGCGACACAACGCTCATGACCGTGACACAGACAACATTGTACCAGGTATTACGGATCATATGGATAGCAGTCACTATACCCAAGGCGTTAACGGAAGAAAAGAGGACCCCTGAACGCGAACGCGCATTGGGGCTACTTTTTCGTTCACCGCCAAAATTTCCCAGAATTCTGCCGCCTGGGGGGAGGGAGCTCGGAAGTCCCAGTCCCAGTCCCAGTCGCAGAAAAATAAATGATTCCCCAACCCCACATCGATTCGGAACTTGACCTGTCCACAGACAAAGCACCACGGACGATCTTGTGTAAATTCGACGCAATGGATGGTGACAAGCAGGACACCTGGATCAAGATTGATCCTGTCAAGCTGGCAGAAGATGCCCAGCGAAAAGGTGAGTTGCGCTTTTGCCTAGCAATTGTCCCCGAAGCGCAAATGTGACGAGCCGCATGCTGACGCAAAACCCATCATTGCAGAGGCCAAGCGCCTGCGCATGCTCGAGCACCGCGCCAAGCGAGCCGAGGAACGCAAGGAGAAGCGGTCGCTTAAGGCCGCTGCAAAGCGAGAGCGCAAGCAGAACACCAAGCGCGCCACCAAGTGGACCGAGGAACGCAAGGCAGACGAGAAGCTCAAGAAGCAGATCACCAAGCCGCACAAGGAGGAGAGGCGTTTCAGGAAGATGCTCGATCGCGCAGAGAGACTCGAGACCCAGGCCCGCAAGATGATGAAGGAGGCTCAACTGGCCAGAGCTCGCTACAACGTCTTGAAGACACAGAGAGAGGTGAGCAGCCCACGGCAAAGGCCTGCCCAATCCGTGGTACGATTACTGACAATTCGCTTGCAGAAGGCTGCAGCCGACAGCCAGCAGCAGCTCGATGAGCTCATGGCTGACACTCCCGAGAACGACAATTACATTGCCCTCGAGGGGAGCAACTCGGCTGCCACCTCGGCGCAGCCCGCTCAGGGCGCCGTTAAAGATGTCGCCATGACCAATGTCGATCGCGAAGCATCAGACAGCGACTCGTCCTCGTCTTCGTCCTCATCTTCCGATTCCGACTCCGACCCCGACTCCAGCTCCGATTCGTCTGACGATGGAGCCCCCATTCGGCCTGCCGATGAGCCCGTGGTCGAGGTCACCGAGACAGTTACCATCGAGGCTACGCAAGATGAGCCCGTGATTGAGATCGCCGAGGTCGAGGAGACCAAGGAGAAGAAAAAGAAGGCAAAGAAGTCGAAAAAGTCAAAGCCAGACGAGCCGGCTAGCGACAAAACCCTTGAGACTACCGAGAACGCAGAGGAGGCAATCATCGAGGAGGTTGACGACAAGAAGAAGAAGAAGAGCAAGAAGTCCAAGAAATCGAAATCTGACGACAACGAAGACGACGAAGATGCGGCAGAGGTAGACACCGACAAGAAGACCAAGGCTGACAAGAAGCGCAAGCGAGAGGCTGAAGCTCCCGCACCGGAAGACGTAGACGACGTATCCAAGGAGAGGAAACAGAAGAAGAAGAACAAGAAGTCCAAGAAGTCGACTGATGGCGAGGAACCTCTTGCCCAGGAGGCCAGCAACGTCGAGGAAGAGAAGACCGACGCTGCGGAGAACTGGAACGCCTCGGCTCTAGGTGGCGGTTCTGCGCGACAGGACAAGTTTATGAGACTTCTGGGTGCCAAGAAGGCCGGCAACGCCAGTGCCGCTGCTTCAGGCACTTCTCACAGCACATCGCGACAAGACATCTACAGCATGCAAGATGATCTGGAACGCCAATTCCAGCAGGGCATGAAGAAAAAGGAGCTCGGCGGCAAGCGAGGTCTCGGTGCTTGATCCGGGGCGGCGTACATAGCTGCTGTACAGACTGCATTATTTAGGGAGCCATTGGCGTTTTCAAGGACGGCAAACCGGGAAAAAGCTGCGATACCATGAAATTGACTTGCTTTTACATGTTTTGATCCCAAACCTGTCAATGCCTTGACCGCCGTACTTTGTCTCCTCACGCTGATCTGTAAATACTTTGTTTGATTATCCGTGATTTGAGGCTGCTTAGATCTGCCCATGCCTCTGTTCTTTTTTTATTGAAATTCTTTTTGATAAGCGGCAGAGCGCCCCCATATAGAGCATAACCTATTCGTGCTCGATCTGGTACTGTACAAACAAGAAAAATGCTGTCGAGCTAGGAGGTATCATGCTGCGGTGCAGCTAGCCGTGGCTCGACGTTGCACTACCGAGCCCCTTTCCGCAGGGCTGCTGGGCGCACATTTGCCTTCTTCTGCTGCTCCCCTTCTACCAGGCCGTGGTTGTCTGGGGGGTTCCTTTTTTTTGGTGGCTGCACGCCCAACATATTGTATATAGTGTCTTTCTCTCTTCCCTCTCTTCCTCGTTCTCCCGGTCGCCGGTCTATCGCCAGAAAACGCGCTGCAGGACCTCGAAGAAAACGCCGCCGAATACAACAAAACCAAGGAGGACTGCGAGATGGTTCCTATCAGCCGAAGCGCCCCCCGGACGAGGAGAAGGACATGGCGAAAGGGGGAGACGGGGGAAGCAAAGGAGAAGGCGATTGAACTTACCGAGCCAGAGGGGGGAAATAGGGGCCTTCTGGACCTGCTTTGTTCGCACCTGCCTCTCAGCCTCGGACTTGCCGCGGCGGGCGTTCTGGTCCTTGGCGAACTTCTCGTTGGCGCGGCGTTGCTGAGGTGTTTGGGCCTGGGAAGCGGGAGGATGTCAGTAACCAATTCCACAGCGGGTGGCAGCAAGGGGGAAAAAGTAACGAACTGGGCCGTACCATTGTGAATGTTTGTGTGTATGGGATGCGGTGATATAGAATCCGTATGTATCATGTATGTATATATAAGTCGAAGATGGAGGTTTCGGCTTTAAGGGGAGATGGAACGGGGAAGAGCTTTCGGAATGTGTGTAAATGATTCTGCGGCTTCCGGCGTAGTCGAGTTTATATGGCTCCTCACAAAATATTTCCAGCGTCTTCGCAGGTCTTCGAGGATTATTACCGTAGGGAAGAAAGTGAACAAGCAGAAGGGGACAGTTTGCCAGTGGACAAGTTGCCAAAAATTGTCTTGTCTCCTGCTCGAGTTGGAGATTGATTAATGAAATCTGGCCCGGACACGACGCGCGCAATTGGCCTAGACTAACCTAAGGTTAAGTAACTAATTGAAGGGTCTCGCTGGCAATTTGGATTTGGACCTTTGGACTCGGAGCAAGGGGGGGACCATTGGCATGACAGGGGGTTCAGCTTGTCCCCCGAATTGCCCTCTGAACTTAGGGGGAGGGGTGTGGTGGGTTACAGTACCGGCGGCGAGGCCTGCCCGGAGGCCGATCTTGCAGATTTCCGGAAGAAGCAACTGTGTAAATTCATACATGTACCTACATACTGTACCTACAATACATGCAGTAGCAACACATAAGGCCTGTTTTTATTTTACCCCACAGTGGTAACTTACCAGCCACGAAAAGCTTACAGCAAGGTTAGACGCTTAGATGCTTAACCGCTTAGACGCTTAGTTGTTGTAGGTGATGGACACACTTCAACGGAGCCTCGACTATTCGCTTCCCGTCCCGAAGTAAACCGACCTCAATGTACTCTGTTTAGATTTCGGAATTCACTCGCAGTTGAATCCTCACCCTCAGGACCTCCACAACCCCCCCAACTCCATCAGACTTTTTCTTGCGCATGCTCTCATAATTCCACCCAACATGGCATCGCCGCAACTTGCGATAGCCAAGGTCTCCTTCTCAGCAGTCCTCCTCCGCCCCGACCCCGTCTCGTGCCCGCGCATCGAGATCGATGAGTTCCTCGCCCAGCTTGACGCGACCCTTCTGCGGTGCTCTCCAGCCAACGTTCAGGTTTGAGAAACAATCTTGACCATTTTTGTTTTCGGTGCTTCTGGGCGACAAACTAAAATCCATCATTCGCAATAGAAAAGCAAGCAATGGATCCTGAACCGCATAGTGCACTCCTCGCCCCGGACTGCAGCCCTGGCAAAGTACCTGACAGCTCTGGCAAACTCCTTCAACACCGACATCGCAGCTAGCAGGCAGGCGCGTGAGCCTTCTGCCAAACGAAAACGCCTGCACATCCTGCATGTCCTGAACGACGTGCTCTACCACACTTGCGTTCGACGCGGGGAGGACAGCTTTGCTTCCCAGCTAGAGTCATCTCTGCCAGCCTTGCTTCAAAGCGCTGCAGCATTCGCGAATGCCCCCAAGCATGCAAAGAAGATATCAGACCTTGTCAACATCTGGGACGAGCACAAATGCTTCTCGAGCGCGGTCATTACCAAGCTACAAGATACAATCCGAGATGCGCCCACGTCTGATTCCGTCTCCGCTGCCGATGGGACTACTGAAGGTGCTGCTGCGGGTGCGAAACTGTCCAAAGATGCCCCCTACATCATGCCGTCTATGCACGGAGATGCCAATGCCCCTTGGTATGATCTCCCTGCTGCCAACTGGCTACCTGTCATCGAGCCCAACTCGTCCAGGCCCATGAATCCCTCCATGATCAAGCCTCTGCAGTTCATGCCGGGACCTGCCGACAAGAGCTTGGTTGAAGCTGTCCAGAGCTTGCTTGCAGATGTCGACCGCATCTATGCAAAAGATTACTGTCTTGGTGAGAATTCAGGGGAAGATCTGGACATGCTCGGGCAACGAGTCACTGTCAACGAGAGCACAGGAGACGTGACTGGTGGCGAGACATACTATGGATGGTCGCGAAGCTTTTGCGACAAGATGAAACAGCGCCGCAAGAAGGGAAATGGGCATCAAGTTGATGGACGTGGTCGAAGTACATCACGCTCACAGTCGCCAAGTTTGAGCCGCAGCCCTTCCCCCCCAGCGTTCAAGAGAAGGCGCATGTCGGACTCACGGAGCCCGAGTACAAGCCGGAGCAAGAGCAGAAGCCGCCGGCGGAGCTACAGCAGGGACCGAAGCCGCCGACGCTCATACACTAGATCGCGGTCAACATCTCCGCGTAGGGATGGGCGCTATCCACCTTCACGCTCTGGTTCTCGTTCTCGCTCGCGCGACTACAGCCCTCCGCCGCCTCAGCCGCCCCCGTCCCATACTTACACTCAGCCAGACAACGGCCATCGTCATCAAAACTATTCAGCTCCCGCTCCTCCGCCTCCGTTACCAAACATGCCGCCGGGCACGACGTTCCCATTCGGCGTTACTCCACCACCGCCGCCGCCTAATTGGCAAGGTCCTTGGCCGCCCCCGCCCCCTCTTCCACCGACGGCGGGATTAAACTGGATACCCGGCCAGGGACTACCTATGCCTCCGGTTGCGACGGGCTGGGGCGCACCACTCTCTCGGGCGCCACCGGTAACGCCATTTAATGGCCATCAAGGCTTCAATCAGGGTGGACAGCGACCGCACGGTCCTTACGGCGGGCGGGGAGATCATCGTGGTGGCCGAGGTGGATACAGGGGGAGCCGCGGCGGGTGGTGATATGTTGGTATTGTATACTCCAAGAAATGTTACGTCTATGTAGGTTTCGCGATCAATCGCTGGAGGATCTCAGTCGTGTAAAATGGAGAAGAAGCCTGCCTACATCGAAATATACGAAATTTTACTCGATACCCAAATCAGCCGTATGCGTCACTGCAGGAGGCTGTGGATAAAGTCAGTGACATCTCGAGGTGACTTCCAACCGGGATGAACTGGTACAATCTTGTGACGAGACTTGTTAAAAATTGACTTGTACGCATACTACCACCAGACAGCACAGTGCTTGTAAGACCAGCCCCGTACCAAAGGTATCGGTTTATATTTCAAATACCGCATTCACAAACGCAACTCCCACAGTCGCGTCTGGCCTTGAGAAGCCTGAAGTAAAACTACAACCCAATATATCACACAACTTTGTCAGCAGCCGCACTTGATGGTAGGAGTGCCTGAATCACTAGTCGAGCCCACCTCCACCGTCAGGATCAGCATCGGCATCGCCCTCTTCTCCTCCTTCGTCCTCGTCCGGCATCAGCATGCTCTCGTCCATATCATCGTCCTCGCCGCCGTCGCCGTCGCTGTCGCCTCCGGCCCCATCCTCCAGGTCGCTATCCAGTATATGCGCCCATGCATCGTCGGGGAACTGGCCCGGCCCTCTTGGGGCATTTTGTCCAGCTGCCGCGATATCGTCTCCTTCCACGTCTTCCCCTTCTTCTCCCTCTTCTTCTTCTTCTTCTTCTTCCTCCTCTCCCCCCTGACTCTTGCCAGCAGCCGGCCGGCTGTCGTCGTCGTCCCCATCAGGCTGCGGCGGCGCATCAGGGTCGAGCGGCATCTCCCTCCTCTTGCGGCCCCTCTGGCCGCGGAAGCCCATGGCGGCCAGGGGGTCGTTGAACTGCTTGAGCGGCCGGTGCCGGTACCGGAGGCCCTCGAGCCCGGAGACGTCCTCCATGCCGTAGAGCAGGCTGACGGTGTTGACGAGACCCCGCGTGTTCTGCGGCTGGATGTCGGCGTACCGGCCCAGCTTCTGCAGTATGTCCGAGTCGTAGAGAAAGCCCCTCTTCTTGGGCACCAGGTCGCCGTCGTCGCCCAGCCGGCCGGCCCGGATCGCGATCATCTTGGCCTTCATGAAGGCCTTGATCTTGGCCCAGGTGCCGCCGTGCCACCAGCCGTCGGTGGCGATGTCGCACTCGTCGCGCAGGGGCGCCTCGGCGATCATCTTGATGAGCGTCGGGTCCGTGATGTCGCAGATCTGCCAGAACTTGCCGTTGGTGCAGTACTGGGTGCCGTCCCAGAGGTAGGAGGACTTGGACTCCTCGGTGGTGATCTTGCGGACGACGCCGTTCTTGACCGTGCTGTCCTTGGGCAGCTGCTCGAGCTTGAAGGCGAGCGTCTGGTAGACGCGCAGCGACGGGTCCGGCCGCGGGTCCACCCCGTACTTGATCACGGCGTCGCGCCAGGGCCCACCCTTGAACTGGTACCCGACGAGCTGCACGGCGATCTTGAGCGAGTTCTCCGAGTAGTACGGCGAGACCCGCGCTATGAGCGCCCGCCGCGTCCAGATTGGCCGCTCCTCCAGCGCCGCGCGCATGCGGTCCAGCAGGTCCTGGGGCACCTGCTTCGAGTTGGCCAGGTTCTTGGCCGGCCGGTCCGGCACCGGGTACGTGTTGTACTCGATGTAGTGGCCGTAGGTCTTGGCGAGCCGGCCCTGCACGTTGACCATGATGGCCTTGCCGTGCTCGTCCACGCCATCCATGCGCACGTACGGGTTCTGCTCGTAGAAGTAGTTGAATGGCACCACCCGGTCGGTGTAGAACGGCGGCGGGATGATCTCCTGGCCCTTGGCCGGGTACAGGTTGGGGTCGAACCTGAGCTCCCGCAGCTTGTCCACCTTCATGGATAGGAAGTGCTCCTTCACTTTGGTGAGGTAGGGCATCTCGCTCGAGGAGAACTGGAAGTCGGCTAGACTGTGGTAGCGGTGAGTATCGCGCACGAGACCGACGGCCTCGGCTTGGTACCTCCCGGCGGTGTCTTGCAGCTTGCGAAGGATGAGCTTAGGATGGTCCTCACGGCCGGTCGAGGAGACGCGTTCTGTGGGCTCATCGTCAGTAGGCGGGATGATGTCGCCGGCAAAGGGCTCGTTGCTGCCGCGCTTTCTTTTTCGCCCGGTCCGCCTGGGCACCGTGATCTTGAGTACTACATTGTTGGACGCGGCGTTGTGCGACATGATCGGCTTGGTGGTAGGTACATCAGGCCTGAACCATAAGGGGAGAGCAAGCCTTCCAGTGTCCTCGCCCAGAAGCTGCGAACGGTCAATATCACAGTTCGAGCGGGTAACAGAACGTGCCACAACTTACTCGTTGAAAGTTGGGTTCTCTCCCGAACGTCTTCATGGCGTTGTCGACATCCTTGACGATACACGGATGCTCGACCGCGATGATGTTGTAGGGTGGCGCCTCAAAGTACGGAGCAGCGTTTGGGTTCTGCTTCGGACCCTGTTTGGGGAAAAGGTCCTTGAGTCCGAGCATTGTGACGGTTTTGATGAACTTCAAATGCAATGTTTGGTCAGGGGTGGTCTTGATATATGCAGTTGAGGTCAAGTTGAGGCAATCAGGTGATCAAGTTGCTCAGTCGCCAAGTGCTAGTGGCTTACTTGGGCATGTTGAGCATAATACCTTTGTCAAGTTCAGCAATCGTGGTGTATGATGCGGTTTGGGCACATACCTTGGCAAGTAATAGCGTGGCAGCCCGTGAGGTGCCAAATACTTGTTCCAAGTTGTCGCTGGTCGGGACTCAAGCGGTGCTTAGACGCACGTGTGGGCGAAAGAAAATCAGGCCGCAAGGTCAACTACACCACTTGCTCCTATCATGGTAGTTCCTGGCGCCTCTTCCTATCCAAATTAGATCCAGTGTTCAGGCATACAATCTTTTGCAATGTAGAGCCTTGAAGAGAGCGTCTTCCACTGTGGAGTAGATCTGATTGAGATCAGAGTGGCATTACATACACATTAGCGAAGAGCCAATCAATCATGTCTGATAGACGTAACCTAAGGTTAGTAGAAGTGACACAAGTGGCGGACACCTGGCAGCATTGGCCAAGAGCTGTGTTCAAACTTGACCTGTCAAACCAAACAAACACTTCTTCCGTATTACAGCAGAGCAACTTTGCATACCTTTTTCCTAGTTTGATCTGCAGTATGTTACGATGTATGTAAATCCTGAAAAGACGCCATTTTGTTGTTATGCTACAGAACCATCTCTGGGCGATTGTGACAGTGTGCAGTCAATGATGCATGATGCATGCGACACTGGCAGCTGCTGGTGACCGCCTTGCTTTCTCTTACATACGTGAATACCTTAACTCGCCTGCCGAAACTGACTCCTAGGTAATGTGTACAGCCTTGAAATTTTTAGACTCGATTTAAAACAATCGATTGTTGTGCTTCGGGGCGTTTGTTCATTATGGCAGGTGCATGAATAGGGAGGGATACCTGGGCAACTGTTGGCAACCTACCTGCTTTTAAGCACTTTTACGTTCACCAAGCACCAAGCACCAAGCACCAGGCACCAAAAGGGCTCATGTGAGGATTTTTAGCGCGGCTCGGAGCATAATATCCTAACCTAGGTTACCAGTGTCGACATTACTTGCCGCAATTGCAAGAATCTATGACTGCTACAGCAAGCAGTTCAGAATCGCTCCGTTCTACCGTACAAGCTGTACAGTACAGGGACTGGTCCGCCGGTATTTTTAGTGGTGCGTGACGTTTGGGGTCCCGCAACGGACTCAAAGCTGACCTTATTTCATTCACTGTAGTGCTAGTTTCAAGGCTTCACGTAGTCATCTGCTAACAAGATCCCCAAGACAGGGCCCCGCATAACACTGCAATTTCGAGGGCTGGCGGCGCTTGACAAACCTTGAGAGCTGACCTACAGCACAGCACAGCGCAGCGCAGCACAACCAGCACTAAAGCTCTGCTAGATTAGCTAACTAAGGTATTTGCGGTGCTGAGATGTTCTGTGCCTTGAACACTGGATGTCAACCAGACCGGAAACCTCCAATAGTTGTACGCATGTATGCATGTATACATGTTGTTTGTTTCTTCTAGTAAATTACGCAGAGACTTGACTTTTGTCTTCTTCAAGGAATCTGGAGCAAGCAAGCAAGCAAGCAGCGAAGAACAATCCCCCAAGCTCGTGAGCTATTCCCTGTCTGCGGCGCAGGGTCCAACTCCCAATCCCCTGGATGATCTGCGGGCCGTCACCGTCCAGTTCATAACTCCGTACGTTACATGCAGTTAGGTGACCTAGGGTGAGTACGCCGTCCCCAAGCGCAAGCGCAAGTAGAAGCAGAAGCAGACAGCAGCTGACAGCAGAGAAAGAGAGGCGGCACAAGCATCCCCAACGACGCTGCTCTTGCTCCCGGCTAACCTTGGGTGAATATCCACTTCTCCACCTCCTCGACGACACCACCTACCATCACGACCAAGACTGAAAACATTGCCCAATTCAACGTCGCGCCCCCGTCAAGTGCTCCCTCGTCACAATTCAACTACCATCATCGACCGCCCACACATCTCCCCCGTCGCCTGACAATCGGCTCGACCCCCCGAAAGCTAAGCTGAGCTTGCTGGTTCTGGTTCCCGATCTGGCTTTCGCGACGGAAGACCCCCACTGCCGTCCTTTGCCCGCCTCCTTGCACCTGAACCTGAACCTGAACCTCAACCTGAACCTCAACCTCAACTTGAACTTCAACCTCAACCTTGACCTTGACCGTGGGGACATCCTGGGTTTTACTTCTTCGATTGCGTTGAACCACGATTGCACCCCCTGTAGACTCACCGTTTGCAGAGCACCTCCCGTACAGTTCCATGAACTTGACCGCACGCAGGAGCTTCTTATCGGCGACGAGAGTTTGAATCCCAGCTCAAAGCATCAAGGCTACGATTGTCGACAGACGAATCTGGCCTGAACAACCCCTCAAAGAAACCGAACGGTACACGTTTCAACTTTGCCTGCGATTGCAGTCCTGGTCATTGGGGCCATATGAGTACCACCATGAAGCGATTCAGTCAGAGAGTGGTCAGTTGTTCTCCTCCCACTGCTCAACGCTCCCTTTACTGTTGACTCCTTGTGTGACCACCTCGGCTGACCCTACCTCCCACTGCTTAGCTCTCCCGAGGCAAGGGTGACAGCAAGTCGTCAAAGAAGAATAAGGACTCCAAAGATGGCACTGCTTCCCCCTCCGGTAGCAACCGCGAAACCCAGTCCCCCGTACTGACGCCCTCATCTTCGACGTCGACTTTGAACGACATCCGCAACAAGCCCCTTCCACCAAACGTGACGGGTGGCCGCGGCGATCATGGCAATGCCGGCCAGTTGACCTCTCCTGCAGGCCAAGGCAACGTCGACCAGTTCAATACTGGAACGACCCAATCTCCCAACGGCGCTGGCACACCGAGCAGAAATGGCCCCCTGCCACCCACGGTCATTATCAGCCCTAGTGCACCGGTAAGTCGCGTCACAGAGACTCGTGGAGACTCATGACATGGCAGCCGCTCATGCAAGTACTGACGGCCGAACCATAGCACATCCCTCCTCCAGGTGCCGCCGAGACGATGCCTCACGATCTCGCTCCCCCGAAGGCAGGCCAGAAGTCATTGATGTTCGACCGTCTCCACCAGACTCCCAAAGACGTCCCCGAAGGCCTGCGGACGCCCAAGAGACAGCACTCGTCGAGATTCGACATTTCACCCCAGCGCGAGCTGGAGAAACTGCCCGGCTTTCACGAGGTACCACCCAATCGGCGCCAGGAGCTCTTTATGCAGAAAATCGACCAATGTAATGTCATCTTTGACTTTAATGATGCAAGTGGCGACATGAAGTCCAAGGAGATCAAGCGCCTTGCTCTGCACGAGCTTCTCGACTACGTCGCCAACAACCGCCAGGTAATCACGGAACCCATGTACCCGCGTGTTGTTGAGATGTTCGCCAAGAATCTCTTCAGACCAATTCCTCCTCCCATGAACCCGCAAGGGGAAGCGTTTGACCCCGAGGAGGATGAGCCTGTCTTGGAGGTCGCCTGGCCGCATATCCAAGTTGTCTACGAGTTCTTTTTGCGATTCATCGAGAGCCAAGACTTCAACACCAACATTGCCAAGGCTTACATCGACCACAGCTTCGTGCTCCAGCTTCTAGAGCTCTTCGACTCGGAAGACCCCCGCGAGAGAGATTTCCTCAAGACGACCTTGCACAGGATCTATGGAAAGTTCCTGAATCTCCGGTCCTTCATCCGTCGCTCAATCAACAACGTCTTCTTCCAGTTCATCTACGAGACAGAGAGGTTCAATGGTATTGCCGAGCTGCTCGAGATTTTGGGCTCCATCATCAACGGTTTTGCATTGCCCCTCAAGGAGGAGCACAAGCTTTTCCTCACCAGGGTGCTGTTGCCCCTGCACAAAGTCAAGAGCCTCAGCATGTATCACCCTCAGTTGGCTTACTGCATAGTGCAATTCCTGGAAAAGGATGCTTCCCTTACCGAGGAGGTTGTCCTCGGCCTATTGCGATATTGGCCAAAGGTCAACAGTACCAAGGAAGTCATGTTTCTTAATGAGGTCGAGGATATATTCGAGGTCATGGACCCTGCCGAATTCGCGAAGGTCCAAGAGCCGCTCTTTCACCAGCTGGCCAAGTCCGTCGCCAGTCCTCACTTCCAGGTCGCTGAGCGAGCCCTGTACTTCTGGAACAACGAGTACTTCTGCAACCTTGTCAGCGACAATGTTGAGATCATATTGCCCATCATGTTTGCGCCGCTCTATGAGAATTCGAAAGGACATTGGAACAGGTATGGGAACGAGTGCAGTCAGTGCTAGATGAAATAAGCTAATCTTTTCAGGACGATCCATGGCATGGTTTATAATGCTATGAAGCTTTTCATGGAAATCAATCCTCAGCTTTTCGATGACTGCTCTCACGAGTACACGGAACAACAGAACAATGCCCCAGCAAGAGAGGCACTAAGGGAAAGAAAGTGGCAGGCCATCAAAGACCAAGCTGGAAAGTGGAAGCCAACCAACGGTGCCACCGAGGAGCAAAGTGAAGACAACCAGAAGCGGCTCGACTCGCTGAAACTGGATGGCGACAGGAGAGATCGTCGTCCCGCTCATGAGCGACAAAACTCGGTAGGCTCCTCCAGAAGCCGGTGATTTGGTGTTTTTGGTCATTTTCTTTCGCAAATCTTTTCTGCGCTCCTCATTCATGATAGACTTCTTTTTAAGCGATTATGACCTGCTTATGACCATTGTTCTACGATCTTCACAACAAACGGCTCGCTTCCCTTCGTACGGCCTCTCCCCCTTTGCAATGTATTGCTTTTTGCTTCGCCTTCGACACAAACCCCGTCTGGTTAGCGCTTTCGGGCTCCTCGATGTTAACCATGGATTCCTTGCACAGGACTTGAACGAGAATGACGATATTTCGATGGTGGAAAGGCAATATACCAACGAGGCGGAAGCTACTCATGTGGAATCACCAACGCCGCCAACAGCATGATCTCATCTACAAACTCAGAGAGTCTTTTAACTTCGCACGCCTCCTGCGTGCGTCCTTTCGATAAGTGTACAGGCGTTCGGATTCATGATACCAGCTTGGTTTTGCACCCCGCCCGCAGTTGTGTTGGGCCATGTCGATCGGCCTCGAAGCGAACACTCTCGCATTTTCCGAACAGTGCAAAGTTTCCAGATCTGGAACAAACCGGAGGTTTCAATACTTTAGGTTTGGCAAACCTTTGACACTTGACGAACCGTCAGTCGACATATTTGCAACTGTCCCGAATGGTACGCATGGGGTCATTCATTGTTCAAGGGGGGTGGGATGTTCAGGGGCATAACAAATGGTGGTTTCTTTGGAGGCTTGTGGAGGATCGCAGAACTCATTCGAGCAGGCTGAGAATACGACCTTCCCAGTGAAATGGATTGTATGTAAATGTTTCTTCCCCTTCTCATGCTGGTCCCTTGGGAAACAGAAACAGCAGTCATCTTTGCCGGAGTTTCGAGGATAGGGATATTAAAACGCCACGCATAGAGGCTGCATTCTGCTTGGTTTCTTCGTCTGTCTTTGCAACTCCCCTTGCGAGGGCCGTGATTATTTGCACATACCGTCTTCAATCTTTGTTTCTCGCCAGTCCATCAAGGTAGGATACTTCGGGCTCGTTGCATTTGTCATATTGACAAGCGCGACAAGCAGTGTTGCGAGGCTCGAGCATAACAATATTACTGGTGTTTCATTATCATGCTTGTTGGAGAGTCTAGGTAGCTCTCATGCTACTATCTTCTATCGTCATGCAGGTCTTTTTCAGCACGGTATCTCTCGTGTTGCGATTGCCCTGCATTATGGGTGCTGGACAACGACTCGGCTACTCCCGTCATCGCAAGACTCGTGCCCGTCACACCACCACTGCTATGTGTCTGTGCTGGGCTGTACGTCTGGCCGGCGATCCTGTCCGTATGCTGCGGCCCTACTACTCAGATGACCACATGCAGACTGGTCGGTCTACTCACACCTCGCGTCCCGCATATTTGTGTTGGCCCTCTATCTTCACTGGTGTCCGCTCCGCTGACATTTCGGAGCGGTGTTGCCAGAGAGCGACGGCTTGTTCTCATCGGTCGGGTAGCACTCTTGCGGGCTCTGCGCGGCTTCGGCAAGGTTTTTTTTAGGGTTTTTTCTCTTTCTTTTTGCCGCCGCATGATAAGCCAGCTGTGCAACGAGTGACATGATGGCGAGATCGACCAGACTCCCGCCTAATGACTCAAACACGGGTCGATGGCTCAGAAGCAGACGCGTCGCCACCGGTACTACTCCCGAGCTGGAGGGTCCAGACGTCGACGTTCCATATCCATTTTCGTTGTTGGTGCTGGACGAGTTCGTCCCGCTCACGGAAGAAAAGGAGAAAGAAAAAAAAGCGGCTTCAGATCATCACTGTGCCCAGCTCACTGAACCCAGCACCGCCCTACGAATACCTACGTCTTGACGATGTCCAGGCTCTCCGTACGCTGCCTGAGTCCGAAAATTGCTCGACCCCGCTAGCGCCTAGACCCGCAGAGCTCCCTGTGTCGAACGTATCCACGCCTTGTAAGGTGATGCCGTCACTCCCCTACGATGCTCGTGTCGACGTACCGGTTCGCCGTGCCCCTGCCCCCTCCCTCCCGACGGCGTCCCTCACACCGCCGTCCGTCGTGTAGGTGGACGCCACGGTTCAGATCGAGCTCGTGAAGGCCACGGGCGTTGGAGACCGAGACTGCGCCCGCGAACCCCCTGCCGGAACCCGTCTACTGTGGACTCCCGGATCCCGTTCTCCGCCGGCGGCTCGAATCAGGGTGTCTGCCAGTCCCAGGTGTACGAGGACAACTAGGACAATAACGGGCCGGCCCACAGGTCTTATTATTCCGGGAGCCGTTGCCAGCTTCGCAATAGGCTTCAGCGTCACTGAACAATTTCGTCCATGCTTCGTTCAGGGGAAGCGGGAGCGTCGTTTTAACTTGACAAGGTTAGTTACACATCTTAGAAAATGCGCCAATTGCCGGCATGTAATGAGTAATTCCCATTGTGAACTCCATTCTCCAGCTCGATCAGTTCACCGCCGTCAACGTGGAGACATGGTCCCCGATCACGACGGCATTGGCATATGGCCTCTTCAAGAAATAATCAGGGATGAGGTTGTCGACTCTGACAAGCACTGTTGTAACGAGATATGATGTGATTAGTGGCGAGTCGGCCAGCAGCGCCCCAGGTTGCGCGATCTTCAATGGCGGTGTTATAGACCTCATCGCAGCAATGGACGAAGCGTACTGTCACGCAATGCGTACATCAAGGGAAATAACACGCGAAGAAAGGCTTCTTACGATGGAGGACTTTCATGTGAAACAGGGTGCATCAATACTCACATCACGCAAGAGAAATGAGCCATTGCTGGCGAGGGCATGTCCATATGTCGGGCCCAGGTGCCCAGCTCTCGCCATGGCTTAATCATAGCTTATTAAATAACCCCTGTCTGCGCGGAAAGAAGCTGTTTGGGATACATGGCTGCAAATAAAAGGGATCGGACCGTGATCGAGCAGACCATAAGCTGAGGTATACTACTGTGGGCCGAGCTAGCGGATCTGACGCTGTAGAGCTGGAAAATGGACAATGTTCCGCTGCCAAATCAGGGGGCGGAGCTGGATTTCTGATTTCCTGCTGGTAATCTAGCTGAGTCCCAGATTCTGGCGAAACGAGGACCAATGGTCGATTCTGTTGATTCTCATCGCGTATCTGAAACATTCATAATGTCTCATATGTAATGAAACATTAAAATATCAATTACCAGTGTTGTGAGGCGTGATCTGTAGTCGAACCTATTAAGTGAGCCAAAGGGCCATGTAAGTCACTCTCGAATGAACTACAGTAATGCTACGCCCGGTAAACGTAAATTTGGCAGGTAATTGTAAGTTCCAAACAGCATTGGAACTGGACCAGCCTTGACAAAACCATCTGGCTCTCAGATATTACTCCGTAGTTCTTAAATCTCTTTCTTTGTCATTTGCATGCCCATATATCTTTTCTGCTTCGTATAGCTCCTTGTTGACTGCACTTGCGACAGAGAGCATTGCAAAAACGGTACAAGCCTGGCTTGGAACCCCTACCTTCTGAAAATCAGTTCAACATGGGATGTGAAAGACAATATCAGGTCACTGCACATACTGACGAGATGTGCTGTCATGAGGGGAATGAAATCACAAATCCATATCCAGCGAGGTAATTTGAATGATCTGCGAGGCCTGCAGCCTCATCAGACGCATATCTGTTAGATTCTCATAAATTCCAGCAACTAATTACCATGAAACCGTACAAAAACAACATACAGCTTTGCTTGTGTATGCCCTGGTGCTTGTTTCTCCTGGATTCTCTGGCACAGTCGACA